>NW_023416306.1:98376947-99745697 GCF_014176215.1 Rousettus aegyptiacus
ACAATATGCTTAGGATAATTAAAAGAGATAATTGTATAAAGTGCTTAGCCAAGAACTTGCATAATAAGAAAACACAATAAATATTAGCTTTTAATAACAATATTTATCTTCCTAAATGCCCAAGTTAGCAAACACATTGTAGGATCAAATATTTTTATAAAGTACAGGCTGAAAATCAAAAACTACAGATTTCACTCTCCATGTCTCTTATGCTGCAAGTTTTAAGACTTTTACTCTGATGCTCTCATTCTTGTAATTGATAGGCATCTGTTTCATGATATTCTATCTGCTCTATCGTAATTTAATTACTACAACATTAATCAAAATACATTTTCTCAATAAATGAATTTTTATCATTAGCAATAATGTTACATTTTAGGCCCTCCCCTTTAAGAGGTATACAGGTCAAATGGAACAGAATTAGAGAGGAAACAACACAGTGGGAGTACGGGAGTCAGGGTAGATGGTGAACCATTAAGGGAATTAGATCCTCCAGAGAGGAAACCCAGGGAAAATCATGGCATTTCTAACATTTGAAACATTGGACTGGAAAAGTTACCTGTTCATTATAAGTTCACAGAGAGGGCTTGGGTCCCATGGATCAAAGACATATTCCATCTTAAAATGAGGAAAAATTCTGAATGGTTCAATCAAATCAGGGGTGAAATAAATAGTGTGAGGACTGGTTAACTTCCTGTCACTGGTAGTGTTCTAAACCAGGATAGACACCCCTTGGCCACTGTATGGAACACAGGGCTCAAGCACCAAACTGGTGATCGTAATAGTTAACTTTTAACAAAAGCTGAGAATCTGTGTCTCCAACTAGAGTTTCCTTCAAGATCTTAAGATACCTACAGAACACTCAGCACTAACTAAAGTATTCCTGAAGTTCCTATTAATTCTGGAGTGCTAACAAGCTTTTATGTTAAAGTAAAACAAACGAAAAAAAACCTAAGAGGGTAACTTGGAATGTAATTGAACCTCTAGAACAATTATACTATAATTATACTCAAGTGAATCAGACCCAATTAGATGGGCCCCTTTTTCTATTCCTCTGTCCTCTTACCTCCATGATGTTCGAAGATTTGTACATTTGTCCACATGTTGGGAGACATGTCTAAGTAATATTTAAGAGCCCGAGTTTGGAACCAAAGAGACTTGAATGGAAATTCAAGCTCTGCCATATACTAGCTATGTGACATTGAAAAAGGAGCATTTTCAGATCAAAAGACTCACACAGAATGAAAGTATGAGACAAAATAGACTTTAAAACAAAGGCTATAACGAGACAAAGAAGGACCTAGCAATTCCACTTCTGAATATTTATCTGGAGAAACCCAAAATACTAATTTGAAAAGACATATGTATCCCTGTGTTTATTGCAGCATTATTTACAATAGACAAGATATGGAAATAATCTAAGTGTCCATCGATCGACAAATGGATAAAGGAGATGTGGTATGTATGTATAATGGAGTATTACTCAGCCCTAAAAAGAGTGAAATCTTGCCATTTGTGACAACATGGATGGTCCTAAAGAGTATCATGCTAAGTGAAATAAGTCAGATGGAGAAAGGCAAATACCATATGATTTCACTTATATGTGGAATCTAAACAAAATAAATGAATAAACAAAATAGAAACAAACTCATAGATAGAGAGAACAAATTGACAGTTGCCATATGGGAGGGGAAATATAGAGGTGAGTAAAACTGGGGAAAGGATTAAGATCTGTAAATTGCCAGTTATAAAAAACAGTCACAGGGATGTAAAGTATAGTAAGTAAAATATAGTCGATAATACTTTAATAACTATGTCTGATGTCAGGTGGGTACTAGATTTATCAGGATGATCACTTCATAAGTTGTATAAATGTCTAATCACCATGTTGTACACCTGAAACTAATATAATATTGTATGTCAACTGTATTACAAAATGAAAAATTATTTTTAAAAAAGAAAAAGAAGCATTGCCTCTCTAAGCCTCACTTCCCTCACTTGTAGTGAAGATAAATTTTATTTCATGAAGATTAGATTTGATGCTATAAAACATTAATCAAAATGCCTGGAAAAAAATTAAAGTAAGTAACCATTATAACTATTACTCCACTCATTCAACAAACATTTACCTAGAGTCATCTATGTCAGTCACTGTGCACGTGTATCAAGAGGTTCTGAACCCGACAGGAGTGTGACACCATGAAGCCCACAGACGCTACTGCTAACCGAGACCATAAATAGTAACTTCAGTGGATCTGGGAGATTTGTAATCACAGAAAAGTGACCTCTAAACCAGCTTTGATCTATAAAATGCACTGCACTGAGAGGAGTCAAAATCCCTCTATCAAAAGCCTCCCTCTCCACATATGTACACACACTTCATCTTCCTTCACACTGAGTGCTATGTATCTTCTTGGCAATAAGCACAATGGTGCAAGCATGTACTCGGAACTTTCATTCAGCAAATGTTAGAACACCACACTGCAAAACCTCTTAGCCGCTGAGCATTCTTAGTCCCTTTCAGAGATGAGTGTGCTCATCAGAGTGAGCTATTTACCACTGTACCCTCTCTTTCTCCATTAATTTTGAGTTCTGGGAAATAGTTCTGAACCATAATGGCTGAAAAAATTATGGCAGTACCATATCTAGAACTAGACAAAGAAACAAAAGGCATTAAAATGCAAGTTCTACATACTTTAGGCACTGTCTTGTTAATGGTGGTGAAAGGGTGGGTAGAGATCAGCAGGCAATTGGGGGTTGCGGGGAGTCCTCCCAAGGTCAAGGTGGCTCAGGAGGCTGGACCAAAAATTGCAGAACAATGGTTGGGGGAGAAAAAGCTATGCCTGAAGTCACAGCCTGACTTCAGGGTTCTGAAGAGGAGAGAAATGTAATTTGTAATGATACCTGCCTGTCGTCTGCCCTTAAGAGCTATGCCATAGTGTGTCCCTGAAGCACTGAGGCCCCAGGAGTCGATTTCCAGCAACCAGTCTCCAACAGCAAAAGACTTATGTGCATATGTCTTAGGTTAAGATGACTAGTTTTCTTTAAGCAAGAATAACTTACATTTCTATACAGGTGACTCTTAAACGACACAGAGGTTAGGGTCCCTGATCCCTACACAGTTGAAAATTCACATATAACTCTTGATACCCCAAAAAGTTAGTTATCCCTTGGTAACTACCGGGATTAGTTCTAGGACCCCCATGGATACCAAAATATATGGATGCCTGAGTCCTCCCATACATATCCACAGACTCTAAACCAAAGACAGAAGATAGTACAGGTATTTATGGGAAAATCCACATATAAGTTGAACCATGCAGTTCAAACCCATGTGTTTAAGGGTCAAATGTAATACCTTACAACCTTCAAAAGGATCTGTACAATAGCCATGCATTTTTATTAATATTTTAAATTAAAAACGAGGCAACTGAAACTTAAAGCATTTAACCTACAAAACTAATAAATGAGTAGATCTGGTTTCCAAAGCAGCTCTCCTGACCCCAAGTACAAAGAGCCAATTTTCTGAAAGGGATGATACCTACCAGCAAATTCTGCTATAATCCATTCACAATGCCAATGATCATCTCTAAATTATCTGCTCAGATTTTATCGACCTTTTCATTTTTCATTAAAGTGTGGCCTATAGAGTGAAGCCCAGGTGGAAAGCTTCCAGAGCAAGAAGAAACACTTAGTAGAACTCTGTCCTTTCACTGAGGAGACTGGGGATCAGAAGTTCAAGATACATTCCAGGTTACCTCCTCCAGAGAAGTAATAGCAAAGCTGGATAAAGGCTCAGTACTCTAGGGCTCCAGGGCAATATCCTTTACATTTAATGGCACTTCCAGAAAGCCTTCAACGACCACAACAAAACACTTTTCTGTGCTTAAAAAACCTGGGGATTCACATGAGAAGGTTTTCTTGATAACCCTTAATTTGGCCTATCTACATTTTCAGGATCTGTTTTGAAATGAATGGAAACTTAGTTGCTATCTACTGAATGGTTTAGTTCTGCTTTTTGCCTTATTTTGAGAACTGCCGAGTGCCCAAGGCTCACCAGAAATAGCTGCAAATCATTTAACAGTTCCAAATTCATAAGTTAAGATTCACCCAAATTCTATCCCCTGAGATTAGGGCCTCTGGTTCCCATGTTCTTTCTTTACAGCTCTTGTCCTGGGTGGGAGAGTACAGCAGCATTCACAATGAGGATTTGAGATTCAGTGAGTGGTTGTCACGTCTTGATTATCTTATTGATTACCAAGCAACTTAAGTTTGCTGATTAAACACGCATATTGAAGAAATATTTTAAGCAATGAAATTTTTTGACTTCCTGGAATTATTTAAGTATCAGTGGAAAGATAATACATTATGAGTTACTTAAGAGTTTTTTTTTAACTCTTTTTCCCTTTCTCAGGCTAATTTTAACCTATTTTTAGCTTCAACTTTTACCTATATGCTAATGACTTCCAAGTCACTATTCTCAGCTTTCATCATAATCCCAAACCTAAAGCCTATATATTTATCTATCTATTAAACATTTCTACTTGGGGCTTCCAGTGGAACTTTTAATAACAGAACCCATCGTCTTTCCTCCTTAACTAGCTCTTAAATTCCCTGTTGGAATTACCTCAAGTATCAGCCCCAAACCTTCTCCCAGGCACTACATCCAGAACTGGCCCTTTATTCTTCCCTTCCCTCATCTTCCATTCGCAGGGTGTCAACAAGCCCTTTCACATTTGTCTCCTACATATCTCTGCAAAGTCACTTCTCCATTCACGGTGCCCTATTCCGGATCACTAAAATATCTTCCTCTAAGTTCTCCTGGCTTAGACTCACCTTCCTTCACTCCATCTTCCAAGCTGTAAGATATGGGCTTTCTAAATGCAAGTCTGATTAGATCACTGTCCTGAAGAGTCTCTCCAGCATCGCAGCTTGGCATACAAGGCTGCTCTGGATCTAGCCCCTTCTCGCCTCTGCAGCTTCACCCGTCACCACTTTCCCATACATATCTTTTGCTTATCACCACCCCACACCACTTGCACTTTCCACACACTACATGTACCTTCCTGCCTTCTCATGTGCTGTTTCCTCTCTTCCAATGGCATTGTCTCTCACTTCCCTGGCTGACTTACATGTATCTTTCAGGACTTACTTAGTTCATGACTTTGACTGGACCCACATCAGAAAGCAGAGCATGTCTTTTATCAGCTATAAATTTTCCTCTAATAAAGCTTTTACTGTTTTATTTTTTAATTGCTCAATTGTGAACTATAGTTAAGAATACGCTTTACACTTTAGAATTCCAAATCTAAAAATTGTTGTAAATCCAAAACACCAGTGAGTATGTTCCAGACAGTGTTTCCATGCTGGTATCCTTATCCTTAGAGTCCAGGTCCTCTATATCAAAACACCTTGGAAAAGGCTCATAAGAGGATTAAGACCAACGATATTTACAAGCTACGAACATCTATCCCCAACTCAGCCCAGTTTCCCTCTTGTGTAGTCTAAAGGCTCTAGAAATAATGTTTCTTCTTTACAAAGCCATCACTCTACTCTTTTGCTATATGCCCTTAAGATCTTATTAGAGACCTTTTTCTTAAATCTTGCCCCAAACTATTTTTAGCTGAAAATATCCATCAACTCAGATAAGGACTGCTCGTGGGACCCTTCTCTGTAGCCCTCTTGCATTAAGTGAACAAAGCTTAACAACATTTTTGACAAGAACAAAAATTAAAACCTGAGAATAGAGTAAACCAGCCTCATCTATACAAGATGTCAACAAAACCTGGGGTTATGGTAAATGCAAAGTACTCTGAAATTTACATAAAGGAAAACACCTAGAGTTTGAAATTTAAAAGGCAGAGTAGGGGCTGTAAAATACTAAGATCTCTTCAGCAAATATCAGAAGTAAAGATTCACATTAAAAAAATAAAAAACTTATGAAGTGTTTTTCCTAGTTCAGGATGACATATGGGGCCCTTGGTGGTCTGGCCTGTACCTACTAATAGCCATGGTAATAGCACTGTATACTAAATACTCAGCCTCCCTTATAGCCGGGTATAATCATACGACTGGATTCTCTCCAAGGAATGGGAAAGGAAGTGATCAGCACCACTTCTAGGTCTGGGACTTAAGATAGTGTGCATGTGTTTCTTCATACCTTTTCCTTCCTTCAAGCTGGACTGAAGTAACTACTGTCCAGCTTTGACATGCAGACATTAGTGCTGATGTCAGAATAACAAAAAGGAAGGTTCCTGGGACCATGAATGGTCCTATGGAGCAGAGCTACTCCTTCAATTGAGCCACTGATCTTGAACTTGTAAATGAAAGAGAAATAAACTTCAAAATTCTTTCAGTTATTTCATTTTATAGTCATTTTTATTGCAACCTCTTAGCTTTTATCTAACTAATAACACCTATCCATTTTTTTTCTGCTCCTCCTCCTCCTTCAAAAACTAGCTCTTTTGTGGAGTCTTTCTGAGACACCCATAGCACATCTATCCCTTTTCTGAGTCATCATAGTCCTCTGCTCTCATCTCTATTACAGCTCTCATCACAGTTCATTTCAATGGTCTGTTTACCCTTCTGCCTCCCCTAAGATCTCTTAGAATTCTGAAGGCAAGAATTCATTATATGCTATTTTTTGCACAATGATTGGCACAAATTTATGGCTTAATGAATCCTACATGAATAAATCAAGTTGGGAACCACACAGACTTTCCTACACTGATTGAAAGTAAAGAACAGTTGTTGATATACACATTTGTCTGCTCACAGTACATAGTAATCATGCTGCTAAGCATGAGAAGAAATGTTCAAGTCTTCTAATGCACATGGCCTTTCTTAATAATAGAAATATGAGTAAAACATAATGGCTACCTCAACTAAAAACCATGGTTCAAATATATATGAGTAACGACAATTTAAAAATAGTTATAATTAAATGGAGGAAAGAAATGGCAAAAAAATAACCTTTGATAACTTATTCTACATTAGCATCAGTTATTTAATATTGATTTTTGTTATTAAAATTAATATGATTATCCATGGTAAAGGGTTATAGTAGCTTTGACATCCTTCCCAATTAATTACCTTTTCAGTTTTTGAAATAAATGGCAAAAAGAAGTAATATGAACTTAATTTCTGTGTAACTTATGGTATGAATGTCAATGATACCAATATTGCTTTGATCCAAGTACTACACTGGATTTCACTGTCTATGAAAAATATTGCACGAAAGTCAAATATAAGAAATACATCATGTTAGCAGACACTACAGAAAGAAAGAAAACTGAAGATGAAGTGATGTAACTAAATACTATAGAGTATTAGAAACTATTTCTTTCACATGCAAATATTTTATCTGAATATTTTGTGCCTCATAGATAAATATTCATGGAGATTTTTTAAAACTTCAATCAGTCTATTTTACTGTGATATTGAAATCAATTTTTAAATTTGAACTGTTCTGAAATTAACTGGAATTGGACCTTTAAAATTAGTTTATGTTTAATTATCACACGCCGTTATGAGCTTTTTTTTTTCAAACTCCATTAAATGTTAACAGCCTTTGTCATGTTGCTCTTTTTGTTTCAGGATGAGAAGTAAACAGGTAAAATCACAAGTAATCTTGACACATGTATTCAATTCATTATAACAATTAAATTTACAGAGTTAGGGAAATGCTCTAGAGAATCTGCTTCCTCAAGTTTGATTTGGGTTGAAGCCAAAACATTTCAGCTTTGGTACTCAAGAGTATTATTTAGAAGATAAATTGCCTGATATCAGATTTTGGAAAAGGTAGAATTACCATCAAGTCTTGTTACACAACAATTCATTGGAGGAAACATCCCCTGTATTATTCAGTTTTGCTTATCATAAAAAAGGATTACTACTAAGGAGAATTTAATTGGAATAAAATACCATTGAATTATAGTTTAGTGTAGCATTTCAATAATAAATAAACCACCTCCTTCTCCTGAAAGAAAAAGAAAAAGGTTTTATTTTGAGGTTTTGCTGTACCACTGGTATGTAATATATATTTAGAAATGTGTTCTTATCGTAAATCTTAAAGTAGACTGTACCAACTAATAGGAGAGCTTCAGTATTGATCTTCCACTTCTTTTGAATGACAAAAATGGTTTCAACTTTCAGTGTGGCAATTTCTCAAAAATAAATTTGAGTGGAGGAGATTACATTCAACTAAAACTACATTATGAAGCAGCAGCAGCAAGGTAATATAAAGTACTTTTCTTGGGTGTATTTGAGATTTGTACATATTTTTCAGTTTCTTTCAAGGTCTTGATTCAACAAGATTTATTAGCACTGTCTTCTTTATAGGAAAAAATGGCTCTGTATAAAAGTTTGTATTTTTCTGTCTCTAGAACCCACATTTCTGCATTCAACTGTCTCAAAATAAGCACTGTGAATAAAAGGGTTTTCTTAACTTGGTTAAGCTGAATTACTACTGGTTTCTAGCCAAGATTTACTTTTTTTCATGGAAAAATCCTTAATAGAAATAGCAGGCCTTCAACTGGAACTTTAACATTGAAATGCTTCAGTGTGATCAAGGATAATATTAATGCTGAGACCAGGTTCACCATGGTTGGGTGAAGTGACATGTTGAAGAATAAAGAAAATAATGCATATCATTAAATAGGATGGGGTGAAGAACAAGAAATATGTTTCCATTCTATTGATATTTTGGCAATTGATGGTTGTATTTTGCAGGGATTTTTCCCATCACTTTGAATCATTTATAAGATTTCTCAAATGACCTGATAATTCTTTACATGACTAGTAGGTGAGCAAGTCCTTGTTGAACACATTTGTCCTTCTCATCATGGAATGCATCCAGGCCTGGTCATCACAGGTGCTTCAAAATAGAGAATTCTACACCCAGGATCCAAACGTCCATTTCATTTCAGCACTATGCTCTTCTCACCATGTGTGATTTCTAATTACTTAGGCAATCTCCTAGTCGGAATGTCCCCACAGGTGTTATGAAGAAGCCCTTAGACAAAAGGAATAGCCCTGCATGGAGGAATAATGGGACACTTCCTCAGTCAAAAGTTTCCCGGGATACAGGACCCAAAATTTTCCTTTTAAAGATGTAGGAATATATGATAGTACCTGTTCTATGTTTGGTATTTCCTTTTTTTTGGCTGATATATGGCTTCAGTATCCTGCCATTTTTATTTACACTTTAAACAGCACTCTTTAATGTGCTCACAAGAAGAAAATGTGACATATTTGGAAAGAAAACATGACAGCTTGCTGAGGACTTTCAATTTGCTAATTTAAATGATTCAAGTTACATCCTGTTGTGAAGAAATAATCATCATCACAAAATCACTGGGTCTTGTAGAAATCTTAGTCATGCTTTGATTGTATGTCACTACATTCATAAATATCTCCCTGCATTCAGTACTGGTGCATTGAAGTATATATGTTCATGCATTTATAAACATAATTTGTCTTGTAAATAACTGACCTGGAGCTGTCCCAAGACAGCACATTATTATCATGAGATATTTAAACAGAACAGTGAACAAATCACTGGAGATTGCCTTGTTAATATGTATTAAATCTTAAAGAAATTACTTCATTTGAACAATTAGAAAATATGGAGAGTCTATGATAGCAAGTTTCTACCTTTCAAGTTCTCATGTTAATAAAAGATCCTCACCCACTCTCCCACCCCAATAAACTGTGGACGAACAGCTGACTCAGTTCTTGTTTTAGTTCTGCTACTTACTACCACTGCAGCCTTGACAAACTCAAACTACTTTGTGTCTTGGTTTCCTGCTCAAGAAATTGGGAATAGTGGTAAGCGCTGGCTGCCTATCAGGGTGCTTGAGGAAGTCAGATGCATGGGAAAAATTGTCGGGAAACTTAAGTTCTGTGCAAAGGTGAATGGAGGGTTATTATTGGTGTTATAATTACCTAAATCTGCTACTGGAAAGGATGTTAAAAATAATCTCATTCACTAACCACATTTTACAGGTAAGAAAACCAAAATGATGAGAGGTCAGAAGACAGGTAAAGCAGATTGTGTTGGAGGCAGATTCTGTTTTAGAACACCATTTTAGGATTCTACAGTCTTTACATGATTCCACCCTATGCACAGGGTAAACAAAATCATATGTGTTAATGTCTCCTCATACGTAGGTGTATATGTGTGTGTGTGTGCGTGCTATTAAAGAATCACTGATAATGTAATTGACATTATACAGAATATTTTATGGAAAGTATATGCCATTAATTATTAAACAAATTTCATTTCAATAGCACCAACCAAATACACATAAGAATGACTCATTTCATAGATAATTGTTTTACAAAGTACCACAAAAGCTGTTGCTATCCTTATTTCATACCAAGATTTTTGGAAAAACTCCACTCCTACCCAGAACATCACTCAACCATTTGATTTCTAGTCTGGCACAGCCAAGTAAAGCAATTTAGTTAATTACACATTCATTTTCTTAGCACACATAAAAATGCCCATTATTTCCTTGATACAATAAATTCCTCCATTCAATAGCCTCCTGAAAATGGCTAAAATGCCGCCATCAGATACTCCTACTTCCCCCAGTCAAGTTACAGAGTGATCAAGGGAGAAATAGCGCTGCAAGATACTGCCTACTCCTAGTGAGTCAGATCCTAACAGCCTAACCCTGGCATTGCCTTAGTAAAATCCGCTTTGTCAAAAACCAAACGTTGGCCAACTAGTCATTTCTTGTGTGAGAGTATTCAAAACTGTTTCCTAAGGGAAAAAAAAATAGCTTCACATGGGGAAAAAAATTAATGTGTCACCAAACAGAATTCTACCAAGGAAATGATCAAGATGTGTAAATATACTTTGTGATACTTTGGTCTCTTCCCTGTTCTCTATAAATCCAAACTTAGAGAAATGTAAACGCCTGATTCCCCGGCCCCCGGCCCCTGTGTGTAGCCTGCACATGTACGGTGCCTGCTATTGAAAGTGTTTAATAATAGAGGAGACTGCACTTTCATGTAATTCATAATTAGAAGATGACTACAACTGCATTATTTAAAATCAAGCCTTTGTTATCAGCACCAGTTTTAGACAGAAGCTGAGAATCATTTGTGAGCTGTGGCAGACCCAGACTGTTCAAAGCAATTGCTGTTCAGCATGAAAGCTGCAATGGAGGTCACAGAACAGGTCAGGAGGAAAGATAGTGTATCGATTTCACACCAGGAATAGAGGCAAAGCGAGGGCCCACTGTTGCTGCATGTGATGTATTTCACTTCAGTTTAAGGCACATTTCATTCCTGTCCAAGAGGGGGGTAGGGAGCAAAGGGCAGTGGATTTCACACTGAATCATGATGAATTCTGAACTTGCGGATTCCAGTAAATATCTCCTTCCTGGCATTAAGTATTTCTGCGGCAGAGTGAATATAATGGAAATTAGGCTTCCATCGGTAGCAAGAATGTACCTTAAGAAAAGGTAACAATGCTGTGGGCAGTTCATTTCCTCTACTTATTAAAATGCAATAAAAGCAGACATGAATGTAAAAGTATAAAGGTATACAAGTGACAAGTTATGAAAAATGACCCCACGATGAGCATCTTCTATGTAGTCAGAATGACTGTACAGATCACTCAGTGAAAGAAGTCGATTGATTGAAATAAAACTCTCAAAAAAAAAAAATTCTGGGCCATGGCCTTATGGGTAATTCTTTGAAATCACACATGGGGATACTGATGGAATCCAAAAAAGTCATTTTGTTTCCCACGTTTCACACAGACTTTTCTTCTTTCTCATCTCTGAAAAGTCGTTCATACTCAATAAAATCTAGGAATCGGTTTATACCAAAATTCATTCGGCCTCAAATTGTCCTAAGATAATTGGTAAATTCTAATGTCTGTTTCCACTGAATGCCATTAATTTACAACAAGCTCGTATGCTGCCTTGGCTGTGACCATCAGCATTCTTCTGTCTTCAAAACTTAAATCAGTTGGGTGAGCTTAGGAAAATAAAGCAGCAGGATGTTTATGATTCTAAACAACTAGAAACAGGGCAGCCTTGTTACCCATCTACTGTTAGAGAAAATTGATTTTCCCCTGTGAGAACTTAACACATAGTACAGCTAACCTCAAATGCTATTCAGCTAGTGTGGAAAATAATTTGCTTATAATGATAATAGCATTATCCCTTTTAAAATATACTGATCCCAATACAAACAGTATATATTTTTTAACATTATTTTTGGAACATTTGTTTTATTCACACAAATATATTCTCTTTCCAAAAAGCTAAGATTAGAACAAGCATGGGGACTGCCTCTTTAGTTATTTATATCATTTCTCTACCTAATTATCATTTCTGTTAAACTGATCCCAGGCATCCATGTAGATCTTTTCAATGAAACCCTTCTTTCTGCATGCCTCTTGTTTATTATTTTATAAGTGAGGATCAATTTCCTATCTGCCACAGAAATAAAGATGTGGCAATTAAGGCATATATCTTGATAGATTTTTTTAAAAATCATTTCATTTGCTCCCAAGCCTCCTTCCCTAAGGAGTTTAGAAACTTAGAGGGAATTAGCACATTTCCTTTGTATCGTACAAAGGAAAACTAAAAAGCTCAGACTGGGAACAATATTAAAATAGAGAAAAGAAAGAAATAGATTTTTTCCCCACAAGTGAAGTTGACAAATAAGAAGAAACTACACAGGGATAAGGAAACATTCAATAGAAATCAAATGACATGATGCTTCTCTAGACCAAAATGCCTTTAATTTGAACCCAAAGTCTCAAAAAGTCCAAATGTCCACAGGAACTTATAAAGATAATTTTTAATCAACCTAACCAATTCTAGGACAATCAATTTAGTAGAGTAAAATAACTACAGTAGAGAGTAACATAGAAACTTCCTGTTAAAGCGTGCAATTTGGCAGACACATCACCATTCCTTCAAATGGTTTCAAGGTATCAATCCAACATCTTGGCATTTCAAAGAAACTTTTGTTACTGGAAATATATCTTTTGAGAATCTTGACTATATAGAGGAGGACTCATTTCTCCAACAAACGTTTTGGCTAACAGCAATTTTGAGAAGTTTGGTGAAGTCCCAACCACCTATCTTAACATGCAGTAGGAATTTAGAAAGGATTAATAGTACACCAATGTGTATTCAAACTCACAAATACAGTAAGTTCTCAATTAATGTCATCAATAGATTCTGTAACTAACGAAAACAACATAAAATGAAACCAATTTTACCACAGACTAATTGACGGCAACAAGAGTTAAATTCCTATGACACTTCATCAACGTTATAATGAAATGACATTGTACAAAATGATGCTATTCTAGGACCTGCTGTATATTGCTAACATTTTTAAACCTAACTAAGGTAGCTAGTTCTCATATTTATTCCTGAGATGATCATTTTTGGCTTCCGTTTTGATATTCTCCCCACTCTGTACACGCTCTCAATCAAGAGCCGAACAGCAGTTCGATTTCCATATGAAAAACTCTGAAACTGAAAAGATGATGCTTAGTCAGAAGTACAGCTTTAAACTGCATCTCCAGTTCATAAGATGGCTATGGCTTTTCTGCAACGTAATGATAATGAGGCCTTGAGTAAGATGCCTAGATGTGTGTGTAGGTAATCCTTTGATAGATCTGAAAAAGAGCAAGTCAGTAGTATAGTTTCATGTAATTTGTTCAACTCAGTTACCTGAAAACATCCATTCTTTCTGTATTCTTCAAAGAGTCTCTTCTGGTTTCTCAATAAAGGTTTGATTTTATTTTCTGCTTTTAATCTGGAAGTAGACGAAATGATTTCCTTCCATGCTATACGACAATTAATCCAACAATTAAATTTGCTATATAGGTAACTTGATTTCACTTCACAAATCTTCAAGTTATATTTAAGAAAACATCTGCTTCAGGTGTTATGTGCCACAGTAATAAATGCTATACCACCACTTTGTCACATGCTTTATTCTGGCTGTGGCAAAATAATAGAGTCCCAGAATTTTGCTGCCTATACGGCCGCCATTGGCTTTTTTTCCTTACACCCCCTTTAGATAGCCAGTACCCTCTCTTTGGCCAAAGGTCTTTACAGTATCAAGCCTGTAGTATCCTAAGGAGTGATACTGTCCTTCTTCCTTCCTGGTGGACCTCCTCCTCCATCACCTTGATCACTGCTCTGAGTACCACGTTCTTATCAAGAATAACTGCCACCAGTTATTACATACTTTAATAATGTAATTTCTCCTCTTCACAGAACTGACCCAAACTCATGGCCCCTAGGCTCCCAGTCATTACTAAAGCCATTGCTAGAAACTTAAATAAGGATTATGGCACCCTGCCCTCCTCTATCCTCACCCTCACCCCCAAATTCTGACACCTCTGCTTTCCAGAGCTCTTTGCCTTAGAAGCAAAGTGGGTAAAAAAAAAATGAATAACATGGCTACAGCCCAGCACAGGGATCTTTCCTCCCAACCCGCAGGAAAAGCCAACCAAAGGGCTATAGGTTGTACATAAACTCCGCAGATTAAAAAGGAAGTGGCTCCCTGGGCAGTTTCAAAATAAATCAGGATAGCACAAGGTGCTTTTGCTTTTGTTATCCTGTGTCTCTGTTCTTCCTTCATGCAATGAAATTAGCCTTCCATATGGCAATTATACAAAAACCACATATCTACTAGGAAGTGACCAAGAGCACTGGGGACTTTTATAGAGGTAAAGTCTCCTGTTTACCTGAAGCTCAAGAGTGAGGGATGCTGCTTAGAAGGGTAAAACACAACGGGTACAAACACAAGAATGCATGTCAATGAAAAGTCTGTTTATCCTTAAAGCCATATTGGTAGCCCAGACAATTCTAAAACATCCCTTGGCAGTCTCTTTTGCAAAGTAATTGGAAAATGCTGCACCAACTGATAAAAAGCATTTCAAGTTTCTGCCTAATGTCTGTTATATATTTTCAAAGCCCTGAATGGCAACGAAGATTAAAACTAGCTCTGAAATAAACAACAAATATTTATTGAGCAGCAACTATGAGGCACTCTGCTGGGACTTCAGGGGATTTGAAGATGTAGAAGCCTGAGCTTACAATTTAGTTAGGGAGATCAGAAATGTGCACAGTAGAGGTTAAGCTCTAACACAACATGAAAATACTTGAAATGTCAAAAAATACCAGCAAGTGTTTCCATCTCAGAGTGTGAGGCTGTTATTCTCCTAAGGCAAGTCCTAGCCCCATCACACGCAAAAAAAATCTGCCTGCAGGTAATAATAATACAGATAAAAATAGGTCAAAGAGATCACTGCCACTTTAGAAAATGTCCTCTAAAAGGCCCTTGATTTTTGTATGCCCCTTTAGCAAATATTATGTATGTATCAAATAGTTTGCTAGGCTTAATTTATATGCAAAATTCACTAAATACATTCAGCAAATAAGACTAACTTTTCAAATGATGCTCTTTCATTAGGTGTCTGCAAACTATCAAAATAACTGATCAGTTCAGTCATAAAGTAAAAGAAATTCATCCAATCAATGTGATTGGCATTGATTAAACAAAACAACCAGTCTGCATGAATTTTTTCACTTTTTTATGGAATTAGCTTCTTATAAACTGACAGATGATCTTAAAAAAATAACTTTGTCTTAACAAAACTTTTTCAAGGAATCAGAATTACTGAATTTGGTTTAGAAGACAATTAGCAAAGTGTCTATTAGATACTAGTCTATCATCATTCTTGTGCCTTCTTAGTCAAGTCACAGTCCAGTCCCCTCCTTACCTTAGTTTTCTCATTCATAAAATGAGATCATTGAACAAAATGCCTTCTGAAGGCCCGATAACCTGCAATTGCTCCAGAAAAGGAATATATGAACTTACCAAATTAAATATAATTAAATATTTATAGTCAAAAACTTTATTTCACAATATCCATATTATGCCCTATAGTGCTTTTTACTTTCTTAAAAATATGTTTGTGTGTTCTGTAGGCAAACACACTTATATTTTAAATACCTAAACCAATAGCTAGACATTAACAACTCCATTAATATATAGTTTTACATATTAAAATATCATCTTTAATTTTATTTTCCAACTGAGTATATACCAAGTATACCACCAAGCATAGATGAAGTTAATTACATTTTAACAGAATGAGCATAAAAGACTCAAGGTTTTATTTACAATATTACATACTTTTTTTGGCAGTATTTTAAGATGAAATGTTTTTAAAATTCAACCTGTTAATCCTACTTTAGAAACATTATTATAATGACTGCTGATTTCATTGCTAAATTCTATAATGATATCCTTAAAGTGAAAAAAGCAAATCAGAAATAAACCTGAACAGTTTAAAAAAAAAAAAAAAACCTTCATTCAAATTAGAAGAAAAATTTCCACTTACCTAGCACAAAAAATGCAGCAATTAGAAACCATTATATTTATTTATCCTGAGTGAATGCCTATCTGATTTATGTAATCATTACTTCCATTTATAATAAACTATTTGTACTATTTTGTTTTCAAATAAGTTCTCTAAATATCATTAAATAAATGTAATTGTACAGTATGCATAAGGTTCAAAGGCTAAGGGCCAGTAGACAATTGTGCCTACAATGGTATTTTCGTTTTAACAATTTGCTACATGTCCTTAACACATGAAAAGAATGTCAAAAGACCAACTATAGAGACAAAGGAGTAAATATAAGCAAGGTGTGACATTTGGCCAATGCTAGAATGTGATTGAGAGGTAACTTGGTACAGCTGTGGATAGCAAATATGGAAGATATCATTATTACATGATGTATGATAGCTCTCAATGGGGAGAGAGTGGTCATCAGTTAAGCAAATGAACCATTGGGCAGAGAATAGATGTGACACCATGAGCATGATCTGCTAATTTTCTAATAGGCGATGGATATTAACTGCTTCACAGATTTTAACGAGGACATATACAATATGTAGTACATATGCATGTACAAATAGGTCTATACATTTATTTGAATGAAAAGAAGATATTAATATACCATCATTGAGGACTTAATTTTATTCCTACTTTCCATCGAAATGTTTTCAAATCTATGTTTGTCTGTCTACACAAAGAGATTGGGTGAAATCACTGCCTGGAGTTCTCTTTTGATTTGATAACTTGACTTGGGTATCAAGAGAAAATTATAGATACACTGAAGCTATTTTTGGATCATGAATGAAACAAAATGTAATTTCTAGTAGGAATCAAAGTTCGAACTTGGTGCCAGTGAAAGTTTCTGATTTAGAATACACACACACACACACACACTCATAAGATCAAACTGGAACTTAAACTTTTTCCCATTTAGGAAAAAATGTGCAGCTCGCCTCCAGTTTTCATTTAACATCATGCACAGGAACGTTACATTTTCTAGGATTTGACATTTTCAGCAATCGGACTACTAAAAACAGGATGCTATAAATAGAATGATGTCATTTGTTTCCAAAGACTATCAATATACCAGAGAGATGCAAAAATAATAATAAAAGTGAGATACTTCACGGCATACCTTGGGGGTAAGATTGGGATTGTAATCGTGAGTTATTTTGAAGTAAATGCTGAAGCCACGAGGGCCACTGATGAACATTCTCAAGGCAAATGGGAAAATGGTTAAGTTTGTCTTTGTTTGGGATCCCTCAGAAGCAGACTATGAGAGAGATTTCAACGTAAAAAATTTATTTAGAGGTAAAGGAAATACTGGAAGGGTTCAGGGGAAGTGACAGAGGGAAGAGAAGTTGGTAAATAAGGGTATGAAACCAATATGACCATCAAGGACCACAGGGCCCTAACCACAAGGAACTCTGGGAGCCAGTGTAAACTGAACCTCAGGATTATCCCACTCAAGGGGAGAAGAAGCAGGTGTACTTACATATCATCTCCATCAGGCATTGGGACTATGTTAATTCCATGGCAAGAGCTTCAGCAGCCAGAAAAATCCCTAGAGCTAGGACGCGGGCCTTTGGAAGTCAGGTCATGGACACTAATCACGCATGTTATGGTATTCTAACGCATTCAGAAGCTCCACAAAGGAATTCAGAGACATGTTGCCACCCTAGCAGGAGCCTGTATTTCCTTCTCCTTTGAATGTTTTAAGCGTCTTCTAACTGGTTTTCTCATGTACCTACTCTTTCCATCTTAATCTCCCATGTTCACCACTGTCAAACTAATCTTCCTAAAACATGGTTCTAATTTGTCATTGCCTTACTCAGAACCTTCCAATGGTTCACCTTTGTCTTCAGAATTAAGTCAGATGTTTCCGTCCATCCTTTTCCAGTCACATTATGTACTATTTCCTGCACTTGTCTTGTATTTCAGTCAATGTGAACAGTCATTATTCACCTGAATACACTTTCGTCCTTGCTCACATCTTACACCTCACAGGGGAAAATCTAGACTTTATCACAGTCTAATTCAAAGAGTATCTACATTCATCTTAAGAGACGAGTCTCCTTCATGTGGGCATCCCTTACACATGCCCCCTTCTGTACTTTCACAGCACCTGATTTCCTTCTCTTACTCTGGCCTTTACTGGGTTTGAATTATGTCTGCTTATATGCAATTTAAACCATCTTCACTCTTCTATATTCTCAAGTCCATGAGATCAAAATCTTTATGTTAATTCCTTTGTATCACCTATGATATCTAGAACAATGCTTGGGATGCAAGAGATGCTCACAGAACATGTGCTGAGTTGAAACCATGAATGTGGGAAGGTGTCATTGTGTCATAAAAAAGGAATTGAACTTGGAGTCTGATATCTAACCTGTAGTCATAACTAGTATGTGAAATTCACTTAATCATTCTGCATCTCAGTTGTCTCACCCATAAAACTGGAAAATCAACTGCCCTCTGCTACACATTCTATATAACTCAAGAATTCAATCAATTGATATTAATAGGTTGCTTTGAAATTTTTAGTGGCAGGACATCACAAGTTATTGGCATTATCAGAGTGAGGTTCTGTCCTTCAGGTGATGATAGAGATGACACCAATCCACTGCTGTGATGCTGTGAGTAGTTTTACCAATAATTGCCCTGATTGTACTTGCCTCAATTTGGCTCTCCTTAAAATCAGTGCTTGGCCAGCTGGGGAGAGGGATGAGCATTTGAATTTAGTTCACAATAGTTACCCAGCCTCACATGGACACTGAAGGACTTTGACCTCATGTTTTACCAACAGAGTCAAAGAGGCATTTTCCTGTGTGTGTGTGGATGTATCTGTGTATGTATTTTTCTAGGTATTTAATAAATAAATGGGTCTATTAAAAGAAAGAAGAAATTTATGTGATTCTCTTGCCTATCTATAGTATCCGCATAGATAATTTTTATAGGATACACTTGAATAAGTGTGCAGATAAAAATACATGTCCTCATTCTCCTCTTTTCTAAATGGCACACCCCAACTTTATAATACACTCATACACTGGCATTGACACACCTTTTAAATATTACTAAAAGGCTGCCTTTCTACAGTGTATTAAGCAGCTGCTTGCATATGAGTATCTTGTTGTCCAGAGTGACAGCTGTATTTTCGCCTGTTTTGACATTGAGTCTGATCTGGGTGAATAGCTCATATCCATTAAAGTGCTATTACAACACTGAATGACTGCCAGAATACTTCCTGATCAATTTTAAAAGCCAGCTAGCTGTCATCATCTAATCGCAACAGCAAAAAACAAATCTTTGGGGAATAAAATGAGATTTTTAAACATTTTTAAGGCAGTGTATTAAATATAATCCCTAAAAACTGTTTGAATAAGAATAATAAGCCACAGAAATGGGAAGGTGGAAATAATATTTTCTGCACTCTGAAACCTCATGCACTTGCATATTGGCAGGCAACCTCAAATCTCCTTAAATTTACCATTTCGACAATCACTGAATTTGAACTCCTGCCATTATATAACTTAATAAAGAAGCACTGAAAACAATCACCACAGAGTACGATTGTGCTCACCATTAAATTTAGTTCTATAAAATTTAAGACTAAATTCAATCATCTTTCTGTCTTTGCCTCAATGGTTGAAATCCAAGTATTCAAGTTTACTTTTTCTCGAAAGCCAGAAAATATGGATATTTTTAAAGCTACAATGTGGCAATTTAGATTTGCATTTATTAAGCATTGCCAAAGGGAGGCAGAACTCACTGACACAGTTAAGACCACTTGAATCATCAGTTTAATTGGGGAAGTCTGGTTCAAAGTTATAATTTCAGCACCATTATACTGACAATATCAACAAATACATAATGTATAAATTGGCATAATCCATTTGGAGGGCAAATATTTAAAGGATATCATTTTTTTCAGTACAATAAATCATCTGGGATGGTTTCTTAATGGACAGCGCACAGTTCTTCTCATTTGGGTTTTGGCAGTCAATATTTTCACACGATTATCCCAGTAACACTCACTCATAATTTAGAGTGGGCTTTCCCAACTGCAGAAATGAAATGACCCAACTCTATTTCATCAAGATGTTCAGCGGTCCTCAGTTTCTCCTAGGATCACAATGTCAGTGAGTCTGAACAAAAGGCTAGAAATGCTACCTTTCCGACTCATATTTTAAAGTGTGATAAATAGTGAATTTTTTAAATTCTCCAGAATATGAGTCTCCTTAGTAAAAGAGAACCATTAATGAAAATATTGGGCTGACA
Organism: Rousettus aegyptiacus; assembly: GCF_014176215.1. Classification (NCBI taxonomy): domain Eukaryota; kingdom Metazoa; phylum Chordata; class Mammalia; order Chiroptera; family Pteropodidae; genus Rousettus; species Rousettus aegyptiacus. The sequence goes on from NW_023416306.1 coordinate 98,397,628, forward strand.
AAAATTATTCTTTTTGGAGATTCAAGAGCCATCCGAAGAAACTAGAACCTATGTAACAAATCATTTTCTCCAGCATATTAGATGATCTTCAGTTTGATCAAAATCTCCTTTCATTTTTACTTTAAAAGACTACGCTTCAATTCATTTTTAAATATTAAAATCTATATTATTCTAAGAAACTTGCTCTATCATAATACTTATCTGCATAAAACTGATGCTTCCATTACATATAGGAGAATGTCCCAGTCACTCAGCAAGCATACCAGCATTTCAAAAGCTGCTGTGACAAATTCATGGCTGCACCTTCATTCCTAAGGACCCCTCTCTCTAGCCCCACCAAGCAGTTCCCTATTCTAAGATAACACTGGGCCCTTCTTCACTTCAGCCTTTCCCTGTGTTGAACTCCACAAGGATTTCCTGATCACTTCCACCAAGCCAAACTCTTCAAACTTCTTCAAAATATCTCCCCATCACCTCCTCTGTGAAGTCTTCCTTGATTTTCCCAGGTAAATGTATGTATTCTTTCTTTGGTTTTCCCTCAGCACCTATATACAATTCCAGGCCAGAATGTATAAATGACTATTTTATTATTTTTTTTAGATAACTAGTTTTATTATTTTAGTAAGATACTTTAGTGCAATATAATGTTTATTTTTAAAAAGCCAGTTCCACTTATTCTATTTCCACTGAAAATAATCCTGACATACCGTATAATCTAAAGAGCTTTATAAATGGAGAGACTTTGCCATTCACATTGGCACTATTTATGCACTTCCTTGTCTTCTTCTCCACATTTTTTTTTTTGTTTTATATTCTTGTTATTTAGATCATTGAAACCAATTTTCATGAGTGGGTGAACGCTAATTTGAATAGATATATGCACCCCTATGTTCACTATAGCACTATTTACAATAGCCAAGATATAGAAGCAACCTAAGTACCCATTAGGTTACTGGATAAAAAAGAAGTGGTACATATATACAATGGACTATTCGCCATGAAAAAGAATCAAATCTTGCCTTTTACAACAACATGGATGGACCTAGAGGGTATTCTGCTAAGTGAAATAAATCAGACTGAGAAAGACAAATGCTAAATGATCTCACTTACACGTGGAATCTAAAGAACAAAAATGAACAAACAAAATGAAAACAAACCCTTAGATACAGAGAACAAGCATGGTTGCCAGGTGGGAGGGGGTGGGGGCTGGGTGAAGAAGATGAGGGGATTAAGAAGTACAAATTGGCAGTTACAAAATAGTCACAGGGATGTAAAGAATAGTATAGAGAATATGATCAACATTGTAATAAATGACTATTTTAGTTATTTATCCACCTATGTCAACTGCCATAGAGGCTATATTCTCTAATGGTAACGAAATACAATTCTAGAGTCCAAACATATCTCAAATAGATAAATTTATCTTACACTGGAACCTCAGCATGAAAATAACCAAAAAGCAGCAGCTGAATGATGTTTCTAGTATTAAGTTCACTTCCATGTTTATATTGTGGTGGACTTAACTCGCTTGTTCCTTTTAATTTAATCGTTCCCACCACTGTGCAAGGTTTTTCCTTGTAATGGAGAATTATCAAAATCCACCTATCGCAGTTCAAAAACAGGGAATACCTTGGGTCTAGTCATGTCCTAAAAGTGACAAAATAAAAATTTCAGTGAATTTGAGGTTGAACTGCAGAAAAATATCAGAAAAAAAATTTTTAACTGTCTGCTATTCTTAATAGTAAGTCTCATGTTTATGAGATATAAATGTATTTTACCCCTTAGAGGTTAAAAAAAACTAAGAGTTCAAAAAACAGAAAGCAACTAAGATTCACTACAGAGACTGAAGTGTGACCTGCACGATGGTCCAAGGCATGAGTCACACTGATGTTTATCCCCAATAAAATTCTTAAATTTGTAAAAGAACAAGTGATGTTTTATGAGCAGTTATGCATTGAGTGAAAGTAGACTATGTCATACTAGATTAAAAATTCAGTAACATATATATGATTTTTTTCTTTTATAAGTTGACTATACTTAGGATATAATTCCATGTGGTACAGAAGAGAACATGCAGAAAAAGGTTGTAACTGAGGTCAGCTATTTATGCCAATCCCCATTTCCTTTATATTCAGTCCATTACTCTCAGCACAAGTTAGTTCGGCCTCCCACGTACTGTTAAAAATATGTATATTGCTTCTGGGAGATCTACTGCCCCTTGTAAATTCACATATTAAAGGGCAGAATAGAAGGGAAAGGAATCTGTAATAGAGTCATTTATAGCCAAGCACTAAATCATATAACAGAAAACAAATGTAGATGGCTTGGAGGGTGGGGGCATATATATTACCTCTCCTCAATGAACATTCATAAAATAAAATGAGATCTCCAAGCTGCCAAAATTAAGTGGAAGCTGGATTACTAGAATATCAAAGACAAAGAAATGAAAAGAGAAAGAGAGAATCGGAGAGAGAGAAAACAACTCAACCTAATCTGAATAAGTAGTTCACCAGGTGTTAAGTATTTGCAAATTTAAAAGTAACTTTTTTAACAATTCTGAAATTCGTTACAGCAATACATATCTCCAGAAAGAGAGAAAGAAGCTTTTTTTTTTAATAAAAAAAAAAAGGGACTGGAAAATCAGGGGAAAAAAATGAATAGACTACAGCTTTTCCAGCTTTTCCAATGATTCCTATTCCTCCTGATTCAGTGCCCAAACACGTCTTTCTTTGAAATGTCTTGCTATTTTGCCAAAAGAGAAAACTTATTTTCCATCTATGTAAACTCCTAGAAGAGGAGGGAGCAGGAAGACTACTCAATTCAGCCCAAGGAAAATAGAGCCTTGTGCATATCTCCAAGTGTCTGGCAGTGACTCGACCCCCTGCCAACGTTGGTGGTCCAGGCTGGAGGCTCTGATCTGACCTAGGAATTAGAAGCATTTTGCTAACCTTCCTTCACTGGGTCAACTGGAGAAAATGATACACTTCCTTGAAGGAAACAAGGGCATGAAGTACATCACATTTAACGCCACCCCTTTCCCTGAGCTGGCAGGTCCTAGAGAGTCTCTGGAATTTAGCTGCAAAGATTAAGTGACTCTGTAATGAGAGGAACAGCTTCTGCGGTACCAAGGGAAAAAAGGAGGAAGAGATTCACAGGGAAAAGATGAAGCACTCTAAGCCCTAGATTCAAGAAACCAAATCTATTTTTATTTACATGAAATGGTAATGAACAGAATCAATCAAAAGGTATCAGAGAGACTAAAAATATATTCAAACTAGCCATCTGATGAACTCATAAACTACATCAAAGAAGATTATGAAGTAGAAGTGAATGGAAAGCAAGAGTATAAAGAACAATAAATCTATTATAAGGAAGAACTAAAATCTGGACAGGTAAGATTATAGATTAGATTCCTCCCTAGCTCTTCAGAAAAATGTAAAAAGACAGCAAGAAGAGTGCATTGTACAGAGAGGAGCCAACAAAAAGGAAAGACATTTAGACCATTGTTGGTATATAGGCAGCATTAACATGCAAGTGAATTCTGCTTGAACAAGTCACATAAACAGATGTTAACTGAATAGCTACTATGAGTCAAAACAGTGTTCATGATTGTGGATACACTAAGGTCCTACTAAAAGTTTATATGCTAGGGCAGAAGGAAGACAGTTTATTAACATATACTCAATCTAAGCAAGGTAAGAGAAACACAGAAGGTCATACCCAAGTTTGAGGTATCTGAGAAGATGTCCCAGAAAGTATCATCTAGGCTGAGACCTGACAATTGAACAGGAGTCAGCCAGAAGACTAGCAATAGGAAGTGCTCTATATTTGCATTAAATAATAGTCATCTGAAATAAATAAATTATTTCTATTTAACCTATACACGTTATTACCTAAATACAGGATGTGATCTAGAATGCTATTCCTTTTGTAGCAGATAAGAGTCTAGTCTGATGTTAGAGGAGGAAGCCTTCAATGAGAACAGGACAGAGGGTTAAAATATCTTATTTTAAATAATTAAATTCCAAATATCTTTTTTCCAGTATTTTGTCAGTTCCCTGTCAAATCCACTTGAAAACTCAGAGTCTGAAAGAGTTCACTTGTGTCTCCTAGTCTGGCAGACTTGCTCTGACCAATTTTTCTTGCAAGGGATATCATTCAATTCCTAGACTGGATCTATACAGTAGGGAGTGGAAGAAGTTAGGCAGAAGAACTAGCATTTATTGATTACCTACTCTGTGCTTTTTGCCCAGTGTAGTGCAAGTATTATCTATTGAAATCTTGCAACAACCCAGCAAGGTACATGTTGATATTCTATTCTCATTTTTCAGATGAGAAAACAAGACTCAGAAACTTAAAGTGCTTCACTCAAGGTCTCATAGCCAGTAATTGGCAAAGCCAAGATACAAACCCAGATTTGTCTGATTCCAAAAGCCTATGCTCAAAACCAATTAAGCTAGCTGCCCACTACTGTTCAAGATCTCAGTGACCTCTGTGAAGGTAGCAGCTTCCTATGTTGTCTGTCTCTTTTTCAGCTAAACTTCTTATTTCAAAACTATGAAGACAAATACAGTATTTTTATTAGTGGGCATGTAGACCCATTTCAAGAATGTCTTAGTAAATTTAGAAATGCACCCACAGGGTAAGAATAAAATGGTTTTGAGAGCATAACTATATGGTACATTTTAATGGTAAAACTATATCTGATTTACAATTTAGATTTGAAAAACAGTGTTCTATAAAATTGAAAGGATTAATTTTCTTCAAGTTTGGTGTTTGCTGCTTACAAAAGTAATACATATTCATTAAAAAGAGTTTGAAAACTAAAGATAAACAGAAATGAATAAAGATCATTCTTAATCTCAACATCCAGAATTAGTCCACGTAAATATTTTGGTATATTCCTATATTCATGTGTGTGTATCAGTATGTGTATATATTATTTTTAAGATCAAAATTGTGAATAATGGGTTATAACTAGCTTTTTTCATTTAACATTATATGGAAAGTATTTCTCTACAACCTATAGTGTACAAGAACAATATCTTCGATGAATGAAAGGTATTCTTATCCTACAGACCTGTCCTGTCCAACATGTAACTATTTAAAATATAAGAACTTGAATGTGTATTACTATATTATCCTGTCCAAAAGACATATCAAGATATTCTCCTTCCAAAAGCATATTAAAGTATCTGTTTTTCTTGTAATTTATCCACATTGTGAATATCTAAGAGTAACTAGTATCTTATTAATCTTTTCACCCCTGCTTTAGTGGGTGACATACAGTAAATGTTCAATAAATGTCTGCTGAATTGATCTGAAGGTATGCCTATCTGAAACTTACTAGATAATTAAGGCAATCCTACACATCATGGATTTTTGTATATAGTATTCCTAAATGTATGCATAATAAACAAACAAATCTAACCTCTTGACTTTAATATAAACGTTGTAAATAAACACAAAATAGTCTTTAAGACAAAAGCTGATACTTGTCAACATTTTATATCAAGACCAGGAAAAAATGTTTCCTTATAACCTCAAAACTACTGAAAGATTTAAATGTCTAATGTGAAAAGGACATATTCTGAATACTCTTCCATCCACTTTTCCAGTGCCACATCCAGGTTATTATACTACAAAATCAATCCACCTTTATAATGCATTTTTAGAATGTATTAGGAATGACAATAATTGTTAACAGCCTTCAGATCCATTTCCAGCAGCAGAAAGCATCAACACATGTATGAAAAAAGGTGATTCTAACTCAAAGTCAAATTAGGAAATAAGATACATAGAAGAAATATGGAGATTAGGTCACACCTTCCAATGAAAAGAAATATTCATTCCAAAAGTGATGTCATGGGTCAGCTTTGAATCCAAGTATAAGGTTAACATTTTGTCTCACAAGAAAAAAATGAATTTGACCTTGTAATATTTATATCACACAAAAACTACCACAGACAGATTTCTTTCTGAAAGCCTTCAGATTGCATCTTGTCAAACCGTCTGTGTCTGAGATGTGAAATGTGATCTTAACTGGTAGCCATATTTGACGGTGACAACCCAGAAGACAGAGCTGGAAAAGGTTTTTAGCCTCTTTTTTTTTTTTAACCTGTGTTTGCCACTATTTTTGTTATGCCTGCCTATAAGAGTGCAATGTCAATGAGGGCAGCCCTCAGATAAAGTGGCTTCTTTTTTACAAAACTGTTAATAGTCAGATTAAAATTTTTAAGGCAATGGATTCTGTCTTCACTCAGAAAGGAAAAATCACATACCCCAACTTTTGACCAAAATATGGCAAACTATGACAAAATGACCACGGAACAAAAGATTCTGAATATGACACTGGCAAATAAAATAAGCTATCATAATAAGTCTACTTTGATGAATATCATTAATAGTAAAATATATTCTTTCTCCCTGTAAAAATATATAATTAGGGAAGGAAAGTATTGCAAAGTTTATATATATGCACTGAATAGGATTTTCTTCTATAAACCCTGAATAGAGTTTTTTTTAAATACAAAACCAATTTTTTTAAATCTCTGAAAATGTGTAATTTCTAACAACTTTAGTGTAAATGCCTTATAGGATGATATTTGTGTCTTATATGTAGTTTTGTTCATCTTCAAAGTATATGTTCCAATTTATCAAGATATTTTGTAGACTCACAATCTCTAGCTTTATTATTTTCATAGAGAGATTAGGAAGTTTATATCTTGTATTCTGTAATCAAAGATAAATACACCTATTAAAGGCCAAACACAGGATTCCTTTGACCTGATTAAAAATTTGGTACGTGATCAGGAGACTATAAAAAGGAAACATTCTAGTGGATGAGGTGGAGAACATCTTGTGTTTGGGGTCTGGTTTAAATGTCAGTCCAGCCCCCTGAGACTTTGGGCATTTTACCTAACCTCCATGAGTCTTCATGCAGACCTCATCAGTGCATTGGGGGTGATGATACCTACGCAGATATGTGGTTTCATAGATAGCCTTTTATGTGTAAAATATGTGTACTCAGTAAGTTGTAACAATTATTATGTATTGCCACTCCTACTACTATTATTATGTTGAGCATTACTATGGATAAGGCATGTGACATAGACTATGTCACAAAATATTGCAAATTTTATTATGTTACATAATTTATTACACTGTGTGTAAACACTAAAAGTACTGATGAAGTTCAGAGCAAAAAAGATAATGCTAGGAAGTGAATAATTAGGGTTGACTTTAGTGAAAAGGGACTTGGCCTTTGCTTTAAAAAACAGGTAGGATCTGGGAAGATTAGAAGGGTGAGAGGGTGGAGGCACATATGTGAGAGGCATATTTAAGGGAGAATTTTATTTTTAGGTTCCTAAAACCCAGTACCTATGTCTGGAGGTTGGTTTTGACCCTTGGGACATAATTTGTGACTTTTAACACACAAGAAATGTATATATTTGGAGAAAACCAGAACTACTAAGATACTTAGGTTAGGGTAATAGTGAAAATTACTATTTTTCTGAACAAATGCTATGTGCCAATTACCCTCTGTGCCTCTATATCCTTGTCTCTGAAACAGGGATAATAGTTCTTAATTCAGGAAAAGCACATAGAACATTGCTTATGACTACTAAGCACTCAAACACTAGTTTTGATCTGGGTGATGAAGATGATGATGATGTAGTACCAAGCCCTGGTGATCTACTTTTCTTTCATGGCTTCATCCATCTGCTTTTGGAAATGGTGAGTTGAATACAGTTAAATAGAAAAATGTCACACTTGCTTTAGTAAAAATAATCACTAAAACATTTTCGGGCTTACCAATATTTAAAAAGGGTCGGTCTGGCAGGAGCAGCACAGTAGGGAAGCAAAATGGGCACTAAAAATTCTTGTCCAAGCAGTGAAGGGCTGATGGGCACTTTCAAGGTAGTAGAAATGGGGTGGGGAGAAAGAAATTCTGACCCCACCCCCTAAAATGGGCATGATTCATTGTTTTTAAAACAATTTATTTAAGTATCAAATATTTAAAATGTGCCAAGTAATGTATTGTGTTTTCATGCTAATTATTGAATTTAATTATCCAACCTTTACTACAGGGTAGTTATACTTATTATTAGAATTTTGCAGATGAGTAAACTGGGGCTAAATTGGCTCAAGGTCATACAGCTGGTGGACAGTGGGATCAGGATTTGAACTCAGATTTGTCTGACCCCAGAACCAGCACTCTTGGCCTCTAAATTATGCCAGCTCTTACGTGACTACAGTTAAGATGATAAGTACACTATCTGATTTTAGGAATTAATTGGTATTGATTTCTTTATTCTTCAGAATGCATCTCTTTGGTATATGAAGTTTTACTCTGTATTAAAAACTGTCAAGGCATATTCATTTTTGACAAAGAATGCAAAGCCAATTGCCATTCGTCAATATTTTGAAAGAAATAACACCACAGACAGGAGATTTTATAAATCTGTCAAGGTATATAAATAACATCTATGGTGTTAATCACAAAAATCAATTTATTTATGAAAATAATTATTACTATTTCTTCCCATTGGGTCCAGGTTTGTAATCAGACAGATGATAGACTCATATAAAGGAAAACCAAAGAAGTTTTTACACAGCAAAATCAAGTTAATTTAATGAAACCAGCTGTTTTAAACAGGACTGTTTTGAAGACATTGCTCATATCTATTCAAATAGACCCCAGCCTGACCAAAACGATAATCTGTCACTCCTAACTGATCCTTTACAAAGCCTTAGACCACTGCTTACAAAAGGAACGTAGTTTATTACAGTTGTTGCACTCCAAATGAATATTGATTTCAATCTCAGAATGCTATGAAAGGACTTGCATCAATTACACAGTACATCAGAGTCATAATGCAAGTTACCTAGTTCCAATGATGCACACAGCAAATCAATCATTCACTTTCACACACCTTTGAAGAGACACCAGCTACCATGAGCTTCCTTTATCTAAACCTTAAAATAAGCCATGCAGTACAAAGTGGTGATAGAAAAAGAAACCATCCCCAGTTTTTAAAAAGGATGGGCTACCATCAGAAAGCCATTATAATTACTCCTTTTCAAGTGGGCTGTGTGTTAATACAAATACAAATGAGGGGGTGAAAAAATGAAGGCTTAATGACAGCATTATGAGGGGAGGATTCTCCTTTACATTATTTATTTATTCAATAGAAAATTATTTGGCAATTATGATAAAGCAACTAGACGACAATGACTTTCCTTTGAATCACTAATTAAAATGCTGATTGCCTGTGGAGTGAGATGTGCAGTTATGGTCAAACAAGAACTTTCATTGTGCTAAACAGCTTGGGCTGGCCTGACACCTGGGTGGGGAAGGGAGGGGATGAATCAAGCACATTTCACTACTAAAATCAGATTCATTTTTATTGAGCAAAATTCTAACATAATGTTATGAATCTGGGCAAGATAATACCACAGCCAATAATCTTGAGTTATTTTTCTTAAGAAAGAAAGAAATATAGGTTCTAAAATGAATAAACTTATGAAGTCTAAGAGTATATTTGATACATATCATCCAGATTATCATGTGAAAGTTATTTTTTATCCATTCACATTTCTTGTACTCTTAAACTGCTCTATAAGCTACCTTTGTGTATATACAAACGTCAAAGAAATGTCACTTTCTTAAGCCAACATAAATGCTCCTTAAACAAAGATGATTTCTCTTCAATAATGGAAGAAATGTCGTACAATTAATCACAAAGAGGAAATTGTCTTTCTTGCAATGAATTCATTGCTTTAAAATTTACTAACTAAAGGTATGGTTTTCCCAAGAACACTGAAATAGTCATCATTTTCCAAACTGAAAAAAAAGAAAATGTATTTTTTACATTTGCAACTGGTTTATGATCTGAAAATCAATTAAATTCATAAAGTTTAAGGAGAATAGGTGCTTTATACCAGTAACATACATCATTAAAAAATACGTTATTTTGATAGTTTGAGTCTTTCACAAAATGATAAATTCTTAGATTTGGAAAATAAGAGGTCATCTTCCCCCATTCAATATGGAAATTCCCTCCACAGTATTTCAGAGAATCCTGCCTTTGCCATGACTTGGAGATCATGTTGACAATTGAAAGGCAGATCATCCCACTTCTGAATGGTTCTGAAGGTCAGCAAAAATCTAAAGGTCAAACTGGCCTTCCCTTAAATTCTACCCCTGAAGCCCATTATGGATTATCACAGAATAAATTGATCCCTTTTCCAAATGATCCCTTTCAAATATTTTAAGACAGTTATCATGCTTCCTTCCAAGTCCCTGCTTTTACAAACTTATTAAGTTTGCTTCTTTATTAACTTCGCTTCTTCCAGCCGGTCCCTATATACCTATGTATGGTCATGTCCATCCTCTGTAATCTGTCCCTCTTAACAAATGCTATGAGGAAAACAAACAAACATACAAAATAACAAAAAATATATATATAATATTATATATATATAATATATATATTCCAGATGTGATCTTAAATTTCATTTTCTTAGCCCGTTATTAACCTTGAGGAAATTTTTCCTGTTCATTTGATACTATTTAATCTCTCTAAGCCTTAGTTTCTCTGTGTATAAGATGTTCAACCCAGTAAATTCTAAACAGGCACTAGCTACTATTTATGAAATATTTGTCAAGTGCCAGGAACAGTGCTAAGGGCCCTACATGCAACACACACAAGTAGGGACTGTTACATCCATTTCACAAGATCACTCAGCTAGTGACAGGGCCAGGGTTTGAGTTCAGGCCATCCCTCTTAACAACCGCACTATCAATGACCATTCTTAATTTTCTAATTTGTAAAACATTAATAAATGAGCCTATGATAAAATTGTTCGATAGAACCAGGTTAAAGCAGTATCTCTTTAAAGCTTAGCCTTCAGTTTGATTATCTTTTGGGGACCATTTACTCAAAAACCCATGAATTTTTTACCATACAATGTATATATCTACAGAAAGCCCACAACTATGACATAAGATACTTCCTCAATGACTTGCACAAACTAAAGTACACTATGTCTTGGGAATTTCCCTAATCTACAGATTCGATAGTCATATTTTTTGAGAAGAAAGTAATGTTAGGTTGGCACCTTGGCTGTTATCTAATGACTACTTTCTGTTCCCAAGTGCTGTTGATTCATCCATTTAATTGATCCAAATCCAGAATGAGCCTAAGTTCAGGCAGCCATTTGATTCAGAATATCAGGATATTGGCTCATTTCTCCTTTTACTTAGCTTTTCCAAATATTTCCAAAAGTAGTTCCACAATCCCAGCTGAAAATTCCTTTAGTTTAATGGCCGAATATACCAATCAAAAGTGATTAGGAGCTCGCTTAGAATCTCTACACCTACTTGAGGCTTTCGGGGTCTTCTAGCTATGGTTGTGCTGCCCTTTACAATTAAAAAAAAAATTGTGCTTTACAGAGGAAACAGACGTTAAATAGAATTTAGTAGTGCTTCTTTCTCTTTAGCCATCTTTAACATTATACCATCTGTTCCAAACAATTAAAATCAGCAAATATTTATGGAACACTAGAATGTGCAAGTTTTTTGATAAGAAGGAAGGGAACACAAAGATGACACAGCATGCTTAAAAACCAAGGAGAGTCACAGTGACAGAGATGGTCACGTGTTATGCAAAAGAGAACTGAACATATAGGAGAGCAAACGAGCTGCTACGGGATCCCCTAGAAAAGCAACCAATTAAACAATGAGCTAGAGCTTCTATTTTCCTTCTTTCAGTGATTCCAAACATAACACAAATATTACTATGTCTATTAAATACAAGGCACATTCTTTTCTAGTCTCAAGTCGCTGAATCACACCTACAATATTTTAGATTATCTACTATGGGACAAGTGTGGGGACACTGTCCCTGAATTTAAGGACCTAAAATCTTATTTATTTGGCTATTTAAAATTTTACTTTCTGAAGTCTCAGATTACAATTCTAACTATGTACAATCTCCACTTGATCAAAAAAGTCTCCCTTAATGTAGAATTAAATTGAGAGTCATCAATTGTTGCATTGTTTCCTCAGTTGAGAGATTTTTTTTAAAGATAAATCATAACTTTTTCCGAATCATTGCAGACTATCTTTACAGATGAAGCTCCCCAGCATTACTATGCCCACTTCAATGACAGTTTTATAATCACAATAATTAAAGCATCATCTCTATCATTCATTTCAAAAGGTGGCCAACAATGACCTCTAATTATTTCAACCACATCCAAGTGCCTTCTACTCCAATGTATGTTTTGGTATTTCTGATATTTATAAATATTCTTAAATTCTATTTTAATTATCAAAGTAATAGATGTTTACTGTTGAAACATTTGAAAACATAGAAAAACATAAAAACAAAGTAAGTATTCAAAATCTTACTGCATAGGGGTAATTTCTGTAACATTTTTGCATTTCCTTCCTGAATATACGTGGATATGTATGTGACTATATAGATCTATCTATGTGTGCATATATATCATACATAGTGTGTGTGAATTCTGTATGTGTATGTGTGTGTGTGTGTATACACCTATGTAATATACAATGAGCTCTATCTGTATTATTTTTTTAAATGTTTCTTGCAGAAAGAAAGTCCTTCCATTGTAGTCCTTGCATTGTAAGTCCTTCCCTTTAGTCCTGAGGCCAAGATCTGCTTAGATTCCTTACACCGTAATTACATTTTCTTCTCAAAATCTATACTTTATATATAGCATAGAGATATCTGACAATATTGACCCCACCCTACTATTATGCCTACCTATGGTCTCCAGAAAATTTCCATGGTCTTTAGTCACTCTTCTTTATCAGTCAAATATTAATTCTATGTTTTGATTTTTTTCCCACTTTCGTTCCTTTTAACAGACCCAAATTTCAGTTTAAAGGCCTCTTGACCCTAATAACAACACCCTTGTCAAGCCCATTCTGAAAACTGGAAAAATAAAAACACTACCTATATCTCAAGCCTTATAAGTTTCCATTCAGAACTTTAGAGATACTTTCTCAGGCCCTTGTAACCATCTACCCTCTAAATGCATTGAACAGCCCCTGAGTTTAATGAGATTTAACACACCAGCCATCATCTCCAATATTCTCACTCCAAGAATGTGGTGTATCTCTCATGAAACCATTTCAGGTCTATGTACAGCCTCCTTCTACTCAAGAAAGACCACCGCAGTATCTGGAGTCACTACGTAAGATTCCTCTGTGAACACTGCTCACTGTCCAGCTAAGTATGGAACAGTGTTTCCTTGGAAGTCTCAGCCTCAAGTTCCAGGGGGATATCTCAAATCTGCTGTATACTTCAGGGTGGCAGGACTGCCTCTTCTCTTTCTGTGTGGAATCAAGTTTCTACACTCATCAATCTCTTCCTGTTGGTTTATAAATGCCCTCTGATGTTCCTTTTTTTCCTCTGAGTATTTGTTACATTCAGTTTGCCCTGATCGAAAAATAATAATCTAATAATGAATGTTATCACCCAGATATCTAAAACCAGCAAACCTCTCCACAGTCCAAGAAGTTTATTTATTAAAAGATATGATTTTTTATTAATATACTAAGTCTGACTATATGTAATTTAATCATTTAAAATATGTTATATCACATTACAGAGATTATATTAATGATGATTTTCTTATCAGTATGTTATCATCAATTTAAGATTAGTTCAAAAGAATGGTATATAATATTGGGTTACAATTTTGGTATTTGAATAGTTTATTTAAAATCGAAGACACTCTATCACAAACATAACAGAAGCAAAAAGCAAATGTCTATTTCTCTACAACTATTAGTCTGACATTTTTTAATATTAAAATCAGGATGTAAGGAATACAGTCCTTAAATGAATAATTTACTCTAGAAATAAGCAATACAATTCCCTTTGCCTCTTTTCTGTGTCTCTGCTATAAAATGGAATTCACATAAAATGTAATTATAAAATAGTATATTATATTTAAGATGATATTATATCTTATCATTATCCAAAATTAACATTTTTATTTCCTTGCCCATTTGAAACAAAATTATAAGGATAATTTTTTAAAATATTTGCTTTTCTGATTTGAGTAATGGCTTAGAAGAAGTAAGCAGTAAGATCAACTCTACTCATCCTGCACTGAAAACATTTCAGATTGATTTTTTTTATATGTGTCCTTCACTTGAACATATGTAGAAAAGCAAAAATTATTTTATTTTTTATTTCAGCTTATTTATACATCTTCATGTTATTACTAACAAAAGAAAATGACAAAAATTCTGGAGGACAGCTAAACAATATTAACTAAAATTTAAATGCATATTCTATTTCCTTGAATTTATCCTAAATAAAATCTAGTAATTGAACAAATACACACACAATGCAAAAAGATATCTAAAGAATCCTTTATAAAAACATAATATTGAAATCAAGTTAAACACCCATTAATGCTGCTTATATGAAATTATATGCACTAAATACTGTGTGACTATTGTTATACTATCTTATAAGCATTTTCACAATGTGTTGATTCAAATAGCAGTAGGATCAATCTATAACAATAAAATACAGTTTTTTAGAATATATACACATAAATGCAGTAAAGGCTATAAGATTATGACCCAATTTGTTTAAATGGTTATATTTCTGTAAGGTGGAATCACAGGTAACTTTGTTTTTATATGTCTGTGCATTGTATCGCATACAATGAGCATGTATTACATTTATAATTTTTAAAAAAGACAATAAATATACCCAGAATATAACATATGCCTTTAAACTCATTATTTTAAATCTAAGCTAGTTAAATGAGCCAAAACACATGATTCTAAATTCCACTGGAAATATTTTTTTTTCCATAAGAATGTCAAGTCTGACTAATTTTTAAAAAATTGTTGGAAACCTACTGTAAACATTTAATATCTAGAGAAATATACAAAGCAACCTTGAGGGATAAAGAGATCTGAGTGTTTATAATGTAACAGCAAACAAGCAATTTCATTAGTTGTAGGAAGAAAACATCTAATCTGATCTACATATATTCTTTAGATATGGAGAATTCGACTGAAGAATACAATGCTTTTTCTGACTTCTTTTCCTCATTTAATCAGTGTATCTTATCAGCGAGGGAACAGAAATCCAGTGTAGTAGACTGTTAGAATTTGCTACCTCTCAAGGGTATTAAACATTTGAGTCAGAAAACCCATTCTTCCCCACTGCTTTCTCTGTCTCAAGAACGCTTAAATGGATAGCATCACTTAGGATACTAACCAACAAATTTGGACTCTGAGTTCTGTTATACTTTGCCATTGTTTATATATAAACATGTTGATCAAAAGATACGGCTTAAGGCTGAAAATATTATGTTTTTCCTGAAAGAGTTTAAAGATTTTCATGGGTTCTAAATCCAAAAAGTAAAACTCTCACTTATAAGATAAATTTATATTACCTTCTAAGAAATATGGTTCCTAGTGTTTAGTGAGTTATTAGTTCTCATGAGACTTTAGTTATCGTCTACCAAGAAAGCATGCCGCTATCGAAATAATGATGTGATATTAGAAATTAAATATTTAGAGTAAATAGCAACTAAAAACTTTGTTTTGTGCAAGAAGAGATCTTAATTCTCTTCCATTCTATATCCCTACTGAAGTTACTACTGAGAAGATAAAAATACTAAGTCCTATGTCAAGTCTTAAACCTCACAGTGCTCCTATATCGTCGACAAAATTGGAAGGGCAGTGCTCTATATAACTGTCTTGTGCAGAGACCTGGATTGTGGATAGGGGACCATGGGATAAAGGGGAAAAGAAAGGGAAAGGAAGGCATGGCCTCAGGCCCCACTCAACCTGAGCAGTTCCACTGCTATCTGTTGTACATACTGGGTTCCTGCAAAAGAATTCATTTGGAGAAATCGGCCAATTGCTTGAAGAAGAAAAGGAAGGAAGAAAAAAGAACAACAAAAAAAATTGAGGAAAAGAAGCACATGACCTCAGGCCTTTCTAACCTAGAAATCTGAATTATTAATTCACCATTGCCACAAATTAGGAATGCACTTTCAGCAGGCTGCTTCACTGTCATAGCCTGCAATAAATGTAACATTAAATATATCTAAAACATAAAACGGAAGAGCACAACTAGTATACAATTCAATTATGTTCCACGCGTAAGTAAGATACAAAGATTAAAAGTTACTAGAATCCAAAAAGCCAAAGCAATCTTGAGGAAGAAGAACAAAGCATGAAGTATCACACTCCCTGATCTCAAATTATACTACAAAGCTATAATAATGAAAACAGTATGGTACGAGCACAAAAACAGACACATAGATCAATGGAACAGAATAGAGTCCAGAAATAAACCCTTACGTATAAGGTCACCTAATCTACGACAAAGGAGGTAAAAATATACACTGGAGTAACAACAGCCTCTTCAAGTAGTGATGTGGGAAAACTGGACAGATACATGCAAAAAAAAAATGAAACTGGACCACACTATCTTTACACCATATACAAAAATGAACTCAAAATAGGTTAAGGATTTAAATGTATGGCCTGAAACCATAAAACTCCTAGAAGAAAACATAGGAGGTAAACTATCATTCTAAGTAACATCTTTTTGGATATGTCCCCTGGGGCAAAGGACACAAAGGCAAAAAATAAACACATGGGACTAAAGAAACCTTCAACAAAATAAAAAAGGAACCTACTGAATGTGAGATATATTTGTAAATAACATACCCGATAAGATGTTGATATCCACGATATATAAGAAACTCATACAATTTGATAACAAAAAAAAATATAAATAATCAATCCAAATGAAAAATAGGCAGAGGACACAAGAAGACATTTCTCCAAAGAAGCCATACAGATGGCCAACAGACATATGCAAAGATGCTCAGCATCACTAATCATCAGGGAAATGCAAATCAAAATCACAATGAGATATCACCTGACACCAATCTGAGTGGTTATTATCAATAAATCAACAAATAAAATGCGTTGGCAAGGATGTGGAGAAAAGAGGACCCCTGTGCACTGTTGGTGGGACTGCACACTGGTGCGGCCCCTATGAAAAACAGTATGGGGATACCTCAAAAAACTAGACATGAATATACCATATGACCCAGCAGTTCCAATTCCAGGTATTTATCCAAAATTTTGTTTTGAAAATAAAAACACTAATTTGAAAAGATATATGTACCCTTATGGGCATTGCAGCATTATAATATTTATAATAGTCAAGATACAAAAGCGACCTAGGTGTCCATCAACAGATGAATGGACAAATATTGTATGATTTCACTTATATGTGAAATCTAAAAACAAAACACACAAAACAAAAACAGACACAGAAACAGAAACCAAAGGGATGGCTGCCAGGAGGTAGGAGTGGGGAGATGGGTAAAAACAAGAAGGAAAATACAGTCAATAATATTGTGGTAAGTTTACACAGTGACAGATGATTACTAGAATTAGTGAGGTGATCACATTGTAAGGTATAAAAATCTCAGATCACTATATCATATACTTGAAATTAATATAACCAATATGAAATTGTATACCAATGACACGAAAAAAATTTTTTTAAGTTACTGGAATAACTAGAAAAACCAGAACTCTGGTTTCCTGTAACTTATAAACATACATCTTCTTACATAAATTGGCTCGAAGTTAGTCTGAAGAATTGGCTTGCTCACCTCTCACTTTGGCTCTTGAGGCTCTACAGATGTTACTACTGTTAGAAAACCACTGCCACTTAGCCAAATACAACATACAGACAGTTAGATTTCAATGAAGTTAAGAAGGTCTCTCCCAAGATTTCTCCCTGCGTTATGACCCACATCTTTATGGCAGTTCTCCACCCTGAATGTAACTGCATAGGGAGGTCCATGCTAACCCTGCAATGACTCTTTTATCCAAGGTTTATATCTAGTCAAGTGAACATCGAAGCCATTATCTTGATTGATTGTTTGATGATAAGATGATGACGTTTTATTTATTGGAGTCTAAAATGTTATTGAGTGTCTACTATTTGCTGGACACTGTACCATGTATTCTCTCATTGCCTTATCTAATCTTCACAGTGCAATCACTAGTAGTATTTTCTAATGAGGTAACTAAATCACAAGATGAGCATATGGATCTTAGAGATTGTGCTGTCCAGCGCCTTTATTTTATAAAGAAGGAAATGAGTTGGATGAGTTGCTTACTGTTAGAACTAGCAGGAGACTACAGTTGTCCTCTGAGTCAGCTTGGCCTTGGGAGGTTCAGGCCTTGGGAGTCAGGCAGCCAGTATTTAGATACTGACCTTGGCACTCACCGGCTTAATATTCTTGAGGAAGTTATGTTACCTCTCTAAACCCTGATTCCTCACCAGTATGTTGGGGGTAAAGAGTTGTACTATGGGTGCTTAGTGAGGATTAAAAAGTGAAGCACTTAGTACCTTGCCTGGCATAAAACTCTTGGTCAAAAAATGTGACCTTAGTATTATCATTACTGCTATTAATGCTACTACTGGTGCTTACGTTAGCGGCAGCGGCAGTGTTAGTGCTGTTGTTGCTGCCATCACCTTCATCATGACTACACCACACTCTCTCCAGAAGGGATGCCTGAAGTTGTTCTATGACTGAGTCATCGTTCACAAGCTCTCTCCTTCTCAAAACCTGCCTTTCCATCTCCCCTATCTACCCAAACTTTACACTGAAGCTCAAATCAAAACACAACTCTCTTACGAAGCTGACCCTCAACTCTCAACAGTCCTTGGGTTGCCACATCGGTGCTTAATATGCGATGTCTTTGGATATTTTCTGATTTCTCCTTATTCCCCAATAAGGGAAATATGCTGTTGTTCACATCTATTTGATATCACCTACTTTTCCAATACAGTGAAGAGTTCTTAGTAGATTCAAAACAAATACTTGCTAGATTGAAAATAGTCTTTTCTCAACCATAAATAAGTATCTTTTTGCTTTATGTCATTCATGCTTTGTCTGGACTCACATACAGCAATAGTTTATAATAGCCATATTTTAAAACAACATGACTATGCCAAAGTGAGGTACACTGATATCAAATCCTCACAGATTTCACTTGAGAAAGTAGCATGTTACAAAGCAGGGTTCCCTATCCAAGTGTGGCACCAGCACAGGTGTAAATTCCTAAGGCCAGGCTGACCATAACATTCACATACAGCTCATAAATTGCTGACCACTGTGGTTAGTCTCCTACCTTCACAAACTTGTTGAGTTTCTCAAATTTCTTAGGTCTGAGGCCTATGCTGTAAATATAGCATATGCTACTCTATCATTCTACTGGAAGTAGAATTCTTACCTAACATTCATTTCCCATAGAACCCTCAAAATTATAAATACTATAAATTTTATGCCTATAATTTGTTTATACTGTTTCAGAACATAAATATCTAGCATTTCTGCATGCCATTTTCTAATGTTTTTTTGTGGTTTTACATTCTTTTTGACCTGTGACTGATACCCCTAAACTCAGTCCTCCCTCCAGATGTCCTCACTGTTACCAGGTTAGTATATGTCCCCCTAAAGCTTTGTTTCCTATAAATTTACAAATGTACATCTGTATCCACAGAGAATATGCAATATTTTTTGTGATTTGTTTAATATAAATGATGTCATATTGTATATATCATTCTATAACTTGCTTTTTTTAATCCCTCAAGATAATGTTGGGGAGAAATTTCCTTGTCAATAAAAATACTTGTAGCTCATTCTTTTTAACTGTGCATATTTTCACCAAGTCATTTGACCGGTTCTTCATCCACGAACATTTAGGTTGTTTTCCCTTTTTTACTATTACAAATAAGGTTGCAGTAATAATCCCTGCTAGTGTTTCCTTATTTTGTTCTCACTGACATTTATCAGAAATTATTTTAATTATGTATACATCTTAATCATATACAATTTCTCATTAAATGATATCATATATGTTTTTTTTCTTTATTGCCTAACTAGAACAAATTTAAAATATGGCTTTCATCTACGTTAATATTAAATTTAGGAACCTGTCATCACGAAAGAACAGGAGTTGGCAAACTATGGCCCACAGGCCAATCCCATCCACTGCCTGTTTGTGTAAATAAAGCCTGACTGGAACACAGCCACGCTCATTCTTTTACACATTGTCTACAACTGCTCTTGCACTCCAAGAGTGCCAGAGCTGAGTAGCTATCACAGTGACCACACGGCCCACACAGCCAGAAATATTTACTATCTGTCCATTTACCAAAAAAGTTTATTGACCCCTATGCTGGAATATGAAATATTTTTCCTCTGAGAAGCTTTTTCTATTCTACAAAGTGCAAATTAAAGGGTCAGTATCTTTATGTTTTTAGCATAAAACATTTATAGTGGTACTTGTTACTAAAACAACAACAACAACAACAAAAAGTCCATATCTGCTGAGCAAAACAATATCTCTTTTGAATTCCACAACTGAAAATATTCAATATAAAGCCATATCTGCTTCAGGTTCTCCATAACTTTTGAAAACACTGAGGAAATCAATTAAATTCAGGATTCACTAAAAATAGCAGGTTCCTAAACGCAACTGGTGACTTAGGTTGCCATTTTGAAGCAAAATACAAAAATTTTAAGTGATTTATCTACTATAGTCTCTTAATATTTACTAATATTTGGGAAGTGGAACAATTTTGTAGAGTGAGGCACCTAGTGATTCCAGCCACGTAATGTACACTCCTGAGCTTCCCCGAACCTTTGGCATCTGGGGTGGTTGCACTAGGTGATAGCTAAGATCCTTCCCAGTTCTCACATTCTGTGGCAGCTAGAATTCACACTTAAAAGGAGGCAGTTCTAACAGGTGCTCCACTTATTTAAACTAGTATGTACTTAAAAATACTACAACTTTTACTGACACACTCTATTATTTTATGTTGTTGCTGACTGTAAAATTTAGGTTAAAGTTAGAAAAGAGGTCCTAACAGATAACAAAAAAGTCATAATTTGCATAATTTCTGTTTATTTACTCTATGGACACGTACGATGAACTGTTGTTTACAGAGTTAATTGCTAATAGAATCCTCATTTATTTAAACAATATGAGGAAACCCAGAGCATGCACAGATTTGCTCTTATTAGAAATATACATGCTTTTGTTAATTTTAGCTCAACTTTCCACACTGTGTCACACGTAGAAACAGAACTGTGCTTTCAATGATTGTCCTATGTTGTAAATATTAAAGGTTTTTTCAGCATTTCTCATTATGAAACTTTATGAAAGCTATAATAAGAAGGGTCAAGAATTGTACAAAGGACTGAATTCCTATTTTGTTCTCCTCTACGCAGAGGAAAAAGGGAGGAATTAGTATACTGTTTTTTAATCAAAAATAGTATTGATAATAATTACTTTATTGTTTTCTGACTGACTGTTGGCAGACATTTCAGAGACCCCTATTGGTGACCTGATCGCTTAAGTCTCTTAGACCATGATGCTGTAGTAAGCCACAGTTGACCCTTCCTCCAGCAATTACTAAAAATAATAATAAGAAGAAATAAAAATAAAAGTTCCAGGCATTAGTTATTTCATGATACTACTGCTGTTTAGAAAGAACAAGGAAAAGGATGGAGGAAATAATTGAATGTCCCTGCAGTCTTAGGCCTGAGATGGACCCAGGACCCAGTTTGCCCAGGACAACCAGGCTTACAACAGATTGTCCTCATGTAATTACTAATAGCCCCTACTTTTCCCTAGAATTGTCCCAGGTTGAACGATAAATCATGTGGTTGCCCTCTTTAGAAAGGCTTTCTCCTTTCATCCTTGCCTCCCCCAGGGTCTTTTCTCCATCTCTTTTTTGCGAGTCTTGATTAGGAAGATTCAGAAGGGAGAAAAAGGAAGCACTGGCTGGAAGAGGCAACGGGAAGAGTTAGAGACAAGCGGGGGTCCAGAAATCCAGAGAGAGCTAGGGAGGGAGGAGATAAAGGAAGTAGTCAAGGACACAGCCAAAGGAGAAGTCTGAGGTCAATGTCAATGACTCCCTGCCTTCTTCAGGTCACGGGGAGAGGATTACATGCTCCCAAGGTTGGCTGCCTAGGCTAAAAGGTTATGTGTTAAGGGCAGGGTGTCCATATGAAGACTGTTGTCAGGGATATAGGACAGATTACAGGGAAAAAATTGAAAGGACTTTTTCACAGGACTGAGCTGACAGTGAAGACTCTTCAGTGTTATCATGAAAGCTGATGTTTGAAATAATGGAGAAAAGTTCTCTAAATCTTGAAGACCCAGCAGCCAAGTGATATCCAAGGAGCAGATGCTTTAACAATTTTGATGTGTTCAAAGCTAGAACAACTTCCCCCTTCAACTCTAGCCTGCTGTTCCTCTCCTCTAGATTACAGGATTCTGTTTTCTGGCATGGATGATTTTAGAGTGAGTTTCCTCTTTAGGAGTGCCTTCCCCAGGTGAAAAACATTGTCTTGTAGGGTTTTCAACTTTCTCAAGGACTAGGGACCCAACTCTCAAACCTACCTCACATATTAACTGTCATCGGCTATGAACTGGGCAGCTAAAAGACTGTAATATTACAGAAACTACAATAGATGTACTAACCACAGAACATTAATAAAAATTATTATTGTTACTGTTATTGTACAGCTAGCACTTATTGAGTGCTATGTGCCAAGCTCTATTCTAAATGCTTCATATTTATTAATTCATTTAATCTTCACACAATCCTAAAACTGATGATATTAGTCTCATTTTACAGATTAGAAAACTGAGCTAAACTAATTTGCCCTGATTTACATATTAATAGATGGTATAACTGGGATTCAAACCAATGTAATCAAGCTTCATACCCAAACCATTCAACCACTTTACTACAGAACCTTTCTTACACTAAACTGTTCCGAAATTTGAGGGTGGGTGGAACGGTCAATGTTAAGAGACTGCACTAAAAATAATTGCAATAAAACACATACACTATTCTTGAATTTTCTCCTTGAAAATAAAAATTTAAACGTAAGGGGAAAATGTTTTGTAGTTTCCCATATTCCTATGAAACAAATCACAATCTTAAATCTTTCAACTGTTACAAAGCTTGCCCTGTGTAAATCTTACTGGGATTTCTTCTAAAGCAAAATAACCTGCCAAAATATTTAGGGAAGAGAGTTCATGATGGTGTTATATTCCTTTCTGAAGGCTTCATTTAGATACCTACCAGAGATCCCTTCATGGACACAGAAAAAACTTAAACTGTCTCTATTTGATTGTGCTTGCCTAAGGCATTAAGTCCAATCCGCCATGTCGCACCTCAGTAACTCGACACAGACTAGAAAATTCTTACAGTCAGCTTCCCCAAGGGATTTGTTAAGTTTCACATGCATTTAGTTGTGCAGTTGGCCTGCTCAAATTGATAAACTTGTAGCTAAATTCTTTCTGCAGCAATGGGCTGTTGGGCTTATTTTTTTTTATCGCAGAGAGAATAAATATTGCAAAAGAAGCTGTTACTATGTGTTAGTGTTACCCATTAGTTTTTAACATAATTGAGCTTATGCTCCAATTTCTCAGTAACTGATAAGTATTTATTTTGTGGATGTGGTTAAAAGGTGAAAGTGATTAAAAAGAACATATTGAAATATACTTACAGCGAAAGGAAATTTTGATGCCTTTAAATTAAGCAAAGAAATAAAACAAATATTATGAATAAAATTATTTTGTATTATAATTCCCAACTTGCTATGATACATGCCTATACAGGGGCGCTCTTGCATCTATGCTCAGTAAAATCAATACATGAGTGTAAAATCACTTCTCTTAAAAAAAAAAAAAACATACTAAGACTACTTGGAACTCAAATTGTCATTTACTAACTTAGAAAAATATGTTTTTTTTTTCTCCTACCAGATTTTAATCCTCTTCTTACTGTGCTTTGCAACTCTTATACTTGAGCATCAATTTACTTCATATCAGCTTTCACCAGGATGTGATTTTCTTTTGCACCTGAACAAGGTTTGCCCCACAACATCTTCTTCCTCACAGATGAACATGGATGGGAAAATGCCATGGACAGCTTCAACAGTATTTTACAAATCTACTTTCATGTCATATCTGGAAACTCTGTATTTTAAACACATGAGTATCTGCTATAAATTCAGCAAGCTGGTTTAAATTTTTAAAGTCATTACATCAGTGCAATATCTATGTTATTTATCTTCTATGCCCTCTGTCAATGTTATTTATCTTCAATTAACTTACATATTCACCAAATACATATTAAGTATTGTACTATACTCCTGAATATATAGTGATTACATCTTTCCCCATGGAGAAAAAAAAAAAAGAACAAATAAACATACACGCATTGAAGAAAGGAAAAATGAGATGAGGAAATAGTTGATAAAAAAACTATTTTAGATGGGGTGATCAAGAAAACCCTCATGATAAGGTGACACAAGTGCAGAAACCTAAAGGAGTTTAGGAAGGAAATCATGAATTATATGGGTAAAGAGAATGCCAGGCAAGTGCAAAGGGCCTGAGGTAGGAACACATAGACAGAGCACAATAAGCTCAAAAAAAAGAGGTGTAGAAAATGCCATTAAAGCATGAGCAAGTGAACAATCATGCATGGCCTAGTAGGCTCCACTAATGTGACTGGAAGATTTTTAGGAAAAGAGTGTTTTTTAGCAAAAGAGTGACTCGTTCTGATTTCTATTTTGAAAGAAAAATTCTGATTTCCCTGTGGAGAAGAAACTATAGACCAAAGTGAAAGTAGGGGACTAAGTATCCAGTGGGGAATATAGTGGCCTGTCACAGGGCAGTAGCGAAGGTGGCAAGAAATAAACAGATTTGGGATATTTTTTGAAAGGTGAGTTGAAGAAATAAACTGAATATGAAGTATAAAATAGATGATTCCAGAATAAACCTGATGGACTAGCTATGGGATATAAGACAATGTTTAAACATAGCTCCAAGGATCCAAATCGAAGCAATCTAAATTCTTTACAAGTAATGAGCACATCTGTATCATGCCTGCTCTTTGTGATCAGCATTATAAATAATAATAACAAGGAAGAGGAAATAAAATGATGACTGGATAAAGGAATGGCCAAATGAATATATATATAACAAAGCAAATACTGTTCTCTGTCAAATCTAAGTGATAGGTATATGGGAGTGTACTTTCTAGTATTCCATATGTTTCAGATTATCATTAAAAACATAGAAAAATATTAAGCATTTCTAAAATTTACTAATATGGAATCCTTTTTCAATGGATCGACCCCATGAAAATGCTATCGCCTAACACATTATGTCATACAAAAAGTTTGAATGACTTGCACAAGGTCACATCCCAGTGACAACAAAGTCAGAACTAGATCACCGGTCTCTTAACTCTGTGCAATTAGAGCTCTTTCAAACATGTGATCCTTCCCATGTCTACAGAATACCTGCATCTGAAAGTCCTGTTACAACTTGAAATTTAACTTGCATTAAATCAACACATCACATTCATTCAAATCATCACTCATTCCCAGTTGGTTGCCATCAATATTGCATTGCTATCAGGTTTTATGGGAGCCATCTCTCCCCTTCACTTTCAGGTATAAGTCCTATCATTTACTTTTATGTCTTATATTCCACAACTAGAACACCTACCAGGAATTTTCTCTGGCTCCAGACTTCCGCCTTCTCCAATCCTGTGGAACAGGGCTCTTACATTGTTTATATGAACAAAGCAGTCTCTCTGCTTTAACTCCATCTCTAACATTTTGTATTTGTCTCTTTTCAACCTGCCAGGATCCTACATACAACCATAAGAATCCTCTACCATGAGTAATTTTTGATTTCTGTCTTCAGAAGCCATCAATGGCTCCCAATTGCCTCTTGAATCAAATGAAAAGTCCTATCCAAATGATTATCTTCACACCTAAGTGCCTTCATCTCCATTCAGTACTTTCATTCAGCAAGTAGTTGTTGAGTAATCACTTTGTGCCTAGTTGTATGCTAGGTCCTGTGGGAAATTATAATATATATGACATAATCCCTGCCCTTACAGATCTTACCAATCAATGTGGAGAGATGAAACATGCACACATTAAACATTTTTTATAACAAAAGGAGGCTGTATATGACTAAGTGCTCACAAGAGTGAGTGAAACATGTAAGTCAAAGATTACTAGGAGCCACAGTGCTTGTGCGAGGCTTCCTGAGTGATACATGATATGAGCTGGGACTTGTTCCAAAAAGGTGCAGAACAGTACATT
The DNA here is from genome assembly GCF_014176215.1 of Rousettus aegyptiacus. Lineage (NCBI taxonomy): Eukaryota > Metazoa > Chordata > Mammalia > Chiroptera > Pteropodidae > Rousettus > Rousettus aegyptiacus. The sequence continues at coordinate 98,423,890 of NW_023416306.1, forward strand.
TTCCAGGGGAAGCTCATGTCTTCAGGGTATGAATGAGCATCCTCCAAATTCAGAATCTAATGTGACCAGCTTCCTGGAGTAGAAGTAGAGCCTTCTTGTACTCAGTAGACAGAAATGAAGTAGAGGCAAGATAACAGTGATTCTTTAATATAACTGAAGAATTTGGAATCCGTCCTCACACAAAAGGGAAGGAAAGGGATTACTGAGTGAGGATGTAGCAAGATGCAAGTATGTATCTAGTAGCAATATTCAGGGTAGAATATTAGGTAGAAAATTATGATACCAGCCAATCATTAGGAGATGAGGTTACTAACAAGAGTGTACAGAAGAAGGATGAAGAGGAATAAGAATGTTGAAAAAACATTCTAAAGGAACATTGTTAAGTACATAAAGTAAAGAGGAGAAAAGGATTAACAGTGAGCCTGAGTTATCATGCTAAGGCAATTACCAAATGAAGAAATTGTTGATAAAAATATAATGAATAATGAAGTTGAGAAAGGAGGGGGTGGTGAGTTAAGGCGACAGCAGAGCACCTAAGCTCACTAGTCAAACTAAAGAGAACAAACTAAATTTCAGGAGAAAAATAAGGATGTGATCTAGATTCAGAAGATACTAGCGTAAAAGTGATAGCGAGAGACTACTATCCCATGTGTTTCCCAAAACCTACACCTTTTTCCTCCTGGACACTTTCCCAGCCTCTTGCACAGAGGTGTGGCCATGTGCCTGAGCACCAATCAGAGGAATACTTATAGGGTTACTTCAAGCTAGACTCACATATCCTTCCCATAGACTATCCTCCATTTTCTGTCCCTGTCGCCAGCTGAATGAAAGACTCCTAGAACCCAGAAGACTCCTAGAGCCGAAAACTGAAAAAAACCCTGGAACCCTGAATAACTGCATGGAGTAGGAACCACACCCACACAGACTCCCTTTGAGTCTGATGTAAAAAGTAGCCTTTGGTTGTAATAAGTCACTGATATTTGGGATTGTTTGTTACAGCAGCTATCCTACTCTAAGGTCTTTCAAAATAAATCCATCCTGCAAAACCTCAATCATTCAAGAAAACTTTACTGTCATCTACAAATAGCCCATCTACTCCTTCTGTTTTCATTCATTTTATTAATTTTCATTCGTATTTTCTAAGATGAATCCCCCACACTAATCCTGGTCCTCTCTGTCCTTAATATTACTGCCTAAATCTTACATTCTGTATTAAAACAATTCCTGACTTACCCCAGCTGACAACAGTCACTGTAATCATTTTCTCAACCCCATAGCGCTTGTGCAAATATCTCTATCCATCTGTAACTGGTTATGACTATGTTTTTATGTTTATTTTATCTGTTATCATGTATCCCCGTTTATATTTGTTCCATTAGATTATAAACTCAATATGAACAAAGATTGTGTTTCCTATTTCCTTTGTAATTTCCTACATGCCTCATATATTGCCCTACACTGTCAGTGCTTCATAAACTCAACTAATTGAAGTTCAAACTCTACTCATATACTTGCACCAGATGTGTAACAACTCACAAAATCTGAATCTATAACATAAATATGTGCACAGTCCTACAGTGGTACCCTCATTTATCCAGCATCATCAGGGAATGAGCTGGCCCACAGAGTTAATCTTGGCAATCAAATATAATGCAGCATGGAGGAACACAGAGGCTAAATAACATAGCACATTTATCTAGCATATGAGCTGAAAATCACATTTTGGTGGTAGTCACTAAAATAGGTCTCAACTAGGCATTTGGTAGCAAATAAGTTCAAACCGATCAAAACTGGTTTACACAGGTCTGACTCCGGCAACAACTGGTAAAAATAGTTTAAGTCAGAGGCTGTTGACACTCTCTAGACACCATCAGACTGCAACCAACTCATTAAGACTCAGCTCCGTAACACGGCATCTGTGCCACCTCCTCTATTTCCTACAGCAGAGTGAGGGGCTCCCTCCTTAGAGATATGAGGACTTTTGGTATAAACATCAATTATAACATTCATCACACTAGGTGGCAATTGTGACCTTTCCTATCTGCTTCACCATAATCCACTATAAACACTTTGGGACAAGGACTGAATCTTACTCCTGGCCAAAGCACCAGAGGTAATATAGCACTTGGAGCATACTAAGTGACATTATTCAGGGTATTTTTTACAACAAGCGACAATATCCTAACCAAAACAATTTGGGGGGGGGGGGGGGAAGAACTAAGTAACAGTAAAGATAACTGGGCCTAGGAAAACACATCATTAACAGATTTCTTTTCCCCAAGTGTATATAATTTGGGGGAGCATCTTTACCAAAAATAAGCTTAAGTTAAAATTGTTTTTTCCTTCAAAATATCAAAGGAAATAAAATTTTAAATATACCTACAATTAAAAGGAATAAAAATACTTCAGAATGAAAATATACACTGATAATCATTTATAAAATGCAACTGTGTTGGACAAGAAATATAACATTTATAACAATCCCCATCTAATTTCTCACAGTACTCTTATTATAAATCAAAGGATAGAAAAGACACTCCAGAGGATTTTTTTTTACCACAGTCAATGATTGAAATATAAGAAGCAAAAATTATTCCTCAAAAATAAAACTTAAGAGGCAACTTTAAGTACCCAATGTGTTCCTTGTACTGTACTAGGCATGAGGAATACACATGATGAACACTAATGATGAAAAGTGGAGACACCACTAACCTCGATACAGCATGATGCAGGCTGTGATCTGTTTCTACAAGGACAAGGATCAGGAGGAAGAATTGCTACTGTCTGGGTAGGGGCAAGAGTGGGGAATATTTTAGAGAGGTAATTCTGGTATTTCTGCTCTTCCTCAAAGTCTGTAGTTGGGCTTTACCAAGAAAGGAAACAGGGAAAACAGCATAAGCCAAAGTAGAGAATGATGAAAGAATACCATGTGTTTAGGGAAAAGCACCTATTCCTTGAGGGTGGGAAAGACAGCTGCATTCTGGACAAAGCAAGGAGCCAGTGAAAGTTTGTTGGCTTTTTTAATTGAGGTGCAATGCACATAATATAATCATTTTAAAGTAAACAATTCAATGGTATTTACTGAATGAGGCATACAAACAGCACCTCAATCTAGTTCCAAAAATATTTATCACCCCAAAAGTAAAACCTATACCCATTAAGCACTTGCTTCCCATTTCTTGCTTCCCCTATGCCATAGAAACTATCAATCTGTGTTCTAGTTTTATAGATTTGCCTCTTCATATAAATTATAAAATATGTAACCTCTTAGTCTGGCTTCTTTCACTTAGTACATTTTTAAGATTCATCCACATTTGTACATATACCACTACTTCATTCCTTTTAATGGCTGAATAATATTCCATTTTATGTATATACCACAATTTCTTTATCCATTCATCTGTTGATAGGCTTTTAGGTTGTTTCCACCTTTTGTGAAGAGAGCTGCTATGAATGTGTACATTCTCATAATTATTTGGGTACCCATTTCCAAATCTCTCAGGTAGATACCTAGGAGTGGATTTGCTGGGGAACTTTGTGATGAACAACCAAACTCTTTTCCCAAAGCAGATACATTCCTATCGGTGAAAGTTTTTAAACAGGCCATGACATGGAATAGTTTAAGAGGCTATTCCAGTTGCCTAAGTGAAAGATGGCAGTGCCTGAGCTAGGACCACAGTGATGAAAAACAGAAAAATCTGATAGAACCAGTTACAAATAGGAGGTAGAAATACCATGTAAGGAAGAGTCAACTGTGACTCTAAGGTTTCTAGCTTAAGTAACTAGATGGATAGTCCAATCATTAACTAGATTACAGAACAAGAAGAAAGCCCTTAGTGAATGGAAAGAATTAGATAGGCTGATTGAGAAGAGCTAAACATCTACTAAGAGGTACAATGGTCATCAGGAATTCTGGTCAAGAAATAAGGTTGACTTTCATTGTAAGTTTAGCAGCAGTTAAGACATAGATGATGCGGACACCCAGCTCAGGTGACCAGAAAAATTGTGCTCCAAGGCCCCACAGGACACCGACTATATAAGGCCAATTCTACTAAGACCAGGAGACATAGCAGCTCTACCTAATACAACAAATACTGGAAGTTAGCTAAATGGGGAGACAAAGAAACATGTCCCAAATAAAAGAACAGAACAAAGATCCAGAAAAATAACTAAACAAAATGGAGAAATGTAATCTACCAGATGCAGAGTTCAGAACTCTGGTTATAAAGATTCTCAATGATCTCAACAAAGAAACAGGAACCAGAATAACGAAGCCAGGAAAAAAAAAAAGAACCAGTCAGAAATAAAGAATACAATAACTGAAATAAAGAATACATTAGAGGAAATCAACAGTAGATTAAATGAAGCAGAGAATTAAATCAGGGATTTGGAAGATAAGGTAGCAAAAAACACCCAATCATAATAGCAACGAGATAAAAGAATCCAAAAAAAAAAAAAAGGATAGTTTAAGAGGCCTCAGGGAAACCATCAAGTGGTACTAACATTCACATCATATGGATATCAGAAAGAGAAGAGAGTGAGCATAGAATTTAAAACTTATTTGAAAAAATAATGACTGAAAACATCCCTAACCTAGCAAAGGAAATAGATATACAAGCCCAAAGCACAAAAAGACCCAAACAAGATGGAGCCAAAGAGGCTCACCTCAAGACACATCATAATTAAAACACCAAAGTTTAAAGACAAAAAGAGAATCTAAAAAGCAGCATGAGAAAAGCAGTGAGTTACCTACAAGGGAACTCCCATAAGACTGTCAGCTGGTTTCTCAACAGAAACTTTGCAGGTCAGAAGGGGGACTGACATGAAATATTCGAAATGATGAAAAGCAAGGACCTACCACCAAGATTACTCTCTCCAGCAAAGCTATCATTTAGAATCAAAAGACAGATAAAGAGTTTCCCAGACAAGAAAAAGCTAAAGGAGTTCATCAATACCAACCCAGTATTATAAGTAATGTTAAAGAAACATCTTTAAGAAGAAAAAAGATAAAAACTATGAATAATAAAATGGCCACAACTACATATCTATCGACAATTACTTTAAATTAAATGGAGTAAATACTCCAAACAAAAGACATAAGACAACAAGACTCTTACATATGCTGTCTTCAAGAGACTCACTTCAGATAAAAAGATACACACAGACTGAAAGTAAAGGGATGGAAAAAGATGTTTCATGAAAATGGGGGAAAAAACAAACAAAAGCTGGGATAGCAATACTCATACCAAACAAAGGAGGCTTTAACACGAAGGCTATAACAAGAGACAAAGGATCCAGTAATCCCACTTCTGGGGATTTATCCAAAGATAAACAAAAAACTACTTCGAAGGGACATGTGCATCCATGTGTTCATTGCAGCACTATTTACCATAGCCAAGATATGGAGGCAACCTGGGTATCCCTCAATGGAGGAATGGATAAAGACGAGGTGGTACATATATAAAATAGAGTATTACTCAGCCATAAAAAAAAGAATGAAATTTTGCCATCTACAAAATGAACCTAGAGGGTACTGTGCTAAGTGGAGTAAGTCATACAAAGGAAGATAAATGCCAAATTATTTCACTTATATGTGGAATCTAGAGAACATGACAAACAAACAAAACAGAAAAAGCTCAGAGAGCATTTTGATAGCTGCGAGATTGAGGAGTGGTGTTGAGAGGATGGGCGAAGGCTGCAAGGGATTAAGAGGGTACAAATTGATAGTTAAAAAACAGTCATGAGGATGTAGAATATAGCACATGGGGGGGATTGAACTCTGACTGTGATAACAAGAGCCAAAAACAAGATTTCACATTTTGTTTTTGGTATCTCCTCCAGAAAGGTTGGTTTGTAATTCACTGTTGGTTTCTCCATGAGCAAGATTCCTTTTATTCAGAACGATTCATAAACTGAATGCTTCCTATGTCTGGCATATTTATGTATATCATCTTGTTTAGTTCTAAAGAAGCCTTATATGGGTATTATTTCAAATTTTCAAATGATAACTGGAGGCTTAATGAGTTAATTTACCCAAAACCACAAAGCAAGTGTCAGGATGAGGATTTGAACCTGTATTCCTTGTACTGTGTTGAGAGCTGCCCCCAGCTTGTTTCCTATTAAAATAGTCCTCTTTATTTCCTGTCTTCTTTATAATATTTTCCCAAGGATAACGTGCTTTCTTAGTGAAAAAAAGAGTGTTCCAAGTAGGGAATCTTGATTCCAGAAACTCCAAGTGCTTAAATATCTAAAACACACATACTAGAATGATCATCTTTCTTTTTTTTTTTTAATTTAAGGTCCTAATAACAAAAAGTTTTCTTGTGAACTTCATTAAAATTTGGCTTCTCTTTATATGAACTCATTGTTATTCATTTAAATTAACACTAGAGAAAAAATACTGTGTGCTAGAATTCACAATTTGTAAGAGTTTAGTATATTTTGTTATTATAGTTTTGTTGTTTTATATTTTTTTTATTTTCTGGAAAAATGATATTAAACTATCTTAACTTTTGGTTAATAGAATATTCATTTAATATCCTAGGAGTCGGTTTGCAAGTATCTGTTCTAACAGACAGAAAAGTGAAGTATCATGGAATCCTAAAGGTATTTACATTTTTCCTCAAGTGTGCATGTAAGTACAAATATAAGTACCTGCATATTTAGGGTATTGTAAAACTCATAATACCATATTTCAAATAAAATAATAAGAACTAACTATCTTCACCCATCATCCATACTTCCTCCCCTCCATCCCCCAAGCAGCACCCATCTTATCACTTCTTTAACTTAGAAAACTCAAAAGAGGATATCTCTGCAAACTTGCTGGTTCTCTTTCCCTGGAGCAGAAGGTAATTAATTTGACTTAAAAAATCCTCCTCTTCAAATTCCTTCTGGGTTATGATAAGCTGAGATCCTGTTTATGTAAACAAAAGTGCTTAATTAAAGTATCTGATAATATCAGAAAGAACTGGAAAGATCCTCATGCCATCATTTGATTAATCAAAATCTTATTATATCTATAAAGCTATGAAGATACATACATCGGTCTTTAAAAAGGTAACAATATTTTTATCTCCTAATGCTTTTACTTTTTTTTACTAACCATCTTCATTCAAAATTTAAATCAAGGTAGTTAAAAATTAATTGGAGAAAATGATTCATTTACAGTGGAAAATAAAGGCCACAATCTGTCGGTGAAGTTCAAAACTTCTGTTTGGCAAATGGAAAATAACCCATAGTTGAACTAATAAAAAAAGACACACACGAAATGGCTAATAAATGGATCTTTTGTCACATATGACATTGTTATCAAGTTCAATGGCCATTTTTAGATCCAAAATCTTCCTTTTTTGTGCAATTACTTATAATTTCCTCTTTAATTTCCCACGCCATAGATCTCCTGACTCCACACCAAGCAAAGAATGTGAGTGCATTCAAATATGTTTTCCTTTAGAATTTCTCACTTCCTTGCATTTCTAGACCCTGCTTGTGCTCAGGGGCTAAACATCTGGAAGTTAATCTGACCTTGAAATTTCTACCACAACAGTAACTGGTATATGAGAATAAAAAGAAAAATAAAAGAAGTGTCATCATAAAGAAGTAGAATGACTTCTAAGCCACATTGACATTTGATTATACATCTGAGGACATAAAGAAAAAATATGACTCTCAGAAAGGAATTCCTTAATCACACTTAGTACTTAGAAAATAAAAGCCACAGAGACAAATGCTAGATGTATCCTTCCACACACTCTACAAGGAGGAGCAATCTTGGTTGACAGACTTTGACGAGTTCTGTCCTACTAACTAGCCCACGGTCCACGTATAGATATCGCCATTAGTCTGATTCATCCTACTCCTCCATTCTGATTCCATGCTTATGAGACACTTCTGGGTGTGATCTCTCCACATTGGAAAAGAATGCTAGGGTCTTACTAAGACAAGCATTCCATCTGTGTGACTGTTTTTCTCATTGCAAGTGAATAACCTGGAATTCTGGTTTTATTAGCCTCATGAATGTGGTTAACATGAGTCCACCCAATAGAGATGAAGCTGCTGGCAAATCAGACTTCCAGGCTGGCTAAGCTGAGTGACCGACCCTGTGTCAGACACAGTCAAATAACCAAACCAACAAATGCCTTACTACGAGGCCCTAAGAGGGATGCAATGTAAGTACTTTTAACTAACCCTGAATGATGGTTTGTAATGTTGAATATCAAGGATAGCATTTACAATCCAATCAAATTACTTTGAATAATCATGGGTTACCATCTGAACGACACAAATTAAGAGTTGGAAAGTAACTATCATTGAAATGTTTGTCATTAAGTGGATGATGTGTGCCATTTTAATAGCTTCGAAGGGCCAGAGGGAAGAATTCTGCCTACATTCAGTCTCCAGTGCCCCTGTATGACTATAAACCAGTAACATACAGATTCAAAGGAACATGCTACAAGCATTGTTGGGAAAAACTATGGCAGATGGACAGAAGGCTAGAAACCAAGGCTATGTTACGTAAAGGGCCAGGTATCCCTCAACCTGTGAACCTTGAGTCTACTAGAGGGAGGACCTCCAAGGTAATCTGAGAAGGAGATATTGCCCCTTGTGTTGAGATTACATTTTACAGGGGATTTGATCCTTCTGAAATTACAGCTCCATTAACCAGATTGGCTTTCCAGGGGAACATCAAGAATACTAATCCTATTACAAAGAATCACAAATGTACCTCAATAAGGCTATTCATAATCATCCTATACCTATCTCATTGATCCTGACAGGCCCTCAGTAATAAATCTCACCAAGAACAAACCTTGAATCCTAATGGATTAATCCTCCACTAACTTTTAAAAATATATTCTCACTCCTAGTTTTCCAGTTTTTTATTGGTCACTTCTCTTCAAGTTGATTCCTCTTCATATTAGATTTGTCCACTGTAGCCTTCCACTGTTATTAACAAATTCCAAAAACAGGAAATCAGGGAAGGGGGAAATGGTAGTATTCAGACTAATCAACTTTAAATTCTGGATTATGTATAGTCACATTAACTTATTTGGAAATTTTTACACAACAAAAATAATTGCTTCTGCTACTTATTCTTTTGCTTTTATAATAATTAGGATGCTTTCCTATTGTGCTATATGGTTTTAAAATAATTACAGCAAGTCAATAATAGTCATTTAAAATGTAATGAATTGATGGCTAATCTACACACCCATTCAATCTTTCCACAAGCATTCACTTATCAAATACATTCAATTATTTCCATACACTGAATTAGTCTACAAATATGAGTTTCTGCCATTTCACGTTTTAACAGAAGTCCTCAGTCTCAAAACATCCAAACTGAAACTCATCTGGCACAATCTCCACCTTGTCTTATATTCCCTGTTTCAGGGAATAAAAACACAATCCCCTGAGTCAAAACATTTGCTTCTCATGACTCTCTCCTTCTGCCTCACCCCTCATTACCATTCAGTTTTTAATTTCTGTAGATTTTGTCTCTGATAATTTACCAAGCCTATAATGTACACCTATTTACACTGTTTTTGATTAGGGTGCCCTCTCTTCTTGGAGGACCTCACAGCTCACGCTGGTATCTCCTTCCTCTAATCTCAGCCCCTCTTCTCTCCACATCACCACCAGAGTTAGCCTTCTAAAATCCATATCTAACCAGCTCACTCCCAAACTGATCCTTTGTTAAGCTCTTTCAGTTTAATTCAATTCATAGGCACTGTGAAAGAGGTATAAAATAAAGTTCAAAACCCATTACAAAAAATACAAGATTTAATGATTTCCCAAACTGTAGGTTTCCAGCCTATTTCCTATCATATGACTACATGTGTTCAATCACAACAGCTTCTATAGAGTTGCTTATGGCTTTTCTGCCCCTGTGCCTAGAACGTCCCTCTCCACTTTATGCATCTTCCCAGTTCTTTCTCTTCCTTCAAGATTTATAGGGTTCCTGTGCTCTCAACATATAGTCCTGAGCCTTGACAATGAGTTTGGTGTCCCAACTCTATAACACCAGAACATTCTTTACCTGCCTCTTCCACAGCAGACATTGCACTGGCTGCTACTACTGCTTTGCACATGTCGGTCCCTACTCCTGCCTTTTCCCACACTCGGACTGTGAGATCCTTGATAGCAAGTATCATGAGTGATAGCATCTGTGATCTCTAATAACTTGCTCATGAGCAGTTATATAGCAGATAATAAATATGTCCCAAGTGACTAGATGGGACGATTTTCTTGTTGTGCCATGGGTGTCACAATTAGAAATATAAATAAACCTAGAAGAAAATATAAATTGAAAAGTTGTCATGAAGGGTACAAATTAGGTATTCGAGAGATTAAATAAACCCTAGAGAAGTGTGAGAGGATACAAGTCAAGTGTGAGAGAACACAAGTCAAGCGAGAGGACACAAGTCAATGTCATTGGTATGACAACGAAGTCAACAAAAAAGACATGTATCCAGGCTACTTAGTTATTGGTAGTGCTGCTGTGGTTGGTGATATCCCCAAAGGTGGCACACTCTATTAATAGTATAAAACCAAATTCAACCTCCAGGGTCCTCATAAGAAAGATTTTATATAAATAAAAGCTTTTCTCATTCTTCTCTTGCAATCCTAGACCAATCAAAAGCCTAAAACCTAAACACGTTTATGGAGTAGGCAGGTTGCTACCCATCATTATATCTTAATCAATCATTGTTAACATATGGGCTGTACCTGTTCCTATACCACTGACACAAATCAAAAGTAATTACCTTTTATATTTTTAACTTAAAAAAATGAAAGATTAAAGAAAACTGTCTTGTTGAGTCTTTTCTTTGACAACAGTCTGCCATGAACATGCAGGAAAGGCAGTCTTACAGAGTAAAATAAATCTTTTTTTTTTTTTCCCAGTCAAATGGTAACCAAATTAACTATGCCAAATGCTCAACTAGGAATTTTTTTCTGTGGTTACCAAAGTATTCTGAATGCTATAAACATCTATAAAATCTCAAAATGCTTTATAACTTACCTACAAAAAATACAAGTCCATATGGATTGTTGAGAAATCACTAGAAAAATCTATTAGAAGAAAAGTTAGAGAGGCAACGACTATTGAGAACTGTCTTCAATCCATATTTCAATTGGAAAAACTATCTACAGGTATATAAAAGTTATTTGCTTTATCCTTTGTATATATAAACTTTTCCCGATTTTGTTTTAGTATTAAGGCAGCTATGTTCTTACCCCTAAGAAAAACCATGAATAATCAAGAATCGAAGCAATAAGTGAAAGGTCTGTCCAGTCCATATTTTTTTGTTGTTGCTTTTTGCCATTTCTAATGGCTCAAATTCCAGAAAACACATATAAAAAGTAGACAGAAGTTGTCTTTTGCCAGTCTCAGTCATCTCTGAGACCTGAAGGCCTAGTTAAGGGAATAAACTTTCCCTTCCAACAAACTCCTCTTTTCTGTTCGAGAGGCACACACACTTTGTACTGCTCAACGCACTCGCTGGCTTTGCCATGGTAGGCCTACAAGACAGAGTCATCTCCTTCCTCGGTTTTTCCCTTCCTTAATGTTTGTTTTTCCTTCCTGTGAAAGCAGAAACCATTTGATCCTTGAATACCTTTCATGGTGTAAACAGCGTTAGCATCTATTGCATAATGATGGTTAAAGTAATTAATCAAGGAGGCCATTAGTCTGGGGTGGCTCTAATGCCTTGGTAGCTTACACAAGCAAACCAAAACCTAAGCCAGAGTCAATGCTCTTGGATCCAAGAAAGTGAAACAAGAACAACCAATTACAGCCAACCAGGCTTTCCCATATAAGGCAACCGCTTAAACTACAGCTAATCTAATAATTTCCTTGTTTCAGTGTCTTCTCTGCAAAAGCCTAATCCCTAGCTCCTGATAGGAAAGCACTTCTAACCAACTTCAGTTCAGCACTGCTCAATTAGAATCAATGCATGCTCAAATAACCTCTTGAAATGTTTGATATGATTCAGTTTACCTTTTGACATGATCACTACTTTAAGCTATTATTTAACAGAATTGCAATATTTAGAGAGTATAATTCTCAAATATACGGGTAATAAATCTCCAAACCAATGACTTCTTTGATGTGACTGAAGTTTTTACATATTATCATTTGGATATACTGTATTGAAATTGTACTTGTTAAAAAATTTTTCCAGAACTTTCATTTCTGCTACTAATGTAGATAGAAACGAGGGTGGAAACTAATAACATTAACAAACTTTATCTATAAAGATACTGATAGTTTTTAAAAAAGAAACATTTCATATCTTGAACCATGATAAATGTTTAGTTGTTATTCTAATTAATATGCACTTTATCCAAGTACAAGAAATTTCATGAAAATGTTCCCATTCAAGTCATGGTAAAACCTAAGAAGAACAAAAAGAAATTAAAATTATTTTTGACATATAACCATTTAATAATTAGACTTTCATGTGAATTCATGAAACTAAAAATAAAGATTCAATACTTAAAATTTACAATTTTAAGTTTGAAATTTTTATAAAATTTACAACCTTGTGCCGTCCTATTGTTATTGTTATCACTTGTTTTATAAAGACCACAAGGTATCTTCTGTTTGAGGAAAAACATTATATTGCTAGTGTTCAAATTCCAGTCTCAATTTTAGTATGTCTCTGATCACTGGAAATAATAACGACAGAAAAAAAAATCTGTAAAAGTCTAAACCTAACTCCTTTCTCTCACAGATCATCATAATTTCTAATCCTCCCTGGAAAATGTAACATTTTTTTTTTCAAGCAGCTGATGCTTTTAAACATGCTGGACTGGGCTGAGCATTCCTTCGTCCTGATGTCATGCACCAGCACTTGTCTCAGAAGACATCTTTTGTAGCTGTAACCAAAAGGCAAAAGAAATCAGAGCTGTGAACAGGGAGAGAAGGGGAGAGGAGGAAAATTACTTAGACCAATTCACTAAAAAGAATTCTGACACAAACCTGTATATTTTTAGCCACTCAACATGCGTACTTTAAAATAAAGCTTTCTGACTTCTATAAGGTATTGTGTTTATTTTCCCACTATTGGTTTTAAAAATACTCTCTGCTTTATGGTAATGTGTCGCAGGGAAGTTAGCTATAGTTTCATGAAAGAAGTTTTCATCCCTGACTGGCATCTTCTCAATAGCTGGGGCCCAGGCACACCGCTCTCTTCCCGGCAAGGCCCTCTGCACTGAAACAGTGCAGCATTCATAACTTATTCTCAGCACCGCGGGGCAGCTCCACAGAAAAGCTTCTCCAACCTAATGGGTTACATCACTGAAAAGTCTTCCATTTGGCCTAGGTAAAAAACATGAATGCATGCCTCATTCATTTCTCCACCTTAAAAAAAAAAAAGAAGAACGTAAAATCATATCCACCCTATGTGAAAGACCTGTGTGACCACAGCCCAGCTCAATCAAAGCTGCTTTTACTGAATCTGATGCAGTGGTACTGCTAACTTTTTAAAACTACCACGAACCTTCAAAATAATTCTTACAACTTGTCTCACTATTAAAAATGCCCAATAAGATACCAAAAATAACTCAAAATCTTAATGGAAAAGTCTTTGATTCGTGCTAACATTGCCTTTAGGTTTAAGTCATATTTTAAAAATATATTTGACATATAGTTATGTAACCAAAAACTTCACCCTCCCCACTGGCATCAGCACACTTAAACCAATGCACACAGAGGTTTCCCTTTCTCCTTACTTTCCCTGACGGTCATAGAAAAACTGCATCCAAATCTTTTCAGAGTATGTCAAATAGCCATGATTATTTGGAAAGCAGACTCGTAGTAGTCTTTCTAAAATATTTTAAGTTGAAGATAGAACACTTTCCTGTCTCCTCATCAGAATATGCCTTTTAATGCTGGACCATAAGGAATATGGCATGAGAATGTTTCCATTTATTCTCTAAACACAGGTATGTAGTCAAACTTGGGGGAGGGGGGAGAAACCCATTGCTCATATTCTCTTCTCTAAATCATACAAATGACAGAGAGAGCAGTATAAAGCTGGTACTCCAGCCATGATTTTTTCAATGATGTAAGACATCCAAAACCACAGCTGCACACAAAGAGGCATGCAGTATTCCCCAGAACGGAGTTTAGAATGCTCATAGCAGCATATGTGGGCTCTTAGGATTGCTGTGACAATAGCACATCCTTACTGCTGTCTGTCTGAATGACAAGGGAAAGCCATGTCAATTATGAAGAATAGTGGACCTTATGACTAACAACTCGCTCAAAGCCATTTATATCCTTGATTGTGTAAATCCATCCTCTCATCAGCCCATGACATGATAGAACTTTATAGCTTCTTCTAGGCTGTATTTGTGCATTATAGAGAATCAAGCTGCTGCCATCCATGTTCAGAATCTGAATTCTAAACATCCTCGTGAAATGCTCATAGAAATGGACTGTTTGCACTCTTATAAGCCTGAGATATTTTTATCTGCCTTCTTTCCCCTTCCATGATTTGCCCTTTCTTATGAGTTTGTTGATTTTTTTGTTTGTTTTTCCAACATAATCCTTAATTGACACACATGGGAAAAAAGACATCTTCCCCAGAAACTCTACACTGAGAATTTCAAAAGAGGCTCAATTCCTTTACTAAACATAACATATATTTTAGGCATTAGATAAATTCTTTATACATAAAAAAACAAGCATAAACAGTAATTCTTGAGACACAAAAATTCCCAATTTGTATAGGAACAGCCTTACATCAACTACATAGACTCTTTTAATAACCAAATTAAAAGAGTGCTGTTTGTATACTGTCACTGTGTTGTTTGTATACTGTCTATTTTGGTTTTCAAAAATGTTCGATAGCCCCTGGACTGCATAGCTATATACCTTTCTCCTCCAAGACATCACTGAAGCCCTTCCTAAACTAAGTGAAAATGAGGGTGGCATATATAAAAACCACTATTACCAACCCTATCTGTAGAATTCTTTTCTTCTCCATTTTATTTATCAATATATATTATCTGCTTGTTTATCTAAGTCTGACCATAAGTATATATTGCTAAGACAGTATTCTGGCATATCATGCCGAGATTGCCCTCATAAAGATCAAGTGATAATCATTACCATAATTTAAACAACTCCCTTTATGTGAAAATAGTAATTTGGCCCTCAAATTCTTTACATCTTTATGCACATTACATCCGGGACTTAATTAGTTGGCAACGTATACATCACGTCAGAAAGCCTCCCATCATGCAATTGTCCTTTAACAGTTTAATCAGATAATGTGTTTTCAGAACATAGGGATGACTCAAATAGAGTTGTGGACCTGGTGGCCATTCCTCCAGAAACTCTTCTAGGAGACAGGGAAAAAATTCACAGAATATTCACATGACTAAGGATAATTAACGTCAACCATTTCCACCCTACCAAAAAAAAAATACAGCTTTGTTAAGAATGAACAATAAAGACATTATTTTGATTCCATTGTGCTTTTCTGAATCAGTTCCCATCTCAAAAAAATACTTGCAAACACAACAGTATTCTGGCTATCCCAAGGTTATTCAGTTTGCCTGATAACATTGTTGGGAAAAAATTTTTTAAATACTAGAAGAGAATTTAAAACTGTTTTAAATATTATTTCCAAGCAAAATGCAGCATAAGAAAGGCTTACAGAGAATTGAAACACAAGTATTTAGGTAATTTTTCACCTTACATGACCACATCTCCAAAGACAGATGAAAATAAAATTTTGATAGAAGAACAACAGATCTCTGTTACGATTCATCTCTTTCCTTTTCCGTGTTCACCTAACTATTTTTGAGTATTTTTACTTTATATAAACACTAAAAAAGTGGCAAGATTTACATAATAATATCACTCCAATCCAAGTGGAAAATCTCTGAAGAGCAGTATGAAAAAAAAAAATCCTTATTCAGCTTCCAAGTCTATCAAAATTCTAAGATATAGCAGGGATTAAAACCAAACAAAACTAAGATTGAGCCATTATAATCTAGGCCAGGGTTACATCTAAACAATAAGCAACTCAGTTTCAGAACACAGGACAACTTATAATGTGTTATATATACTTAATCCAGTCAATTAAGCTTCATTTTAAACCACATTGTATTACACAATTTTTCCTCTGAATGAGTTTTTCTGTATAACACTATTTCATTCTACAAGCTCTGACAAACTATATAAATATAGCACAGCATCACTAATTTATACCCATTGTTAAGAGAAGAAAGAAACACAAAAAATATCATATAGTTTTAGCCAAAAATTTAAATTTATAGTCTACAGCCATGCTACCCTGAAAAAGCCTGATCCCATCTGATCTTGGAAGCTAAGCAGGATCGGACCTGGTTAGGACTTACATGGGAGACCACCTGGAAAGACAGGTACTGTAGGCATAAAATATTAAAAAATTAAAAATTAAAAAATAAGGGATCGTAGGCTGACAAGTTCCTTGCAATCTATGAGGTCAACCAAGGGTTACCTTGCCTAGAATTTTTTTAAAAATTTATTTTAAATAATGATTTCTGTATGTGTATACTGAGTGTAATACTTCAACATTTCAATAAAAATTGCTGTTTAAAATTTTTTTAATTTATAGTGTTTGGCGAAGACTTTTAGAATGAATACGGGTGTATATTATTTTTTCATTTATAAAGGAAACCTTTGCATTTAAGATTACAGAAAGAACAACGTTAAGTGAAAACCTACAATGCCAGATGAAAGTGTTCATCTCCAAAATGAATGATTCAATATAAATGAGTGCCCTGTCCCCTATATATTGAGAATGTAAACAGATCATTTAATCTAATAAATCATTCCATCAATATAAAAAGTACGTGCACACACACACACAAACACACAAACACACACACTATTGGTGAAGTAAAGAGTGGGAGAATTTCCATAGTCTAAAGAAACATACGAAATTTCACAAGGAAAAGTTTTTTAGGATTGTAAACCCTTCAAAATATTCTTAAAAAGACAGAACTTGAAGGATTTATTTTCTTTGATGGAGAATATATTCACTATAATTACTATTTGAGGACAATGAAAATCTTCCTCAACACTTTCATAATGGCAATATGCTATTCAAGTATCTATAGTTCTGTATACTGAAATTTGCTTCTCTTCTTTCACTATACCTAAGAAAAATTTGTCCGTTCATCTTCACTTAAGATAACTTAATATTCACATACCATGCTGTAAACTGTTACAAATGGTCAAACCAGACACACATCATTTCTGGTATAGCCTTGAACTTTTAAATTATTCCTGTCACTACAGAACAATAAATGAAAGCTGTTAAGTTACCCACAAGCTTTATCTTAGCCAATAGTTTTAACTCTGCCTCCACCATCTGTATGATATTAGCAAGTGGGAAGTTGAGTGATTTTGGTTTCACTTTCTTTCTTTTTCTTTATCATATGGTTAGCAGTAAAATGGCCACTGACTGGTTCATATACTGTAGTGGACAGATGTAAGGGACCATGCAGAAAGTAAGTGTATACATTTAGGAACTAACTGGATTTGAGAAGGAGATTGTCCTAAATACTGCCAAGTCCTGAGTATATATACTAGCAGTAAAAGTATGACGTGGGAAGTTAATTATTTAAGGAGTACATATAGAGCCAGACATTATTTTAAGAGGTGTCCTACTTTGAAAACTGAGGTGCTGGGTTGATACCTTGAGAGAGGAGAAAGTTAGAAAATACAGCAGAAACTGAGGAGAGACATGAGAAGCAGAGATAAAGTGCAATGCGCCATCAGCAGAGAGCTGCTATTTGACACCCTAAGAATGGATGAGATTGTCTAGGGAAACAGTATGAATAGAAGAGAATCTGGCCTGGGATTATTTGCATTTGTGTAATGAAGAGCTGAGTGCACTTTAGTTATGCCCATCGAGACAGTACACTGCTAGAGCTTCTTACCACGCCAAACAAGATGGTACGGTAAGGCACGAGCTGCTGTTAGAACACCTGAGAAACATTTGTGTGATATTTTAAGGGAATCCTTTATGGCTTGAAAAAAAGAGCTCGATGGAAATTTATTTTTAAATAGTCAACTTCTGAGTGTTTTTCTAATCAAAAGAAAATGTTATTTTTCAGTAAAGATGAAAATAAAGTCTGAAATTTTTAATGTTACATATAATTTATAGTTTCTTGGTAAAACATTCATTTCACAGAGACACAACTGTGCTTAATATGTACTCTGTGAAAAATAATTAAATGGCTGCCACATTTCACCTCAGAGGTGGATTCATTTCCATATGGGACTCAAAGATCACTTTCTATAAACTCAAGATGCATGTTCCGTTTACAAAAGCTCTTCAGATGAAAGATGATTTTGCCAATGCAAAATATGAATTATTGTCATCATCATCATTTTTATTATACTAGGCATGTGAATGGACTTTGCATCTGGTGGCTCGAAGGTTTTACCACAGCAGGGTGGCTGGGTTAAAATCTGAATTCCTAAAGCAATACTGTAATACTTTGAACCATAGTGACATCCAAGAGGGATAATGACTTTCTGATGAAGTGAGCAGCTCCTCTGTGGTAAGAGAAGAAATGCCAAACCTGGACCTGCTGCAAACTCACTGCTAACTCCTAGCTGAAAGTGGATAATAAATGGCTGCAGGCATTTCTTAGTTCTGTGTGAACCTCTAACAGCAAGAACCATGACAGGCCACAGTGCTGAGGAGCCCAACAATTTGAAATGTGTGTGTGTGTTGCTAAAAAAATTAAATTGAAATACTATTTTCTAAATACCTTCCACAACCTAAGTGGCCTGTATCTTCTTTGAAGACAGAGTATCAGTTTATTTCAAATTTAGAGATACTGGCCTCGATTCAAATTCATGGCAGTTATAGAAACCAATGTTCCGTGCCTTGATTCAGGTGGCAAGCATTAAATCTTTTTCCGGCTGTCATGCAACAACAACTTTAATACAAATTAGCACTGCCAAACTCAGTTTCCTGGGCTCAGAGGTCCTTGATGCTACTCCGAGAATTTTATTCAGACTTTCACATGAACTGTGCTCTTTTGAAATGGTAGCATCCAAGAGGAGAAATTTAAACAAAAATACAATTAATTCTTTCCAATTAGGCATTCTGATTTACAATTCACTACAAGAAAATTTAATATCCCGCTTTTTGTTATTTTGACTACTGGGAAACTTAATCATTACGTCATACAGGAGACTGTTCTTAAATGCAAATTCTGTTTCTATAACTGCAGTTCTCCCTTCGAGCTGTTTACATTGAACAGAGACCTGTCAATCAATAAGAATTCAAAAACATAGTGCTTCTGTTGGTATCTCCTGGTTTCTGAGTCGAACCTTTCCAAAACTCAAACTATGGGAACAACAGACCAAAATAAAAGAGGCCCCTCTTTTCACTAAATAGGAAAACTCAATTAACTCTGAACCTGACACTCCAAACAACTTTGGGATGACTTCCAGCAAGGAAAAATCTGTCAGAGAAACAATATTTCAAGCAAGGAACTGATTCTTCTTGTTTCTCAAACTGGTTTTGAATTAAGATACCCCAGAGAAAAACATAGTTATAAAGTAGTTACTTTTAGCTTCCAAGTCTTTGAATATGTTATATATTCAAAATCATGATCCTCTGGCAAAATTTTAACATTCACAGAAACTCCATTTAGCTGCTTTAGAATTGATATAATATTATGTTGTTGTTGTTGTTGTTGTTGTTGTTGTTGTTGTTTTACCTTAGAAAATGTTTCTGGCAAGTCAATTGGCACAATTCTAAAACTAAACTGACCTCCTGGTTTAGTAAGCCCCTTTTACTTAATAACCACTTCAAAGCCCACAAAAGGGCAATGTAACACAAAAAGGGCCTCATTCCAAATTTCAGTTATGCAGTTTTACTCTTTCTTGACCTGAGAAATCCAGGATCCAGTATTTTCAGCCAGAAAACAAAATCTAAAAAATTTAAAGGCAAAGAGAATTTGGGGAAAGATGTGATTCTCTCAAATGTTCATTCTACCATGATGTATTTAAATACCTAAACAGAGGAAATTACGCTAGGGTGCCTTGCTGTACTGCAGTTCTCAAGCCCACAGAACGAGATGTCATAAATAATGGCCCAAACACATGTATGGTCCTTTTAAATGGCCTTAAAGCTACAAAGTACAGATGAGTGGCATCAGACAGACACTGGCTACTTACAACTTATATGACCTTCCATTGAAACCCTTACTCTCTGAGCTCTAGTATTCTACATTGTAAAATGAAAACAAGGGTACTACCTCGAGAGATTTTTGCAAGGATTAAATCAGAAAACATATCTAATTCAGTGATGTACACAATATGCACTAAGTAACTGTTATTTCTTAATCTTATTTAAACTTCACAGCGATCAGAGAAGTGGGCATTAATATCCCCATTTTAAAGAATAAGAAACTGGGACTCAGACAAGCCTAACTAGTTTGTTCCAGGGCACACAGGTTTTATGTGTCAGCACCCAGAAGTGATGTTTTAAAGATAAGTGGCAATAAGAATAATAACGTTAATAGCAAACATTTATCCTGTGCTTGCTATGTGGCGGGCACTATATTAAACTCTTTAAGATGTAATCCAATACAATAATTTCCTTTGTTATTCACACTAGCGTCCCCATTTTATACACAAGGAAAACTGAGGCTCAAAATAGTTGAGTAATTTTAACTCAGCAATTACTTACTGAGTTCTTATCATATCACAGGTATGCAGGCAGGTACAAACATGAGAGGACAGACAGGACTCCTGATGTCTCCACTTTATAAATATCACACCTGGAAAAAAACAATCTTGAAAGGTCGTCACCTTAGAGACTGAGGAAAATATCAATCTAGAACTAAATGTAGTCATCACCCGACACTTTGTTTTGGGGGGAAAAATAGCAATTAACCACTTGAAAAACTTTTCTCACCAGTCCACCCAACATTTCTCTAGTCTGGAAAACAGTTATCATTGCCATTTTACAGAGGAATAAACTGAAACACAAAAATGTTAACTGTCTCGAACCTATGGATTAAAAACAAGTTTCAAAATGAAAACAGAACATATCTGAGGGATTGGAACCTAGACACACAACGAGCCCCTCCAGTAGCCGTTTCCTCCGTAAAGAGTCTGAGAGGCCCTCCTTCCACCCAGCACCCTAGCATCCAGATCTACATATAGCTGTTAAGATTTATATACACACAAACTCCATTACCCTCTTCCAACTTCCTGTGCCTGAGACAGAGCTCCCAGACACTATACCCATTTGGTATAACTCTTAGGGGCACCATTCTCTTCAAATATAAGGGAAATCATGCTCTCTGAGTTATACAGGGTATAGCGTTGCTCCCAGTAGTGTATGCGGGCTTTGCCTTTGGGGTAGGGTAGGACATGTTTACTTTCACCAGAATGGTCTGTCCCCATTCTAACTCCCAACTTCTAATCTTACAAAAAAAGTCAAAAGCAGCATATGTACAACCCGCTAAATAACAGAGCCTTGCACATCTTGAATCCAGCCTTTTCTTCTACTTAGGAGCTGAGTGATTCTTGGCAAGCTTTATCGCCTCGCCAAGTCTCCATTCCCTCATCTGTAAATGGGATAATAACAATAGCACCCAACTTGTGTGGTTATTGTGAAGATTAAATGAGATGTTAAAGTACCTAGCACAGTGCCTGGCACATGTGGGCTCAATAAATATCACTAATGGTTAGTTACATTTATTATCATTTCAACTCCAATTTTGCCATTCGTCTCCAATTTACCCAGACCCATCCAATAATAATTCTGAGAAACACCAGGGGAGAAATGGCACTAAAAGAAGAAATAATTTTTAAAATGAGACCCCAAAATAGATTTCAGTTCTTAACATGCCTGTGTTTCTGTGGCTACTAAAAGAATGACAAAATTGCAGAAACTGCTCAAATTTTTGCTCAAGCCAACAATTTCATGTGTTTTTCCTCTGCTATTGACAATTCAATTGAATAAATAGATTAAGTAGGTGTAGGGTGTGTGCATGCGTGTATGCGTGTGTATGTTTGTGTGACAAAACTTGTAAAAAAGTAATAATGGTCTGAAATCTAGAAATACCGACTAGAGGAAACAATGGATCCTACAATCCATTTTAAAGGATAGAAACTATGAGGAGGCAAAATCTCGCTGCCAATTCCAGATAAGGGAAATGAAAAGTTTACCTAATGGACTATATTCATAATTATGGTGACAATAGGTACTTTTAGCTGTTGTACATTAAAAATACCTTTAAAATATAATTTTATGCAGTGAAAACAGTGTCTTTTTTTCAACCTTGCAGAGACATATTTGATGGAAAGAGTCATCTGAGAACTGAACAGAAGGGGATAACTCAGGGTTAAAAATAATTGAGTTGACTCTCAGAAAAATCTACATTTGCACATAACTACTCTTGAGTCTCCAAGTATGCTGTGATGAGCCAGCAAGCTCTGCAAGTGGGTGAAGTGATGGCCATAACCTGTTAGACAGAAGTTACCTTGATTCTTTTCTACTGATTCCTCAGTAGGGGTTTGCTTAAATAAAAGTGTCAGATCAGATAATTAACCTTAAGCCACAGATTTTCCTACCTGACATAAAGTGCAAAGCCATTTCCTCCTCTCAATCTTTGTATACATATATACTAATAAAAAGAGCATTGACTAGTGTCGATATCTAAATGAAAAACAAAGAAGGAACAATAAACTCTTACAAAGAACAGAAACGAGGTATGGATTTTGGCCTTGTAAATCATTTAAAGCAGCAATCTCTAAACTTCTTTAATCACACACCACTATTGGTAAAACATTTTCCAGAACAGACCTTTAAAGTGCATGTACCTACCTATCTCTAAATTATAAATATGTACAACTGAATTAACATAGCATGTACATTACCAAACACAAACAAGAAATAAATATTAAAAGGCAAAGTTAAAAAAATGAACATAAATGGAAGTTTCATTCTTTCTTTTCCTGAACCAAAATGTGTCTTCTTGCAACTTAGAGCACACATTCCCATTTTGGAGACACCTGACTTTACAGATCAGGAGCGGTTGAGACACACAAAGACCTGGTGTGAGAGCTGTCCTCTTAACTGCCCCAACCGCCTCACTTACTGTCTACCTCAATGTTTCTTGAAGTGGAATCCAGGGGCCACCTGTATCAAAAGTACCTGTAGATTTCCAGTCTCCATCCCTGCCTGACTTAAGCAGTATAACTCTAAGTCCTCATGTTTATCAAGCTTCACGAAGGATTTTTTATGTACACTAATGTCTGAAATCCACTAACGTACACCAATCACCAGGAGCCAATTGCTTTTGCTCCTTCTTGGTTGTGGTCCTCAAGAAGACCAGAAGAAAAGTCTAAGGTTAGAGTGGTTCCAGCAAAACACACATACACAGAGACACACCGCAGCCACCACCATAACAATAGCCATGACAGCATCACCAAAAAGCCTCCAAAGAAGACAATCATATTTGAGAGGCAGAGATGCAACTAAAAATTCCAACCTCTTTATTGTTATTTTCTTCCATTAACTATAGTAGCTATCTCTTGTCCGTGAGCTGTTGGATTTTTATTCTTCCTTTCCTACAAAGAATTTTGCATTCATCTACAAAAAAAAAATTATAAAGATTAAAAAACGATATGATATCAGTATAAGAAATGGTGAACACCTTTTGCTCCATCAGTGATTTAAAGACGGCAAAGATGCTTCTCTATAAATCTCTTCTGCTGACAACATCAACAAAGGTGACCATGACCATTTGAAAGAAATAATGGCAACAAGTCCTTTCTAGAAACAGAAAGGAAAAAAAAAAAAAAAAAAACGTTATTTCTCAAACAAAGACAAGGAATCACACAACTGTTAATACAAGCTCTCTAGGCTAGTGGTATAAAAAGATTTGGTCTGGAGGCTTACATTCTTTATTCCAATACAGACAGTCCTCACTTAACATTGTCAATAGGTTCCTAGAAACTGCCACTTTAAGTTAAATGACATATAGAAACCAATTTTACCATAGGCTAATTGATATATAAACAAGAGTTAAGTTCCTATGGCATATTCCTGGTCACAAAAATACCAAACTTCTAAATAGAGACCCATATACTTCTAATATTATATTGAAAGAAATATGAGCTAGACATACATTTAAGAAAGATAAATAAGAACAACTAAGACCATGATTATCCAACTAAATTATTCCAGTTCAGGGTCTGGGTGGCTGGAGCCTCTCCCAGGAGGTAAGGACACCAAACAGGCACCCACCCTGGACAGGACACTCTGCCGTCACAGGGCCACTCACATGCACATCCACACTTATTCAGATTGGGACCACTTCAGACACACAAATTCACCCGATGTGTGCAGCTTTGGAATGTAGGAGGAAACCGGAATCCCTGGAGAGAGCCCACACAGACATGAGGAGAACGTGCCAACTCCACACAGACAGTGGCCCCAGCAGGAATTGACTTTTTTCCTCATCCACGTATTAATGAAATGACATTGAACAAAACAACACTATTCAAGGACCTGCCATACTACTAGAAATCTTTAATCATTCAAGTGCTTGTTGCAGAATATTTTGTCAAATTTTTGCTAGTGTGGTGCAACAGAAGACTATTCTACACATAGCTTCCTTTAATTGTAGACAAATCTAAAGATCATGATTGATTAGCTACTATATTCTGACTGATGACCTTATTGATCAGACATCTTTCTAAATTTATTCTCATTAGTAACACTAGAGAAAACCTTCTTTAGTTGGTTTTTGATGTGTGTTTTCTTTGTTTTGTTTTTGTTCGGTTTTGACCTTTTTTAAAAAAGAAAATGTTCTAAATATAATCTGGATGGTATCATGATAATTAAGGGTGGCCATGTGGTGCTGACCTGACCTATCAGATACGAGCAGAAATCAGCTTGGAGCTTCTGGAAAAGCCTTTTTTTTTTTTTTTTTTTTTTTCAGAATAAAAAGCATGAAAGTAGCTGCACCTCCATTAGCCTTCACCCATTCTGCCTTGAGAGCAGACATGGTAGAGCGGGAGTAGCTTCCTCCTGATCATTGAAAAGAAGCCGAGAGACCCAAGGGAGACACTAGCTCTGTCTATTTGGTTGTTAAACCCACACCAATAGCCACCTACCACTGCATTTCTAAAGTTTTAAAGTTATTTGTTGTGTTAAGCCACTATCAGCTGATTTTTCTGTTATCTGCTGTGGAAAACATCCCTGATATGTACTTTCTTTTTCTTCATCACATTTCTAAATTCAAATTCAAATGTCAATGAACACCTGAATTTTTCTTACTTTTCTATACTACTTTGAAGCACTTTAGCTATATCTTAGTTGTAGTCCACATCATGTTTTTCATGTGTTATTATTATGACTGTTTTCCAACTGGAAAGTAAAGTTCTTGAGGCAGAGGTCCTGTCTCATTCATCTTGGCTCACTGCAAAGCACTCAGCACAGTGACTAGCAATCCTAAGTGTTCAGTTTAATATTTATTGAATAAATTTATTGATAATAAAGTATAAACTCCCTTTGTCACTTAGATGACAATAATCAAACTCACAAATCTACTCCTGTAAATGGCTCCTGTGTACATTCTATTTATATATTCTATCTCTATACAACCATTCACTCATTCTTCAATATTAATCTATTAATCTATGTGCAAAGCAATATATTATGTGCCAAAGGAGCAGATATCCATTTGATAAAGTTCTTGACTTCAAATAAAGTAATTTATTGTAGAAAATAAAAACTATTCACTTACGCCCATTATGGCCTATTTCAGACAACAGTACTTGAAAGGGTTACTTAATCTAGGTACCCTTGCTATAGAAATGACATTCAAAATTCAAAATACACTTGCAGAACTATAAACAGATTTTCATTTACAAGCAATTCCAAACTTACAAACAAGTAATATTCGAAAAGTACACTTTTATATGAAACTTGGAACACTTTTCTCAAACAACAAATGACTTTTTAGATTGTGGTTAGGTGTCTGATCAACCCCAGATGCCTGGTCAGCCTTAATGTGGCAGAATTATGGATCAAATATTCCCATCATCAATAGTAAGTTCAATGAAAAAGGAAATTTAAAAAATTTAAAAAGAGACATCAACCCACGCTACTCCACTCCTTGTTTTGGTTTGGAGTTAGCTCAAGGCAAAAACTTCAAACAGATGAATGTGTTCTTAAAATTTTTTCTTTCTTTAGTTTTCTCTTTCCTAGATGCTAAGCCGAAAGTACCTTTATTCAAATCTTAATAAGCACTCCCATTCCTATAGCATACAAGGGTCCCCACTACCACCACCAAAACCATTTCTCTTCCCACCTTAACACCCCAAGCAAAATGCCCTTTACCTCTGATATAGACAGAAGGCAATGTGATCAAAGTAATCTGCAAGGGTACTTTGTGGAAGTATCTGCCTTGTACAGAGAGACTGTGTGTTAGCCCTCATGCATCTAACTGCACAGCTCCAGTTCCACCTAAATGAGGTGAACATTTCAGTTGAGGAGAGCCCCCGTTTTACAGTGTGCTGGGGAGACTCTCTTATGAGCAAACAAATCTGAAATGAGTCGACTTTGGGGATAAGCTACTCTATCCTAATCCTTCTATTACTTTTTCTAACCATTTCCTGTTCCAGAACCCACAATCGTCAAGTATTCTTTTAAAAATGTACTTTGTTCAACAAAGAAATATGAAGGATCTGCTACAGGGGAAAGTGTTGCTTTTTACTCCCTTTTCTACAGTAGACACAGCAGGGATTTTAATAAAGGGGAGAACAATAAGTGAACAGGGCAACCTGCTGGATTTATTATGGGTCATTTAAAATTTGGCAACCGTCTGTACTTATGGGGTTGAAGACTTTAATTAAAACAAAAATGTGATTACAAGGAATTTAACTGTTCTTTCAGGCTGCAGACTTCAGCATAGACTCTGTGTGTGTGTGCGTGTGCATGTGCATATGTGTGTGCGTGTATGTGTTTCACTGAAACCTTGATTTTGGGGAATCTTCCAAAGTAATAACAAGCATAAATTATTTTTAACATTTTTTAAAAGCTAAGAAAAGTCTTACATTTGTTCCTAAATAAGGCTTAACAAGATAACTACAACATCAAGTTTCTTTGGGTTTAATTAGTATTATACTGGCAGTTTTACTACACAGCATCTCTCAGGCTGACCAAGTGTCCCACTGGTAGACATCTATCACTAACTAATAAAGAATGGCAAGACCTGATTATATCTTAACAAGTGCTGTTTACAATATTAAACTATCGCAAAATGTGTTTAAAAGGAACGCAATAATTTGAGTCCTTAGTAATAAAATATTTAGAAACCATGATCATGGATCTCATTATAATATGAATAAAATGGGGGAATAAAATACATCCCAGAAAAGTTTACATAGGTATTAGTCATCACTGTATAAAAAATTAAAATATGGAACTCACAAAACATTACCTCTATCTACCCACTGAAAGTTAAATGTTATATGTAGTGACTTACTTTTACCCATAAAAGTAGGCATTTTTAATAAATATTGCCACCAGGGAACTGATAACATTATACAGGGCATATAATTTCCAGTCCTATCTTTTAAAACTTATCCATTTCATAAAGAATTCTTAAATGAAAAGCTATATTTCTTGTTAGAGAGGATATACAAATGGTAAGACAATAAAGAAAAATATGGAAATCGTTTTCACAAAAGTTCAAATCGTGATTACCACAGGGAGGAGGGGGATGGAATACCTCCCAGTGGTCATTTCTGGGATAGTAATAACATCTGTCTTAACCTGGCATTGTGTGGAAGTCCTAACCCCCAGTACCTCAGATTGTGACTTTATTAGGAAACAAGGTCGTTAGAGTGGGCTCTAATCCAATATGACCGGTGTATAAAAAAAGGAAAAACTTGTGAGAGCACCATATGAAGATGAAGACAGAAACTGACATGATACAACGACAAGCCAAGGAAGACCTAAGATTTCCAGGAAACCACCAGAAGCTAGAAGGGGCATGGAACAGATTCTCCCTCACAGTCTTCAGAAAGAACCAACCCTGCTGACACCTTGATCTTGGACTTCTAACCTCTAGAATGGTGAGACAGTAAAACTATTATTTAAGCCAGAGCTTTGTCATAACAGCCCTAGAAAATGAATACAGTGAGTAATTATTTTTTATAATTATTTATAAATTGTTTATATGTATGAGCTTCTCTGAACATGTTTTCATTAATGATGAAAAGTAAAAACAAACAAACAAACAACAACAAAAAAAAACATTCCTTTTGCAGAGGTTAAAAAAAACCATGAACCTTTGAACAAGAATAAAAATGGACATACCAGGTTAGGTCTCTGGGTTGGAAAATCAGTGAAGTCACAGTGCCTGAGGGTAACAGAAGCAACTGAAGGCAGCAATCACAAAACTGTGAAGACCAACAATTCCTCAAAAACTGAGAATTTTTAGATATCAATTTAACCTATTTCTAACCTAAGATATATTAATAGAAAAGAACCAAAATCAAGTTCAGTTGCTTTACCATTAATGACTTGATTATTTTTATTCTATGTTTTGAAACTTTCTTCCTAGGTTTATAAACTCATTTTTATTGATGGCCAGTTATTTCAGTGTATTTTAAAAATTTAGTCATCACTATTGTAAATGCCTTTAAAGAAACAGTTTTTGGTGTGTTTTTTCTTTGAAAGATAAACATTTTTATTCCTTTCATTTTTGAAATATGAATATAATTAACAGTTTGGCTGGTATGTAATTCTAGGTTCAAGTTAATTCTCTCATAATTTTGCATAATAAATGAATCTCTAAAAGATTTATGTAAAGTCCATTGTTTAAAAAGACTATTTTTTTTGGAGCTGTTTTAGGTTCACAGCAAAATTGGAAAGTACAGAGATTTCCCTTATACCCGCAAAACAGTTTTAATTTAATCTCTCTTTCAGCCTAAGTTCTGATGTCGCTTTGCTCTTCTCAATTAGCCTCATTATATTATTAGTAACATGAATTTCTTTTTACTTATTTAGTTTTAAGAGGCAATCCCACATGACATTCTTTTCTAAATTATGGTGCAGCACTAAAATTTTTAATGCAATCTTTCTTTAAAAATGTTCCAAAAAATAAACATTTTTTTGTCTTCTCATCTACTAATTCCACTATCTACCATTTATTTTTCATTACCAGACTAGGATTTTTACAAGTAGAATCTGCAAGTCTACAGGCTAATATTAATCTTATTTTATAGATAAGAAAGTTGAGATTTAAAAGTAGCGCAGTGAGAAACAGAAAAGCAGACATTCAAACCCAGCACCTATAGTTCTGGATATTTTATAATAGTTCCATTATAAAAATGACTTTTTAGTCTGATATAATAAATTTCTTCTGCATCTACAAATTGAGTGCAACAAAATTGCAAAGTGCTATCCAAGGCAGGAAGAAGATTTGGTTCAGGCATTTTTTTTTTTTTTTTAACTACAATTCTTGTGACACAATATTGGTAATAGCTCCTCATAAAAACCTTGGTACATTATTGGTACTTATCCTAATGAAATATTTGTGGTAATCAGTTTCCAGAGTGGTTCCCAATAATCTCCCACCTCCTAATATTTCACCTGTGTGTCGTTCCCATCCATACTGTACCAGGGTTGATCTCTGTGACCAACAGAACATGTTATGATAGTTACAACATTAGGTTCTAAGAGACTGTGGCTTCCATCTAAGCTCCCTCCTCTATCTCCCTCCTTCCCTCTCTCTCATCACTCATTCTGATGTAAGCCAGCTGCCACTGTAAGGACACTCAGGCAGCCTATGGAGAGGTCTAAGAGGAGAGAAAATGAGACTTCCAGCCAACAGCCAGCAAGGAACTGAGGCCTGCCAACAACCACATGAGCTGAGCCATCTTGGAAGGAATACTCTCACTTTAACTAAAATCTCATGAGACCCTGAGCCAGAACCACCCAGGTAGGCACTCCAAGACTCATGCCCATCAGAAACTGCATCAGATAATAAATGCTATTGTATGAACGTATTGGTTATGCAAAGTGATGTGACTTAAAAATTTGAAAAGGGACCATTATTAAACTTTGGATTTAGAAAACATGTAATACATAATTATATCCCAAGTATAAAACTGGTAAATTTATTGACATAATATAGTCTAATACATATATAAAACATCAGCCTGGATCATCTCAAGAATTTTCAAACCGATGATTCAAACCAAAATATTTAATGTACATTTACATTATATGACATATATATTAAGAATTTTTTTTAAATAGTCTTTGTTTAGACTTTCACAACTGCCATTTTTTATGCTTCTCTAGATACAGCCTTTAAAATATGCAAACTCTTTTTCTGGCAGAACAAATAGGATACCTGATTTACAATAGATGCTTCCATTAAATCTTCAGAATTTCTTCTACTCATGTGGAATTTTAAATGTCTTCATTGAGATACTGCTTTCTCCTCTATTTATAGCACACTATATGTACATATATAACAGCTGGATATTTTTTTAACTTAAAAAAATGGTCAAAATAATGGGGGAAATTTTTTAGCACATTTACCACAAAATATATGGTATATCAAACAGGAATCTGAGATCAAAAGTCCAAGAGACCTGGGCTGAAATCCCATGTATAAAATTTACTAGCTGTGTGACCTTAGGTAATTTACTTAATCTCTCTGTACTGCTGCATCCTCATTTATAAAATTGCAGCAATAACGCCTATTCCATAAGGTTGAATATGGAATGAATAATATATAAAATATGCTTAGCACAGAGTCTACCAATAAATCAATGAATGTTTACCATTTTTAGTGTAGTAAAAAGTGAAACAAAGAACTGCAGAAAATTTCCCAGTTGAAGACAACATTATATTGGATATTATAATTTTTCCATATTCGATCATTATTTTTATAAGTGTGATCATTTTGGAACTTATATTTCATTGAAGGCAAAACAATTATTCCTCAAATATAATTTTCAGGTATATTGAGGAAGAATAGACAATGAAAAACTGAATCTTCCATTAATTAATGACATCTCTGACCTCCCAAAGCATAGCTTCTCCCTCGTCTATTCTTTTTTTCACAATAATAAAAGCCCTAAACACTGAGCATCAGGATTATTGATACCATGCAATTATCATATTACTTAGTATTTATAGAGAACTTTGGAATCTAAAAGGGATTTTCCCATGTATTATCTCATTGAGTCATCTTCTAAGTTCTAGTTGGATACTGAATATTAATTTCAAATGTGAAATTAATTTAAACATTAAAATGGGAGCGCAATTCTAAGTTCAAAGTTAATCACAGCACTAATATGGCTGCTTCTTCAAGGGGAAGAAGAGAGGCGAGCTAAAAGCTGTTAGCCACCAAATCAACAGATATGCATAAAGAGTCAGTACACCCTCCTCAGTGTCAACTGCAAGACATACCTGTTCCATGCCCTCCCCTGCAGCCAGTACTTCATTGAGGTAAAAGGAACAGCCGGATCCATTATCATTTCTAGGAGCTCATTATTTCAATTGAATGTGTTTATCTGCTGTTTTCTTTCCACTTGGTAAATCTCCTCTTATCAAAGGTTACTTTGTATTTAAACTCTGAACGGTAGCTAGTTTAGGACTTATTGCAGCAAAGAGAGAGAAGATATATTTCGCCACTATTATTTGCATTCAGAACTGCTTGCATTTTTAAAGTCACTTCTTTAGCCCCAGAAAATATCATTTTTATCATTCAAGTTTATCTAGATTTTCTTCAAAGTCATCAACTATCACCACTAACAATGAGAACAACCACTGGATAATACCCATTTAAACAATAAATAGCCTCCAGAAGGGAAAAAGATGAAGGGATCTTGCATCAGAATAAAGCATGTACTTTTAAATTGTGGCATAAATTCCTAAATTTAGTGTATTCTTAGATTTCATATAATGTTAGTAATCTATCTTATTAATGTTTTCACTAAAACAGTTCCATTTATAAGCAAAAACTCTTCTTATTAAGCTAACATTTTTCATCATTTATTAATAATTTATTAAATGGTTCATCTAGTTCTACCTTTATGCTGTTATTACTTTCAATCTGAAATAAATCAGTAGTGCTTAATAGTTTCAAATTTCATTTTTAATAACTCAAATAATAAAAATCTTGTCTCTATATTTTTCAATTGAAATAAATGTTAATCAACCAACTCATTTTTTGTGTGCATCCTTCTTTACAAGAGGACATTCTTCAAAACATCTCACTACTGTCATGTCCTCTCCATCTCTTTAATACACTAAGGCCCTAAACTGAAATAGAGACACATAGTTTCTCACTGACATCAAGAAGTAACACAACACTGTATCGAACTATTAGTTTAACCCAAAAAATCTTCCTTTTTTTCTAATTGCTTCTTTTGACTCTATAACTGCAAACGAAAATTTTTTGAGGGATTTTATATTTGCATTTGATTATTTACTTCAGAAAATTTTAACTTGCATTACAGTTAGGTAACTGTATAGCACATGCTGTTCTGTATTTGAACATCTGAGCCACTCTCTTCACTCTTTTACTTTTTATTTACCACTAAAATGTAGGTTTCTAAAAAACTTTAAATAAAACTATGACTGATTAACAGAGGAGGCTTTGTTCCTCACCTATAAAATGGGTAGTTTTTTGGGAATTAAATGAGGTAATGTGTGTAAAGCTCTTAGCACTACTTGAGGCACAGAAAGAATTCAACACATGTTGCCTTGATGATGATGATGATGATGATGATGATGATGATGACGACGATGATGATGAAGGTGAAGGTGTGGCCATAAAGGCTATCAGACAATACCAACACTATGAATAACCAAGAGGCATCCTCAATTTGAGACATGGAGCAATTTATCACAACATGTTATACAGATTAAGTGTGAAAGAGAGCAGAACCAATATAAGATGGCAGCACTACAATCAGATATGAATTCACATTTTTCAGAGAAATGTTATTAGGTTTCGAATTACTGGTAAAGTATTACTTTGAGTTTTAAATATTTGTTTCTGTAATGGAAACAGACACAAAATATTTTCAAGTTTAAAAATGTTTATTTCAAGAACTGCCATGAAATTGCCATTTACGTGGGGAATTAAGCAGCACAAACATTTCTCTAAATGCTTCCAGAGGTGGGTGAACACATTTAAACACATATGCTGGGGAAAACACAACAAACCGAAACACAAGACACTGCTGTTCAGGTTCTTACGATTGAATGGAGCTGTTTTAATGCAGGTTTTCATCTCCTACTATTCCTTAAAGGATCATTATTAAGTTTTATATAAGTCCTTTGCTTTCTCTTAATTCCACATTAAATGCATAAGTATGCATGCTGTATGAATAAAATTTATAGATTAGAAAATATTTTATTCTATTGCTAAGGACCCAAATAACTTTTTTTTTAAGTATGACTACTTCTGACTAACTGATAGAGTAATGAAGAAAATCTATGCTTGTTATTTCTGAATTAATAAAAGCTATAACAGTGTATAGAATAACTGTTCCCTCCTCCTCAAAAAGTCTATAATGTGACATTCCACTGTGGTGCTCTTTAATGATTCATCTGAGAAACTCTCTCAGTCAACTACCTTTAGGGCACAGGAGGAGATATGTCTCTTTAGTTTCCATTTGTATTTGAACTGATTCTCTTTATATTAATGCAAGATTTTACTTTTCTTCTGTTCCAAGAAATGTTCAAGCATATAAACATATAATAAGGCACTCTAATGAATATTGTCTTTCCTGTTTCTCTCCCAAGCTCATTAAGTGAGTTTGGTAATGACTGTTACAAATATTTAAGTCAATGAAAAAAATATATATAAACACACACACACACACACACGCATGCACACACAACACAAAAGTAGGAAAACCCTCTTGTATGGTCTCCTTTTTAAAGTCCTATGTGTTCGATTACTATCTTATAACCTATATATCACCTTTCTTTCCAAAACTCCCCGATACATACTTGGAAAAACAAGAAGAACTACAGATTCTGTCTAATTCAATAATTAACCATTATTCACAAACAAAAAGTAAATGAAAACTCACATAAAACATTAGACATGATGTATCCCTTACATAATGTTCATAAAATGTTCATGCCAGTTTACACAAGTTACCTTACTTCAGTCAGTATGTCCCCTCTTTTGGAGTATACTTGAGCAGAGAAAAACTATAGATAATAGCACTATATTCATACTTACTACTTGATAAATTCAGAAAATAGACTTTTCCCCTTAGTAAACCTGAAACACGCTCAAGAATTTCAACACAAAGTGGTGATGCTGTGATTGAAGAAATGAAGCTTATCCTGTGCTTCTAAAATCAGCTCTATGTGCATATTCACAGGGCTCTCACTGAACAGGTTCACTCCTTTACTATCGCAGTTATGGTTAAGTCTGTGTCCACTAGAAACTTTAACACAATTCCTGCAAATGGCAGATCACATGAGAGAAAAGAAGTCTAAAAATGGCAAAATGACAATAGAATCAAACTACATGAAGCATTTCCTCATATAAATGTAAACAATTTTCTGAAGGGTTAGCTCATTTCAACTGTCTGACTTAAACATTACTAGATTCAAGGTAATTACTCATCCTTGGAGTCTTTATCTGAACTACAGTTAAAGCATACACATACGTGTACACACACACACACACACACACACACGCATGCACGCATATGCATCTACACCCCTATTAAATACCAGGCATCCCGTCAAAAAACAGGCCAGGTCTAGAATAAGAAGATTTATGGTTTGTGGGGCATAAGAAGCAAAGCAAAATCTTGGGAACAAAATCATCAAGGCACATGTACAGGAGTTCAAGAATCAGTCAAAATAAGTAGTGTGTCTGGAAACTGGAAAGTCAAAAGAGAGACAGGACAAATTTCAATGGTCAAAGCACACAAAAGTATCTGTGCCAGTAGTTTGACAGAGAGAGTTAACAGTATCATCATCAACAGGTTGGTGTGAGCCTGTGCTGGGGCTACATTTCCTGCCCAGATATTTACTCATTTACTGCTCACTCATTTGACATATGATATACTGAGCACATACTATGTGTCAAGCACTGTACAGTTAAATTTGGGATCCTTTTGAGTTTGAAGTGCCCAAGGGACATGTGAATGGCTATGGCCAATACACAACTGTGTACACAGGTTTAGAGATTGGAGAGATCTCTAAATAAACAACTGTGGTGTTGTTAGCATCTTTATTATTTCCTTTTATGAAGTCATGGGAATGAATAGCAGAATAGCAGATTCCTGTAGGGATTAGAAAAGGAGATGAGTAGCAAACCGGGCCAGAATGCTGAACCAACAGAGAGCTGGGAAGAATATCAGAAAGCATGGCTCATGAAAATCAAGGGAACAGGGTGCCTTATAAAGGTAGGAGTGATCAATACTGCCAAATGCTACCAAGAGATTATGGAGATAAATCTCTTGGGTCTCTGGGAAGCAGCAGGTCACCTCTGGTTTGGAGAAATACAAGAAAGCTAAATACAGTTCGTTAAGAAAAACCGAAGATACTGATAGGTTCATGGGATGAGAGAGGGTATTGATGCTTCAGGTATTTTAGGGAAAGAGAGCTTTTGTTTTAAAGAATGTACAAGGTAACAAAAAATAAAAATCAAAGTAGAGAACAAAAGTCACAAATTTTTTCAAAAAGAGAAACAAATCTTTAGGTGGCACTTCAAAATGGAAAGACCCAATTTTAAGGCAATTGAAGCATTTCTCAGTGAGTCTGAGAAAAAGGCACATAGCAGAGAAGAGTGGTCAAAATGTGAAAGCTACACTGAAGTGTTCCTGTACTGCATTGGGGTGGCAATCAGCGAATGTTACGGCAATGATTCGAAAGCTAGAGTTTCTACTTTTAAGCTACAAAATGTCTGAATTTATAAAATTCAGAAAACGAGAACTTCCATAAAGCTATCAAATTCAGGATTAAGAAGTGCACATTCCCCCAACTGAGAGACAGATGTGTCAGTCCAAACGATAAGTAAGTGAATCACTGAAACAAAACTGAAATTTCTGCAACTTTCAGAATTCCTAAGAGAAGACACAGATACAATATAAATACCTAGAACTGAAAATAAATGTTTACGATGAGTGATAATTCAAGTATTTAAGATATCAAAGATGAATTACAAATTAACAAATTCAAACATTTAGAAAGTTAATATACTAAAGAGCTCTTCACCGTGTCTGACATAAAAATAATGCAATAAGTATTAATTGTTAAAATATAATTACAAAAATTGTAAGATTTGTAGTTGCTCAAATTTTCCAGGTAGGAAAGCACAATCCAGGGATGGTCTGTGTTTTTCAGAAATAGAGTAATCTTCCTAAATAGATATTGCAAGCGGAAGACCACTTTTATGTGGAGCTGGGAAGCCAGAGTGGATCTGAACAAAATAAATAAAATCATCATCATGCTAGGGCACCACACCAAATAGCCATGCATGGTTATACTTGTTTCTGGAACTAAGTGCTCTCATTAGGCAAATAGAAAGCTTTTGCCCATTGGAGTGTGTTTTCATTATTAACACTGAATAGAATTTCTAACTGTGTTATACGATAGAGAGCCCTGATTCTATTTGCATAGTGTGTGTGTGTGTGTGTGTGTGTGTGTGTGTGTGTGGTGTGTGTGGTATTTGGACATATTTAGTTATAAACCTCAACATGTCAGATATGTCAGATATTACTTTAGTTTCAAAGAATTGGATGTGTTTGTTTACCTGTATGTTAATAAATTTGTAGTTAAATTTTATTCCAAAAATTATTTAAGACATACATCAATATATCTGAATATGGCTAATATGTATAAAGACAAAATTTAGTGACTAAAGATAGTAACCTTTGGAGAAAATGAGCAATGTTTAGTGAAAGAGAAAAAGAATAATTATATTTTAATTACTAATCCATTCTTTCCCTAGAGTAATTAATTATTTCATTTCTTTATATATATTACGTTCAAGCAAGTTTATCAAGTTTTATCCTTCTACTGGTCTGTATAAAAGTAACAATATCTACCATTATTAATTAATCATGATGAAGAGCAAAATTAATCATGGTAATTCAGTGTACCATTCCATGACATTTTCTCTGCAACGATTTTTGTTACAGGTACTATGTACACAGGGCCATGTGATGGCTGAACTGTGCTACTAGAGGAGAGATCCCTAAAAAATGTCAGCTCTCTTTGGAACCTGTTCTATTTCACATGATTGAATTTTCAAATTTTGGTCTAATCAACTTAAATTATTACAGGTACAATTTTGTAAAATACAGAATTAATGGAATTCAAATTTTATGGAACTACAATTGACTACAAAATAAGTTAAATGTAATTCTAATTAGAAATAGTCCATTGTTCCAGAATTTTTGGTGGTTTTATTTGAAGGTAACAAAACTATCAATAGTATATTTGGTTTTAATTGATTTTCTTGTTTTCTTGCTTAATAAAGAGTTGTGACACATCTTTAACCTAAAACTATTCTATCTAAAGTTAAAGGAATATAATCTTCAGGAAATCCAGAACAGACAATGTAAATAATTCAGCTTTGAAACACATAGTACACTAAAAATTTCTAAGCATTGGTAAAATATTTACAATTTAAAAATGCTTGTTTTTCCCTGTTAATTTCTTTTTTTAGATCAGAGGTCCTCGGATATGTAAAGTGTGGTTGTGGATATTTGAAAGATGTAAATATGTAATAGGCATAATTAGGACTGGAATTCATTCATTCCTTCACTCACTAACTCAATCCCAGGACTGTGTTTCACCACTGGGCATGCAAAAGACACTGATTTCTTCCCTTCCAAAGCCATCACAATCTATGCAGAAAGACAAGCACAGAAAAAAAACTATAATTTATTTCTTTATCATTGATCATTTTGGTTAGTGGTACTCTATACCAGTTATGAATATTTAGAATTTTAATGATAGATTCTGATGATGAACTATGATTGGCTTTCCAACAGACAGACAGTTCCTAAATTCCATTGTTACCTCCTCAAGGGCATCTTCCAGTTTGATATTTTAGCATGATCTCTAGATATTTGATTGACATTTATGTAAACATCTCCATTGCATAGAATAATGATGGAATGTATCCATAAAGAATATTTGGGTTTGAGTGGTCTCATTAGTTATTAGAACATGTTTTGATAATTAATTTGCATTAAATTATATTAATATTGTATTGCTAAATCTTATTGGGATAAAAATTGGGTTAATCGACTGGAAAAGGAGAAAGCAAAGTGTCAAGTCATTGGGCATTGATTGGAGATGAATGACTAATTTATAATTGCATCTGAATTGACCGGAAGCCATGAGTTATTTTAACCAAGACTTTGAGTGAGATACATGCTACATCAACAAATTATGGTATATACAAAAGTGCAATGTTATGCAAAAAACAGAAATATATTATGACCCATGCCACCACAACTGACAAAATGTCAATCTATTCACAAATGTTATAAAAACTATGTAAGAAATGCAACTACAGATTATAACTTGCTAAACAAGATCATAATTGCAAAACAATCTTTAATGTAATACCTTAGCATAATGCTAAGTATGATCTGCAAACTTTTGGTTGTCCTATTTATGTTGTGATTGCAATCACTAGCTTTATAGAGATAGTAACAATGAGATGAGAAGATAAGAAAAGTGAAAGTTGATATCATTTGGGGGCGCAGAAAAACTGAATACCTACAAGTCCATAGAAAGTATTAAAAGGCAACATATAAGAAGGGAGCTGCAGCATCAGCTGGGCCATATGGGGTGAGGAGCAGGGTACAGAAAAGGGAAAAACATTATGATGCAGGAAGGTGTTGTGGGAAAATGGAAAAGCCCCAGAAGAAAGAATGAAAGCAGAAAATAAATCTACAAGATTCAAAAAGAAGGTGGTATGGCAAAAGGATGTCACCTCTTTCATACAGTAAGTCAATAGAGACTGAGGCTTGAGCCCAGTTTCACATCCTTATTAACTGTGCCCTTATCTATAAAGTGGAGATATTGACAAATCTATCTTATTGGGTTATGGTGAAACTTCAATGATATAATGCAAAGAAACAAAGGGGACTCTCAACAAATCAAAGCAACCCAGAAAAACTGGTATGCTTACAAAAAAAGAAAAGTTGTGAGAATGTGAATATATTAACATCATAAGGACCATCCGCTACAGAGTCAGCTAAAGCTATGTAAGTTTGATGTCCTGCATCATATACAATTTTGGGAAAGTTACGTATTTGGAACCTTTGTTATTTTCTCTCCAGAGTTGACTTCATGTTGTATTAAGTTCAAAGAAGCTCTAACCTATAGGACTATTTCACCATTGGTTCATCTCATCCATTCTATAACAGTCTCCATAAGAGTGGTTCAGACTATTGAGAGAACAGTCTCTATAGGTCTCTTGTAAGCAAGACACTATCTGTCCTTTGTCCTGCACTATCTATTCAAATTTGTATGGAAAACAGCCTTGGAGAATAGAGCTAGTGTTTCTCTTTCCAAGGGAAAGGGACGACATGTTTATTGTCCATTTTAAAAGATTTCGATTCCCTAAACTCACAGTTCCTCTTGTAACACAACCTACTACACATGGAGTTATTAGCTGGCTCTCTTTGCATCACCTGTTAGGAATTGGGGCTCAGAAAATTGCCTTAAATGCTAATACTCTGGCTACTGCTAATGCTATATTAAACTTTTCATCTCTAATCTAATGGTTTTGCACCTTTTACCAGCATCCATTAAACTGTAGCAGGCTAACTGACCAGCTTGCAAATAAGCTAAAGTCTCAGATTCTTCACAATTCTTGACAGAGCTTCTTAGAGGAAATATACCCTATTGAGTAACTGATAAAAACGTATGAATATGTCATCTCAG
Organism: Rousettus aegyptiacus; assembly: GCF_014176215.1. Taxonomy (NCBI): domain Eukaryota; kingdom Metazoa; phylum Chordata; class Mammalia; order Chiroptera; family Pteropodidae; genus Rousettus; species Rousettus aegyptiacus. The sequence continues at coordinate 98,463,861 of NW_023416306.1, forward strand.
GAAATTCTCAGATTCCCTGAAGCCTATTCACCGACCGTTATAACACTGATAACACCATGGGTTAAAAAATCCCTGTTTAGGTCAAAAGAGGCCACACCCAAATGGGGCCTAACAAAACTCTTTGTGACCATGTATGGAACAGATACCGCTGACAAATAAATAACAGCATATAGCTAAACAGTAATGTCTGCCCTTGGAACAAGACTTGGTTAATGAACCTAACTGCAGAAGAAGTGGGAAAGGGGGCAGAGTGAAGTCCAGTGTGTAATCTACTGTAGTTTGGTTGAACTCAAGTCTAAACATCTGCTGCAGATGTCTTTCTACACAGAATACTGTAGCCATCTATAAATTCAACATTTAAATTCTACTTCAACACTGAGTAGACACATCCAAGTTTGCCACAATATATCAACCAATTCTAAATTTCTTCACTTGATGGTAGCTCTTTACCATAGTGAGAGACTTTTAACTAGATAGAAAAAAATGGTTACCAATGAAAGTATGTACAACACACGTATTAACCCAACCAATGCTATTTACCCATTTTACACTTAATAAGGTGAGAAAATTAGTACTTATTTCTAAAACAACTTTCAGAAAACTTATTTCAAACTACTGACTAATGTATCTCTTGGGAAAAGGTACATATGTGTGAAATTGAGAGACAACGACACACTGAAGATTCTCTATGTTCTATTAAATGAAGTTTTATTTGTTGTTATTGACGCCTTTTGAAAAATGAAAATGAGCTTCATTCCTAACTTTAAATTGTGCTAATCAGATTATTCCTAACACCTACCTAATATTAGCTTTGAGAAAATAGGTTTTTCATAAGTGAAGAGAGAAAGAGAAGAGCTACAAAAGTCCAGTCTACACTATACCATGCTTTTTTTTTTTAATTTCCTAAGTGGTTTTATAATAGAAAAATGAAAAATTACCTTTTGAGAAACAGAGTGTTTTTAGGAAAAATATTTTTATCAGTGATGTGAAATTATCACTGACAAGTAAGCATAAAATAGGTTTAGGAGATAAAATACTCCATCTACAGATAAAATATAAAATATAAGCATAGATAATCTTCATATAAAGAAAATAAGCAAAAATTGTCTCATAATAACATACTTTCAGTATCTATTCATATTATTAATTGGAAATTTCCAAAGAAAATAATAAACAAATGACTAAAATGATACATCTTTTAGAAGTCATTATTAGAAGCAAGAAATCTTATCCAATCATAAATATTTAAATTTGTCTACACTATAAACACTAAATCGGTTCACCTTTACGGGAAAGGGAGAGGGATTAGAAGAAAGCTCCTGTGAGAAACAGGGTTAAAAAGAAATAATTGTTGTAGTTTGGCCAAATATCTCACTGCAGAAATTTATTCCTCTATAAATGTTTTAGGAACGCACAAAATTTTCAGAGATTAGTTATTCCCCTAAGCCCTCACCTGTCCGTCAAATATTACATTGTTAACCTCCTTCTTTATGATATATCATCTGATTTTCAAATATTTCCAGAGTTGTTCAACTGTCTCGATTGAATTTAACCAACAAATATATTTTTCACTAAACACTTTTAGTGTTTTTCTTTAGTGCTACATTGAATCATGTGCATAATACATCGCTTTAAAAAATAACTTAATACAGCCTATTCCTTCCACTGCAATGTCCCTCTGGACATTCTTGCAATAAGCAGTCTCCTTTCAAAGATGTTTTCATAGAAGAAAATTATTTAAATATCCTATATTTTATTGATTGAAACCTGTAAAACGAGCCTCACATTTGATCCAAAAACTCATTTAACAATTTAATAATAAGGAATATTTGTAAATGTTGATACCATTAGAAAAAAATCTACCATATACTTAAATTCATTATTTTGGATCATATAGCCACATAATTCAAATCATGTCATCATAGATTTTTGTAGCTGGAAAGAAATGTTAGCAATTCGGTACTGCACAGATGAAGAAACTGAGGCTCTAAATGATTAAGAAAACCTGTGTAGAGTATGCCTTCCTATAAAAATAAGGAAAAAATGACACTGATTACCAGGATTTATGCCATTACCTGCTGTTCTACTAATAATCAAAGAGCAAGTTACCAAAGGTAATTTATAATGTAGAGCTCTGACAGTCTCCATATCCACGGGCTCCCACCTTAAGTACACATCTATTACTGAGTGCTGAAACATTTCTTACTCTTTTGCCTGCCCTTCGTCATATACAAAAATTGATACCCATTGGTATAGCTTGACTTTCCGGGCTTTCTACTGACTTACACCCTGGTTATTTGAGTAGCATTTTAAATACCCCCTGATCCTGGGGTGTCCTAGCATACCTATTACAGTTACCTTTACAATAAACGAAACCTCATTAGCTAGACAGTGGTGCTACTGTCATAAAAAGGGTTGTGCCACCATCATTTGTTTAAGCTGCTGTGTAGCCGCATCACTACTGCACAGAATCCGGCCTTGAGAAAAATTCCTGACATTCTGAAGACAAATATAAAAATGTGCAACAGTCCTTTCTTTTTGCTAAGAATGTTCTACTTGTTAGTAGTTGTTTGTATCAAATCTGAAACGACCGCTAAAAGCACATCTAACCTTTAAAGCTGTAGGCCTCCCTACGTCGATGGGAAGGAATCCATTGTATTTTTTAAGTGATTCTGATTTTCTTATCCCAAATACAAAGAAATAATCTATAGGATTAAACCCTATGGGTGAAACCATGGTCAGGAGCAGTATACGTTCGGAAAAATATGCCTTCATAACATCTTCTGCTATCTGTATTGCTAACTGTAACTCCTGCATATATAATTCCATTATACTTTTATAATTCAGGGTTTTGAAAATGCTTTTGAACCATTAATATATTTTCCTGGTTAAAATTCTTTGAGATGTTCTTAACAAGAGTCTTAGATAATGAATTTGGGCAAACTCTGGAACAGTCTTTACAGTATTATCATTCTCATTAATTTTCAGAACTACCCACTGTGTTGAGATGATTGTCATGGGCCTAAGACTTCAATTTGGCTAAATATTTTTGCATATATTTCAACATATAAGTAACTAACAGATGTTTAAATGTTAAGTTCATATAGAAGAAATGGTTAAATGTGTTTACTTTCATGATTTCTCTGCAACACTAACTCTTATTTTACTATTTCTTTATGTATTTCACTATTTCCTCTATATTTTGGTCTAAAGTGGACCAATAGTTCCAAAATCTCTTCAAATATAACAAAACAAGCCTTTAAAACATTCTAGAATTTAAGACACTGGTACATTTATAATATTTAACATATACAGCATCACTAGTCTTTCAAAAGTGAAAACATAAAATACTAACTCAAACATTATTTTTGTAAAATATACAGAGTTCATATAAAGCATAGGACTATGCTTTTTTTGTAGATTTTTTTACAGAGAGTTTTCCATTTACATTCTTATTTGGCTTTAGCAACCTGATATAAGACACTGTCCCAACCTGCCGGAAAAAGATGGGTAAGAGGCTAGAACAATATTACTTTTAAGAGAGTTAATGCAGTACATAGTTCCATACTTTCATCCAGTTTATTCTTTTTTCGTTGCCTTTTTGGTTATCTCTGAAGACTGCTTCTGTTTCCATTGTTTCATCCTTTAGCATTCACATATCAGAGCAATAAGTATTTCATTACTGGTTTATCTGTCCAGAGGCTTGAGAAGCGGTAACAATTAACCCTCCCTTCACAGTGATTGATACAGGCTTTGCTTTCAATTTGTTCCACTACACAGATCATGAAATTCTGAATGCAATCATCCTCATTGACCTACACTTTCAAACACACGGCTACAATGAGACGAAAGTAATTATTAAAAGGAACACAGGACTACTGAGATCTGAAACAAAGTCTTTTAAAATTCTGTTAGATGACCTTCTGGTAAAATTGGCAAATTCTGATGTTAAAGAAAATGATAGCTTTGTGTCCCTGTCTGGAAATATTCAATGCAAGCTGATCAATGTATATTATGGCAGTTGCACAGACTACAGTATATACTTGGAAAATACAAAAAGCCATTTTAGAACTGTAATAAACAAGAGTTCAACTGTTAAAATTGTAGCTTAATCCGTCTAAGATGTTTTTACAGGAAACTAAACTACCTGATTTGTTTATAAAGAACAAACTTTGACCACAGCAAAGAATGAAGGTTGGAAATGTCATAGCTTTACTCCATAGGAAGAGCTGCATACCTGGGTCCCTCATCTTCCCTCTCCCCATCCCTTCGGATGAAGATTCACAGTAAGAAATTAATACATTTTTCACAAAGTCTGAAAAATAGCTTCAAATAAATATTAATCTACTGCAATCTATGTACATGAGGAATGGAGAGGGGCTAGTAGGAGAATGGTGACTACAGAACTATATTAAAACAAGGGTTGCAGTTAAAAAAAAAAATCAGGGCAAAAAGCAAGGCAGCAGGCCTCAGGCTCTAATCACAGAACAGTGATGGAGATGAACCAATACTGCATGGATTAGCAATGAATTATTTTGAACTGTAATCGTATGCCTGCATAGAAGAGAGGCAAAAACTAGCCATTACTCATAAACTGATCTGCTGATTTCTTGAGAGAGAATGAAAATAAATTCATATGCTGAACTAATTTAGAATAACGAAAACCTAAATATATGGTTACACTTCAAGTAACATTCTATTTTTAATGTCTGCTACATACTACATAATATGGATGTTTAACTATAAACTGTAAAGTGCTTGGATTCAAGTATGATTAAACCAACCATTTCTTTGAAGCTTAGGATGTGATAGTTACTCTACTCTTCAGTCTTCCTTGCCCAATAAAACTATTTCTTGATAACTTTAACACCCCCAAATATAAAAATTTTAAGTATTTAGTTATAAAGAAGAAACAGCATTCAAGGAATTAACTTCCTTGAGATAATCTGAAAAATTCATACCAAATGAAGATTCAATTGTTAGAACTAATTTTGTTAAGAAGAAAAAAAAATCAAAACTGCTGGTAGCAAGAGATTCCTGAGATTCTTATGAACAGACTGTTTAAATGAAGAGCACTTTAATCAGTAGAGGAATCCTCACGTTTCTAATGTCTTGCTGTGCATTCTGCAGGTTATAGTAGCAGCTGGTAGAGGTCATATATCTTTTGTGAGCATCCCAAAAAGGCTCACTGCCAGACTGTTAAATTATGAATAAGCAATGAACAAAAGAATGCAGATACGGTGGTGACAAGATAATCCAAGCAAATTTATCTATGACAAATTTCACAGGATTAACAAATTACATTTACACAGAACAATAAAAATGTGCAAAAAAAAAAAAATGATGAGCCTACTTTTCCTTACAGCATTAGGAAAACAAAAAAGTCACCAATCCACAGTATATATTTAAATTTAACTTGATCTAAAGTAAGACATTTATAGTATGTTCAAGATATCTTTGTAACATCTTCCCATTTTAGGTAGCTATGTACAAAGAGGGTATATGTGGTTTATATTTTATAAATTATTTTGGAAACAGTATATATATTTATACATGTCATATATAAACAATGTATACCATATACAGGAATTTTGTGCAATAAAAAAAAAATCACCTATTCATATTTATGACTAGATTTTTTTCAGAAAGAGATTCTGAGAAATAAATAACTTTTGTAGGGAAAAAAATGCTCCTTAAATAAGTGCAATACATGTTAGTTACTAAAATACCTTTGTTCATCAATATCTCCATTTTCTAGGACCAGAGAGATAGACTCTACGATTTCAATCATTCAATTTGCACCTATCAAAAATATGGCAGTCTTTCTAAGTAAAGTGCTTCTGAATGGAGTTTAGTACCGGTATCCTTTTCTGCAGTAGTACAATAGCAGAAAGAAAAATTCACAGATTGGGGGCAGGAGATAGTAAGGGAAGGTGTTAATTTCAGTTATGTTCACATAAAGATGACCCTCAATCCAATATTAAATTTTTCTTCATAATAAAATCTTTTTTATAAATCTTACAAATAAAAAAGCCCTAGTCTACCATAAGTTATGAGATATTAATGAAATGACCTGTGATTCCATAAAGTGGTCTTAAAAGGCTACACGACACGACTTTCCAAAATCTGTGGTAAAGATTTGTTAGGTTTAAAGTTATATACAATCTAGATACCCAAGTCAGAGCCCATTAATTCTGCATTAGCATATTGATAATAAAATACTGTAATCAGATGTAATTTCTGTTAAGATGATCTGAACGCTGTTTTAAATTTCGTAGCCTATTTTTCGCTTATACTTTCTATTACTGCTACTTTTTATCTTCAATATTTTAGCAGAACATCTCTGTAAATGAACCTGTTCTAACATTTTATAAGGCAACCTATTCTTTATGTAAACAAAAAAAATTCATAATGTAAAAGTGAATATTTGATTAAGATACACAAGCAAAATACTCAGCTCGTCCAACACAAATACTCAAGCACTCCTTGTCCAGTGCTTTCAAGTCCTGAAATTCCAACTACACATTTTACTTTGTTTTAAGAACCTATCTAGTTGACAGTATTACGTCCAAAACCATAAAGATAAATGTGGCATGCTTGTCTGCTAAGTCAAAGCTAGTATGTGTTCTACAATTAGCAGTGATGTAGTCAGGAGCTACAAAGTCTCCTAAAGTACAGGCTTTGTCAAGGAACTTCTATGATTCCTGACATTGAAGAAATAAAAATGTTACCGAAGACTTTCCCTTTTCAGAGATGCTACAAGTGTGTGCACGTGATACATACTTATAATTTATGTATTTATTGTGGTTCATTTTTTCATGTTACGTTTTTAATTTAATGTGTTAATTAATATATGCAAAACCCTTAGACGAGTACCTGGCACTTAGTGCTATATAAATGCTTGCTGTCATTATTATAATGCTGATAAATTGGCAAACAGCCAACTTGTAGGAGTCCTTAAATATTTTAAAAGACAATATCCAGAAATACGGTTAGGCGCTAAACTGTGTTATTCAGAAAGCTTTATGAGGCTGTTTCTACCCATTCAGTGGCAAAATTACCACAAAATAAAAAATGCCTCAACTGTAATCTTTAGAAAAACTGTGACACAATCTGAAGCACGGATCACATGAATCGAAGAGGCCCTGGCGTACTTCATAGTCTATGACCAAAGAGGCTTATGTGCACGGCAAACTGATTCTTTCCTAACCATTTGGTGTAAAACCTGCCCTAAAGTATATGTAGCTATGAAGCCTGCCCACAAAACTACTAGAATGTTACAGGGCGGAGTGAGAATAAATTAAATATTGATTCTTCCTCTAACTTTATAAACACTGTATTTCTGAAGTTCTCCCAACATCTGATGAAGGACCAAGAAGCAGAGATTGACTTCATTATCCATACTGCCACAGTCTTTCTGCCATAGGAACTCTGGCATCGGCTTCAAAATCCCTGACTTCAAAAATCCAGAAATGCACACCCCTCACACTGCTGCTAAAGTGTATTTCTACAGAGGCGAACCTAAATTCAATCTCTAGCCCTACCACCTTCCTTAGGAACAATTTTCTCATCCACAAATAGAATATTAGCACTTCCCTCATATGGCAATGGGGAAACTAGTGAGAAAACTACTGTGAAGTATTTAATACAGGACCTGAGACATAGTAGTATCCAATAAATGTTTATTATTATCATGTGTGAATCTCTATTTTTAAATCCCATCAAACATCTTTTTTTTTAATTTGCTATAATTTATATTTATATAGCATCTTTTCTTTCCTCCAAGAACCTCTATTCATTTTATGGTCATTAATTAACGTATTTTACAAGCCGCATGCTCGTCCCCCCAGAACACTAAGCTAATAGAAATCAAAAGCGATAACCTTATTTATACTCCTGTGCATTCTGCACTTCCTTCTTTTTCAGGCATAGTGTTTTCTGGATCTCCGTAATATTTTGCATGCCCACAATAAGGATAAGTCTCTAACCAGAGCAAGTGCTATTACTGGACATACTATGGACCACTACCCCTGGCACAAGGCACCATAGTCCATCATAGAGGTTCAATAAATAAAGGTGAGTGAATGAACCAATCAATAATTACAGTTGAGGGCCATGAGCACTTTGGACCATAGTAATATGGGATTTTGATCTTGCATCTCATGATTTGGTACACAAGACCACAAGTATTCCAATTAGTTCACTAGAACATTATAATTTAAAAATGTAAACAGACAACAACTTCAAGTATTATTTAATCTTGTCACTGCCCTAGGCATTTCAAATATAGTAGCAGTCACTTCATTCTTACTAAGCAACGTTCTGCTTATACACTGTAGTATTACCAATATTACTACAAATTATTCTAACTACGTAAGGTTCTATCAAACTTAATAGTGCAAACATCCTATTCACACTAATGGGGCCCAGCGCCATAAAAATACCATTTGGTTACAGTTGGTTTATTACACTGCCCAATAAGAGGGAAAAGGGGGGGGGCACTATTTACTGTGAAAATACTAACATCATTAAATGCAAAGCAAACAGAACTGAATTTTCCCATAAATTCTGAAAGTTCTAACCTAATCATAATACAGATTTAAATATTTAAAGTTGCACATATCCTATTATGTGCACCTTCAGTAGCATTTAAATTTTAAAATTAGTACTTAATCAACTAATCAACTAAAATATTCAACACACTAACTCTTCCACTAAGTTTCAGCCTCATCCATTGTAAGCAATTAAGAAATGTCTGTAAAACACCTGAAGTTAGATTCTAAGCCAATGTCAGTGCAGAATTTTTAAAATATTAATTCAAGTGATGAAATGCTACAATGTAGAAAAAGTAGCCATGTGACCACTACAAGGAAGGGGCTAATTCTGCTCTCGTGTGTGTTTAATTTTCTTTAATTCAGTGAGTGGCATTCTGCATGGCAAAAAGGATCAGGGGAATTGCAGGAAAAATAAGAAAATAAAAATAGACTAAGGTTTACATTGGAGTCATTATTAGTAGTAAGGCACTTAAGGAAGTTCATAGGGGAAAACATTACTAGGAATGATTTAGAAGTCTTCATGACATATCCTCCACAAATATGTCACAAAATATAAAACCCTACAGCTTAAAAATAACTAAATAAAATCTACACTGCCTACATCCTCCCCCAAAGTGGTGCTTTCACAAACGTACACACACACACACACACACACACACACACACACACACATTTATGTCCTGTCATAGAGAGCCTTACCACAGAGCAGGAGATTCTGAACATCAGGTCCTACTTCAAACAGATGTAATATGAATATGCCAGTGGATTCCAGACTAAGATTAGGGACTGAGAAAAAGAGTTGAGGGGTTCATGGAAATTCTGACATTCCCATAAAACAGCTCTATTGTAGGGGCAACCATCTCGTAGAAGAATTTCAGGGGAAAGTCCGACTTCATACCACTAAAAATATCAAGCTGTTCCAATCTGTATATGCTATTTAAGCTGCAATGCAATTCGTACCAATTCATTGCCGAGAGAGATGATTTTCACAGAACTTTTAGTCAAAAATAAAAGTCATGTTTTTAAGAATATATAGAGACATAGGGACCAAAATTTTATTCATGATACCATAGAGTGCTAAAAATACCTCATGTAACTTTATTTTATTTATTTTTTTACCAAAAAGCATCAAATAATATGGATTTCAAGTTTGTTCATTTAACAAATCAAACCTAGTAACTGGCATATTACAAGTTTGGAATAAGTATATGTCTGTCCATGCATAAATTAGAAATTGGAAATATGAAAGGATGCTGTAATGTGGGAGGGTCCCACATAATAAAAGTCATTATAACTCCTGGCTCCAGAGCTATATGATCTAATATCCTCTCCGGTGGTTCTATGATATGCCCATGCATTACCGTTCTTGTTGACAGTCTGTTGCCTTGGAAATATTTCATTATTTCAGTTTTTCCATTTGTAGACCCTTGGCCTTGTGATATGAAAGCCATCCTATTTCATATTTTCGATTATCATTTAAGCAATCTTGTGGAGCTATTTATATATAAGCAAGTGTTAGACAACGCATATCATCATTTATCACTCTTATGTTTAAGCTTACATTGTAGAAAGAAATACCTCCAAAGAAATCACCACTACCTGCACTTTTTAAACCAAAAGCCCTGTACTACTGGAACATGCTTTGCAAACCAGCATAGGCATATCACATGTTTGACACTTCTGTCAGTCTAATTTTCTTGGTTATACATCCACACAGTGGAAAAACTCTATGGTAGTGCTATATAATTTGCAGCCTATTGGAGTTTAAAGAAAAATCAAACAAGTTTAAATATACTTGTTTTTTCGGGCTCTAAAGAGGCATTTTCTGTGTGTATGAATCAGAGAAATTTAAGGAGTATCAAAGAGTAATCAAAGACATCAAGAAAAATTTTTTTCCAAAATGTACTGGATACACCTTATTTGAAGGAAATAAATTTTATACTGTATGATTATATTCATGTCAGATATTTCATAAATAAACAAGACAATTCAAAAGATATTTTTTCTATATAAGTTTTTGATTACTGGTGTATTTGAAAAGCAGCAAAGTGTTCATAAATGCCTTTATGAAATCAATAATTTAGAAATAATTTTTTAAACAAGTGAAAGGCTATCATTTAAAAGCATGTCCACAAGAAAGTCATCTTTTAAAAACATATTTGTGTTCAACCATTACTGAGAAATAATGCTACTAACCTCCAAGTTCCAGACACAAAGTGCGAATCAAGGTGCAACGACTCTACTTAGCAAGCAACTATGAAAAACAACCCCCTCCAGAACAAACCATCTGACTTTCCATTTCTCATTACAAAACCAAAACTGACAAGTGTAATGTTTACACCTAAAGTGTTAAGAACATTTAAAACCCTAAAAACAAAGTGAACCCTCGGGGCATACAACAACTGTTTGGATAACAGGCCAAGTTTGTGGTTATTACTGTTTGAAACATTTAGTTTATAACTCCTTCCTTCTTTTCCACTATATGGCTCCTTCTGCCCCCTATCTCCTTATTACTCCTCCCTCTCCCTACAGGTTAAACCTTCTCAGATCCAACCTTTAAAATGACAGCATCCGAGCTGAACAAGAAGATGCTATTAAAGGGCATTAAATTAAATACAGTATATCCTCCTACAACTTCAATCAGAATTTCAGACCAAGTGTTATTTAGTTCAGCTCTCAAGTGGAGCAGAATAACAAATCGCGCACTTTGATTTACCTTCTTCGAATGCCAAATGGAGACAGGTGATAAAGAACGCACTCATGCACAGGCTATGAAGTTTCCTCTAGAAATTAATTCAATCTTCAAGATTCCTATCTCAGAGAAATTCCCAAAATGGCACACAAATAGGCCTCTGCTAGAGAGATTACTGGGGCCATCCCAGTAAATGTATTTACTACTCATAGAACCAGAAAAGAAGGAAGGAAGGAAGGAAGGAAGGAAGGAAGGAAGGAAGGAAGGAAGGAAGGAAGGAAGGAAGGAAGGAAGGAAGGAAGGAAGGAAGGAAATTATGAACTTCTGATTTCAAAAGTATTCATCATCATGTAGGTAAAATAATTAACAGGCTTGTACAATGCTCTGAGAAATAACTTTTCTATCTAAAATTGTAAATATGTGAATTATTCATAAAACACTAATACTAAAAATTCATTTTAGCTATATGAGTTGTCAGGTAGTTGATGCTATATACATTTAACAACTCTAAAAACTGGATTATGTATGATTTACTCTCAGGTATATGATTTATATAGACATTATCTAGAGTTTAGAATTAATTATATACCTACTCAACAAAATTATTTCCTGACAATTCTGCAATTCTTGTTGTATGAAGTAAATAAGCAATAATGCAACTAAAGCTGTTTAAATGAATAACTTGTTTCAATACCTCCCTACTTTCTCTTGGTGGAAGCTATAGGCTAAACGCTATGTTGTATCAAAAATTCAACTGCCCATGTAATAATAATTAAATCTTGCAACTATGGATTTCCCTCAATTTCCAGTTCACTTAAGCCTATGAGGAAAGTTAACAACTCTTGGGAAGGGACAGGGGCATAAATTTAACTGCATTTGTTTTCCTCATGAATCAATGGGTAACATTTCATACTTTCTACTGAGCATTTTTCTCTTCGGAAACAGAGATGCTCACTTTGCTCAAACTAATACGCTATATGCAGTTAATGTCATCGATGCTGCCAATTAATAGCAAATAGGATTCCAAACAAAGTAGGCTGCGTGGACAGCAAGAGGGAAAACCACGTGGGGGGGGGGTGCTTAGTTACTCTGAAAACTAACAATGGCATTCATGTGGGACGGTTAAGGATATTCTTAATACAAACTCCCTTTACCTTTGCTTTGGCTTTGGTTTAACTAACTTCAGACAGACAGTTCGGCTGAGCCCCTGGCCAGGATATGCTATTCTCCCCAAGAACTTTTTAAAACACAGATCTCCCAAACGGTAACTAACGGGCATAGATGCTCCAACTGTTGGTACATTTTAAATCTCGCTGTTTGGTGGCTTATTTGAATTGGGGGTGGGAGTCTCTTCTTCAGTCTTCCTTTTCTTTTTTATTTTTTTCTTTTTTTTTTACTGTAGGGCAGGGAGCGGAGGAGTGGAGAGCAGGGCAAAGCAGGAGACCCACAAGTACCCACAAGTTGCCTAGGCTAAGGAAGCAGCCTGGGCGGTGGGGAGGTGGCGGCCGCGCGCCTGGCTCCGCTCCTCCGCCCGGCCTAGCAGCTCCGCGCGGAGACAGCCCCTCCGCGACACAGTCCGGGCCTGGCGCGAGCTCGCGCTCCCCGCCCCCGGCCTCCTCCTCCTCCTCCTCGCCTCCTCCCCCTGCTCTCCTGCCTTCCCTCCCCCTCCCCAGCCTCATTCCTTCCTAGAGAGCAGCTGCCAAGGGACCTGCGGCGGCCCTGGGGATCCCTCGGCCCCCCACCCTCACCGCTGCTCCTCGTCACACTGCAACCCCTTCTCTTTTTTGTTTGGTTCTCTTTTTTCCTTTTTCTTTTCTTTTTTTTTTATTTTTTTTTTCATTTTTTTTTTTTTTTCTTTTTCTTTTTCTTTTTTTTTTTTTTTCTGTCAGCGAGTCACTCTATTCGCCGAGCCGAGGAGGTGCGACTGCTCGGAGAGCCTGGCGCCGCCGCCGGAGCCCGCTCGCTGCCGCAGCCGCCGCCGGGCGGACAATGCGCGCGGGGACGGCGGGCGAGCGCTGCGCCGCGAGCCGGCAGCCGAGGTCCCCGCGGGCTCGCGGCCCAGGAGGCGGGCCGCGGAGCGGGCCCCGCAGCGCGGCGGCGGCGGCGGCGGCGGCGGCGGCAGTGGCGGGAGCAGCCGCCCGGGCGGGCGGCAGGTTCAATAAACAGAAAAGTGTTACCGTTCTCGCCTGGAAGGATCCTGCTGAAAGCTGGGCTTGGTGGGCGCCATCTTCCTGCTATTTTTTTTCCTCTCTTACTTTTTGCCTCTCGCCCCCCTCCCCGGGTGGGGGGCGTGGGGAGGGCGGGGGGTGTGCGTGTGCGTGGGGTGGCGGGAGTGAGTGCGGGCGTGCGCGGCGCTCCGCGGCGGCGCTGGCCGTGGCCGTGGCGGCGGCGGCGGCGGCGGCGGCCGTGCAGCTGAGGCGGGGAGGCTACGGGAAAGTAGTGGGGCCGGAGCCTCGCCGGCGGCCGGCCGTCCCCTCGCGCTGCCGGTGCCCCTCGCCGCAGGTCGCCGCCTCCTCCGCCGCCTGCGCCTTCTCCTCCCCCTGCTCGCCCGGCGCCGCCGCCGTCCATGCGCCGCAGAGCCCCCGCGGCCCGGGCCGCTCCGGCTCCCGAGACATGCCCAGCGCGGAGACAGGCGACCGGCGGCGGCGGAGGAGGGGGAGGCGGCGGCGGCAGGGGGGAGGCGGCCGCGCGCCCCGCGGGCAGCCCGGCCCAGGGCCCCGCCGCCTGCGGGTTCTCACCCTCGCGCGCCGCCACACCCCCCACAGTCAACCCCCGCCGCGCCACCCGGAGCCGGCCCCGCGGCAGGTGGGGCACACACCCTCCCTGCGGGGGGCGGTCGGGGCCTAGGCCAGGAGGGGCGGGGAGGGGAAGACACGCCGGGGGTTCCCAGCTTGACCGCTGTGAAAGTATTTCTGGGCATTTTCCAGCTGCTCTGCTCCAGAGCGCTCTCGCACGCAAACACACATACACACACCCCTTCTCCCTCTCCGCCTCGCTCTCTGTCTCGCTCTCTGTCTCTGTCTCGCTCTCTGTCTCTCCCTCTCCTTCTCTCTCTCTCTCTCTCTCTCTCTCTCTCTCTCTCTCTCTCTCTCTCTCTCTCTCTCTCTCTCTCTCTCTCTCTCTCTCTCTCTCTCTCGTTGGGGGACTGGGAAGCTCGGCTACTGGCGCAACAACGCCACTCAGTTGCAGTTTTGAACACTTCCCCTCTCTGGAGTATCACAGCCAAGGGGAAAGGAGCAAATGAACTCGGAGGCCACGGGAGCCTGCTTGGGCAGGACACCGTCCCGGGCGAGCCTTCGGGCGACAGCGGAAATAAACGGCGGGTGGGGAGTGCGCTGACCAAGCCAGCGGCCCCAGAGCCCTGTGGGCGGGCACAGCGGCAGCACAGGCACCTTGCGGTCCTGGCGCTCTCAGCCGCGTTTCCTTAGCCAGAGCATCTGCATCATTCACGCACATATGTATCTGCAGACCCCAGGGTACAGAGGTAAATTCCCAGGAGTTTAAACGCAGTTAACATATAAACGCTGCTCCCAACTCGGCTCCTGGTACCTGGGACAGGACCAAACCGAACTACGGGCCTCTGGTATCCAGTCCAACTAGGCCTAGAGAAGGAGCCATTCGGGGCAGAGCAAATGCTGGACTCCTGTTACCTGGGTAGACCCTGATCAGCGCATTCTCCACTACACTGCTCTGCTGGGTGTGGGCAGCTTTGGGAACAGAGACTCGGTTCAGTCATGTGTCAACCAAGAAAGTGGAAAGGACTCTCAAAGCACTTGCACTTTAAATAAATGAAAGAGCCAGGCAGAAAACATCAGTCCCTACGTGAGATTTTGCATTTTTCTTTAAACTTAAGAAACGATAGACCCAAAAAGTGGTCCTATTCGGTCCCATCATTCCAGTAAAGGAAGGTGAAGAGCTGGAAACTGAAAACGTGTTTTCCACAGCAGAGGTGTTTTAATCTGCATGATGTGTTTGAATTCTCTTTGGAGTATACTCTACAGGTAGAAGATAAGAGTGATTGAAAAATGAACTTGAGAATGTTGAGTCCAAGATTCATGGGCCGGTAGGGAGTGGGAAGAGTTGCAAGTTGGAAGTTTTGGCTTTAGGACAGCCAGCCTGGGGCATTTTTGCCCAGAAATGACAAATGAGAAAAGCTTGTGTTCTTCCAACAGGAAACCTTTTGCTGGAATCTCCCTCTCCACCCTCCTCCCCACACCACCACCACATGGTAAAATGATGTGTCACCATTCATTTTAGCAATTATATCCAGGTCTTGAGATAGAAACTAAGTCAGCCCCTCACAGCCCCTAAAGCCTAACATGTTGGTGGCTTACATTCCTGATGAAGTGCCAGAGGAGAGGGGACTCAACTCCTGACTTAGACCCTCCATTAAATACCTGTCAATAATCTTCTTGCCCCACATGACTCACTCTTCTGTCCCCAAATTAAAACTAAAGGCAGTAACAGGTGTCATCACGTCTGAGTAATGAAACCAAAGACGGCTACATTTTTCACAGCAATCACCTTCTCTTCTGTCAATATGACAACATAAAATGAAGGAGAGGGAATAATACATCCCAATGGCTAAATTTTAGAATTGATTATTTATAAAATTTAGTCTTTAGAACTGTGGTGGGATTAAGTGACTTGATAAAATGGCCCAAATTCAAAGATGAAGATGGAAGGCATCAGTGCAGCTTTCAGTATTGGAGTGGGGGGGGGGGGGGCTATGGAGGATTACCCCTGGATTCTCCCGACTTGCAAGAAAATTGGACCTGAAAAGATCTTTATGGCGAAAGACACCAACATTCTAAGAGCAAACCTACAGGCTGAATTCACGACCTTCCCTTATGTCCAATTTATATTTTATGGGTTATTTGAAGTTCCCCGGAGTTCCCTGAAATCATCCATAGGCCGTCTGACATTTCTGACCCTTGATCCCTACTTCACAGACCATACTATTGGGACTATTGCCTGCATTTCCTAGTTGAAGTGACCGCCAGATTCTATTGTCATTTAAATGTTTTATAAGTGACAAAAACTATACCTGAACCATGAAAAGGAAAAATCTAACTCTTTTCCAAGTCCTTTATGTTTGAAAGATTCCTAGATCTTTTGTATTAAAGGTTCTCGTAATCACTGAAGTAAAACAAGATTGGAATAATTTAAATTAAAAAATCTCTTTGACATGGAATAGCCTCTTTTTGAGTTATCCTCAAGACCCTCTTTTAAAACGTCCAATAGTAGTCAGAGCATTTAATGAAGTCTTCTATGGAATATTTGAAATATTGGGCATCAACTTGGAAAACACTCAGTGTGTTATGCAGAATCTGCTCTGGTCGCTGGGCCATTGGTGAGAAGGCACAAAATATGGCAGTGATAGATTATCTTAACCTTTTCAGTTTAAACACTGTTGGTTCAAATCAAAGGTTCTCAAATCAATGAAGTTTGAAATACAAGGTAAAAATAGGAACTGTTATTTGAATTATGCATTGTGTATATTTTAAGTTAAATGCCATTGGCAAATCTCTCAGATGTTTAATAGTGTGCAATCTGGGAAACACAAATATTTAATTTCACACTTTCATGTGTTCTTTTTTTCCTCTTATCTTCTGTAAAGCTGAGCCCCACAAATGGGGAGCTTACCTTTTACACTACATTGTTAGTTTTTCTCAGCACATTTTCGTGGATTATATTTTCAATAAATCTTGGAACATCACAAGCTGTCCTTAAAAGAAAAGTTTAGAGTTCTAAGGCTGTTGGTGCTGATAAATTGTTTCCCTTTCTTTCCCAATTGAATCAAAGAACGTTCACTATTTCAATGTCATAACCATAATTTTCTTTTAAAAATCTATAAATATTT
Source organism: Rousettus aegyptiacus (assembly GCF_014176215.1). Lineage (NCBI taxonomy): Eukaryota > Metazoa > Chordata > Mammalia > Chiroptera > Pteropodidae > Rousettus > Rousettus aegyptiacus. Next base: position 98,480,971 of record NW_023416306.1, read on the forward strand.
GGGAGAAATGCAAGCAAGTAATACTCTAAAACTTCCTTCTCACGGTCTACGCTAACTTTGTAAAATTTGCTTCCTAACTCGAAACTCTGAATCTTAGGCATTTGCATTATAATGCGTTTAAGATGAATACTTAACTGTGCCGAGAAGACTCGGATTTCATGCTGTATTTCTCTGTAGTAACAGGTGACATGATAACACTATTATGTAGAATTGCAAGTCTACAGCTACACGTGAAAATCGTTCCTATTCTGTTTGGAAACAAATGATCAATCAGCCTCCGGTGATCAATTGCCGCCCTGGCTGCGCGTCAGCACGGGTCCGCAACCGGCGGAGGCATTGAGAGAATTCCGCTGAAGGGGACGGGGATCCCAAACTTTCCAAAAGCACCTTGTGCAGTGTCTCAGACTTCGCCGCAACTCCTTGGCTACGTGAGGCTGAGGCTCTGGATTTGGGGCCAGGCAGAGGGCAAAGGATAATTTCACTTGGCTAGTACACTGGAGTTCCTTTCAAACCGAATTGTGAATTATTATTATTTTTTTTCTTTCTCGTCTGTATAACGAGGGGCAAGCAAAGTGAGCCCTGGCGATGTCCATGTGTGTTGTAACGCATAAAACAGGAGGCAAAGTGAGTCCCACCCCAGCACCCCGGGGCGGGGACACTATCCCGGCCCAGGCGGGACTACTCACCGCTGCTGGTAGGAGGTGATGCCCTGGACGTTCTGCGGGGTGCCGTTGGCCGCGGTGCCGGCCCTCCCCATGCCCGCGCCGGCCGGCACCCCCGCGGCCGCCCCGCCGGCCGCCGCAGCCGTCACCTGCACGCTGAAATCCGGAAAGATTCGGATCATCGCCGCGGCTTCGGCCGCGGGACGCGGCGGCTCTGGGCGAGGGCTGGCGGGGGCTCGGGCTGGGGCTCCGGCGGCGGCAGCAGCAGCAGCGCGAGCAGCGGCGGCGGCAGCAGCGGAGCCAGGCACCAGCCTGCAATCCCATTAGTGAGCCGCGGCCACTGTGCGCGGCAGAGAGGCGCTTTGATGTGCGCGCAGCGGGCTGGGGGGGCCTCGAGCGCGAGGAGGAGGTGCGGGGGGCGTGCGAGGGACTTGCAAACAGCAAAACGTGTCAGGGTGGGGCCTTTTTTCTCTTTTGGGGGGGCGCTGGTGCTCCCCCCTCTTCCCAGGATGTTGCTCTCACTGGCTGCTTCGGCTGCGCGGCGCGAGCCCAGCTGAGGGAAGAAGGGGAGGGGGTGGCGGAGGAAGGATGCACCGGGAGGCTTGGCGAGGACTTGGCCGGTGCAAGGGAATGACGGGCAGCGGAGGGTGCCTTTCTTTCCCGCCCCCTCTACACACACACACACACACGAGCGCGCGCGCGCGCGCGCTCGTGCACACACACACACACACACACGGTGCACTTCTGACCCAAAGTGCAAAACAGGCGCTCTCTACCCCCTCTTTTTCTCTAGAGAAATAACCACCACCATCCTGGCAGGCTCGAGCCTCCTGCGGCTTCCAGCAACCTGGATTCCATCCCGCCTGTGCAGGAATCGGGGCGCAGATCCTCCCCTCTTAGCCGGGACTCCTCTCTACGGGTCTTCTGTACACCAGACAGCTCTAGGGTTGCTAACTGCAAGTTGGAGTATTGGAGAACTTGATGCTTGCTTAACGGGGAGAGATGGTGTGCAAAGGAGGAGGGGGAGAAAAAGACGCTTTTGTGCGATGGAGAGTTTGTTCCCTTTGGAAGAAAGGCCTCTTCTCGACCCCGAATGGCGGGCGGGTTGGTCTTGGACAAACTTACGAGGTGGGAACCGTAAGTCTGGTTAGAGGAACCCGGTGTGCCCCCCATGATTCGTCTCTGCACGCCCCTTTCGAGCGATGAAACGAATAAATTAGCAGCAACAACTGAAGTGAACTCTGCAAATTCCAACCACCAGGGAAACAAAAAGAGAAAACACGTGCGTTTATTTCCTCGTGTCTCCCAGTTACTTCTCTAAATTGTTAGATCGGTGCTTCTTTGGGGGGTGAGCAGGGATGCTTGTGGTGTGGGCGCGCCGTTTTAATGACAACTTGCACTTCTCGCCTGACTGATAGGTGGGGGCAGTGGGAGTCGATGACTCCCTCATTCCCTGCCCCGGACCCCTGTTGTCCCACTTCCTTCCTCTTTCTTCCTGTTCTCGAACCAGAACTGGAGTTGCCAGGCAGAGGGTGCAGCCCCTGCGCAACGCAGGTCTCGGGGTTCGCTCCTCTTGCTCGCCCCCACCCACGACCCACTTTGCTACTGTAGCTTTAGGTTTCCGAATCTCGTTCTCGCCTCGTTTCCTCTTCCGCGCGCGGAGGCCCTGGCCTGGCAGCCGCGGGACGAGTGGCCCCGGCGCTCACCGCGCGCGCCGCGCCTGGCTCAACTTGGGCTGGTGGAGCTTGGTGGCCGCGGCAGCGCAGCCCCGGCCCTTGGCCAATAGCGCCTCGCCAGGCGAGGCACCTGCTTAACCCTTTAAGCCTGGGGCGCAGCTGGCCGGCTGGAACCCAGAGGGGTAGGGCCGATTGGCCAGAAGTTGCCAAGGCCAAGAGTAGCAGACACCGCCCAGCCCAGTGTCCCCGCTCACGATCTAGGGGCCAGACGCTTGCCATCGCCACGGACTTGGCCGTCCCCTTCCACCCTCATGGCTCTTAGGAAACAGGCAACCCTCACAAAGGCCGATTCGTGCCCCAGCGGAGTCCCGCGCCTGCCGAGGCCACCTCTGGGGTCCCCTAACCCGAGTCAGTTTCCGGAGGAACCTCAGGCACCCGGCAGCCTAAGGGAGACAGAGGGAGGGAGCCCTAGCTCTGGCTGGCCGGGCCCACGGTGCAGCTGCGTTTCCATTTTCCTCTCAAAGAAAATGCTTTGGACGGCAGATAATACCAGGGGATATGAAACCGCTTCGTCCCCCACATGTTGCACGTAAAAAGAATCGTAATGAGCATCTGTGGCATGTGCTAGGGATCCTACGAGTCAGTTGAAGACCTCACCGAGGTCCTGACTCCCTCTTTCCTAGGAAGGCGTCATTTTCTACCTTAATGGCATTTCATTCGGAGACCCTTATTCAGAGACCAAAGGCAAGGTCGTTGAACGGGATGGGGTGGAGAAAGGGGTGAGGACTGGAGGGCTTGGGTGGGTGGGAAAGCCACCCTGTAAGGATCTGGTCACAGATGTGGGTCCTCGTTCCACTCGGAGGACTGCAGCCAGGCGATGTGGGTTAACTTCGGCTTCCAACTCTACGCTCTCCCCTCCTCACCTCTCCTGCTCAGGGCTGGATCTGAAGAGATCTCAAATATCCCTTGGTCCAGTGCAGACTTTCCTGCTGAAAGAACTGGAAATTAACGCTAGTTCTAGAGGGGTCAGGAATGTTTTAGGGGTTGGGAAAAGTTCTCCTCAGACGCACAGGTCAAGGCCCGCAGTCCTGTAGGCCAAAGGAACCCTAGTAAACAGCCGATGAATGAGGCTAAAAATGAACATAGATGCAGGCAGTGGCTTTCTATAAAACAGGATTTGTCTGAATTATTGGCCCATTATGGGGTGGTGCTGTGCCTGCCACCTGGTCTCCAGGTCAACCAGTGCATGGAAGCCTGCAGCAAGTGGCTCCTGCTTCCTTGTGCTTGGGCTCCAGTAGCTGAATGCAACATTCTAAGGTACATCCTGTTGATCCCCATGCAGTCTCAATGTGATGGATGATGCCAAAGGGGGTAAAACCCTCTTTGTCCAAAAGAGCAGAATTTTCAGAAAATTACTTTCCCTTTTAAAGTCTTTCTGCACAATTGACAATGAGTTACATTTATAGATAATATCACTATTCTTCTTTAATTGTTTCAATACAGGTTCTATAAATAGAAAAGACCAGTGCTTATATTTTTTAACTACTTATTTTATGGAATAGTTGGTCTAGAAATATGAGGCAATGCTTCCCTTCCCTTTTGGAAGGCAAGTTTTCTTGGGAGCCCAAAAAGTAAAATCATCACAATCAAAAGAACATGTGAGATCTGTTGTTAGATATTTAAAACTAGGTATGCTGAAGCTACTTCAATTTTACTTTATAACATTAAAATAGAGTTTAATGAGCACATTCAATTTCAAAGTTCCAAGCTTTCAACTACCTATATTTAAGAGAATTAATATGTCTCCTGCCCTCCAGGAACTTTCTTTTCTAAAATATATAGAATACTTAAAGAAGATTTGCACAGTAGGTTACCTTAAAATGCATATGATAAGTCTGTTTCAGTATTTTGTTCTCACATGCATAGTTTTAGAAGTTTGGTCTGCATGTATGAGAGACAAATTCCTTATTGGATCTGCTTATCTCCATGTTCATTAAGGACCTTAAGCAAAATATAAGTTTATTCGCTCATTAGTAATTCAGATTTCATTACTCGGCTTTTTCAGTTAAAATCTTTACATGCTGGCAGCTGTTCTGAAATATTTTGAAAGTTGCCCTGGCACTCATCCAACCACAAGGGCTCCAGTTATCATTAAACTATATACTTTCTCATTTTATATTCTCCCCCCCCTCTAAAATCTACATATTAGTTTATGTAGAGATATAGAGAAAGATTTTGATTTTTTAACCCTGAATACATGCATATCACAAATACTCAGCTTTAAAAATTACATATTTACATCTTCATCCTTGTTATCAGTGTACAACTGTGCCTTTTGCTCATATGATAAGAAAGTCTATTCTCTGGAAATTCATTTTCATCTACTTACAGTTAAATAATTCAACTTGGAATTTTCACTATTGGCTGTCAGAAGCTTCCAATGATAGGTAGGAGAGAGGAGCTACGAAGTAAGATTTTATCTAATTTTGGCTTTGGTCAGATATTTAAGAAGAAAATAGTACACAGAAATCAGGATAAGATAAAGCAAACAAAATAAATAGAATAAAAATACTATATGTAATGAATAAGGTAAGAAACGCCTTACTCTGAAATACTGTGTTTTATTGAAGTGATCATCCTTCAATGACAGTTTTTTTTCCTACTAAAAAACCTCATGTGATAATGTAGAACAATCTGAGAGATGAATCTTCACTGTAGGACAAGCCATGAGCTAAAATTCAGGTCCCTCCATATCTTGTAAAGGAGATTTTACATTCTGCAGAGGGATCAAATATTTGATTTAAACAATTTTCCATCTTTGCTCCTCAATCTAAATTGAATTCAATCTCTTACCGCTAAATTTGCCATAATATTAATATGTCCTCTAGGCCATCCAAAAGCGAAGCTATACTGTCAGGAGAGAAAAAAATAACATAAACTTATCAATATAGTCTTTCTTGATATTCCAGAAGAGAAACTAAGAAATTAAGAGAGAATATCGAATAAATCAGTATTTATAATATATGTATGTACATATATAATATATAAGGAGAGTGCTGAGAATTTTTTTCATATTAATTCTACCTATATCAAACACTAAAGATCTGAAGCTATTATGCTAAACTAATTCTCAGAGGATTTTATAAATATATAGCTAGAAAGAGAAGAGGTTTAGTTGAAAAAGGAAAATCCTTCAACTACTTTTTTTTTCAGTTCAGCAGCAGGCAGTAGGGAAGGAGGAATTGTTTTTTAAAAAATTTGGTGAGTGGGAAAAAGTCTCAAATCCACAGTGTTTTTTAGTTAAAATATTCACACGTTGTGGCAATATTATTCCAGAACATGTGCAAATCAATTGAATCCAACTAAAGCTAAATTTGGACTTAATGAAAATAACTAAATACTCTCAACATATTCAAAAGACTAATTTGTCTTTAAACAAAATCTTAAAATTGCTTTTGCTTATTTTTTCATAGAAGTGGTTTTAATTTTGGAGTTGAAATATTTCTCATTTTTAGGAGGCACTTTTAAATCTACCTATAAATATAAAAGAATTCCAAATGTTGGTTCTAGTTTGCTTCCCCTATTACTGTCAGCATAATTAGAACTTGCACAAAGTCACTAAGATGTGAGTTAGTACTTGGTCCACAGATCCAACAACAGCCCATGCTACTTTTTGTTTTGATAAAAATTGTACCTAATGCTAAGTGAAAATTTTATTTCAGTTTGACTTGGTTTCTCCAAGTAGGCATAACTATGTAGCCAATGAACTCTTTTCTTCACAAAATTGTCTTTGCAAATATAGTGTTATTAATTCTGTACCTGTTTGATTGAGAACTGACTATCTTGAACTGAATTTTTTTTTTTCAAAATAAAAACAACTGAACTAGATGAATGTTTACCTGAATTTTTCATTTTCAGTAGGATGGGATATTTTATAAACCTAATCAAAGAGCAAATCAAAGAAATTATTTTATTATGCTACATGCTAAGTCAACCATTCTGTTTTTATTTAACTGTTATTTCTCTTCAGCTAGAGAAGCGATTCTCAAACTTTAGCATGCATCAGAATCACAAGAAGGGTTGATTAAAACACAAATTTCTGTGCATTACCTTTATAGGATCTTAGTCAGTAGGTCTGAGGTGGCCCTGATAATTTGAATTTCTAACAAATCCCTAGGTAATTCTGATATAGTTGGCCCAGGCACCATATTTGAGAAACACTGACCTGCAATGTTCATGATAAAGGGTAGGGGTGGGAGGTCTGGATTCCGATCCTGACTTCTCTGCACACTGATTGAGTGTCAACGGCAAGTAGTTAATGATGGATGTTCTTCTTTGCTATTACATTAACGCTCAGCAAGAAGTAACTTCTTAAAAGTTAGCTGTAATGTGGAATCTGGCTAGTTCAGCTTGCAACTCAAACAATGGCACAAGTATTTTATTTTTAGTTACTTATAAATATGCAGGAAAAGTGCTTTATGTGTACTTTCCATTTCATCACAAAGAATTTTTAAACAAGAGTTCAGATTTAACAAAATTAGTAATTCTTACTGCTCCATTAAGGTCATTCTGAAATGAAATTGGCAGGGGCAAATACAGTGATCACTATTACAGTTTGGTGTCACTGCCTTGAATCATCCTGATGCCGGAGGAGTTTTACTCACCATTGCTTTTGCACTATCAGTTCAACCACCCACCTCAACAACAACAAAAAGACAAATAACATTTTAGTCTTATTACAAAATAGTTTTGACCTTATAACACCCCAAAAAGGTCCTTGGCCCACACTTCAAGAACTGCTATCTTAATAGTATGTAAGTCTCAAGTTGTCATTATGACCAATCAGTGAAAGGAAATGTTTAAACTCTCCTTTTGTGGTATTTTTTGAAGAAAGAAAATATACTTTTTCATTATGTATTGCTTGCTATGAAATCATGAATTGTTACGAATGCTGTACTTAGGATTTTGATTTCATGTAGGATACAGAAATAGGTACTTTGTTTTCTAACACTTTCATCCAGGAAGTGGGTATAGTTTTGAGCAAAACAATTTAAATACTTAATGTTGAAGATTTAGGGCCAGGAACTTAATTTTCCCTCTATTCTCCAAGAAAGCGATGGGAATACAGAAATCAGAATAACGCTCCTGAAGGATGCAAAGATGAAACACGTTAGAAGCTAGATTAAATTCCACAGCAGAAAGTTTTCCATTATTCAGAACATGAATAAGGCACCTCTGGAGGTGCCAAGCCTCCCTTACTTGGAACATAATTTATCAGAACAAGATGACCACCTTCTAGGAATTCAGATGATGAAGAAATTTTTCACTGGGGGTCTACCAGAGTCAGTGTTCTTTAAGTTCATAATTTATATAAACATAATCTTTAACCATGTTATCTTTATACCATAAGCAAAACATCATGGTATTTGAAAACATGTTATCAAAGTGTTGTACAATCTTTCTAACATAGATTACAAGGCAACTACAAATATTTTCCTTATTGTTTATCACTATTCTCAGGCTAGAGAATTTCAAACTCTTTTTCAAAATGGAAGTACAAACTGAGTTATTCTGCAAAGCATCTTCATTTTTCCCAAACCCAGATTCCAAAAATAAAAAAGGAAAGATCTATAATTTAAGTATTTACAGTAATTAATTTTATTTAAGTACCCTGGACAGCTGCTTAAGATACAGACCAAGTAAGAGAAGAGTAACTCAACCTTTTGAAGTTTAATCACTACTTGTTATTAATGACTCATAACCAAAGTCATATCTCAAAGAGATAAACTATTGAAGAATTGTTTTAAAAATGTTTAAAATAATCTTGTCCAAGAATTATATTCCAACTGTTACGTATACATTTGGTAAAATTCCTAGAAGTAGCAGCTTCTTGGCTGACTTATTTACAAAGACAACTTCTCAGTGTTTGTGTCTCAGGGGAATAAAGAACGGATATGTATCAAAGAAATGTTAGCAGTGTAACTTTGCACAAAGCTTAGAGACTAATGTGATTGTTTTAATTTTACTTATTTTGACTGAGAAATAATCCCTCCTAAAAAGTAATCATTGTGTAAACTTGAATAAGATTCACTGAAAATTATACTTACTATATATGAGGGAAAACATCTAAACTGATTGTTCAGAGTTCAAAGTTTTGCCAATCTTATTTTATTTTGTAGAGCGATACAAAATATTTCCACTTGGAAATGTCCTTATTGCCAAAGATCCTGGCTTATTATGATTTCCTCATTTTTAACTTTTATTGAAAAGAAATATTGATTGAACTTTATAGGAGCAAAATACACTGTATACAAAAACAGTTCAGTTTTGTATAACAAAAACCTAAGTTAATAATTGGCTTACATAAGATAGAAGTTTATTTCCTTCTCATGTAAATGTTTCAGAGTACTCTATACAATCATGCAGGGACCTTGGCTTCTTCTGTCTTGTTGTTTCACCTTGGAAGAGGTGTCGAACTAATGCAGTCAAAGATGATCAGCTACCACACTGACACTGTAGGCAGCAGATAGAAGCACCAAGATCGAGAGAGATAAGGGCATGGGTCTTTCCCCTAAGAACATGTTTTGGAAATGCCTCATACTACCTTTACTTATCATCTAGCAAAATTTAGTTACTTGGCCATGAATGGCTGCAAGATAAGCTGAGTAATGAAGAGTCCACCTTATAGTCATGTGACCAGATAAAAATCAAGACTTCTACTATTGTAGAAGAAGGGGACAGTTAGAAAACCCACTTGAAATTAAGAGACAAAAATTAGTTCACTTAACCTGAAACTAAAATATGAAAGGTAACTATTCATTGAAGTTAATGAGGATTAGTTTCCAATGATATTTGCTTAAAATATCATAGCCATATTCTGAAGTATGCACCAATAAACTAATAAAGGTGCATTTATTTCTGATTGACGCTGAAGCCAGAGGGAAAGAGATATAGGAGTAAAATGTGATGACAGTTTTCCTTTTGTTAAAAGGAAGAAGTTGACACATTTTTAAGAAGTCCAGAATAATGAGAAATCTTGTATTAGGAGATATCATTTTCATTTGATTTATGACAGAACATTAAATCAAGTAAATGTGCAGATATTGTTTATTCAACAGTAATGTGGTTAACTTAACTATTGTTCCTTTGGCCCATATTCAGAGTATGAGGAAGGGGTGTCAAGGAGCAAGATTATCCCATCGCTATGTTTATACTTTGTGAGATTTAGAAGGCACATGGATCTAGGCAGCTGCAGTCGTACCTTTTATTAAGGGAATGACTGCAGGCAGTTTGTGAATGAAAGAACCTTCTGGCGGGGCTCTCAGATGCCCTACCATTTACAGTCTGATTCTGCACAAAAACAAGATCCAACTATAGAATAACTTGCTCCTCCTAACCATTCTCTACCAAAGACCCACAACCTCCAACTTGAGCTTATTTTAAACTTTTATCTAAATTCCAGGTTTCTTTTCAAGCACATTTCAATATTACACACACTGTAATTACCACTTGAAAGTTACAGAGAAACTCAGATATTATAATAATGGTTTAGAAAGACCTATATTCTGTAGTGTATGTTAGGGGTTAGGAGAGGAAAACTTGGGTCAGAATGCCTGGATTTTAACTTAGCCAGGGGCTTGAGGCAAATTATTTCACCTCTCAGGGAAGAGTTTCTTTCAATTATTTCATTTCAATGATGCGTGATTTTATTTAAAAAAAAAAAAAAATACTCCTTGAGCACCTACTATAGGCCAAGTATTCTTTTAAGCCATGGAGCTATAACTGGATATAAAGTATAGTCACTACTCACATGGAGTTCTTCCTATAGGTGAAAAGAGGAGATAATATTAAACAAATATCTGTAAAATTTGGAAAAGACAACTTCATAATGTTGTTACAGGAGTGAAACAAGGTGAACAATATGAAGTGTTTAGCCTACTGCCTGACATGCAAATACACTTCTATGCAGAAGCCACTATTGATGCTATTACGTGAATTTGGGAATAGTATGAATCAAAAATTTTAGTTTATAGTAATAGTCTAAAATAACGTGCCTACTCTGCATTGAAGGTGTTATTCCTATTTCCTAATTCTTATTTTTTAAAAAACATCCCCACTTCCTTCAATATCTAATGGAAAATAATTCTGTCTCCCTTTTCTTATTTCTCTGATTTTTCAGAGTAAAATTAATATTTCTTGATAATCTGCTGCTAGTCAGGAATTTTGTTAGGCATTTTATGCATACTCTCTCTTTTAACCATTATAACAGTCCTACAAAGGGTTTATTATTAGCCCCATGTTTAGAAATAAAAAAATTTTATAAATTGCAACAGACTCTAGTAAATGTTTGGAAAACAAAAAATAAATAAATAAATAAAGACTACCAAAATAGATTATATTTTTAGTTGCCAGTTATTGTTTTACGATATGTATTTTCCAGATGTATTTTCCTGTAAGAAACAAAAAATGTAATACTAACAATCAGATTGAGGAGATAAATGAATTTTTATATCCTAGTAATTATTTGTCCTAAAACAAACCAGGAATCTTTTACTTTCCCTATTAAATTCATTCAGTTATTGATATAAATGCTCATGACACTCGAGTTCAATTAAGAATGCTCTTAGAAATTTTACATTTAAAAAAATATATTCCATTGAGTAAAGATAGCAATGGTAAAAATTAATGGTCCTCAAAGTGTAGTCTCCAGATCATCATCATCATCATCATCATCGACATAGGAACTTGTTAGAGATGCAGTTCTCTACCCCAACCTATTGGATAAACAACTCTGAGAGTGGGGCCCAGAAACCTAAGTTTCACTGTGCCCTCTAAGTGATAGCATGAGCCAAAAATCTGAGGACCACCAGCACAGATGATTTTGGTATACAAGAGACAATGTTACAGATAATTATAATACTATTTTTTTCCTCTGAGGCAAGAATCTCTCCTCCTTAGCCTAAAAAAAATTGCCACTGGTTTCTTCCTATGAAAAGAGAAAACAGAAAACAAGACAATCCTTTAAAAACTCAAAATTTCAAAACATTTTCAAATGTTACCAATTTGGATGCTGCGCAGGTAGTAAAACTGGAGCAAATATTTCAAAGGCAACTAAAGTTCAATTCCCTTTCTAAATTCTTGAGCTTCTAAAAGAGTAGGGAATATATTGCAAAGACTCAAGATCCGAAAAGTACAGAAGAGAAAACCGTAAGAAAAAGTGAACATAGAGCCCTCACAAATGTGCTTTAGAGGCTAACTTTCCTACCTGGAGGGCCAGGAGGCAGGTCCTGTTCAATATGTAGAAGGCCAGAGAGTAGGATTGGTTTGTTAAAGCTGTCACTGAGATTAGAGCTTCCCGAAGCTCCTGTCCTAACATCAAGTCAATTTCTTGCTAAACTCTTTCTCATTTTAAATGGGAAAAAGATTAGACTGTTGAGTGCTTGGGGAAAAATATAAAACTGGCTGGTAGGCAAGCTTTCTTTCTTAAAAGAAAAATTCTCTCAGCCTTCTGAACTCAAAGATAGCTTAATAAAAGTTAAGGAAAAGACTGAAACCAGTAGAAAAAAAAATGGGAGAGTAAGTAAAAGGAAACAAGATTCCTTGCTTAAAATTAGTGAAAGAAAATACCTTCAAAATAAAAGTGAAAGAAAATATCTTCAAAGTTCTGACAGAGGTACAGTTGGGACAAAGGAAGAGACTAACAAATAATTCAAAATAATATTTGAAGAATTTAACTTCAGAATAATATGGTAAACATAAGACATAAGTATGCAAAACTATGCTTAACATTCAAAGTCACTATATTTCTCACATGTACATCCTTCCATGGTAATCAAAGGCTCTTTCACCATCTAATCAGAAACTTTTTTGACAGAGACCTGTCACAAGATAAAACCAGAAAGGAGCAAGGAACACTAAATTTTATTTTCATACACATGTAAAAAGTAGTAAAGAAGGGACTCCTGAAGGTTAAACTAATCACCCCAGTCTGCTCACCACAGAACTATGGTTTGCCCTGCACTTTTCAGAAATGAAGCTAAAACGAAAATCACTGAAGCAAAATTTCTGGTGTTGGCTAGAATGGAGCACTGGAGAACAATCCCCTCAAACCACGCTCAAGGGAAGTTCAAGTGCTCTTGAAGCAGATGGGTGATATAGACTTTAGCTAAAATCAGAATTTCTACCAAGTTAGTTATTGTGACTAGGACATAAATGCTAAGGTAAAGACAGGACTGCAAGAGGTTTTAGGCTGTGTGGGAGATGGAAGTGGAGTGACGCCTGTGAAAGATAAAGAGAGAAGAAGCAAGACTGGGCAAGGAAGGCCTTTAAACCGAGATATAAATCTGAGACCTGTGATAGGAAAGTAGAGGAAGTCGAATTGGGCAGGAAGAGTCTCAGACTGTGAAACATTGGGGATTGGATTGCATGTCAGAGGAATTCCACATTGGGAAGAAGTGTTCAGGCCTTGGTACTTCCACCCTTCTCAGTCTTATTTATTTATTATTGGTTTAAAGTCATGACATACTCGGAAGGCACCACCGCTGGAGGCTGTCAGCTATCTGCATTCCACACAGCTGAATGGCAAGTTCTTTCCAGAAAGGAGATCCAAACAGCCCTCCAGGATTCTAATGGGCCTTTCTTCCTAAAACAATGACAGTCCTTCTTGCAACTGGTATTCATCGTTGCTCTTTTCTACTCTCCTCTATAAACTCTCCCTTTCCTCAGTCATCACCTCTACTGGTGGATATTTCTCTGCTGCAGACAGATTGGACTTCTTGCAGAAGGCCAGGGGTCTACACTGAGTTTCTCCAATAGGGGTTAACCATAAATTCCACTGCATCTTTTCTACCACAGACACCTTCAAAATCATAGAGCTTACCTGATCACATGGTCCACACAGTCTGGACCTACTGCAGCTCCCTGCCCCCCGGTGTTTGGGCAGAAGCAGTATTTCTAAGTATGGAATGTATTGCCTCCAGAACCCATAGAAACTTTACTAATGTGACAGGCCCCTAAATCTTCTTACAGTTGTTTCCAGTCCTCTGATGTATCTTAGCAAGGCTTTCAGTATGCTAGCCACTTCTTACTCAACCTGCCTGATCAGCATAGCATCATTGATGCAATAGAAAAATGTGGTATTCCAAAGAATAGTCAATGGTCCAGATCTCTTAGGACTATATTATGATAAAATTTATACAGCACTGGGCAAAACTGTAAATGTTTATTGTTGTCCACACCACATGGTTGTAAACTGTTTCTGTTCACCTTTCTCGGTTAAGATAGAAAGGAACAAACATATTTGCCAAATCAAAGGCCGCATTTTATGTCCTGAGGCCTTTGCCAAGGCGAAATCCTATATTCCAAGAGTGTACCCCTAAATCAATAAATCTTCTTTATCCAGGAGATTTATTTTTCTGTACCCTCAAAATCTAATCCCAAGGGTACTTGCCCAGCCTCTGCTGAACTTGCTCATTTTTGAGGCAAATTTAGGATTGTTTTGTTTTCTCTGTTATCAAGCTCAGCACATCTCTAGCTGGTCTGCGCATCAAGACTGGATCCTAGTTATCAACATGGCAGCCAGAAGTGGTGGAGGCGGATCTTGCTTCAGGCTGTTTGAGAAAGGTTTAGTTATTTTTAAATAAAAGAGTCTTCTTTATTTTTTTACTTTTTAGGCAAGGCAACTCTTAGTTGACCTCACAGATTTCAAGGACCTCGTCAGTTTACAATCCCTTATTTATTTTATTTTTTTACACCTACAGGGCTTGGTCTTTCTAGGTGGTCTCCCATCCAAGTACTGACCAGGCTGGACCCTGCTTAGCTTCTGAGATCAGACGAGATTGGGCTTTGTTCAGGGTAGCATGGCTGTAGACTAGAAGAGTCTTAATACAAACAAATGGTATAGAAACGACTGGGTATGGAATAGAGGTATATCATAAGGCATAATCTTCTTTAGTACAAGCCCAAGAAGAGTTATTTACTATTAGAATTAAAAAAGACCTCACACATCATTTAGTTCCATCCAATGCCTTTAATGGACAGTCAGCAAAAGTTCAGTGACTCACCCAAGGTCACAGAGTCACTTAGTGGCAAACCACATTGTGTTACTAAGTCTACAGTTTCTAGGCCACAGTTATTTTCACTGTTATATCCTATGTCCCTTGAGAGAAGGGAGATTATACAATGTAATTCACAGAACTCACAGAAACAGAAAAAAATTAATTTATAAGCAATAGGAGTCAGCTAATGCTAATTTAGTATTTAATGCCAGTAATCCTGGATAATGTGACTACTGAAAGTAGTTACTAATGTGGGCTTCATACTATAATTTCTCATTACTTAAGTGAGAACGAAATCAAAATATGCACTTTTGAACAAAGTGTGGAAAATGTTTAATCCTTATTAATTTTTCTTTTTTTGATTTGCCTGAAAATGTTCTTTTCCTTTGTTCTGCACATTTCTATTCTTTAAAACTTACTTGTAAAACCTGGAATGTTATAAGAGGAAAAGCATTTTGGAAAATTTAAATGAACTTTTTTTTTAGCACATTGTTATTTACCTTATTATGGTTAAAGAACTTCAAGACTTTTCTGTCTACAGAGAGCCACTACCTTGTTTTTATAATGTATTCTTATAGCAGCATTTTAAAAAAATCAGCATTCATGGGTATTAAAATTTAAATTAAAAGCTAAATTTTTGAGTGATGACTGTGTCCACATAAAATACCTTAAGGAAAATGTGAAGCATTTATACATTTATGAGTAATTGATTCTTTTATAATTTTTTTTTTATTTTATAGAAAAGGTCTTATAAACCATCTGGAGCTTTATATTTCAGAGAAGATTTATTTGTGGATTTTTGTTTATTTTACCTAGGCATTGTATTATTTCTAATTTTAAAATATATTTGGATATTTTTACATGCCAGATTTTGGGAGGGAGGTACTTTTCTAAAGGCAACATTATAATCAATCACATTCTCACCATCACATAATTAACTTAGTAGATCAGTTTCACACACTATAAAATGGAAACAGGGAGGTGTAGACCAAAATCGAAGGAGGTAAAGGAGAGAGTACATGCCATTACACACATTACACGTGGCAACACTCTGGGAGTCTATTTTTTTAAAGATAAATTTGATTTCAGGATATTCATCTATAATAGCCAATTTAAAGACTACGCATCTATAATACTCCATTTAAAGCCTCAAGGAGTCCCACACAAACGTTCAGATTTATGATATCATAATTGCAGATAGATAACACAAAGTGTATACAAAACTGCTGTTTTGCAACACCTAGTTAAAAAAAAATTGATGACAAGAAAAACGAAGAAGCAAAATGAACATATTAATAACAGAGGAGGAAAGTAGTATCTTGGTATCCTTGGTTCACTTGGAAGGAAAGCTTGGGGTTTTGCCTCTTCAAATTCAATAAATTCATTTATACATTCAAGAAATAGTCACTGAGCATCTATGTTCATTCAGCACAGGAGATATGGAGATGGATAGATCCAATCCTGATGCGTGAGGAGCTTAAAGAAGCAGAAAAGATAGATACGTAAACAAACGACTAGGGTACCATGTGATAAATGTTGCAGTAGAACTCTGTGATGACTGACATGAAAGCAGAGGCGAGATAATGAAGATGACCGGGCCTACGGAAGGGAGAGTAAAAAGAATCTTCATGGGCAAGGAAATCAGTAGGAATTTAACAGATATAGATAGATGAAAAGTGTATTCTGGATTGGCCTTTTCTTAGGTGAATGGAAGCATGTATGTCTTACACAGGGAATGGAGTATGGTTTGAAAGCAGACAGGGTCTGTGGTGGGCCATGGCAGCAAAGCAAGATGAGCAACAGGAGGTTAAACTCAGATGTGCAAGGCAGGTGCTAGATTTTAAAGGCCTTGAATGCCAAGCCAGCGAATTTAGATTTTTGTCTCACCGTCCACAGAGAGTTATCAAAGATGTTTTTATTTTAATTTAGGAAGATTATGGCATGAACATGTCTTCATCCTTAGCAGAGGATAGATAAGTAAGAAAAGAGTTGGTAAAGTGGAGAAGAAAGACATGTTGGGTTTGGAACATGGTAAGTTGAGGTGCCCGTGGGTGTTCAGTTAGAGCTATCTGGTAGACCATTGGAATATGAGTCAAAAAATAAGGACAGAACCCATCTGCTGAGCCTAGCTGAAAAACAGCTTCATGACACAGAGGGAGGACAGATAATTGAAGACCACTCAAGCCTATGTCAGGTATAAACCACAGAAAATTGCACTTTTATCATAATTGACTTCCAGGTGGCTATGAACAGACAAGAAAACATTTTTGAGCTCATACAGCTCCCATTAAAGAAAAGATGTCCAGAGAAAGTAGGTGACTGGACTCAGCCACCCAGCTGGTAGGTGGCAGAATCCAGAATTGAATCCAGGCACCCAGGCCAGTGTCTCACTAGACAAAACTGAAGAAATGTAATCGAATGCTTGATGAGATTGACATAGTCAACACTCGACTTTCTCATTTGTGAGAAATTTTTTGAATGACATGATCTCAAAACTCCCTCCTAACTCTAAAACTCTATTATTATGTGTCTCATTAAGGATCAAAACCTACCATTTCTAATCCTGGTTTACTATATCCAAGATGAGGGAATTTGAGTGAAGCACAAATCTGCTAAAGCCCAGTTTCCCCATCAGTACAAAATGTTATGAAGATTTGATTATCGTGGCACTGTGCTTTTACATGTATCACAGTGATCATCAGAGAAATGCAAACAGCTCATTGAAACAGCTCAATGCTACTATATATTCTCTAGAATGGCTAAATGAAAAGGACAGAAAGGACCAAGTGCCAGCAGCTATGTGAAGCCACTCTTGGTTGCTGCTTGTGGGACTGCAGATCAGAACAATCATGTTGGAAAACAGGCACTGTCCAATGAAACTGAACAAGCAGAACTGTGATCCAGCATCTCCTCATTAACAAAGTAGTCAACAGAAACACATGCATCTATGAACCAAAAGCCATGCACAAGAATATTCATGTAACACTATTATTCAAACCCCAAACTAGAAATTTCCCCCAAACCCATTAACAACAGAATGGATAAATAAATCAAGGCATATGTAAGATATGAGAAAGAAAGAACTACATCTACATACAATGTGTAAATCTCATCAATGTTGAAAGAAGTTGGAGAAAAGAGAAAAACGGTATAAACAGAAAGTTTCAATTTATTTAAAATTCTGAAACAGGCAGAGCTACGCTATGCTGTTAGAAAATACAGAGGAGTTATCCTTAAGGTGGAAGGAGTTGCTTCAGGAGTGCTAGTAATATTCTGTTGTTTCTTGATCTGCATGCTGATTATACAAGTATAGTTTGTAAACATTCATGGAGCTCTATACCTAGAACTATAGCAGACACATTAAACTTCAATAAAAATTTTAAAAATCTGCCCAGTAATTAACAATTATCAACATTCTCTACATGTAAATATGTTTCTAGTTATATTTATGTATTTTCCTTCTAAATATCTACCTACCTCTCTATAGAAGCTCATCTTTGTGATTAGATCGGTCCTTTCTGCACAATAAAGCTTGATGTAATGTGAAAAAAGCATCTCCACTGGTTGTGACTGGCAGCATTTCCTGGGGGACAAGTGCCAAACTTCACGTAGCATTGCCAGTGAACTACTTGAAAACATTCTGCTCTGGGTCTTGTGTGTGAAACTTGCCTAATAAAAACCAGTTTGAGGGGACATCAAACTTTTGTCCCGGAACACAAAAATGTGAAAACCCAATCTACTAGGTTCTTGAATGAATTGGCAAGTAGACAATGTTTTTTTTAAATGTCGATTTGAAAGCACCATATAAAAACATTCCATTGATCTCCTTGTATACTTTATTCTATTTTTATGATAATTTATTACATCATAAAAAATTAAAGTTGATTCTACCACAAATCATGCTTTCTAATTGTTGTAATCTGATAAAAGTATGTTCTATTGATTCGATTACCACACTAAAATAACACATAGTTTTATTAACTAAAACATTGAGGCAGAAAAATGAATACTTAGAACTAGATAATTCTTAAATGTAACACCATCAGAGGTTAAAGCTATGGAAACGAGCAGAAAAAAGGTTGAAAAGATTGTGAATTTCAAATACTAGATATTTGTGGTAGCATTTAAAAATGCAGATTTTTAATTAAAAGTTTCAGAGATATTTAGCACGTTTTCTTCCAGCTGATTGTGTAAAATTAGAGAACTAAGGTTGGAACTATTATTTGTCAAGCTTGAAGGAATGCTTACAATTTGTTAAATGAATTAAGATTTGTAGATTGAATATGATAGTACCTAAATCTAATTCTCTAGCCCTTTTTCTTTGTCCTAAGTAAAATAAAAAAGGATTTAGTTTTGAAATTCGATTTATTTCCTTACACTGCTTTATATTTACAAACCATCTCAGGCGAGGTGAACCTTCCTCAGAAGTATCTTGTTTGTTTGTTCCTTGTTGGAGATAAACCAGTTAACTACAATACATTTTTTAAAAAGTGGACAATTAATGGTGACAAAGGTAGCTACACAGTAGCCACTGAGAGGGAAACCAACAAAAGATTAAAAATGTGAGTATTTACTTGTTTGCCTCAAAAGAGTTTTAATATGGTCACTTCCTCTTAGCTGTTGGTTTTCCTCTTGAATGTGTACCATACATGTGTTGAAGGAAACATGCTGACATTCTGCTATTTAGCTTCCTCGTATTCAGTGGCCAGTGGGCTGGTCTGGGGCAGGGTGTATTTTTAGCAAATTGGATTTATAGGGACCTGGACATGGCTTTGTATTTACACTTGAAGAAACATTTTGGTTGCTTGCTTCTAACTGGCCTTTCATTTCTGAACCGATGAGTGTGTTCCAGTGCTATCCCTGCTCCCTGCCACACTTTCTCCCTTTCTCCCGCTCCTTGCTTTCTATTCACACCACTGTCAGAGGCCATGTATTTTCATTTCAAGCCTTTATTTCACAACAGCTTCGCTGAAGCAGGATTCTCAAAATAAATAACACCCATTACCAGCCCCCTACCATTGTCTGACAGAAAAACACCAATTAAAAGAAGAAACAAGGTTAATGTAAAAATTACAGCGCTTGGAGAAACGACCACTAATATTCAGTTTTAGAGGAAAATGCAAGTCTTGGTGAATAGGAAATTGCAGTGTTGCTGAAGAAAGTGAATAGCAGTTTGAAGTTGCAAGTCAAACAACCACGAGCGCCAGAAAGTGATGGCAAAAAAAAGGTTAGAAAAGAGGTGACAGATATGCTGATTAAAAACGGTCTTAAAAATGAGCTTCCTTTGAACGTTAAATGGGAAAATCCAGACTTTGGATTGCCAACTGTTTACAAAGAAAAGATTATCCAGGAGAACTACGTGACTTAAACAAAAACATCTTTCAGATTCTTCTGGGAAGATTGGTAGATAATATGAAATTTAAACTAACATTTGGACTTTGTCCATTTTACGCACAGTAAAGACATTTTTGGCATGCAATTTAAAATATTTTCATATCAGTTTATCATTCCAAAATATAGTGAAAACACACACACATCTGCAGTTATACCCTGTGGTAAAAAGAAAAAAATGAAAAAGGCTGAGGCTACTTTACCTTATATAGAAATAAATAACAGTTCTCTGTATCTGTTTTGCACTTATTCTCACCTTTTAATGTATGTAAGATACAATTTTAAGAAATTCTTTGTAAGAGTAAAATCGTCATAAAAACTTGGGCAAGTTACTTGACCCTTGCTATGCTTTAGTTTCCCAGTCTAAAATACAGAGACAAGAGTAGAATGTATTTCCCTGAGTCACTGTGCAAATCTAATAAGTTGATATGTAAAACTACCTAAGACAGTGTATGCATGTAGTACCAAAAAAAAAAAAAAAAAGAGAGAAAAATAAATAAATACAGCACTGAGGCAATATGTACTGTTTATTAAATTACCAGCTATTAAAGCATTTGAACCGCTAGAAAAACATTAAAAGAATATGTGAGAAAGACCACATGTGGCCTGTAAATTCTAAAATGCTTACTATCTGGCCCTTTACAATAGTATTCATCAATCTGTGCTCTAATAGATAATCCTGACTACAATAGATATGTTTATTAAGTGTAAGTGAATAATATATGTGGAATGTCAGAGATATTTAGATTTTCCTATGGGGTTACATAGCATTTACCAAGATTAAAAATTGATTACATAACCAAATTATACTTTCTTGTGTAGGTTCAAATGTTACCAAAATATTTATCAATAGAAAGTATTCTGAAGCATGTCTGATGCCAGCAAATTGTTAATCAGGGCTTTTTGTTTTGGTTTTTGAGCCTGGCCTAAGAACGCCATCACCAGGAGCTAACATACAGGCATAGATGCCTCAAGGCCATTACCGACAAATTAACCTCATTCAGAGCTGGGTGGATGCACAACTCCGGGGGGCACCAGCCACATTGTGTTCTCTGAGTATGAGTTATGCTTCTGGGTTGCCTTTTGAGCAAAAGACAATAGGAATGGAGCCCCCTGAGTTGTGCAGCACAATGGCACTGACCTAAGCTCCTTTTTAAGTGGAATTTAAGTTTGTAAATAAGAAAATTTAAGTTGGTAAATAATTTACACGATGTATTTTTATTTTGACGGAATATTTGACAAACACTACCTTGACATCTTCTTGTGAAGAAAGAGAAATACAGTTAAGATGCTAACAATTTTAAGAGAGTGAATATTTTTTCCAAAGTTTAAAAATCAAACTGGTGGTTGTCACTGGTTGGGGGCCAGGGCAGTAGGACTCATGGCTTACCATAAAACAATTATCTTGGTCCAGAAAATCTTGTTCACTTTAATTCATGATCCAGATGAGAACAGTAGCTACACTTATCAAGTTTGCTTATGATATGTCTAGAGGATACTAGACAGTTTCCAAATGAAAATTGTAACAGTGGACCAAAACTAAGCAAAACAATTACAGTAGAAATCAGTCTTTTGCATTAAGGAACCCTCTAAATCATGACCCCCAATATTGATACACATAATTGATTTTTGAACCGAATGTATTTGGGGTTAAAAAGACCAAGGAATTTTAAAAAGGCTTAGTGAAGTATGGAGAATAACAGTTATCTTTAAATAACTGACTTTTTCTTCTTTTTTTTAAAGTAATGAGTGTAAGTTTAATACATTCTTTTCCAGGTGTAAAAATGTAAGGCAGAATTTATCCTAGAAGTTAGAAAACTAAAGGGCCTCGAGCCAAGTTTAGCTCAGAGATGTGTTCGTTTTATTTACCACCTTCCTCCAGCTTGTTTTGTTTAACATTTAGTTGCTCGCATTAAAGAGGCACAAGATTTCACGTAAATATCTAGGTTTTCAGCCTCTCTTAATAGGAAAATCCGGCAACATCGGCCCCTCATTCCTCTACCTGCATTCACCTGGAGCAGATTGGCACCGCCAGTCACCGTAGTCCCCGCCAGCCCTTAGCGCGTCACACCTGGACTGCTCTATTCGTTCATGTATGTGCCTGGCCTCTAGCTGTTTGAATTTGTGATGAAGAAATTCTGAAAAACTGGAATCTGTGCACAGATGTAGTGGGTATGCCTTAAGAAATATTAAGCTTCCTATCAGGGAAGGCAGCATTGTTGCAGTAGAGGTCGGCATGGATGTTACAGAGAGGATTCTTGCATTGGACCAGAAATTGGGTAGATTGATGTTTATAAATAGTTTTCTTTTCTTTTCTTTTTAAAGAGAGGCTTGCAGTCCTGTTTGCTTATTTTCATTCTAATGACTCCTAAACATCCACGAACATAACACTTGTGAGTTAAATTCTTATGCTTTAGCTCTGATTTGTACAGATTCTAAAGAAATTATAAAATTAAACCCCAAAATTATTGCTGTCAACATCTCTATAAAAACTTTTTACAAAGTCAAATTTTTGTTTTTACATTTTGATTTTTTCATATTTAGGTGTTTATGATGTGTAGACACAGGCTACATTTACATTTCATCATCTATGTAGTTTTGGATCGACACCTAGGCACTGTACTTAGTTGGAACTATAAATTTTGGGATGATTCCCACAGTCCAAGATTCCCATAAAGTTAGGTCATTCACAACCAAAATTCAGAGAAAAATAAGATGATTATCCTAATTGTCCCAATTCATTCCAATTATGAATTTTGAGGAGCTGGTATATACTATTTGAGATTCAAGTGCACACATGTAGGTTCTTCCTTCAAATGAAAAACTCTGACTCTTAAAGAAGGCAACAGGTATTTCTACTAAGTGCTTAATGAGTGGCCACCATTGTCAGACAAAAGGTACATAAGATAAAATCCTGGGGAGTATACTCCCTCGTTAAAGACAAGTCCTATACAGAAGAAATAATTTTAAAAAATAAAACAGTATATAACCAAACATGCTACAGACTATATACACAATAGACATTTGGAGAAGAGAAAGATTAACACACACTGATGTGATTTGTGGAGAATGAATAGAATGTGGAAATCTGGAGGGGGAAAGATACAGGAAACAGACACAGCATGTGCTAAGAAATGTACTTCTGCTACATTAGGGAGAAGTCCAAGGCATGTGTGGGTATGTGAGAATCTTGATTCCAGAGGTCCTGAACACTCCTTGGGGTTGAAACCTGAAGCAACCTCTTACTGATGAAAGGGATGATATGAGGTAATGAGCGTGACAGCATCCTGAAGACCAGCCAGGAGATGAGTGCTCTGATCCAGGCGGGGTGTGAGTAGGACTCCTCCAGGACACAACCAATAGGAAATTTTGATTTGTTTCAAAACTTGAATGCATAGCACTTGGCCATGTATTGGTGGAGCGGCATGGTAACAAAGCGAAGAGACATGTCATTCAAAATTTGGAGGATTTCAAGCACACTGGTGTGCTGACAGAAATAGTTGCATAATAAGCTTGGAGTAGAGACTGTTGCATTTCTTTTGATATTATGGCCTCAAAGGGTAGAATTAGGTGGGCTAATTTTCTCAAAGACAGAAGCAAAGGTGGAGTAAGGGTACAAATTTGGTGGTAGGAATAAGAGAAGCTGAGGGGGCTTATGTAGTAGTGTCTCTATTGTTTTTACAATGAAGTAGGAAGCAAGGCCATAAACTGAGAATGTGTGGATAAGGTTAGGGATATAAGTAAGCATGGGGAATGTGGAAAAAGCAAGCTAGTCTAGGGATTCGAAAATAAATAAGATTGCTATTTAAGCAGAGATGAAATAGTATGAATTTGTAGCTGAGTCTGGTATCATGGCTTTGAGAACTTTTTCCAGCAAACTTTTGTAAGATCTAAGGCTACAGAACAAAAAAAGTAAACAGTAGGTACAAGAGACATAGGATTTTAAAGTGATATCTCACATGCTATTGACATGATTGTTCATTTCAAGAAGGCCAACCTGGGTAAGGAGCAAATAAAATCAGAATTGCTTGGACATGGGTTGGGAAGAAAGGAAGCACTAGAGGGCATACTGAGAACAAAGAGGAGATCAGAAGGGCTAAGGAAGCAAATCGGTTGTGTATCAGAAACAAACAAAAAAAATTCCTGTGTGGGTGATGGTGCAGCTGTGCTGGGGGTAAGGTTGAGTGACATCTGAAGATGAGAAGATTTTAGGCCGGGAAATTAAAAGGTCATCGCCATGTGTACTGAAGTCATGGAAAATGGTGACAGACACAGGTTGTAGAGGAAGATGGAGGTTTTAGTGCCACCATCCTTGAGGAGGTTGGAACTACATCCTGATATCTGAAAGCTGAGATAAGGAAGAGAGTGGTCAAGGGAGATGTCATAGATTCTGGAAGAGGATTATTGACGGGGTGGGGGTGGGGAATAACGGATTCGATGAAGCAGTGATTAAGGAGCTGGCTGTCTTCCATATGGACCACTTCACACCCCTCTTTGCATCCCCTCAGGCCACCGCTCAGTGCAGGAATTGGGGCACTAACCAGTTTCACACAGGTGTAGTCCGACAGTACTTCGGCTGAACTATACCTCTTAGCTCTTGCCTTCCGCCTAAGGGCCTTTCTGACAGCAAAATGTGGCACTCACGTGCAATCTAAAAATGGAGGGAGTAGACACTGACTGGGACAAAACTTGACCAGCACTTACCTGGTGGATATCTTCCATCCTCTCTTCCATCCTTTGGGCAAACAATTCTGAGGTGCTTTCTGCAAGGTTCCTCAGAGGATCCCAGGTAGATTGATCTCCAGTCATCCACAGCAGTGATCAATTTGATAACATACCTGTATTTGGCTTTCCCTGCTTCCTGAGTTCATGCTTTCCATTCCCCCCACACTGATCCCTGGTATTCCTTGTTAACATGTACTAGCTAAATGCAAGCTCTTGTTGCAGATCTGCTTTCTGGCAGAAATCAAGAACCCTTATTGGTAAGTAGAAGCCATTACGTGAGAAATAAGGAAGATTTCACGATCAAGTAAAATGTCAAGTTTCAGTTAGCTTAAAGAGGAAGGAGCACTGAAAGACATTGGAAAAGTTTATTACAGAACACAAGTTTCAAAAGAATCTGCTTAGAGTGGGTGGCAAGTCAGAGCTGGAGCAGGCGGGGTTGATAGAGATGAAAACATGGGAGGAAAAAAAGGGAGGTGAAAAATGAATTACATATGTTAAATACATCCTCTACTCGGAAAAAAAAAAATTTACGAATAACCATGAAGGGCACGTTTTAGACAGTTGTATTTATTGCTGTAGCTTTGCATTTGCCTTCATCTTCATTTGTTTCACCCTGAGCAGAACACCAGACAGTCTAGCCTTGCTGGGTATCTCTATTTCTTGCCAACATGCTGATGTCATCCCATATCCAGCCCTTAAAGTCACTTCGATTTGCATCCAGTCTTTTGTCTTTTTCTTTGTGTCTAATTTACTATAATTTCATTGAACTTACTTTCCCTAAGTAGGGTACACGGTCAATTCATTTAAGAGAAAATGTCAAGAAACAAGCTATATGTACACATAATAATACCACATAGTGTCCACTGGGGAAAGTTTTTTAAATACACAGGTATGTGTAATTATATAATTAAAAATATACATGTGTATTTTTTTTAAAGTACACAATTCTGAGACATCACTAGATTCTTGGAGAAATTGCTGCAGTATCACCACCACACATTGCCATATTCCTCAAACTTTTGAAATTTGAACAAATAAATCATTAAATAATTTTAGTCTATTATGAGCTGAACTTTGTTGTTTTTAGACATTTGGTTTAAAATTTTAGGTTACAAGAGGCATTGGTCATGAGTTTTAACAAACAGAGAAGTCTGTTGTTACTTCCTGAGCTCGCTGAGTCATAAGCCATTAAAACTCATCAGTCCGTCCCCCCATATCAGACAGCCTGGGAAAGGGGCATACATGTTTGACATTCACCTGAACCTGGAATTATTATTACTTAGAAAGAATTCACAAAGGAGACACATTTGTTTTGGAATCATGGAAAACTGAGACCAAAGAGACCTTTCCGGCCTGTCTTTATGCCACTGTTTAGTTTTGTTTTCTCTCTCATGTACTGCTCAACCTAGCCTTAGATTTGTTCACGGACAACTCTTTACGAAATTATTTCATAGTTTAATGTTATTGATAAAACTGCTTTCCATTTGTAGGTCTCTTACCCGTATCAGTTCTAGGTCTGGTCTTCCTTAATGCAGAGCGGATTCCATAACCCAGGTCCACTACCCCCTCCTCTTACCTGCCCACATTGTGCACATCAGAATCATGTCACTGTCACGGTCATGACTTAGTTCTTATACACGGGTTTTAGAATTCATCTTCTTTCTCTAGGCTCTTTCAATTATTTTTTATTTGTTTTTTAATTCCTCCTACTTTATCTCTCACCTCTCAATGATGAGTTAGTTTTAGTAGACATTTCGTTTCATTAAATATAATTTATCACCCATCATCATAGTTAGTGATGGCAGTTTAAGTTCTAGATTTCAAAGTATAATCCAAAAAAAAAAAAAAAAAACCATGATCCTAACCATTCGACAGATTCTAATTCACAGAAACAGCCTTATTAAGTACCTCCCTCCTTTCTTGAACAGCTAATCTCTGTAAAAGCTACTTGGTCATAGCCATGCTAATGACCAAGATAAAAATGTATTTGTTAAGCATGCATTGGCAGGTGATTATTAAGCCTCATATAAAACAAGTTAGTTTTAGTGCTCTGTCATTAGGAGTTTGAAACATAAGATTATCCATTTATACAGCTAGTCAGAGAAAAACATAGTATTTTTCTCGCATCTATGTGAAATGTGTGATGTCATACACTTGGGCTGCTTTCCATCACTAACATGTTATTTCTGTTGCTGTTATTGGGGGAGCAGGGAATCACTGCTTCCCGGTGGTCAGTTCTTAGGGTTTAATTGGAGCTGATCTATGCTCTCCGTCTCCCAACGCATACACCCACTCACTCACTTTGGAGGGGAAAGGGGTCACCGGAATCTGTCCTGGTCATTCGAAGCATTCTGAAAGTTTGTAAAATGGGAATGTGATAAAACTCTGTACAATGAGACTTAATCCCGGGACTTTTGTCAATCCAATGAAGTTTCTGAAGAGATGATATGAAAGCACAGAACTATTGGCGGCCTTCTTGCCAACTCTTACAGGGAGTTTTCCTGAAGGAAGCAGCATAGAGGAAAAAAATCCAAGAGAGAGAGAGAAAAATCGAGGCCTGATGATATCCTTTGAAAGCCAAATGATGGTCAGATCTTTATTGAAGCCAGCTCTACCCCTATTGTTTCCAATTATATGAGCCAATATATAACTTTCATGTAAGCCAGCTTGATGTGTGTTCCTGTCATCTAAACTGAGAGTGCTTACTAATGTATGTCGTTTGCCAAAGAACCAGTTTGACCTGCTTTTTTTAATGTCAGATCTTTTGTATTTCACCACTTGTCGAAGTGAGATCTACATACCACTTGCTTTAGAATCACCTGGAATGCTTACAAAATGCAGATTCTTAGACTGTACCCCAAACATCTAAATCAGAACTATAAAGGTGTGGCTTAGGGACCTCATGTTTGTCAGGCTACCTGGTGATTTTACGCACATTAAATTTTGAAAAACATTGCTGAAGTCATAACTTTGGATTGTATCAACTTAGATCAACCAGTTTTTTTTTTATCAAATTGACCGAATTTAGACAAATAGCAATATTTTTTAAATAATCAATTATTTAAATGGCAAATACTAAACCAAATTTTAAAATGCCAGAATGGATAAAGATATAAGCTACTTGGGGCACATGTGAAGCAACTGTTATGGGACTTACATTTTTAAATAACTGTAGAAAGGTAGGAGGGGAAAATTAAGTAACTTTACCTTAAAGAGGTGCAGGAATCAAAGCAGACCACAGTGGAGACACATGACTATTCAGTGTCTTTGTTCTTTTAGATGTCGAATTAACTTTATATTTCTCCACTATGGCATTGATTTCTCATATGTGAATAATTCCTCATTTCCCAGAGTACATTGGTGCAATGAAATATTCTTTATTCGTAAGGACTCCGTGGGTCCCTCTGCATCTTTGGACCTTTTTTTTTATTATTGCATTTAAGTGCATATGTGTTTAATAAGTTGTTTTTGGAGCAGACCTATTGAAATTCAAGGAATTTACTTCCAAATCAGTATCAGAAGGGATGGAAGATATGGAGCAAAATCAATATGAACCTGTCAATTGGTCAATAGATAAACACACTGTGGTAAATACTCAGAAAAAAAAAAAAAAGAGAATGGAAAGAAGTTTTAATACTTAACTATACTGATGAATCTTAAAAACATTCGCCAAGTGAAATGATTCAATCACAATAAGGTCAAACTGTATGATTCTTATATGATTCTTACGTGAAATTCCAGAAAAGACAAAGCTTCAGTGAGAGGATGTAGATCAGTGGTTGCCTAGGGCTGGGAATGAGAAGGCATCTGCTACAAAGACGTACAACATAACTTTTTAGAGCATATTTGTTCTACATATTGCTTGTGGTGGAAGTTACATGACTGTATACAATTACCAATATTTATCAAGCTGTACACCTCAAATGAGTGAATTGTATATAAATGATTCCTCAATAAAACGATTATTAAAAAGTGAACTTAACACAAGATAAGAACAGATTTTATCAGAGTAAAGGAAGTAGGACCCAAAGCACAATTCTAGGGCTTAGGTCTAAGGAAACTACCCACAGCCTGGAGATGCGGGCAGGTCCCCGCTGAGGAAGGACTTTGCAGGTCTAACAGGGAGGAGAGGGAAACTCTTATTCTACAGTGACGGCTTCCTTACTCGTCCATGTTTATGTTCCTAGTTGGTTTCAGTACCACAAATCATCAGAGATAGAGGAGGCTTCAAGCTCTACCTAAGGATGACGATGGGAGGAATGAGGCTTTTTGAATGAGCTCACTGATAGAAAAAAAAATAAGCAGCATAGGAGGTATGGACCAGGAAAGGATTTAATAGATAATAGGAATACACAGAGAGGCATCTGGTGTGAGTATCTGTGGTGTGCAGCTAAGTGAGGTACTGGGAAGGAAGAGGACACCTCTAAGTCTAGAGGCTATTCGTCTAGAGACCGATGACTTTTCATTGTACGTTAGTCCCCCTAAAATTATTTTAAAGATGTCGCCAGGTTATTTTTCCTAGAAGCAAATTCTAAACCACTTACAAATGAAAAACTAAAGAATACTAGTAAATAATCATTGAGTTAAAAAGTTATCCTCTTGGAGCTGGCAGGGGGAAGGGGGGTGGGAGAGAGGCTTTGTAAAAGAGAGAAAATGGTGACTGAAAAATTGAGGGCGTTTAGCAAGCAAACCTGATTGCCAGAGCTTTATCCCAGACCTTCCCAATGAGAATGGAGGTTTTTTTTTTTTTTTTAGAGTGCTTTCCCATAAATATCCTGTCTGCATGCTGAGAGAACAATTGAATTCTGTCCATTTCATGAACCCCTTAAAAATAATAGGGTGCCCCCATCAGGAGTGTTTTATGAGCCAATGGATGGGTTTGGGCTGCCAAGTAAGATAACTTTTTATTTAAACCTTAATTTTCTCTTTCACTCGTTTGCTATCATAAAGCAAATGAAATTTGGCTTTTAAAAAAAGTGGTAACTCATGTAAAGAAACAATTAGAGGGATTATTAAAAATCCATAAATTATATTAAATTTATAAAAAGCTCTTAGTGCCAATAAATAAGTCATGTCCTTATCTAGACACATTCAAACTGAGCATCCATAAAAAAGCACAAGGAAATGAAAAGTTCAAATGGAAGAAGAATCACTAGATGAATTACTTCATCCTAAATGTTGCAATTGGCTTCTTTTACAGGAACAATTTTTTTTTTCCCAGAGGTGATAAACGCAGAACCTCATCAATCTAGCTCTTTACCCTTGGCGGATACTTGTCTTTCTACATGCATATTTTTTTCTCTTTGGCTCCAGACACAAAACAGAGTATCTTTGTGATCCAGGATTTGTTTGAAGAGATTTCATCTGGAAAGAAGTCAAGCAGGGCACTAGCAGGGGAGCTTTTACAGATTATGACCTGTAATCTGGTTAATACTCTGAAACACAAAGATCCGAATGTTGGGATAAGACGACTTCATATGTGGCCATATGCCCTACTTCCCCCACCCCCTGGGAAGTCATCTGAGAGACTGAGAAGAACCCAGCTTGCACATGCTGGCAGGCTAAGAGGGAAGATAACATAGATATAATAGCATATATTCCAAATCTGGCATAGAGTGATCATCTAATAATAGGATTCCCTTATTCTGCTATTATTGTCATAGGAATCAATTTCCTTTTTAGTTTATTACATCATATCTATGGTCTTTGAGAAAGGGTATTGAGGTTGAATGTAAGGCTCTATTTCACCCAGATATTTGAACTAATCCTTAAAGATTTAGTTTTTTTTTTTTTATGGAAAGATTACATGAAATCAATGTTTAACTTTATATACCCATTTGGAGACCAGTAAATTTTAATTTATCCTCTTATAGGAACCATCTGCTGAAAGTAAAGCTTCACAGCATCTACGTTAAATTGTGAATATGCTTTCTCTTCTTTAAACACAAAGAAGGGAAGATACTAAACGATATACTGTTTCTATCCAAAATGAAAGAGTAAAAGTTTATTTCCCAACTCAAATTTGATGCTTTTTAGGTCATACGGCTTACAGATTTTTTAATGGCCATTTTCAAGTCCTAAGACATTATTTTCATTTTGAAAGTAACAGTTGCTTATAAAGGACAAACTCCTAAAGCTCTAGCTTTGCACACATCAGTCTTCCAACACATTCACTTGCATACTTGTGCCCTGGGTGCATGGGGATAAGGCATCACAACAGTAAGCCTCCAAGTGATAAATGTGTGGCTAAAGAAAAAAATATGCGTTAAAAGTTATTAGAGGAAGCAAACTCTAAACCCATAGTTCCTATGGGCACCATCCCTTTGTTTCCCAGTCACACATGGGGAGTAACTTAGAGAAATAATCTGTTTAACAAACTGTAAGAGAGAAATCACTGGACCTTGGAAATATCTGTCTACCTGCTCTTTGAAGGAGTTATTGTCCTCTGAATCCGCTCCCTCTAATGCCCACCAGGGCAGAGAGATGTGTGAGAAGTCAGAGTGCTCATTGCTACTCAAATAACATTAACGTTCCCAATTCTCTATTGGTGAAGTATGTGCAGACTAGTTGGGGAACCAAATCGCATGTTTAAAAATATTGCCAGGGAAAAGTAAATTTCAAATTTTAGACAATTGATTTATATATCAACTCTTAGAACTAATCCACTCATAAACTGAGAGCTTCTGGATTATTCTTCCAAGGTCAATTACTTGTCATATTGGTTGAGAAACTGAAGTTAGGCTAAATAATTTCCTCAAAATGTTCACAGACCAAAATGACTAGAAATTCCAAAACACATTCACTCTGTAGATTTTTCATCTCATTCACCCTGCACATTGTTATTTTGTTCATACACAAATTCACTTGTCAAAAAATGAGCCAAAGCATTGTTTTAAGTGAATTTTTAAATATGAACATTTATTTTTAAAAAATCTTTTTTGGGTGGGCAAGATAGATTTTAATTCTCAATTCTTCAATGACTCAATGGAAATGATCAGTTTTAATACCACCTTTGCCATCCCACACTGTTAATATAAATCTCATTTAAAAACCTATGTTTTGTCTATGGCCATGCCACTCTGAACATGCCCGATCCTGTCTGATCTCAAAAGCTAAGCAGGGTCGGGTCTGCTTAGTACTTGGATGGGAGACCACCTAGAAAGACCAAGCGCTGTAAGCATAAAATAAGTTATAAATAAGGGATTGTAAGCTGACAAGGTTCTTGTAAGCTGTGAGGTCAACCAAGGGTTGCCTCGTCTAACAAAAAATAAACCTATGTTTTGCACGTTTTATATGTGTAGAGAAGAAAATGGAAAAAGAAGCTCTCAACCTGAAGATGTATGGCTGACTTAGGCAATTAGGAAGTTTCTTTGCCCTATTTTCTCTACTTATTAACCTTGCTTCTCAATATATTTTACAAGATTTTATAAAATGAATTTATTTTAATAGAGAAATACATAATAAAATTTAAGATACAGTTAATACTGCTCTGGGATGAAGCAAAGTATTAATGCAAAATGAGCATAAATTAACGAACATGTCACCTTCCCCAGGATGAACTTCCCACATAAATCCTCTTCTTTCTGTGGAGGTTGTGAGACAAATATCTAGGCTGTCAAAATTGAAAAGCTTTCGACTCCAAGTAATAAGGGGCCTGGGGCAAGTGACATAATGTTTTATATCATTGTCTTCATTTGTAAAATGACAATACCTTCTTATTCTACAACATCTTTAAAACTAAAAAATATTCTTAAAAGTTTTAATTTTTCAGAGGTATGCTCTAAAGTATCTGTTTTTCAATTCAAAAACCACTGGATCATTTAACTGTGACTTTTAAATACCTGAGCAGGTGCATTCTAGTTCTTTTGCATAACTGAAACTTTTTTCCCCTTTCTTTTAATCAACACGCTTTTTAAGTTCAAATGTTTATAGTGTGATACAAGTTTATAATACCCTTCTACATACATCATTTTATTTGATCCTCACAGCAGCTTTGTGAGGCAGATGTGATTGTTTCCAGTGAGGAAACCGAAGGACAAAGAATCTAGTATCTTACCTGCACCTCACGACCTGGAAGCAGTAGAGTTCAGCCTTGAACATAGGTCTGCTGGTCAAATTGTCATGTAGCCTGTGCAGGCTCATGCGGGACACAGCCAGTTCCTCATCAGGAAGAAGAAAACCATGCTCTCCTTTAACCTTCTTGTTCTCAGAGCTCCCTTAAAACCCATCAGAATAATGGGATGAGTTCTCAGGAAGCAATATGTATATACAGCACAGAGAATACACCTTTCTAGGCAGAGTTTGATATAGCCCAACAAAGAATTGCTAATCGTTAGTCCTTTACCTTATTTGTTCCAAATACATTTTTTAAACAGTCAAATGGAGGATGAGCGTAGGAGGGAATAAGAAAGAAAGAAATGCCAGTAATCACAGAAAGTAACAGTCTTAGGGGTAAAGTGACAGCTCAAGGCTTTACTGTTGTCATAAAAGTGGTGCCGTTTTAGAGCTTTAAGATGAGCAAATTTCTGGGTCTAAGATCCACTGTGGTTCTAATAGCATCAGAAAGGGTGAGTTGGTATAAACAATAACAAGATTTATGTTAGGGCAAACTACTGACTATTGACTCTGATTTTGAAGAGAGGAGAAAAGAGAAAGCAAAACTAGGCTGGATTCCTGTTATGTCCCCATTTAAGGGAAAGGGAGAAACTTGACCAATTCTAGTGGATATTAACTGTGAAAGGCAAGCAACTGATTCTGAGTATTTAAGATTATAGGCAATAGAAATAAAATGGAAAAGAGGCAAGTTTTAAAAAGCTGCAGGGTGGCTATTTTGCACTGAGGATTTCTAACCACCGAAAGGGAATGACAGAGTTAGTGGGATGGGACAATTCTGCACACAGAAGAATAAGGGTTTTGAAATCCTACTTTGTGAAACAAAACATCTAGCCTAAAGTGGATACCAGCAGAAAATAAAACTCAAACACTCTTTTATTTCTGACTTGTCTTTCAGCTGATAAAATTTATCTGAAGCAGAAAACAAAACAAAACAGGATTTGACTTTTTGCCTGTACTAAACTTCTATACCACATGTATAAGAGACTCCCACCTCCCCAACCTCTCCTCTTTTTTGTCAATACAAGATTGAAACACATTCTTCTCTTTTCAGTTTATTATCAGTTAGAAAAGGTACTTTTCTATACTGCGGAAATTTATTGTTGGCTTTATGATTATTTTTGAGGTATCACAAACATTTTGGCCTTATCAGCTAGATCTTGTCAGCAACAAAAGAATGTTCCTTATTATATTCTCATAGATGGAAAGTTTATATTCTTAAAAAACCACATGATCATAAAAACAAATTTGTAGGAAAGGGGTCTTTGGCCACAGGAGGGAATTTAAGCAAAATACCAATGACAGATCTTAATAAAAGAAAAATCAAGCTTAAAAAAGAGAATTGAATACTTGAGCACAAGATCTGCTCCCACAATCTGGGAATTTTATGGCCTCCCTAAAGGAAAGAGTATGTGGTCTGTTAAATCTGACCATAAAATATCTCCTCGAGACCTTAAAATGTAATGTGTCAATGTTCAATCCATTCAGTGTGGGCCAATTGTATAGCTAAGATGTCAGCCCCCCATTTTAAGTCAGTCCTTCTGGTGTTACTGCTGTAGTCACAGCTTTCAGAAAAAAAGATGGAAACTATAAAGCTGATGACATATTACACATATTAAGGTTGAAATACACTGTCACAACATATTTATTAAATATATTTGAATATAATGTTTATACATCTACTTTTCTGTAAAAGACATGGAAGCACACAGATTAAACTCTTAAATGGAGACAGATTGGTTAAAAGCAACTTTTACTTTTCATTTTGTACATTACTGTATTTGATTTTTTTATAATGAGAATTTATTAATTTAGCAATTAAAAATAAAGCCAATACTTTTTTTTTTCTAAAGTGTGTATAAAGTGATAGGAGACATTTAAAAAATATCTGGTAGTCTTAGATGAGTTCGGTGCACAGGTAAAACCAAATATTTTGGGAGTGATCCGAAGGCTAAAAAAGAAATCATAATGTTGAAAGGGTTGTGTTTATATATACTAGAATGGCTCTGCAAATTCACTAATTCATCCTAATTTGTATTGCCTTTGAGATGCATTTAGAATCAAGTAGTTAGCAATTACTTCTGCTTCAGGAGAATAAATGATTACCCCAGGTAAGCAACTGATCCATTACTAAGAGTTTATCCATACAAAAGAACATTTTATAACACTAGGGTAAGTGTTATCAAAAGACATACTCTAATGGTTTGGAATTGAGAGCTCGTGCTCCAGAGTAGAATAGCAGCCAGATTTTAGCTTTTGACAAGCCTATGCTACTTAGAAAGCTGGAATGCTCTGGGCATAGAACTCTGTGTCCTGACATGCTCAGTCTCAAACTGAACAAAGCGTGTGTTTATATAGACATGTTTCCTGTGAGAACAGAGGCTAGTAACTGAACTGCAGTTAGCTTTGTTTGTCAGCTAATATTTTAAAAATATGTAGTAGAAACAAAGGACCTAGTGCTGAGGTACTCAGGTGAGGGAAGGAGGGGATGGGGAAGTAATTAGAAGGGGGTGGGGGTTGGGAGCTTAGAATCGTTCCAACCAATTTCATAAATCAAGTCAGTTATGAAGGTATAAGAAGTAGAAAACCAAGTTCACAAAATCCCAGAAATTGTGGATTTGCAGAAGAGACATCCTCTCTAAAGCAATTGAACAAGGAGATAAAGGGCAAGAAAGAGATACTTCATAAAGCCCGGTCTAAACTAATGCTTTTTGCCCTACACCTTCACATTTACACTTAACCTAAAAAGATTAAAATATCATAATAATTCTGAGATTTCTGGCTCTCAAGATTTCCATTATGACACATCAATAAAGCAAGGCAAGGTGACTGAGAAAGAACGGCCGGCTTTCATTTCCTGCTCATTTGAAGGTCACTTTTGGAGATAAAGATTATATTTTTGCAGAACCAGAGGATACAAGAACATTTCTAGAAACTTGTAACATCAGATGTTCTGAACGAGCAAAGGAAAATGAATGATCCTATTAAGATACTTCTGACCATAAATCAGAGGTGTTAAGCTCTGACTGGCTAACTTCAGCTTCCCATTTGACTCATTTGAAAATGGAACTGATGTGAATATAGATTGAGGAAAGATGCTCAGTACTATTAGAGGTGGCTCATAAGCTACTACTTTCAGGTCTTAGATTGAAATACAGTGTGCCTAGCACCCAGAGACAAATATTTGCATCGTTTCATTGTCAAGTGACTCTGTGCGAGTAGCAGGAAAAAAAAAAAGGTGTCACACTTGTAATACAAGAGAACTGCTTGTGTTAAAACTCACAGGCTCACTGGGAAGAGTGGAGAGAAATTTACTACAGTTGAACACTCAGGAAGGGTGATCTCATTTTCAAGCTTACCTCTCTGACATTTGCAAAAGCATCTATGTCTCTTTTCACGTCTAATGCTCTTACAGCCTCCCTCCCTCTGATATTCTCAGTGATGTTTTGCTTTGATTCTCTAGTGAGCAATCCTTTAGCAAGAGAGCTATGGACCTATCTTCTGCCGTTTCTCCTGAGTTCTTAGTTTCCAGAGCCTTTTTCCCAAATAGCATGGTGACGTTCTGCTACTCACTCATGGACAAGTGATTCAGCTGTTAAAAGCCTCAGCCTTTCTATCTGCAAAATGGAGCTAAAATAATTCTTATCCCAGAGGGTCATGTTGAGGTATACAATTGGATTTGTTGCCATTTACAAATATTCGGCACTTAATAGGTGGCCAACAAATGTTATTATCTTCTTTCTACTAAAAAGGTGCCCCGTGGGTAAACACAAACTACTTGATAACAAAAATCCCAACAATTTGGTGATGCAAATAACTTAAAAAAAAAATACATTGAATGCATTTACCTTTGTTTTGTCAGGACTCCATGCAGTTTCTGGCACACAAGAGATAATAATGTTTCCTTCCTAAGTATTGCTTAAAGTGTCCTCTATAAATACAAGTAGGTCAACCATTTCAATAGTCAGCCGAGAAGGAAAAAAGCCATCAGAATAGTTTAAGAAATGTTATCAGCAAGCATCCGTGATTGAGGCAAATGTTCCTGAGCTTGGTGAGAATCTGTGACTACCTCTCTTCTGAACAGGGTGTGATTGCCATACCACGTGCCACTAATCAACACAACTCACAGAGCAGAACATTAGAAACAGCTGTCTAAGGCCTTCGTAAATATTACTTATCCTTAAATGTGAAGTAGCGACATGTATACTTGTATTTGTATAGCAGAGAGCAGAGACACCAAGGCAAGATCTTTAAAAGAAACAAAATTAGCATCCTATATATTCTAATATAACTGTCATAGGCATTACAATTAGAGCAGTCACATATGAAGGCAATTATATGGCTAATTATAAAAAAGCAACCTGAGAACTAAAGACTCTGTCTATAAATTATAATTTTATCATCTGGGTAGTTTTTTAAACTTTGAGTTATTGAGAAATGAACTAAATATTATTCATATTTAGAGTTTAAATGATAAACTATAGTTTTTAAATAAGAACATATTTTAAAGAGAGAAGAAAAAAGATATTGGAGTAAAAACTTTTATAAGTTTTTAGTAAAGGATATTTTTTGGACAATTCTATGAAATTCCAAAAGAAATACAGTACTCCAAATTAAGTAGACTTCACTGAAAACTCACGCAGTCCACCTGAACTGAGATTTTTTTTTTTTTGAGTAAATAAATGATCAAAACCCTGTGTTATAAAATCCAGAATCTGTTTCTATCTCCTAAAAAATTCCTGGAGAGGATACTTTAAGTTTGTTTTGACGTATTTTTGGTGCCTGTAGGGATGAATTTTGCACCAAGGTACAAATATTGTAGTTTGTAAGGTTTCGAAGGTTATTTGTTTGTTTATTAATTGCATGCCAAAATTTTCTTCTATTTTTTTATGAGACTCAGTTTTCTTTATTCAAGTTGGAAAAGTAAATGAAAATAATTAAAATATCAAATATTTCTCAGAAGTTCCGAAACTATTTACAAATGCAGTTTTGTGTAGATGTTAAAATCACACAAACATTTGAAAACTAGGCTGTTAACTTACCATCTAGAAAAGTATTTTCGAAGTCATTTAAACTTTATCAAAAAAAAAAAGAAGTAAAATTTTTTGTCTTTATCACATATTACATATCTGATCATGTACCCAAGTATAAAGTTCACAGGTTCCAACATTCATATACCCATTTGTTTATTCATATAAGTGTACATTTTATAAATTTTTGTTGTTTCCCTATAATGCTCTAAGCTTTGGATATAATTATGAACAAATTCTCTGCCCTCGGGGGCTTTACAATCTAATATAGGAGACATACATAAATTTTTTTAAAAAAAGTCACACAAGAGAATAATTACAAACCAGAAGTGCTGTGAAGAAAACACACTGGGAGCAATGACAGCGTAGAAGAGAGGACCTAACCACCCAGGGAAGACGGTCCTGAGGAAGATAGCTGGATTGTGGTACACAAAGATTGCTGGCCAGGCATTCATTATGGAAACAGCTAGAAATAAATGCCAGTTTGCTGACCTAGTTTAAAAATGGGGTAGAGTCATTCTACTTTTCAGTAAATAGAAAAAAGGTCAGTGTAGCTAGAGACTTTGGAGGAATGATTCTCTCAACCCTGACTACACTTGGGGAGCTTTACAAAAGACACCAGGTCCTGGGCTCCACCCCCAGAGACTTAGAATCATTCTGGGATAAGACCGTACAGTACTATTTTTTTTAACTTCCCCAGGTGATTCTACTGCATAGCCAAAATCCCAAACTACTGTCTTAGAGTTAGGAGAAGTATGGCTGGAGAAAATGTTGGGATTAGATCATGTAGAACCTTTTACGCTCTGTTAAGGTTTTTGGTCTTTATACTAAGAGCAATGACAAGCTGCTGAAGATCTTGTGAAAAGTGGATATGCAAATGTAATAGGAGCTGAGACAACCAATAGCTACAATAATAACAGCAAGCTATTAGTTTTAATGTCCTGAATACACTAATTCATTTATTTAGTCATTTCCACCTTCACCTCCCCTTCCCCCCTCCCTTTGCCCCCTCCCCCATGGAAAAACTGTTTACTGAGATTCATGTTTTGCCTTCCTACATTTTTTTCTCCCTCACCATTTCTATCAGGTAACGTCCTTTGCCTCAGGGAAGAATTTGAAGTAAACGGTCTTACTGTCTTTTCCAAAAGTTTCCTATAATTGAAAAAAAATATTTTAGGTGACTTAGAGTAGGAGGGGAGAGTTGGCAGTGCCTGCAAAGATCAGCGGTGGGTGGGCCAGAGGATGTAGAAGACCTCAGGTGAGAGTGGAGTGAGGTCACGAGTGGTGTTTTGGTGTCCCACAGCTGAGGATTTCAAGAAATGAAATGAGCGCACCATCCCCCCACCTTAACTGTCAATGTTGGTTAACACTGCATTTCCCACCATCCGTGAAGGATTTGGGCTTCAGGTGGAGTTTTAGTTGATTTAAAGAAAATGAAGATATGTGATATATCTAAGATACTAAAGTTATGGTTGCAGATTCTCAATCTTTATATTCTGCAGGACCATATACCTGAGTGCATGTATATGACACTCATTGCGTTAGATGCTAGGGATAGAGTAATATGCAAATTAGTCCCTGGCTTGAGCTCACAGCACAGTGAGGAAGAAAGACAGGAAATAAAATTAAAATTATTCTGTAGAGAGAAGTACTGGAAAGAAATTAGCAGGGATGGTAAATGTGTGGGGAGGTTACTGATATAGAATGGTAAGAGATGGCTGCACTAAGTTGATATATAAGCTGAAAGCTGAGAAAGCCAGAAGTGTCCAGGAAAGAGGAGGATGAGGGAACCTGAGTTGGAAAAATATAGCCAGTCAGGCTGGCTGCTTTTTAATAAGCAAATAGTTGTATGTGAAGTATGGCTTTAGAGGTAAGAGTCCGATTATGTAGTGCCTGAGGTAGGAAATCTGAATTTTATTAAGTGTAGTGGGCAGCCAATGAAAATTTTTAAGCAAAGGAGTAACATGATCCAGTTTTAAAATTAATTGAAAAAAAATTCTAATATACACAAAGGTACAGAGAATAAGGTATGTATCTTATTCACGAGCTTTATTCAATAAATGTTACAGGTATCTTTTTGAAGATCTAAACTTCTACCAATGCATTTGAGTCACCCATTTGTCTTATTTTCCCAGAGGAAACCGGAATCCTGAAGATTTTAAGACTTGAAGAGACCAGCATCACCCTGATACCAAAACCAAAGACATCATAAGAAAACTTTAGACTAATATCTTTTATAAATAGATTCAAAACTCCTCAACAAAATACTAGCAAACCGAACCCAGCAGCATAGAAAAAGGATTATACACTAAGATCAAGTGGGATTTATCCCAGAAATGCAAGGCAGTTTTAATATATGAAAATCAACCAATATAATACACAATGTTAATATAATCAAGAGCAAACCCTATAAGATCATCTCAGTAAACTTAGAATAGGCATTTGACAAAATCTAACCGCTTTCATGATAAAAGCATTCAACAAACAAATACAAAGGAACTTCCTCAGCCTGACAAAGAACAACTATTTTTTAAAAAATCCACAGATAACATCATACTTAATGGTGAAAGACTGACTGCTTCCCCAAGATCAGAAACAAAGCAAGCTGGAGGTTCCATCTAGGACATGACAGAGAGAGAGAGAGAGAGAGAGAGAGAGAGAGAGAGAGAGAGAGAGAGAGAGAAGAGAAGAAGAAGAAGAAGAAGAAGAAGAAGGAGGAGGAGGAGGAGGAGGAGGAGGAGGAGGAGGAGGAGGAGGAGGAGGAGGAGGAAAGGGAGAAAGGGAGAGAGAAGGGAACAAGATCATCTAGATTGAAAAAGAAAGAGGTAAAACAATCTCTATTCAGAGATGACATAATCTTGTATATAGAAAATCCTAAAGAATACATACACACACAAACTATTAGAACTAATCATTATATAAAAATCAATATTTCTATGTATTGGCAATGAAATTTTTAAATTAAATGAATAAAATAATTTAATTTACCACAACATCAAAAGGTTAAAATACTTAGGAATAAATTTAACAAAAGAAGTGCAAGATGTATCATTGAAAACTATAAAGTGTTGAAAGCAATTAAAACCCAAAAGAAATGGAAAAGCATTCATGTTCACAGACAGAAAAACTTAATACTGTTAAAATGGCAATATTCCCAAAATTCATCTACGTATTCCATCTTATCCTCATCTAAAGCCCAGCTGTCTTTATTATTTTTGAGAAATTGACACTAATATTAAAATTCATATAGAAATTCAGGAGCCAAAAATAATTAAAAAAAAGCATTAAAACATTCAGTGATTTCGAACCTTACTACAAAACTACCACAATCAAAACAGTACAGCACTGACATAATGATAGATATATAGATTAATGGAATATAATTGAGAAATGAACTCACGTTTATGGTCGACTGATTTTTGACGGGGTCTCAAGACAATTTTGCAGGGAAAGAATAGTCTTTTCCACAAATAGTGGGATAATGCTATACTAGTTTGCTGCTAAGGCGGCGTCAACGGCCTCCGCACACATCATGGGAAACTCTGAAATTGGAATGGCCAAAAGGAGTTGTTTCAAGTTTTAACTGGATGTGAGTCATCCCCAGAAGGGAATGGGCTTTGATGAAGTAAGTCTCTACAGCTGAAGCCATCCTAGAAAGCAGCAGCAGCTGAATGCTATTCACTGACAACACTTCCAGCTGCTGAGGCAACAAGGCCTTTCCTGAAGAAGCAGCTTAGTTCTAAGTCCATCAGAAGAATATTTCCATCATCTTGAGAAAGTTCTTTCATGTCTCTTTCCAGTAAACTCTCAACCCCACCACAGGCAATGGCTGTTTTAGATATTTATCACTACGACATGGTTTTGGTTAATCTTGAACCTCCCATAAAGGGAATCATAAAATCTGTTCTCTTTTATGTCTGACCTCTTTCACTAAACAATGTTTTTGAGTTTCATCCATGTTGTGTGTGTGAGTGTTCATTTCTTTTTAATGTGTACTATATATTGTGTTAATATACTATAATCCATTTCTTCACATTCCTATTGAAGAGTTAAGCTGTTTTCAGATTTGGTTATTCTGAATAAAGCTGCTATAAATGACTCTTTGTGTGGACAAGCATATTCATTTATGTTGGGCAAATACCTAGAAGTAGAAAACTGGCTCGTGAGGTAAGTGAGTGTTTAAGAATTGCCAGACATTTTACATTCTCATCGGTAACACAGTGATCCAGTTATTATTCAACATCTTTGCCAGTATTTGGTATTGTCAGATCTTTTAGTTTGTCGTTATTGTGGTTATGAAATGGTATCTCACGGTAATTTTAATTTGCATTTTCCTAATGCCTAACAAACCTTCGTGCTTATTTGTCAATTGTATGTCTTTTCTTGTGAAGTATCTATTTAAGTCTTTTGCACCACCACCGTCTCCTTTTAAAATTAGGTTGTTTTCTTATTTTTGAGTTGTCAGAGTTCTTTATGTATTCCAAATGTCTTTTATCAATATATACATATCGCAAGTATTTTCTTCCAGCCTATGACTAAATTACTATCTTTTGAAGAGCAACAATTTTTAATTTTGATGCTTATTTTATCATTTTTTCTCTTTATAGTTTCTACTCTTTATGTCTTATTTAAGAAATTTTTGTATAAGCCAAGGTCAATAGTATTTCTCACCCATGTTTTCTTATCGAAGTTTTATAGTTAGCACTTATATTTGGTTTTATGATTCATTTCAAGTTAAGATTCACTTCTTTTCTTCTTTTGAAGTATTTATGAGCCCACTCAGATTTGAGTGGAGGGCATAGACACCCTCCACCTTAAAATGGGATAATACTATTTACTGTTGTACATATTTGGTATGTGACATATTTGTGCACAAAGTACTTGAATGGAAACATATGTTGCATGCCTAACCATTTTAGGTTGATGATCTCACTTTATATTACAGGTGAAAAAGAATATACTTTGATATTTTGATGGTAAGATAAAGACATCCAAATATGCAGAAGTGAAAAATTTCCCATTGACGTGTATGAAAAAACTTTTATAGAATTTCAAGATAATGTATTTTATCTTGAACAGAGGTAACCTAATAAAGGTTATAAAGCACAGTTGGAGAATATGAAATAAATTTGTCTACTTCTTCATCAAATAGCTACCAAGTATGTGCAGTGTGCTGTGCAGAGTTGAGCTCTGTTACTCAAAGTTCACTGCTGACGATTCCTGCCCTCAATGATCTTACAGTATAGTAGGGAAGATAGTCATGCAAACAAACACCCTAAAGGATAATTGTTGTTTGGAGACATATGCTAGGAGGCGTGCAAGTGTAAGACTCCTACTGACTACTTAGGGGCAGGAGCATCCAGTTCGATAGGATGAATAGCAGTGTGCCATGGGGTGTTCTAGGCAAGGGAAGAGTTACACGAGCAAATGAAAAATTAGAAAGTTGTAAGACAGCATGACATGTGTGGGGAAGTCAGAGGTTCTTTCTGCCTAAAGTCTGATTTAGATATTTTTTCCAGTCCACAGAGGTAAGAGAACAAATTGTTTTTGACAGATTCTGTTGCTCTTTGTTTTGGCACTTCATGCTTAGGATGTCAAGGAAACTACTCTTATCCACTTGTCCTAATAGTCATGAACTAGAAGGGATCAGACATCCTACAATACCCTGCAAGGTGAAATTATTTCATAGAACGTGGAATTGTATTTTTTAACCAATTTATAGAATATTGTTGGCTAAACGTTGGTGTTAAAATAAATTTTCAAAGGAGAATATTATATCTACATTTATTATAGTCTACCCTGCCATTTTACCCAATGTAGTTTTAGAGAAATTGCTGAAATTATATAATAGTAACAGTTAAACAGTTATACGTTGCTATAGTCAAGTTAGTCAAGGAAATGTAAGTCTCAATCTTAAATTTGAGGAAGCTAATATTTTAAAATTTGGCTTTCTTTCCCATCTGCTAAATACATTTTAGAGAGCATATAAATTAAAATTTACATATATTTATATATTAACGATGCTGGGAAATTTTGAAGAAATATGAGTTATATTCATTTAGAAATGACCAGAAAAGTAAGTCATGCCAGAGACAAGCATAAAAGAAAAGAACCTGGAGCCTTTAGAAAACTTAATTCCTACATATGGAGGAAAGGTTATGGTGGAGACATTCTTCTCAACAAATAATCCTAAATTCAAAAGGGAAACCTAGTATTTCTGTTCAGTGTTTTTTTTGAAGAAGCAATAACTTTATTTCGATTGAGATTTGATGAACCTTTTTCTTCTTATCAGCAAAAATATCACTGACAATTTGAGCTGCTCTTCAGGCAGCTTCTGTTCCCTGAAGCTTAGGCCGCAGAGTCCTCTGAGAGAAGCATCCCTTCCACACCGGGCATTCATCACTTGCGTGGTTGTCACTTACGGTTTCAGAAAAGTTTCAAAAATATCTTCATTCTATCCACTCAAGTGATATAAATAACACTGATAGTCTTTTCCACTGTGAAAATGGTATTATGGTGATGACAATAATTTGCACCTACCGAATGTCTGAATGACTCTCAAGAT
The DNA here is from genome assembly GCF_014176215.1 of Rousettus aegyptiacus. NCBI lineage: Eukaryota > Metazoa > Chordata > Mammalia > Chiroptera > Pteropodidae > Rousettus > Rousettus aegyptiacus. The sequence goes on from NW_023416306.1 coordinate 98,525,188, forward strand.
ATGCCACCCAAAGACATTGATGTCAAATTCATATTTGGCAAGGAGCAGAAAAGCCAGGTTTCAGGCCTCAGTGGTCTGCTTGGTGGTCAAACCTGTCAGGTGTGATGCTATAGGAATTTCTTCCACCAAAGCAGGTACTCAGAGTCACTAGGGAAATATGAAAATTAAAACCACAGTGCGATTCTACTACATACGTATTAGTATATAGCTAATGTTAAAAAAAATGACCATAGCAAGTTTTGGCAAGGATTTGAAGCAAGTGGGACTCTGCTACACTGTTGGTGAGAATGTTCAATGGGATGACACTTTGGAAAACCAGTTTGGTGGTTTCCTTAAAAGTTAAGCAATTACTTACCATATGACCCAGAAATCCCATACCTAAGTATTTGCCCAAGAGAAATGAAAGCATCTTCACAGGAACACTTGCACGCAAGTGTTCATAGCAGCTTTCTTCAAAATAGCCAAAACTTAAAATAACCAGAATATCTCAGTGGGAGAAAGAATCAACAAATTATAATAAATTCATACAGTAGAATACTCCACAGCAATAAAAAGCAATGCATTTCTGTCACACATAACAACATAGATAAATATCAAAAAACATTATTCTGAGTGCAAAAAAGTCAGAACAAAAAGCATACATGCTGTGTCATTCTATTTGTATGAAAGTCTTGAATAGGCACAACTTATGTGTAGTGACAGACCAATAGATTGCCTAGACTAGGAAAGTGGGGGACACAAAGGAACATTTCCTCTGATTAAAATAGTCTATATCTTATCAGAGGGATCACTTCATACGTTGTCTAACCATGGTACTGTGTACCTGAAAGTAATATGAAATAATAATAAAAAGTAAATAAAATAAAATATTCTATATCTTAATCATAACAGTGGCTGCATAGATATGCACTCTTTGAAATGTAAGCTTAAAATAGTTATATATTTTAAGTAAATTATGCTTTAATAAAGCTGATTAGTAAAAAGATTTTTAACCCAGTGGGGTTTTTTTATTTTTACATTATTGAAACTTAAAAACTAAAAAAAAAAATCTTGAAGTTTTGCTATACAAAAGGAAGCTTTGTTAAAAAATAATGACATAGCCTCATGTTGAAGAATTACACATTTATTATACAAAATGTGAAGAATATTTAATGTCATAAAAATGATCAAAATGGATTTTTAAGGGAAAAAAAGTCACATAACTGTATGTAAATTGTACCTCTCTTTAAAATTTTCAAATCAGCCCTTACAGCTTGAAATTTAATTTCTTTTGTGCTTACACGCTCCCTTATTTTTTTAAGTCTTGGCAAAATGCTTATTTAACTGCAAATTATTGTGTTGCCGAAGGATACATTTTTTCTTGTCCCAACTTTATATTCATAATTGAGTAGAAAGAAGAACATAACTACATAATCTGTTTCTTCACAACCTGGAATTATATCTAGCCACATGGAGAAATATATTTTGCAGAGTTTTCTTGTTTAGCAGGATTGAACCAAACCAGACACACTGAAAATATTTCATATTAAAGTTTTGGTATAAATAATAATGTGTTTTAAAACACATTTAGGTAGGGCTTATTGCGATTGCGCTATTTTCATTCTTGAAAATTGGAGTTCACGAATTTTTGCACAGGACTTGATTTTATGTCTGAAAATAATTATAAACATTCAGAAGAAATTACATTTGACTTTATTTCACATTTAGGCTAAGATTTTATCATTTTAATTGTCCTTGTGGTTATTTGTGTGTCAGAGGAGCATTTCACATTCTAAGAGTTAACCCAGGTCTCTTTAATTGAGGGAATGGAATCAGAAATGGAGTCCTCAGGCAAAGCTGCCTGGGAGGGAAATTGAATATCAGCTCCATTTAGGTTTCACAGAGTTAAAAGTACAAATGATCTATTATAATTCCTGGAATGAATACTCCTAAATGTTTTAAGAATTATCTTACTTTGCTCAAAATATCTTCGGTGCTTTCCCGATGTCAACTAAATAAAGTCTTCATTCCGTGTGTGGAATTCAAGACCTTCTATCACCAGCTCCTGGTTCCACCACTTACCAGCTATGACTTGGGGCAAGGTAATTTTTCTGTCTGAGCTTCTAGTTTCTTCATTGTTTTTTAAAATACACAGGAAGAGTAATGTCTTGCTCATAGATGTGTTGTGGGCAATAAATGAAATAAAATATTGCGCATACTAGATGTGTGGTATAGAATGAATAGAAATGGTGGTAGCTATTCATTTCATGCGTTATTATTATTATTTTGTTTACTCCCCTACTGGGATGTAACTTAAAGAATCGCTGTTGTTTTTATTTTTATTTTTCTATTGTCTTCTCAGTGGATATTTATTAAAGCTCACCATTGCCAGGCATCATGCTTGGTGTTAAGGCTACAATGGTAAAGAAAACGAACTTGGCATCAGCCCTCAAGCAGCTTTTAGTCTAGTAGGGAAGAGAATTAATAAACAACAACAACAACAAAAGAAATCCAAGGGGAAAAACAGCTGATGGGAGATAGTAACATGGAGTAGTGGGGAGGGAGATTCAATTTCGGTAGTTGTTGTGAGAGAAGGCCTCTGAAAAGTGAGGTAGAAACCCGAGAAGGAGTCAGACAACATGCAAAGAGCTGAAGGGAAGGGAACCTTGTAGAGGGAATAATATGGACAACAGGCCAGATTTAACAGAGCTTGGTATGTGAATGAGCAGAGAGAAGGGGCTGTAAATCAGCGAAGGAGAGACAGTCCTGAGGTGCCTAGGGAAGTCTGCAGGAACCAGGTCTTGGAGGTTTGGCGAGGTGTTTGGGTAGCATTCTATGTGCTGTGGGAAGCCATGGAAGGATGCTAAGCGGAAGAGTGATGATGTGAAATTGCCCCATAAAAAGACCATTTTGCAGGATGCTGAGGGGAATGGATGGGGCCTTGGAGGCAGGGTGGTAGAGGAGGGGAACAAGAGTAGAGAAGAAGTCTAGCACCTGGCTCCTATCTGCCTCTTTGGTCCTGATCTGGGATCCTTTCCCTGTTGCCTCCGGTTCTCTAGTCACATCTTTCTTTCTCTCAGATGTGATAAGCTGGTTGCTCCCTGTGGGGCTTTGCACCATTTATTTTCTGTACTTGGAAAGTTATGCACCCAAATCAGTACCTGAATGGCCCATTCATTTTAGTCACCCTCTCTGAGAGGCCTTTCTTGCTTCTTGTTGGATGCATCACTAATACCTTTTTTTTTTTTTTTTTTGATCAATGCTGAATTGCTAATTGTTAAATTTACTATTTAGTTCATTATGAAAAGAACACCTGCATTTAAAAAAATCTAATATTTCAATAAATTAATTTAATTATTTCTATGATTTTACAATGGGAAATTTTAGTAGTTGATTTGGGAAGTTTGCAACCACAGTGCAGAAGCAATTTCTCAGTGCTGTCAGTCACAAGATAGCTCCTGAGGTCACTGCAATGCTACTTCCCATTGACTTTCGTGGAGGAGCAAGATAGTTTGGGGGTTCCTGATTTTTCCCTGATGACCTCTTCTCGTCTTCATGCTCTTTGTAGTCCGCGGCATGATCGGACTGAAGGTGGCTTATCATGGGTATTATTAAACATGCTTTTTGAAGTTTCACCTCATTAGGAAATTTTAAGGTATGAAATTTAGCATTCTGCTTTTAATTCATCTTAACAAGATGTGGAGAATTCCAAAAGAGTATATTTCTCAAAATTATAACCTGAATGGGGTGTTACTAAAACTGATATATACATCTTAAAGGTTTTTGTTTGTTTATTTGCTACTCTTTACTTATTTAACTGGCTGAAAGTTGACAACTTCATTTGTACATAAATAAAATTAACAGCTTTCATAATCATTATACAGTGTAGCAGTTATTCTTGTATTGATCAAATATATTTTTATTTTAACTGGCTCCTTATAGAATTTAAAACATAAAGTAGGTTTTTACCCCAGATTATATTGAGAAGGCTTATCTACAGTTGAAAATGAATATTAGACATTAATAATAAATCTTAATAATATATTTTGTTTGTATCACTAATGTTGTTACTTGACTAATAAAGCCGAAAACCTACATGATTCCTCAACCATTGTTTACCGATAAGTTTTTTGGATGCCAAAAATGACCTAGAAGTAGGCATTTAGCTATTTTTGACTTCCAAAGGCTGATGTCAAATACAAAATAGCAGATTTTGTCTGAATATGAAAACCCACACAAAAATTTAATGCATATCTACTTCCTGCCATCGTTTCCAACAACAGAATCGTGTTTTAGTAGTAGTAGTATACTAATCGCTAAATTGTTCTTCCTGATTTTTAAAATTTTTTGTATCCCTTCTTTAGAATACTGCTTGATGGGTGCCTCAGCTCAGCATGTTCCTTCCTCTCAGAAAAATCCCTGGCACATGGTGGGCGTCTAACAAATGTTTGCTGAGTGGATGGATGTATGGACGAATAAATCTTACAGTGGTTTAGGCAAAAGATGATTGTGGCTTGAACTCTTGCAAAAAAAACTGAGATAATAATAGATTGTTGGGGTTTTTTTTTTTTGCATATAGAATCAATAGCATTAGGATTGCTGTTGATTCTGTATGCTATATTGCTATATATATATATACATATATATATATGATTGAATTTGGGAGATGAGAACAAATTATTAATCAGGGTTGATTCCTGGGTTCTTGATTGTATCTTCAGTGTTTAGCATTCCGCCTAACACATAGTAGGTCCCCCCCCCAAAATGTTAAATTAGTAAATTAACTTGAGCATGAAATTCGAAAGATTCAATTAATAGTTACAAAATTGAGAGGCACCAATGAGCATCCTGGACACATTTTCCCCAGCGCGCACTGCTGATGCTTGATGCCCACGTTTTCCTCTCAGTAGCTGAACCACTCAGGCAGGGGCTGCTAGGCGCAACATGTCGAACCTCACTGGCCTAGAGAAGACACTGCTATCATTTAACTTGTGGTTTCAACCAGGTTGCTATAAAGGCACAAGTTGCAGTTCTTCACCTTCTTCCCTGGAGAAAAATGAAGAACACTAATTCAGAAAAATATGGCAAATTTTCGAATTAATTATTTGAACAGTATCTGAACCATGAAAAATTCGGTTTCCAAAAGAAGATTAAAAAAAAAAAAACATATGGCACATTAATTGTCATAGAGTTCTGTTACACATTTTATAGATTTTTTAAAAATTTTTTTCAAGCACTGATTCTTTTAAAAGAAATGCGAATGGCAATTCCAGTGAAAAGTTAAATTAATACAGACATTAGCCCAGACTCTACACGTGTGATGTTGGCAGGCTACACGAAGCTTTCGCTCCCATGGACACCACACATGAAAAGACGACCCCCCGATTTCCTTGCTACTAGAGTCATTTACTAGAATGAACCTTGATATGTCTCTGCCCCTGGAATTCATTATGTGCGCTTCATGGGCCTGCTGGTCCTCCAATTAGCCAGGTCCCTTGCCTGATTTCTTAAGAAAGGGACAAAGCTATCTGAGTGCAGCGGTATCTTGCACGATGTGAAGTCTTTATCATTTTTCCCCTCTCGATGATTTTACAGATAATGATGTGTAGAACAGAGAGAAGATAACCATTTCAGCGTGTGGCCACCAATCATCTCTTATTGTTTTCAAAGAATGGGCAAGTGTTATTCTACACTTTGGGTCAAAAGAATTTTTTAAAAATTTAGCTAGAGTCATACTCACACATATGGAGAAAAGTTCCAGATTTAGAATCAACAAAATCATAATATCCTCTCCTAGCTGACCTCAACATGTCAAATCTTCATTGCTTATAATGAGCACGAAATGCTGTAATCCTGACACCCTTTTCTCGCCCTCCCTGTCCCCTACTCTCATTGGCTCTACAGACTTCAGGTGACAAGCAGGGTAGCACAGGGTGGTGGCGAAATTGCCCCTGCCTGAGGAATGGATAGGCCTGACTTCAAATCTCGTCTCAGTCCCATTGTTGCGATTGACCTCAGGAAAGTTGCTTGTCTTCATCTGTGGAATGGGTTTCACTATAAACATCTTGCGAGGTATTAGAGATAGTCTATGCATTATATATATGTGTGTATACACACATGCACATGCACACATATACATATATATGTATATATACACACACATATATATGTATATATTTCTTGTCATGTCACGAGTAATTGTAGCTGTTATAGTTGCTACCTAAATCCTCGTGGCATGCTGATTTGTTCATTTATCAATAGAATCATCTTCCTTCGGGTTCTATACTGTGAAAGTGTGTCATATTCCCTATGTTAAACATCTCCCTGTCATTTCTCATTTATTCATTTGACGAATATGAATTATAGAATTATTATATGTCAGTTTTGACATGAGTCATGCTGCTCTAGAAATCGTTCTGCTTTTTGGTATTTAAAAAAATCAGAGTATCCTTTATTTAAATATTTATATGGTTGAGTGCTACTATTTTGGAAAGCATGGTGTTACCATTAGAAGAACAAAACACAGATCACTAGAAATCTGCAGTATAATAGTTGATGCAGAGATAAGCAAAGTATTTCAAACAAGTAACTCAATAAACATGTTCATAATTTAGGTCTGCAATATTATAGGTTATTATGTCTATCATGGGAGGGTATAGAAGATCTGAGGGTTCATAGAGAAAAAAAAACTATGCATATAGCATGTCTTTTATGTAGGTAAGATTACAACTTCCTAGACATACAAATATACAATTTTTATGTTCAGTAGAGCACCTACAACAGTTATGTTTAGAAATAAGAGTCCCATTTTTACATGAGAATTAGTTTTTATGTTGTCTCTTAATCTTTGGACTATTTGGGCCGTAAGTAGCTTTCTAATCACAAATAATTCTGGGAAGAGATTACAGCCTGAGTTTGACTCTCTGGGGAGTTCCAAGACAGATACAGATAACTGGATAACTGGAAACTGCAAATAATATATTGAATCTCATTTTAGTTAAAAGTTAAAAAATTTTTCCCTACTGAACTTTTAGACAGAGCTGCTGACAAATAGAAAAATAGATGCAGAATGCTAGTAAGCATAAGCCCACAGGCTTTGCACGCAACTGCTGCAGCAGTGTGAATTTAGAAATATAGAAGAGGATCCAATGTGTGGCCACCCACTGGGGAAGCAAAGGGTTGGGAGTCTGTTCGCCAAGCAGGATTATGGGGCTGCAGAGGGAGCCAGGAATGTCTGCAAGGCCCGGAAGCTCACGGCAGGGAAAATCTCAGTCTGAATTATGAGGATACTTAGAATCCCACCCTGAGAAGAGCAGCCCAGGCTTTTGAATGCCCAGAATATTATACGGAAAATTCCCGGAAATTGTTGTTCATATAATAATAATTAAGTGCCTACTATGTACAAAAGCACTATGTGTGTGGCTGTAATCTGGTGTTTCACATGACCTTGATTCTGTTTTTATTCTGTTCAAGAGAGTCCACCCACAAATCTTGTTAGGAAGAGAAAAGTGCTCTATTTGTCATTTCTGAACTCAAACGCTTCCATCAACCTTGAATTACAGGAAAAGTCTCCTATATTTAGCTATTGTTTGCATCATCATCGTCATCATTATGCCAGGCTCCTGAAAGAGAGCTGAGAGTACTTCTTTTAATGCCAACTGTGATTTGCACATTCATAGAAGGTTTGAAGTTTCAGAAATTAAATGTCGGGGTGTAAAATTTTCTTGAAGAAAGAAAGTATGATTGCGCCGAACTTTCCAAGTACAATCAAAGTCTAAAGGAAACATAATTATTATTGTCGGTTTATCACCTCAAACATGTTGTTGTAAATGTCATTATATCAGATGAGTTTGGTAACAGGTTTTCCATTTTGCACTTTATTTGACAAGGTGATTCATTGTTTAGTGCAGTTTAAGATGTCAGTCCTTCTGGAAGGAATTGAGCTGAGCCGATATGCATAAGACATTTTCCATCAAAGTATATGATTAAAGAAGGGTTAGAAATATTGTTTCCAAACTTGTTTTAAATAAGAGTAGTTTCTTTGTCAAGATGTAATTTATCACAGTTTGCTACATCTGGGAAAGTGTACATAGACTATACAAGCTGCCTATGACACTTTGTACAGCTCTTATCCTACTTTGGATAAGTTTGTCTGTGTCATGGAAATCTAACTAGTAAATAAAGTTGTGTGTTTTTGTTTTTGCTTCAAATAAAATATCTCACACTGAACCAGGGTGATAAAGCAAACATTTGGCCCAACATTATCGCATGTAGTATGTTGCATTAGCATGTGTTGGTCACCCAATATTTGACACTTCACAACAGAGCATCTAGGTTTGAGTACAGAATGGGACCCCGGGCCTTCTTTTTACCATTTTGATGATGGCCAAAGCATTTTCTTTTTTATTTCGTTAACTTCCCATATCAAAGTTGTCAGTGTGAACACAGATCTTTATAATAAAGAATACCATTTTTATATTTGTACCTTTAAAGAGCCAGGAACTGGGTTAATTTGTTCTCTCATATTTACAGCAACCTGACAAATTATTTGCTTCCCTATTATACAATGGAGGGATCTGAGGCTTTGACAGAATAAGTAATTTGCCTAAAGACCTACAGATAGTGAATGGCAGATTAAATGGGATTCACACTGAGGCTCTGTGACTCCACAGCCCGGAGATTTTCCTCTGTTGTGGCTGGTGTATGTTTCTGAAACACATCACGCTTACCCCCATTTTGGCAGTGTTGCCTGTAGGTTTTACTGTTTGCCTAGGCAATACATATATTTATATATAGTATCTTAAAGTTCCACTTGGTATCTGTTAGTGTCTTGTTTTAGCTGCTCTCAATAAGATGAAAGAAGGAACATTCCTTCTTATTTTTCTCCAAATTGAAATATATGCTGATTTCAACAAAGGCCAAAATGTCCCTGGCTTCTTATAGGTAAATTAGATATAAGGAAACTCCCAAATCTCTCTCAAATTACATTACCTAAAATTAACCAGGCAAAGTGTATCATAGATAAAATTCCTTGTTTAAATTAAACAGCCTTTTTATTAGAGATATAATGACCAACATTTGAAAATATAAAATAATTGTAATATATTTATGCAGTTGCTATTTAAAAATGACAGATATGCTATAGCTGAAAAATATCCTCCCCAATGGTGAAAGCCAAGGCAGACCTGATGCCTACATAGGTCCCTCGGTTTGCTTTGAGGATAGGAAGTCCAGGACAATTTGCAGGGCTCTCAGCCCTCTTTTGGCTCCTCTCCTTGGAGTTAGAGTCAAGACGCCAAATTCTGGGACCACTTGAAAGCTCAGGTATCCCAAACTAGGGGAGGGGTTTCATGACATCTTGTTTATGTTATTGCACTGGAAGCTTTGAAACTCGAGGTTTGTATGTGTGTTTAACCATAGATTTCTTGGCTCATGCATCCATGAATAAAGTCACACTTGTTAGAATGGCTATTAACAAAAAGACAAGAAATACAAAAACTGGCAAGGAAGTGGAAAAAATGAAACTCGCTTGTACTGTTGGTAGGAATGTAAATTGGTGCAGCTACTATGGAAAACAGTATGGAAGTTCCTCAAAAAAGTGAAAAATAGAATTGTTATATGATCCAGTAATTCTACTTCTGGGTATTTATCTGAAGAAAATAAAAACACTAACTCAAAAAGATATATGCACCCTCACGTTCATGGCATCACTATTTACAATAGCCAAGTTGTGGAAACAACCTAAATATTCACTGATGGATGAATGGATAAAAAGTTGTGGTATGCATATACAATGGAATATTATTCAGCCATTATAAAGAATGAAATCTTGCCATTTGTGACAACACGGCGGGACTATGAGAACATTAAGCTATGCGAAATTAGTCAGACAGAGAAAGACAAATAAATACCATGTGATCTCAATTACATGTGGAACTTAAAAATATATATATATTCAAAACAAACAACAGAAAATGAAAACACAAGCTCATAGATACAGAGAACAAATTGGTGGTTTCCAGAAGCAGAAGTTGAAGGTAGAAGATGGAGGGTGAAGGTGGATAAGATGGGTAAAGGTAGCCAAAAGTTACAAACTTCTGGTTATAAAATTAAGTATTTTTTTTTATGTAATGTGATGTAATGTGACTATAGTTAACAATACTGAATTGCCTATTTGAAAGTTGCTAAGAGAGTAGATCTTAGAAGTTCTCATCACAGAAAAAATTGAAATGATATATGGTGACATATTAATTAGACTTATTGTGGTCATCATTTTGCAATATATACAAATATTGAGTCATTATGTTTTATACTTGAAACTAATATACTGTTATATATTAAGTATACCTCAATAAAAAAAGGATAATAGATTAGGAAAAAATATGCATAGAAACATATTTTGAAGAGTATTAACTATTTTAGAGTTGTACCAGTCACCTTAAGGAGATAATTGATAAAATTTGAGAAGTCATCTTTTGACTTGATTTGGCTTCTACATCAAAGTAACTACAGAAAGAACCAGAATAATACATATAGTGCAAATTGGTCTGACCATTATTATTCTGAACTACTGTTTTTGGAGATAGTAGATAACAGTGGTCAGAAAATTAATCTGCTTGAATCCAAGACCAACTCTGCACAAATAACCTATTGTCCCTGAGGCTTGGTTTCCTCATCTGTAAAAGGAGAAAACTGATACATATCTATTAGGTTGTAGTGAGAATCAAATGAGATAACAGTTGTCAAGCACTGTTAAATACAGTGTTTTGCTCAATAACAGCTATGATTAATATTTATAGTTTTATTATTTGAGTTCCTTGTTCACATTTTTTTCTGTTTGTTAAGAATAAGTGTAAATGCTGTCAATCAACTTCACTTACAATGAAATAATACTTGCAAATGTCAGTAAACCACAGTAATAGGTAAGTAAGCCCATATGAACATATGCTGTGATGGCCAGATTTTTATAGAATAATTTTATAAAATAATCAAAATAAGTTTTGTTTTCCGTATTTTAAAAAATAGGTGAAGAAATCACAGTAAATTTAGGAAACCAAAATTAAAATAAAGTAAAATAAAAAAATTAAACATTGAGGAAATAGGAAACTATCCATAGGAAAAAAGATAGAAAGAATTGGTCTTATGTAGCTGAAAAGAGACTGATAATAGACTTAGTCAAGGTTCTGAAGGATAGTTTTTATGAGAATGTTGACTTTTACTTGGAAGATAAAGGAGCTGATTATAAATAGTGGAGAGAAAGGTGGATGACCCAAGGTTTTCTGTACACAGTATTTCCACAGTGGAACAGTTTTTCAACAACTTCTAGATATCTTCAAATATAGGATAAACAACCACTATTTTGGATGTGTATGGTAATTAAATCTTATTCCTGGGAAGGAAAAACTCAATCTGATAACTACTCTCTATTCCAAAATTTGCTTTTTGTATACTGAAGATTAGAGCTTCTCAAACTTATTTCTGTCTGAGGCCAGAAAGCAGTGTGATCATTGTGTTGAGTTTTGACCCTCTCAGCCCCCTTCCTGGCCTTTTCGGCATGAACGGCCTCCTCCATTTATTTCAAAGTATGACATCATCACTTCTTATGCATGCCATGAAGTACATTAAATACAAAAAACATGGGAAATCATGACTTGGTTGTGTAATACACTGGAAAAGAGCTGGTATCTAAATACAAATATGTTATTAATTAACTGAAAACCTTTTGGAGGCTAAATACGACACGTAGATACACACATGGGAACCAGGACAGAAATGAGAAAATTAAGAAATTTACAGTCTTTGGTTCAGACTGTCTAGGCATTCTTTGGATTTTCCTCTGGAAAAGAACACTAGAGGAATCCAACCGGAACATTAGGATGGCTTGGCCAATGTGACAAGGTCTGTAACTTCCTGACAAGTGCTGATGAATCCCATCCGTTTTAGACAATCTGTACCTTGAAAATCTGGAGTGATATGATTCCAAATTTCCTTGACAGAAATCCAAAACAATCTCTTGAGCTAAAGGACACAGATCTCATCCATCATGTTTGACCTTTTGTTCTTTCCGTGTCTCCAAATTGAATGGTTAGGAACTTTATATTTGATCATAACCAAAGTACAAAATATTTATCCATTTATTCATTTACCCACCATTCATTCATTCTTTTATTTAGGAAACATTTATAGCACTCACATTTACAGAATGAAATAGTCAGTTGATCCAATAAAACAGAAAGCTAATTAAGGCTATAAGACATATGTTAAAGTAACTCTAAAAGAATATAGAAGAAGAGGAATGAGGGTAGATTGGGAAATTAGGTTAGGACAATTAAAAGGGAGATGAGAAATCAGTACACAGCACATATTTCTGAAGATAAACTGCAGTCTTTCAATCAGCTAGGAGTACTTTAAGACTTTTCATGGAAGTTATTGATTTATCATTGGTCATTGAATCCATAAAGAGGCCTAAGTGTATGATCTCAACATTGATTCAAGGCTTATAATTCTCTCTCAGAGCCATTACTGCTGGACAATATGGCACAAATTAACGTGGATAGGAAAAGCCTTCTTTTTGACAGATGAAATGTCTATTTTAAATGGCACAAAACAGGGCTGAATCCCAAGTGTCCGCCTTTTAATTTTATAACTGAACAGATTGGTCATCTTTAGATGACTTAGCCACAGCAAGATAAGCACCTCTCACGTGTTGATGACATATTTTCCTATATGGTCATAAAAGTGGCTTAGACAAGCAATTAAACCTATTGACCAACTTATATCAGGAAAAGCTGCCAAATATTAATTTTCCTAAAACCAAAATGATCAGTTTTGGCAGACATACACTGACATCTAAATAGATAACATTAAACTTGTTTACTCGACTGATTGCCATATGTAGTTAGTTAGTGTCACAATTTGTGATTTGTCTGGTTAACCCTTCATATGTGGATGATATCAAAATTAAACATTTGACAGGGACTATGTTAAGAATCTTCTGTGGTCAACAGAGACCTTTGGTAACTCTTATCCACAAATCTCTTTAAGATAGACATGCTCTTTTTGCCTTATGATATAGAGATTTGGCATTTTCATCAATTCATACAGATACTAAATTGCTTTGTGATAATTGTCTTTGATCTGTTTGAAACTGTTCACTTGGTTTACAGTTGTACACAGGTAAACCATCTGTCCATTAAGATAAAAATATCAGAAAAGTCCTTTTATTTTACATGGAAGCAGCATCTTTGTCATCTATACATCATATCTTTTTAAATAAAAAATGTAAATGATCTGAAGTGGAACTGGATAGTAATCTCAATTTTGAATTGGCTATTATTCATCCTCCATCAAAAGCCTGGCTACTGATACTAAAAGGGATTATTGAAGGGATCCACCAATCACTCATCTTCAAAATTCTCCAAAATGCGACCATATTATGCTTCCAGTTTTCATCTAGGCTTATTGTAAGAAGTAGCTCTATATGAAGTTCTTTTTTAGAAAAAGATTTAAATTACATAAATATATTTCAAAAACATTTATTAACATTTCAACAGGTTCAAGTATTACTGAAACTAGCATTTCTTCTTACTGGAAGAATTTATGACTTAAAACTTCCTTAATCTGGGGAAGGAAACATCCAGACCCAGGAAGCTCAGGGAGTTCCAAACAAGAGAAACCTTAACAGCCCCACGCCAAGACACATTATAATTAAAATGTCAAAATTTAAAGACAAGAAGAGAATATTAAGAGTAGCAAGAGAAAATCAACTTGTTACATAAAGGAGAACTCAGTAGTTTTTTCAGCAGAAATTTTCCAGGCCAGAGGGAGTGGCAGAATACACTCAAAGTGCTGAAAGAAAATAACTTCAACAAAGAATACTATAACTAGCAAAGCTATCCATAAGTCAAGGGGAACTAAAAATTTTTCCAGACAAGAAAAAACTAAAGTTCATTACCAGTAAATCGACCTTACAAAAAAATGTTAAAGGGACTTCTTCAAGCTAAACAGAAAGGACACTAATTAGTAACAAGAACACATATGAAATAATAAATCTTACTGGAAAGGCAAATATATAATAAAAGTAGTGGATTAATCACTTCTAAAGCTTGTATGAAAGTTAAAAGGCAAAAGTAGTAACTATAACTATGATTATAATAATTAGTTAAAGGAAACACAAGATAAAAAGGTGTAAATTGTGACATAAAAACATAAAGCATTGGAAGGGTGGCTGAATAGATTTAAAAACAAACAAACAAACAAACCAAATCTTCCTACATGTAAATGGAATTCAGAAGATATAACTATACTTATGTCAGAAAAAATGACTTTAAAACAAAGACTGTAATAAGAGATAATGAAGGACATGGCATAATGATAAAGTTGTCAATCCAACAAGAGGATAGAACACTTATAATTATTTATGTGCCCAACACAGGAGCATTTAAGTGTATAAAGTAAATTAACAGAGTTAAAGGAAGAAATAGACAGTATCACAATAATAGTAGGGGACTTTAATTACCTGACTTACGTCAATGGATAGATCATCCAGACAGAAAGTCAATAAGGAAATATTGGTCTTAAATGACACTTTAGACCAGATGGACTTAACAGTTATTTACAGAACATTTCATCTAAAAGCAAAAGAGAACACATTCTTTTCAAGTGCACATGAAATATTTTCTAAGATAGATCATGTGTTAGGACACAAAACCAGTCTAAATAAATTTAAGAAGACTGAAATTATATCAAGCATCTTTTCTGACCCCAATAATATAAAACTAGAAATTAATTACATGAAGAAAACTGGAAAATTCATGAATATGTGGAGGTTAAACAATATGCTACTGAACAACCAGAGTCATAGAAGAAATCAAGAAAAATAAAAAATGCCTAGAGACAAATGAAAATGGAAATGTGACATACCAGAATTTATGGGATGCAGCAAAAGCAGTTCTGAAAGGAAAGTTTATAGCAATGAATGCCTATATTGAGAAACAAGTCTCAAATAAACAACCTAACTTTATACCCCAAGGATCTAGAAAAAAGAAAAATAAAGCCCAAAGTTAGTAGAAGAAAGAAAATAACAAAGATTAGAGTGGAAATAATTAAATCAAAGCTAAAAAGACAATAGAGAAGATTAGTGAAACTAAGAGCTAGTCCTTTGAAAAGATAAACAAAACTGACAAACTTTCAGCTAGTCTTACTAAAAAAAAAAAAAAAAAAAAAAAAAAGAGAGAGAGAGAGGACTCAAAGAAACAAAATAAGAAATGAAAAAGACATTAACTGATACCACAGAAATACAAAAGTACACATAAAACTACTATTAGAAATTACAGTAAGTTTTACTTAACATGGTTGATAGGTTCTGTGACTTTAAGCAAAACAAAGTATAATGAAACCAGTTTTACCCATGTTAATTGCTTTAACCTGCTGTATATGCCAACAAATTGAATAACCTATAAAAATGAATAAGTTCCTAGAAACACATACTATTCCAAGACTGAATCATGATGAAATAGATAATCTGAACAGACCAAATACTATTAAGGAAATTGAATCAGTAATCAAAAGCCTCTCAATAAACAAAATTCCAGGACAAATGCCTTAACTGGTGAATTCTTCTCAACATTCAAAGAATTAATACCAATCCTTCTCAAACTCTTCTGAAAAAAAGAGGAAACTCTTACAAACTCATTTTACTGGGCTAGCAGTATCCTAATATCCAAACCGAGGATACTATACGAAAAGAAAATCACAGGCCAATATCCCTGATGAACATAGATGCAAAAATCCTCAATGAAATATTAGCAAACCAAATTCAACAATACATTAAAAGATTACACACTATGATCAAGTGGGATTTATTCTAGGGAAGCAAGGAAGGCTCAAAGTCTGAAATCAGTCAGTGTGATACACATTAACAAAATAAAGAATAAAAATCATAAGACCATTTCGATAAATATAGAATACGCATTAAACAAACTTCAACAGCCATTCATGATAAAAAGTCTCAACAAAGTGGGTAGAGGGAACATACCTGAACATAATAAAGGCCATATATGATGAGCTCAGAGCTAACATCACCCTCAATGGTGAAAAGCTAAAAGCTTTTTCTCCAAGATCATGAACAAGACAAGGATATTCACTCTTGCCACTTCCACTCAATGCAGTACAGGAAGTCCTAGCCAAGCAATTGGGAAATGAAAAGGGGGAAGGGAAGGGAAGAGAAGGGAAGGGAAGGGAAGGGAAGGGAAGGGAAGGGAAGGGAAGGGAAGGGAAGGGAAGGGAAGGGAAGGGAAGGGAAGGGAAGGGAAGGGAAGTCTGTGATTTCAAATAATTTTTCCCTCATCATCTTTATTTCTTGGTTTATGTCTTTTACTATATTAATGATTTTCCACTTAATTGTGATTTTTATTATAAGTTGCCTCATATCACGTATCACTTTTGAAAGTGGGCAATGAATAAATGCCTATGAAAAATATCATCTCTTTAACATAGATTGGGTACTAGATTAGGGATGTCATAAAAAGCATGGTCAATGTCATACCTGGAAAAGAAAAACTTGGGGTATCTATTATGCAGATGCTTAGGTTTTACCCAAGGTCCACTGGATCTGAATCAAGGTGGGGACTAAGAATCTTTGTTTTTACAAGCTTCTACAGACTACAGACGGAGAAAGTTGCTAAACAATCTACCTTCAAGAGAAAGACATATCCTATGTTTCACAAGCATTGTCTACAGCTCTAGTGGGGCACAAATTTAGATATTCACAAAGGACTTGACAAAATGAAGTGCGTGAAGCAAAGTGGTAAACACTGCAAGCAACCCCAAAATAAATAAGGAATCAGAAAATTATTGCCATGAACCATGTGAGTCTTGGGGGGCTCGGCATTAGGGTGGCAGTGGGAATGAAAGTATTTAAACAGGGCTCCAAAATGTGGGGAAGAAAGACCAGCAGGACTTTTGTAGTCGCATTTGGGGGATAGAAAAGTGAGACAGAGAGAGAAATCAAAGATGTTCCAGAGTTTAAATCTTGAACAATTAGGAAAATGTTTAATATCATCCTCTGAGACAGAGAATTGTATAAAAGAGTAAAAAATTACAAGCTTGGTTTTAAAACATGACCTCCTAAGGTAACCTCTAGAGCAAAGACAGTTGGATAAATTGACCTAGACGTAGAATGCCTGAGAAAAGCCAAGTCTAGAGATTAAATGCTGGCATTTTACACCTAGAGCGAGTTGAAAGTATGAAGTAGAAAATAACTCAGATGTGAATGAGAGTGAAAGAGAAACCTGGGGAAAGACCACCAATAGAGAAGGCAGGAAAAGAGACAGACACGTGTCAAAAAGTAAGAGAGGAGAATTATAGGCTTCGGAAGTGAAAAAAAAGAAAAAGGAAAAGAGAATGGCTTCAAGTGCCAGCAGCTTCTTGTCAGGTAGGATTATAATTTTGAGAAGTTGTGATTGAGCGGTTTCATTAGAATGGAGGAGGCAGAAACAGATTTTGGAGGGAGAATGAGTAGGAGGGACGCACTAGTATAAAACTTCTGAGAATGTGGATAGTATAGGATGGTGAGATATGATAACATGATACAAAAGCAGGATGGAGGTCAGAGCTGCTGCTAAATTCCAGGTGCCTTTTGAACATTAGGAAAATTTGATTCTTGCTTTGCTAGCCATATCCCCACATGTGTGCTGTCATGACTTGGCCAGCGAAATACTAGTTGGATTGTATCATGACTGGCCCCTCTAGCTGGCAGTCTTTGTACAATGTATAGAGGCAGCTGTCTTGAGTGAAATCTTTTGATGGAAGCAGATATTTAAGCATATTTTTAGACCTAGAGGAAGTTGCCAGTTGTTTGTAGGGCTGAGGGTGTCACGGAGTGTAATAGAGTGTAATAAAGAGACAGAAGAATAGAAGTAACTGCTAGAGGAAAATCAAAGAGTAAGGGAAGGAGGGAGGGAAGAGGAGGACAAAGGAGCCAATAGCTTGGTAATAAAGTAACTTAGAACTTTGAAACCGTATTTGACCACACCTTCTCAACCTTGAGCAGGGTGGGATGTGGGGATGAGGAAAGTGCAAATAAATACAGAACTCTTTTCAGCAGACTTTTTATTATAGTGGTTCAGAAATAAATTCTGAATTTTCTAGCTTTGTTGGCTGAAAACATTGAGTTAAGAAGCAAAAATACTCCAGTAGCCATAAGCAAAACTAGCACTCAGATCTCAGTCTTTAATGCCAATCCCTACTAAAAAGAATCACTTCTCTCCTCAGAGAAATGGCTGAGTCAATGACCGGGGAAGGTAGACACAGGATAGGACTGGAACTCCTTGTTATACCACAAAGTAAGGGATTGCTTAAAAAAATGTCAGGGACACTAGAGTTAGGTTAAAGAGGCTCTCACTAGCCAAATCTGGGACAATTTGAGCACCAAAACCAAGTACAGTAATGAATTATACATAATTGGAGGGGGGTGGGGAAGGAATGTATATCTTTGACAAATAGATAAGTAAACAGGGGAGAAGAGAGAGGTCTTACTTATGGTGGAATATCAAGGCCCCACTGGAAATGTGAACAGAGTGGTAGAGCTGGGGAATCATAATTTTGCAACATCTTGTAAGGATTGTCAGACGAGAATTATCAGTAGACGCCAAACCCAGGGAAAATTTTGAGGAGAGGCAGGGTTTTTGCATGATGTTTTCACACAAAATGATAAAAGT
This sequence comes from Rousettus aegyptiacus, assembly GCF_014176215.1. Lineage (NCBI taxonomy): Eukaryota > Metazoa > Chordata > Mammalia > Chiroptera > Pteropodidae > Rousettus > Rousettus aegyptiacus. The sequence continues at coordinate 98,543,886 of NW_023416306.1, forward strand.
CAACATCGCCAATGGGGACAGATGACACTGTGTGTCTCCAGATATGATACCCTGAGAAGGACAGAACATCACCCATGCAAAATTCTTGCTGAGAATGCATGATTTCGACCTAAACATGAGGAAAGATCAAACACAAAATGAGGAATAACCTATTTTTTAAAGAAAAAAATCTATTCCTCAATATCATTAAAAGAAAAAGAAAGGCAGGGAAAATGTTACCCAATTAAAGGAAGCTAAAGTGATAGGACAACTAAATTCTATACCCACGTTGTGCACAGAAGAAAAAAATGCTACAAAGTATATTGTTAAGGACATTGGCAAATTAGGAAATGTGAACCTACACTTGATAAATGTATTCTATCAGTGTAAATTTATGAAGTTGATAACTATACTATGGTTATGTAAGAAGAAATACCTGTATCCTTATTAGGGAAAATACAATGAAGTATTTAGGGATAAAAGGGCATAATGTATATAACTTATCTTCAAATCATTCAGAAAAAACCTATATGATAGATTGATAGAAAATAATAAATCAGATGACCTAAAATATTAACGTTAGGTGAGCCTGTTTAAAGTATACTATTTTTATGTTTGTAACATTTTGTAAATCTGAAGTTATTTTCTAGTAAAGAGTTTAAAAACAGTTGTCATTTGTTGTCATTTTAAATGTTTATAGTTAGGTGTGTTGCCAGGGTAAAACTCCAAAAATATGATTCAGAAACTCTATCTTATAAAATATCTCTTGAAGATAATGAAAAATGTTGAGGTAAATTTTTTGCAAACTGAGACCTCAGTATTTAATTTTGAAGCTAGAATACCTCTGGAAAGAAAAGACCCATGTGAAGAAAAATCACAAAAAAGAATGCTAGGTATCATAGCAGAGCCCACATTTTCATTTCATCAAATTAAAATTTAATTTCTACTTGTACTTTCAAGAAATGTCTCTCTCCACCATCTCTCTCAGATATGAAACAAAACACATAGAAGAGAAATTGCATATTTTAAAGTATTTCTGAAGCAAAATGTAATGATAAAAATGTATGTTCCTACTAGAACATTAATCTCGTCCTTTATAATTAACTATTGCATTTTTCTTTCATCAGGCTCTGACCTTTAAGGTGTTCCTGTTGTGTGTGTTTTTAATGCCTAACTTTTCTGGAAAATGTGCAGAGGTCATAATGAGGCATAATTATACACAGTATATAATTTTCTTTGGCCTTTTTCAAGTGCTAATTTAGCTATCAATTTTTCCTATAGGATTTTTATAAGAAATACATTTTAAAATGAAAGTTTTCTTCAGCCTTGGCATGAACTATATGCTCAGACAAGAAATTTAGCAACATACGAAATCGCAAGTTAAGTGAACACTGGAAAATAAGTCCTTATTTATCTAGATAGAAAACAAGTTTCTAAAACAGCTTTTTTTTTTTTTTTCTCGCCACACTCTGCTTTTATGAGAAGGAAACAAATAACTAGCCTACCTTTCTAGGCCTCAATTTCCTTATTCTAAAATGGGTATCGTCAATCCTAGAGTATTGTAAGGATTAAATTGAGTATCTAAAGTGTTTATTTTAGCCCAGCACCTGGCACATAGTAAGCACTAAAGTGATAATGATTTATTTTATTATTATTTGCATTGATTTAAAAAATAATATCCAAAATGTGTTTACTTATTTGGCTTGATTTCCTACAACTACTCATTTAATATACTAAGCAATAATTGGTAATCGTTATGGTGATGCCACATCATCAAAGATTAAATTTGGTTTGAAATCGTTTGAATTGCCATTAAGTCCCAGATGACGTCAGTAATCAGACTCTCAGGTGAAGAAAAATACTCTGGTGTTCAATCATTCCAGATCAATCAGAGTATGTCTTCTTTTCTTTTTACAAATTCTCCATTAAATACTATTGCATTGCTATAGAAAATGCCTTTTAACCTGTAAATAATTAGCAATTTTACTTACTAAAAATATTTTTTTTACATGTAGTTTGCATGGAAAGATATCATTGGTAAGAAAATAATCCCTAACTTAGAACTCTGATAAAAAGTATTTAGAACAGAGGCAAATCATGCCCATGTTAAAAAAAAAAAAAAATTGTTTCCTGAAAAGGAATTTTAATTTTATAAAACCTTGCTCTAAGCATCATCAGTCATTTGAGATCGGCAGGGATAAGAGCACCAATATGAAGACTGATTTGATTTTCATACCATTTTAATGACAAGATAAATTTCAGCAACTTGGATTTCTATATAAAAAGACACTTTAAAATAAATGAAACATATTTGCAAGCAAGCAAACACGCACACAGAGGGAATTATTTGTTTTGAATTGCTGACAGTGTAAGTAACTTGATCAACTAATAGAACCAGACTAATTCTATAAACCTTAGAGCAATTTTTATAAATCAGTGGTTTACGGAATATTGGGGTTTAAAGAGGATCTGATGCATTTTTATGCTCCTAATGTGTTCATTTTAATCCTTGAATAAATTTTGCTGAATAATATTTGTTTTATGCCTGTAATGGCCCATTTGTTTATAGGGAGTTGGGATTTTTTTAATGGTAAGTTAAGTGTGAGGACAAAGAAATGTTTTAAGAATTTTAGTGTCATTTCTCATTAAATTGTGCATTTATTAACTTTTACTAAATTACTAACTCTATTACTACATGTCTTGATGATGGGAAAATACAAAAATTTATATCTAGAAAGTTGATAAACACAATCACTTATGTGGTAGAGACACAGAAGGTTTTACATACATCTGGAAAATCTTGACATCCCATATCTTATGCTTCTGTAGTTAACAAGGGGTGAAATTACCTGGACCAAAGCATCAGGATTGGCCGTTTCTCCAATGTAAATTGGAGGCCAAGTTTTCCTGCATTTCACATTTGCTTCCTATTTTTCGGAAGAACGTACTCACCAGAAAGATCGAGTTCTTCATGGTTGTGGAACGCCTGGGGATGTATGTCCATGCACCGGGGTGTCGATTCTTCTGTTCTTCAAATGACCTTTCCCAGGTTTGGGGCTCTTCAATTCCATCAAGAGAGTGCACGCCTCTACATTAGTAGTTATTAAACATGATGTCACAAGGATTTGTAACCAATGAAAAAGTACTGCTATTTGAAAAAGTACTGCTATTTAGGAATAATTTTTTTGTTTAAGTATACATTAGATTGGCTTCAAAGTTATCCATAGAGTGATATTGCTCCACTCAGTTGCATTAAGATTCTCCTCTGTGAATGGGACAAAGGAGGACAAGAGTCTTTGGTCACTGGACTTGCTCATTAATGCTTGGCAAAAGCCTGCAAGTGTCTCACACATGTGAACATCTACCAAGTTGTGTGTGTTGCAACAAAAAAGAGACTGAGAAAAATTGCTTTATGCAGGTCCTGGTTTACTTCAATACACAAGTACAAATAATCTTTGCATATTGTCTGCCTTGGTGAGGGCCCATTAATCAAAGATCAGAATGGCCTCTAGGCATGGGTAAAATGCCTTCACCACAGAAATCTTCATACTGTGGGCCTGACTTGCACACATCATTTTGTTATTTTACTCTTGAAATGCAGATACATGACAAGCCTCATATTAAGAGGCCATTGTTATACGAAAGGTATGTAGTTGCTTTCTAAGAGGGAGAGAGTGGCCAAACACCTTTCTTGAGCATCCTCTCTCGAGGCATGTGGGAGAGGGAGGTGGTAGTGCTGTCGAAGGAGAATTATGGGGTAAAAAGTAAAGAACTGCTACCCTTTGAACATCTTTTGTGTTAGAAGAGTGCCCACCTACGGCCACTGCAGGGTCTGTGAGAAATACTTATTTCCTTGGTGAATTCAGATTACTTATGGCCGGAAAATGGGAAATGAAAGTCTATCTTAAACAGTCTTCGATCAAGGTTTTTACCCTTATTTGGGTTGAAAAATACATTTGAAAAAACTGACTGTAGCCTAGATTTAAATTTCCTGGGATTGCTTTTGAAAAAACAGTTAGAAAAAGGATTCTACATTATTAGCGAATTGAAGTAAATTTAGGTTGTGTCAATTTTCCTGATGTTTTGATTGAACGAATGACTTAGTCTGTAATTGACTAATCCTGTAAATCAATCAAAGCCATGCTGTAGTAAGTAAACTAAATTTAAATCCTTAAATCAACTGTGGATGTGGAACAATCTTTAAGTTTATGAAACAAAGCACACTTTATTTTACTAAGGTAACATGAAACAGAAATTGAGAACTCAAAATATAGAAAGCAAAAAATATTACAGGTGCTAATATGTTACATTGATTTAGCAAATGGAAATCTATCTACTTCTAAGAAAATGGTGTCAATGTTTAGAATACCATAAACTAGAGAAGGGAAAACTTTTTCTGTAATGGGCCAAATAGAAATATTTTAGGCTTTGCAGGCAATACGGTCTCTGTCCTAACTACTTAACTGCAGTTAGAGTGCAAAAGCAGCCATAGACAATATGTAAACAAATGGATGTGGCTATGTTCCAATAAAACTTTATTCATGGACACTGAAATTTAAATTTTATATAATTTTCACATGTCACGAAATATTTTTTTGATTTTTTTTTAATCACTTAAAAATGCAAAAACCATTCTTAGCTCAGAGGCCAAACGGAAATAGGCAGTGGGCCAGATTTGACCCACAAACTGTAGTTTGCTCACCCCTGCCTTAGACTAATTAAGTATGAACTGTCAGAGTAAGTTCTGAACTTTAAGACATATCGAGAATGTCAGTGACTCATTTACTCTTCATTAAAGAGTGGCTATTGAACATATCATCACCTATGTAGTGTATACTTGACAAAAAAGTTTACCCTGAGTTGAGTAATGAGAAAACAACTGGACACATCTAGATTGTGGGTCATTCCATAAAACCAGCCTGGAATCTTCAGCAATGCCAGTTATGCAAGACCAAAGAAAAAGGATAAAAGTGCAGGGAAACCGTTCAAGACTAAAAAGACACAAAACCTAAAAGCAACGTGTGGTCTTTGTTTGGATCATGGATTAAAACAGAAACAACTGTAAGAGGACATTTTTAGCGTATTTGAAGAAATTTGAATATGGAGTATCAGATATGGTATCAACGTTACATTTCTTGGGCATGATATATGCTGAAGGATTTACAGATGAAGTGTTACGATTTGCAATTTAATTTCAAATGGTTCAATCACTCAAAAAAAGTGTATATGTGTTTGTAGGGATGTGAAGCAAATGTGTTAAAATAGTAACAGTAAATGAATCTGACTGATGAGTATGCCAATATGATTGTACTACTCTTTCAACTTTTATGTCTAAAATTATTCAAAATAAAAATTGAAAAGTTAGAAAAATTCGATATATAAAATTATAGTGCTTGAAAAATAACGTAGTCATTAAAATTCTAAAATTATACCAATTTCATTTGGAAATTAAAATAATTTGACTTGTAAGTAATAGCTAAATGATTTCAGTGTGTTTGTTATTTTCAGCTCATTTGTTCCCAGAAATTATAGCATGGGTAAAAATCTAATCTGGATGAACCAAACACACACAAAAAAACGATCAAACTCAGCTTCTCAAAAGCCCCCAATTTAAACTGTTCTGTTGTTGCATAAGATGAATATTTATTCAGTGACCAGAAAGCTGAAATATTTTTCCTGTAATTAAAACTTTCAAATACAAAAAAAAACCACTTCACTTCTTCTAATAGTCAGATCCAGATAATTCTGCATACTATTTTGCTCACTAGATATTTTAAAATGTAGAGAAACTAGATAGGAAACAAAATTAATGAGTCATCATTTAATTTAGAGAAATCACTCTATTCAAGGACATCAAAGGCACTTTCACAAGAAAAACTGTAAACCTTTGTAGGCAGAGACGACGTTTTAGTTGCCTTTGTATCTCTAATGCCAAACACAGTGCCTCACACAAGTAGCCACTCAATGAATGTTTGTTGAATGACTGAATGAATAAATGAATGAATTAATAAATGGAGGGGGGACCCTCCCTGCTTTATATGAAAACAGGTTAGGCTTGGATTTGATGTAAGGAAAAGATTCAAGATGACCATGGCACTGGACTGGACCACTGAAGGAAGTAATGGATTCTTACTTATTTACTTATTTATTTATTGAAATTTACAATAATAGAATAAACATATATCTTGAATATATTTTTAGAGAAAACTTACCACTCAAATGTTCAGATACTTTTCTACATATATGATGATGAAGACAGTTCCTCAATTTCAAGGATTCTGTCTGTTAACATTCAGTTAGATGGAAATGGATCTAAGAATCATGACTTATGAAGGGCTGTCGAGGGAATTAAAGAACAGAAATCATAGCAGCTGGGAGAGGATGAGTAACTGGCCTCAATTATCTTCAGGGTTGCCATTAGAAAGAACGTGTAGAAATACTCTGAGCAGCTCATCAGGAAAGAATTAGGAGCAGAGAGCAAAATTAATGGTGGGGGAAGGGGGCACTATGCAGATTTTAGTAACCTAAGAAATAACATTCCAACAAAGAAACATGCCCAACAGTGAGACAGTTTGCCTTAACAGTTAAGAAATCACTGTCACTGGAAGTGTGTGGACAAAGTTGGTGTGACCATTTTCAAGGGTGACCGGGGAGGTAGCACCTACACAGAGCAAGAGATTGAGGCTATTTCATCTCTTCCAACCTGAAAAAGCACTGTCCAATACACCCGAAAGTCATTCTACAAATTCAGTGTTAATACTAAGTATATTAATAAACAAATATTTTCAATACCTCAAGGTCTTCAATGAGTATATCACAGGTAAGTAGAACATCGTGGTCTGTTTTTTCTTTGAATGTTTTACCAGTAGATACAGACTTGGCGTTAATTACCACTGATAGAAAATTTACAATGTCTCGGCATATAAAAAGATAGCATAACTCTGCAGAGCTCCAGAATGCTCTTAGCTATTTCAAGGACGCTAGGTTTGTTCTTCCTCTACATCCGGGACTACTATCCCTGTTATCTTGTTATCCTCCCAAGCCCAGCTTATTTTCTACAGCTGCCTCCTAATGAGACATTTATCTCTAATCTCTTCCCCCTGTAATCATCTTGAACACTGCAACTAGATGTCTGCCTAAAACCCCATGTGAACAAATTCCTACCTATTCAAAAGTCTAGAATGATTCATCAATTTAGAAATATGTATGGGAAAGATTAGAAGGGGCATGAAAATACAAATAGTCATTAAAATGGTAGAATTACAGACTAGCATTTTTAAATGTTCTTGGTGTGATACTAATAAAGTTCTAGTGATAAATGAAATCAGGTGCAAAACAGGCTTAACAAAATTTCCTTACTACCTAGCATATCACATACAAAAGCTCCAATGTGACTTTTAAAAAGATACTTCATTAAGTCTCCCAATTTACCTTTTCTCCTTCTACCCCTGCAATCAGCTTCACTAACTTTCTATCATCTAACTTTCTGCTCTCTTCTAACTCTTTCCTTCCTCTCTGTCCCTTATTGCTGCTTCCTTCTCTGTGCCTCTTTCACAACTTTGCTCTCTTCCTCACCTCCTGGACAACTACTGTTCATTTCGTACATCACGTAGGTAAGCCTTCTGAGGGCAGGGCCGTCCTTCATTCGTCATTGCATTCCCTGCTTCTAGAATAGTGCCTTGCAGCTAAAAGGTGTTAACGAACTATCAGTTGAATGAATGATTGTCATTTCTGTAACTATATGAATCTACAACATTATTTCTTTTTGAACTTTGATATAAATTAATTATATATTATGCGTGGTTTTCTAACTGCATTACATCTTTTTTTTCTAGTTGTTTACATGTTTAAGCATATGTCTCTCAAAATAAAATGATAAATGTCATCCATATTACCTAATTCAATACTTCAACAAATTTTTCTTGAATACCTACTGTGTCAGGCACTTTAGTAGGCATTAGAACATAAATTAAAAACTGCATTTAACAAGAGTAGTAAAGACAAAATGGAATATTTCTTAGCTAATTTCCTTTACACAAAATAAATACACTGAAAAATCTATCATCTGAATCAAAATAATAGTCAAATTTTTGATACTCTTCTATCATCTTTCCATCAAACCTATTCAAAAGAATCATATAAAATAAATATTAGATGTACTAGGTATCCTGAAATCCAACATTAAACCGTTAATGATAAGTAGAAATAAAAAAATCTAGGATATGGTTTTACTGGTTTAGGGGAACTGGCATTTAATCATTTGTGTTTCAAGATATTTATAGTAATCAGGAAGATTTTGAAAATTGTGAAGGCTTAATGTGTAGTTTCTAGTTTCGGTAATTTTAAGCCTCTTATGCAACATAGACATTTTGGAAGCTGCTAAATGTTATATTTTTTTTCCAGAATCAGATGTAGTAATTTGGTAAAGGATACAGGTAGAAGAGATCACTAATTTTCCTTTTCCCCTAATAAGCTATGTTTATTATGCCAATTTTAATTACCATGCAATCTAATGGATTTAAGGCTTATATTTTCCACATCACTAGATATCACAAACATGAAAGCATTTTATACTGTCATTATGCATCAATGTTTGTACTTGGTTATACATATATACAGAAATTATTCACACATCTTAACCTTGCTATTTCCTTCTTTCAAACCAACCTAATTTTACCATTAAAGCAGCTTTTTAATAAATGGTATAAGAAATACAGCAAGGCACACTTTTTTAAAAAACTTTTTCTCATTACCATCTCAAGAAGCATAAAAAACAAAACTGTTGTACATAATTTAATAGTAGAATGTCACGAGTTTATAATACACAACACCATATAGTTGTTTCTTGAAGTGCTGCATAGATTATTATTTTTAAAATAAAATAAATAAAACAGCGCTTTTAAAAGTTGCTTAATTTTGATAAAAGAACCAGTGTTTCTTCTCTATGCTGCTCAAATCAAATGTTGGCCTTTTAGGTAAAACTCTTTCAATAAACATAGGCATCATACCATTACAAAAACTTCAGATTGAAACATGAAATTGGTCAAGTACTGGCAGGGGTTCATTCCAGACAGGTGAACTTAATGGACCATCAATTTGGTGAGCTGCAGATCTTTAAAGAGCAGATGGGGACAGGAGGAGGCAAACAGAAAAGTCTTGCTGGAGAGGCAGGGTTGGTAGAGGTAGCTTGGGACAGGAATCCATGGGAGAACAAGCAGCTTTGCTGAACTTCAGAGACAGTCACCTAAAGAGAACCAGTGCACACATCCAGATCACAAGGCTCATGTAGACAAACCGCATTCGGAAGAAAGGGTCACTTTAGGAGAGGCCAGTGTAACAAATGGCAGTGACGTGATGGAACGGAGACCAGCCTGGGGTGGGAGTATGAGGCCACCCCTGAGTTGCAGCCAGGCTTATCTACAGGAAACAAAAAAGTGACAAGAAGTTGTTTCAGAAATGTCTGTTTTATTTGCAAAACCCAGACTTTTGAGGAACCACTGAAGGCTGCCATTTTGGGACAACCTGCTAATGTTCTGAAATAAAAAGATACATAAAATATAAAGTGATTTTAATAGCCCAGAGTTCACGTGCTTGACAAAAATGTTTCAGAATCGAGGTGAAAACTATATTGATTTTAAAAAGAAGACATGGTTGTAAAGAAAACAAAAATAATCATTTGACCTTTCCTCTGGATCTCATTTACTCTTTTGGCTGTGAACTTGGTTTCAAACACTCAAGACAGCCTCAAATCACTACGAAAATGCGAGGCTGCTGACGCCAAGCAAGCAGCAAAGTATCAACAGTGATATACAGACTGAGAACCTAGGCCCTCAGATTTAACCCTCCCCATCAATGACAATATGTGCGACAGTGGAAATGAACAACGCCTCTATTACATAGTGGTAAAATATTGGTAACAGTGTGATAACCCCAAATGTTCCAGCCTCTTGACTGTAAAAGGATATAACTGGGACATCTAGCTCAAATACAAATGCGTTTCCTTTAAGGTACAGACAGCATTGTGCAAATGTGAATAATTCAATTATGTCTGTACATTTGATGGCTCATATAGAAATCTGTTCCAAACTCAGTCGGTTCTGCCTATTTCTAAATGGCTAAAATCACCTGTTGAATGTGAACAATTAAATTTCAGGTTTAGGCAATGCAGAATGTAATTACTTTAGGTCCTCTGACCAGCTCTCAGATAAAGCAGGCTTTTGCTTGTCTGGCTTTAAGCTGAGTTTTGAAGTCTGATGTCAGGTCGCTTGTTGTCCTTTTTGAACTAAACACTCTCATTCTGTCTTGCTCTCTTTTTCTCAATAATCTTGCAAATTGTTTAAGAGCCAGAAAGTCTTTCACTAATATGGTTTGGCTGGAGCCACAGGAAGTTGGGGAGAGAAGGCAAGTTTAAGAACAGGGAGAGACAGACAGGAACAGATGGGATGAAATTTGGTATAGCAAAATAATGCAGTCACTCAAGAAAGAGCATGGTGCATTGTTCAAATGCGGAGAACATGACTCATTTGAAATCTTGACACTGAGTAGGGAATCCTTAGGTGAGGCAAATCTGGTCTTTAAATGCTGGTATTTAAATTCTCTCGGAATAATCAATTCTTTCAACTTGGCCCACTTGAAAAGGAGTAGGCCAAAGTGGCTGAGACACAGAACTGAGCTCTGTGTGTGTGTGTGTGTGTGTGTGTGTGTGTGTGTGTGTGTGTATGGGTGATGTCCAATAAAATCTTCATTATTTAGCATGGGAGGGCTAGTTATTCAGAAATACTGGATAATTATAAGAAAATACTTGGCATCCACCAGAACCTTGATTTATTAAAGTAATTTTAAAAGTAAATTTGATAAGATTACACCTATATCATTTAGTGAAAAATGAATATGCTGTCGCCAAGAGTACTTTCTTAAATGTGCTTGGCCAGCTTTGGGTCATATTAAACACTAAATGTTAATCCCATTGATAGAATGAAAATGTGTGGTGTGTACATGAGAAATGGTTGCCTTTATAGCTCTCTTAGTTTGTAAAAACTGAGCAGCGGCACTTTTTACTGCATATGTGTATACTTGAGCATACATAAATACAAGTAATTTCCTACAATCTAAAATCCAACTATCACCTTTGCAAACCAGTAAAGTAAGAAATGCAATGGAACTAAAACTTCTAAAGGAAATAATATGCATCCTAAGTAAATACTATCCCCCCCTGCTACGTGTACACACACACACACACACACACACACACACACACACACACACATGCACAGAGTAAAATGAAACTGAAAACCAGAATAAGTCAAAAGGAAAAAATAAAAGGTACACACTGGCTGCATGTAATGAGTTAAATTTTTATACCACAGAGTTTATCCCGTATGAAGTTTAGGGTTAAATCATTCACCAAAGATCAGAGGCTTATGATGAGGATTATGAAGAAATAACTGTCAGAATACAGCAAAAAGATTAGTGCAAAGCACATCTCTTAGGCAGGTCCTAGGAGGCACTCCAGACATACATTATGTGCTTCCTCCAAATTAGGCAGAAATATCTGGATCTATCCAGTTACCTTTCCTTTGATGTGATTTGCTGTAACTGACCTCTCTATTTTTGTAGAAACATGACACACAAATGAAAATACTGAAAAGCACAGCGGTGTGCCTGGAAATTGGTGCAAATGCATACTGTGTTAGATCATGTTAAAACTTCTCAACAATTTCAGTGGGTTTTTAATTAGAACACAGTCAATGAGAAACCTTTACAAAAATTTTTGAAAAAATTTTGTTACTGTCGTAGATTGTATTGCTATTCTAAGTTATAGCTCTTCTAGAGGACATTGCAATAATTTCATCATTTGAGAACTTATTTCTGAAAAAGAAAAAACAGTGAGTTGAATTTTAAAATTTTGGTGAATGTTATTATCCTGATAAAAAGAGCACTCCAAATGACGCTTCTCAGATGGGTTAAAAAGTAGAGCTTTTTCTTTTTCTTTTTTGAATCTTGTGGGAAGAACAACGACAACAACTAAGCTTTTATAGACATGAAAATCTCATATTTACCAAATAATTTTACTACGTATTCCTGACATTTAACACTGAAGTCGTGTCAACATTTCGAGATTAAATAACTTGTCCTGGCCAGTAGTATTTTAACAATGTGTAAATCTTTATACCCAGGTACCCATACTAATGACTGGCAAAAAATTTAGGCATCCAGATGTTTTGTGTACATGCTACTGAAAAAAATAAAAAAAACTGATTAACACTAGTAAATATGGCTATTTAAATGGCCCTAGGCTGATAACGAGTCACTTGGGGGCGATGTGAGTTCTGCAGAAGTAAAATCTGGCTGCTTCTCCCACTGCCTGGGATAGGGCCAGGCACTGCATCGCGAGGGCTCAACAAAATATTGCTGACTGGCAGGCAGGCTGGCTGACAGTTTTACACAGTCCCTGCCTGTAAAATGTGAGGGTTATACAGATCCATCAGCACATTCACTTTCCGAAGTCAAAAGATGGAGCCGCTTACAATCTACATTTCATGTCAGTCCTATGTGTATGTAAAGGAGAGAAGAAATCCTTAGAGTATGAAAAAGGGAGGAGTGCATCCTGGAGGCTTCTCCAGTGCCAGGGCTTCTGGAGCTCCGGACCATCGTGACTGGTGACTTGAGGGTCACAGTCACGTGATGTCATGCTCACAGTGGTGTTGCTTTCAAGCCTTTATCCCCTTTCAGAGAACAGAAATCAGCCAGGCTCTACCAGTCCTTCTGTGGAGGTTGGCAGAGCCAACGGTACAACTGTTTCTCACAGAACTTGTTTTGAAACAGCTTCTGGAATTGCAGTTATTCTCCCCTAATGGTCAGTTTTACTGCATACTGATGGAGAATGTGATTATAGGGTGGACAATGTTTCACAGAAAATACATTTCTCTCTCTCCTACTTTTGTTCTCACTTGCAGCCAATTGTAAATAGAATCTGAAACTTAGAAAATTAGTTGAGCTATATTAGTAAGTAGGATGCCTTTCTCCAATTTTGCATACCGAGTTTATTTTTAGGGTATATATATGGTATAGATTCCCCCCTCACTCCTCATTTCTAGCAGCTCTACACAGAATCACACATTTTAATGAGCCTAGGGCACAGGTGTTGCAGGAAAAAAAATAATGATGTTTGCCATTCATCTTTCAAATTAAATAATGTGTTTTTAAATAGTAACTTTTTTCATAATACATTATGGGAACAACATTTATCTGTCACATTTTAAAAGATGTATTTGTAATAAATGTAAATTACTTTTAGAAAATCAGTAATTAGGCTCATCAAAAAATAAACAATCTGCCACAAAAAAGATAATCTTTAGCATAGTTAAGTATAATAACTGTTATTTGAATAAGTTAACAAATTAGGGTAGATTGCTTCTGTAATTCATTTCCTATAGCACAAGTTTAGGTTATGGCATTAAGCTTCTGGAGTGGGGGTGGAGATGGCATTCGGCACCTCACACTTTGGTGAAACCCAATTCTCACATTCAAAAGCTCAAATTTTCTTTAAACTTGATAGGGAAAGTACATTTATCACTGGGGCTTGCGAATGGGAAATAACAAAATTTTTGTGTCACTCTTAAAACCAGATCAACATCTCAGAATTATCAATCAATAGCTATCTTATTAAATATGAGTAGAATGACTTTCTTAAAAAATTTGATGAAAATTAGCCTGTCACCTTCAGGCAAAATTTGAAAATTCTGTTTTTATCAAAACGCCATTAACTTGTCCTGTATTCTTTCCTCGTTTGCTTTTTGGGCCCGTGTCTCAGTCTGTGTGTGGATAAGTAAGAGCCTCTTCTTTAACATCAACTTTCCCCTCCCGTTTGAATCCTCAGACTTGGCCGTGGTTAGGAGCTGTGACAGCACAGTCTTCCACTGGGAAACACATGTGACGATAGTTAGTTTAGACAGAAACATAAAAGGAAGGCCCAGATCAGGAGATGCAGCCTTTAACCTAATCATTGTTCATCTTCAGGCCCTGAAAGGAGCGGGCGGCTCCGTGTGCAGGAAACTGAAGTGGGGAGGTTTGTCACTGTGCGTGCACTTTGATCAGAGGGGATGAATTGCAATTTGGAGAACCATTTTCTCTTCCCTTGATAGAGGAATTTGAGGCCCTAAATTACTTGGCTACTTCCTCAAATTTTGTATTCTTCTTGCCAGAATGATGTAATAAGATGTCTACAAATGTCATTTGTGACTTTTCCCCCCATTTGTTCCACAGTTACTTGCATTGTTGGGAGTATTTCTTCCACCTAAATGTCTTATTCAGATAAATATTTGCTATAACCCCGTCACTCTGACTAGTCTTTTTTCCTATCACGGCTTTGTTGACTCAAACTCATATTTTAAGTATGTGTGAGTGTGTGTATGTGTGTGCGTGTGTGTGTATTATGCATATAGTATGTATATATGCTAAAATATTAAATATATATTAAAAACACAAGAACTATACGTACCTTTCAATGAGATGATTTTCATGCTTGGAGAGGGTTACATTCTACCTATGCATATTTATATGTCGTTCTTCATCAAGGTTTAGAAGATTTTCTTCACAGGTTAAAGTTTGGGGGTTGGGACACAATGCAGCCTTGTCATTTGGCTGCTTCGCCTTTGAGGAGAGTCCTGGAATTCTAGAATCGTCTGCAGCAGCATTACGTTCTTCTGGCATTCCGGACTCACCTGGGTATTTCGAACTTTCTTTTTCACTGGCCAGCCTTGAAGGAGTAGTTGAGTCTGAGCTTTCTGCACAGACACTGGAAGCTTGGGGGAAATCACCCACTTCCTTTCCAACGTCAGATTCTTTCTGAGGGGGAGGACTTGAAAGAATCGCTATGTCTGCATTATCAGCTAGGAGAGAAATATCACTGAACCTAGAAGAGCTTGCTACTGCTTGTAACGGCATTGCAGCCTCGCCGGGACTTGCAGGTTCATTTGGAGGAACGGTGGAGGAGGAGGGCACATCTCCGTCGGGGTCACCCTCGACACAGGCCTCGAAGAAGCATTCGATGTCCTCCTTGTCTTCTAGGCCAGAGTCAGTAACGTCCAGTGGCAAAGGAGTATTGCTCTTCTCTTCCGTGTAATTGGTGACCTCCCCACAATCACTGTCATGAGATGAGAGCGATAAGTAGGAATAAAAGTCCCCTTTTCTCAGCTGGATGGGCCGGTGAGAATGTTCCAACACCTTCTCCTTGATTTGAGTTAATGAAGTAGGAGAAGCCGCCTCATTTTCAGGCTGAGATTTACATTTTAGGGCAGTCGAAGCCATGTCAATGATTTCCTTAACAAAGTCACGTACTGAAGAATCTTCGGCGTCCTTTTGCTGGATAGCATCTGGCTCACAGTCACAACAGGAAATGTCGCTGATGGAGGCATTGTCCTCGGTGTCATTTTGTTCAGGTGCTGGGCAGCAACCAGCAGATTTTCCAGCCATACTCGGTGCATCATTAGGTGAAGACTTCAGTATATCAGAGTCCTGACTATTGATAAGTCTGGTTTCTGAAGGCCGTGCTGGGCAAGACTTCTCGGTGGGAGTAGAAGCAGCCCTTTGATTTTCAAAGTAGTGGTGGTTTTGACATTTCTTTGGAAGATGTTTAACAGTTTGGAGGGCAAATTCCTTTCCAACCATGTCTGAATCATCTGAGCTATTCATAAATGCTTTACACTTACAATGCTCACTCTCTGAAATCCTCTTCCCGGCTGAACCAAGATTTTCTGATTCCTTTGAAATTCCATTAGGTTTGTCCTTCTGTCTTTCTGGAGTACTTTCAATATTGCCATTTTCCATGTCAGCTACATGTGGATCTTTACTAACTTTGAAAATATTTTTCTTATTTTCACCTTTTGTCCCTAACTCATGGGAATGGGATATATTCTTACCATTTCCATTATTTTCCGGGAGATGTTTTATGGAGCCATTTAGAAGGGCCTCGATGTTCAGGGTATCAGCAGGATTGGTCATGTCACTACTACCTACGCCCTTACTGCACTTTATCTCATCACTGAGATTACACCTTCTCTTATCTCTTGTCAAGGAAAACTTTGGTCTAATCCAGGTCTGTAGTTCATTTTTTATATAGTCTAGCCCTGACATCAAGTTGCATTCTTCATAAATTTCATCATCTGTTGCAATACTGGAGTCGTCATCTTCATCTTTGATGCACAGCTCTTCTTCTGTCAAGGTGAGGGTAGAGCTGGAGAGGAGGTCACTGTCATCCTCATCATCAGTGCAAGCAGAGGTGCAGGAGACATTAACGATCATGCTGACATTGACGTCACTTTCATCGGCCACTGAACGAGTCAGGCGCTTCCTGAATGATGCGTTTGATTCCGGGATCTTGCTCTTGTGTAACGCAATATCTTCTGAACAAAGAGACAGCTCATCACTGCTGCTAAGTTCTGTCAGAGATGCCGGCGAGTCTTCATTGATAGATGATGCTATGTCCAACGACAGCTGGCCAGTGAAGGACATCTTTTGGGAACTGCTTTGGAGAGTGATATCAGAAACACTTCGCTTTATCTTTTGCTCTGAGGGGCTCTGGATATTCTCCAAACGATTCAGGAGATCTAATGTCCTTTTACTCAGTTCACCAACTGAGCCACTGCTCACACTTATGTCCCCAGAGCTGTGACAGCTAAAAAGATCTTCATTGCTTTTACAGGATGTCAACCAACTTTCTAGAGAAGTACTTCGCTGGAGGCTCTCGCTGCCATTTTTAAAGATGCCCAACCCAAAGAAATCACCCCCCGGAGAAAGGGATTCAACAGATGAGCTGTGAGATAAAAGGGAGAGCTGTTTGGCATTCTGAACGCCAGTGAACGTCTTCTCTACATCACCGCTTTTATACGAATTGCGATCCATTTCATAGGATGTGTTTGCCAAAATCCTTTCATGGAGGGGTGCATCTGGCTGTAACTCTGTAGCCTGATGTTTAGATTTGCAGGATTTTTTATCAAAATAAAAACCATGAAGCAGGGGATCCTCCACATGTGCGTTTTCACTTTGCGACTGTTTCATTATCACTGGTAATTTGAGTTTTGAGCCTTGAAGGTACGAGTAATCATAAAATGTAAACACGTCATGTTTTCCTTGTAATTCTTCTCCCAAACAATCAGGGGTATGTTTGGTAACACTGTTTAAATCTCCGACTTTTCCATTTACACAACCCACTAGTGAAATGGACGACTGAGAGCTATTTGGAGGCTTAACGCATTCATCCTCGTCTTTAAATTTTTGCTTTCCCACGTTAACTGCATCTCCCGTTTGTGGGTCCAGATGTTCAGTTTCAGGGTTACTTGGGGACCCATCTACCGAATTCAGCAAGCACATTTCAGAATTGGTAGTGGCTTCGGTGTCTCCTTCACTGACGATTCCACTCTCACTGCCCGAATTGTGGCTCATGTCTCCTCCGTGGCATGGGCAGGGCTTCACCAAACTGGAGCCCCCTAGAAGATCTGGCAAAGATTTGGTGGATGAAAATGAAGAGTCTTTACTGAGACTCTTAGTTAAACCACTAGGCTGTGGCATGCTGGTGAACGCTGGATTGCTTTTCAGGAACGGCATGTGCTTGTCTTCATAGAGCTCCACATTGTGGAGGCTGTACACCTGGTAAATGTGTGGACTGGATGGGGCGGTAATGCTTGAGGCATACTGAGAACCTCCACTGTCACCGGCCTCTTCTTCATAACCAGGGTCTTCACTACCTGCCTCTTCAAGTTTTAAGGAAGGCATGACAGGTTGGGGTTCTTGATCGAGGTCATTTGATTCTTCATTCAAACTAATTAACTTGTTACTTATATCAGTTTCATCCCATTCTAGGGCGTCCTCACTGCTCCCATTAAGGTCCATCAAGCCAGGATCAATCACATTCAAAGTCTCCTGTGTAGGAGGAAGAAAAGAAGAATTAGGGAACACAAGCATGAAAATGTTATCCATTAAAAATCTCTTGGAAGAGTCAGAAAAGAAATTTGCCCCAAGCATAGATTTGAAACATAGCATAATTATCAGCTCTATTCCTCTCTGGAATAACATCCAAAATTATTGAAATAGGCTTTTCTATCAATAGTAATTTGTCACTGAAGGCAATAACATAGATTAAAATGTAAGATTATTACAGTCAAACTGTAATTTATGGAATTAACCATTTCCGATTGATTCATCTACACTTTTAGCCTTGAATTGAGTGAAGATAAAACTGTCAGGTAAATGAAGGTAAAAAGAAAAGAATAGCCCACAATATCTCTTAAGGTATGTTCGGTCTGATACTGTCTTAGTTCTAAAATCCAGAGTGGAATACTATTTGTAGCCGTATATGACAAACTGCCTCTTGCCTATATTCCTGGATTCTCCACTTGGAGCAGTTTTTGCCTGGGGAAATAGAATAGAGGTGTAGCCACCTGTAGAGCTATTCATGGTCCAGAGGCTGTCCCATGTCTATCCTTTCCTCTGCCTTCCCCTTCAGGGCAATGCCTCTTTAGAATTGGGCCCAGCTCTCCATCAGACCCAAGATGAACAACACTTGACTGGCTCCCTCACCTGTATCTTCCTGGACCCTGAGTCACAGGCGTGAGAGCTCCAGGGCAGTCCCTTAATCACAGTTCTCTCAGTTCCTTTCTTTCTCCATCTCTGTGAAAGAAATTCCACTTTGTCCCTTGTTAACCTGTTTCACCATTGTCAGCCCTGCCCCTTATTTCTTACAGGTAGGAAACTCTCCCTCTAGCCCACGTCTGGCCCTAGAATAACAACTATTTGAAGACTTTCCTGACTCCCAGGGAAGTAGTCCAGATTCTCTCACGCTGCTCTCTGCCTGAACAGTTGGGACCCTTGATCTTTGCTTGGATTTCTTGGTTTTAACTCTGTTTAGGTAGAGCTTGACTCATTCTGGGGTGTAATAGCTGAACAAACTCCTGGACTCTGTCCAGATTCCTTCGCCATCCTCACTTGCTGTCCAGCTGTCTGGATTCATGCTAGAGCCAAGCAAGAGAGGCGATATAGGTACTGCAGGCCCTGCCAGGCTCAATGACAGAAGAAATTCAGAACTTTGCAGTTCAGCTTCTGCTTATGCAGGGTAGCCAGGCAGATGAGCATGACTCTAGAACTATGCAGAGTCACTGAAGTACTGATTTTGCTGCTGACCTGCATGGCCTTGGGCAAGTTGCTTAACCTATTAGAGCACCAGACTCCTCACATCACTTGTTAAAGGGGGCTAGTGTTATGTAACTTTGAAGATAATTCTGAGTACTAAACAAGCTAATGCATGTGAAGGGCTGAGAAAGCAGTCAGTATAAGGTAGCTATGATTCTTAAAGCATATAGAATTGCTCTAGAGTGGCATTAAGGCAATTCATAAAGGGTTCTTCCTGCCTATCTCATTCTCTCCTTTTCATCATCCCTTTCAATTTGCTCTTAAAACCATGAGGGGTTCTTGACAGGGTAGGTAGAGAAAAGTGTCATACAGTATAACAGGTCAGCATATTTGCATTACAATTCAGATTTATTTGAACAGTCTGGTTGAAAAATAAGCCATGATAATTTATTCCTCAGTAGTGAGAAAAGGGTTTCACCAGCAACACAATTAGCAGAACTTTCTTAAATCTGAAATCTTCCTGAAACTAATAGTTAAAGGATACTACACAAACCCATTAAATATGAAATACCCATTAGAACTTTATTATACTGGATATGTAAGAGATTAAGTTTAAAAGAGTCCAATTACAAAGTAAACATTAATTAAGGGATATTTTTTAATTTTATAACAAATCTTTCCTGCTGATGATGTTATAGCAGTTAATTTATTTTTTAGTACACTGTAGTCATCACACTCACTTAGGTATGGAGTACATTCACTGCGATGAATTTTTATTAGAATTTCTGTTTATTCTTTGCTTGCTAATAAAGACAGGACTAATGACTGGTTAGTATGGATAATGAATGTTAAAATCTTCAGCTGTAGAAATGATCAATCAGTCTAATCAAATAGTATATTAATTTCAAATATATGTTGGCTGACACTATACTCTGACAGTGCTAATAAATAATTGAACTAGTCTTTCAAAGAAGCTCTCTTTGTAATTCTTTGGTTAACTTTAACACTTAGCGGCACAGATTTTCCGTGAGAGTCCTAAACCCAGGGGCTCACACTAGATGCCGGAATTATGCCATCTGGAAGCTTAGCCCAAGAAATGCTAGTAACTCGAACTTGTCTTCCATGACAGTCATTTTCTGACCAAATGCTATCTATTGGCTTTACAAGTGCAAGCCGAAGAAAGTATAAAACTTACAGCAATAGCTAAAAGAACAAATACTTTGCTCAATAACTTAGTTGGAGTGGAAAATTTCCATTGAAAATGATTAAACTTTTGAACATGATATTATCCTTTTTTCTTCTTAATTCTCTCCTCCTGTAAGTCCTCTTAAATGTATTGTAATTTCTGAAATTTTTTGTGTGTCAATTTTAGGGAGTATCTGACAAGATTCATTAATAAATTGTTCACTTTAGACTTTAAACTTTACGTATTAAACAAGTGCTGCTCGCTCTGCCCTCACTCACTCCCTTCTGTTGTGAATTAAATTCTGTCAATATTTTCAATAAAATCTCCATTTCCTCAAGATTTAACCTCAAACATGAAATGTAACCTGGGGGCAAGAATGTGGGGAAAGTTTCCAATAGGAAGGACATTAAAATATTTATATAACTAAACAGTTGTCTTTGAAAAAAAGATTATACAGAGAGAGAGAGAGAGAGAAAGAGAGAGAGAGAGAGAGAGAGAGAGAGAGAGAGAGAGAGAGAGAGAGAGAGAGAGAGAAATATAACTATAACTGGTGGGACAATATTTGGTTGAATGTTCTCTTTGATGATAGCCCAAGATAGTCACAAGCTAATTACGCTATTTTGTTGTTGTTTTCCTAGATAAATTGTCTGGTACTTTTTAAAAAGACACATGTGTTCCTGTTGTTGATAAAATGACAAATCAAAAATGGATGAGCTGGTGAGCTCAGCAGTCAGACTGCCTGGGTTCCAAGGCGATTGTAGGAGAGGGGGGTTGGGAGGCACAGTAACTCACCTCCCTCCTCTTATCCCATATCGAAAAAAAGTGGATATAGACAAAAATATAAGAATATTTGACTAAAACTAAAAGGATGGTAAGTAGCACATAAGGTTCCATTAGAGAGTCTGCAGTTCAGAGATGATTCTGAATTAAATTCATGTGTGCAAGGGTCTTTAATTCATAAACTTGCTTAACTGGTACAGAACTTTGGCCCCTATATTAATAATTGCACATACATACACCTTTACAGATCTGCTCAAGAAACAAGTGGCATTAGCTAGTGCTCGTTTATTTTTATTCTTGGAAGCAGGTTATTTATATTAATACAATATATACAGAGAAAGTACCTAAAAGTGGCTAGAGAAATGATGATGATGATGATGGTGAAAGAAGCAAGATTCTAATTACAGCAAGTAATGCATATCCGAATTAACTTCCTACTGTACTTGTATGTCTGAGTTAGGTTCCCAGAATCACATTTCTAGTATTTTCTTAAATTTTTAAGTTAAATGGTGAGTTTTATAAGAGATGAGAAATATATTATCAACTAAAAAGTGGAGATGAAGGAACATGGCATTCAATAAAACAACTCAACAGAGATCTGATACAGCTACTTCTGGATTCCTTTAATTTCCTTTAGAAAATTGCATTATTGAAAATCTAAAGAATCTCAAAAAAGCAGGATGAAATGAATGTCCCACTCAAAATTTTGGTGCTCAGAAGGGGCAAAACCACTAGGAAGTCTTGCAGTTTATGTTCTCCCTGTTTATTCTAGATCCAGGAGTCTACTGAGCAACGCCACTTGCAAAGCCCTGGGAGAAGAGATTTATCTGTAGAAAAGCAGAATACAACAAAAACATACAAATATAAATAGCATTCATCATAATTGAATGAAGATATGTATATTTACCCTAAGGCAAAAAGCAGGCCACACAGAAGTTTGAGGGGGTAATGAACAGCAGGGAGAAAATACTACATAGGTCAGGGTGGGGGAATCAATTGAAACGAGGGATAATTCCAACATTCATATATTCACTCTGCTTTTTTGATGCAATATTTTCCCTAGCGCCTACCTCCAAATCTGAGACCAAAGTGTCTGAGTATTACATGCATATTTATTTTCTCAAATTAGACAAGTAGAATTTTTTTTAAAACAAAAACATCAACAACCATAACACGTAGCTAGTCCTCAGAAAATGGGAAGACAACTTTAATGAAAACTCGAAGTTTGTATTACTATGACTCTTGCTGGGCAGAGACTAGATTCAGAGCTAGCAAGAAAAAAATATAGATGAAAAAAGAAATAGGATTAAAAACAATGATGTTGACTGGTGATCGACCATTCTGAGATTTGGGCTAGAAACTCAAACAGATCTGGGTTTGAATCCTGGATCCCCCACCGATGTGTTAACTGTGTGATCATGGACAAGTTATTTAATATTTTATGCTTCAGTTCCATCATTTGTATATCCAAGGTAATCACAGTACATGCTATGTACCTTGGAGGTTATTGAGAGCTGTAAAGGGGAGAATGTGCATACGGTCCTATGGAGAGGGCCTGGTACATGGCAGGGATATGGGACTGGCAGTTATATACTCCCTGTGCTGAAGGGAGAGGAGAACAGTACAGCTAACTGTTAAATAACTGTAACAATGTTTGCATGAAGACTGGTGGTTGGTTGACAAATCTCTATAGTACAACCACATGCATGTAATTCAGTAAAATAAACATCACTTAGGCCCCTTACTCACTCCCCCTGTACTGCAAATGAGGTGTAGGTTTGTCTTTGCACGTCTTGACTATGCTTATCCTTCAGAAATAACCAGATGAGAAAAGGCACCTCCCCAGGCCTCAGTAAGGCACATAGCTCAAGAACTTTCTCTTTCCTGAAAATAATCATTTTTAAAAAGGTGAGTCCATTGTCTGTGAAATTCTATCACAACTGACACATTACAGCAATCAAATACTGCTCACTATCTATCAGGTTGACAATAATTTTAAAGTAACTTGTCTCAGCTCAGAAAATCCTTTGAAAGTCTATCTCACACTAATAATCAAAAACTGTTCTAGTGAATGCTCTTTTTCAATAATGAAGCTGATCAGAAACTCAAAACCCCAAGTCATCTTACGAATATCACTAAAATGCTTACCAACATGGACATATTTCCTAGCCTTGATTACACAGATAGTTCTGAAATAGTTGAAAATAAAAAATCCATTAGCTGTTGTTTCAAAGTAAGCTTTACAGTAGCAAAGATTGCCTTAGTTCTCAACAGGGAACAGAGACAAAAGTTAGTCCAATATTGGGAAGTAGGTGTTTTCCTCCCAGATATATACTCCATGGGGCTCTTTCTGTTCTGTCTCCACTAGAGCACCAGTACCTAAAACAGTGCCTGGCAAAGAGTAGGTTTTCAAAAAAAAAAATAAATAAATACTGAATGAATTGCAGGAATAAAGACTTGTCGACAGTCTTGTGAACTGTTGAAGGAATCTGGGGAAAAGTCCTTAAGTTAAACTCTGCCATGGCCAAGCCACCTGGAGAATTTCTGACTTTCTAGCTGGTGCCGCCTCTGAATTATAAAAGCTAGTAGCCTCAAAAACATTGTGCTTCTTTCAAGAAGCCAGACAGCAAAAGTCATATACAATTGACCCTTGAACTATATAAGGGTTAGGAGCATTAAACCCCATGCAGTCAAAAAGCCATGAATAACTTTGACTCCCCCAAAATGTAACTACTAACACCTACTGTTGACTGGAAGCCTTACCAGCAACACAAACAGTGAATTAACACATATTTTGTATATTATTATATACTGCATTCTTATAATAAAGTAAGCCAGAGAAAAAAAAATGTTATTAATAGAAAATACATTTACAGTATTTATTGGAAAAAAAAATCCATGTATAAGTGGACCTATGCTGTTCAAACCTGTGTTGGTCGAGAGTCAACTGTATTGTATAATTCCATTTATATGAAATATCTAGACCAGATAAATTCATAGAGACATAATGAAAATTGGTGGTCCCCAGGGGATTGGGGAAGAAGAGAGTAGGAAGCAATTGCTTAACAAGTGTAGAGTTTCCTTTTGGGGTGATGAAAATGTTTTGGAACTAGATAGAGGTGACAAGTTTACAACATTGTGAATGTACTAAATGCCAGTAAATTGCTCTCTTTAAAATGATTAAGTTTATGTTATGTTAATTTCACATTAATTAAAAAGAAAAAGTAACAATATTCCTCAGTCCTGTTGAGTTTCAGAGCCTATAACACCATCAAACATAACAAGACTTCATCACTCTATTGAGGACCTTGCTTAATAAAAAAATTACAACTGATAATACTTCTGAATTCATTTATATCACTGTGCATGTACTGCCAATAAAGATAATTTTTTATTACAGACTTGTTTGGTCTGCATTCATGCTCGTCTTTCTCAGAAAGGCTGAAGAGAGGAACATCCTGTGTATAATACTTCCCTTAATTTAACTTCACTCATTTTGAGGCAACAATCCCTTTGAGGAAAAAAAAAAAGGAGTGTGATTAACAGAGCCCTTGTTTGCTGAACCGCTGGCAGGATCACCAGTGACCTTCTGAGAGCCCAATCCAACTGCATCTCCTTCGGCCTTATTTTACTTGATTCCTCTATAGCATTTAATTCCATTTTTCTTGAAATTTTCTTTTCCTTTGTTTACCCTGAGGCCGAATCTCCTAATAAAATCTGCTTCACCTGACTGTTAAATGACAGTATGTCCCACAATTCTACTTGCCTCTTTTCACCTGACAGACTCCTCTGCCATGTGTTCAGCTGCAGGAGATCTGATTCTCTATTATTTTGAAGAGCATATAGGCTACCGTGAGGAGAAAGGAATTCAGAGAAAGTGTTGGGGGAGGGGGCCACTGCAAGAAGAGGGAATAGTAAGAAGCAAAGGTGGATGGGATAGAGTCTTGTGGGTACCTTCAAAGGAGTGGTGAGCAACTTGCAAAAGAAACAGAGGAAAATCCAAGCAGAACTGGTATAATATTCTGGGAGCTGAGAGAAGGAAACTTTTAAAGTCGTGGGTGGTTAAGAGTGTTATAGTCAGAAAAGACAAGAAGAATGGAAGGTAAGGAAAAGCCACTGAATTAGCAAGAAGAAAGTCATAAGGAGGCTGTTGGGTGAGGAAATGAGATAAGACCTGTTAGAGAGTGGACTGAAGGAGTCAGGTTTCACAGTGAATCAGCTGTTGAACTTGGGAGCCTGGTCCTGCCAGGTGCTCTCCACTGCCTTTCTGGGCTTCTAGCAGCTGGCTTGGAAGGAGAACAGAGGTGGAGAAGCCATGGAGGCCCCAGACTGGGTAGGAAACATTTTAGTGTTTTAACACTCCCTCCCTCAACAATAGATACAGTATTGAATCTATTTAAAACAACAACAAAAACAACAACATAAATCATATTTAATCCTTTTAAATTAGATTTTGTGTGTGAAAAATATGTTTGCCAGAAACTTTAAGGTTCTACAAACAAGGTAGTTGTGAAGCTGTAGCAAGGAATTCCATAGAAGAAAGGACACACTTCTTTCTCCCCTTTCTATAACTTAAGTTTCACTGGAAGGTCAACTTCAAAGAAGAGATATTTTGATTAAAAGGCAATATGTTTGTGGCAATAAATTAGATGAAGTTAGATGCTGTCACAATTTCTACATATCTTTTAGGCGTATGAACCTAGGTGGCAACCGGTGAATGCTTGCATCAACCTATGTTTTTCTTAACAAGTTTATTATTGTATAAATAATTATTCATACTTGTTAAGCATTCACTGTAGGAAAAAGTTACTTTCCCACCCAACTCTGAATGTTTTACTGTAACTAGAAAAAAACCTTTTCCTCTGGCAAAGAAATTATTTTATTTTGACTGCTACATTATATGTAAACATATAGAAATTTGTATTATATTTAGAACAGACTGAATAGAAAAACTAGCATATCTTTCTCTTCTTAGTTGCTATTCTGTTTCCCTGAAAAGTTTCTCCAGAGTTTCAAGAAAGTATCTAAATTTTGGATTGTTTTAAAATGAACTAAAAAAAAAAAAATCTTAGGAAGAGATTTTTAAATAGAAGGAATTTTTTTAATCTGACATCTTCAGTATCAACTAAAATCAAAAGAAAGTACTGAAGAAAAATAACCCCAATAAAGTTGTAAAAACTCAACTGCAATAAATATAGTAGTATTTTCTACATTCTACCCTATGGTAAACCTATTCGAATAACAATAACAGATCCACATGCCAAGTTACATAAACAATTTCCCACCCCCAATGATAACATCTTGCCCCATTTTTCTACCATTATTCTGTTTGGTGTTTGCCTTTTGACTC
The DNA here is from genome assembly GCF_014176215.1 of Rousettus aegyptiacus. Taxonomy (NCBI): domain Eukaryota; kingdom Metazoa; phylum Chordata; class Mammalia; order Chiroptera; family Pteropodidae; genus Rousettus; species Rousettus aegyptiacus. The sequence continues at coordinate 98,570,306 of NW_023416306.1, forward strand.
ACAGAAGTTGACATAACATTTGAGTTTTGTGCCTCAGGATATAATTTTTGCTTTACTTTTGCCATAAGGAAAAGGGAAAAGTACACTATTGGCTCTCCTTTACGATAAGGATCATCCATTGATAAAAACCTATAATTTTAAAACCTACAAACCAAATTTTTAGTAAGGAGGAAGTTAACAGTCCTGTAAACAAGTAAAGTTTACTAACACATGGGCTTTTCTGTAAGATAGACTTGAGTTCCTAACTTTCAGATTGAATTTTATGAACACAAGATTTATGGCATGATGCCGGGGTAACCTAAAGCAGACAGAGAGGTTGGCCACCATGCTGAGGTCTGCCTGGAAAGCCAAACAGCAGGTAACAGAGTTTGCCCATATTTAGGACTCATGTCCTTTACAAAGTCCTTATTATTTGAGAGAATTTTGTGTCTTTTCTCTCTCTACAAGGTACACATTAAGAGCCAGCATTGTCTTACTACTGTTCTTATTTCTTTGGTACTCCCAGATATATAGGAAGTGGGTTTGTTTTTTGTTTTTGTTTTTTAATTTTAAGATTGTGATGATAACTTACCATTTAGAGAAAAAACTAAGAATAAAATGTTGGCGAATTTGGATAAGCAAATTAAAAATGACTAAAAATGATAGGTATCATTTTAATCTTTTTTTCCATCTTATCTATTCCAGTCAACCAAATTTATCTTGCTTTTCTCAGTTTATCATCTGATTGGCCCAAGGTTTAAGATGATTAGCAGGCAAGTCAGCTACGATTCATTTTCTTAAGATGGCTTAACCCTTGTTTCTGCATCTGATTTTATTTCCTTTGATTTATATCTTTGTTTTAATAGCCTCCTTTAAAGATTACTACTTTTAGAATTAGGAAGGACTAGTAAGTCTCAAAATTGGTATTACATTTCCCCTGAGCTGTCACCGTTCCTTTCATAAAAAATAATTGGAAAGTATACAAGTTATACTTGATGCTGGAAAAGTTGCTTGAAATTTCAGGATGAATTTACCTAGAAGGTAATAAATGTCTTTGAAGGAAGGTTCCAAGAGATTTTATACTTCTGAGTCCTAGAGTCCTTAGACATGTTAAAATGTAGACTCCCTGGGAGATTTTCTCATTGAGATCTCAAGGGAAAAATACTAAGGATTCTGATATTCGATTAGATGAAAAAATTCAATCTTGATTGGACTAGAAGCTCTGGTCCTGGGCTCTCATGAAGGAGGCTCTTGAGAGTTTTAAATGTCAGGACCTTAATTCAAATTGTAACCCAAATCAAAGATTCCTAAATCAAAGTAATGTAAATTTCATTCAAGAAGAAAAATGATCTCAAAATGTGAATTCATTTATAAATTAAAAAAAAAATTAGAGGCTTTGGATCACCTTAATCCCTTAAAATCCATTTGCAAAGCAAAAAAAAAAAAAAAGCAAAAATGACTAGGAGCCCCAACCTCTTTAGATATGGGTCCTTAAGCTGGCAGCTAAGAGAATATGCTATAGTCCAGCGAGAAAGACATTGCCTGACTAGCAGAGCTAATTACCTGGGCCAACCCTGCTGAATTTACTATTCTAGGCACTGGACACTTGTAGCATTTGTGACTTATCTCTGCTCTTCTTGCAGTCACTGCAGAGTGTAGCATAGTTCGATGACATAGAGTGTGGCTGCTTTTTCTTTCCTTAATAAATAGCAATAATCAGGAAAATACAGTGCCAGGTGACCTCCACCTCCTACCAAATCAACAGTATTTTTCAAAGGCCCATTCTCTGCAAGACATCCTCCTGGCCACGTCATCGCTGCTATTAGGAAGCACGAGGAACACTTGGATAAATGAAGATAGATCCCTCATGTTTATCTGCAGAGAGGTTCCACACTAAGGCAACAAAGGCTTCACGTTTCTCCCTGGAATTAAGTCCCCCCTCTCACCAGATTAATCATTTTCCCTCATTATTCAGTAAAATCATTAGATGAGCTGTGACTCCATAAACTTTAGGAACTCATTTATTACGTTGCTTGATCAGAACTTGCGTTTATTTACACAGCGTACCCATAAAACCCGGCTTTCATTAGTGCTGGGGAGGAACAGTCCTGCTCCTCTCGCTGGAGAAGGTGAAGCTGGAGAAGATAATTAACCATGAAACAATAAGGAGGCTTGCTGGGTAAGCAGCAGTGTGAAAACAGTTACTCCTCACAAAAGAGGGGAAATTAGCTTGCTGGATAAAAAAGGAAGTGTCAGATTGAAGACTGAAAGGCCTGCCAACAGAAGTAGATAGCTCTATGCATCATTAATGAAATTTTTTAACACTTAAACACCACAGCTGTCCACATTGAAATGCATGTAAATGCCATGTGTTTCCAGAGATTAATATGCATGTTAAAATATTTCTTTCCCCTCTTAAACTTCTAGATATTGTCTCTGTCTGTTTCGTTTCACCTACTTTCTTTCCAAGAATAAAAATACACCAGCTTTCTCAGCAGTGTGTCCTCATTTCCAAAACCCACGTACACAGAGCATCCTGGAGATGGGCAGCATGCTCATTATATTTTAACAAACACATTATTTTACATTCATAATACCGATATTTTAGTAAACAGAAAGTTTGTTTTGATTTTGCTGCTTCACGGAGTGAAGACTTTCGATGTGCGTTTCCTTTCAAAACTTCCTCCTGGAGCATTAGTGCTCCCTGAAGCAGCCCCATTTTGGCAGAAATTCAGTTCTGTGCAGTGCCAAAAGAAATAGAATAAACAAACACTGCTCCATGCAGCTGGCGAGATAATTTACATATTACTGCACACCAAACATGAAGACCTGAATATGGATTAGAGCTACGGTGATGACACAAATGTCATATAGATAAAGAGAAACAAAATCCAACACGTCGTTGTTTATTTTACCACTGCTACTGTATGAGTGCCACTCAGAAAGGAAAAAAAAAAATGGAGGAATTGCGTTTTGAAAATTAGACTCCCTTCCTTATTTGAAGTGAGTTTTTTAAGACTAAAACAAGAAGGGGGGGGGGGAAAATACCAAAATAACCTGTGAAAAGGCACAGGGTTCTCTAATATTTTCTGCTTTTGTCTTTTGAGTTAAATCAATTTTAATGTGAGTCAACTTGGATGAGCTGGGTTAGTGATCTTATAGGAATAACCTTTAATGTACAAAGATAGCTGAATTCCTAACTAGCCCCTTCTCCACCACTGACAACTTCAGCTGACCACTGTGCTCTTTAATTGATATTTCAAGTTCCACGGGATTCTTGGTTAGGGAGATCCAGTAGGCCATTTAATCCCATTAAAGTTCCATCAGGAAACACCATTCAGTGGACAGGACTTGCCTACAGTCCACAGTTAACTTATCTTCTCTCCTTGTTCTGCACAATCTGATTGCTACAAATTGGTTGCCCCTTTTTGTCCATAATGGATGTATAGGTGTCCTAGGAAGGAAGGGACAACTCTCTGGATATTTGTTGCTGAAACTCCTTTTCTAGTCCTTGGGGATGATGACAGCTTTATGAAGAGCTAAGAAAGTAACACTTAACAAATGATAAGGGTGGCAGAGTAAGGAATAAATAGATCGCAAGATATTTTAGCTTCCATCCAAACGGAAAATTCTTTATTCTGCATTGGACGAGGTTGATTTTCCTTTACATGCAAATACTGCTCTTGAAATGGAATTATCTTAGGAGCTCCTAATACTTAATCTTTAGAAGTAATTGTTATTATGCTTACTCTTGCATAAGTGTAAAAACAAAGAGAGAAATCGGGGCCATGTGGAAGAATCTAGTTACTTAGATATGACTAAAGTTTAATAGTCAAGGAATGTTCTTTAACACTGAAGAAACAAACCATTTGAGAAAGGTCAAGGGAGTTGGAATTTTTTTTTACAGGTGAGGAAAAGGTTATATAGGGACTTATTTTCTATAGCATTTGGAAAGTTATTATGAGTAGGACAATGAAAAAATTCTCTATTTCCACAACTCCAAACTTAAGAAATGGAATTCCATTGCAACAAAATAATTAGATGAGACACACCAACAGGGTCTGTTATTAAAAGGGCAACTAAATATTTGTACAGAACCCATGACATTTTGTGAAAAATTTATCCCTAGACTTTTTAAAAAACAGCAGGGACAATAATGTGTTCATACCAGTTTTCTACCTAATCCTACACACTGTTTTCAAACCAAGCTTCCTAAAAATGAGTCCTTTCTTTGTATTACTTTCAGTGGCTATTTCTCTTCAAATTATTCTGACTTTTAAAGTATTCTATAGCCTGGTCAGATAAAAAAGACTGAAATTTAAATTAAAGCTCCCCCAAAGCTGACCTTCACTATAATAACTGCCTTTGAATAGTCCCTGCTCACTTACGTCACCATGCTTCTGTTTGTAGTAGGTAGTCAATAAATATTTTTTGAATGAATGGATGAATTTGGTTTCTATTGCCCTCACCAAATCAGTCTTAAACTCCTTTACAAATATTTCTCTGGAGACTTAGCCCTCAGCCATTTCCTTCTCATTTGATTCTTAAACTAGTGATAGAACCGCACAAGTCAGAATGTATATTTGTTGATTCATTCAACAAATGTTCACTGAATACTTACTACACAGTACTGCCCAAGCACTGAGCAGATATAAAGGTGAATTGAGCATAGACTCACCTCTCAACTCTCTCTTTATTTAGTTTTGTAATTGGTGCTGTCGTGTTCAGCCCAAACACAGTTTGGAATAATTATTGTCTCATCTATGTCAATATTATCTTACTATCACTCCATATAGCTTGCAAATTCTTTGAGAGTGAAGATCATGTCCTGTACTACTTCTGTGTAGACAAATATCAGAACAATGCTGTGCATATAGCAGGTACTCAAGAGGTACTTCTTGATTATCTGCCTACAGGTTCAGTTCCTTCCATTCTATAATCCAGTGGAATCAGACAGCAAACCCTCCTTGCAAATAGGTTAAATATTCAGAATGCAATACTTGCATAGTCAATAGTGATACAGTGATAGTATATTTAACCCACATTAAATATGGGAAGAATATTTAACCTACGTTAAAATAGATTTAGTTTTTCAGACTTTAGGCCTGCCGGTACTATTTTGTACTGATACACTCCTTTATGTAAAAATCAGCTTACTTAATATTGATATTTCAATTTTAACCCCCAGTTGACTAAACATAGAATCTTTTCATTGACATTCAGTAGTCATTTATATGTTAAAAAAAATCATAAACATAACTCAAGTGAAACAACAGACCTAAAATATTAGACCTGAATGTAAAAAAGAATATTAGAGTGAATCTGATCTTCCTAAAGGATAAGAAAATTATTTGACCCCAGTGGCATTTCCACTTAAATGTTTTCTCTTCAATCAAAATTTAAATGTGACTATTACTTCATGATCAGCAGGTTGGTATTGAAGCTTAATACCTATTATTTCTAGACCAGTGCTTCCCAACCTTTTTCAAGTGACATATAGGAAATTCTAATATGAACTTGCGTATTGAGGAGAAAGGTTACTTACTGCAGAAGGCAAAAGGCCTGGGCCCCTCCCGGGCCCTGCCCTGCATTCCCTTCCCCACTTCCCTTCCATGTACCAGGAGCAATAAGGGTTTTACCATCTCAGCTCACCTCTACCCGACTCAGGGTCCTTGGCTGATCAGCTGTATACAACATAGATCAAATTAAAGATTTCTTTGTTCCGAAAAAGTATAAACATATGAGAAGGTGGAAAAGTGGATCAATAAAGACTGAATTAATGGGAGTCTGATACAGGAAAAAAAAATAAATAAGCACACTAAAGCAAGTTAATATAAACTTTTAAGACAATCTTATTCATTCATTCATTCATTCATTCAATAAATATGCATTCGGCAAATTTATTGAACAAATATTTACTGAATGAAACAGACAAGGTTTAGTTCTAGGACTTAGTAGATGAGATTATAATCTGCGATAAGATATTAGAGGTAAATTTGATCTACCATGGAAGGTCAAGTAAAGCCTGCCTGAGGAAGTGGCTCTTGAGCTGATTCCTGAAGAATGATAAAATTTGGGGGGAGGGAACTCAAGGTATGGGTGAGTGAGGAAAGCGGAAAGAACAAGGCTCTTAGGCAGGGAGGAGCATGCTGCATGTGAGGGCCTGACAGCAGGCAGTGGGTCTGGCCTGCAGCAGGAGGATACGTGATTGGAAATAAGTCTAGAGAAGCAGGCAAGATGGTATGATCGGATTAGTGTTTTTAAAAGATTACCCAGGCTACAGGGTAGAAAACAAACTGGAAAGGAAGCAAATTTTGATGCAAGAAAGGTAATGTTAGAGGCTACTACAGTGGTACAAGTAAGAATAAAAACAATGACAGCAAACATTTATTGAACACTTTCTCCGTGCCAAAAATATCCTAAACACTTTATGATAGATGCTGGTGGCTTGGACTAAGGTGGTATACAGGTAGGGAAAACTAAATGAACTTGAGAGTTATTTATAAAGTAAAAACAATAGGATCGGAAAAACCATGATTTTAAATGATTTTAAATATTCTATCACTTTACTTAAATGTTCACTTAAAATATGCATTATTAGAAATCTCTGTTGTTTACAATTGTTTGGCTTTATTAATTAAATACAATAGATAACCTTTATATAAAGAGAGAAGATTATTTTCTGAAAGTAAATTTGGGAAGGATAACAACTAGGTCAAAGGGTGTGCATACTTTTTCAGATATTGATAAATAGCTAAAAATTATGACAGTTTGCAACCCGGTCTCCCCTCTTGAACACTGGGATTTGTCACTAATTTTCCCACTTATTGATGAGCAAAAAAAAAAAAAGCAACTCACAAACTTTTACTTTGCATTTCTTTCTATTATTAATAGTTAGGTTGGATATTTATTTATGGCTTTAGTGACCATTTCTTTTTACTACTTTGTGAATCACCTGATCATATCTTTTGCCTATTTTTTTTTTTTTTTTGGAGATTTATAACTAACTGGATGAACAATTATTGGGGCAAAAATTTCCTGTAATTTGAAAGGATTTTAATCTACTATGGAACTTGAAAATATAAAATGGAGAATCTCATGCAAGCTCCCTCAGAGCAGAACTTAAGAACTGAAACACTGATTTCCCATAAATGCCTGATTTACAGAAGATCGAGACTTATCTCCTGACCAATGATCATTATCCAAGAATCTCTCCCCATCCTCAATTAATGAATTTACCACTTAGATTCTGGATGGACTTCTCCCTCTTTCCACTCCCTGCTCATAAATACAGCCCATTGGGCTCATGTGCACCTTGCTATGGCATGCAATTCCCAAACTGCAATTCTTCTGCTATTACTGAATAAACTCAATTTCTTGTAATGCAAGCTTGCCTCAGTTTACCTCCTTATTTAGTTTGACAGGAGTCGGAGTGGAGCCAGCCTACAGAGGCTTGGATGGTTATGAACTCTGATTTACAAGCAAAATGGAGCTATAACATATCCTTGTTTGGTAACATCCTTAAAACAGCATTTCGGTCATTGAAGCCAGACAGTCGTATTCTGATAGACTGGAAAAACTCCTTGGAAATAAGCACACTAATAAGAAGTCTTTTCTAGTCATCGGGCTGAGGCAATTGGAGTAGGATAGTGAGAACAGAAAAAGGAGAGTGTGACTTTTCACACAAAAAATTACTAAGGAAAACGGGAAGCTATATTTTAGCCCAAACCCACTTGTACCATTAACAATTCCATTTTTTCAGTTTCTCTATTAAAAAGGTCTTCACTCCTTTAGGAATCACTCATTCTCTTGGCCCCTGGGCTCTTTGTGCTTGCAGCCCCTCTGCTTTTATCTGGGTTCTGACCTTTTGCCCAGGCCCTTTTGGATTGATGCTTCCTAAGAATTGGGTTTTTAGCCCTACTTGACCCTAATTCTGCATCTTAGGTTTTTCCCGAATTTATATCCTTGGATCAAGTTTGTCCTCTTCTGTACCTAAAGCACTAAGCTCTGGAGCCCTAGCTTGGATTAGAGTCCTCCATTTCAACCAGTGCTGAGGACTTAATGATTTTAGCTCTATTCTTTCAGTAATTGATGTATCAATCAAGCAGAAAACTAGTAAGGATATAATTGACCTGAACAGTACTATCAATAAACTGGACCTAATTGACATTTATAGAATATTTCATTCAACAGCAACAGGATACATATTCTTTTCAAACACACACGGGACATTCATCAAGATAAGACTACCTTCTGAGCCACAAAATAGACCTTAACAAATTTAAAATAATAGAAATCATACAATGTGTGCTCTCAGACCACTATGAAATTAAACTAGAAATCATTCACAGAAAGGTAGCTGAACAATCCTCGAATATTTGGAGATTAAATAACATTTCTAAATAATACATGAGTTAAGGAAGAGGTATCAAAAGAAATTTTAAAATATTTTAAATTAATTCAAAATGAAAATATAATTTATTAAGATTTGTTTGATGCAACAAAAGGAGAGAAATGCTTAGAGAGAAATTTATAGCATTAAATGCATGTATGAGAAAGAAGAGAGAACTGAAAAATCAGCAACCTAAGCTTCTACTTTAGGAAACAAAGGGAGAAAAAGAGAAATTTAAGTCTAAAACATGCAAAAGAAAAAAAATTAGAACAAAAATCAGTGAAATTGAAAATAGAACAATAAAGATCAACTAAATCAACTAGCGTTAAGATGGAGTGTGTCTAGAATAAATTTAGCTGGTTTAGTTGGGGCCAGTTCTGGCTGGAAAGGAGGAGGATGAGGATGAGTGGTTATGTCAACCATGGAATCTATCACTTTAGACAGTATTTCCTCAACTACTTCTCTGTCATTTGCTCATGTGTTTATTAAACAAAAACATATTAATTGCCTAGTATGCCAGGCAATGCATTAATTTCTAGACAATTATAATTATAAGACTCATTCCCTGCAATACCACAAATAATAATAGCAGCCAACATTATTGACTCTTTGGCAGCAGCTGTGCAAAGAATTTTTCACTTATTAATTCATTTAAAACTCACATAACCTGAGGTAGGCATTACTGTTATCTCCAGCATACATATGAGAAACTGAGGCATAGAAGAATTAAATAATTTGCCACACTCACAATAGTTACTAAGTGGCACAGTCTGGCCCAAGCTCTTAGTCACCATATTCTATTACAATCCTCAAAGAAAGGAAATTCCTCAACTTCCCTTGAAAATCTATTCTGTCCACTGGAAATCTTCACACTAAGGACATATGTCTTACTTTTAAAATCAATCCCTTCACTTGTAACTGAAAATCATTCCTTCCTTCCTTCCTTCCTTCCTTCCTTCCTTCCTTCCTTTTTTTTTTTTTTTTTTTGTCTATTTTGAGTGGGAACAGGAGGTAGGGCATGTAGAGCTGTATATAATGCACTTTCACAATCTGAAGAAAAAATGGGAACAGAAAAATAAATTTATTGGGAATTAGTTTTAAAAGAGCTTTTTGGTACCTTGAAGCTTGGTTAGAAATACTCTAAAGAAGAAGGCTGTTTTTGACATGTATAAAGATTTTTTAACAACCATCTCTCTTGTAAGTAATTAAGTACAAGTAATTACATAATTACTTGATTATGTAGCAGCACTAAAATTTTACAGGAGGTTTTTCACTTAAACTCGAGTCTTATAAAAATAATTGCTCCAAGTCAAAATTAATTTCTAAATGCAGTAATTCTTTCTGCTTTTAATTTTTTTGAAGGGAGGTGGGGTGGAATCTAGGTCTATTTTTGTTTAGCAACCAGAGCCAGAGAAATAAGTTTTTAAATAACATGTCACTGTGTTCAGACACTGACTTGAAACTTAGAATGACTCCCTAAGTTATGATGGTGAGAAACACGTAAATGGAAAATGACATTATAAACCAAGAACACATTCTAGGGAATTTCTTTGGCAATAAATTTCTAAAATCATCGATCATATTTGGGCGAGAATGCTCATACTTTAGTCACAAAAAAGCAGCTTAAAATTCTTGGTTTCTCAAAATGCAACACTAAAAAGTAAGATTAAGAGATAGAAAAATAAAGAAGACTCACAAAACATAATTTTATGTAACCTCTGCTTCTGAGAAACAAGCTTGAGTAACGTCCTGTGTGGGGTTTTTTCACCCTTTTCTTTCATTCTTTCTTTTCTTCTTTCTTTTTTAAAGTGAGCTGTCTCATCATTGCAAATTTTCTCAAGTTCTTAGAACTCTAATTAAAATGTGGTAATTGGTTATGTTACCTCAATTACCATGATGCATGGACATTGATGCAAAGTGACACCAATTGAATCCCTTGGGTGTTTTACCCTGGGGCCATCCCATTTATCGTGGCCTTATTATTTTCAATTATGTGGCTAGATGTGTTGCATACTTTCAAGACCAATAAATGTGCAGGGCTTTTCTGAGCACAAGGTTCTGTTCTCAATGCTAGAGCTCTGGAGTGGCAGGGTAAAAGAAAAAAAAATACGTACTTTTTTTGTAAAGAATAAAAACTTAAAACCCTAAATTTGCTAAGGATTCAAAGGCATCATTGCTGAAATAAAGGTATTTCAAAAGAGTCCAGTTTATTTATGCTTAAAACATTCGTTTCAAAAGCAAGTATAATATACTTGTTGTTGATAACTCCTCCTCCTATGAAAACAGTGATCGAATCATTCAGAGGCCTTGTGTTACGAGTTAGACAGGTGAGGAAACTGAAATAAGAAAGAAAAGTTTTCTTCCCCTTTAAGTAAAGGTTGGGTTTTGAAAAGGGCTAAGCAGAGCTGTAGTGTGTACTTTACAGGTGTATATTAGGAGTATAATAGTATTTTACAGAGCCATGTTCCTAGCACTAACGTGAAGGTAAGAGCGCTCCAAAATGATTATAAGCGTATGGTGTTTCCCAGCAGAGACTCTGCCGGCGTTCTAGGAAACAACCGTAGACTGACTGTTCTCTGCATTGTCATTGTCTCCCCACGCCCAGTCAATGCCAGTGGTGTCCTCAGTCATTATGAATGACTTCTGGGCATTTCTCCACAAAAATCTAAGAGCGAACTAGGACAGTATTTGGAGAGATCATCCATAAATATAATTCTAGGTTCACTGTCTGAGTATGATCCCTGTGTCTTCACCAGGTTTTCTTTTTATTTTTTTAAAAAAAAAAAATCATATTCTCCAATTTCTGAATTATAGCAAAGTTTCTGTCCTTTTACTTATGAATTTATATCCTGGTTTAGTTTGAGTATTACCAAATAGGTACAGTATTCATTCATATGCTGCTGCTGATAGGAAAAACAAACAAACAAAAAACAACTGAATCGGGAAAGTTGGGAGAGAAAGGAGGATCTTTTAAACAATCTTTTAAAGACTAGCAGAGCAGGGATATCTGTGGTAGAATCTCAGACTTTATTTCCAAATCAATACCCAAAGAGCCTTATATCTGCAATCCTTTGAAAGTACTTTTCTATCTGAGCATATATTAATTGTCAGTTCGTTTTCCCCATTTTTGTCTTTGCAGTCAAAAGCTAACTCAAGAGAGTTTTACATAAAACTCATCTTATTACTTTTAGAAATACTTTTGAAGTAAAAAATATTGAGTGATAATATATGATGACCAAAGCATTTCAATCAAAAGAATACATGCTAAAATCTAAACTTATTTTTCAAACTTTTCAATTTTTCAAAAGAAATTCTTTTCCTCTATCTCAAGTTTTTCCTTTTTATTCAGCAATTTCTCATTGTTGGATTTATTTATGTGTTGCAAGTAAGCTCAATACTTAATTCCATCCATGTATTTCTCCCACTGATACCAACTCTTTCTTTACCTAACAGCCAATGGATAAGAGTGGAAGGAAGCATTAGAGTTACTTCCAAATTAAATTTTCTAACTAAATCTTATTTAGCTTCAATCTTTAATGCATCAGGCAAAAATTCTTAGGACTGATCAACTATTAGAAAATGTCAGTTGTTTATATGATTCTTTTTTTATTCAATTCACAAAAGAATCCCAGGCAGTTTTTAATAAAAAATGAAAAATAAAAGTATAAATCATTAATACAGGATATGTTAACCAACCAATGTTATCTTGGGGGGAAAAGAAAGGCAAGGAATTATATCAATAAACCCTTTAAGTGCTGAAAGAGCTTAAAGTCTTGGAGTCAGAGATGCAGGATTGGGGGCAATTTATATATCACCTGTGATAATGAAGAAACTTAATCCATAATTTTCTAAATTGTATTGGAAAAATGAGATTACCTGTTTTCAAAATCAATATGCTTTATTTGTATTTATAAAAGTCCTGTTAATTTACTTGTTTTTTTAAAAAAGTGGTTGCATATCTACCACTCTTTTCATTAAAGAAGGCTTCATCTCAGAGAGACAAGTTAGGGTGTTGATTCAGGACACTGAAGACTGAGACAAAATGCCTAGGTGTGAATGACAGATCAGTTACAAACTAGCTGGGTAACTTTGGACAGGTTGCTGAAACTTTCTTTGCCTCATCTTTTTCTTCTATAAAATTGAGGGTGGGGAGTACATATATAGTATGATTGTTAAGTCTTAAATAATGTAACATGTAAATAAATCACTTAGGACAGTGCCTGACATGTTAAATGCTATATGTTAGCTATTATTATTATTTTCATTATTATTTCTTTCACAAAGAATGACCATTTTTATTTACTTGCTCCAAGGCGAGGATACTCACTGTCAGGCTTTAGGTTAATCTATCAACCCTGATAGATTTGTAATTATGTAAAATTCTGTACATGCCCATGTGTTATTAAAACAGTTTTACTGAGATATAACTGGCATAAAATAAACTTCATAACTAAAATGTACAATTTTATATGTTTCAACATATGAATACTCAGAAAACTATCACTATAATCAAGATAATGAGTATATCTATTACCCCAAAAACCTCATTATCTTTTATAATTCCTCCAGTGGCCACAAAGATTTTACCCTACATATTTTTTCTGAATGGTTTTTACATTTTACATTTAGCTCTATGATCTATTTTGACTTGATTTTTGTATATAGTGAAATTTTGTATGTAGTTCAATTTCATATTTGTGCATATAGATATTCATTTGTTTGAGAATCATTTGTTGAAAGACTATCCTTGGACTTGTCTTTGCACCTTTGTTAAAAACTGATTGACCATTTTATGTGCAGCGCTATTTCTGAAATAGTTATCCTATGCCATTGATCTATTTTTGGCCTTGATACTAATGCCATACTCTCTTGACTACTATTGTTCTTTTATAAGTCTTGAAATCAAGACTTATAAGTTCTTATAAGTTCTCCAACTTTATTCATCTTTTTCAAAATTGTTTTGGCTATTCTAACTCCTTTGTATTTCTATATGAATTTTTGAATAAGCTTATACATTTTACCAAAATATCACAGGAATTTTCATTTGGATTATATTGACTCTATTGATAAAACAGCAAAGAACTGATAACTTAACATTGTGCCTTCTGATGTATGAATACAGTATATTTCATCACTCATTAGTTATTTAATTTCAGCAATACTTTGTGGCTTTCAGAATATAGGTCTTACATATTTCTGTTAGATATATCCCTAAGCATTTCATGTTTTTGCTGCTATTTTAAATGATATCATTCTTAATTTCAATTTCTGATTGTTTACTGATAGTACTTAAAATTCAATTGATGTTTGTATATTGATTGCACATCCTATAGCCTTGTTAAATTCTTTTATTAGCTCTAAGATCTTTTTTGGAGTTTTATAACATTTTCTATATAGGTAATCATGGAATCTGTGAGAAAAGATAATTTTGCTCCTTAATTTCCAAGTGGCATGTCTTTGTTTCCTTTTTCTTGGTTTTATTGCCCTGGCTAAAACTTCCAGTACAGAGTTTAACAGAAATGATGAAAATGGACATCTTTGCCTTTTTTTCTGATATTAGGAGAAAAGTAATTAGTCTTTTACCATTAAGTACGATGTTAGCTATGGTTTATTTGTATATGCCTTTTATTAAGTTGAAGAATTTCCTATTCTATTCTTAGGTTACTGAGTTTTTATCAGGAAGGGTGTGAAATTTTGACAAATGCTTTTTCTGCACCTACTGAGATAATCATATAGTTTTCCTTGCTTAGTCTGTAAATATGGTAAATTATACTGACTTTTTTTTCATATGTTAAACTAGTTTTGCATTTTTAGGATAAACCTCACACAGTCATGATGTATTATGTATTTTCTATATTATTGATTTTATTTGATAAAATTTTGTTAATAAATCTTTTTTCTACATTCATGAGGGATATTAGTCTAGTTTTCTGATCAGTCTTGCTAGAGGCTTATCAATTTCATTGATCTAAAAATACAAATTTTTGTTTAATTTTTTCTCTACTGTTTTTCTATTTTCAATTTCAATGATTTCTGCTCTGATCTATAATATTCACAATATTCCCTTTATATTCTTTTAATATTAGTAGAATCTGTAGTAATATCTGTCTCTTATTCCTGGTATTGCTAATTTGTTTCAGAGAAAAGAGTCAAAGGACAAAGGTCTAGTTTCCTTGGTTCACAAAGAAAGAAAGTGGGAGGCTAGAAATTAAAAAAACAACGACATACAATTCCAATGAAAATTAGAATTAAAGCTTGAAAGGTAACACAAAATAAACAAAAGTAAGTCTGGGGAAAGAGTTTGAATGTAGGAAGGACAACATATAGTGTCAAATAATTATGCCATTTCAAATCTTGATGATAAAGGAGAAAGATGCTTTGAGCCTTTGTCTGTTTTTGACCTCCAGAATTTAATACAAGATCTCTTGCTTTCTTGCAATTATTTAAAAAGAGATACATATATTATTTACCTAGTTAGGAGCAATAGAGAAGTTTGCTTAATTGACATTTATATATTTATCTGAATTTTTCTAAATACTACGAAAAGATTTTCCATATTTTTGTTAGTATTGACTGTAATCTTAAAGGCAATAATTACATGAATATTACCTAATATTATAGTTATTTGTATATTTGTATTATTTTTCTAAGTATACTTCTTGAGGCAAGGGAGGGTATCTTATTTACCTCTGAATCTCTAACACTGACTACTATAGAGCATCATTTAGAGAAAATTCACTTATTTAACAATACTCTAGAGTATCTAATAAGTCTGAGGTACTATACAGGGTTTTGGGGATGCAAAGAAGAGCAGAAAATGGCTGTTTGGATAATTTCTTCAGACCCGTGGGGAAGACCAACAGTAATCAAATTATCACACAAACAGAGGTAAATCGAACAACGAGGCGCACTGGATGGATCGTCAGGTGACATCTCTTATACGAGTTATTTCAAAAGTGATTAATGAAGAGAATCCTATAGCACAGAGGGAATCAGAACCTCTAATTATAACTTAGCCCACATTTTTAGAACCACTTTATCCAATACCTCATACAGAACTTCCTTCAGAACTAGCTTTTGAAGAACAGAGTATATCATCAGTTATTTTACATCATGATTTAGAACTTGGAAACATTGTCCCTATCAGACAAGAAGAAAGGTCCAAAGGCATCTTTACAGTGGTCCCACGAAGGTGAAATAGTCTTATAGAAACAGAAAAAGTCAAAGCCATTTTTGTAAAAATATAAACATTGAGAATTAATATAGGTATAGTAACTCCAAACCAAATGCCAGAATGAAACCAATTTGTTAAATGAAAGCATGTACTCATTCATTTAGCAAGTATCTGACAAACATTTACCATGTGCAAATATGCCCCAGTCTCTATAAATATAGCAGTGAAAGTCCCTGTGCACAAGAAGGGGACAGCATAGGGACGAGGACATATGATGAACAAGCAATCGGGCCACTTAGAGGCTTCTGATTCCCAGCAAAGATAGCCTCCCATGTTGGTGAATTACTTCTGTCCATCAAAGCAACTTGGATCCTTTATTCAACCAACAGAGATCAGAAGTAAGAAACATTTCCAACTTAATAAGGTACGCTGTGGTTGTCGTTCTATTGCATTATTGCCTCTCTACTTTTCTGTATCTTTCTCAACAGTGATTTTCAACCCTCTTTAGCACAGAAAACCTTATTTGCTACCTTCGTCACTTCAAACAACATACACATTCAGCAGCCAACCTAAAGAAAGGGAACACTTTTTTCGGTCTGCAATCTACACCTATCTCTGTGTAGTAGTTTGAGCTTCTAATAAGCAACCAGAGTTTCAAAGCTAAAGCTTACCTTTACCACAGATTAGGATAAAAATGTCTACATCTAGTCTGAAGAGATCTAGTCCAGCAGCCCTAATCATACTATTTCAAGTAAATCCCCAAAGGAACCTATTTTTGTCTCCAGCAAAGCAGTTTGAATACTTCGAAAATGTCAGAGCTTCTCCAGGTGCAGTTGGTTTTTGATTGAGTTTTATCATGGCCACTACCAGGTTTAGGGGCTTCAAACTACAGAATAAAAACTAACCTCTTTTGCCCTTCCAAACCTTCAAGAGAAAAGGGAGGAAGGAAGGAAGGGAGGGAGGGAGGGAGAGAGAGAGAGAGAGAGAGAGAGAGAGAGAGAGAGAGAGAGAGAGAGAGAGAGAGAGAGAGAGAGAGAGAGAGAGAGAGAGAGAGAGGAAGGAAGGAAGGAAGGAAGAAAAGAAAAAAAGAAAAAAGACAAGACTCCTGGTAAATAGCTTTACAACAAACAAGGTCATTTCAAGAAAAGTCATCCAATTATATAGACTCTGATTACTGGTAACAACTTGGGAATCTTAAGAAATTTAACAACTTTGGCTCAAAACAATTAAATTGAACTTTTAATAAAATCACCCCCTAGACTCAACACAGCTACAGATGCAAAAAGAATGAGGAGGCTTACTGATTAATTGTCCCTTCTGTTCCCTGTCCCCAATGCCAAACACATCAGATAGCAAATACCAAGGCTTTGTTAAAATTATAATTCATGGGAAAGGTCTGTTTTTCAGTGGTAAGATTATTACATTTGATTTTTCAGTTTTGATCTTGAACTTTCCAAACACATAGAACTGATAATTTAAACATATAACAAAACCTTTCCATTTTATATGTATATATACGTAAGTATGTATATATGTATATACATACATACATACATAGACACATATATACACACACATACATATACATATATATGCATGTCTGTATATTTGTATTTTGTTTACATAATCAAACGTAAGAATTAGACCTTCAACTAATAGTTATTGATTTCAAGGTCATTTGGGAATGCAATCTTTTATCAATAAAAGTTTTCTGGACAAATACATATTCTACATTATAATAAAATGACTAGTCACATATATTTCCTTCCTCAATCAACAGCTTGAAGTCATTGTAAATTTGGAAAATTTTTCAGAGATCCCTAGCCCTATCTTGAGCACTGCATTAAAACCCCAAGAGGAAACCTGCTAGCTAACAGCAATGCAATTCTAACAGGAAGAGGTCCAAGCAGGAGCAATGGAGACTGTTGTACAGACAGACACCATCAACTCCTATCAGATAACAGAAAGGTAAACAGCACACTTCATTTCATTGCCTTATCTGCAGAACATACACATTGCTCTATATTTTGAGAGTGGTAAGCTACCTTCTAGCAAAACCATCATGGGGTGTTGTGTAATTAGTGCATATCGTTGGTGAAGGGATGCTCGAAAGAATTAACGGCTTAGTTTGGTACGGTTAAGCAAAATATCCATGTGATTTAAAAAAAAAAAAACAATGAGATACATTAAAAATACATCTTATAAGTAGGCAAATAAATCTGTTATGACGAATGGCTGGAGGTAGCTATTCCTTAGTTAGCAAAACCACCTGTAAGATGGACACATATTCGAAGCTCTGAAATAATTTGATTTTTGAGAAAAACGAGAGACCGTTATGCTTTAGAAAAAAAAAAAAATCACTCACAGACTCCTTTCCCATCTTCTTTTGTAGCCGCGTTTGCCACTGGACGGCCTGCATGACAATGGCTTCCCACCTTCTTTCAAGATTTACGATGATCAGCTGCATGGGCTGGTGGTCTGCACTCAGATTGCAGGTCTCCCCGTCATCCAGAAGATGCTGACACAATCGCAGGATGGAGGCCACTCCGCGACGTCGCTGCTTTATTTCACAACAGAGGGACTGCAATACAGGGAGGGACCGATCCATGAGTGTTTATGGGGCAGAGTTCCCTCAGACACAAGATACAATGCTTCCACTATAATTTCAAATTGTAATGATATGTACAATCAAACATGAAGGGCTCCGGAGTCACTGTTAGATTGGAGGCCTCCTGTAGACACCCAACTAATGCCAATGAATTTAGCTGCATCCCAATCCTCTTCTCTTCTTCATTGATTTCTCCATCTAAAATGTTGGGTCCCACCTTAACACCAAGGTGATTAACAATTAATAACTTAATGAAATAAATCATTTAGGTCATACGAATGTCAAACAGATCACTTGTTTGGTTCAAGGTCACAGGAAAAATGATATGACAGTAAAGTCCTCCAAAATGAAAATTGTCCAAATTTATTCTTCAACATTTTTGGAGCCAAAAGTTTAATTTTCTACTGGTTGTGAATAAGTTAAATAAGGTTGCAAAGAATTTTAATATATAATATTATTTGAAAAATAAAAGGATAAACAACATTTCTCTTCCAAAGCTTGATTAACAAAGCACCAGTGCTCTGAACACAGAAATTTGAATACTGGATTATTCCTGCACTATTTGTTGGTTGCTGTGTTTCTTTTAATAGACATTCACACTATTTAAGAAAGATATGCATGCATCAAAATAGTATTTTGCCCCCAGAAGCATTTGTATTGCTGCAGTGACCCTAAGCTGAATGATTCAAGCAAAATAGTGGATACACATGTCTAAAAATATTATATCTTTTCTTTGCCTACGGATAGTGTGTAAGTGATATTCTAATTCAAAGCCTTCAGGAGAAATGATGATTATATCCACAAACATCACTGAATTACTAATCTCCTTCTAATGCCACAATTGGACTATTCTAACAGTTAACAGATTGCTTATTAATCAACAAGGATAAACAAGACAATGCAATTTCATTTAGTGTGAGAGTTTTAATGCCTAAAAGTATTTGTGCTTAAAATGTTAATCTAGATAAGGCTTCATTAGATGTCTTAAAATGATTAAGTGTGGTTCATTGAAATGTGCATGGAGCGGCAGTAGATCAGCAGGTGGACATTTCATACAGATGTTCCATTTATTGATATAACACATGCTGTAGCCATTTAAATGACCCTAACTCAGTAATAGCTGGAATTCTATTATTTCTGTAATGAGAGAATCCTGTACCTTTAATATTTCTGAATTTTAAATAAGGTGAATGACAAATTCCCAAACCTCTATTTATGGCAAAATATGACTAGGAATTTTATTATTCAATTTATACCAATGCAGCATTTTTAGTTATGTTTCCTGAACTTACCCTAATTTTTTTCCCTAGGGTTCATTATTATTTTACTGTATAACTCCTGATATAACCACCAGGTCTGACAAATTTCTTTACTGATGTTATTCATTAGTTCAATGCTGAATGAGGAGAAACCCCCAGACATTCCAAGAAAAAACTTGAGGGTCTAGTAAATCAACAGGCATTGTTTCTGACTCCTCTAATCTTACTAACAGCTACTCCCCCATCTCTCCCTCTTTTTCTCCCTCCCTTTCTCTCAATCTCTCTCTTTCTCACACATTCTCTCTCTCTCTCTCTCTCTCTCTCTCTCTCTCTCTCTCTCTCTCTCTCTCTCTCTCTCTCTCTCTCATTTACTCTCTCACTCTAGAACTGTTGGGCAAGTTAAATTACCAAGCCCACCTAATATCTGCCAATTTTTTGGCCCAATGTAAAATATTGCAATATAATAATATAGCCAACTGAAACTGGTTCAAATGAGTCCTATCAATATGAATATTGAGGATTTCTTTGTTGTTGTTGTTAATTTGTTAAAAATAAAAAGCTATAAAAATCAAGAGATGCTTTTATGCCATAAAGTTATATCTCACAAAAATCTTTGAAGTTGACTAGAATAATAACTGCACTCCTCAAGTCCACAAGAGGTTCCAATGTTTCTTATCCAAATGAAAATTTGCCATGGATGACACTAAAGGGGAGTGTGGTGTGAGCACAGACATATCAGGTATCATTTACAAAGTAGCCTAAATAGGATTCATCTACCTCACAGGCTTTTTCAAAGTTCTGAACAGAACATAGGAGGTTACTAGGGGGAATTCTGCAAGTATCTAGAACGTATCCAGTACTCTGTATCTGGATGATCTCCAACCCACACCTTAATCCAAGTCAATCTAGGTGGTTTAAAACTGTTGACATTCAATATCTGATTTTTGAATCTTCACAATTCTGCAATTTTTTTTTCTCTAAATATCCAAAGAACTTAGTCTACATTCTGGATTAATAATTTATCCTATTTGCACACTTGAGACATAATAATATTTAAAAAGAAGGGGGAAATTGAGCATTTTACATGGCCAACTTATTTTTCAGTACTTTTTTTTTTATAACTAGGAGATATAATTGATAAAATAACATTCTTTCACCTAAATTGGTTTCCATGACAACCATTAAAATATACATATTTATTTATAATCACAAACACATACTAAATAAAATCAGTGCATACACTAGCAATGTTTTTTAGAATCAGTAGTTTACATTATTTCCATGATAAACTATGCACAGAGAAATGTTAAATATAACTATATAAGAACAAATGATTATTATAACTATTTTTGGCTCACATTTTCAGAGAAAAGTACTTTTTTACAGAAACCCAAGCTAAGCAATCTAAGTGAGGCATAGAATTAAGAAAAATCTATCCTTGTCTCCCAGACCTCTTTGAATGTATCGTGTACCTTCCATCCGCTAGGCACTGTTTTAGGCACCAAAGCTTCAAAAAAGAGCAAGTTACTGGTTTTTTATCTCAAAGAACTGAAAGTCCACTGGAGGTGGATTATACAAATAAGTACAATACCAAGAATAATGTAGAGAGGGAGATGCTAACAGAAGTTTGCGCAAGTTGCTATTGGGAGTTGGTGAAGTCCTCAGGATAAAAATGTGAGCCAGATGGTCCAAGTTGAATAGTGGTGGATATAAAGATAGAAGGCCCAGGAGCAAGCAGCCTGGGGCAGTGGGAGTGCTGAGTGTGTTGGGGAGAAGAGAGAGTGAAGCAGCTAGAAAAGGAAGCCAGGAACAGAAAAATTTGGAATGCTTTTCATTATTATCAATTTTGTGCATTTTCCTTGATATCTAACAAGATCATGTTGGTCCCTAAGCACACTCATATTGCCTCCCCAGAAAAGATGAGAGACAAGAAGAGGAAAGGACATTTAAAAAGAGAAAAAAACAACTAATTATTAATACACCTAAGAAAGAGAGTCCAGATCCTTTTATATTTCATTATCCTTATTATTTGGCAATTGTTAGGCAATTTCTTCCTACAAGGCTACCTCAGTTAGTATGGAGGTAATTGTCTTAGTATCATTTCAGAATTCAATTGTTGGGATATAGTTCGGTGTGCTACTTTAAAATTTCTAATGACCTACTTTACTTATTTTATATTTCTACTCAGTTTCTTAATATGACTAAAAAGTCAGATTTGCTATAAAGAATGAGAAGTGTAGAAAAGTAAAAATTATTTGTTCCTTTACAATGATTGGGTCTCCAATTCTCTAAACACATCTTTTTGGATAGATTGAGAATTGCCAACAGGCTGAAAGTTTTTGTTTTACACTTATAAATTGTCGGTTTTATTTTCACTTCATCAATGATGGTACAAAAGGATGTTTTTCATTAATTGGTCTTCTTTTTCCCTCTGTGGACTTCCTCTGTCAACTTTTATGACTGTTTAAACTGCTCATATTATTAAGCGAAATGTGATATAACATCATTCTTGACATTGGTTCCAGTTTAACCCCATTAAAGGTACTTTATTGGTACTGTATTCTACATTATATATTAAATATATGTATAAGACACATATATTGCATAGAATGAGTATATTTACTTGTATAACCATATTCTTGACATTAATCAATAGTCATCTATTACAAAAGGACATAACTAAGCTTATAATAAAAGAACTATAATTAAACCAAGAACCAAAACATTCAATAAATAAAATGTAAGAATCAAATAGGGTACAGTGATATAAGGAGGAAAATAACATTTCAAAATACCAAAACCAAGCACATGTTAAAAAGAGAGAAAAAAGTAAATCTAGCTGAGAAATTCTAAAGCAATTTGTCTCCATATCTCTTACATAATTTTATGCAGCAGGTTAATGTAACATCATTAGGTAGGCCAATATGAACTAAGTGGTGTGTCTTTAGGTAATCTGTCAAATAAAAAATACATATATGAAATAATTCCATTTATAAAGTCAAACATGACTTTACGTTTTAGACTTATCAATTGTTTAATGATATCTATTAAGTATGTCTTCTGTGTGGCAAAAAAATAAAGATGTTTCTATCATCACATATGATATGTACCTGCCTTCAATCTAGCTAGAGTGAGGAAATATATGAAGAGAGACTGAAAAAAGAGAGGTGAATTCTTCCAGTTTAAAGAGTGTCAAGCGGATAGCTCCATCTCCCTGTTGTAAGGGTTTCCTACACTTTTTCACGTGTTTTTTCTTTTTTCTTTTTTAATTTTCTAGAGCAAAGGTTTTCAGACTGTGTCCCCCAGACCAAACAGCCTTAGTGGCACCTGGGAACTTGTTGGAAATGCAAGTCCTCTGGCGCTACTTCGCATCTTCTGAATCGGCAACTCTGGGGTGGACCTGAGTGAGGCACACTTTAATGAGTCCTACAGGTGGTTACAATGCATGCTAAATTCTGAAACTCTGGTCTACCAGAAACAGAAAAATGTAGTTGTTCAAGTAAGGGGATTAAGATAGTTGAGTAGCTTTTTTTTTTAAGTATAGAAGCTACGAGTTCTGATTTTGGAGTCACACTGGTAGCAAAGAACCTAGCGACCATACCCATTGATGATCAATTTTTAAAAATTGTTATTAAGTGAAAAAATGAATCAATCAATAGATCTTTTTGGCCAATGATATCTATATGTTATTAGTATTTATTTTATGATTTCCATAATTTTCAATATAAGTATTAAGAATGCTGATATATTAGGTTGTTTGAATATTATATTTGGAGATTCTGCTCTTTTTTTGTCATTTTTATCAAATAAGTCATTTGGTAATGAATGACTAACACATATGGCATTGTGCTAAATTAAATATAAGTTTTAGTGTCAAAAAGTTTATACAGTAAAACAAAATCATGATAGTTGTTTGAAAAGTGCAAGATATCAGAAGCAGGTAATTTTAATACCTGCAGTCATGGTTTAATAAGAATGGACAGCAGATGGGAAATATGAGAGGCTATACTGGTACCTCTATGATTCTTCATAAGATGCTTTTGACCGGTTGGTTTGAGATCATTATTTTGGGGCAAAGTTTGTAAAGATCACAGAAATGATATTTCTTGTAGCAATAAACATTTATAGGATATCAATTATGTGCTGAACACTATATTTTTCATTACAGGATCGGCATTGATGGATCTGTTCATAAGTGCTTGTAATCTGCCTGTAAAGAGAAGATGCTGCCTCCTCAAAGTGAGAGAAATCAATTTAAGACAAAGGTTTTTGATAAGATCTAAACCATTAGGTTCTTGTAGGTTTAATATGAGGTAAGGGAAGTGAATGTGCTTTGTGACTTTAGAGACTCTGACCCAAATGTATGGTGTGATTGATACACATGCTAAATGATGAGCGTTGGCTTGAAGGAAGAGAAAGATCATTACTAGCTGGAGTAGAAAGATTAAAATTCATGGGATTAGAACTAGGCTGTGAAAGTTGCCAAAGATCAAAAAGGTGAAGGGAAGGGAGAACAGGCATAATAGCTGGGAGGTCCACATAAGAAATGGTCAAGAAACCACAATCTTTGTGACATTTAAAAATGGAATGGGAATTCAAGTGCAATGTGATGATAATCATAATTCCATTATCCATCCACCCAAATGTACTTATTGAGTGCTTCCTGTATGCCAGGCATTGTTCTCAGTCGTAGAAGTGTAACAGTGAACAACAAGATTTCTGCTTTCATCAACCTACATTCAAAACTTGTGTGTGCTGGGCGGGGAGGGTGGTGATGAAAGGCTGGAAATAAAGCAAATAAATATACAAGAAAATATTGGATAGTGATAACAGCTATAAAACAAAATAGCGGGCGATATGATAGAAAGTGGCGGGAGGAGAAGTTACTTTAGATTAAATCAATAAAACTTCTCTGAGGAGGGGACATCACATAATAACAAGTTCAGATGCACAAATATATAATATAACATGCTGTAATAATTTAGACAGGATAATGTTTATAAAATCAATGCTTATTTTATGATAAGTATAGGGTGTTAATGATTAAAGATTGAACGCTTACCAATAATATGGAATTAAAAAGCTCTTGATACAATTTAGTCATGAAAAAAATAGTCTTTTCAACAAATGGTGCTGGGATAACTGGATATCTACATGCAAAAGAATGAACTGGACTCCCGCCTCACACCATATGCAAAACTAACTCAAAATGGATCATGGACCTAAATGTAAGAGCTACAACTAAAAATATTTTTTTAAAAAAAATGTAGAAATAAGTCTTTATGACTTTGGGCTAGGCAATAGTTTTTTAGATATGACACCAAAAGTGCAAGTGACTTAGACAACTTAATCAGAATTAAAAACTTTTGCTCTCCAAATGACACCATACTAAAAGTAAAAAGACAACCCAAGAAATATCTCCCAAGAAATATGGGAGAAAATATCTGAAAATTATATATCTGATAAAGAACTTGTACCTAGAATATATAAATAAGTTTTAAAACCCAACAATATAAAGACAAGTAACTCCATTTTAAAGAGAGGCAAAATACTTGAATAGACATTTCTCCAAAGAAGACATCGGAATGGCCAATATACACATGAAAAGACATTCAACATTATCAGCCAACAGGAAAATGCAAATCTAAATCACAATTAGATAACACTCTACTCCCACTAGGTTAGCCAAAAAAAAAGAAAAAGAAAAAAACAAAAAACAAAAAACAAAAAACAAACCTAACAAACAAAACAAAACAAAACAAAACAAAACAAAACAGAAATAACATTGGTGAGGACATAGGGAAATAAAAACCCTCACGTGCTGCTTATGGGATTGCAAAATGGTGCACTCACTTTAGGAACCAGTATGAGATTTTCTTAAAAAGTTAAACATAGAATTACCACATGATCTAACAATTTCTTTCCTAGGTATGTGCCCAAAATAATTGAAAATGTATGAAAAACACACAGAAACCTGTTATCAAATATTCATAAGCACATTATTCATAATGGGTAAAAAGTAGAAACAACCCAAATATCCACCTATGAATAAATGGATAAAAATTATATATCTATACAACTGAATATTATTTGACAATAAAAAGAAATGAAGTACTGATACATACTACAATATGGATGAACCTAGAAAATATTATGCTAAGTGAAAGAAGCCAGCCACAAAAGAACCACATATTGTGTGTTTCCTTTATATGAAATGTCCAGAATAGGCAAATGCATAGAAATAGAAAATATATTGGTGTGTGCCAGAGGTTGCACCAGGGGAGATCGGAAGTGACTACTAATACATAATGGGTTTCTTTTGGTGTGTGTGTGTGTGTGTGTGTGTGTGTGTGTGTGTGTGTATGTGAGAAACATTCTGAAATTAGATTTCATAGTATGTAAATTATAGCTCAATAAAGCTGTTATTTTTTAAAATCACTTGGTAGGTCCAAGTATACATTATCAACTACACAACTGATGATATAATCAGAACATTTACCATTTCTTTAGGGTGTGTCATGAGAACAGACACTATGATATTACTAAGACCATCCCATCATAATGGTTTTGTAACCGTGGGTCAATACACAGTTTAACACACTTACATATGCAAACTTAGAGCTTTTATTTAGTTTTTTAAAAAGTAGTAGCTATAAAATTTCCTGGTATAGAATCATAAATACAAACCTATAAATCTAAGATAAGACATTATGCTATATAACAAAAATAATGCAGGGCCTTCTTAAATACAGCTATCCTACTTCTAGAAATATCATAAAACATAAACAGAAAAGTATATTTAGAAGACCATGGATCTGGAAAAGGAGTTGAAGAAAACGTGAAAGCTGAAGAATGTTAGTTAAGTCTAATTATCGCAGTGATGAGTTTCACATATAATCATACACATCTTATGAAATTGTAATCTATTGTCTTGTTGATGTTAGTACAAAAATGAGAGACCTGACATGTCAAATATAGTTCACATACTTTACAAAAGATCATTCTGAGTTGACTATATGTATCTGAACCAATACAAAATAAAGATAACATTATGTTCTCTTTAAATACTTAATCAAGATATACTTAAAAGCAAAATAATAATCAACAATTATTGAGTCTTATTAATTGCTAGAGTACTATTCTTAGAATTTTATTAGATATTTTTCACTACTCACCTATGCTAATGACAAACTTTTTTTTTGTATTTCTGTGTGCTATGCATTTTTAAGGTATTTTATATATATTGACTTATTTAATCCTCACAACAGTAATATGAAATATTTATTATCATCTACCTATTTTACAAATGAGGAAATGGAGACACAGAGAGGTTAATTTACTGATCAGAAATAACACAGCTAGTAAGCAGCAAAGGTAGAATTTTAACCCATGCAACTTGAATTCAGAGCCAATTCACAAAACTACTATACTACATTGCCTTTCACAGGAGCACTAAAAAAGGCTTATAAGATTTCTCCATTATCAGAGTATCTCTAACTAGAAGTAGCCCAGAGCCATATTATTATTGTAGATAAAGAGCCAACAACTTCTTCTGTACACCTTTCAGGGGTCTATTTATACCCATTCCTTGGCTTGTAAATATGTTAAGAATCAGTAATCTATGCAACTCTTAAGGGTGGTGAGGATGGCAGAAATGGGAAAAATACTAATTCATTCATTGAACAAATATTTATTGAACACCTGTTCTAATGGACATTTTTCTGAGTGTTTGAGATACATCAGTGAACCAAACAGACAAAACTTTCTTCTCTCAAGGACCTCATATTCTAGTAGAAGTGGGAGAGAAACTCTTTTCTGAGAAAGATAGTAATTATATAAATAATAAAGAAGAGATCGAACAAAAACAGAAAACGTTCATTAGGGAAATGATTATCAAAGTTTCCAACAAGGGGTCAGCTGACGACCGCTCCATTCTTGAGCCAATTATGTGCTTAACTTAACTATACCTAGTATATAAATGTTGAAAATAAGAATTTGCATCCTGGAATTGTTAAAGAGTAATTCTTCAAAACAGCCAAAAAATTTAAAATACCTCAAGTGAAATATGAATGATGACTTGCATATTTTAAAGAAAACATGGGTAAATGACATCTGCATATTTTAACTGATTCTAAACTTAAAAGACAATGTCAGCCGATATAAGAACTCAGCTCAGTTGCAAACCCTGGGACTTAATCTATATTGAAGCTAAATATTCTATAAGCATGCAGCGAAGTGCAAAAAATAGCAATTGAAAAATGACATGATTAAATGGCATGACATGCAATCATTTGCTCTCAATTATATCAATGTATCTTCTTCATTTCTAGGAGTCAGGCAGAAATATTGTTTTTTAAATGCCTCTATTAAATTGGTCACCAATAATAAAATAGATGAGAGTCCTAATAAGCTCATTTACATAACATACATCATACACTACAAAACTATTCTCTCCAAACAGTTTTGCTCATAGATTTGTCTCCTGGTTGTCATGAGCTTTTGCTACATTAGCAGATTTTAAAAGCATAATACTGCCGTCAGGGCCATTTGTAGAAAAATGTTTATGAAACTTTCTAGTTAACCCTTGGCAGGATCCTTATTGCTAATTATGGAAAAGGTGTTGATATAATATCTTGGCTGTCACATTTTATTATGGTGATGGTAGCAGCAGAATCTAGGTCTGACATTTTGGAAATATCATCTAATTGCAAGTCAGAAACAGAGAATGACAGTTTTAAGTAGATTATAACTTCTTTCAAAATAACAAACTGGTTTATTTAATGTAAAAACTAGATTTTGAAAATAGCATTAAAGCCCCTGAATTGGTTTACCAAGAACATCTCTATCAGCTGTTTGAAGAAGGTCTGGGATGTGTTCCAAAATAGTTTTAAAATTGTTTATGACAATATAAGTCTAGATTCTAACACTAGATGATTGTTTATAACCATTTAAAATCAAAATAGGTTCACCAAATACTTTCATTTTTTTTTTTTTTAAATCATCTCCCCTCTTTTCATCTAAGTAGCAGTGAGGTCCAAAGGCCAATCACCTTTACTGCCCTGGCCTAATTAGCCTGACCTTTGGCCTAGAAAAAAAAAAAATCACTTTTTTTTTTTTTTTTTTGCAATCTAGTAGCCTCACCAAACAAGATGAATTATTAAGAGCCACTAGGACTATTAATACCATAAATTTTTGGAGATTCTTGGATGAATGGTGTCATCAAGGGAAAAGCTACCATTCTTTTACAAATATTTTTGTTTTTTAATTGTTTGTACTTTGACCTGTTGAAAAAAATATTAATTGTATTTGGAAAAGAGTATTTATATTCCTCTTAGCTATCTTTTAGCTGTGGCCCAAAATATAACATCCATTCTAAAAATGCAGACGCTCACTGTGTTATTCCATGAACACAGTTGTTCTCCCCGTGTGGCATTCTTTAATTTCTTTGTGACTTTTCCTACAATAGGTTAACTACTTTCAAATATGTTTGTTTTTAAGAATCAAGCTCAGTGGTTATGTGCTTAGTTCATATTCACATGTAATTAGTAATACGTTACATACTTCCTTTTCTACATTAAAAACAGTATTAAAATTCGAGACATATGAAACAATATGATGATTAAGTTACTCTAAAGAAAACTGTAATAGCTTACAGATTGCTTGCATCATTACTAAAATGCTGGCATCTATTACACAGTCTCCCTGGAATAAAGAATTCACTTTTGGCAATAATCTTTTAAAAACATGTCCATTATTGTTAAAATGCTAAACCAGTCTGCAATTATAGAAAGGTAACTTTTAGCAATAAAGGGGAAAGGGTGCTAGATATAAATGGAACTTATCCATTATATTACAAAATATCTTTTCTTAAAATTTTACAGTCACTCCTTTATGAGAAGATAAGGCATTAATTGCCATTTATTTTTTACATTATTGTATTTTGAATTCTATTTACAACACCTGCTGTGCTTTTTATCTCTTATTGATTCCATGGGAATATTTCAAAGTAATTTTGAGAAATGGATGAAGGTTATTTTCTTCTCTAAGTTATCCATCAATACCTGAACTCATCTGTGCTTTTAATGGATCTTGTGTATTCATTGGTCAGGTCAAAAGAATATCCAATACAGTCTCGGGGAGAGGAAGAAAAGAATTCTATATGGCAAGCTACAATGTGATACACCCATTAGGCTAAATCTATGAAAGAAGGATCATTGTAAAGACCACACCTGCAGAATGAAATAGTATTAAGAGGGAAAACATGAGAACGCAGTAGCAAAGATGACCCAGGAATTCCCAGGGATACTGTGGAACACCCAGGAGAAGTCAGATTATTAAATTAATTAGTTTCACGACTCACTCAACCCTGCTGCATGGTATTTCTCTAGCTCTCTCATCAACACACAGTGGCTATTCTTCAATGCCCTCTTCTAAAAAATCCTATTTGCTCTGGCTAACTTACTCTTTGTTTCCTATGAAGCCATTCCTAGAACTCATCACAAAGCTCAGGGTATTACTTGAAGTATAACAGCTAGGAATTGGTATTTTGGGGACTTATTCCCATTATTTCAGAATCCTACAGATGAAAAATAAACGAATTTAAGAACTCTAGGGACACACCAAGAATGCAGGATGAGAGTTAGGCTGTGGGGAATAACACCACTTAAAAAGGAGGAATATGATATGAGGGACAAAAAGTCAACCATAGAAAGACCCATCTGCTTATTCATTTACTCCTCTCTAACCTAGAAGAAGCTGAGGTATAGACAGCTCTATAACTTCATATTTTTTATTTTATTTTCATAGCATCTAAAATAAATAGGACATTTTTCTGTGAGTTTGGACCACTGGGAATTTGCTTCTTAGCTTTTCCCTTTGTGTTTGTGATGGACGCCCAGGGCAATTTGACTCTTTTTCATCAGTTTTCAGTATTCCCAGATGTGCAGTATTACTAACCACACTCTCAGGGTCATTTAGAAGTTTAACTAATACATAAAGGCAAAACACTCTTCAACTATTACATTAGGTGGTATAGAGATGCGAAACTAAATATTAATCTACTGGTAAATTTCTATAATGATATTTAGCTCAAAGCTAAATAATAAACCTTGTGAAAGGAAGTGTAATAAAAACTTCATTCTTTAAACACTCCCAGAGCTTTTAAGAGAATTTTTTGAGAGCGTTTTCTTTAATAAAGCTAATTTTCCTTTTAGAGAATATATTTTCTTCTGAGAAGGGACACTTATCTTTCTCCTGCCTGATACCCGGAAGAATATTGAATACACTGGTGGGGGGCAGTCCTCTCATTCATCCCATCTAATATTTCGGCAGCAAGGCAGAATATGCCACCTAAGCATAAAAGTGTTTTAGTTGAACATTTGAAAAGCAACTGAGATTGAGAAAAAACCACAACTTAGTCTTCTCTTGGTTTGGCAATAACTAGCTATGTGATCTCAAATCATGTAGCTTTTATGTACCCTCAATACCCTTTCTCCAAAATCCAATGCTCCTTTAGCCTTTAACGTCTTCTGGTATCAGATTATTACATAATCTTATTCTGTTATAAGACAGAAAAAATATTATATGGAAGTCTAAAATAAACTCTTAAAAATAATAAAATACAACCTTGAATATCTCTCAAATCAGTTGCAAGTCAACTCTCGTAACCTCTAACAAACTTTTAGGAATGATCAAATGTTAATTTCCTTTTGTCTTTTGTCATTTTAACTTATTTTCCTTTTCACTGACCTGAACTGTGGGCAACTGCTTTAATTGGACAAGTGTGTTGTTGCAATCCCTTTCACAAACCAACCTTACTTGGTCTCAGAGTCTGCTCTTGGTCATCTTCTAACATCTTCAAAATCTAATTCCAAATATCTTTATAGTGAGAACCACATGCTTAGGTAAAGCACACAAGATTGAAAATTTAATTTCCACTGTTGCTTTCGTAAAGCTTTGAAGTCTATTGCACCAGCGTTTTATTGAAAGTGAGAATGGCATGGTTGAATGGCTACCAATTGGTTCTCTTGACTCACAGATAAAGGACTGAATGAGTCTTGAAACATCCCTCCAATTTCTAAAAGTCATTTTTCCTGTCATGACTGAGGTCAATAAAGAAGAACATTTTGAGAGAAAGAGTAGAGCATGAGGAGGAACGTGGGTTACTGCCTATCCTGTTTTTCAAAGGGGCTTCTAACACCAGAACTGTCAATCTGTTTTTGCACTTATCCTCATGACATTAAATTCAGAAAGAAAGAAAAATATCCTTGGGGAAGAGAATTTGATATTCTAAATGTACAGAGTATAAATTAGGATTTAATCAACAGTTTAGAGCATCAGTGAAATTAAGAGATAAGTTAGGCTATTTTTTTTTCCAGATGGGAATAATGATTTATGCTTCTGCCCTATCTTAGAGAGGTTTTGGGAGGATTAAGAAGCTAATGTCTGTAAAGCTCTTTAAGCTCCTCATATAGAGGTGCAACATAAACACAAGGTGAAAAATGATAGCAAACTCTACACTGAGATGAACTCCTGAGAGTAAAGACCCTGGAAATGAGAAGCTGGTGCAGGCAAAGATGATAAGTCTCTGAGTTCCTATGCCAGAGGAGCCTTGGTTTGTTGTCATATGCATTTTTAATACTGTTTAAAATAGTACTTCATAGTATTAATAAGCATTTCTACATTACCTATTAATCACAATGTCCCTTGTGATGATCATTTTTTATTTCTACTCATCAAATGAGATAGGCTTATTATCTCTTTTTACAGAGGAAAAATTGAGATGTGAAAATGGCAAAGACTTTAATGATGACTCACATGACATTACTGGTTCAATCTTAGGATTCAGTAGATGTGGGCCACCATCTGGCTCTGGCTCTGGTTCTGTCCTAGGTGAGTCATTCAATTTACCAGAGACTTGGTTTTCTCTTCTTTGGAATAGAAGTTTGAGCTAGTTCAATGATCTCAGGTCCCATCTCATGATGAAATTCTACAACCTGCTAAGTACTTTGTGAGTATCTAGTGACTCTAAGGTATTGTCTATGGTAATATGAAAGGCATGCCAAACAAATGCAACTTCAAGACAGTTCCTCCTTTTAAAAATTGTATACTCTTAAAACAATGAAATACCACAGCATACCTACCTATTGGAATTGACAAAATTCAGAACACTGACAACATCGAAGGCTGGTGGGGATATGGAGAAACAGAACCTCTCATTCACTGCTGGTGGGAATGTAAAATCATACCAGCACTTTGGAAGATAGTTGGTAGTTTTTTATAAAATAAACATATGCTTACTATAAGATCCAGCAAACATGCTCTTTGGTATTCACTAAAAGCAGTTAAAAACTTATATTCACACAAGAATCTGCATGTGGTTGTTTATAGCAGCTTTATTCATAATTGCCAAAATTTGGAAGCAACCAAGATGTCTTTCAGTAGGTGAATGGATTTATAAACTATGGCTGGCCAGGACATGGAAGCAACCAAAGTGTCCTATGATAGATTGGCTAAAGAAGCTGTGTGTGTGTGTGTGTGTGTGTATGTACATGTACATATATGTATGTATGTATAAATACTATGGAATATTACTCAGCCACAAGAAGAGATGAAATACTGCCATTTGCAACAACATGGATGGACCTTGAAATAGTCATACTAAGCAAAATAAGCCAGATGAAAAAGGTTGAAAATCACAAGATATCACATATGTGGGATATAAACCTACAAGCAACAAATGAACAGGACAAACAAAGAGAGACTCATGTACATGAACAATGAACTAGTAGTTACCAGAAGGGGGAGGGGAAGGGAGAGGGAGAAAAATAAAAAAAATTAAATGTTAAAAAAAAAAAACATTTAATCTGGGAAAAAAATTAAAACAAAAATAAAACTTTTGCTCTGCATTGCTAAAAAAAATTAAAAATATAAAATAAACTATGGCACATCCAGACAATGGAATATTATTCAGTGCTAAAAGGAACTGAGCTATCGAGCCATGAAAAAATATGAGAGAATCTTAAGTGCATACTAGAGTGAAAAAAGCCAATCTGAAAAGGCTGCTTACTGTATGATTCCAACCATATGACTGTAGAAAAGGCAAAACTACAGAGAGTAAAAAGATCAGTGGTGGTTGCCAAGGGCCGGGGCAGGGAGAGGAGGTGGGGGAGGGGAGATAGAAATGAATAAGTGACACACGGAGGATTTTTAGGGCAGTAAAAATACTCGATATGATGGATACGTGTTATTATACATTTGTCTAAACCCACAGAATGTACAACACCAAGAGTGAACAGTAATATAAGCTATGGACTTTGTGGCATTATGATGTTAACATAGTTTAATCAATTGTAACAAATGCACCACTCTGCTGGGGAATGTCGATAATGGAGAAGGCTACGTATGTGTAGGGGAGGAGAGTGTATGGGAAATCTCCATGCCTTCCCCTCAATTTTGCTGTGAAACTCTAAAAAAATTAAATCTCAAAAAAAATTTACACTTTAGTCTATTGACAGATACATAAATTCATACCTATATACACTTGAATAAAATTTAAATAAGCATGTGAAACAACACAGGAATTTCTTCGATCACTTATTTCCAGGCCTCCATGCACATACTATTCTATTTATCCTCCTCTTCCTTCACTTTAGAACTCAATTTAGAATCGCTCACTCTAGGAACTTTTTTGCCTCTCCCCACAAGAACATACCCTCACTGGGAAAGTCCCATGTACTTCCATGGCACATTATATTAACTCCTGTGAAGGCACATGTTACATTCAATTTTACTTGCCTGCCGTCTTGCCTATATCTCCCTTTAGACTGTGTGTCCCTTGTAAGAGGACAATGAATGATTGACCGCAGTACCCCAGTGCCTAAGAGAATGGTGTCGAATGAATTAAAAATATCTCTATCTACACTCCCCAAATACTTTTGAGCTGGCTTCTCTTTTTTAGGTACCAGAACTCCTCTGTCCTCGTGCAAGTTCTATTACTTTCAGTACCTGTCGTTGAAGATTCTCTTTCTCATTTAAAGGGGACTATGGGCTGCTGCAGAGGTAACAACATTCCAGAGAAGAGGCTTTTGTTGGGAGTGAGGGCTTTTCCTCACTTGTACCAGCAAAGCAATTCCCAAATCTTGTCATCTCTAACCCTGAGGTCTCTTAATTCAGCTTCCTCTCTTCCACTATAACTATCCTATTTCAAGCACCCATGATGTACTGCCTAAACTACAGAATAGCTAATTCCTAATGGGGCTTTCTCCCTCCAAGCTGATGGATACATAGCTCTATGACAACTCTCCTGCCCTGGGACACTGAGGAGAGAGACAAGTGTAAGTGCCTCGGCTTGCTTTTAATCTCACCTAACACTAGACATGCAGGTATCACTATGCTTCAGTATCAACAGATAAATTTGCTAACTCATATGTATGATCTCCACTTTCTCAATTTCAATAAAACTAAAGGCAGTCTAAATTTTCCTTTACTTTTTTATTTGGGCCTGAAATACTTATACAGGGAATCACTTAAAGAATCTCTCAGAGAGTCTATCTCAACAGCCAGTATTAGAAAACAAAAGCTTCCTCCTTGAGAATAACAGACATAGAAAACCAACACAGAGACTAACAGACATTGTAGTTCAAAAGAAGGCCTAATTTGAGGACTCAAAGCAATAGACTAATAGACTCCTTTTGAAATAGAATTACATAAGAAAAAAAAAAAAAACCTTAGAAAATTTCAATCCATTTCTTAAAAATATGCACAAGGATATTGCATCCATGGTGCTGAGGTAAGCACTTTTGAAGATGGAACAAATTAAGAGCAGTAAAGATTGTACAAAAATGAAAAGAACTTTTGTTGAATTAATAATTACAATGAAGACAATAAGCTACAAAATTAGGTACTGCAGAAAACACAAAACAACCTTGAAAATTCTACCAGAAGTCCCTGGAAAAGGAGCGAAAAGAAGAACTGATTTATTTAATTGAAGGATGGATCCAGGGGACTCAATATGCACAGAATAGGACTTCCAAAAGGAGGGACATGTGGAGAACTGGTAATAACCAAATCGTAGGCAAAACCTTCCGATCCAAAGCAGGATTTAAGTTTTCAAAATTGGTTAGGGCTCACTAAGTTTTCAGCAAAAGAAATAAAAAGAGACCAATACCCAGTCACATACGAGTGAAAAACAAAATTACTTTTTGAGAACAAAAATCAGACTTCTCCTTTATAATTATAAATGCTAAAAGCAGTTTTGATGGCAAAAGATTATACTCCTTGTAACAAAATTTTATATTCAGCCAAGCTGTTGTTTATATGCGAGGTCAAGTCAAATACATTTCATATATGCAAGGAATGTACTTTTCCTATAAAATACACTAGGAATGTACTTTTCCTATAAAAATTATTAGAAGACAATCCAGTAGTCCGTACAAGAATAATTTTAAAAAATAAAAAGCATGGTATATAAAAAACTGATGCTGAGCAACAAAATGAGTATTATAAAGAATTCTAAATTACTTTTTTATTCTTATGCAATGCAATATAAATGCAAAAAGAAATTATTGAAAGTATGAGAAATAATTTAATTATATTAGTAAAATAATATCAGTTAATAATTAAATTCAAGACTATATCAACAAAAATGGAGAAATAGGGTGAAGAATGAAGAGAAAATGTCAATTTCTCATTTTAAAATTGGCACCAATTAGTACCGATTCATTCTTGTTATTGGAAAAAAGGAAATATCAAAAAAAAAAAACAACCCTTCAATATACCAGAGTAAAAATTTAAAAAAATAATGTGCCTCATAGCAAAATATTTAAACAAAACAACAGTGTAAGCTTTATGCATTACTAATAGCCAGGCCAGTGCATACCACATGGAAAGCATCCAGTAAATATTTATTCAGTGAATAAATGAATGACTATGTTGAAATGAAAGTTCAGCAATCTAAATAAAGAAAATAAATGTAAATGGGCTTAAAGTTCTTATTAAAAGATACAGACTTTCACATTTGATTAGAATGCAATTAATAAGAAATTCACCTAAAATAATACACTAAAAATTGATAGCAAAAGGACAGGAAGGATATTTTGAGCCTTTAGCTATGTCGTGAAGGAATTCAAGGCAATTAAGAAATGAGAAAGGAATTAAGTCTAGGCCTCTGACTGCAGAGTCTCTGGTTAGTTCTGTTAGATTCGAATCTTCCACTTCTTCAACCTATTTGTTAATTTTAACTAAGAGTTTTATGTCTTCTGTTTCTTACAGACCCGTACATTTGCTTGTCATCACTGCACCAACAATTTATTAGTATATTGCTTTCTACTTTTAAATCAACCAAGTTTTGATGATTTATAAATATAAATATAAATATATATATATATATATATATATATATATATATATATTCATGTTACCTATGCCACTATCCTCACTGAAATTCATAACTAGGAAGACTTTTTCTTTTCCATTTTAGATCGGCATCTCTATTCAAATTACAGAGGTATTATAATGTTAGAAAGGAAATGGGTACAAAGGGGAAGCTGGCTACCATGGTGCCGAAGGCAACAGCACTGCAACTTTGGTTCAAAAGATGCCTTTGTCCTACGGAAGCATCGTCTGCAATGAAGTAAACACTAATCCTGGTATACAGAATTGGTTATATAACCAGGAGTTCTGTGCCAAACTGAAAGCGTTTAGAAGAATCGAATGGCATCTATAATCGAATAAATTTACCCATGGAAAAAGTCGGCTATTGTAGAATCACAGAATGTTAGAGTTGAAGCGAAACTCTTTAATCTAAAAACCTAAATGTACAAATAGAGAACATCAGGCAAAGAAGAGAGGTATTATTTACCGAGATTACACAACTGAAAATCCTAGATCAAAATGTTGCCAACTAACAGAGCCTAGTGAAAATATTGAATATTTTTAAAATCAGTAAATTATTAAAAATAAATTATTAACTAGTACATTATATAAGGACGAAGTAGTAGCACAGTTACAGAAGATGACTGACAATTCAATAGGAACACTAAAAAAAACAAATTTTGTTTGTCTCCTTAAGTGAAAGTCTAACTGTGTGTGTGCGTGTGCGTGTGTGTGTGTGTGTGTGTGTGAGTGTGTAGGACGATAATCTGGTAGAAATATGAGGAAGATACAAAAGGAGTGTTTATAAAAGCCTAGGGAGACAGAAACTAGTGAAGAAAATGGACCCTAAAGTAACTGTTTTTCCACCTTGCTCAAAAGCTGGAAAGTCAACTACTAGTGTGGAGACCCTCCTTTAATAATCTGGGACCTGATTTTCTGCATCCCCAACAAGCTGTCCTTTCTATAGCAAAGGGCAAATTTAGGAAGTATATTAACTCCTTTTAGTCTAGTCTCTGAAGAAAACAGTTCTCTTGGGGTTTTTAAATGGTCATAAGTCAATGATACAACTAACACATAATTATTTCTTATAGATCATACAAATTACCTGAAGTAATTGACACCCTAAAAAAGTTTCTTTATATGTTTACTATTTATCTATTTACTTTATGGGTTTACTCTGCTTTATTAAAAATAGAGGCTTAAAGAGAACAGATTTATGCTATAGTAATTATAATGCTGATGGCTAAAATAGAGAGAGTTCTTAACGAGGTGGGCTCTATTTTAAGCAGCTTTCATATATATTATCTCATTTGTAACATTCATAACCACGCTACTAGGTAAGTGCTATCTATTA
Source organism: Rousettus aegyptiacus (assembly GCF_014176215.1). NCBI lineage: Eukaryota > Metazoa > Chordata > Mammalia > Chiroptera > Pteropodidae > Rousettus > Rousettus aegyptiacus. The sequence goes on from NW_023416306.1 coordinate 98,608,445, forward strand.
TTATTCTCATTTTAAAGATGCAAAACCTGAAGCATTAAAGAAATTATGGATTATAAATAGGTAGAGCCAGGATAAACCCAACTGTCTTGAACCCACATGCTTAAGCCTCTGCACTGTGATGGATCACATTCACTGCTCTAATCCTACACTTATCTAAGTAGAGAATATGAAGACACCTTTGCAATTTTGTTCTCCCAGTTTCTTCCTCACTTAAGTTTATTAACAAGGAAAACAACATTTAAGTAATGTTAAAAAATCAGTTAAGAATAGAAATATTCATCACATTTCAGAGCCTAAATGCAGTTCTGTCTGATTTTCTAGGAAGCAGTGAAGTAAGGATGGGGATCTCTCTCCCTCATCTTTCTAGAGTAGCACTGCAGTCTCAACGTCCAGGAATCTGACAGCAGTAACACAATCAACACATGGCCATATCTTCACGTCCACTCTGGGGCAGAACCCCTCACTTGATAGAAATGATCCAGCTTCTTATTCTAGTAAAAGGTGTACTCAGAAAGAATTAGGTTTTTGTTGTTTCATTTTCTTTTATTTTAGAAGGCTGCACCGGGACTGCCTCTAAACATTTCCTGTGGTCTTCCTACCACCCCCAGATGGTAGTGTGAGTAACATTTATTTAAATCTATCTTTGAATTTCAACCTTAACCCAGCCAATTATTTTTACAAGGCAGTTCTATATTATATCCAATTACTTAAATTACCTCCAAAGAAATGTTAAGTGATGAATTTTTTATATGTGGTAGGGAATAAATATCTGATAAAATCTGAATTCGGTATTTTCTTTTGATAAACATGTGGTTAATATAATAGTGTTTTTTTTTTAAATTATCTAGAGCATATAGAAAGGATTGAATCCTATCTGACGTCTGTCGATTTAGAAAGCATTTTGCATGCTTTCATGGCAACCAGACTGAGTTACTGTGATTCTTTGTTCGCAGTGTGGCCAACAGCATCATCACAAAGTCTATAATGGCTCCAGGACACAGCAGCAGGGATGACCTGGGACCTGAGGAAACCAAGGCCTCCTTTCTCAAATCTCAAACCCTCCAAAATATTTCCTCTTGTCTTTCAACCTAATCTCCTTAAAAATGTGTGTTTTGGGGGACGCAGAAAGTACGATTATTTATAGTGCCATTTGAGATTGGTTATATTGGACATCGGAAATTCCTCCTAAATGTCTTGACTAGATTGGTCCTATTTTTATTTCTGGAAATTACAAAGTGAGATTTGGGAAGGTATTTCTTAAAGCACACAAATTGTGTTTAACTCTTGTTTATCTCTTTATTTTGTGAAAGTATATTAGAGATATTCTTTTTTGAAGTAAATAGTAATGCTCCACGAGTCACAATTAATTTGAAATCTTTCTAAACACTCTACTCTAAAAATTTTGAGTTCCAAGATTTAAAACATTGACTTACTGATTTCCTCCAGCTGTAAAGTATTCAGAAATGGGATGAGAAACAATAAAGTATGACAGCAGTTACAGTAGCCCCCCCTTATCTGCAGAGGGATATGTTCCAAAGCCCCCAGTAGACTCCTGAAATCAGATAGAACCAAATTCTCTATATACTATGTTTTGTCCTATATGCACATAGCTATGACAAAGTTTAATTTATAAATTAGGCACAATAGGCAATTAGTAACAATAATAATAAACTAGGACAATTATAACAATATATGGAAATAAAAGTTATGTGATGCAGGCACTCTCTCTCAAAATATCCTATTACACCATATTCACCTTTTCACTTAAAGGAAGAAGTTTATGGCTTCTCTTTAGCATATCTGAATTGCCAGCATCACTACTCTTATGCTTGGGGGCCATCATTAAGTAAAATAAGGATTACTTGAACACAAGCGCTGCGATATCACGACGGTCAATCTGATAACCCAGATGGCTCCTGACAATTGAGCTGGTAGCTTATGTGCTGCGAATACAATGGACAAAGAAGAATGATTACGTTCCAGGCAGGAAGGAGTGGGATGGCATGAGACTTCATCAGGATACTCAAAACGGTGCGCGATTTAAAACATAAATTGTTTCTTTCTAGAATTTTTCATTTAACATTTTCGGTGAGTAACTGAAACTATGGAAAGTGAACCCACAGATAAGGGAGGACAACTATAATGTGTTTTTCTTTTTTCGGAAATAGATCTTTGACCCAAGGACTACTGAGTCTACAAAGTAGTGGCAAATTCTGGAACAGACTTTCTATGTCCAACTCTTAACTTTATTATTTACTAACTATATATGACATTGAGTAACTTGCTTCAATTTTCCCTGCTTTAATTTTCTCATCTATACATAGGGAATAATAAACCACCTGCCTCAGGACGATGATGAGGATTAAATAAGTGAACGCAGGTAAAATATTTAGAAGCAGTTACCCACATCTTGTGAGGACTGGATAAGTATTAGTTGTCATTGTTACAATTATTAAAAGAACATTTTGTTCCTCCTGAAGCCATTCTAGTATGGCCTCCTCTCCTTAAAAGAAATGCAGACAATAACCATTCCCATGATTTTGATAATTTTTGTATTCTAGAGCAGGGTCAGGAAACTAAGGCCTGTGCCTGCCTACTGCCTCCTTTTGTAAATAATTTTATAATTAGTTTCATTAAACAGACTATATTTATCATTTACATGTTGACTGTGGCTGCTTTTACTCGACAACAGCAGAATTGAGTCATTGCAACAGAGGAAGTATTACCTGGCCTTTTACAAAATATGTTTGCCAACACTTGATTTAGAGCAAAACAAGGTTTCGATGTTTACTTTGAAAGGTCAGTGAATGACAGGCTGGGAGAATATTGAAACTTGAACCCAAAGACCATGGGTTTTGCTCTGTTTCTGCTGCTGGTTTCTGTGTGGACTCAACAGGTCACATTAACTTTCCACATCTCAAGTTCTGTATTCATAAAAATAAATAAAAACGTGTATAAGGTGATCACAATTTTCAACGTACATAATTAGTGTAAGGTTTAAGTACAATACATGCATAAAAGTGCCTGGTCAAATTTAAATTGCTAAGCAAATTTGGGGCATTCATTGTTGGTGAGGTTACCAAATATATTCTACTCATTCACCTTCTTGATAATAGAGCTGCTTGGCATGTCTAAGCTTGTCCTTCCCAGGCTAGTTCTGGGCCCAGTCCAGCGCCACAGCCTCCTTTATCTAGTAATGGGTAATTTCTCCCCAATTTGAGTCTTTAGAATAATGAATTTGGTTATGGGATACATGGAACATATGATTAAGTAATTATTTTCGTTTCTCTCTGAAGGGTCATCGTCAAAAAGTAGTGCTTTCCAGCCAATGGCATCGAAGCTGCACGCAGCTCTAAGGGGCCTTTTGCCAGCTGGCCTCATTAAATCTCTGATGTGCTCTCCGCATTTGGCCGTCCCAGTGTGTTCCCTCCTCGACAACTTCGCCTCTCTGTACCAGGGCTCTTAGGTTCACACCTTCATGTCTTTTCCTGTGCTTTCTTTCTTAGGTAGACTTTTGCCTTGTGTCACACTGACTGCCTTCAAGAAAAAAAAAAAAAAAACATTCCACAATTCCTTTTTCTCTTTTTCTGAAAACTAAAGATCCAGATCCTTTCTCTCATCCCAAACCAAGCTCTGAGAGGGAAACAGTTGTGTCTACAAAGCGATGCATTTTCCTTTTTACATGCAGCACCCTCTCTTCCTGTTCTCCTGGGTAGTGCACTACGGCCTATCTATCATTATTCTGAGGGTCATATAAAGGAATTTGTTCTGTTAAAAGTCTGAGATTTTAGAGGATAGAGAATCATAAAGCTAAACCCTGTAGATAAAGCCTGTCTCCTGTGTGACCAATGACAGCAGGAGACATTTGGGAACCCTCAAGAAGAGGCAGAATATGGCAAAAGACGCCCCACATGTAACGATTCTTTAATAATGCTCCTATCTGAGCTGTTTTATCACTTAGAAAGGCAGAGGGTATCTGTTCTTTGAATTTATGATAAGTAAAATTTTTTATTCTGCATATGCTTACCGATTATGATTTTGACAAGTTATAAACATTACATTATTATTGTATTATGAATATTTAGTTTCATTCTTCCAGTGAATGTGGTAATATACAGAACAGTTGATTAATCATACACTAACCACTGAAGAGTAAACAGCACAGAAATATCTAAAATTCTGGCTAGAAAAGACATTTATTCCAACGGATATACATAAAGCTTTCTTTAAAAATTAAAAAAAAAAAAGTACTATTATCTTAGATCCACGTAGCTTATCTAATCAAACTCCTCAAGGTCAAAAATTTAGAGGGGACTAAGGTTTCTGGTAGTAAAGAAGAATCATCAGAGTTCCATATTCTCAAAGAAAGTTTGAAGTTTCAATTCAAAAAGTGACACATGGCAAAAAAAGTTTACACGGATACAGTACAAAACTGTAAAACAAAACACAAATATTTTCATATCCCAAGATCTTCCGTAGCTGAAGCTATTTGCAATTCTGGCAAAATTGCTAAAGATAGTGACTGATAAACCTACTGGAAATAAACAATGACATTTAGTTCTGTCCTTCTTTTCCCTTGGAGTCACCCTGCATGGAAGGGCATTCAGTAAATATCAATAAATATCAATTTTGCATAGTAGTTCAGAGAAAGGACTTTAGAGTCAGGCCTGGATTTAAAACCTAATTCTACCACTCATTGTATGTGACCTTGGACATACAAAACTTATCCTCGGTGCACCTTGTTTCCAGAACTGCAAAATCAGGATCCTAATTCCAACTTCATAGGTTCCCATTAGCATTAGATGAGATATATGTATGCACTCATAATGGAATATTATACAATTGTCAAAATAAATGAATTACAGCCATGCTCAATGACATGAATAAATATTGGCATTATAATATTAAATTAAGAAGGAAGTCCATAAAATAACATACAGCATGATTACCATTTAATAAAGTTAGAAACAACTAAAATTTAAAATGTTATTTTCCATCAAAGGAAATCAAATGAATACTGAATATGAGGTTCAGGATCGTGATTATCTTAGGTGAGCAGAGCAGAGGACAGAATAGCACTGGGGAAGCCATATGGTGAGCTGTACATTACCACCAAGGTCTACCTTCTGGCTAGGGTAGGAAAGTCTCTGTATTTACTATATTATTTAAAATTAGCTAAATAAATGAGTTAGTTTAATGAATAGTGACACTGAAAACATAAAAATGCTCTAAGGAAAAAATATCTTTGAAGAAAATAAAAAAGCATGTGATAATCTCTGGCACTTTCAAAATTAAAATTCTATGATTATGTTCGAGCACTAAGATGCACACAGTTAATAATGAATTCAGTGTAGTAAATATACCCCTGGTGGCTAGAAAGTGTTAGCAAATGACCAGGACTCCTAGGAATCATCTAATGATCTAGAAATCTAGAGACTTCTCTCTGTCTCTCTCTGTCTCTTAAACTCTTAAATTTCTTACTAGGACCTAGCTGAAAATGATGTTGATGACACTGTACAAAGCTAAAGCACAAAGATAATGTCCTTTGGAAGCATCAGCAAATTTAATGTTCATGTTTCCATTTATAAAAATAATGAATATGAAAAAGTTGTTTTCAAATATCTAAGTATGAGATACGTGGGTAGGAAGGTAGGTATATAGATATCTGTAATAACCAACTTCCTGTTACTATTTCCAATTATTACCACAAACATCTTTAAGTTAAAATGTTGATATTTCTTCCCCTTATGAAGGCACCATTACAAAAAGTAGAAATAATACTTTATATATGTGAATTCATAACCATGAGAGATAAATACTATCAGCATCCCATTTTATAGATGAAGAAATTGAGGCACCATGAAACATGACCAAAGTCATACAACTGGCTGGGGCTATTAACCAGTTCACTAAAGCTGCAATATAGATACTACAGAGAAAAAATACATTTCACAACATCCAGCCTACTCATGATCAGGATGCTTTATAAGGTACCTGTTATTAACTTCAAATCACACAGAGGGAAATACCTGAAGACTCCATCTCCCTGCAAAAAGGGTTAGGATGAGACAAGCAGAAACGAAATAACGAATCATCTGAATATGAGATTTCAGACAATAAAACTCACTTGCCTTGCCAAGAGGCTTTCCTTTAACTTCCAGTTTGGTCTTGTCAATTTAATGGCAAAAGAGGAGGTTTTCAATCAAAACAATGTGTAGGTGTGTAGTACAGAGAGTTGATTAGGAAGTATTGTGGTCTTACCTTTGAGGGTTCTTCCTCATGGACTTTGCTGGTGAGCAAGGGGAACCTGCTTATCTGGCAGAGGGAAGGTGAACCACATGAGACTAGGACTAAATTCTCTGATAGACTGATGGAGGATTGCAAGGCAGAGGGTGTGAGATGAACAGAACCTGGTCCTAGAAGGCTTTGAGAAGAAACAGTTGCCTGCTGCACTGTTCCCTTTCTTTCTCTTTATGGTCTTTCATATCAGAAGATTTCTCGCTACCCTATTCATATTTTGCAACCCCAAAGCCTCAGGCTGACACCAGCCAGAGCTCACATAACCACTGCCTTTATGAGAGCTCAAACAGTAAGGCTGGCATTGGCAGTGTGAGAAAACATTTGAATTTTTAACTGCTTTTTAATAGATAGTGTGTAAACCATGAAAACAGAAGGAAGAGCTTCTTCATAGACATACAGCGACCACACACACAGTTGTGCTGCTAAAAGCTGGCATTGGTCTTTGATGGACTATACCTATAATGTAGGAACTCTTTTTATTTCTTCCCTCCATGAAGACTTGATTCTTTCATATGTAAAAATCATGTCTCCTTTTATTATCATTAATGGTCTTCGATGAAATCATGTGCTTTTATCATATTAATCTATGGAAGTATTTAGCCACATTATTTATAGAACATTTAGGTCTGCCTTTCAAAGTCCTCAGTAATCTTTAGTGTTCACTGGTCTGCTTTTAATTTATCAAAGCCCTCCCTCCACAGGCCTTGCACAAAACACACAAGCATCAGAGATTCCCCCTATACAATGTGTATTTGATATGCTTAATGTTCATCTTTATATACATACAGGCATATAAGAAATGTGGAGGGTGTCTATAAATTCAAGGAAACATTTAAGTGCACAGTGATACATAGATACATGGGTATAATACTTTATGTACTTGATAAATATTTCATCCCTGCCATAAAGAAAGCTTTTTATCAACTTTGATTGTTTTTTTATTACCTTAAAGTATTGCAGTTGTTTCTCAGCATTCATTGTTCCTTCCTTTTCTTGTCTCAGACAGGAATTGAAGATGAAAAGCTCTGTATCTCTGAGCCACCCTTTCAGTTCTTTGATCCTGACCTCCAGCTGCCTTACCAGGCTTCCACTTTCAGGAGAAAGCAGGTCACGTGGACCCGACCCACTGTGCCCTGCCATTGTGTCCTGGATCTTCTCTCCTAGGGTTTTCTAATGCATCGAATTAAAAACAAAAACAAAAACAGAAAACAAAAACATAGATTAGCTTAGGTACCAAACACGTATCACAGTTTGGCTGGCAACAAGGGCCACCTGAAAGGTGTCCAGCTGCACCTGCCACCTCGTGACTGACATTCAATTCCGATTAGCTCATCGTCCATTTAAGATTCAAATTCTTAAGCAATGTGTGTTGTTCTGACTACCGCTAGAGGCTTAGGAGGACCTCGTTCACTTATAATTTCCATTAACAGAAAGAAGTTTTGACCCAAAAGTTCACCATGGTCACTGATAAAAATTTATTTGAATTCTCTTGATGGGAGTTTACAGTAAAAAATGCTCTGCATAAAATTTTTAAGAGATGGAAGACTGAGTTTAATCAATATACTAAAGAGGCCAGGAGTAGATTGTGCATGGGGAATTAAATATTTTTTGTTTTGTTTTGTTTGGTATAATTCCCCAAACCATGTGACTGAGGGCTGATAGGAAGGGATAGCCTCCTTGGTGCTGTCGTTGATTTTACCTGACTTGGAAATTGTTCAGCCCCACAGTTCTTCCCACTTAGGATTTGTGGATGGTAGACTTTCCAACATATGTGTTAAAATAAGTCCCAATCCACTATGCTAGAAGCTTTCTTAGATTAGCTACTATTTCATGAAGGCGCAATTGGGGAGGGCTTTTTTTTTTTTTTAAACATACTCTTTTTGGGAAATCAGTAAGAGTTAATCTATAATGATGAATTAAACCTACAAAGATAAGCTTTAAAACACAAGTAAAATTAAACCAACAAACATTCATCTACTGTGTAGTGTTCTGTAAATAATGTCTTTAGGAGACTGTAACAGAAAAATAGCCTTTCTCGCCAACACCCCTATATTTTCATGGTGCAAATATTGATAATTTGAAGATCCTCAGTGGAATCCAGATTTAGCTATTGTTTTTATGCTGTAACAAAAGTAGCAGCAGGAGGTGAAATCAATGCCCTTGGAGGGTAGGGTCACAAAAAAGAATTTATTGCCACTTTTTTGTTCTGGAACAGTTTGCAATCATAAATTCTTCATAAACAGAATACTTCAGAGAATGGTCCGTCTTCATAAATATACGACAGAGGACATCAATTTCATTTAATTCACAATTTGTGTCAGCACAGCAGATGCCAATGCCTGCCTTGATAGGGTTGTTTAATATGCAATTGAGACAGAGTAATATGCAGCACAGGGGACAAAATTTCACAGATTAAACTGTACGCACCACTGACATTTCATTCTAATGTATTTCCATTCCACACTGTTCACCTTAGATGAAAGTAATATTAAAAACCATATCCCTCTATTTTACTATTGTTAGAAGTTAAAATCCTTGTCTTTAAAATTTTTTTCATGCCAATTAAAATGTAATCATGCCAATTAAAGGAGTATGCCTGGTGGTGTTAGCATGGCACAGGTTTTGTTAAAATCTTCCCTCCACCCTTCTCTCCTTCTAAATCATTACAAAACTCTGCATATTGTATTCAAATGATATTTTTGTCAAAATGGCAACCATTTTTAAGATGTTTGACTCATAGAGGATAACTAAATATTCTGTTTCTCTTTTAAATATTATGTGGATTTAAAATTTTTATCGAGAAAGTAATAAATGACATACTTCGAACAATTTTCAAAAAAATTATTGTTAGCTATTTATAAAATTAGAAAGAGATATAGTTTTACTGGTATATAAACAGACTACAGCTTTGTGAAACACATAAAATTGCTGTCCTCATTTAGTAAACCACCTTTTAAAATATCATACACTAAGCACATTTCTCCTATATAAGATCGATGAATTCTGTAGAATTTGGTAGGTTCTGGTTTAAATCACCATATTATGTGAAAGCCATTAATTACTATTAAAAAGTAATGTAACAATAGGACAGAGCAAAAACTTGCAATGTTTTAAGTTACTTTGCACAACTGCAGAATGTAGTGAATCTAGATGAGAAAGCGAGGATTTAAACTTGTGGTTTTTTAATCACCTAGATTAAGCATGGCAGAAACTGAGCACTGGCATTCCTCCAAGTCATCAAGGTACACGGAGGGCTTTTTATTCTAAATATTTTTGGAGTATTATTTCTTTAAAAATTTTTTCTTAAAAAAAAAAAAAGGCAGGAAATGTAAAGCATGCAAAATTAGGCTCCATAACTGACACCACCCATACTTAGCTGTTATAATTAATCATTTAAGTAATTGACGAATTTAGCTTACCCTTGATTTGAAGTGAAGGCAATTTAGGAGAGAAGTTGATGAAAAAAATACAGTTTAACCTCTCTCTCTCAGCTGTCTTCCAACAAAAGGACAGTACTGTCTCCTGCACAGTGCCATCCTGGTCTCTGGGTAACAGAATCTCTATATTGCCTTTCTGCCAGATTCTTGCATCTCAGTCTTTGGCTGAGACCCAGACCATCATTGCATGAAATGAATTACATGAAACCTTTTTTTTTTTTTTTTTTTGGCTTTTGTTAAAAGTGAGCTGGAAATTGAGGCACAAAACAGAGGCTGATTTAATTTTGAAATTCAGATTTGGGTCAAATTTGCACCTTTGTTTTGGTGGCTTTAGTGTTACTTGAAAGCTGTAGTGACAACTCTACTTTTCATCTGAAGGGTACAGTAAATAGTTAAACAGTGGATGTCTCTAGCATGTACCTTCAGAATAAATTCTATTAACATTCATTCAAGCATGACAGTCAGTGTATATCAGATATACTGTATTATAGTTGACTTGGTGCATACTCATAATACATGGCATATTTTACTTACTTTTTTATGTATTAAAGAACCAAAATTATTAAAATCTGAGAGGAGACAAGCTGAGAGGGAAAAAAATCAACAGAAGAAGAAAAGCAGTGTTTTTCCCCCATAATAGTATGAATAGCTTGTTTGAAATGTAGGTAGTGAATTGAAAGAGAGAGATATTTGTGCCTCAAATTAGAAATCAGACAGATAGAGTACTTCACTACACAAAAAAATGTACACATAAGCTACAAACAGTAATAAAAATGCAAATACCCCAAGCCGTTCCCATTTTTCATTAATTGAATCCACTTTCTCAAGGAGATCATGTGGTAGTGAAACGCCACCTTTCTTCAAAGCTTCAACCTTACTAAGCAGCTCTGTCTTTTTCAGGTCCCTGATGGACATCTCCACACTGTATCGCTAAAATGAGAAAAGAGAGAAGTAAATCATCAAGGAGTGAGGTGATCTTAGAAAATCTTTGAGCACAGCGTTAGTGATGCTCATAGGTGTTAAGAGTTTTTATTTCTTATAATATTTACAGGGAGACTAAACCCCAGTAACTTAAGCTGTGGAGGAATATTGCCAAAAACAGTTAAAAATATATATTTCGCATACACAAATAGCCATGGTAGTCAGTGGGATGGTCGTTGAGTCTATTAAGATTTATGTCTTTTTAAACTAAACTTTACATACACATTTGGTCTTTAATTTAAAATATTCCAAATAGGAAAATACCTAGTTTAGGTGGATTTACTATAACAGCTCATTTTGGTCAACATTTGGCTCCAGGGTACTGCCTATCTCTCATCTCTGCCCCTCAAAGGACCAGTTTCAGAGTGTCACCAATAAAATGATCCCCCCAAATTGTGTGACTTCCCCCTTATCCTGTAAATACTCTCTGAATTCTCAGTTAAGATTTTTTTTTTACATTTTTCTTTTACTTAAAAATTCTACGTGAACTTGAAGAAGAGGTACATATAGAGAGGAAAAAGAAAACCAGTGCTTTGGGAACGGTTAAAAATCTATGCTTTTTTATTGATTACTGTAAAATATTCCCAAACATCACAATTGACTACAGAACCTTCTCTCACAAACTGCCAAGTGAGTCTCTCCTAAAAGATGTTTTGCTAGAGATAATGCATTGTGCTATTTACTATGACAGTTACTATGGTGATTCTCTTCAAATAACTCTATTTGGATAACTTCATAGTTAGAAAGTCCTATATTAAGGATAGCTATAAATGACTATGGCTGTCATTTTAAATGTACACATAAAAACACGTCTAAGTAGAAAAACCAGATTCTAGTTAAAATATTAAACATATTTTACAATTTTAGCACAGTTCCAAAATATAACGGCAATCCCAAACTTCTTTCATCGAGGCATAAAAGTTAGATCAATGAGGTCCTTGATAGTATTGCTCCATGGCCCTGAGATAAAATTAGCACTTTATCAGCTAATAAGAAAAGCTTTTGTTTGAGCAAAGTGGCAAATTAGCAAGTCCAAAACATGCCTAAGCACTTGGATGATTTTATTTGCCTTGAAAACATGATATTATATAAGAACCCAAATCAAATACAATAGGAAGGAGCTCAAAGAAAAAGAAGGTATGAAAATCCCCATTTTGGTTAATAGATGCTCAGCATTTGTGTGCATATGTTTGCATACTTTTAGTTTCATATTTAATCTTCCATTTACACTAAACATGCACATCATTTGTATTATGTAAACTTCTCCAAATGCTAGTCATTTGTGGATCACAGAACAAAATGTTTTAAATAAGGTGATTTAAAGCATTTCATAGTATTAATGAATGCTGATCATGGTGTCAGAGTACCCAAAATTACATGAATATGCATAATGAAAAAAATTAAGGGTTGCTTTAGAGCTCTTTTAGAATTTGGCCTGTAATATGTGAGAAATTATGATTACATTTCTAATGGCAGGCAATTACCAGGACCATGTTACTTCAACACTTAGAAAACACACTGTCCACTCAAGTTTTCTGGACTTTACATTCAACAAGTGTTCTAGAAACCTACACAGTGTTTTATTTGTTCAAGTGATGATTGGAGTAGAGGGCAATCTGCTTTATGTAATTAGATACCCAACAAAAGATGATCTTGCTGACAAAGTTTTACCTAATTTACTCAGTAAGTTTTCTTTGACACAATATTGGGGGAAACAGCATCTCACACAGGTGGAAGAATACTATCCAAATCCTTAGTTAATGCCATGTACATTAATTGACAGAGGGAGTCCTCTGGCTGTGCCGCCTGGGAGCAGTCTGGACCAGTTCTCATTTGCACTGATGACAAGCTCATCTCCCTTTTTTATCCCAACTTTGAATGGCTCCTACACAGCATGTCAATAAAGAAAGAGGATAGTTTAGATGTGCCCTGTAAACATGAGAGTCTTGTAATGGTAAAAATATGAAAAAAGATTAACTTCATTTTAGATAAAATAATTTTCTCTGTGAAATGTGGTACAAGTAGTCACTGCAAAAGCTATTATAAAAGGTTACTACATTAAAAAAAAACTTGTCTCGTGTATGCTGTCTTTGTCACCATGTAACCTACTGTATTAACAGCTTGATGAAAGATGTGATTGATGGACAATGCCTTCAAACTGTAAAAGCTAAGAGAATCCAGCTAATTGTTAGATATATCGGTATATGAGTGAAAGGTACTAGAATGTCACGCAATTTTAGGTGAAATATTTATTTTAATTTTTGAAGCACTCTGAAGGGTGAATCAGATATGATTTAGGGTGTCAAGCTGTATACGTAATAATGTCAGAAGGGTTATATTTTTGTTGATGCTAATATGTTTTTGCTCTTCCCTCTCCAACATCTTTTCAGAAGCATTAGGCAGGGAGAATCAACTGCCAGCTCTATCAGCTCCTGGTCATCCTATCAAGTAGGGCTACTTTATCCTGTGGTGAGAGGATAATTTAATCTTCATATTCATTCCACCCACAGCAGTAAATGAGCAGAGGCTGCCCCACTGTGTCCTGTAGTCTGGGGATGTTGTGATATAGACTGCTCTTCAATAGCCAAAAATGAGATTAACAAAGTTAAAGTCAGATGGCTTTTCTTGAGTGCTAAGGTAAATAAGCATCCAATATTTAATTTCCCCGCAGCACCTGCAGTAGACTTCTCTGTCTAGTCAAAAATAAAATATACTCTATTGAAAGGGCATATTTACATCATTAAGTGTATTTGCTTGGCCAATTCAATTTTGACTAATGAAGCCTCATGATAGATATGTGAATGATCTAAATTAAAGACATAGGCCACTCCTATTTTAAATGCCACTCCTGTGTGTATATACAGATAAAGAAAACTTAAAAAACAGAGTTAAAAATGACAGACACTAGCCTACTTTTTAACTAAGGAATGAAGAAGTTTTTAGAAAATTCTTATTCAATGTTTACTTTTTAAAAGCACAAATGCTAAAATTGAATTATAAAACAAAGCTAGCAAAAACAGGGATTTCTGAAGTAAATATAATTAGAAATGCATGAAGACTTGATTGAGATAACTTTTTTGACAGTTATGCTAAAGGCTAGGCTTTTTTCCCTTCTCGAACCTTTATTTATTTATTTTTTTTGTTAAAAATCACACCGAAAATTCTGCCCAAATGGAGACTGGAACAATGCCTTGAAACAGTGTTAATTGTCACCATGGAAACCAGAAGAATAAGCCATTTTGAAACTGGTATAGAAGGCACACATTGAGCAACTCAAGCATTTTTCTGCCTCCCTCAATGTTAAAGAACAAGATGCCTTGTCACTGTGAGGTCAGAGAAAGAAAGCATCATGAAAGGGTTGTAGATGCTCACTGTCTAGTAAATAAAAAAAAAATAAATAAAAAAATATACTACATACAGCTAATGCTATAAGACTCTATCCACTGAATCTTTTTGAAATAGAAAGATCATCAAAAGATGGCCAGGATTGGGGGATGGATTCCACCTAAGCAAAACTTCAGGGCTATATTATGTGAACCTTGCCCCCAAAGCTCCCTGGGAATTCTGCTGTTGTAATAAAACTTCAGAAGAGGAAAGAAAAAAGGCAGCATGATGGAATTCAAAATAATGCTCTAAAAGCACACAGAGAGATTAAGACATCCATTGTAAGACTTTTGTATGGTGCTTCTGTTGGTTATGCTGAAAAGAGACCAGACATTGCTGAGCAGAGAGTGTAGTTTTGGCTACAAGAAACACAAGAATTAAACCGAAGAATTTTCTCAGTTATTAGAATAAGGCTGTCAGATTCTGTGTCTTCAGGGTTTGAGGATTTACGTCTTCCACTATAATTTAACTGGGCTTTATGTGTCCTGATATTAAGAAGAATTAAAGCAAGGAAAACGATCTAGTTATCAGAATGACAGATATAATAATAAAGATATTTGAATATCTTTCCCAGTCTAAAGTAATACAACAAATACCTATATATGCGCCATAAACACACAACAAATAGGGAGAAAGACAGGAAAAATACACTGAGAAAATAAAATGTATTTTAGTCTATGAATAAGAAAGCATATGCTAGGAACGCACCAAAACACCAAACTACTGGCAAAATGATGTGTGAAAATATGCATTTTTGTACAAAAAAAAAAAAGGCAAGGATGTATCTGTCTATGACTCTCATATTGTGTTTTCTGGCTAGTGTTTTCCCTCCTCATGTGAGGCTTCATGGTGGCCCCTCAGCAAGTCCATGCCTAATGCCATTCAGTGGTGAACAAAGAGTCTTTTTATATGAAAGTCCAGGGTCCACAGCTCAGCTGTACATGCCGAGTGCAGGAATCTGCTAGAGGCCAGTGTCGCCTTTGCAGCAGCTCTTGTGCTGCCCCCATTTTTGGAACACCAGTGTCAGCATCTCACAGTGCATGTGATGTTTCACATGGAGCTAGTATCGCCAACACTTCAGGCAGGTGTTCAGGACTGAAGAAGAGGGTTCAAGCCCAAGACAAATAACAGTCGTTATTTCTTGCAAACTCCTTGTATTTTACCATTAGCAATTTATGGCGAATAATTGCACAGAGAAATTATAAAGACTCCTACAATTGTCCTTGTAAATTAATAATAGGCTTTCTTGATTGGGATAAATTTGCTGCTGAGCCTTTGGAAAAAAATTAAAAAGTGCAATGTCATTTAAAATTGCCAGAACTCACACAGCAAATTACATCTGAGGTTAAGAATTGAGTTTTCCCCCCTCTTCTAGCTTATTCCATTTGCATGATCTGGAAATCACATTACATTGGCCATGTATTGTTAATTGGACATAGATTGCATTATCTTTAATATAAATCAAACTACAAATATTAAAATGAATTGCAAATTCCCTAATAGAAGATCATAAAACAATCTTTTTTAAAGTATCTCCCATTAATAATTTAATTCCAATTATATCACTCAGAAAACTTAAGTAGGAAACCTGGCAACTTATTTCTCCAATCATTTCTTTTACATAACAAATATCTAAGCTTTTAAAATAAATACTCAGAGCAGAATTCATTATTATAGAACGAAAATAAAACAAAAATAAAACACCAATAACTGAAAACTTTTCATGCCAATTTCATATGAGATACTGCCTAAGAACACCAAGCCTGCCCATCTTGTGCCTTCTGTACCCAAGTCGAGCGCAAGAGAAAAGTGTCATATAGGAAAGATTTACTAATTTTAAGAACTGCTGTAATTACACTCTTTAAAATTATAAAATTATTCTTCTTCTATTTATTTTAAAAAGGTTCTCTAATACCTTAGAATTTCTATGAATTTGGTATCTTTTTGATGCCTTTGCATGGCCTTTAATGAGTTTATATTAAATATTTAATACTGTTTAGAGCATACCCACTACTACCAAAAACAGTTATATTCCCAGCAGTCCCACTGTTTCAGGCAGAGGACTTGATTGATCCTCCTAGCCTGAATTGAGTAGAATGAAAAGAAGCAGTTGGAAAATAGCTGCAATCATTTAATGCAGATGACCTCTGACAGCCTCGCAGCTCTTCTATCTGAACAGAAATTTGCATGGGGTCTCTGTGCAGAGGAACAATGTAACCTAAATGGTAGACAATCTTTATTCTAATGAAGTGGGTGTCAAGGTCAATGTAAAACTGCAATGATAAATGGTGCACCACTAGGCAAGAGAAGTTGCATAGGCATTGTAGTGCTTTCACATTAATTGAAGACTGAAATGCACTGCGTGAAAAGCACAAGCCTCTCTTTTCACCATAATGTGTTAATACGCCAATGCCGAAATGATTTCTTCAAGATGTTTGCCTGTTGACATGTATCTTATTGCAAAAATAACGCATATATGGAATTATGGCACAAAAGGACATTTTCAGAATTGAGCATTTTCCTGGATTAGAATTACAAAAATCTAAATAAAATGTCCCCAAACAACATCCTGACACCAAATGTAATTCCTTTGATCCCTTTTCTTTTCTTTTTCTATTTAGACATGTCTTTAATTAGTTTCAACCAAGCAACCTTTCATAGAACTCTTTGCTGGGTACTTTCATACTGAACTAACTGTGAAAAAAAAAAAAAAGGACTGAGGAGAAGAGAATCATTCAAATATAATTTTTTTCTTTCACTTTTAAGTTTTCTGCTTAGTCTGCAGTTAAGATCTTCAGGTGTTATTTGTCTTGAATGAAAATGTAATGAAAAGCCTCTGTTTGTAAAAGAAAATAACTATTTTCTGCTGCGAGAACTAAAAACTATAATCTGGTCGTTTGACATTGCCAAAATGACTATACAGCAATAATTACACCATTTCTTCAGTTGATCTAGTAATTTTGTGGCAGTCAATATTTTTCATTATATAAAAATAAGGACAGTAAGCTGCTTTAAAAAAAAAATCCTTGATCTACTTAAGCCTGAAAAGGAGACATTGTTTGCTAATACACTCATTAGCAACCAAGCATTTTAACTTCATCAATTAAACAGGAAATGAAGTTGCACCATTAGTTTCACAATTTGCTAAAATACTGATAAGAGCACATTCCTAACTATTTGAGAAACATTTCCAGGCTCAATGCATATATTATAAACTCGATGCATTTTTACTGTTGACATTTTTTGATTCTGGTAGACTCTGTGATAAAGCTAGCTTTCCAACACTAAGCTTCCTGCTACAAATAGATTTCAATAATGGAATTATAGTTATACTAGTCAGGAATGGTCTGTAGGTCTCTTGGTCTGTAATCTTGGTGACTAGAGGCTATTAGCATGATTTACTATAAAATAAATAATATTGCTAGTGTGCAACCTGATGTAAAAACAAACTGTCTCAAATAGTAATCAACATTCCTGAAATGGTAATTCAGAGGGAAAAAAAAAATCTCAACACGAAGAAGGATAGTGAAAAAGAAAAAAGTTACTGATGAAACTGTTTAAAAAACTGTACAGCTTCATCTGTGTGTGATTTGTCAGGTCTGAAGCTTTGACGTGCCCAAGGGGCAGACCCCAGCGGGGAGTAGGCTGCCGAGCTAAATAGCTGTGAAAGAAGTCTTAATGTAGGATGGAATTCAAACTAACCTTGACATGACCTCGGGAAAAATATGCAAAAAGTAAAATGAATGCACTCTGCAAGATACATCCTAATTTTGTGGTGGAGCTGGTTAGTTTTACAAACATAACTGAGACCTTAAAAGAAAAATAGAAAGCTAGTAAAAGGAGAAAACTTTGGAATTTAGGCAAAAACGTACCGGGCATGATGTGTTACTGTGAAGGCATGTGAACCATTTGGAAAGAATCCAAATAAAAACCCACAACGAACAATATTGTTGTCAGCCTGTCTATTCAGGAAAATTTTTTTTTTTAGGTTGAATATAAATGACACAAAGCCAAGATTACATCATTGCATTACAAAGTCTGTTGTGGCTTTTAGCTGAACGAGCCCCATGGATCTATTGGTTTTGGACAGTAATTCAGTAAGGAGGTTTTAATGTGTTATTTTTCTTCCAGTGTCAATAAAAATGGAAGAATTTAAGAAGAAAATATTGTGTGTGCTCTCCAGTCTATTTCTTGCTTTTGATCTGTTTTTGATAAACCAAACTCAAATTTTAGTTATTGCATTGAGCTTGATTTGACTTCATTATAAATGTTGCTGTTTGAAATGGTCAACTTAGGAGGAAGGCATTTGTTCTAGCTCCCTGGCCAAGAACTGGCTAACTCATTGGCTATATGAAAATTTTAATTGAGTGTCCACTTGTGTAGAAATTCAATCTGATTACATTCTCAATGCAATTTTGTAGCAATACCAGTTATTTACTATACTACTAACCAGATTTTAAACATAATTAAATTGCTAGGATCATATACCCAAAATCTAATGACTTAAATCTCTATAGCAAGGATGTGAATTCCTGGGTCAGGTATATGTACTTCTATTAGATTATCATAAGCCTAACCTGAGTAAAAAGGATTCAGTCATTCAGAGACATAAAAGTACAAGAAGTTTTGTTGAGAACCCATTAAACAACCATATGTAAAGACCATTGCTTAATGCCTATGTTATGTCAAAGACTCTTTTTTGGTCTAATCTTATATAATATTTATATTAATGACATATAAATAAAAAATATGTGTATTGGCTGTTGATCAGATTGCCAGATTATACTACACTCAATGATCGATGAAGAATAGTAACTACTTTAGCTCAGAGATCATAAACTCAAATACCTACTGGTAGTCGTACAATAGTAAACTGGTTGGGGCAGGGTAGGAGATCCCTTTATGTAGTGTTTGCTGATTCCCTCGTGTAAATACTCCCATCATGGCAGAGTTCATGCTACCAAGATTCTGAGCTATCAAGGTTGTTACTGCTGGCAAAATTCCTGAAATTTTAACAATCAGTTCTCACAAGCCAGCACGAGCCAGCTCCAGCACCCCATTACCTGGCAGCTAATGTAAAGGAGTTGAGTTGAACACAGATAAGTCATCTTCTATCTTTTATCTGCCAACTATTGCTAGTGTCATGGGAAAAGAGAACTATTTTCTCTACAAAAAGAAAAATGATACATAAATATGATGATTACCAATATTTGATCCCAGTGAAGGGAAAATAAGAGGAAGCAGTATGGACTGTGGAGGATGGGAGAGCATGAGTTCCATCTAAAAGGGGCAACCATGCATCAGCCAGCTCTGCCAACTGTTTCCATGTAGGAATATGGCCTCAATATAGGTCTGTATGGCCAGGTATATATTTTAAGAGAAGATAAAAATATTTTTTAGGTGAAATCTCATAATTTTTATATGTTAAATTAAAACTTTTAACACTGTATAGGTCGATCTATTTCTCTATGTTGGATCTGGATTTGTAGGCAACTGGCTCTATTGTCTAATGTATATTTTAAATGATATTAGATTCTAAGTGGAACACAGCATGCTGGCATACTAGATTAAATCAAAGATGAAGACATGACAAATGTTAAGACAGATAGAGTTAACAACCATTCCCTCCTTCCACCAAAAAATAAAAATAAAAATACAAAAACTGTGTGAAGAATGGAGGTGGTTAGGCTTCAATTGTCTTCATGTTCAATGAGTCAACAGATAATGAAAGGTAAATGTAAATGTAAATGTAAAAAAAAAAAAAGGAACAGGATTTTGGGCTGAATTGAGGGAAACATGATGGCAATCGTGTTTCAAAAATAAGAAAGGTAATAGGTAGATCAGCTTGCCTACGGCTTACTAGCCCCAAACCTACAGTCTGGGTCTGATTGGGTTCCATTTTCCAAGAGGGACATAACAATGTATAAAATGTCCAAAGAAGAGCACTCATGAAGGGAGAAGGCTCAAAACTACAAGGAGTAAGCTATCGAAGAAGCTAGAGATATTCAGCCAAGGGGTAAATAAGAACTGAAGATGAGAGAAGAGAGGAAAGGATATGTTAGTTGACTTTAAATGTTTAGAGGACTTTTACATAGAAAATATTAATCTGTTTCACCTGACCTCAGAAGTCAAGACTAGGATCTAAGGTTGTATATAGGAGTGTGTCTTGGGCAGCAGTGAGTTCCCACTCACCATCAGTATTTAGGCAGAGACCAGAAGTCCACCTCATTGGGATATTTTATGAGTTAATGAGGCATTAAGTGAGGATTGGCCTAGAAGATAGAGTCTAAAGTTCTCTGTTTTAGAAAGTTGAGTTTCTTGGGGCCCACATGCACTGGATCAGCCATAATAATCACATTATTATTTGTAGAAGAAATGCCAAGACCAAAAATCACAACGTTAAGGAGTAGCTGTCATTTGCTGGAATAGGACTCAGATGTAAGATTTTCATGCAGAGAAACCTAGGAGAACAACAATGGAATAAAGACAACCACATAAAATGTGAGATATAAAGTCTAAACTCAAGATAGGGCATGGAGAAAGAAAAGCCAAGATTAACTGAAAATCCTCAATTTATCATCAATCAGTTTTACTTTAGAGAAGTATTTCATTAAATTTGAAGTATTAAATGAAACCTTTCTGATCCTTTTCTGATAAATATTTTATATGAAGCTTCTACTATAGGATTGACGCAGTTAGGTCCATATTTATTTTTAAAATACTTTTTTCAATTACAGTTGTCATACAATATTATATTAGTTTCAGGTGTATGTGATTAGCCATTTATAAAACTTATGAAGTGATCACCCTAATGACCCTAGTACCCATCTGACACCGTACATAGTTATTATAATAGTATTGAGTATATTCCTTATGCTGTACTTTACATACTCATGACTATTTTGCAGCTATCATTTGTACTTCTTAATCCCTTCTACTTTTTTACCTATCCTCCCAAATCTCCTCCCATTTGGCAATGATCAAAATGTTCTCTGTATCTATGAGTTTCTGTTTTGTATATTCATTTATTTTGTTTTTTAGATTCCACATGTAAGTTAAATCATATATTTGTCTTTCTCTAACTTATTTCAACTAGGTCCACCCACATTGTTGCAGTTGGCAAGATTTCATTCATTTTTATGGCTTAGAAATATACACACACACACACACACACACACACATATATCACTTTTTCTTTATCCATTCATATATTATGGGTACTAAGGTTGCTTCTATATATTGGCTATTGTAAATAATGCTGCAATGCACATATTAACGCATATGTCTTTTCAAATTAATTTTTTTGTGTTTCTTTGAATAAATACTCAGAAGGGAAATTACTGGGTCCTTCTTTATTTCTTATGATAGCCTTTGTTTTAAAGTCTATTTTGTCTGGTGTAAGTACTGCTACCCATTTCCGTTTTCATGAAATATCTTTTCCTATCCTTTTACTTTCAGTCTGTGTGTCTTTTAATCTGAAATGAATCTCTCGTAGGCAGCATATGTAAGGATCCTGTTTCCTTATCCATTAGTCAACCTATTTTATTTGATTGGAGCATTTAACCCATTTATATTTAAAATAATTATTAATAAATATGTAGTTATTTTCATTTTATTATTCATGCTTTTAATCTTTTTTTCTTCTTCTTAAAGAATTCTCTCTAATGTTTCTTGTAATATTGGTTTGGTGGTAATGAACTCCTTTAGCTTTTCCTTGTCTGGGAAGCTCTTCATCTGTCCTTCAATTCTAAATGATAGCTTGCTGGGTAGAATAATCTTGGTTGTAAGTCCTTGCTTTTCATCACTTTGAATATTTCATGCCAGTCCCTTATGGCTTGCAAAGTTTCTGTTGAAAAATCAGCTGACATTCTTACAAAAGCCCACTTATAGGAAACTACCTGCTTTTCTCTTGCTGCTTTTAAGATTCTCTCTTTGTCTTTAACCTTGATATTTTCATTATGTTGCGTCTTGATGTGGACCTCTTTGGGTTCATCTTGTTTGGGACGCTCTGTGCTTCCTGGGCTTGTGTGTCTATTTCCTTTGTCAGGTTAGGAAAGTTTTCCATCACTATTCTTCAAATGTGTTTTCAATTCCTAGCTCGCTCTCCTGTCCTTCTCGTACCCTTGTGATGTGAATGTTGTTACATTTGATGTTGTCCCAGAGGCCCCTTAAACTATCCTCAGTTTTTTTGGATTCTTTTTTTTCTTTTTACTGTTGGCACGTCAATATGTGGCACTGACCCTCAGGCTGACTGGTTGTGAGGACTGGCTGCGACTACAGTGGAGGAGCTCTTTTGCAGGGGCTGACCCTACAGAGTAGTATTCACTTCAGTGGGGCTCTGTTGCCTGCTGAGTCTGGTCTTTGGGTGTGTCATTTGTGGAAGTGGTTGTGTGATGCTCTGGTGTGGTTTTAGGTGACCACTGGGTATGTTGCTTCTGGGCCCCCTTGGGAGGGGTTCTGGCGCAGGCCAAGTTCAGCTGCTGCCTGTGCCCTGCCAAGGGTCACTTTATAGGAGCTACAGAGTGATCTGTAGATGGTTGCCACTTGTTCTGGGTGTGGAGGTGCCTGCAAGAGGCTAAGCTGTGAACTGAGTCCAGCTGCTGCCAATGCTGAGCTTGGGGCTGCGTAGAAAGAAGTATGGGACATGCTAAGGCCAGAAACTGTTTGTTTGGGGCTTGTGAACCTTTGAGAGATTTTAGGAAAGTCTACAGCATGAGACAAAACAAGCTGTTTGTATGGAAAAGCTACTGGAAGTGGCGTAGGTAGGCCCGCAAGATGGGTGGGGAAGCATCTCAGGGAATTACCAGGGCAAAGTGAATAGTGTTAGCCAGGTTGATGGAGACTCAGCTATAGTGCTCACCTGCATATGCAGGCTGGGTGGTAGGAGGCCTAACAAAGGAACAATGGCTTCTGCCAGCACTTCTGTCTAGGAGAAAACTGCCCCTCCAGCCCTTCTGAAGCCAGTTAATTCGGTTATTCCCTGTATGTCCCTGGTGTCTTTTGAGCTCTTGCTCCAGTGCAGGAGCTCAGAACAAGTGATTCACCAGTGAGTAAATCCATGTATGGGCCCTTTAAGAGTAGCACCTGGAACTCCAGTAGTCCTTGTCTTACTCAGTCACAATCTCCATTGGTTTTCAAAGCCAGAAATTGTGGAGACCTCTTGTCCCAGCACTGGAACTTTCAGCTGAGAAGCCTTCACTCCTCAAGGGGACCTCCACAGTTGAGATGTCTCTCCTAATTTTTAATTGCCACACAAGAGTGTGGGACCAGCCCATCTGCATCTCTGCCCCTTCTACCAGTCTCAAGGTGGCTTCTTCTCTGTGTCCTTAGTTACAGAACTTCTATTTAGCAAGACTTTAGCCAATTTTCAATAATGATTGTTTTGCAGTTTAGTTGTAATTTTGAGGTGGTTGTGGGAGGAAGTGAGCATAACACTTTGCTATTCCACCATCTTGACTGGAAGCCAGTTAGGTCCATGTTTCAACAAGGTCCCTCTTGTAGACTTTTTAAAGACATAAATGCCACTCTCAAAAATTTTCTTCCATCAACATAGAATTTTCTTTCACAGATATCTAAGAAATGTGTTACAACCCTTGCTGCTAGCAGTATAGGCATAATGGTAATTTCTCCTTCATGCTATGAGACTTCATGGTTGTGCTGTTATGTTGAAATTTGCACATCTCAATGGGTTTTCTGTGCATTCCAATGCACTTCAGTGACGATGTGGATCATTGCCATAATACATCATGACTGTTCTAATTATGGTTTCATTATGATGCACCATATCAGGGCTGTCGTAATGTCATGTCAGCACATAGTAAGAATAGTTATGCAATTATGTAATATCTGTTAGAGTATGCAATGTAGGATGGAAAAAAAAGACATGAGGAGCAGCAATTAATGTAATGAAACTCAGTTTTCTCTTTTAAAAAAGTTTCCAGTTTAAAAACATCATTTCTTTTGTTTTCCATCTACCAAACTAAACGAACATCTCCAAACACATCTATTTTTGTTTACTTGGGCACTATTACATAATTTAATAAATTTCTTAATAAAGTAAAATAAGAAGAGAAAAAGGAAATTCCCAACTTCAGCTCTTCTCCATGTCACAAAAGAATGAGATTCCCTAACATATGTTGTAAGTATAAGAAATCCAGTAAAACTTAAGTGTAGTAAATTAAAGACCACTGAAGGCTTACTATTATGCAAACTTCAAACACAATGTTACATTCTTCTACCTTCCTTGATCTCTTGTATAGACACAGAACTTCTTGTCCCACTCCCTAAAACTTGATTAACCAGCTATGTCTTAAATAAGCAAATTGTGATGAGATAAAGCATTAATACAGTATTTACTTCCCTAAATTATCACCATAAATATTCACTTGCCTTTAGTCTAGCTGCCAAAATATACCCAAATATCTATAAAAATAGAAATCTTATAGTTGTCTCATAAATTTAAAGAATAAACTCCCAAAGGATGAGGCTCTGCCACTTTTTTGGTCAACCATGTAGTGCCTTGAATATTTGAGACCTTCAGAAAACACTGAATCAATGAATAGTTTCTCAAACTAAGCAATACATGAACTGCTGCTTGTTTTTATATACAACCATAGGAGAATTTATATATCAAAGCTTACTCCATATCTCTACAGCTGAACTACAGGACTGTTCAATGCAAGTATTTATAAAAGAAATGCTGATGAAGTCTAAACTATGAATGTATATGGTTGTGCAGCAGCAGCCATTTCAAATATAAATATATTTTTGGCATTAGGAAGCACCAAGTTTGTTTAAATCTGGACTTTTTTTTTTTTACAATTGCAAGTAATGTTAATAGCACGCTGTAAATGTTAAGGCTAAGTGTACAATGTCAAAATAGATTGAATCTCTCTGAAAATTGGAAATTCAGGCTTTTCAAACGTAATCCAGATGTTTGGCTTTTATTCAGATTTCAAGAAAGAAGGAACTAATATGATATAAAATTCATACATGCATATTTCATTAGTGCCTTTTGTATCGCTGAATTAAACATTCTGAAACGTGCTTTTCCCAAATCACATAGAGTTTTAAACCAAAGCAGTTGCCAAGATGCTGCACACCTCAAAAATAATGCCAAATTAATTTCATAAGAAAGAGACTATATATTTCATATCTTAACTCTGTTGGTAATGTTTCTTCAAAGAAAATATTTTGCTTTTTCTTTGAGGATGACAAGAAAAATGGAAGGTAGAGCACTGTAACCATTGTAGTTTATCAAAAAGGTATTACTGCAAAATATGGTTACTTCAGAAATCTGAGAATTAGTGGCCTAAATAAAGGCTGAAAGCACTATCCTCCATATTGTGTCACCAAAAACCACCTTTTTAAGCTTAGTGCAAATGAACATTCCCCAGGGACTACAAACTTCAGCACCGAGAAGCAGATCCAGAACTCACCATGTGATCGTAGGTGTTAAGACAGAGCCATCAAAGCATTTCCAAGTTGTCTGCTCCCAAAACATTCCCAAAATGGAATGCCATCATAGTTTTGTGCATTCCCATCATGACTTTTTCTTTGTAGGGTGTTTTTAAAAGGGTTTTCACATCTATAACCTTAATGGATCCATGATGCAATGGAATATTTCTTGGTGACTACCCAAGTCCTTGTGCAATAAAGTATTTGACATCTTAGGCCCCCGTGTTGAGGATACTCTGGTGCCTTCACATCAGATGAGAATGAATGTGGTTTCAGAATTAAATTATAAGCTCCTACAACAGAGTGCTTAAGGTCAGGGACCATGTGTTGTTCACTCTTTATGCATTGTAACTCTCAGCATTATGGCTTGGGTATAGAAGGTAGTTGAAAAATATTTATTCATTTGAATTCTCCCATCAAAAAGACCAGTTGAGCCTGTATCAGCTATTGAAATATATGCCAAGTATAGTATTAGTACACAGAAATGAGTAGTGATTGCCTTATTTAACTTTAATGCTCAGTGAAAAACTTATTGGGTCAAAATGACAATACAGAAATATTACTCTCGAGTTTTACATAGAAACCAAGAGTAAAGATAACCGTTTCCCATGCCCAGGAATGGTTAACACAAGAAAAGCTTCTATAACATGTATCCAAGAAAAGAGGAAGGTGACAGCAGCTCTTTAAATATTTAAGGACACCTTTTATGAATTCAGTGTTGTCTTATAGCAATAACATTTGATCAGAATGCAAGAGGCTGGGTCCAATTTCCAGCTCAACACCGGTCTGCTATAGGCTTTAAAACCTTTCTGTTTCAGCCTCTCTCTCTCTTTTTTTTCCCTTTGGGGAACAAGTCCGTACTTACCAGAGAAAGATCTTAAGAAAATAAATTTTAGAAATTTCAGGCTTTAAGCTTTAAGCACTGTTTGTTGCCCCAACCTCAGAAAGCTTGACTATCATTTGAACAAAGTGTTCTCTTTTTTGCTTTCTTATAGAAAGCCCATGGGGACAGTTAGTAATATCACTTCTGTCTCACAGATTAAAAATTGATATATGGAAGCTAAGTGACTTGCCCAAGTAAGATAGTGCTAAAACTCAGAAATAGAATTTTCAGGAGGAATTTCAGCTTAGTTTGCTAGACAATGCTGTTATTCTTAAAAATACATCTTTAGCTATCAGTCAGAAAGTTTAAGGAAATTGGTGGCCCCTAATATTATAATGTAAATAAAGTCAAGAATGACATTCGAAGTGACTTTGGAGTGGTTGAAATACACTTAAAAACCCCACCCTTGTAGCTTCAATGGCCAGATCCATCTTGATGTAGTCTTGTCCTTCAACCCTCCATAGACTTTTAATAGCATGAGGTGGAGGCTAACAGAGCAAATAGGAGAGTTCTCACTGATAGTCATACCTGTCATTCAGAAGAACCGCAGCTTACGGTTTAAAGAAGCTCTAGGATATGGGCAAAAATTTCTTAGTATGAACTAGGACTATAAAGAGCAAACCTGGGTTATCATAACTGTTTTGGGGCATTTTTCAAGCTATGTAAGGGAGTCTACCATAAACATTCAGGGAAGTTTATTAGAACAGCTTCATTAAAGAGAAACGATATACGTGTATCTCCAGTTGCAAGAGTGATAAAGAAAGAGGAAGGAGTAAAGAGTTAGAGAACAAAATAATGGAAATGAATAGATAGATGGAGAGAAAGTAATAAGAAAATAGGGAAAATTACAAAGGTTTAACCAGATAGTAGAAACAGTATCTAATCTACAGAGCATGAATCACAAAAACTACATAAAAATAAATAGTATTACAGAAGAAGAAAGAACTCACAGCTAGAGAAGTCTTCAGTGAATGACTTCCCCCAAATAATCAGATGAAAGAATATCAAAATGATGATTTGAAAATTTTGCGTGAGGACTGCAAAAATTCACTAAGAGAAACAAAAAGAGGCAGAAGAACCAGGATGTGGCTGTTTAGCATAGCTTACAGCAATGACTACAGGTAACCTTTCAAGAAGAAATAGGTACTAAAACTTGTGACTTCGAGGATTTTCCATAAGCACCATTGATAGGGAGCCCCTTCTCTAGGTACCATTTTCCCTCTGACTGTTACTTCTGCCTTCGCTCCATTGGTGGCTTGCTACATGATTTAAAGGAAATCATGTCAATTTCTGTGGTCATCCCATCTGAAAAACAAGGACAATGATACACATGCCACTTATTCACCACAGATATTTTAAGAAGTAATTAGATCACGTTTGTATGAAAGTTCAGATCTCTAAGTAAATTCAGCATTTAAAAAAAGCTTTTAGTTTGAAAACTCTTGACTTTTGTAATGAAATGTTTTGGTCTGTCACCAATTTGTAAGTAAGACTGCAAATTTATCTGTCTTAGAGATAAGGTATTATAACTATTATTTACATTAGAGAATAAAATGTCACATCTGAGTGGAGTCATTGGAAAGGTAAACAATACATATAGATAATATGTTATATATATATTTTCCCATCTTTTAGAAAATGTATCAACTAAGTGTTACTATTTTTCTCTATCCTCAATAAAAAGAGGAGAGAAATGTTGGAATTACCCAATGCTACTACTACACTACTCAAAACCTGTACACACAAAATCATTTAATCACTATGAACATGGGGACAGAAAAGGATCCATGCCAAACATTTTAATTTGTGAATCAATTCAAGGAGTTGGACCAGAAAAAAAAAAAAAAAAAGGAAAATGAAAAATGAAAATAAAAATAAATCAAATGAAAATATATGCCTGGAACTAGATTGCCCGTTTCAAAACTTTACTTGTATTGCTTACTAGCTGTTCAATTCTTTGTGCCTTAGTTGCTCATCTGGGGATAATATTAACACTTCTTTCATAAGGTTGCTTTGAGGATTGAATGCGCTAATATATGCAAAGATCCTGTTACAATTCGTTTTACATAATAAGCAATATATACAAGTGTTTGTTCAAACTTGATCCAAATGTTGCATGCTAAGAAAATATGACCTTTGGCATAACTTTTCTCATCTCTTCTCTGCCACTAATTTGTATATTTATGCATATAACTTCCCTTCACTAAGTGAAACACTGAATCTAGGATTCAATATTCAATAGAAAAAAAAATTGCCTTTTATTGAACACACAGATGATAACTATTAGGATTTGTCATTGGTTTGCTAGTCTTTCCTCACTCTGTCTTCCTGAGTTGGTAAAGTCCTAGGAGCGAGTCAAACTAATTCCCAGGTTTGAGATTTTTTTCTCATCTTGCATTCTTTTGCAATACACCTATCTCCATCCCACTAATTTATATTCTATCCAGCAAGGCCCAGTTCAAATCTCATTTCTTCTATGAAGACGTTTTAAAAAGACCAGCGGTTATTTTGTTGTACCATACAATGCGCTATCTTTGCTATTATTTCATGTTTTTTGGTTTTACTTTTCTAAATGGATTATAAATTACTTAAAGAAAAAGATAACCTTCCTTTTATTTTGTTCTCCATAGTTTATAGTAATATCTAACAAATGCTTATTGCCTCATCTTCACAGTCACTAATATCAGACAGAATCATTCCTTACTCTTCTTTACTTTTAAAGTAAAGGTGAAATAATTAGACCATTAATTCCAGATATATGTATTAGGACATATGGACATACATAATTTAAAAAACATATGTGAGAAAAGAGAATTAAGATAGAAAATATCTTTGTGCTTAGGCACATAGAAAGTGATGCAAATTTTATAAATTAATGATTAGTTGGATTTGACACTAATTAGTGTAGTTTGCAAAGTGGAAAAAAACTTGTAATCAATTTTTTCCCCAAGAAAATATGAATCTGCCTTTAACCAGACAGCTCTCCAAAGAAGTAGCCCCAGTAGGGAATTTGGAATTTAAGTGACTACCTGTCACTAGGTCTTTCAGGGTAGACTTTAAATTCAAACATGAGCCTGTTCCTTACCAAAATACCCGAAAGACCATTATAGTCCTTTCCTCATAAACAGCTAAATTCCTTTAGCTGTATCTGCCATGACATCCAATGTGATAATTCAAATACAAAGCAGTGATGTACAAAATTACATTTACCCATGAGTTTGTTTCCGTAGGTTTTGAAATTACGTTCCTAAAATTCTGATTTTACCAGATTGCTTATAGGCAAAATCAATCTATTTATTAACTAGAATAATCTTTTGATTTTTCACTGAAGAGAGAATGTTGAAGTTGGAATGGACCTTAGAGCCACTCAGTCCACTGCTCCCCGCCCCCCTTTACAGATGAAGAAAATGAAACCTGAGAGATAAGAGTCACTGCCCAAGGAGAATTCGACCTCCTTCTCTAGTGCTTTATCACAAGGTTTTCCAATCTTTTTTTCCCCTAATACTGGTCTTTAGCGAAGCTTCAAAATAAGATCAAAGAAAACTCAAAAGGGGATCGAGAGAATAAAATAACATAAAGAAACTGGGGCACTGAGATGAAGTTCATCTATGCTCTTCAAGAGAAATTAACATATGGAGATCTGAGTGGCAGTGGCCTTTGTCTTTTCTTGAGGAAGCTTCAAGATCAGTTAATCCTGCTAGTATACATGTGAGAGTGGGACTGAGTCGTGGTTACGCTCTTAAGTGATAGATAGCCAGGCTTCTTTTTTAAAAAAGCCACTTTGATATGTGTGTGTGTGTGTGTGTGTGTGTGTGTGTGTGTTTAAATATTTTTATTTTGTTTTTACTGTTTTAACTGTTTTGACTCTGATTTATAATTTATTTTCTAAAAAGGTCAGTGTAAATTTACGTTTGGGGGCCAAACACAAACTGGAGGGTTCATAGGGGAATTTCAGAGCAGGCAAGCCATCAGAGAAGTGTTAATAAGAGCAGAATAATAGCCAAAGTTGAAAGAAGTGAATTAGATCCACTTTCTGCTTTGCTTTGGGTCCCACAAGCACAATAGAGTATAGGAGGCCACCTGGTGGTGAAATGAACCAATTAACCATTTATGCTACATTGAAAAGCAAGCAAAACAGGGAGACTTCGGGTTGTTACAAAAAAAAAGAAAACTAAAAATCCAGACAACCTTGAGCAAAGGGATGATAGTCAACAGGTATTATTGTGATACAACATACATAATAAATTGAAGTGGAAAATCATTCAAGTCTGTAGAATAATGCATATTCCTAAAATGGTACCATAATAGTTATTATTTATACCAGCCAAACATTTTCTGTGAAAAGCCTACCGGTAAATAGTTTAAGCATGCAGGTCATAGAGCCACTATTGAAACTACTCAACTCTGTTACTGCAGTATAAAAACAGCAACAGACAATACATAAATGAATGTTCCTGGCTGTGCTCCAATAAAACTTTATTTAAAAAACAGGGTGTGGGCTAGATTTAACTTTCAGGCTATAGTTTGTCAACTCCTGATTCTGTATTATGTGTATTGAGCACATACTGTTTACCAAATACAGGGCTGAACCCCTTACATACATTACCTGTTGACTCCTAGCAACCTTTCAAGGTGGGTGTTATCCCCATTTCACAGTTGTATAAACTAGAGCTTAAGGAGTTTAAATATTTTTGTGTAAAATGTACTTTGCCCCCTCTAACTTAGATATGCTTTATGTATCCTCATGTCCATTTTTTTTCTCTGTGATTGCAGACACCTGTTCTGACACTCCCTCTCATTTATCCTGCAGAGGCTGCGTTTGGTTTCCATCCAGGGTGACTTTGCTTCTGTCTTTCTACCCTTGTTCCCTTGTTCCCTTGAAATGTTGCCTTTTACCATCTTTTTCTCCATCCCTTCTTCTATGTTTAAAAACTTTATGTCAGTTTTCATAACAACAGATGTAAGCAAGCATGAAAAAGGACAAAAGCAATGTATTAAAAATAGATAGCCACATATACAACAATAAGCCAAGGAAACTGTCATACTGTATATGTTCCAAATGGAACGTGAGCCAAAAACATGATGCTCATTCTTACATAAATAATATACTATGCATCCACTGGGAGGAAAAGCAGCTCTGTCCCTAAATAGGAAGAAGATTTTTTGGTCCATTCTTATGTCATTTCCTTTTTCTTTTTAGACTCTTTTTCTTCTAAGTATACATTGTAAGTTATATTCATTCAGACAGATCACATTCCTCTTCCAAACCATCCATGAACTATTTTATTAACTTTTAATAAGAGAGAGTTGAAAAAATCTGACGGAGAAATCCATGGAGCTTGTGAAAGCACCTCAGATATATGGATTTACCGGCACTCTCTCAATATTACCATATTTTCTTCTACAAAAGAGGATGGAAATGGTTTCACTTAGATGGAGTGTAGACAAAACTAAAATAAAGTATTTTAAAGAGTTTTCTTCTTTTTAACTTGAAAAGGAAACTGCAAAAGCTTGAGAAATGTGAGCATATAGAAAACAGAAGAGGTTTAATTACAGAGCATGGATTCTGGCCGATTAGATAGTTAAACCTAACAACGGAAGGGATTTACACTAGATATAAGAAGACTTTCAGGGCAGAGAGAGTTGTTAAACATTTTAATGGGAGGTTGTGAATTCCCTCTGGAAAGATCTTTAATGGAGGACAAATTCTCTCCTATTTGGAATGGATAAAAAGCAATCCTGGAAAGAGAATATGTGAAATAAAGGTTCTTTCTAGGTCATCTGCACTCCTGAAACTCCAGGTAAAATTCTCACTTCCCATGGAAATAAATAACTGTGCAAAAGCTCCAAGAGACTCACTTTGGAAGGTTCCTGAGAAAACACTCATTAAGCGGGTGATTCAATTCATAGAGTATTTATTGAGTGCCAAATATGACCCAGCCGTGGGGGGACATCCACCCCAGTAGGGCACAGGTCTAAGTAGTAATGTGGACAATGAACAGCGGACACAATTATTCACCTCAGTTATTAAAAAACAAACAAACAAACAAAAAAAAAACTTTGAGCTCCAATCAGCTTTCTGGAACTATTTCCTGAGCTCAAAAATCTCACAAGAGCTGGCTGTCACATGAGATTTCTGGCATTACTCATAGTATCCCTGGAAATTTTTGTAAACAGAAAAGGCTTCTGACAGTGTTTCCATACTTTATTTCTTTTTCTAACCCAAATTTAGATGGACAGAGCCTCTTAAACTATCATCAAAACAAGGATTATAAAATGCTAGCCCAAACTGAGTTCTTTTCCTATATTCCCATGTTGTAGAAAAAAAAAATTCAGTTAGCTCAACTCTAAAGATCCATTTATACTTAAGTTTTAATGAACATAAGGATTTTTGTTCATGGCTTATAAGAAAACCAGTGATTTCCAGAATCAGGTCTTTAGCATCACCAGGCAGAAGAGAGTGAGGCAAGGGAAAGAAAAATTACACAAAGAGGAAAGTTCTTCATGCATATTTTCAAATCTCAGCATGTCCCAGCTGAGGAAAGCTGAGGAAGGACAGAGTTCAATGGGAAGACGATCAACCCAAAAGGATGTTGAGATGGACACAAATCGGGGCAAGAAGTGAATTCATCACAAATCTTTGTCAAATTCTAATTTTAAATGGCCCATCTTTTAACTTTTCTTAAATGCTTAAGATCATTAAAGCTTACAATTAATCTCTAAGTTAAAAATATAAATGACCACATGAGGATTACTTTTTAAAGTTATAAAGAATGTAAGACTTTTAAAACTAAAACAGTGGGAGAAGGTTTCAAAATTTCATCCTTCCCTTGATATTATAGAGATGAAATTTAATTTTTTAATTTTCATATTCTGAATTAGCTAGCTTCGGAAAAGCTTTGGAAAAATTAGTCAGTCTTTTAGACTCTCTACCGCTCCTCCTCATCGTGTTAGACGTGGACTGAAAAGCTGGCCCAAGTCCAAACCTCTTAATGTTTTTCTCACCCCCTTCACGATTACATTTTTACACACACACGCTCATCTGACGTCAAACCTAATTTCCTACAATAAATGTGTCAGTAAATTCTCCTGCTAACTATGGGACAAGAATAAATTGTGCTGATACACTTACAACTTCTAATGACTGTTCGTGTTTAGCTACATCTATTGTTCTATTTTTAGGTATCACATTTGCACCATACATGTTATTCTCGGCCGTATAAGTAATTATATTGGGATTGTCTACAAAGTCAAGAATACGTCAGTGAATACTACTGTTTGAGACGAGCCATAGAATTATGGTGATTAGTCATATATTTTTGTACCATTGTCTCAGACATGAATGTCATTATCCTTTCTTTCCTCTCACCACCTTCCTTTTCATTCCACCATCTCTTTCTCCCTCGTGTCAACCTGGCCATATCTGAGTACTCTCTTAAGGACCGCCCTTTACGTACTTTGGTTTTTCAAGGAAAGAGATTTTTCTTTGAGTTTTATATGCAGTATAAGAGGACGACGCCATTAAGTTTTAGACTCAATTATCACAGTATGAAAATAGAATTTTTTTGGAAAAGGTAAAGAATCGATTGCATAATTCTAACTAATAGAATTTAATTAATAGATTATTGAATAAGCCTATTGGAAAAATGGTTCTCAACATATATTTATTGAGTTTCTATTCTGTATCAGGTACTGTGCTAGGCACTGGAGATAAATCAGTAAACAATACAGATATGAACCCTGCCCTCCAGAACTGTGGAGTTTCACCAAAATTTTAATCTTTTATTTGATTACTATCTCAAATTTGGTCCATGAATGCCGAATCTATCATCATTATTAAAAATATGGATTTAATTAATTACAAAGAATTCATGGCTAAATTATTCTAAAGGAGGGCTCGCTTAAGCAGGCACCTATGAGTACTAAAAGGGATAATGCTATTGTAATGAAGGTAGCAAAATCCAATATGCAGAGTTTTATAACACAGAAATGAGCTCTAGACTGAAACTTGGCATATAGAAGGGAGTTTAGATAGTTACTTATGTATGCATGTTTAAACATCTTTGGACTACAAGTATATCTGGTTCAAGAAATCTTTCAATTCAACCCTGATGATAGTTTTTTAAAAAAAATTAAACAACTTAATTCTTTGTATACATGTATGTATAAGTGTAAACACTCAGAATCATGTGTATATAACTACGTGTATATGTGTACCTCTTCCACAAACGTCCTAATTCTCAATGGCTAAAATGAGATGACAAGGGGGAATATCACAAATCACAAATTTTATTTAAGCGAATGTCTATGAACATATGGAATCACTACTTAGGAAAACAGCTGAAATAGTTAAGTGCAGGTGAGTTTCAGGGCTATATGGATATCCTTCTGCAGGAAGACTGGAGCTATGTAGTCCAATAAAGTATGAAAGAAAATTAAAACCAACTGCAAAAACTATAAGGATATTAGGCTGCTTGACTCTTCTCTAGCTTTAGAAAAAGAAAAGGTGTGTGTGCGTGCGTGTGTGTGTGTGTGTGTGTGCGCGCGCGCGCGCGCGCGTGTGTGTGTCTTATGTCAATGAATCAAGGTTCAGCAGGAGACCACTGCTTCCCTCTAAGCTTACCCCCGTGAGCCTCATTAGGGATAGAGTGTAGCAGAAATACCAAGTTTAAGAATGTATAAGCTTCTCAAATGCTCACATTATTAAGAATATGCTTGGGAATGTCCTTGTTTCTGAGAACTGAATTTACTTCCTTGGGAGAACTGAAAAGTGGTTTTTCTGCAAATGATATTCCTCTAGAGCACCTCTCCATGGAGGTCCTTCTTCAGTATCTCCCTTTGTCAACAACAGGATCCATAAGGTTGCATTCTCCTAGGGCAATGCTGCCTTTAGTGCATCTGCCCTGAAAAACATAAATGTTTTCAGCCTCGGTTTTCCCGAATCTGACAGAATTTAGGCGGCTCCTGTTAGGCTCTACACAGCAGCACGTGCTGAGGTGCTCAAGGAAGTTTGGGGGCTTTCAGAGAACAGTTTGATAATCGGCCCTATAAAGAGCTGGCCCAAGACTGTCATGTTTTCACTGCAGATGTACCATCTAAACATTTAGGATCTTCTTCCTATCTAAGCACAGAAAGCTCATGTTGAGGGAGGAAATGATGTTCTTGAAAGAGTTTTGCCTGCTGTAGGGAAGAGGGTGTGGGGCAACAGTGAGCAGGCTAGCAGCATATGAGGGAAAAACTATGGGTATTAGGGTCAACCAGATTGGGCTCAAATCCTGACTTATTTACTCATTTCTTGTGGTAGTTATTGGTACAGCTTAAGAAATATTTCTAGCTTTCTGCTTTTCAGGCATATAGTGCAGATGCATTTCCCCATCCGATATGGAGTAGGGTGGGGCCATTGATTAGTTCAGGCCAATGATTTAGAAAGCAAGTGGCATGTGTCTCTTTCAGGTAGAAAGTTTAATGGCCAGAGTGAGATCCTCCATAAGTCTCTTTTTGCCGCATGGAGGGACTATTGAAGAGGGTGGCTGGTCTATTGGTTTGAGTCCTGGAGTAAGAATGATGCCAAGTAGAGCATAGCTAACTTCTGATGGATATGTATGTATCATAAATACATCTTTACAGCTTTCAACCTTTGAGATTTGAGGATTATTATATCAGCAAACTCTAGCCTACCTGACTGAGAAACTGGTTCTGGGTCTTTTAGGTTAGTCATTTAACCTCTCTGTGTTTCAGGCTCAGAGGACTTTGAAATGGGGAAAATAATTCATAATCATTGTGAGCATTGAATAAGATAATGTGCATAGGGCACTGACAGAGTTAAATAGTAAGACTTGGCCAATGTTAGTTTTTTCTCCCTCTATCCTATTCCTATCTCATACCACTTACACATACACATACACATGCACACACACACGTGAACACAATGTACACACTCACACATGCACACAATCCCTTTTTATTAAATGGTCAAGTCGATAATACCTGTTCCTGGTCTTTTTTCTGGATTTCTTCTATGTACTCCAACTTCCCTTCCCATGCCCTTCCATTTAAACTAGATGTTAAAATTGGCATTTAATTCAATATTATTCTCCTACTCTGCTATACAATATCTGCATTTGGTAGAGTTTTTCTTTTTCTTTTTTTACCCCAAAGAATACATCTTAAGGATGAAATTAAAGGCAGTATTGACATTTAACAATAAAGATAGTTGGGTTGGGAAATTCATAATACTCCAAAAATGATATCCCTTGGACAACAACAAATCTATCTCCCTTCGAAGTTAGACATGGTAACGAGACAAACACAAGAAGGAAGGTCAATGAGTTTGTCTGTGAAAGCACCATGGTTGAGCTGTTTCCCCCCAGGGGCTCACCAGCCTACCCTGAACAGGTAGAAATCACCAAAATCTTATCTAAGTACCTTTCTATCACCACCTTCCTGCTTTAGAAATATAAGCATGAAATTCTAATAAATTATAGAAACTAGAATGATATAAAGAGTAACTATTTGAATCCAATAGTACATGTATCATACACACTTCCTTGTGGTTAAAGTTACAGTAACCAGTGCCTTCCCTGTGTAATTGCATGGGACATTGACTCTCACATTTCTCCTTTTTATATTAAGACCTCTTTGTCAGTGACTATGCTTAGTTTTCATCTTTAAACTGGTAATTTTTTTTAAAAAAGAAAATAAATAAATCCTAGTTCATACTATGGTTGTCTGTAAAGTTAATCATACCTCATATAATTTTTTCTTAGCTTCAAACCAGACTAGCCCAGATATGAATATAACCACAAAAGTAGGTGAGGGACATTTTCATTAACTCATTGACCTGAAACATATACATAGTATTGAGTAGTTCAGAAGCTGAAGGTGCCAGGGAACCAAATGCCCTTTCTTACAAGGAATTTAAATGTTCCTCTAATTTATTTTATAAAAAAACAACAACAAAATTTATAAATATGTAGGGTTAAAACCAAATCCTTCAGCTCAACACAGGAGAGAATGCTGCATATTCACATCTAATTAAGGAAAAGTCATTTTTTAAAAGTTAAAGGCTGAAATATTTGCAATTTAATCCAAAATTTTATTAGCAAACTCTAATGATTATCCTGATTGCAATTAATAAAAGCTTCCAAACAGGTCAACTCATTTAAGTGCTATCTGTAATCATTTGGATTTTAACATGACGGTTATTACTTATTACCCTGAAACCAAGCAGCGCAATGAGATATTGATTACTTTTAACCTTTAGATCCAAGGATTCAAGAAAGGTCAGAGGAGGGGAACACACTTCCTTGGCTGGCAAACGTATAGCCTTTCAGGAGAATTCAAATGATTCCCATTGGCCAAATAGGTCCAAGATTAGTTTATTGTCTGGGCTGACAAGAAATGATGATGCTTTTAAAAATAACACCCAGCACATATTTAGTGAAGTGTTACATTTATATAACCAATGGCCTCAAGATGTGCTTCATACCACAGCAAGTTCCAGGCTCTTAACCCTTTACCAGGTTTTGTTCGTGGAAGCACGTTTGTTGGAATGAGGTATTAAATGTAGTAGCCTTCATCGGAATAAACTCATCTCACTAAACTAAGTTTTCTTGCAGGTTCCAAAAGGCTGAACAAAATCACTGGCCATTAGCAATTCTTTTGGTTTTCTTTTTCCATGACAACATTTAGAAATATTTTTCACATTTGTGCCACTGAAAATCAATGAGTTCTAGGTAGAGCCCAGTAGAATTACGGGCAAGGGAAACATAACTGTTACGTGTTAGATTAATTTGCAGAACACTTGGCATTATTATTGCCAAGTCGTCAAATTGTTCCAAGTTGTTCCGGAAGGTTGTTATTAATAGTATGTTTTCTGAGGAAAGTTCTGTCTACTTTTGGAACTGCATTTCTGTTGCCAAGGAAACTCCTTTAAGCACAGTTTTCTAGGAGCACACTGCTGCTTTTGTTTGCCAGTGTCCTATTCATATCATCTAAGTAAGCGTTTTACATGCTCCAGCTTTCAGTCCCCAATGTTGAAGTTTTAGCCCATTTAAGTTGCTTTTTCAAACACAGTTAATGCTTGCTATGATTTCCCTCTCCCTTTCTCCCCCCTTCCCCTCTCCTCCGTCTCATCCAAAGCCCCTCTCTCCCCACCTTCTTCTGGCTCTCCCTCCAACATAGCCAACTCTTACTATTCGAGGTTTATTTTTTAAAACAGTTGCATTATGAGAGATAGTTTTCACAAGTTTTTGATAAATTAACTTCAATTTGAATAATAATTCCATAGGTTGCAGCATTAGTCCTTCAAGTGTTAATTAGCTTTTCACTCTAAAATTAATGTAGTCCTTTCCTACTGACTCCTCTACCCGGCTTATTGAAGTGCTGAGGAAAACATGTCACCGAGTCCTGAGCCAGCCCTGTTGCTGTGATTAAGCGTGGTCACATGGCCCATCTCTGCAAAAGGAGGGCCCTGAGAAAAGGTGACAAAGACAGTGATTTCCTGTCAGCAAAGAGTACGACAGGGCTGTCTAGAAGTGATGCAAATGAGGGGAACTTTCCCCACGGCTTGTTTGATCCACTCTAGGCCAGAGCAGGCCAGGCCAGGGAAAGGGGGAGCAGCACAATACAGCAAAGGCTGCCCAGAGAGCCAACGCACCTTCCGGACAGTAGCTCACCCGCCAGAGACAAAAACTGCTGGCGGGGCTTCCCTTCCTTGCCCCTCTGCACACAGAGCCAACTATTTCTTGGCATACTATTCTCTTAACATCCTCCTCCTTTTTCTTCTTCTTCTTCTTCTTTTTTTTTAAGTGATTCAATAGGAATTATAAGCTCCAGTGTGAACAATGTTTCATATCGTGTTCAGAAATGATATGCATCTACTTTTTCTTCTCCTAAACATTTTCAGGATGAGTTTTGTCCTCTCTTGAAAAAGAAAAGAAAAAAAATTCAAATATTCATAGCAAACACTGATTCATCAAAGCTCGAATTAATGTGACAGTTAATCTAAGGACTTTTTGAACTTTAATAAAAATGGAACAACAAATTCATTTCTAGATAACGGTGAAGAAAGCCTAGGTTTTTTCATTTCTGATCACTTTAAAAATGACTAGATAATGTTATTTGAAATAGTATAATGATTTTAAGCATATTCTTCTTATCTTAATGGAGTTTTAATCTAACATACAATTAAGCTCTACAATTAATCTACTGGGAAAGAGGTAAAAAATTATCATTAGGTTCTTGTGCCTGATATATCTGGTACATTTTTACCTTGACTGCTTCAATAACTAGTAATTTGCTTCATTTTGAACAATCGAGGTAGGAAATTTTGGTACCGAAATTCCAACATAAGGCCTAATTAACGGAATTTAA
Source organism: Rousettus aegyptiacus (assembly GCF_014176215.1). Taxonomy (NCBI): domain Eukaryota; kingdom Metazoa; phylum Chordata; class Mammalia; order Chiroptera; family Pteropodidae; genus Rousettus; species Rousettus aegyptiacus. The sequence continues at coordinate 98,648,261 of NW_023416306.1, forward strand.
TTTTTTTGATGTGTACTTCTGTTCTATACACCAACATGTGAAAAAATTTTTTTTCAAGTTAATGAATTTTTTTCTATTTTAAGCCTAGCTACTGTGACCTGAACTATGAACCAGCCTAGCATTACATTTTTAGGAGCTCAAGTTCAGTCATAAAGGTATCAAGCCATTTATGAAGTTATTTAGACCAATATGGTCTAGAACAAAATGAAAGAGAATTATTATAGAGGGTTGAGATTTGTAAATTTATAAAATGTAGGGATAGTGCGATTAATCTGTTTTCTATGATTGGTTCATAGCTATAATAACATCATGTTGGCATCAACGGTAATGAAATTACAAGTCAACTATATCACATTTTTCTTCTTTTACACAATAATTCTAATTCTCTAGAATTTCTAATTCTATTCCATACATGTTTCTTCTAAAAACGATAATGCTTGTCTTTTAACGCACACTCAAATTCTCCAAAGTGACATTTTCCCCTTTAAAACTTACCCCTTTCTCTTATCTGTTTTTTTCTGAAACAATTCTTTCATTGTTTAGTTTATTTTTATTTCTTTGTGTTTTGTTTTTAACATTTTCTTATGTATTCATTCATCCACCCATGGTTTTTACTCCTTTACTCCTTTATGTTTAGTTAACTTTGTATGAACGAATTCCAACTATTTTTCTTTCTCTTCGATGCTTACATTTTTTTTCTCACTTTATTAATATCCTTTTTTTCCAATATATAATATTGATGACCTCTATTATTAATCCCACCTGGCCAAATGATCATTGAAAGGAGCCAGCCACCTTTGGGTGAGAGCTGTGTGAAAAGTCTCTAAACATTACCTGGCAACAGAGTCAGAGAAAAATAATTAATTCTCTTGTTAGAAGTATTATGTTTAGAAATTTACTTGCAAGAAATATTTTGGTTAAATATTTCTCAGTAAAAAAATTCTAAAAAGAAATCTTTTTCATATTTAAGTATCAAAATAAATTTCATTTCTTCAAAGGAATTGTGATTTTTTTTCTCATGGAAAATTTAACTTTTGCAATTGAGCACATTTCCCTCTTTGTTTTCACCACCAGGAAGCCCAGAATAAAATTTTGAGATCAACTTTAGTAGGACCTTACAATGCATAGCCTATATATTAACACTTTGCACAGAAATACACTCTTATCTTTGTATATTTTCCCCAGTTCTGATTTCTGTTTCTATTTTAAAATATTTTTATTATTTTCCTGTGAATTATTATAAACAACCTCAAATCCATAGCAGAGTAAAATTGTAATTAATCTAAACAGCACATTGTATTATGTAAAATGAATGGTCTTTTTCCTTTCGTACACAGGATATATTTGTATGATACTTATATTAATGGAGAAATATAGAGGATATTTGAATTTTTCCCATAAAAACAGAATTACATGAATTACTAACCCTCAAAAATAAATATAAAAGATTCAGTGTAAATTCCTTGAAAGTATAGGGTCTTGGTTGAAAGGGGTACTAATTTCATATTATTTTTAAGCTGGAAGGGTTATATTTAACCCCTTAGAAATCATATAATCTAATATTTTATTGGTGAGGAACAGCTAAGCCATTCACTCAAAGAATAAATCTATGAATATGATGTTTTAGAGCTTCAAGTTATCTGAAAATAGCCCTCCTTCAATTACAACAATAATCGCCAGACGGTAACTTCTGAATTGGGCCCTTGAAATTAACCCTTGGACTCTAGAGCCCCACACCAACCCAGGATCGCGAGAGGCTCTGTCATCTGTGCCCTGCAGGTCACAGAATGGGTAGTCCTTTGAGGCAAGGTAAAGAGCCCTGCCAGGCCACACCCTTGCAGCGCTCCAGAGTCAGCTGTGTCTGCTGCTGAGGGTAGTGCTACAGCAACAGCCGGAATAAACGCTTCCAGGTCACTCAGTCTATAAAATTTATACGATGGGGGAAGATGTGTCTTGAGCTTCCCTGAGCCCAAGAATAATGCCACCTTTGATCTGTAGAAATGAAAAAATGGAGCTTTTCCTTTGCAAGTGGGTTTTAAATATTTCTCCATTAATAGTTAATGCACATAAAGACCAGCAGAGTGACAGCTCCCTGTGATTATGAATTCTGGCTTCGTCACTCTAGTACAAATAGGAGCTGAACTTTCAAAATCACGGTGGTTACTTTTGACAAATTAAACTGTCCTACTTAGGAAGGTAGGAGGAATGAAGAGAAAGAAAGTGAGAGTGTTGGAGCAAATTCTCCCTGGAGGTGATCCTCAGATTAGGGAAGAAAAAAATGAGAAAAAAGCTATGTTTTTGTTTTCTAGGCTGACAATACTGCCAATGTTTATTTAAAGTGGCACAGAATGTCCCTATTCAGAGGTTCGGTAAGGGAGAAAAGTGGGAAGGAAAGACATTGGCAGTATGGCTCACTGTCTCAAAAAGACGAAACTATATTTAAAGGAGTAGTTACTTTTTAATAAGAATTAGGTTGCTCTTAAGATCCTGAGGTTTAAAATTAGTTAAAAAGAAAATGGTCTTAAATTTCCAACCATCCAAAAATAACAAGAAATTGTTTAAACAGAAAATCTACTGTATAGCTTCTTGTAATATTAAGGTTTAAATTATGTCAGGTTGTATCAATGTATTCTTTGACAATTAAATAGAACTCTTTTCCTTTTTAAGTTCCTTGAGTGTTTTGCTGTCTTTAGGTAACCCAGGTGTCCGTCCACTCAGGAGGTCTGCTGAAGAAGAATCTGGGGTATTTATCGGTAGCTCCATCTCTAGGAGTTAAGGCCAGATAATTTTTCTAGCAAAGATCAGAATATAAAATAAATAGGTAAAGGCAGAAAGTTAGTACCTAATGTTTAGGTAGTACCTAAAAATTCTTCGCTCTCACTGAGTACCATCTTACTATTTTCTCTAACTCAGCATTTCCAAACACGGGTGTTGGGGAACAACCTAGGACTGTGCAATGCATAAATTGAGGTCTGGGTATGACTATCCATGCCGGAAAAGGAGCTGAGTGTTGAAACACAGAGAGGCCCCCCAGAGAGACCAGAACAAAAGTTTCAAATTCTATAATAAAAGAAATAATGATTCTATAGTTCTTTGGGATTTACCAATGCTCAGTCAAAGATCTCTCTTAAAGGTTTCACCCTCATTCTTTTCATTAATACCAGGGATCATGAGCTTCATTCCCATCCTTAAATTTTAAACTGAACAACCGTAATTCAATAATTGCATAAGGTGCCTTGCTTACCAAAGTACAGAACACAAGTGCAAGGTGCTTTTCTTGGCATTATACAAGCATATGAAGAAACGAAGATGATGTGGACAGGTTGGGAGACATTGGAAATGCTGTCGAATGGGTTGGGTGGCCTGTCACATTGTCACTGTGATGGGAAATGTGAACAGTAAATGTGCAGTACTGAAAGGGATAGTCCCACTAACAAAAAATTGTTTTGTCCCAAATATTAAGAGTGCTCTTGATAAGAAATGGTAATAAAAGTACTTTATTTAAAGAATAAAGATGATTAAGGTAGTCCCAAATGGTACTGAAAGCCTAGGGAGGCCTGGGGATCAATTGAAAAGCTTCAGTCTTTTAGAAGTCTCTATAAGCAACAGGCTCCAAACCTCCGCCAAGGCATTAGTTCAGCTGATTCCTGAAAAGGCAGATTAGAACAGGGAGATGGAACACTGAAAATATTGACCTAACCTGAGAATCCCTAGGGATTCTTGGGAAAAACTTGAAAGTAAGTCTCCTCCATCAGTTTTTCTAATTCGGGAGCCACCAGAAGTTCTAAATTACTCCTCAGTTAATGTCCTTAGGATTGCTTTGGAGGTTTCCAAACCTCTGGAATAATTTGAGGGCTTATATGAAGAGAAAGTCTACAAACCTGTAGAATTTACCCTTGGTTTTGAACTTAATCTTTAATTTTACTTATAAGCCAAATGCAAAGTTAGTGCCAGTCTAATAAACTTAGATATGCTGAACACCTAAAATCAAAAAATGATGACAGGGCATGAGTCACAAATGAAGAACCTTGATATGAAAATATTTGGAAAAAAATACTGTAACCCGGAAGTACTGAGTGGGTGGAATAATGGCCTTCAATATGCCAGAATGGGAATTCTCAGGCAGAGCACTTACAAGTAACCATAAGAAAAAGAAGACTGCACTTTTTGTTCAGTGATTTCCTATTAATTGTGATGTAAATTATATGGATGTGATTTTTGACAAAGAATAGCACTGTTCTGAAAAAAAAATTGTGGTGTATGTGCAAAATACAAAATGCATTAAGAAGAAAAAAATGTTATTTGGCAGCATGAATGCAATAAAAGCTGAGATAACAGCTTATGATTAGGTTATTTTTATATATTTTTTCCTGTTTGGCTTGACTTTTAATGCTTAAGTTTTAGAAAAAACAAATATTTTATATTGCAAATTAATATAGATTTAGAACTATTTTTCATATCTAATTCTTGATCCTGACATGAAATGTGAAATCACTGAGCTTCAGTTACATTAGGTTGAGATTGTTACTCTAACAATATGTTATGTCAGAAGGTATATTGGATAGTTTGTTGTTAATGTGGACAGCTATCCATACAGGAAATATCTAATAGTAAACAAACTAGATTAATGTTGGACAGAATTCTTTAGGGAATAAAATATCACCAATTGCTGAATCCCAGGGGAGCTTATATCTTCTCTTAACTGAGATGATTCCCAGGGGACACTAATTAAAATCAGGCAGACCCTTGAAAAGTACAAATAAATATCTCTTTATGGAGGAAGTAAAAATTAAAATAATTTGTAACTTAAAATGATAAAAACTGAAGAAGAAAGAAGACAACTTTTATTTGACCTTGAATGCACTTCTTATTCTATAAGAAATTTTAAAAAGCTACAGGGTAGTTGTTTCTTGTCATTATACTGTTGCTGATTCTGTGGTTAGTTATTAATTTTATTTTTTATGATTCACAATCTGCTCTTTGAAATATGCCATATGCTCAAAGCAATTCAAGGATGACAACTGTCAGAATTACTCCAATAAAAATTGCCTAAATGAGGAAGATTTACTGCAGTCTGATATTTCAGTGGAAGGTCCCTCTACATTCCCCAACAGCTTTTTCAGACACTGTGAAGAATCTTGCAACCATTTTTTCAGTCAAAATCACGTGGCTGTTTGTAAGAACTTCTCAGACTATTTAAGTAGAACTGGTAAAACACAGTAGGCTAAGGGTGAATTAGCAGACACGGAAAACAATATAGATAGTTATTAGATGGATTGCCTGCAATCAATATGTGAGTTCCAAGTCAGTTTTCTTAAATCACACGCAAATGTATTGACTTAATATGACAATGTCTGCTCTATGTATCACTAATAAACATTAAATCGGACAAGCTCTGTACCCTAAAAGCAGCAAGCCAAACTGAAGGCAAATTTCTTTTTCCTCTGGGCGCATATGAGGAATGGATAGAATCTACCTGAGTGCTCCAATCAAAACACATTTTGTTAAACATTACCAGTCCATTTATCTTTCATTTTGTTTCAGTCTATTTATTAATGCAGTTTCATTTATTGCTATTCATCTTGAAGATAAATCTTTGTCCTTCTATAGAATTACACCAAATAGAATGTGATAAAGGGAACTTTCTTGCAATTATGATGTCGGTGCAGCCTGTCAGCACACCAGGGATGGAAATGAGTTTGGGGACAGGGAAGGGAATTCTAATAGACACCATGATACATACAAAGAACGCAAAGATATCCAGAGGGGGGTTGGAGGGAGGAAGAGAGAGAGACTTGTCAGGCTAATCAGATCTTCCACAGCAAGGTAAAGGCAAGAAGAGCAGCTCTAACCTTGTAAAGATGCTGCTGCTGCTCCTCTGACATCATCAGGTCGTGGCTGTCCATCACGAGGGACTCCATGTCAATCAGCCAATCCCAGAGCTCCTGATATTCTGAATCAAAGTCCAGAAGCCTAAAGATAAGGCACAAAATGTATTATGCATAAATACAGTGTAGTTGTTAAAATCTCATATTAGAATAATACATTCTTGAAAACCCGTGATGCTCCTAGGTGATACCTATAAAAAGAGAAGGGAAAAAATTCTCTGTGTGGTTACACAGTGGGTGAAATAGGAACTCAAGCTTGTGACATAGCCACTTCTTAGATTTTGAAATCATAACATGAAGTTCCGATGCTCATACTTAAGATGTTATCATGGTAATTTCCATTTGCTAACCCTTTCTGAGGATCTGCAGCACTTGAAGAAAATGACTACTACTACATCCTTGAAAAAGAGCATTGTCATATTTAACAATGAGAAATGGACGGCCAGTGCCTTATGAAGGTTACGTGGTCCAGAATTCGGGGTAAAAACAGCACCCTCAAAATTTAGACCCCTTTCTCATCTACTAGATTTCCCATAGATATTGCATCCCAAATAGCTTTATGATTAAGATTACTAATTTAACTTATTTCTCTATAATGATCATAATACACTATAATATCCAAAATATTATTTTTCACTGGGAAATGACTCAATCATCTATCTTTCCCTCTGCTGTCTATCTGCCTATCTCTGCAAACATATATCCTACATTTATTGTCATGGATGAGTAGCCAGCATTTCAGCTTAACACTCAGATAGGCTTGAGTGACTCTGGTAAGCCAGTGAGAACCAGGGGCAGATCCAGTATTAGACAGGTGTTCCCCACAGACATGTAGGAAACAAAGGTAAGGACAGGAAGTCAAAACAATGAATCTTTGAATAGGCAGCAATCATTAAAATTCAAAGGAGGATCACTATGGTTTTCAACAAAATAAATCATTAGAATAAGAAGCTTAAAAGGATTAATGTGATTCTCTATTGAAAGCCTGGTGAATAAGTAAAGCCAAGATTCTTCTAAAACATTGTGATCAGAAAATAAAAGTGCAGATGAAAAGCTATGACTTTGTCCTTCCCCCCCAAAATCATCCCCCTAAAATAAATTCTAGAGTCTTATCAAATTGTAACTGAACAAAACCCTATCAGTATTAGTGAAGCAGCAGCCTCAGGCATGAATCTGCATTTATCAAGTAAGTATCTTATTACCACCTTGTTCCTGTGTCTATACATTAAATGACTGCTTTCCAAGAAAACGAACATCCACTTTTCAAAACTTACAACTTAATCTTAATAGATCTGTCAATAAAAAAGTTAAGCTGTGTCTGGTGATGGAGGAGAGAGACTAAACCTAGAATTGCCTATTTTATTTTAATTCCTTTACCATAATTATAAAGATCCTTGACTAGGACCATAAGCACCCAAGGGCAAGGATCTTCATCGGCTAACATGTAGAATTGATTAATAAATGTTTCGTGAATGTTGATAATGGGGATAGTTGATGCAGCCAAAACCTTCAGTAAGGCTATGGTGGCCTGGAGCAGAGCTTCTCAAACTTTAATGTGCATATGGTATAGCTGAGGACCTTGCTGAAACACAGGTATTGATTTAGTAGTTCTAGGGTGGGGCCTGCGATCTTACATTTTTAACAGATACTGGCAACTGGCAATGCTGCTGGTCATAGACTTTACTTCGAATGGCAAGGGCTTCCGGCATAGATGTGAAATCTGCAAATAGTATCTCATTTCAAAATACTAAAAGACAAACAAAAACCACTATAACAAGGACAAGTAAACCATGAAACTTTCTTTATTACAAACTTTGTGAGTGACAAATAAGGAATGACTAATAAACATTTGTTCATATGATAGGTATAATCATTTAGAAATACCTTCTGAATTATGGTCATCATTTCTCCTTGTACCCTCCCGTATTTTAACTGTAAAGACAGGGGAAAGATGGAATGTGACCTCCTCACCCCGTCCCCACCCCCGCCCTGCCCCTGATTAGGAGAGTATAATCCAGGGTAATATGAAAAGCAAAAGGGAAAGGAAATAAAAATCTCACCCCTTCCACCTCAGTGGACTTGGGGAATAAGAAGGAAATGAAGGTAAGAGGAACAGGTGAGTCTTCCCATCTCTTGGCCTAAGACCTAGACGAAAGGCATGTGAGACAGATTGAAGGGAAAGCCAAAAGCACAAGAGTGTCAGCAACAATCCCCACTAGGGAGTCTGGGAAGAGACTGCCTTAATCAAAGTCCTCACAAGAACCCAGAGTGGGGATGTTGCAGTCAGAGAGAGATCTTTGGTCAGGACCCCCTTTGTTGACCTGTTTGCTCATCCCTCACCCCCACCCCTTGAGGTTTCTAGAAGTTCAGCCAGTAAACTTGACGGTGGCATTGCACAATGATCTCCAAGAGAGCCATGGGGCCTCTGAAGCCAGACTTCAGAGAACTGGCAGGACCAGTAGGGGCTGAGATGAGGCTTCAGTCAGTAGGAAATACCTCCTGACCAAGCCAAGAGATAACAACTCAGCAAAAGCCCTCTGTGAAGGACAACCTCATAACGTCCAGGGGGAGACCCGTTTCAATGAACCCAGCCAGCCTGCACCTACGGGCCACACTAAGCCAGGGGACCTCACTGCATCCCAGAATCATATGATCATGTAAGCCCTCTTTCTGTTCAGATTGTGCAATATGCTTGTCCAAAAGAAGGGCAAGGAATAGGAAATCTGAAAAAACAGCATTTATCCCAAGAGTTGTACTCTAAAAAAAGAATGTTAATTTATTAGGGGAAACTATAAGCATTGTGTTTAAGAGCCTGAACTCTGATCTTAAAGCAAGTTTTTTTTTTTTGCTTGCTTTACCAGGAAGTATGTGTTTAGGATGTCTCATAAAAATTGTTGGTCAGTAAGAGAAAACAAAGAAGCCCGTTTTTCTTCTCATTGGTGTATGATAAAAAAAAAAGAGAGAGAGAGAGAGAGAGAGAGAGAGAGAGAGAGAGAGAGAGAGAGAGAGAGAGAGAGAGAGAGAGAGAGAGAGAAACTTTGCTTATGACTAAATTCAAGGGCAAGGGATGTATTTTATCTTTGCTTCCCTAATGCCCACCACAGAAGCTGGTGAATGATGATCTCTGAATGTAGATCATGAAACCAAAACCTTTAGTTGGGCAAAATGACTGCAGAAGAGGAGTATGTGACAAATATAATAGTATCTTGTCCCCAAATGCCAATACCAAAGCTAGGAGTGTACCATGGACAGGCTTCTTCACTCATTCTAAAGGTGAGATTTTGTCTTCAGTATATGATAACGGTGTATTTGCTTACTTAGAACGACTAGATGCTATAGATTCTGTTAGTGTAAGTTGCCTTCCCATTCTTTTTTCATCCTCCTCTTTTCTCTGATGAAAATTAAAGGAGATTCAGAAGTAGGTTATAAACAAATAAAAAATATGTACAGAATGATAAAATGTTCAGAACCATGGGAATTTTTTTATTAGCTCTTTACCATGTCTTTATAGCCATTGAGCTGTTCCCTCCTATTACTCTGCTTTCAAAACAAAAGCCTTTTCTTCTAATTAAATGCACCTCAGGCTCCTTCTCACATGGTCCACACTGGAGACCTGCAAATGGCGTATGAACCTAACACAGGCACTGCATTCATTCTTTCTCCAGTCTTATCTGTTTTCATCCTAGCTGAGAATATTTAGGCTTCAGCTTATTAGATGCAGTAAATGTTTTGGTTCCATATTTTGTTTCAGTAGTGTAGTGGGATCAGCACCAGTGTTTTCCAAACAACAAATTCTCATAAGGTCCAAACACTGAAGAGAAAAAACATTTTTAAAAAATATTTGTGCCTGATTTCAGATTCTTGGTTACGTGTTAATTCACAGCTTAGGAAAGACTGGCCAGTTTTCCAAATTTAGTGAAATCAAATATATAACTTGTAGCGAGTTGGCAATTAACTTAGAATTTCTTTGCTGGTTTTTTTGAAACCTTCTGAAATGACTAGAATTTACTGTGCTCACAATATCAGGAAAATTCTTAAATAAGGAAGTAGTTTGCTTTTTTTATATTTACATTACCTGCAAAGGTATGCTAAGTGTTTTTCAAATGACTTTATAAAAGACAATGTCTTCTAGGAAAAGTGCCAGCTACCGTAAAGGACAACAGAAAATATGATAGATGAGTGAATTTATCAAGGGTAGCATGAAACTAGTTAACAGTTCTATATCCCTTTGAAGAATATGCCGATTCTGCAAGCTGGATTCCAAACCAGTTTCTTTTCTTGAATTCCTGGTGACTCTAGTCTCTCTTTTTAGAAGGGAGAAAGGTAATCGAAATTGTGCCAAGGAGCCTAGAATCTTATAAAAGATGTAAGAATGAGAACTACTCTTGTAGAAGGATTTCCCTCATAAAATTTTCCTTGTAATTGTGTTTGGGTTTATATCAAGTCATTCACTCAAATATATAATCTCTTACATGTTAAAAGTTCTCAAAAAGGACCTTTTCAGTACTCTATGAATATGTTATGTTCTCTATGAGGTTGTACAAAGCAAACTCACATATAGTCTATGAAAGAATTGTATTCTTTCAGATATTTTCTTTTAAATTGCCATAATAATAAAAGAGTTGGACATTCTGTTGTAGGTATAACATTCGCATTTTAAGAGGTTTAAAAGTTTAATCATGCTATGAGGAGAAAAATCTTCTAATCCAAAGTCAGTTTTTTTTTTTTTTTGGACAAATATAGAATTCTGAATGTATTTATTCCATAGTTTGAGGATCTAATAGAGACAAGGACAAGGCAATGGAGAAATAAATAGGCAAATTTTTCTTCAGTGTTTATTTCTAAGTTTAGGTCAACTACTATAGGTAATTGCCTAAAGTATTTCCCAACATCTTATTTACCATTTTCTCCGCCTTTTTTTTAAGGTTAAAAATATTCCAGTTCCTTCTACCACAGAAATAAAATGCTAACAAGTTTATTTAGCATCATTTTTTCTACATATTGGATAGCAATATAGTGAGGCTGGCATAGTTTAAGAAATAATCCGTCCTCTAAACCCTGATGGGAGTTATGTTTGACTAGCTAAGTGTTTGAACATAAATGCATTCAGCCTTTGGTATTTAAAGTGAGCATCATTAACTGAACATTTCAACTTAAACTTTGCTTAAAAGATAAAGTTTCACCCAAGTGAAATCGATGGGAGGTGTGTGTGAATATATGAGGTTCCACTAAGGAATTTTGATTAAAAGAGACAACCAAATGAAGAAATCATCAAAATAGAGAAATTATTGGTTGAAGAAAAGATAATGCTAAAAAGCCCTGGTGGTTTTGCTGCTAAGGCCAAGGAATATATATTTTGGAGCATTTAAGAATCCATCTTTTATATGCTTAATGGTTCATTTCACACCAACGCATCTAAAAACACAAGGCCAGTTCCTGAAATACCAGCTTATCTATACTGGGACTTCTATTAAATGATCCAATTTTCCTAGCTTCTATAGCATATCGATTCTTCCCTCAAATATTCACTAAGTATTCAGTGTTCACATTATTTGCTCAAGGAAGTGTGCCTCTGGTTTTCAAAAAAAAAAAAAAAAAAAAAAGACACTAAAGTGGTAACAAAATCTTGCAAAAATATAGTTTAAGAAGTTTACTCAAATGAAATACTAATAATAGATCAGAATTTCCTGTTATCCTCTACTCCATGAGGCACGTAAGCACAGAAGGGAGGTGCAATAGTGGCATCGAGCTCAATCATCATATCATTAAAGAACAAAATTTAGCGTTCCAGACATGGAATCTGATATATGCACAGTTGCATGTAGAATCCCTTTCCACTCTAAACATATTAAAGTGTGGACACTAATTTACTATTTTGAATGAAAATTCATGAGCAAGTTCCTCATGAGAAAAGCAGCCTGCATTTGCCATTAATAAGTAAAAAGGAATATGGAGTTCTTTCCAGCAGTAATTTTCTCAATTCTCATATATACCCATGTACATGTAAAAATGCCTGAGAAAAAATCAACTCTACGAATTTGTTTAGGATTGGCCCCACTTTCTCATGGACCCATGAACTGTCTATTCATAAACATTTGTTATTAAAATAAAAGCCATAAAACAAAGCAAAAAAAATCAAACCTCCAAGATTAGCCATAAAATTAGAAATATCAATGTGTATTTCTGAATGTATTTAGAGGATTCTGTGAGGCTGTTAGGAAGTCAAACCTTTTTCTAAATTTTAAGATAATATGTGGGCTAAGCTTTAGTCAAAGAGCTGAAAACATTCTGAAACTTTTAGAATAGGTAGTGATTCTAACACAAATAGGGAAACCATACTTCAGAAGACAAAGCAGAAATGATGTTGTTAAAACAAAAACAAAAACAAACATAAACCTTCCTATGTCATTATCTGTGTGTAGAGAGGACCGAATCCAAACTTGCTACTGGCATACTAGTGTGGGTTGGGCATCCCACCCTTTTATACAGGAACTACCTCCACCTCAAGCCTCACTGGTTTTCAAAGATTTAATGTCTTCTTTGGAAAGACGATCTTCTGCTCATTTTTTTAAGTTGAATTATTTGTTTTTCTGCTACTGAGTTGTATAAGTTCTTTATAGATTTTGTATATTAGCTACTTATCAGATGTATGATTTACAAATATTATCTTCCATTAGGTAGGTTGTCTTTTCATTTTGTTGATTGTTTCCTTTGCTGTATGTACAGAAGCTTTTTAGTACGATGTAGTCCCACTTACTTATTTTTGCTCTTGTTCCTTTTGCTTTTGGTGTCAGTCTCAAAAAATCACCATAAAAACCTATGACGAGGAGCTTACCACCTACATTTTCTTCCAAGAACTTTATGGTTTCAGGTCTTATGTTCAAATATTTAATCCATTTTGAGTAAATTTTTGTGTATGGTATAAGAGAGTGGTCAAGTTTCATTCTTTTGCATGTAATTTTCCGATTTTACCAACACAGTTTATTGAAGAAATTGTCCTTTCCCCATTGTATATACTTGGCTCATTTGTCATAAATTAATTGACCACAGATGCATGGGTTTATTTCTGGGCTCCCTATTCTGTTCCATTAATCTATGTGTGTTTGTATACTAATACCATACTGTTTTAACTACTATAGCTTTGTAATACAGTTTAAAATCAGGAAGAGTAATGCCTCCAACTTTGTTCTTCTTTTGCAAGATCATTTTGGGTAGTATGGACATTGTAACAATATTAATCCTTTCAATCCATGAGCATGGACTATCTTTCCATTTACATGTGATTTCCTCAGTTTCTTTCATTAATATCTTGTAGTTTTCAGTTACAGATCTTTCACTTCCTTGGTTAAATATATTCCTAAGTATTTTATTCTTTATGATACAAATGTAAATGAGATTGTTTTCTTTATTTTTCTTTCTGATAGTTTGTTACTAATGTATAGAAACACAACAGATTTTTGTATATTAATTTTGTATTCTGCAACTTCAGTGAATTTGTTTATTAGTTCTACCAGTTTTTGATAAAGTCTTTAGGGTTTTCTATATGTAATGTCATCTGCAAATAGTGATAGTTTTATTTCTTCCTTTCCAATTTAGGTGCCTTTTCTTTCTTTTCCTTGCCTGACTGCTCTGGCTAGGACTTCGAATACTACGTTGAATATAAGTAGCCAAAGTGGACATCTTTTCTCATCTTAAAGGAAAGGCTTTTAGCATTAAATCATGGGGCATAATGTTAGCTGCGGGCCTGTCATATTTGGCCTTCATTATGTAGAAGTAAGTTCCCTCTCTAGTCATTTTGTTCAGACTTTTTATTATAATGAATGTTGAAGTTTGTCACATGCTTTTCCTGCATCTATTAAGATGATCATATGATTTTTATCCTTCATTTTGTTAATGTGGTATATCACATTGATTGACTTGTGGATGTTAAATCATCCTTGATCCCTGGAATAAATCTTATTTGATCATGTTGTATGATTCTTTTAATATATGGTTAAGTGGTTTGCTATTATTTTGTTGATTTTTGCATCTGTGTTCATCAGGGACATCAGGGATCTTTTCTCATAGTATCCTTGCCTAGTTCTGGTATTAGGGTAATAATGCTGGCCTTATAAAATGAATTTGGAAGAGTTCCCTCTTCTCGTGTTTTTTCGAAAAGTTTGAGAAGAATTAGGGTTAATTATTCTCTGAATGTCTGGTAGAATTCACCAGTGAAGGTATCTTGTCTTGGACTTTTTCTCTATTGGAAGATTTTTGATTACTGACTCAATCTCCTTACTAATAATTGCTCTGTTCAGATTTTATATTTCTTTAAGCACCCTTAAAGATAATTTTATGTCCACCTGATATGAGAGGATAGACTACCAAAAGGTATGCTCTTACCTCCCTCAGCCTCTGCTATCCCATAGTCACTACATTGCCCTTGTTGCTGGTTGAGGAGCCCAAATCGTTCCTGAGCTTCAGACCCACTTCCTGGGCATTTCTACTTGGATGTTCCACAGACCCTCAAAAGAACTACACTCAGCTTCTTCCCCCCTCCTTCTGCTCCTTCTCTGCATTCACCACCTCAGCAAGTGGCACGTCCATCTGCCAGAATACATAAAGCCTGAAACATGGAGATCCATTCTTTAACACTCACTCCCATGAAGTCCCTCCTCCATCCACTCTGGTCACCAAGGCCTGTCAGTTAAACTTCCTTCTTTCAGTTTCCATTGTTGTTATCTTAGCTCAGGCCCTATTTCTCACCTGGATGCCTAGAATAGCTTATTAATTAAGCATTGTCTAGTCTTGTCCTTGCCAATCTATTCTCCACACTGCTGCCAGAATGTTGTTTCAAAACTGCCAATCTAGTCACGCTTGACATCTTTTAGTGGTTCCAGTTGTTTGTACACACTGCCTCATCTGTGAGACACACTCTAAATTGTCACTTCTGACCCTGGGCCATTCTCCATGAAACTTCTCTTGAAAGGCTTTACCGATTTTCATACACCTGACCACCCTTGTGTCCCATTGCCTCTACCTCCCCAGTGTCTACTATAGCTTCATTTAATCATAGCTCAATAAATATTAAATGTTGAATGACATCAAAGTCACTTGAATCCAAAGCCTCCTATTTTTTTTCTCCTCCTTGAGCAAGCCAATGGAGCATCGTTCCCCTCAGCCGATGGGTCATCAAGGTTTATTAATTCATTCTGGCTTTTGTTTCTAATCTAGTCTCCACATTTTCCGTTAATCTCTGACTTAAAATCTCCAAAGACTATGGTGGTGTTTCTCAAGCTGCAGAAGAATCACCTGGAGGGCTTGTTAAACAAAGATTTCTGGTCCTGACCTCCAGGCTTTCCAATGTAGTAGATCTGGAGTGGGGCCTAGACTTGGCATTTCTAATAAATACCCAGGAGATGTTGACGCTGCTGGTTCAGAGACCATATTTTGAAAACCACTAGAGCAATGGTTCTCAACTGCAAGTGGGCATTAGAACGTAATCATATTTTGGCCTACTCCTACCTATCGAATCAGAATTTTCATCAGGGTAGGGCGGGCAGGCATTTTTCAGCTTAAAAACTCCACAAGTGATTTTGATGCACTATCCTGGTTAAGAACCATGAACTCAATGATTAACTCCAGGATCAGGACTTCACCTTCTCCCCAAGATTTATATTTTACACCCTTCCAACTTTCTACCCTGTTGTCTAGTCATACAGAACAGCAGGCCGTCTGATGATTCAGACCTATGCTCCCTTTCTCTAAGCCCCAGATTAATTTTAATTATTCACTCATGTATCCATTCATTCACTGAGCACCTAACACTTTGCAGGCCCTGCACCAGACACCGGGCAGAGTGTAGTAAACACAAAAGACACAGCCCCCATGGGGCCCATCCCATTTGCTTGGATATCCAATAGCACATTCTGTTTCCCCTTTTCTCTCATTGCACAGGCAAATACTAGCATAATAGCACTCTCTTGCTAGACTCTCTTGCTAGCACTCATGAAGGCAGAGACTGTGGTCTGCCTTTGTGGATGCTCAAATACATTTGTTCAGATTAAATGGAACAGCTCTTCTCCTGACCTTGCTTCAAAAATTATCTTCAGGGTCTTTTCTCGCCCTGCTGTCTTTCTTGACCTGCTCCAATTCCTCCTCCTCCTCCTCACCATCAGAATCAAGCTCTATCTTCCATGAGCCCTGCCCCCTAAACCCATGCAGATTTCTAACTAAGTACCTGTGATCCTTTCTCCTATATTGTTTACAGATCTGGCTCCTCCTACAAAACTGTGAGCCTCTCAAGGTCAGGGACCATTTAATTTTTGCCTTTTAGTCTCTGTAGTTCATATAGGAGGTATTTAATAACATTTGTCAAATGAATGAATGAAGTTAATTTTGTTTTTACTTAAGCCTTAACAATACTTAGCAATATTTTTGCCCCAAATTCCTTGTGGACTTAATGAAATCTTAAGATTCTTCAATTTCTCCAGGAAGATATTATATCTCTAGGAAGATATTATAATTTAAATTTCATAGACTATGAAATATGCACAGCATGGGATTTAGGGGGGGAAAATGTTTATCAAGGGTCCAAATGAAGATCTTCAGAGAGAACGCAAAGAGCGACTTTATGAATTGTCCACCGCATTCTGATCCAGGGTTCTGAGCTGAGGTCTTAGTTCCATCTTACACTATCATCCTGGACAAACCAGTCACCCAGCCTTTTGCCTCCCAGTTCTATCATTTATAAACTGAACAGAAGACACGGTCTGTGATGTACACTAAGTCTTGACAGCAAGTAGAATGCTACTTAATGAACAGTATCGTATCTTTGACATCCATTTGAAAATAAAATCAGACAACCTCTTAGTAGAAAGAGGTGTTGGGTGGTGGGGGGGGGGGGGATGGTCACACTTTATAAAATATACAAAATGTAAGTGTTCTTAATAAATTCTGCTCGCAGAATCATGCCAATCATAGTAGGCCTTCAATAAATATTTATGGAATGAATGAAACAAAATGATTGATAAGTGCTTTCATTTAAATTGGCAGGAATCAAAAAGCACCAAACTGCTCTTAGTAGAGAATCTTGTCGGGTGACTCACGCATTGCACATCCCCCAGGAAGCCATGGCTTCCCATTTGGCAATGCGGGAGACAGAGCCACATGTCTCCCACAGATGAACACACTCTATTACAAGAGCTCGTACAGCCTCACATACATTCAGGGGAATCTTCTGACCACACATAGTCATAACTGCTAAACACAGTTCACGGTTGTATATAAACTGTGTTATTTCACCTTGATACATATCTTTTTATCAAGCCAGAGAGGTTATAACTTCTTGTCTAAATAATTTTTGGTTATGTAAAATTCTTAGCAATTTAAGATCACCATTCATTCCTTCTAGGATCTGAATCCTCCCTAGAGTAGTCTTAAACATTTTTCAACTACATACTCTCCTTAGCATGCATGTAGACATAGAAAGGAAATAAAAATATATGAATTGTATCACCAACTCAATTTTCTCTTTAGTAGACTGGATGTCCACCTATGGAGTGAAGTCTCTAGAAAGCCCACACTATTCCCACTATTGCTTATCAGAAACAATGATCATTCTATGTAACAAAAGCAACAGCTAAAGAAGTTTATGTATCATTGGAGCAGATAATTTTACAAGGCTATGTTCTTAAGGCTTCAGAATTAAGGATTTGACTGTGGGAGTAAAAGGTCTTGGAGGCAGGACACCCCAGATAACCTCATTCACATGCATTTCTCAAACAATGCTTTTTTGTATATAAACAGAAAATAGAAAGGAGTATATGGTTTTTGTCCTTAGTATTAAATAGCTGCTTTTTCTTCAGCACACTCTTATATTTCTGCACAATGCACAGCCTTCAGCGCCCCAAGAAGCATGAACAAAGGATATCAGGCAAGTTTACCTACTCCCACTTCACAGAACAATGCTTGTTGTTAACTAAGCAATTCCCAGGGTAGATTTATGATTTGTGGAGCCTAGAGTAAGTACTCAGGTTGGGTCCTTGGAATCTGAGGTCAGAAGCGCGTGGTGACTGTTCAGTCTCCAGGGCTTTTAGAAAACATGAAAATGTGACCTAAAGTTTATGCTTGCGTATGCACCAGGGACTATTTAGGCATTTAGAGAAATTAAAGCACATTAAAGCCTCAAAACAGCTTATTGTTCATGCTCCAAGTTTTAGTCTTTTCTTTCTTATTTGCTTCTATGCTTTTCCTCTTGTGAATAAATGTCTACTGAATTATATAAAATGAATCAAAATTGTATAAAATGAATCAAGTCTATGGATAAAAAAAAAATCTTGCTAGAGCAACAAATTATATCGATAGGTAAATCTGAAAATTTGAAAAGTCCTTTCCTATTTCCTAAACAGAATTATGACACTGATCCTTTTCCTGTATTCTTAGACCCTGGATTATAACACAAAACAGAATTTATAATCTGTGTACTTAATTTATCCCCAAAATTTATACGAGTATTTAAAGCCCAGTCATAACTATAAGCACTTAAAAGATAAACGCAAACAAGTATATGAAAAGACTTCTTTCTGCTTGCCTTTTCAGGGAATATTTTGGCTAGAGTTACACCTGGTAGCGTAATAAGATGTTATTAATATTTAATGGAATTTGGAAGAACAGTTTCTCCCTCTTATTGTCTGGCTCAAGAATAAAAGTAAAATAGGTTAGTATTTCCATTTTTATGAGTATAATTATTATGAAGTCATTACAACTATGAAATAATTGTATTTCATTACTACTCTTTTACTCTTTAATAATTGCCTAGCAGAAAAGACCAAAAAAAAAAAAAAAAAGAGAGAGAGAGAAAGAGAGAGAGGGAAAAGAAAAATATATATATATAGATTCTTCGTATAACTTTAAAGTCATTTGGAAATATCTGAATTCATGACAATTATTCAATAGTATAGGTAGTTAGTATAGTATAAATACAGCCATATGTCTCAGGCTGAATGAAATTATTGATGGGTCACTGAAGTTGCTGGGTCCTTTCACATACTACAGACAATTCAAGTGCTAGTCTATTATTCCAATTGACTTTATGTGAAGCTAACCAGCTAGCTCATGGTCTCTAAACAATTATTAAATATCTACATTTTTCAGGAAAATTATGTTTTCGTAATTTTCTAGAGTAAGTACTAGAGTACTTACAAGTTTCCAGTGATGTTCTGGTGTTTAAAATTTCCTTAGACATACTTTAAAATAAATGATAACGTATAAAAGGGGAAAAATACATTGGAAAAAAAATTGTAAAGAAAACTGACCAACAGTATAGGTACCATATGGTCACACAAACACTCGTAAAATCACAGAGCTGTTTTTAAATAAATCATAACGAAGTTAGGAATTTCTGGGTTAGATGATAGAGGCTGATAAAATCCAGTTTCAATTCTGGCACGAATGAAAAAGAACATAAATGCCTGGTCTATTGAGCTTCTCCTTGTCTGTTAGCTAGGGAGAAAATGCCTGCCTAACGCCTACCAGTGGAAAATCATAGAAAAAGTTGAGATTAGTGAGAATAAAACAACAAAAAGAATAGTTCCCTACCCATTGCCTCCCACTGAATGAACTTTTGACATATCAGCAAAC
The DNA here is from genome assembly GCF_014176215.1 of Rousettus aegyptiacus. Lineage (NCBI taxonomy): Eukaryota > Metazoa > Chordata > Mammalia > Chiroptera > Pteropodidae > Rousettus > Rousettus aegyptiacus. The sequence continues at coordinate 98,667,769 of NW_023416306.1, forward strand.
TCCTCTTTTCTCTTGCTGCTGCTGGTGTACTGCTCACTGTACAGCTTGAGGGACATCTGCTCAACAGCATCTCTTTGTGCTTCCAGGTAGCATAGTCGAACCTCAGCCTGGAGAGAGAAACAAAGAGGAATTGCTGTTTTAATCCAGAAGGAATGCATTTCAAGTGAGGTGTAACAACTCAAAAAATGGGAATTGTTCATATCATTATACTGCTCCTTTTCGGGTTGGATTTAATGGGATCAGCTGGGCATATTACGGAATTATATTTTAGATCCGAATCTTATAAGTTCCTCCTTAAAATATGACCTGAATAAATGAACTCTCAGAAGACTCAGTAAATATCACAAAATATCCCTGAGATCATAATACTGTATGATGAGACTTTACATAAAAATTCTGTGAAATTCCTTAATAATATTCTTCTTCATATTGCCACATATGTAACATTTATTTTTTAAAGATCTCCCTCCAACTCATACATTTGCATGGATACATATTCTGCATGCTTCTCATTATCTTTCCTGAAGAGAACAAAAAAAGCCCAGTACTAATTCTAATACCTCTTCAACAGTGACAACAGACATCCTTTATTACATTTTTTTGGTTCTCTGTATTATTGTTTAATAATTTTAAAATGGAGGGAATAATGATCTTGCTTACTTGCAGGTTCGAATTGTTAAATCTTTCATAGTTACTTAGGGCTCACTGTCATAAAGGGGAGGCTGTAAGTTCACCATGCTGTTTTCCATCAAACCAAGGACAAAAGAATGCTGAATAATATTTGGCATAAAAATGTATTGAATAGATGCTTTATTTATTGCAGCTGTTGTGATCCCTGTGGCTTTAGGGTTCCCTAGTACACCAGATGAGACCGGGAATGAAGTCTTCTCAGTGGCATGCTTGCCCATGGTAAAGGGGAGGAAGCAATGCTGAGTTTATGTGCACTGTAGACCAAAGGAACTCTTCTTTTCTTTTGGTGTGCTTCACTAAATCTAAGAACATCCATTAACATTTTTGAGAAACCTTAAAACTCCTACTTCTTTATATTTTAAGAAAAACAGTTTCGGGGTCAGCTCTTGTGTATTTGCCAGAATTCTGTAACATGTAAGAAAAGCCAAGTCAGACATGACCACTTAGTCTTCGTGTCAAAGCCAACCAAGGCCTTTTGCCTGGTCTCTGGTTTTATATACTTGACCATGGTTGTTGGGGGGTGGAAGTGGGGATGGGGGGTAAAGAGGTGAGGGTAGGGGAGTATTATAAAGTGCCAGCTTCTTAAAAGTGCACATCAGGACTCTGTAAAGGAAATGAGCAGCTTATGAAATGTTAGATCTCAAACCATTTGAGAGTTTCTGTCATTGCTTTCCACAGCAGCTAATTATGAATGCTCTGGATTGCAGAGGGAGAACTTTTTCAAAAACGCAAAAAATTGCTACATTCACATAATTGAAGTTTCAGGAATCAGTTAAAAATCTATGTATTAATTCATGTGATCTTTTCTTGCCTAAACTAATTGGCTTGAATAAGAATAGACTCAACTGGATTAAGAATTATGTCAAACACTATAAACAAAGGATAATTTACCTGAAGTGTATTCAGTTTGGGAGGAAGGGGTGTGGTTGGTGGGATAGCACAAAGAAAATGCTAAATCTAGTGTTATTTAGCATCTTTTCTAAGAATGTGAAAGAGGAGGTATGGAGCATGTTAATGGTATTATAAAAGAGTCTCGATCAAGAGGATGCAGACATCATAGAACTTGGAGGAATAAGATCTATAGTCCTAAGAATATTTTTTAAATGGATGGGGAGAGGGGGCAGTATAAAACTAAATATAGGGAATTAATGATTAGGAAAAAACCAAAACACATCTTTCAAAGAGCATACAATGTTTTATGTGATTAAATATGAAATAACTGAAAGATATTGAGTAATACTCAAAGAGCTTAAAAACAATAATCCTCCCAAATGCCACTCCCCTCACTCCCCACCTCCTCAAAGCTATGGGGATAATGAGGAGGTCATCCCACACAAAGTTTTCTACTGGAAACCCCATTAGAATAATGCATCTGTACCATTAGGTGCCAAGGGGCATGTTTGATCCCTAGAGGTTCCTGTTAGTTTTATAACCAATCTATAGTAACAAGCTGGACCACTGCTTGTTCTGGGTAATGATCTCACAAATGTGTGCCACTGCTCACAAAAAGGATCATAAAGAGGGAGGCTGACTTAATGTGGACTCATTACTACTATGGAAAAATAATTGGAGTTCATCCTTTTGAGATCCTGGGCCATTTCTGTGTACAAAGGGAAGCACCTCTCATATGACAGAGATACATGGAAAGGACTTCAAAAAACAATGCTGAGAGCAACATGAAAGATAATTAGTCACCTTACGAAAATGATTGAAATGTTATAATCTAAGACTTTTATTGCACAATATCTCACAGGCATTTGACATTAAAAAAAAAAAAGAAAGAAAAGCAAACTTCCCTGCACTAACAAGGAGATGAATTAGATAGCCCAAGTATTTCCTATCCATCTCTGTTTCTATCTCTGTTTTCAGTGATTTATTCCTAAACATGATGATAAAAATAGAACTAAAGTAGCTCCTTCTGCTAAGGTTGAATGGCTTTGCCAGTCTAAATCTCTCTGCAAACTATCTTAAATTTTTTTCATACTATACCTTAGTTCTGTGATAAGATTTTAGGAGAAAGAATTAAAGAAGATGCAGTTAAAAAAAAAAAAAAGTAACACTGAATCGCAGATTAAAAGAATTTTATTTATTACTGGATACTTCTAAAAGTGACTATACAAATGAAAACTTAATCAGATTAAATAATATTATTGATGTGTAATCAACAGAATTTGACAACTTATTCAGAAAAATAAAAAGGAACATGAAGGAACAGACTCAATGACAGAGCTACCTCACACTTCCTTGTCGGTGCCATCACCAGGAGTAGGAGTATAAAAATAGTAATATGGTGGATGGAAGAAATGAGCTGGATTTGACTGAGTCTTTTGTTTTGAGGTACTGGTGGGACACCCAAAACACAATGTTCAGCAAGCAAGTGGAAATATTAAGGCTGAAATATAAACCTAGACGCAACGGTTGACATTAGGAGATGAAATGAGAATGCCATGGGAAGAGAGTGTATGATGAGAAGGGAAAAAGGATCAGTTCTCACTTATTGTGGTCTAGGCCTGCAGTACACCTGGCCAATGTGATGCAGTACACCTAATGTGATGGATTCTCAACTACTCTCCTCTTTCCTTCTTCACCACCCCCAAATCCATTTTATAGATGGTTCATTGATTAATCTTTTTGAATCACAGCTGAGATCACTAGTTATTGTTTAAGAGCTTAATTCTGGACTTCTTTTCTTTAGACTCTTTTCCATGGCTTTCAATGCCATTGATACAGTAATGGCTCCCAATCCTCTCCTCCTCCACAGTTATTTACCTAACCGACCACCTGACATTGCTACTTGGATTTACTTTAGGCATAATTTCAATACAGAATGAACTCTCTATTCTCATCTTCCCCATGTCCCCCAAAACTTTCTCTCCTTAGCCCTCTTCTTTTAAATAAATGGCACCATATGTTGCTCAGGTCAGAAACCTGAAAGTCTTCTTTAACTCCTCATCGTCTTCATTTTCTGCAGTCAGTTACTCCCCCAAATGTGCTGATTCCTCTTCTAAAATGTCTCTCCATTCTGTCTCCCAAGCCTACATTGCTGCCAGGCTGATCCAAGCCTTCATCATCTCTCCTTTACAGGATAGCATCTTTTAACATGTATTACCCCTCATCCATTCCTGCCCCTCCAATCTTTTCCCTTACAGATCTTTAAAAAACATGAGTTGGTTTCTTACTGTATTCGGGCCTAAAAAATAAACTTCTTTCATGGCTCATGAGATTTGGTTCCTGTCTACCACAGACCTCATTTCTCTCTCTTGAACCTACTTATCTCACTCTTGATTACCATGCCTCTGTCATCCTTTCAGTTTTTTAACCAACTCTTTCCTGTCTCAGGACCTATGCACATATTGTTCCCTTTCTCTGGAACATTCTCTTGCTAATATCTTCTCAACCCTCAGCTCTCAGCTGACATGTTACTTCTCAGAGATGCCTTCCCTGACCACCCTCTCAAAAGTGATCCACTCTATTTTCACATTTTGAAATAGTGCTAATTTTTTTTTTGCAGCACATGTCACAATTTAAAATTCTTATATTTGCTTGTTTACACCTTTTCTGTTTCTAAACTCTAAGCTCTGTAAAGGGAACTGTGTTCTCTTTCTTTCCTTTGCCATTTTGTATTCCCAGCCACTTTGACACTATCTGGGACTCAGTGAAGAATCATTAAATGAATGAATTGTATGTTCATACATTTAACCATTTATTACTCACATAGTCACTGAACTTTTATCACATGTCAAAAACTGCACAGGGACTATGGGTACAAATAAGAACAATCATAGTCCCTTTTCTCAAGGGATTGTAGTGTAGTGGAGGAAAGGGCCACGCCCACAGGCAACTACAAGTGTGCTAAGTGAAATGATTGTGGGGGAGGATAAGAAACAAACAACTTATTGCCTGAAGGCAAGGAATGGGCACTAAAACCTTGATGGAGGTGGCATTTGAGCCAATTCAAGGAGTATGGGAATGACTTGGTTTAGGTAAAAAGGCAGATAAATATCTTTACAGGCAGAGTAACACCTTTGGTCAGAGGCCCAGAGTCATGAAAAGATGTGGCATGTTCACAGAATGGTGGCTGGAGCTTTGGGGCATTTGGATGAAGAAGCCAACATAGAAGTGGATGAACTGTGAAGGATGTCAGGTTTGGAATTTGGATGCTCTCCAACAATATGCCTGCAGAAAGGTGTCACTGTTTTTGCAATGGCCTTCATCTCCCTCCAGCTCCCTTCTTCTGTCATGGCAAGATAGTCATCTGATGGCTTAGTCCAAAAAACTCATAAACCTCCTATCTCCTCGTGTGCATTGAGAACATTACATTGAGAAGTGAATCGACAGTTTCCATTAAGTCAGAAGCCCAGTGCCTCAAATAGGGGAAATGCTTAAGAGATTCTGGTAACTGATACCTTTAGTAAACCTTTAATATAAATGTATGGATTCAAATGTGTCCCTTCCAACTTGTATGTTGAAGCCCTAACCTCCAATGTGACTGTATTTGGAGACAGGGTCTTTAGGGGGGTAATTAAGATTAAATGAGGCAACAAAGGTTGGGCCCTAACCAACTGGACTGGTATCCTTATAAGAAGATAAAGAGTGGGCACACAGAGAAAAGGCCATCTGAGAGCACAGCTAGAAGGCAGTTGTTTACAAGCCAAGGAAAAAGGCCTTACCAGAAACCAAACCTAGCAACACCTTGATCTGGGGCCTCCAGTTTCCAGAACTGTGAGATATAAACTTCTGTTGTTTAAGCCACCCAGTCTATGGTATTTTGTTATTCCCACTCTAGCAGCTAACACACATGATAAAGTTAGAAACACAGCCTTCTCATCTGAAGTTTAATACAATTGTTTTGCTGTTATCATTAGTAGTATGCCCCCTCTTTATTTTATACACACCTAGAGCCAAAATCACTAGAGATACTCCTCTTCAAATTTAGATTACAAATTAATAATTTAATCAGAACACAAGAAACAGTGTTGTAAAATATATGTAAACTTGGTTTGACATGTGGTAATCCAATCCAAATTCAACGATCTTTGGGGCATGAATAATTACTCAACCATCTACTTACCTCTGATATTGTGTCTAATAACAAAAGAGTTAGCCCACAATAAGCTTTGGGGATGGGGGCAAATTTCAGTCACTCTAATTATCTTCAAAGATAAAACACATAATCACTCTCATAATGACGTACAGACAAATGACTTAACATTATCCTAAAAAGCACTGGTTTAGTTAAGAAATGCCAATTATTTCATTATCACTGGGCACGTCCCAGCATCTTTTTGGGTTAAATATCTTGAAAGTGTTAAAATAAATTGTATTCTTTCTTACTTTACGTCTTTGTAGGTCTGCCTTGTCACTCATACTGTACTTCATAGCTTTCCACATCTACGCTCCTACTTGTGTCTGGGTCCATGTCTTCTGCCTTCCCCCTTGTTTCTGTGGAAATTGTCCGTATTTCTATGACTAAGCCCGTCCACTTGTTCACCAGGCCCCCTTTAAACTACACAAAGATGATCACAACAAATTGCCATTCTCTCTCCTGCATCAAGTTTTCCTCCCTACTATATTATTTACATTAGCACATTAGCCAAAACAGACAAACACCACACTGTTTTTTCAAAGGTAAGAAAAAAAAAATCCCTAGACACCAATTAACAACAATCTATCCTCTGATCTAAGTCTCATTTCTCTGCTCTTCATTAGAGCAAAATCGCTTTAACATGTTTTATCTTTACTCACTATGTCTAACTTCTCTCCTATTTTCTCTTGAACACAGTTCAATCAGGCTTTTGACCACATTCCCGATGTCAGTGGTCAGTCCTCAGTCCTCAACCTATGCTGACCTGCTCCAGCAGGGATGGTGGTCATGCTCTAGGGGCATATGGTCTTGTCTGCGTGACAACTCACTCCCTAACCTTCCTCCGGTCTTTGCTGAAATGTTACCCTCTCATTCAGGTCTTCTCTATTCTTCTACTTAAAACTTCAACTCACTCCTACCCTCAGCAAACCCTATCCCCCTGCATATATATTACCACATCTAGCCAACATTTATTTTGTATTATCCATCTTCTCCCACTGAATTGGAAGCCTCATGAGGGCAAGGACTTTTGTCAACGTGTATATTGCTGTATCCCCAGAAGCTGGCACAGCACAAGGTATGCGACAAGCACTCTATACAAATTGGCTGAATAAATTTTACTGAATTTGAAATTCTGAGGTGATTTAAAATGTACAAAGAAATACAACAGATAGTGCAAAGGCTGTAGCCTCAGCTTGGTTTTTAACATCATTGGCTTCATTTTCCCTTAGAAAGAAAACTATATTTTCTTTGACAAATAAGAAAATAATTGAAATATATACCTTATTTACTTTTCTCTAGAATAAAAGGAAGAAGAAAAGCTTCTTTAAAGAATCATTCAGTAATGTTTTATTCAGCTAACAGAGTGATCTTACATGTTGCATATTATATTAAAAACTAACTACAATGCTCATACACATAGAATGAACACTTCAGCTATTGTCTTTGTGTGGCGATCTTTGCAATACATTTCAAAACAAAGTTTCAAGTCTTCTGGGTCAGAACTTGTTTTAGCTTCATCAAATCTGATTTCCTACTTTTAAAACAAGTCATTGGAGATTTTGCAGGAGACATTAACAGTTTGTATTGCAAGGGTCCACACTAACTTAGGAAAATCACAAGGATCTTTCAATATAATAGGGGGAAACTTTGCTTTTTCTGGCAATAATTTTGTCATTAGGGAACATTTTCCTACTTTTACTACATGGTCATTTTTTTTTTTAACTTTGATGCAGTATCTCTAAAGACATGCCTTTTTCTCTTCTTCCTTATACAAATATTTACCATGCTTTCCCTTTTCTCTCCCCACGGCACATCCCTCTTACAATTGGCCCAGATTGCTTCCTCCTTCTAGAAACACCTTCCAGTCTCAAGGCCCCGCGAGCTCTTCCAGGGCTGATTAGAATCTACACTTGGAAATCTCCATGCTTTTATTTGGCAAGGTTCCCATTCTCACTCCAGGATTTAGAGTTGTCACCTTTACAGTGTAGGTTTTTCCCCTCCAAGATCCTGGTTTTTTTTGTGTATTTTTGCTTTTGTCATCATTGCTGGTGGTTCATAATTTCCTGAGATAACTCACCTTAGGGACTGGATTCAAAGTGCATTTCCTTTGTCCAGAAATGAACTCTCTCAAGACATTTATTCACATATTCGTGATTAGCTCCATTCTGGCTAAAGACAAACAGCATGTGGCATTACAACAGATGCTTCAGTCCTGTGTGCCTGCCCAAGTGGAGTACCAAAGCTTCCTTTTCCTACAGAGTTGGAGCAGGGAGCAGTAGGACTAAGGAACGATGTATTTCTTTGGAATAAAGTTGATTAAGAGTCTTCATTTAATCATTTAACAAATTTATCTTGAGACTCTCTTATGTTTAAGACATCATGCAAGATATAAATCTGGGTCAGACATGGTGCCTGCCCTCAGAGAATGTATAACCTAGAATTACAGAAAAGTTATACTAAATAATAAGAGCTAAAATATTCATTCAAGAATAAGACCAATATTATACTCCAAAAATGTTGCTAAAGAAACAATTAGTTGGTTAGAATGTTCTTTTTATCGTTGGCTAGAGAGTTATAAAAGCATTTAAAATAAAAATACTCTCTCATTGTTAAAAATTAAATATATATAAAAAATTTAACAAGAATCTCAAAGCTATTTCAATATTATACTCACCAAAGACTATAGTATACACTAATCTATGTACATTAGGGTTCAAAACTTCTATGACCATATCAGCAGCTCCAGAAAAACTAGACTTAGGGTCTCAAGATTTATTTCTATTTATATTCATGAATAACTAGCTCAGGACAACTGCAAAAGATAAATGATTTAAGTAAAAACTATTATATTTATATCTTTAAATGGTCATCTTTATTTCCACTGCCTTGATGTTGTTTGCAAACCATTAAAAACATTAGGTATAATGTTTAGAAATCTCAATTTTAAAGCTATGTCCTTAATGGTATTTGTTAAATGGTAAGCATTTAAACAAAGCGAAAAAATTAACATGAATGATATTTTCATTATTTCTTCTGCATTTGTGTGTAAATAAAAATGTCCTCTTCCTCCTTTTAATGATGGATAAGATGTTTATTAACAACAACACCTCCACCTAACAAACATTAAGAACAAAAATAACACACAACCACATTTGTGGAGAGCCTCATCCGCCACAGCCTTCTTCCTCCTTGTAATGCAAGTAGTTAGAGCCATTAAAAATTCAGCATTTTATGTCATGAGCTAGGGTGGGAAAGGAGTGTGATTACACTGAGTCGACTGGAGGGGACGATTAGAATTTCGATGTTTCTCCATTACCATTTCCTTAGTGAATCTCCGCACAATGACACAGACATCAAGCCTGTGTTTATATTCTACGGCTGTGTAGTTATTCTCATCTTCCAAATTTCACTACAGCAAATCCTTATTTACTTTCTGGCAGAAACAAAAAATTAAAGATGTATAATGTGAAGATACAATCTTAGCCTCTCTTGCCCTGCAGGACTGGCAGTTCCTTCCCAAGTACAATTATGCTGGCAAATGCTGCTGTTAACTCTATGACTACAACGTGCACTCCAGTTCCTTTGAAATTCTATAAAATAGTCATTCTAAGATGGTGATAGAAAGGAAAGAATGAAACAAGAACAACAAGAATTACTTTACATACTAATAATAACAATTTAGTTATCAAAACAGAACTGAACAAGTGTGTCTTTATACTGTTCTTTTAAAAATTTAGCCTCCTAGGGTTCTGATAATCAGGGCCTATGGTTCAGGAATGCATGGTAGCACTCAGCTCAGTGCCTATATCCTCATTTCAAAGAGAATCATTCAAACCAACATCCACCCTGTCAAGAATCTTGACTTTGAGCTGCTAATGTAGAATAAAAATCAATATAAATTTTGATCATTTGATGAATATTTACTTCTTTCTTTAGTGTTTGGGGATTTAGAATTGAAAAGTGCTGAATCAAGTCATTTTATTTTTTTGTGTTTGTGCCAACACCAATTTACTACCCTCCAGAAAGTTCCTGAACAAGACGTCTCAGGTGGCATGCATGTTGGTTTTTCCTGTCAATCATAACAGTATGTCAGTAGGGAACTGTAATCATTTCACTTTCATACTCTCAGTGTTCCAAAAAGGAATATTTTGATTACTTCCCTGGAAAAGGTAAACTTTCTCATTTAGACACACTATTGTAAGCCTGGGTGTCTGTTGTTTTTGGCATTCAGCTGAGCCTAAATTGATACAATCTATTAAAAGTTAAACACTTTATCTTAGGTTCCAAGGGTAATGCACACAGACACATATACGTGCGCAGGCACGCACGTACGCGCGCGCACACACACACATGAAAACAGAGTTTGAATATGGATTCCTCTACAGGTAACACTCACTATCACCCCCAAGACAAAGGGCTTTTGTAGAAGCTGCCATCTTTCTTCATGTGTTTTTTAGGGGAAAGAAAAATAACAACAAGGAAATATCAACTGACTGCTTTAATCAGCAGAACAACTTCATAATAAAAAGGCTTTGTATTTTCTTTATTATAAATAAAAAGAAAATGCACTCTAAAAAAGAGATAAATAACTCTAAAAAGCTTAGCAATTAAAATGTGATTCCTGTGTAAGACTAGCTATATGAGTAGCACAGCATGCTACCATTTTATTATGATACTTTGATATATATAACAAAAGATTACTACTCTCACAGAATGTTTCCATCGTGATTTTTAAAAGAGTGGTCTTTCTCAATTTGAAAAAGACTAAACTAATTGCAAGCACCAAAGAGGTAAGCTGATCTTATTAAAAACAAATAAACAAACAAAACAAAACAAAACAAAAAACAAAAAACCACCACATATATGTCATAATGGCAGAAGATTCAATATCGAGGAGACATTTTGTTGGCTCCTGACAAATTAAGCAAAAATGGCAGCAGCTGCCTTTCCCAAGGATAATATAGCCCTGGACAATCACTAGATATTATGTAGACAGATGTTTTAAATAAAATAAGTATTTAGATTGCTAGATACCTTGCTAGATATGAAGGCAATTATAGGATGTCTTTGTTAAATTACATTTTTCATTTTTGTGAGGGGAAAAAAGAATTGTCCTGGAAACAGTACCGACAGGAAATGATCCTATATCTAAAACAGCTGGAGACTGTAACTAATATAAATTTACTTGAAAATAAAAATGCTGTGTGCCTCTGGAGACATGCAGTAACATGCCATAAAAACAGATGAGAATATAAAAGTATTTAAAAGGAGGGAAATACATTTTATCTAGATATTATACTGAGATGTGATTCACTGATAAATGCGAAATATTTGAAGATGAAGAAAAGAAAGAAAATCAAAAAAGTCATTTTAAAACTTATAATAGATATTTTATTTAAAGCCATATTTGTAGGAAATATCGAAATATTTTTCTAGGAATAACCTTTTGTTTTTCAACATATTGGTCATTAATCAACTTACTAAAGTCATAATAAAAATGCAAAGGCAGATAATTGTGTTTAATTGGGAAATTCTAACGGAAGCAGAGGATGCTTACTATGAATAACGTAAGGACCCTAAATGTTTGATAAGAATATTCCAGTAAATCTCAAAGCCACATGTTATAGCCTCTACACAAAAACTCCCACTACCTTTGTCCACCACCCCCATCCCACTCTTGCTAGCTATTGAATTAGAAAGATATCTGATACACTAATTCATAGCAAATATTCACAAGCATTAACATCTTAATGGAGTACCCACATCCAAATTCATGAATTTCAATATTCTTCAATTAAATACTGAAATGCATGAATCTACAAGATAATTTTAAGAAAGCATGATATGGGCAGAAATCTTTTTTCACAGCACGGATGAAGAGAATCTAGAAAAGACTTCTAGTCTTGGGTGTCTACCTCCCTCATCTATGCCTGACTCATCTTGACCTGGCTCCTAGGGGGTCCAGGTATCAGGCAGGAGGAAATCACGTGAAGCTGGCATTTCCTGTGAGGCCTCAATCTGCACGGCCAGGGAATATCACAAAGCCTCAGAAGTTACCTTATGCCTGTCAACCAGAAAGGAGACTCAACAGGGGGAAAGGGAAATGAGGAGAATAAAGGCAGAGTGAAAGAGCAAGGAGAAAAAGCAAGTGTGTACGATGAATGTGAAGAACGGTTATCACAATATCACCCACAGAACCCAAAACGAAACGTCCTTAAACAAAATTCTTTTGTAGGTTAAAGGTGCAACATCTTCAAAAATGAAACCTTAGAACCCAAAATAAAATTCAAAACATACTTGCTATAGACTAAGAGGTTGTATCCCCCCCAAATTTGTATGTTGAAACATAACTTCCAATGTGATAGTAGTAAGAGGTGGGGCTTTTGGTAGGTGATTAGGTCGTAAAGGTGGATCCCACAAGAATGAGATTACTACTTTTACAAAAGAGACCTCAGAACGCTCTCTTGCCCTTCTGCCATGTGAAGGCACAGTGAACCAGGAATCAGGTCCTCAGCGGACATGGAATCTGCAGCATTTTAATCTTGGACTTCCCAGCTTCCAGAACTGTGAGAAATAAATTTCTGTTGTTTATAAGCTGCCCAGTGTATGGTATTCTGTTACAGATACCCAAACAGACTATGACAATACCCAATGATACTCCCCTTCTTTCCACAAGTTCACCAAATAGTAAAAGGAGCAACTGGGGCTATTTTGCGGTAGATTTGTGATAGATTCCCTCCCCCTGACACACATACACTTGCATAAAACTCTGCAACAGTAATTCCCATGCATTTCTATCACCTTTATGATTACATGGATTGATCATTACTGCTGCTTAGAGCTTATAAAGTTTGGCTTGTTGCTTAGCTATTTCTGAAAATGCTCACTAATTCTCTGCTATTGTATCTATAGGAGACTTTGAAAAAATACACATTTGTTTTCTTCTTTGATGGCTTTATTCCTACCTATCAGGCATACTGCTCTTCTAAGTCAGGGATAAGTTAAACAAAATTATATTTTCCTGCTTTCTCCTCACTTCTGCTTATCTCAGTTATACTTTTTTCTGCTCTTTATTTTAGGATCAGAGTGAAAAAGTGAACTGTATCTCTCAAGCCAAATGATAATTTATAAAAGAATCCCTAAACATCACTCTGTCCAACGCAGGCAAATTTTAACAGATTGCTCCATTATTATTCTATTTCCCATTAATCTAATGTCCCCTTATAACAACACAATGGTATTGGATACTATGCTCACAATATATTTAAAGGGAAGTTTTGACCTCAGCCTCAACCAATGTGTTGTAGACGTATCTCTCCTTGGGTACCAGAGTCTTCAGGGGCCTGCATTGTCTAGCTTTTGCTGTCCATCACTCCTCTGGATCTGCTCTCACCTTTTTGTTCACTTTCTAGAAACACTAGGCTTCTTTCAATTCTTTGAATGAACCCAGTTCCTTCCCACCTTGGAAATGCTGTTTCTTCTACCTGGAATAGTCCTCCTTACTTCTTCACATGGCTATCACCTTCATATTCTTTAGGTCTCATTTTAAATATTATTTCTTTTCCTGATCATCTTATCTAAGATGGGTATCTCTTATTATTCTCTTTCTCAGGTATTAATTATTTTCTTCCTAATATTTATTATATGTTACAATTATACTTATTTGACAGTATGATTCTTTTGGGCTTATTTGCATGTTTTGCTTTCTCAAATCCATATCCCACCAAAATGGAAATTCCACAAAGACAGAGACCTCATCTTTTCTTGTTCATAATTATATCCCCAATGCCCAGAAATGTGTATGTCGAATGAATGAGTGAATGAATGATTGGGTTATTGAGTGAAGGCTCATGAACAATCTCAGTAGAGGTTTGAAGGAGAGGGGATGCCATGGTAGAAAGCAAAGATCCGTGGCCAGTGCTGACAAACACCTCAGTTTGCCAGTCTGAGAGGTGAGGTGTGAATGGGGGCATTCAAAAGACTTCCTGGGCTGTGGCAGGATAATTACACTTAAAAGAACTGCTTTGGCCAAAGTCTCCTGCGATTCCTTCAGCTTACTCTATTGAGATTGTCTAAAAATTACAAATAAGAAAACTTCTGGGAGCTATTAAGCATCTATATTACATATTTTAATTTAAAGTGATGACATTTAATTCTAGCAGGTCTCTATGACACTTTAATCCTGGAGATAAAAGGCTCAGTTGAGCAAAGACATGAGAAAAATATATCACATTCCAGATCATAGTATGGAACAGGATCTCAAAGTCATAGTAGGGAAGAACAGTTAAATAACACATAACAGGAAAAGAATGTTCAAATCACAAGGAACCAAGGGAAAAACAAAATGCTTTCTAAATGGTCAAACCTCCTAAAAGGAGTTCACAGGAACTCCAAAACCCCTCTGTCAGATTGCCAGTTATCAGATGGGAGAAGGATGGAGCAATTGACCCCTGAAAGTACCAAGAATTTTTCTTTGACTTTAATTTCTTCCATTTAGGATGGAAGTCTGGATATTTCATATCCTTAAACAAAATCTGTTCTGTGGTTGACTGTCAAGATATAAACACCAATTACAATGCAATTATATTTGCAGGTCCTATTGGAGCAGGTATTATTCTACTTTTTTTTTTCACATAGAATGACTTTAGACCCAATGATTTTGGAGTTCTTATTTCTGACTTAACAATTTACGCCCTCTATTATATTCAGGCTATAAGAGCTATTCCTTGCAATTCTTGATGTGACAGCTTCTAGTAGCTTGTCTCATCTTTCACATATGTTAAATTAAGCTGAGAAACTAGATAATGAAAGTAGTATCAAAAACATGAATAAGTAGCCTCAAAGAGCATAAGAAGTCTCATTTCAGTATGAGCTTCTAAGCTTTGAATTTTCAGCAGCATTTTGATTATTCAAGTCATTTTACTTTTCTGCTATAGTTGACCATGTAAATTAATATCTAGAGGTATAACTATCAACATTTGGAGAAAGAATAAAGAAGAATGGGGATTTGTGCCTGGGAGAAAGACATCTGCATGGAATTTCTCACGGTTATGCGCAATTGAACAAATCCTTATTATGAAGTGATGTTAAAGCTCTTTTGGGTACTGGGCAGTCCCTGGGAACTACCTCTCGTTTCGACAGTGTTTAGATGGAAAAGACCCAGGGATTCTCCCCTTCCCATCACCATCCAACCTCTTTTCCAGTCATAACTTTTAGAACTATCTTCTTGGCCATTTCCTGCCTCTGGGTCCAGCCAACACTGCTTTTCAAGCTTAGCTCTTTATTACTGATCAAACATGATCTCCCAGATTCATCAGTATTATTTCACCAATGTGGAGGCTGCCGTCAACTGCCTGGCCAACCTGCATCTGCAAGCCTCCTAGACCATCATGATGTAGCTCTGGAAGGCATGGGCCACTTCTGTGAGTTGGTGAGGGGACTGTGTGAGACACCAAGCATCATCTCTTAAAGATTCAAAGCCAAGCCCTCTTCCAGGATATGCAGACGCTGTCCCAAAATAAATTAGGTAAAACCCTGGACACCATAAAAGCTGTCATGGTCCTGGAGAAGTACCTGGATCAAGCTCTTTTGGACCTGCATACCCTGGGTTCTTATCATGAAGACCCCCATCTCTGTTACTTGCTGGAGAGTCACTTCCTAGACGAGGAGGTGAAACTCATCCAGAAGATGGGTGACCACCTACCCAACCTCCATAGGCCAGCTGGTCCCCAGGCTGTGCTAGGTGAGTATCTCTTCGAAAGGCTCACCCATAAGCACGACTAGGAGCCTTCAGAGCCCAGCAGCCTTTGAAGGGCCCCTGGTGCCAGGACTTGTACTTGAGACTCTCTCTTCTGCCAATAGGCAGCTTTTTAACCACTCTAGAGTCATCTCTCAAGTGGTGGACTAAATGGAAACAATAAAGCTTTCAGCTAAACAAAACAAAACAAAACAAAATCTCTTTTGGTGATCTGCTACTACATATGAGACACAAATCATGGGAGTAGCTACTGGCCTTGTATTTGAGTCATTATTTCTACCACTAACCAGCTTGTTCAATATCCAACCTACCAGCAGTATGGTTACATTTTCCCTTATGATGGTCCACATATGAAAACACCCCTCTATGATGCTTTCTGTAGCATATCTTCAGTCACATCATTGCCCTAATTTAAAAATCAAATAGTAACAACAAAGAACAAAAGCCTTTCAGTGGTTTCCATTTTCTTTAGAATAAATTCAAATGTCATAGCACAGTATTTAAGTACCACTCATGGTTGGATCCTAGTCCGTCTTCCCCTCTACCCTCTGTGAGTTCTTTTTCTGACAAATAGCAAACCACAACTTATACTCACAGATCACATCATGTCCTCCCAGGTACACAGCTTTCCATCTCTGCTTCCCAAGCTTTTCTCCATTTCTGCAACTTCTTGTCTCACATGTTCTTCCAGACTCTGTAATCTCCCACCTCACCTGAATTCCCTGGACACATGATCTGCCCTTCTGTGTATAAAACATATATCTCTTTCCATCTTACAGATATTCATGATTCTTCTGCCTTATTAGATTTTAAGTTCCCCAAGAATAGGATATGAGCCAGGTTTATTTTGACATTACAGGTTCCTGACACATAGTAAACACTCAATAAATAGTTGCTAAATGAATGACTGAAGCAAAGAGATGGTCTGGTACAGTTTGTTTCTATATAAAAAGATCTGAAGATATCACTTCAAAAATCCTTTTAAAAGTTTCAGCAGGAAAAGCATAATGTGAGCTTGAGACGTCTTGGGCCAGAAAGCAAAGAAGCATTCATTGACTAATAGGGATGTTTCAAAAGTACACGGGAACCATCATGAAGAGGTTCCCTTTTGGCAAATTTGGGACAGTCTAAGCATCAAAAAGAAGAATTATTGCAATTGATTATAGCACGTTGAATAAATAATGATCTATAATTATACTTGAAAGAAAGAAAGGAAAATAGTGTCACTACTGAAGGTAATTATCACACTAACTCCTTACCCCAAAAATTGGTAAGTAAAGAGTGAAAATTAGGTATTTCACTTTATTTTTTAAAATGGAACTATAGTTCATCTGAAGTTGATAGGAGGAAGTTTCATAGAAAAGAAAAAGCCAGTTAAAAATAAAGAAGAAATAATAGAGTTAGAAAACCACCATTTTACAACCACTAGAGAAAGAATTCATTCCAGCAAAAATCATCAATGGATTCTAAAAGAATTAAGTAAACCTTTGATAGAGAACTCAATATTCACATGATGTTAAAGAATCACCCCATGGTTTACCTGCTATTTTAAGGGCAATCTCATCTCCATGAAGAAGGTAACTGGGTGTCATGACTTTAGCATCACAAATAGCGGACAAACTTGACACAATAAGATACCACATGAAGTACACATGCTAAAAATGTTTAACCAGTATCCAAGCAAGGCTCTTGGCCAAATTTCCAGTTTATAGAAAATAGGGGTTAGAGGAACAAGTTACAAGACATCATGAGGAAACAATCAGACAAATCTGGAACATAAAACATATCACATGACAATTCGCCTCTTTCTTCAAATTAGTATTTAAAAGCTGCTGGGGCCTCAGTTTGAGTGGAGTTCTGAGACAGAAAGAGTCAGAAAAAAAGATGATGATGAGGAAGAAGTCATTTTATATTGGCATTAAATGCATTGCTATGTTTAATAAACTACTTCGCAGCTTGAGAACCAGCCCTAAGAGAGAATTGTACTTTAAAAAATGATAAACATTTTGCTCTTAGTCAGAATCTATACCTAAAATGAAACTCTATCATTTTATTGGACATTTGAAAAGAACTATAAGATTTTATATTTAACATAATTAGATATTTATATTTTATAGTTCCATCTCAAATAATCTATTCTCCTATGAAACAAGTGTTGATTTTGTCCTGTTACTTGAACCACTGTGCAAATTAACAGGTTAATTGGATGTGATAATTCTGGGTTCACTATCTCAGAATAGATCAGCTCACTATTCACTGGTACCTGGATAAATGCTTAAATCATCATTGAGAATAATGTTCTTCTTGATCAGGAATCACTTCCTGATAGAATATTGATAATAAACTATATTTATATTTTTATGGCTTATGTGATTTCACATACATTTTCTCATTTGATCATTATAACAACCTTGTGCTGTGCTCAGGTAGATCAGGTATTATTATCACCACAGAACAAATGCAGAAGCCAGAGATCAAATTAACTTGTTTGTCTAAAGTCACACAGCTAATGAGAGGAAGAAATAGCAGTTTTTGGCTCCAAGTCCAGTGCTTCTACTAAACATTCAGGCATCCTCTCTAGGTAGCAACCTTGCAGCCATGATTTCCAAACCCTATCTAGTCACTCACTAAGGCAATTACAGCAGGTGGAGTGTGGCTAAGCTCTTGCATAAGGTACCCACATCAGTCAGCTTCTGCAAGATTCAGTGTGTCTTGTTTTGTGATTCCTGGACTCAATCAAAACTCTCTACTCCTTTACCTCCAGAAACGGCAGTGATTATGCAACTTGAGTGGCTGCGCTCCATTGCCACGTGCTCTTTTTCTGCGCAGTCTGATTACCTCAACCCCCTACAGCTCACCACTCAACCACCTTGTCATGTCCTCCCTTCTAACGTCCTGGATGTGGTGAGCAATGCAGCCTCCAAGGCTCTTTTTCTTGCCAATTATGATTGCTGATTAATCAGTAATATTTTGTTATCATTATCATGATGTATTGATACATAAAGTTCATAGGGATCCTATGGTAACAGAAATTTAGGGCTGGGGTTGCAGCAAATGTTGAGGCCTTGACTTGTCTGCATTCCTTTTGTCTCCCTGCTATTCCTTTCTGGAAATACCAATTCAGCTCCCCTCTGATCACCTATTCCTCGCTTGCCACAGTGCCTCTGAACTGCCTCTCTGGTATGTACCATCCTGACTCTACAATACTTGCTCACCTCTACCTCTCAAATCTCTGGGCGCCTCACTCCCTAATCCTCCACTTCTTGCCTCTTCCTCTGCGGTTGGTTTCTACCTGGCTCTCTGCTAACAGTCACCTGCTTTTTCTAAAGAGGACAACTATACTCTGCATATTTGCAAACTAAGGAGGTCAGACCCCACTTATAGTAAATTGTTCTGCTACCTTTTTTCATTTTATTTGTTTGAGCCTGGGGCCCAAGGGCAAAATAAACATTCTGTCTAATGGCTGAGGGAGAAGCCAGGCGAGGAAAGATAGACCTAATATTTATTGAAAGGTTACACTTTGAACAGTCTTGTTTAATCCTCTCAATGTTAAGCAGGTCAGAATAGCACCCAGAAAATTCACAGATCCTCTGGCACCTACTCAAATTTCTCTTTCCTTCTCAACACATGTAGGCTTGCACATTCCAACAGAGGCTTCATGGAGCAACTAAGGATTTATCTGGTAACCTGGGAGATAATCTGCCCTAGTCACGTCGCGGGCATCAGTGGCCTTTCTCTCCCCAAATTCTACCTATCAGCCCCCTAAGGAATGTTGTCCTCACTGTTCATGTTCTGTTGGAAATAATAAGTTCCCAAATGAACGATCACTTTCTCTGTGGTGAGTCTTGAAAGACATAGAGGTTATGAAACGTTAGGTGATCTTTATTAGAAAGTGGAAGAGTAAGCAATGAAACATATATGGTCAAGGACAAATGACTGGAGTGAAAAAAAAATAAAGAAATATAGGAACAGAAATAGCCAAAAAACGTTTTACTACTTCATCTAGGTTACAGAAAAGTCATGATATAGTAAATTAAGAAAGATAGTAAATTAAGAAAGAGAAATAGTGAATTGAGTCATTAAATAGTCCACCTTCCTCACTCCAGTTTAATTAGAGTTTCCATATTCTATATGAGCACCTAACTTTTCCATTTACCCTCAAAATCCTATATTTTAAATATTATTCATAATTTGGTGATGAATCAAATATCTTCCTAAAGTGGATTCCAGGTCCATGTAAGTTTCACAGAAACCTTTAAAAAGTGTGTTCTAATTTAGCACCGCAGGAAAAGCAAATTAATTTTCTATAATCTTTTTTTCCAAAATTTCCCCCAGGCTCAAAAGTCACTTATTTTCAGAATTCCTGCTACTCCCTGATCTAAAATGTAGTGCTCCAGCCAATTCCTTCCTCTTAGCACCAAAACATCAAAGTTTCTTTCCAGATTTTTTGAGTGATTCCCTGACAATTAGAAAAAGCCCAGAACACTCATTAGGTTGTCACTTCCTACCAGATGTTTTCCAGCTGTTCCGAATGTCTTTCTGCTAATGCTCTGCCATCTGCCACCTTAATGGTGCCACAATGGGGAATGGATGCTGTGGTGAGTTTGCTCTCTGAGTTGTAAAGACCTGGCCCATTGCCTCATCCTGGGGAAGTCTGATCTGCATATTTGTCACATTTTCCCAACTAGTTGTTAGAATTGCCCCACCTATTAACTAACCAGCAATGAGCCAGTTGCAACATGTTGTATGTGAGCTCTCCCAATCACATCTAAACCTGTATCACTCTTCATCAATGGACACATTCATGTCCCATTCCTAGCAATCATATGTCTTCCCATCAGGATGACAGCTGACATCTTCTTGCCCAGTCAATACTATTCCTTTTTTCCTTAATTTTTTTTTTTATCAGCACATCAGGACAGTAAGCAGTTGTGTGCCTTTTGTGTTACCTTGCCAGTTACACTTTACACATGAAAATGTTATGCTTAATGATATTCTCTACAGCTGAATGAAGACAAATTCTGGCCTTCTATCTGATCAACAGTTAGCTAGAGTTAGTCTGCCAAGGAACAGTGATAACTAGTGCTGATTTCCAGGGGCTATAAATTAGTGCGTGATCTCTTTGTGTATGCTTACTGTAGAGATTACTGCTCCCTTCAATTATATTGAGTAATGAAAACTATTTTTCTGAAACCATGATTATACTAGATGTCAAAAAGTTTACACCATTAGCTCATAATCCTTTCCAAAGACCCAATAAGAATCGTTATTATTGGGATTTCAGCAAACAAAACAGTAATTCAGGAGAATTGATATGCATACTAATTACAAGGTACTTGTCTCCAGTCATTTATTTATATTTTTCAGTCATTATTTTAAAATTTGGGCTCACCACATGTGTTATCTTCCAAGATAAAACAATCTTTCTCTGGCTCTCTTAAATGAATAGCTCATTTAAAGTGTTTGTATTTATGGTCACAAGCCAGATATGTATGTAGCATGTTCAAATTATAAACCCGGGACTGAAAGAGGATTTTAACATTATCCCCACCAGCACAAACACATGTCCTCTGGTCTTATAACACAGACTATTTTCTCTTGAACAAGTAGCCTCTCCCCCATTCCAGCTCATATTTAACTGAAATTAACAAAATATCAATATTTTATTTGACAAAGCTATAAGATCCCAAACAGTAACTTCATGTTTTACTTGGAGCGGTCATAAATGTAGCAACAGTGTAATCGTTATGTGCTAAAAATGTGACGTTCACATGTTTCCACTTTAGTCAATAAATGTATTTAGTTGTTTTGCAAACACTTAAAGAGCATCTTCAACTTACAAAACATGCTAGCATTTTTTATCAGGTGTGCTGGTCCTTTTAAGGGATGAAGACAAGACCTTTAAGGAGCTTCTATTCTGCCAGAGACACTGACTGTAACAAGTAATTATAATACAAGGAAGAAAGACATAAAAGAAGTAAGAGCAACAAATGGATACTGACAGTACATTAGAAACTGGAAAATACTTCATGGAAGAGGTGGTGTTTTCACTGGGTCTTAATGGATGAACAGTAGACAAGAAATTAATACAGTTAGGCCAAAAAAAAAAAAAAAAGAGAGAGAGAGAGAGAGAGAGAGACTATAAATGAATCTACCAAACTCAACCGTACTTCATATAATCACTGATATTTTGCCCCCCTAAGAGTGTTATTTAAGTTTTCAATGCAGTTAATTGAAACCCTACTAGATGCAAATCAAAAGTTTCAGCCTTAATTGAGATATTTTGAAAATTGAACCCATTGCTTCAGGCAGGTGCTACATGAGATTCCATTAATATAGGTAATTAACATTAGCCTCTGCTTTAATTAACATGCACACTTTAATTAGCAAAGCATTAACCAACATTAAAAAATCTGATCTTCATGCATCACAAAAAACTGAAAAGTTATGACTACTATGTTGTTTTTCTCCAAGGTTGTAAATTACAAAACAGTGATCACTTTTGAAGTGTACATCAAATTTAAATTTTAACCTCGGAGATATATACTATATGAGTGAAAACCCTATTAAATGAAAGAGACTGTTCTTTAGAAAATATAGAACCAATGGCCTCCACATTTTAAACATGAATTACATTATAATTTTTCACTGATCGTTTGAAGGACAGAAGACTCTGACTGGAAAAAAAAATCCCCATAGACTGTCCCTTTCCTTATATGTAATAAACAAATGACTACAACAGAGTTAACATTATCAGTATATCTACCTCCTAACTTTCTTATCCTTCCCAAGGACCAAAGAAAGCATGAGTTGCAATTCCATTTAATGCTTACCATGTGCTGCACCACCAACAATGAACTATTAAGGATGCATTTTTGTTAAATACAAAATAGATTTTCATGTTTTTTCCTTACTATGATCAATTAGATGTGCCAATTTTCAAGTACTACTAATATTTGTACATTACCTGTTTTTTTTTTTTTTTATAATTTTAATGAATACAGCTTCATTGTTATATGGAATAAATGGTACCCATTCAGCACGTCATTGTATTCTTTTGTCCCAAGGCATGCTAAAATTATAGTAAAAATCACTACAAACCTTTTAAAACACACGTTTACAGAAAAAGTAATTATATCCTGACTAAGCATTAAAAACAACATTCATAATATTGCACGAAATTAAAACAACTGAGTCCCAACTGATCCCCTAGTATGTGTAAGGCAGTATTTTAAACACAGAGAAATCCAAGTGACCAGAACAAAAAGTGTCTCTCATGAGTTTACATTCAAATTGGAAACTGAAAATACCAGAAATCACAGCCATCGTGGTAAATGTTGGTGCAGTGAGAGAAAAAGAGCCCGTAGGCTGCACTCATAGATTTGTAGGCTCAATTGTTATTTGAAGCAGTTACTATCTTTGAAACTGCTTGCTCCCAGTGACTTCAGAAAGAGTCGGGCTTCTCTTCTGTTCCCACCATCCATTGGCCACTTTACTACAGTCTACCACAGGGTTGGCATGAGTCAATTTCTTTACCCTTCACTCTCTGAACTCCTTTTCAGCTGAAAAAAACAATGGAAAATAAATGTTTCTTGGGCTTGCAAAGCTGTTACAGTGAATTCCTTGGTCCTTGCTCCTGTGGCAAATCAGGGCCTGGGCTCCCACGAGACCAGGTAGGAGCCAGGCATTCCCTCTGGATCAGTGCCAAGGATGGTGCCTTGGAAACGGGTTCAAGGGCGCCTCTTGATTCTGTTTTAGTGAGTTTGAGAACCGTTTATCAAATTCTTCCTCTATTCTGGAGATTATATTATGACAAAATTCCTTACATAGGGTTGCCACATATCAGTATTACCCATGCTCTGCCAAGTAAATTCACTTGGGTTTTCATTCAGGAAAGGTACAGGCAAGAGAGACAGACAAAAGCACAGAATCCTGATTTAAAAATGTGTGAGAAACCCTCACAAGTGTCCCTCCTGGTTTTAAGTTCCAAGGACCTTCCTTATGGAAGTCCTTCGGGGATGCAAAAGCCGACCCATAGTATCAAGCACTGAGCCATTTGTTAAACTGAATATAAATATTTAAGACAAATGCCTAAGAGTAAAAGTTTGTTCTCCACTAAATTGATTTATTCCCCTTCACACTAGAGTAATGTTTCAGACCACCAGATTCAAAATCAGCCTGGGGATTCACTAAAATGCAGATTCCAAGGCCCGGTTAGGATCAAATAAACCTTAGTTTCTGGGGATGGGCAGTTTTAGCCAGCACTCCTGGGTGATGCTTACTCAGAGTAAATCTGGATAACCTCTGAAAGACAGAAACCACAGTACCCTATTTCATGATAGGAAAGAGTCTTGAAAATAAGCAAAATGTTCCACAATTAATCTCTTAACTTTTGTATAGATTAATGAAAAGGAAAACATAAGTTTTGGGGGAGAAAGATTTATTTAAATAGAGTCACTTTTGACAATTAACAAAATTTTATGGGCAGATAAAACACATAAAAACAGAACAATTTGTGTTCACTTTGAATATATGTTTACAGTCATCTCTGCTGTAAATATAGCTTCATAAATACATTTTGGAGTTTGGAGTTTTCAAACACCTTTTAAAAACAAACAAACAAACAAAAAAAACAAAAAAAAAGCAAACAAAAAACAAAGTTTACTCCCCTGCTAAAGCACTCTACCTTTATTACTTTTTCTTTACCAATCTTTATCATGTTTCATGTCAACCAACTCCTTAGATTTTAACTGATAACACTAAAAGAGAGTTTTATCTTGAGAGAAGCAGACAGATTTATCTTAAGAGAGATAGATTTAACATACATTGACTTTCTTTAGATTTGTGATTCTATTCTACTTGACATGATCACCATAAATCTGAGAAAATATGGTCCAACTCACCTATCTAGACAAAAAGGTTATGCTGTCAAAAATGTTTTCCCCAGTCTGACCCCAATCTCCTTTTTCAATCTTATCTCCCATTACTTCTCACACAACCTTCTTCCCCAGGCCATTTGTCTATTCATCATCGGATTCTAAGTAAAAGCACTTTCTACCCCTGAGTCTTTGCAGGTAACATTTCTCTTGCATGAAACACCTTCTCTAACCTGTCCTCTTACTTAGATAAAACCAAAAAGTCCTCTACGGGCCAACACAAACACCTTTTCATCTCCCCAATTCCAACTCTTACTCCTCTATTTTTCCACTATGTATCACTGACTGTCTTGCACTGGTAGCGATCTATCTGCTCAGGTGTTTATGTCATATCTTCCTAACTAAATCATGGGCTCTTTATTGTCAAGAAATATCCCAAATCATTTAGAAACTTGTGTCACAAATCAAAGTTACTTGAAAATTTGATATCCACATTTTAAGAGATTTTATAAAGGTTGGGGAGAGTTGTCAGGAGGTTTGAATGAGGTGCTCAAAGGATACAAACTTCCAATTGTAAGATAATTCCTGGTGATGTATCGTATGGCAGGATGACTATAATTAACAATACTGTATTGTATGTTTGAAAGTTGCTAAAGGAGTCAGTCTAAAAAGTTCTCGACACCAAAAAAAAAAAAAGTATAACTATGTAGATCAGGTGATCGATGTTAACTGACTTTATTTTGGTAATCATCTTACAATACATATGTATATCACCTTAAACTTATACAATGTTCTATGTTAATCATACCTCAATAATACCTGAAAAATAGAATAGCTTAAAATCAACTAACTAACTAACTAACTAACTAAATAAATAAATAAAAGATTCACTTAAAAATCCAATGATAAATTGTTCAAACATGCTATAGTATTTAGTTATTAGTTTGAGTTACAGTTAATATCTTTCACCTACAATCCAGCTGAGAACCAGATAACAAATTCATATAGTTTAGAGATGTCACCAAGGTAGAAAGAGAATTGAATGCTAGTGACTAGATAAGAATTGAGGTAAAAGAACCTCAATTAGCAGAATCATAGGCTGGTACAGCTAGAGGCGACTTCGATTTTTTTATAATATTCAATCTCTGAAAAAAAGAGTTTTAGAATAATAGTCACTATTATGGAAAACTGCACAAAAATGTAAAAGCACTTTACTATCTACTCCTAATTTAAAGTAATAATGAGACTTTTGTTTTGTTGGGGAGAAAAATTTTCCCCTTCTTCCCTTCTAGGTTCTTTGGCTGGTGTAATAATTACGTTCACATAAGACAGATTAGCAGGAGAAAATCAAATTTAATTATGTGTGTATGGGAGCCCCACAAAGAGGAGACTCAAAAGGCAGTCGGCCAGCTAAAGCTTATACATATGCCACCCTGAGCTAAGGAGAAGGGGGTGGGGGGTCTGGGGCTTCAAAGGGGAAGAAGATGATTCATAGGAAGATGAGAAGAACAGATGTTTGATAAACAAATGTTTGCCACGCCATACAGATAAGTCTCTGGTAATAACAGCTTTCTTTCTGATATAGACCCCTATCTAAGTCTTTTTGACAGTTAAGGGAGAGGCGAAACACTTTTCCTGAGTCTGCTGAGTCTAAATTGCCTTCAGCTCAAAACAATCCACATGACAAATTAGCATATTTTGAGGTGGCATATTCTGCTTCCCCTCAGTTGCAGTCTATAGTATCTCATTAGGTAAAAGGTATGCAGATCAGATATACATGGCATACAATCATCAAAGTGTAACTCTACTTACCATCCTTCGAAAGTAACCAAGAAACACCAATATTATCTAGAAATAACTTAAAGATAAACAAAAAAGAGTAAAAATACAAAATGGGGGGCATCTACTTTTGAAGTACACACATCCACATGGATCCACATGGCATAGAGTAACTTAGCAGCATTGTCCTGGCTTTTAAAACTATGTTACCTTGTATTTATCCCCCACACATTTCTATATGATTGAAAATTGCTTTAGGCAACAATATTTATTTTTCCTGCCTGTTTTCCTTTTTCCCCTCCCCCTCTCTTTCTTCTTCTTTCCTATCACTTCCCCCTCCTCTCAAAACTAAAGAACTATATATTTGAATGAATAAGAGTTATCTATTGAATTAAATAGTATAATCAAGGTAGAAAGTAACTGATGAGAAAAGAAGCGATAATAAAATATCTCCCCCAACTAAAACCCCAGCACACTCTCCCCTGTGCTCTCTCTCTCTCTTTTTCTCCCTCTCTTCCATTCTCTCTCCTAAGAGACTGAATCCAACATTGTTCAGATAAAGAGTATGTGATCTGTGGCAAAACATGGCAGAATCAGTGCAATACTTTTAGATCTTCTAAAAATTAAAAAGAACTATAGGTGTTTTATAATACATGAAATAAACTGAAACTTGAATTCTGTTCTTAATTGAACATTAAATAGTAAGCTTTATGGTAAAACAGTGATTTCTATGTTTACCAATTCATAAAACATTTTATTACAAAAGGGGCATTTATATCTTAATTTTAATTAATTATTCAAATAAAACTCATTTTTCTGATCAGATAGTAATCCATGCCAGTCTGTTTCTTAATCTGCTGCATATTCATGCTTTTCTTGATAGTTATTTCTATTTTGATAATCAATTTTACCCACTGATACAGTATCCCTATGGATAAGTTTTTCTGAATTCAACTCCCCAGTTTGCATATTCCTCTTCAAAATATTTTACAACCAAAAGTTAGGTTTTAAACAAGATTGAGGTTGCAAATCCTACATATATTATTTTTTGAATTTATGGAAATCAGAATATGACCCTTTTGTATCCTTTATGTATTGTGTAAAAATACTTGCTTAATAATATTTCTAATTGTACACACGATAGCTACTTAAAAGACTATCAGTGTGGTATATCACACTTTTAACTAATAAGCACATAGAATTGTGTGGGTTTATTATTATTATTATTTATTTAATTGTTTTGTCAT
This sequence comes from Rousettus aegyptiacus, assembly GCF_014176215.1. Classification (NCBI taxonomy): domain Eukaryota; kingdom Metazoa; phylum Chordata; class Mammalia; order Chiroptera; family Pteropodidae; genus Rousettus; species Rousettus aegyptiacus. The sequence goes on from NW_023416306.1 coordinate 98,695,204, forward strand.
GATTGGGTTCTTCTCAATTCAGTTTCTCATAGAGGAGAAAATTCTCATTTTAATCAATGCCATTTCATTTCATGACAGAACATCCTCTAGGTAGCTTTTAGGGTATGAAAAATATGTGGGACTGTGTCAGGAAAACAGGCTTGGAATGTCAGGGTTACAGGCTTCAGAGTCTAGCTAGAGTTTGTAATGGCCTTACAAAAGCCCCTGCCACTTACAAGTGACATACCAGTATTAAATTGAGCATGACATTTTTTGAAAGAGGAAATTACACAGCAGATAGATAGCTGCTAAAAATTATGAGCATTTTATAGGGCAAAGTCTGATTTTTAATAATGATCTGAAATAATGACTTTAAGTTTGAGCAATTAGTAAGACTTTAAGGTACAATGGTTTCAAATTAGACTTGTGTACATGGCAGAAGAACCCAAATGGCCCAAGACATGGGTCTTCTGATTTGCTACTATGAGTCTGCACAGGTTTTTAATAGACAGAATACCTGGAAATTGCCACTCATTCAACCTTCATGAATTTGAAATGATAGAAATCAATCACTATGGTTTTCTGTTGAATGTATCAACTCATGACCATAAACAAAAATGAGGTAATCTTTTGTTTGCTCTCATTTTGCTAACAGAGACCAGAGAAAGTAAATGAACAAATACAAACCTGTTAATACTTAAAAATTTCATTTTGTTCATCAAAATAAATATCATTCTCATTTTATAGATAAGTTAATTGATACACAAACCTTATTTAAAGACTAATAAAAGGAAAAGAGGTAAAAACAGCCAAACGTGGTAACTAACATTCAATGGTAGAATACCTAAATTTAAGCCAAACACGTACCAATTAATGGAGCAACTCTTCTGCACTTTAAATGTTAGGGTACCCAAAGTTGCTTGGAAATAAATCAGCATTGGTTTTAAAAATTGAGAGATGTATATACGGAAAGAAGAATAAGGAGAAAAATTTCAACTGAGAAGAAAGAGGAACAAGCTCAGAGGAGAACAGTAGAGAGATAGCTTGAGTGGAGAGCAGTTTTCTTCACAGGAAATGAAAAATTAATTTGGTGCGATAGCTGGAAGTATCTTTAAAGAAAAGGCAAACTAACTTGGATATTGTCCAATAGAGGATGATTAAAAATTCATGGAATTTCCTTTTAGAAAAAAAAAAATGGGTTTTTTAACAATCAGAAGGCCAAAAAAATTCTTAAAATAATCTGGTTCTATGATATTCTGGGTATCTAAGAGAAGAAAAGACAATCAGGTAAAGGGCTGGTGAAGTAATCTAGACATATTAGATTAAGGCCTACGCTACCACAACACCTGGGGAAATAGAAAAGTATGATTCCAAGAGGCCTTGACAAGAAAGATTCGGGAGGACTTGGTGGCCAATGGTTCCCATTTGGGAAACAAAAGAGAGAAGAAAAGGGAAAATGACTTCTGGTGTCTGTAGCTGAGAAACCTGGCATGTACTAGCAGGATAATGATAGGAAAAGGAGAAAAAGATATATTTAGTTATTATAGAAAGATTTATATATCAACAACATATTGAAGGTAGAACTGTGGGAGGCAAAGTGGGCAGAGATTGAACTGAAAATGTAGATCTGAGCACCACTGCTTATGGTAGTGGTTGAAATGATCCTAAATAAGGCTCTTAAGAAAGTATGCATAGAGAGAGAAGATCTAGAATGGACTTTGAAGACAGTCAAGGGGTGGAAGGAAAAAGAATACTCAATAAGAAAGCAAATCTAAGATGTAGGGGAACAAAAGGAAGTTACAGTGCTTTTAATAATCTCTATTGAAAGCAGGTCTTCCACCATACACGGAACCTCTACTGACCCCACCAGCACTGACTAGACTTTCTGCAACAAGCAAATACCAGGCTACCACCGTGAGGACAAAGAGATATTCAATTAAGAAAGGATAATGAATCTGTTAATCCCATGACCCTTGGCTGCTATGATACACACAATAAGAACGGGCACCTTGCTTAAAAAACAGAAAGTGATTGGTAATGTGGAGGAATGGACAGGGCAGACACTGCATAGATTTACAAGTGGGCACACTGGGCGCCCAGGGTGGGAGCCATTAAAATATGTTAAAGGACAAAGTGAGGCTACTGGGTAAATTCCTAAGACTGGTAAATATGAAGAGCATCAAATAACCTATATAAATGTCAAGGCCTTCTGTGTCCTCATAGGACCATCCCTAGTTGTTTCTATGCAGTATTCCAATCAAAGTTGAAATAATCAGATATCGAAAGTATCTCTGTTTTTTCTTTACATGTCTTGCCTTATGGCTTAGAACAAACAAATTTTACAATCCTCTTTGGCAAGTAACAAGGATTAAGTGATATAAGATAGAGAAAAGAGAGCTCTTGGAACTATCCAGCCTAAATCAGTCTTCCTAACAGTTTTGTTATTTTTCTCACAGTATTAAAAATCTATGCACAGTCTGTGTGAGTGCTAACCAGGGCTAATAGTGCTGCTTTTACTATTATTGCATCTTCATGGGGACCCTGGTCTGATTAAAACACATTTGAGCTGGTAACTGATCTATTTTCCTTTTTTAGGTGACATGGGATTTTATAAATTAATTGTTCTTAGCATTTAGAAGTTAAAATGGAACACCAGTATATCTTTAAAAGGCAAACTACTGCAAGGTATATTGAGGGTACTTACACAGTACAAAGCTAAGGTCCCTCAGGACGAAATACTGCAGAAGAAACTGCACAGCAGTTGGCCCTCCACAACCATGGGTTTCACGGATCAAAAATATTTGGGAAAAAAATGTTACGTTGCTGCTGACATGTACTTCTATTTAAACCTACAAGGGTGTGTCTGTACTGAACATGTACAGACTTTTTTTCTTGTCATTATTCCCTAAACAATACAGTATACAACTATTTACATATCATTTGCATTGTACTAGGTAGTAGAAATAATCTAGAGGTGATTTAAAGTATACAAGAAGATGTGCATAGGTTTTACGCAAACCATTTTATATAAGGAACTTGAGCATTTGCAGATTTTGCTATCTGCAGAGTACTGGATCTAAACTCCACAGATACCAACACACAACTGTACTTGTATGTATTGCACATGACTTTAACATTTAGAGAACTTCATTTTAGAAAAGAAGAATGAGACCCCAATAACAAGTTACTTTTTTAGCTTTTTTAGCTCTGAAATTTATGGCTTTGTGGCAAACTCAAAATCTATAAAATTCCAAACCCTGAATAATCACATCTATGGTAAAGAAAGAAAGAACAAGAGCCCTTCTTAGGCTCTGTTTTTAAAAATATTCTATACAAAATGTAAGCTATGTGCGCTGATTACAGAAATCCTGTGTTTCCATCGAAGACAAGGAACTTCACAACACATTTTCTGCCTTTTCATTTGTTAAACTGACTTTGAACCATTTACCAAACCAGTTTGCAAACCTAGCTTGGGGACCAATCCATTCCTACTTTCTTATGTTATTCTTATAAAATATAGGCCACTTCAAAAGGGGTTATATAAAATTAACCATCAATTATTTAAAGTGATTAGTTTACTATTGCATGTTTGTTCTGTATTTGCAGCCTAAATTTGCAGACTACCAAAACTTATATTTACTTAATTCATATTTATATAAAAAAAGAAATAACCCATAAGACTTTCAGTAAGAAAAAAAAATGTCTCTTTAACATTATAAGTGATAAGCACAAAAAATAAAAATGAAATTATACTGGAATTTGCTGTAGCCTCTCAGTTCGTGCCTTAGAAATATAAAGGTATTTGTAGAAATTTAATAAAAAGTTTGCAGCACAATTAAATGTAAAGTAAGTCTTAACATGCATTTCTCCTGCCAATTGGCATACATAATAGAAAAATGGTAGAGAATAGGTTAAACAGTCTAAAAGGATTTTAACCTTAAATTTGACAGAAGTTAAATGGCTGTGACATTGGGTTCTTCTGCTTTATTCCAGCTAGTAATCCACCCTCAAAGTTCCTGTCAGGTAAATGACCTTGTATTTCATTAACTGATAATTAAATGGATTTATTCCACTAACGGTTTTAATTAAAATGCTAGAAATATTGATTACCCCTCTCATCCTTATTCCCCCAGATGAAAAAAAGGTTTTAGGAATGTTTATTTAGAGAAGACAGAGAATTAAATTAGATTGAATCTCTATGAGACCTGAAGACTGGTTCTTTCATTTCTGCTGCTCAAGCAGAAAAAGGTTTCAATTTTTTGATGTTTGATTAATTATTTTGAAATCCATTTATGCTTACCTTGGTGTTTAATTAAAAATGTCATTTTTAGCATAATTAAATTGGCTATCTGTGGAAGACTAACTTCAAACTTATATTTTAAAAATGCAATGCCTTTTTTTTGGTAAAAGAAACTTTTTAGTTATTTGCTTTTTCGGTAGAGCTACTGTCTCATGAATGAAAAACTAAGGAGAGCTGGAGCTTAATTGGATTTCCTGCATTTGAATATTAGGCCACATATGCTTATGACTAGTCTAGGTTTACTTGGCTGTGCTCTTTAATCCATTAGTGATTCATTCATTCTAACAAATACAGAGTATGCTCTTCCAAATGTGTTGGATTTCATAGTGTTTACACTGACAAAATGTACTTCATAAAAGCTGTCTTCAGCATGCCTGGGTACTTTCCTACAGCACTGATTCGAGTAAGTTAAGATACAGTTTCTACTGTCAGTTCTGTCAAAGCACATCCAGGCAATTGGAAACCGTTTTTGCTAAACATCAGACCTGTTAATGACAGTGTGGGAAGTGTAATAAACAGGAAAGGAAGGCCCAATCCTTCTTGCTTAAGGCACTTGACTAAAAGGGAATACACTCATATATGCTTCTCAAAAAGGCAGTTCTAAAAATGATCACCACTATTATTTATGAAATAGTGCTAAAAAACTAATTTCTACATAGGCGAACAGTAATTTTTAAGAAAACCATAACCTGTAAGGTAACTAATGGAAACCAAATCTTACTCAAGAATGAGACATTTTGTTGTAGCTTTTAATCCAAAACCATCTTAAATCAATATATTTCTAAAATGTCTGCTTTTAAAACAACTCTTTCTAAATTCTCCTCTAAGTTCGGGTCTCAATGTATACAATTCTCATGCTCATGACTACTGAAGCTGTAAGAACTGATGGTAGCCGTTTGCATTGTTTTAAATGGAAAGATAATAAACACAGAATTACTGATGTAAAGACTACGTAAAGTCCTATTTTGGTGCACTTTCATAAATCACAATTTGATCAATCAGTCGATTGGATTGATATAGCTTAAAGGTATACCTTTTCAAGGGGCACATACTTTCTCTGTTGATGGAGAAAAGCAAGTAAAGTCATGCAAATAATATAATTTTTTAAATTCTTCAATAAATTCCAGGAAGGGATTTGAATATGTCTATACTCTTAATAAAGAGGCATATTTCATAGAGCTGGGCAGAGTGGATCCATGGTAGCCCAATGCTCCATAGACATGAAGTTCTGAGTTTCAATTGCTAGAAAGAATGGTAACTTTTAGCACTCATATTCCTAAATTACACTAGTGGTACCTATATCTATAGGTTAGATTCTAGCTATCTAATTTCAACTGTGTGGATTTTTTCAAAGATTGTTACAAATCATTGATACATCTACATCCTATATTATTATCAGAAGAAAATCCTGGCTGAAGCTTTTACCAGACAGCTTTATTCAATAAGTGAAGATGCCACTTAAAGTCTGCTCAGGCTTCCTAAGCAAAAGGTAAAGAAAAAGGGCTGTACATTTTCATTGGCAAAAGAGAACTAGAAAATTAGTGAGCAGGATTCCAAGAGCCTATTTTTTTTATCAGCGAAAAGAAACATATTTGGTCATATACCTCAGTTTTCTCACCTAGCAAATGGGAATAATGCCTAAGGAGAGATTCATTCCTTTTTGAAAACGTTGGCATCTGTGGATGTGAAGACCAATAAGCACCATTTGCAAAAATGATATTTGTATCAGTAGTTTAAATTTGCATAGAAAAAAAAGACATAGAGATAAGAGAAGTTGGCTTGAGCAACTGTACTTGAAAAATGTCACATTTTCATTTTCATAATACCTACGATTTCTGGTATTTAAACAGCAATCACTTGTCAACATTACTGATAGACCTGGTATACACACCTACTTTCTTGACTATTGTTTTGGAGATAGTGAATTTGTATGCTTTTATTTACATATGGAAATATCTGCAAGTTGCCAATATAGTTTTAGTACCTTTCCCATGAACTTTAAGAAAGTAACCAAGACGAACAACTTTATTTTTATCACCGATATATGACATATTTTAACCTGTCTACATATGAAAGTAGTGCTGTTAACAATTGCAACTTTCTTCAAGTATGCTATGAATCACTGTATTCCTTTTCCTTTTTCATGCACCATTGCCACTATCTTACCTTCAGCAGTTTCGCTAGATTTCAGTGAAGATGGAACTAGAGGGCACACATTAGAATTTTATATCAGTTCAAGAAGGGAAGAAAAGAAAGACATATGAAGCCAGAATGACATTCATTGAAGGTTCCCTAGGGAAGATAACACATGTTTTTGTCTCTCACCTGCTAGGCATGCTAAATCAGTGCAATGATAAGCTAATTTATGAAATATATTTTATTGGAACCTGGACATCTTCACTGTTGCTAGTTCAGCCTTTAGAATTTTAGAAGTAATGGCAGACTAATTTTTAAAATGTAGAAGACCTGAATTTCATGGTAGATCTTGTATGTAACTTCAAATTTCTAACTAAAGTAATTGTCACCATGCAGTTGCTTAGCCTAAACTCGAAATCTCTATCCATGTCTCTCTGGAACTTGTCATACCAGTGTTAAGTGCCACTATTTTTCATTACACCATCAAAGTGATTGGGTTTTGGGAAATCCAAATAAATATACATATATTTATATTTATATTATTCTAAGTGTTCTCAAATGTACAACTGCCACTTAGCTCTTCACATGATTCTTTGCAATGCTTTAAAATTCAAATATTCAAACGTAGCTTTTCTCCTGCTTTTTCAAGATTCAGTCTTGACACTTTTTTCTTCAGAACTATGCCTTTAACTAGGCTTTTAGGCAATCACAACAAGAAGAACAGGTCTAGATGGCAATGATTCTAGAGGTATGTACTTCAATATTTCCAGGTGGGCACCATTAAAATACAATGTCATCATGGTAGTCCCTGAAACCAATTCCGTTTTGTTAGAAATAGAGCTGTAGTTTTTCATATAATCGATGCCTTCTCCAAGCAATGGCAAATTAAATGTGGATCAAATTAAAAGCATCTAAGCATAAAATTAGAGTAAAAACAAGAATTTCCCATTAAAAAGTGCAATTCAGCCTTGTGTGATATTTTTTGAGGACCCCTTCTCCCTGCCATGCTTTGATCCTCCTGACAGGTTCCCAAGAATTGTGTATAAACAGTGTCTGCCTCCTTACCATCCTCCTACTCCTCTTTCCAGACTTACTCAAATTCAGCACAGCCCTGTTTGAGACCAGGAGCTCATCAGCACGGAAGTGAACAGCTCTGTCACCCACACTAGGCGGTACCATCAAAAAGTATACACGGTTTAGAGGAGGCCAGTTACAAAAGACATTGTCTGCTTTCCCACAAATATATTGGCAATCAGCAATGATATGAAAGGAAATGCCACAAACATTAGTGATAGCTTAATGGCATTTAAATAAAATATTCGAGGTTGAAAATTTCTTTAGGGCTACCTCGCTCTTTTTTAAGTGTGAACCTTGTAGAATAAAATACTATGCATACAAATAAATAACTGGGTTTTTATTTAATGACCTAATTTTCCTCACCACAGAGTTAGAATTTAAGTAGAGGCTTGACTTTCAAGATTAGGTCATGATCAAAAGTAAATATTCTTTTTCTTTAGCTGGATAATAATAGCACTATCCTAAGCAATATACTGATGAGTGTTTCACAGCAAAGATGATAACAAAAGATTTAGGTTTGTCTGGAAATAAATCTGTAACTTAGAGGTGACTGGTTGAAGGAAGGAAACAGAGGCAGAGAGAAACGGAAGCAAAAAAATACCTAGTCCCTAAAATACAATAGCAAACTAAAGCAATCCAAGGCCCTGTTATATAGACTTTGTGCCATTTTATAGCAAAGTAGAAAACAATTTCAAGTACTTAAAACCCTTTTTACTGCCCCAAGCCAGTAGAACTTTCAGCAACATCCTAGAAACAAAACCCCTTGGGCAGTATTTACAGAGAGATCAAATGAATGTCTCAAGACCAGCACTTTGTTAGAGTTTCTTTGCTCCAAAGTCACCCAAGAAAACCCAGTCAGGTTAGAAATTACTGATAGCTTTTTTCTCTGATGCTGGCCTGGAAACACTTACAGGAAGGAGAAATGACCTTCGTAGAAAAAGCCACTTCTCTGGACAGTATCTGACAGCCTTTGGAAAGTAACTACTTCCCATCCCTATTACCTCTTAATATTCCTAAAGTGCAACCCCAACTCCATCTACACTGAGATCTGTGTGGATGTTGGGCTTACAATGCCTCTATCATTTTGTGGCAAATAGAAGATGGCCGAAGTAAATCAGACAATTTAACATCAAATAATCTGTTGGAAATGGTCTATTCCAATGAACATTTTATCCTCAGGAGTCTGCAAATGAGTGGCTTTCATAAGTCAAAATTATGTACATATGTGATCATCCACTAATGTAGGATTCATTAATATTTCAATGTCAGGTGAATATATCTACAACTATGAGAAATAGGAGAAAGAGGCAAATACCCAAAGTCAGCATTATGAGTATATGTAAGCCTACAGATTGAATGCTAACTAAAAATAAAGAACTATGCATTTTTCATTTCTATTTCAGATGGCTTTGATCTGGGCAGAGAATCAAGACTAACTATCAAGTTCATTACAGCTCAAATGTCCATTTATGTAAAGGACATGTCTTTTGTCTTTATGTTTCACCTTGATGACACATAGTTGGCATTAAAAGCAATGCTGTAACCCTTCTTTAACAGAACAAATGTTTGGGGAAAAAAACATGCTCATGATTCAGGAGGGAGAAAAAGAAGTAGAAAAGGAGAAGCGCAAGAGATAAGAATGTAAGAAGAAAATGAAGGGGAAAAAAAAGGAGAGAAGGACACAAGCAGGAAATATTTTTCTGAACATAATATGCTTCCTTGAAGATGGGTTTTACCACTGATTCCCACTTTCTACTTTTAGGGTTAGAAGACTCAAATGTTCATCAGGACAACACATTGATAAGAAAGTCCCTTTCAGAGATCCAAAGCGTTAATCTTCCTTATTATACTTGCTTCGCAAAAGCTCTACTGAAATGTACACATTGGTCTAGTTGTACCTTTAAGTCTCAGTTTATCCTCTTATATTGTCATAAAAACTTTTTTTATACTAACTTTAAAATTCTAATACTATGTGAACTTTAATTGTATTACCAATTCCCTTGTCATATTGTATTCCCATGGTACAGTATTAACACTGATATACTTTAACTGTGCTTTGTGTATAAATTTATACACACAGAGGCATACGCATTTTTTAATGGGATTTACCTGAGTAATGCTAATAGGCAGTCGCACATGTAAATCCTTGTGCATCAAAATGAAAATATATCTCTACGTATTCTCAAATACGGTTTCTTGAGGGTTCATTTAATGTTTGTGGGGAATTCATTTATATTTGTAACCAACTCTAATCATCTGAAGGTCACAGCATTTGGAGTAATTTCTAAATGCTCTTTTCTATGGTGAACAAATGGAATAGACTGTGTTTGAGTTTGTTGCTTTCCTCAGAACCCCTTTGAAAAATAAGATGCCTAATTTTAAGGACATCTTGCCTCCTATTTTAAAAATAATAAATCAACTTTGTGAAAGAAAAAAAAATAGCTGCTACGTATATATAAGTTCAAACGTTTTTCTATTGTCTGAAATAGAGATGCAAGAAATTACATTAAAGTTTTAAAAAGAAACAGAAGTTTTCAGTCGATGTAGATAAAAATCTATTAGAGATAAAATTGTTTTGACCAAAACTGTGTAAATACAATGCCACTGGCTGCAAGCCTATTATTGAATGCAAGTGGAAAATAAGAATAGCAGTCCTGAAGGGGCATTGCTGAAGTGACACAAAATAAACACAACCATTTCAGTATAATTTTTCACATTAATTATGTTCTCTTATCGTAGATGTATAACTAGCCAAGTATAACAACAATAACAAGATAGCACTGAAGTTATTTTGCAAACAGGAAAAAGCAAATAAAATAATACTGATATGCTAGTTATTAGATTACTAGCCTTTTATCTTGTAGAATAGCTTCCCTGAACAAAAAGATATATTAATCATTTTTGTTCCTCCAAGTAAATGATATTGCATTTCTGGAAAAATAATGTTAACAGCCATTTTCCTTAAAGATACCTTCATTTGTTTGCTGATTTGCCATTTCCAAGTCTCTAACAACTAAGAACATTTCAAAAACAACTTTTAGCATAAAAATGTTGGCTTTTTTTTTCTCTTTTTTACCAGGTTAAAATGTAATACCTTGAAAACAAAATGTTCTTTCTTTAATGAAATCCTAGAGCCTTGTTATTTACAATTTTATCAAGGATATATCTATAGATTACATCATTTTTAGTCTCCTCAAATATCCCCCCAACCCCTGCATTTACTAAAGGTATAACTGTAGCTTTCTGATGTTTCTCACACAGCAGAAGTCAGGGACCCACTGAATTTGACCAATCTCTATTAGTAGTTTTCAAGGTTATCTCTAGAGCTATTGTTTTTGTCCATTCACCCTAGATGTTACCACAAAGTTCAAGCCCAATAGGTTAACAAAATGCCTTCAGTTTTTCACCTAGAAGACAGAAAGAAGTTCTTTCTCTTTACCTGAAAGGCCCTAGCTTTCTGATTATCTTTATTATATTGTATATTATTGTATATTATTGTATATTCCACTTCTTCCATTTACATACTTTGTATTCTTCTCTTGCATTCAGATCTACTCTTCTGTACACTGAACATGCCAGATTTAATCAGCTGCATACCTGACTACTCATTACCATCACAGAAAAGAGATGGGCATATTTTTCTTTCTTAGTTCTAAAACATTATTTTTAGTGAAGGAAAATTTTACAAGAACCTTCCATGGAGTAGAAGATCAGTAATCTATTTCTCCTGCATCTCCACTACAAATGGTATCCATGATGTGACTTGAAAGGAATCTAAGGATTCTCTAGGTAGTACCTCCAATGGTGGTAGTTCATGGAAACAAGCTGCCAAAAGGTCCTCAAAGGGAAATGGCAGCAGCTAATGATTCTTTACTGTTTCACATCTTCATATTTTTGTTTGTACATTTCTGTTTGTCTATTCCTATAAAAAGAGTCCCATGCCATTACTACATAGATTCTCTGTGGTAGTATTTCTGTGTCATTTCCACATCACAGTCTTTGAAGATCAGTATCCATAAGGTTTTAAACCTTGATCTCCTTGAAAGATAATAGGATATTATCTACATGTGCCTGAGATTCTCAATCAACTGTGGGTCATCTGTGAGGGCTAATGTGAGCACAGGTGAGAGAAAGTTGTCTCTACCATGGTGTGAAGTATAGTGAATAACTGACTTATTTTAAGGATGATTGCAACAGATGTTTATGTTTGCATTTTATTGGTGTAGATATTTATAAATTACAAAAGAAAATTATTCCTTTTCATCCTCCAGATAAGATTTGAGGAGAATAAGGATATAGTGTTGAGGAGAAAACTGGTAGGTCATGGACTCAAAAAGAAACAGGAGGGCTCAATCCTCTCTAAGGCCTAAATCAAAGCTCTGGGATGATCTTAAAATGTTTTTTAAATGTTTTTTTTTTTTTTCAAAATGATTTAATATAGTGAGTTGAGATACATTACATTAGATATAATTAGACCTAGACAGGAAAGGTGGTTCTGAGAAGCTAATGAAATATCATTAAGGTTGAATATAAGATTGTTGATTAGGATAAAGCTAATCCTGATTAGGATAAACAAGATAGGTGCTAGAGATCTTATTTTTCCTCTTATTTATATACTTATTTTATGAGTGAAGAAGAGGTGTGCTATCTTGCCGTTATTGAAAAGAAAGAATAAAAAATATTACCATTTGTATGTTTTACTAAAATATTCTATTATGACAATAATGTCTTCTCTACTTTATTCTTGGAAAAGACATTTACCTTGAGACCTATCTATATTAAGGTAAAACATATGAATAAAAATTGAATTTACTTGCTGTATATTTTGCCTTCTCAGCAAAGATCTACAAGGCCCTGAGCAGTCTGGCTGCTCCTTCCATCCCAAATCTCGTCCCACACCCTGGCCCTCCTTGCACTCAACAAGCACGGAGCATAATCACCAACACTCTCAGCCAGAAAAGACTTTCAGTGCCTCCCCATCCCCTAAACACCACCTCTTCAATACCTAATCATTATCTAGATCTCCACTCCATTTTGCTTCCTTGGTGAACACCTGCTGAACACCTGCCCAACCTCCCTGACTAGATCAAATTACCTACAAGTTCTCCTAACACTCTGGACCTCTCTCTGTGGTATCTTTCACAGGAGCAACTTTACTTTTATCTGTGCAAATATTTGACTACTTTCTGTCTTTTTTGAGCCTCATTAAGAGACAAATCCAATTGGTTTTGCTCACTAGGGTTTCTCCAAAAGCTTAGTGTGGTTCCTAGCACACAGAAAGCACTCAGTAAACATTTGACAACTGAATGAATGAACAAATGAATGATTTTCACTTTTTATGGAAATGATCGCTGTGTTGTATAGATACAGCTAATTATTAGCTCTAGTCTTGAGATAGATGAAGATAGCTGCAACATCCTCTCTGTAAAAAGTTTATATATACTTGAAACCTTTTCTCTGAGGGTAAATATCTCTATTCTCTAACGATTAGCCACAAACCATAAGTCCATGTACTCTCATGCAAAAACAACTTAGATATTTCTGGACCACCTATAGTTCCTTCAAGCATCTTCAGGGGCTATTCATTAATATCAACAGCTTGTAATATAAATATGTATTGAACCATTCAGTAGCAATAACATTTAAATATTTTGTATTGCATGTATGTCAGTTATCCATGCTGATGGCAAAATAAATCCTACATAAATGAGATCATATAGACTTTGAAATTTAGGGAGTGTTATTTCCATATCAGGACCAAAATTCCCACTGAAACACATAAATTCATAAAGCATTTCATATTCTTCAGTTGCTCCTTCCTCTATACTTCCATAAGATATCATTTATTCCCTGATTATAGTCCACATTTTTTGCTGGTTTTGTAGTTATAATTCTGTATTCAGTCTCTTTCCTTATCTGTAATGACCTCAGGAGTAGTAGAAACCCAGTTCTGTTAACTGTATACTACCTCTGGCATGTTACCCCACCAACAACCAAGCACAGTGCTTTGGTAGTTAAAACACTAGATGTCTATGTGTTTTAAATGGAAAGAAGGATAAAAAAGAAAGAATGAGAGGGAAGGAGGAAGAAAGAAAAAAAAAGAAAATATAGATACAAAAAGTAGTCTTTCCACTGATGATACCATTTTGTTTGGATCAGGCCATTAGATAATATCAACTATTTGCAGTAGTTATTTCACAAAAATGCAACAATTTTTAGGGTTTCTTCACAATATGCAATCACCTACTAATTAAATTTTTCATTCCTTCTATCTCTCTCTCTCAATAATCTGTCTACACTGTTAACATACAATGAAATAGTCAAAGTGTTAGATGCAGAGGAAAAAAAGAAACAAAGCAGAGGCAGATAAAATATTGAGTTGAATGTATTGTTTCTTAGGCCACCAGCTGATGCCATCCTCCAATGCCTCTGTCTGTGTCAGACAGAAGTTGGGAACCAGTAGATTCAACCATGCTTCTCATCTTTGCCATTCTTTACCACTACTCAAAATAGAGGCCTCCTTTTCTGTCTTTTCACTTACTCTCAACCCAATTCTGTATTTAACTCATCTTCCTCTTGACATCTCCACAAACCCTTTTCTCAGAAGTAGGGGCTGCTTATTTCCCCCCTCTCCACTAACCATATGTGCACAGGAGAGACAGTCTTCATGTTTCTCATAGCCTATTCCAGACCATTGCTTTTACTCTAATTTAAAAACAGGTCCCTTGAGACTCATTCTGAATCTCTCTGTGTGGCTCATTAATCTTGGATTTTTCCCATTCATCGGTTGAAGACTATGGTACTCGCCTCAGGATCTTTGTTTCCACCCCCACCCCTAGCTGCTTTAGACAGTTCCAGTGAATGTAAGAGTGACTCTTCTCATATTTCAGTTCCTTGACTTCTTCGATCCTAATAACCTAGCCATTCTGAACCCACACCCATAACCATATTCTTGCCACATCTAGGATGTGAATATAAACTCACAACCTCTCTGATTCTCCCAGTGCTTTCTCTCTCCCTTTCCTCTCCCTCTCCCTCTACCTCTCTCTGTCTCATTATTAATACATTTACTCTTCCCAGGCATGATTTAAATAATTCTAATCCCTGCTCATGTATCAGCTCTCTTTTGTCTTTCTGTTTTTTACAACCTGAAATCAAGGTTCATTATATCAATCATTCCCTTGCCACTCGTTTCTTACTCTTGACTCAACTAAACATAGTCTACTATATTTTACAAACAAATAACCTCCTCCTCCTCCAAAAAAAAAAAAATGACCTTTATATAACATCTCTCTTTTGCTATGCTCTGGTTTTTCTCCTTCCTTTCACAGTCAAGTATCTTGTTAGCCTGTGGTTTCCGTAATTCTTCACTCTGAATTTATTCTTGAACCCCTACAACCTGCCTCTGTCCTTCAGAATTGTTCCCTCTTCCATAATCACCTGTCTCAAAGGACACTGCTTTTCACCACCTGCATCATCAAAGCCAGTTGCCTAAGTTCTCTTTTCCTTCCCATCAGTTACCAAGTTACACTGATGTATTATGATGTATCATAGGCTAACATTTATTTAAACTTAGGCTGTGCCAAGTTCTGTGCTAAGTGCTTTACATTTAATTCACACAACAATCCTCGGTTAGCATTTCCATTTTATAGACGTGGAAAGTATAACAAGAGATGATAGGCTAGGCCAAGATTCTCTGCCTCCATAACATCTCTTGGATCTATCCTCTCCTCTCTTTTCCTACTGTCACTGCCTTGTACCAGCTTATCAAGAGGTTCCCCTTCTCACATCTTTCACTGGGTCTATTGTGTGTCTCCCATCCTTGGTCTCCACTGCTGTCAGAGATGCTCTAATTTTCACAGCTCATCATGTCACCTCTTTGCTTAAATGCCTGCACAGGAGCCCCTTAACTATCACACTAAAGCTCAGTGGTCACACGTATAGTACATGTCTGTTCAGCCTGAGCCTTGCCTGCCTGCCTGGCCTCAACTCATGCCACTTCTTCCTCTCCCAACATCCAAATGGAATTATTGCTCCCTGATGGTGTTACACTGTGGCCACTGCCTAAAATCCACTTTAATTTGACTAAATTTTATTCATTCTTTAAAACTCGATTCTAGCACTTTTCATCCAGAAAGGCTTCATGATGCCTGGTGTAGATGCTCTTCTCCACCTTTGTGACTTATTGCATTGCACTCACAGCACAGAGGATGTGTCACTCTCTCACGTTCAACTATGATTCCTTGTAGGGCTAGCAGGACTGTGGTTTTCTCAACTTTGAACCACTCACAGTCCCTGTCAATATAGAGGAACTCAAATGCTTACTTCTCAATCTGCTCTTTCTAATTTAGCTGTACTAATTTGAACTCATACATCAAAAGTTTGTTTCTCAAAAATCTAAAATATACCTTGGGAAATGTTTTTATCATTTTCCAGGTACAACAAATGATGTTTTGATAAGTAAACACTCCTAATAAAGACAGTCTCCATAAATTTACAGTAAAAAAAAAAAAAAACATCGTGTGCTTGTTTTGATGGGCAAGTCACTGAATGCCAGCAATTACATGTGTTGATATTTCTGCACATGTGCCATTTGCTGCCTTTCGAAGTCTGTTATCTTTAAAAGTGTATAGATTTTTGGTTTAAAATGTCTAAAAGATCCTGGGACACCTTTATTTTAAGCAATTTTTAAAGTAAAGGTAAAACATTTCTGGGCAAAACACAGTCTTTACAAATACTAGTCTATATACAACTGAGCAAGAAGAATACTATTTGCATATAAATCAGTAAGTTTAATGGTAGATTTTGGGTCTCTTGAGATCCAACATAAAGCAAGAATAAATTGAATGGTGCCACATTGTTATCACAAAGCTAATAAACACAACTTTCTAACACCTCATTCTTTAAAGTAACCTCCTCTTCTACCATTATGTGGCTTAATATACATATTCCTATAATTTTCACATATGTATTGATACTTTTAAAGAGTTAGGTACTATAATTAGGTACTGTAACCCATTTTCAACATTCTTTATATGTTTAGTAAAATATGCCCAGTAAAACACAATCATTTTCCCATAAAAGTACTTGATATTCTTTTCCCCCCACTATAATTATCAATCTTTTTAATGTAACCATTGTCTATTTCTACCTGTGCTCTTCAATCAGATTTTGTTCTAATTCATTTATCTAACTTAAGCTACAACACTAGCTCCAAGACAGCTTCCTCACCACAGCTAAATTAATAATAGAGTTCTTTATCGAGGGTAGTACTTTCTAAAATTACTTTCAATTTAATAATTACAGATGAATTTGTGATATGCTTGCTTCATGTGATTCTTTTTTCAGTGAATGATACAAATTAAAATGGACAATAAACATTCAAATATAGAGCCCCAGTTTCTTATTTTGTATATAACTTATCCACATGTTAAGCCCTGAAGCAAAGATTTTTACTCTGACCATGACTCATACATCTAGCTTTCCATAATTCCTTATTCTTCACAATTGTATAGAATTGGCAAGCTGCTTTTCCAACTTCCATTCCCTCACTAAAATAAACGGACTCCCAGAATTTCCTGGAAAGGTTGTAACTTTATTTTCCAATTTGAAAACAATTAATAAAGTACTCAGCAGAGAGTCTGAAATAATACAAGACAACTTGACCTTGGCAGAAGATACTTCATTGAACTATGAATGATCTTCTTATTCAAAATTCCCCTGATTAAACTCAGTAATAGTGAGCTCATTCTAGAGCACTACACTGAAAACTAACCCTAGTGTCTGGGTCACAATTCCTTTAGCTTTGAATTCTTGACATGTTTTTATCTTAATACGAACATACTGTTATGTCTACATGATTCTTTCAAGTTTGGAGTACATTTAGGAAAAGAACTGAATGACATACATTGATGTCAATCATTTTCAGAGTGGTCTGAAAGTAGTATTCTGTTAAAACTGCAGCCATTTCTATACCAACTCTATCCCTCCCCCCCAAAATAACTAGTTCTCAAAATGAGTAACTTTAACAAGAGAATTGCAATCAATTAGTTGGGTAACCATGATATCCTCAGCCTATAGAAGGACGCAAAGTAGATTTAACACATAACTGTTTTCAAAAAGCTTAAAACAAAGAGGAAACAATAATGAGCAAGTAAAGACAGTACCAAAAAATTGTAGGAGAAGACTCCACAGAGAAAGTTGGCTTCGAATTCAAACTTGAAGTTTGGTTGGAATTGAGATAAATCAGTAGGAAGGAAAGCATCCCAGGTGAAGGCAACAACATAATGCCGGTTAACATGCATTGAGCATTTACTGTGTGTCAGGTAGAACATTGAGAACTTCACATGCTTAACAGTAGCTAATATTAGAGTCCTGTGAGTTGGGTACTTTTGTTATTCCTATTTTTCAGATAAGGAAATTGAAGCTTAGATGGCTTGAGTATCTAGTCCAAGGCCACCCAGCTAGTCAATGGTGGGAGAAGAGTTCATCCTAGGATGTCTGAATCCAGAATTCATGCTTAAGTTCCATACTCTAATGCCCTAAATATATGTGCAGAGCTTGGAGGACAAGGAGGAAACTGGCGCAACTAGTGACGGAGGTCGTATGGAGTAAAAACGGAAAAAAAAAGTTTGACATATGAATTAGGCCTAAAAGGTTTGAATTTGAAATAAGAAACCATAGAAGGTTTATGAGCAAGAGAGTAGTACTGGAGGGAAACAGAGTTAGAGAGATATGCAGAAGTGCAGACTGGTTTGATGAGGATGGAAAAATACTTTGCCAGGCCTTTGAGCATTGTATTTGGTAAGCGTTGCTGCAGTAACAACTCCCAAATGGCAGGGGCTTACAAAAACAAATATTTACTTCCTATTTACATTACATGTCTGATAAGGATGGCTGTGAGTGAGTTGAGAGTTTTCTTTTTCTGTATTCTTCGTTCCTGGATTCAGGCTGAAGGAACAGCTCCTATTTGGGCATGCTATTCTCGTGGCAGAGGAAAAGAGCCAGAGACCTGACAGAAGCATGCGATGGCTCTTAAAACATCTGCTCATTTACCATTGTCAAATGCAAGTCACACAGCCAAGATCGAGCTCAACTCTGATGGGGCAGGGGGTACATCCTCCTTCACAGGAGGCCTGCAAGTCACATGGTAGTAGGCAGGGATGTATAATCCTCTTACAGGAAAGAAGAGTGAATCGTGGGAACAATAATGCAATCTACCAGAGGAAGCCTGCGCTCTTTATAGATGCTGTCACTATAAATTAAAGCAACAGACTGAAATGAGTAAACTTCATAGAAGGGGTAAAATCTCTTGTTCTCCCCAGATAGAAAGCTCTGTCCTAAAGAGAACAACTGCTGTTCTATTTCCATATTTTCTGATGTAAAAGCCTTATGCTGTATGATTTTATCATCTTGTGCCTAAAGTCTGTCAAAAAATGAAAAGTGATTCAAAGACAGTTTTATGAATTGATGGGGTGGATATGAATTCTTTATACTCCGTTTCATTACAATTAAAATGAAATTAAATTAGAAAGGTAAACAGAAAGGACCCAGTTAATATGTGTCCATACCTTCTTGATTTTCTGTCTAGATGGCATTACAATTAAGATGATTTTACCTGTTGACTCTTTGTGGACACTAATCTAATAAAATAGTCCAGTCACATACAAGATGTGTGTGATACAAATGAGTGATCGCTAAGAATGAACTAATCTAAATACATTTTGGTGCTAAACAAGTCATCCCAAAATATGCAAATCATTACATCAAATAAAAATGATGTAATAGTATTCTCAGAATGAGTCATTTCCAAGCCTGTCTTTAGAATTTTTTTATACCCTTTAAAGCTAAAGTCTGACTCTTAGCTTGACACTGTCTGATTTTCCTGTTCAAGTCTTTTATCCCTACCAGTCATTTATAGCTTCCAAGGTCTTTCCAAAAGGTCCTTGTTTCTCTGATCCAAAACCTGGTTCTTTGATCCGTTTCCAGCTCTCCGTCAAGCTCTCCTATTTTGGTTCATAGACATAGCTGCATATAGCTGCAAATTTACCTCTTAATCTAAGCACAAAGTTTGCTGATACCAGACTATTCCAGTTAAAGAACAATTTTGCCTGACATTTGATTAAAAAATGGTCTATCTCTTTCCATTCTTGCAGTCCTACTAAACCTTGATAGTCTGATGAAGGCAACATGTTGGAATGTATGGTAGATATTAAGAACTTAAGAAATATTTGTAGAATAAATGGATAAATGGATGAATGGATTGACATTATCCTAGCAATTAAGCCCCCAAAGCTCCTAAACTTTTATTTAAAGGTATTTAAAGAGAATTCAACATATTGTTCATATGAGATGCTCAGAAAATATTTGTTTTTGTTTACCTGAGTAAGGAGGAAAAATACAATTAATGGTTTATAGCTAAACAGACATCCAGTCACATCACTCCCCATGCTCCCTTAAAAAAAAAAAAAAGAAAAAAAAAAAGGTTTTTAAGCCCTGGGGGAAAGGAATGAATACAATACCGAAAATTCTAACATTAGGAAGAGAAAGTTGTCTCACTCCCCATCATCTAAAATGCCATTTCCTAAGTATTACAGAATGCTATTAGAATGTCATCAATGTCTAAGAAGGCTTTTTTTGTATTATAATGATCTACTCCACATAACCATGTTTATAAAATAACACCGACAACTCACAGTATAACCACATCTAGACTATATTGTATTTGCTTTCTAAGGACCTTTACGTAAATTGACAATCAAAACACTGCTGTAAATTTTTAAATCATTTTGAACATCTCATTTATGTGGCAACAACAGCTTATTCTAAGGCTACTTTTGACAGAGTAACTCAAATAGTCTTAGGAGCTGCATCTTAGTGGTGAAATGCTGGAGTGCTAGCTTCAGTCATAGCCATGAACCTAGAAGCCCTGGAAGAATGTGAACAGAATCCCATCTCTTCGTGCTGCAGTTACTGCTCTCAGGAGATCAATAAATGTATATCTCTTAGTTTTGTACAACTGCACAACAGTAATATATAGTGTTTACTAACTCTGTGTTTGCTACATTTGTAAAACCTATTTAAAATCTAACCAATCTCAATCTTAAAAAATCATAAACTATTCAATCATAAAATCCAATCATGAAATCATAAACTATCCAAGAAGGCATTTCAAAAAGTAGAAAATTGGTAAATATAAAACCTGTCATTATAACATCATGAGTTTATTTACATAAGCACAGAAGTGGTGCTAATCTTAATCTTATACACAAACACAGGGTGCTCAAAGAATAATTTTCTAAAAATAACATGGTAAACAATAAATGGGATATTTTTCAAGCACAATGTGAGATTTTAGTAAAATAAATATGAGAACAAACCTCCCAAACAAAATGAAATGCTATTTGTGGGAAATGAGACATAGAAAGTATATCTCGCAATAGGAAATATGAGGTATAAAATATCCTTGATCTAATTTAAATCTCTCTATATCACCTGTGAATTTTCTAAAATTCACAAAAATTACTGGCAGTAGAAAAAAGACTAGAAGAGAATATTATACATAAGAATGTTAGCTGCCCTTACCATTTAGTGGGAAGATAGTTGTCATTTTATTTCTTTTTTATTGTTTTCTGTAGTTTCTAGGTTTTCTTCAATGAATATCTATTACTATTACTATCAGAAAAAAAATGAATGAATTATTTAAACCATTAAAAGAACTAATCCCTTTATGTCAGGAAAGGGTTACACTGTTAATCAGACTTTATGCATTCTATATGAAAGGGCTTACCTTTTACTTCAAATTTCAAAGAACATTGGAGGTTCACATTATCAGGTTATAATTTCTCTTCTGTCGGGGTTATTGCTTCTACCTAAGTCCTAGCAGGTGACATTAGCTGTGATAAGAATATTTTCTCTCTGAGTCAAAAGCATCTTGCATTTTTCCCTTAACTATTGTAAAAAATTATTACAAAAATGTCTTGGGAAATAAAATCAATGCTGATACCCAACTCCGTTGCATTAATAGGTTTTTCATCAAATTCTACAAGTAATGCATTACATTGTTTTTCTTTTCCATAATAGCAACATGAGGCAATTTCAATTATACTCTTTTTATAGTTGAAAAAAATCCTTCATTTTCTAAATGTTGAACTGGCTGCTTGGTTATATTCTTATCCTGGACCTTATTCCTAATTTCAATTTAAAGGTGGTTTAAAGTAAATTAAACCAACCTGTGAAACAAGATCTTCTCAAAACCCAAGTTTAAAATGAAATGAGATCTTCAATTAAAAATTTGTACATGTTAAATTGTGACAACTTTATTTAATGGGGACAAGAAGAGGCAGTTGAGAACTGCAGCTTTGGTTTGCACATGGAAGAGAAATCCACACTTTTATTAAGAATAATAAATTTCCAGGTATCACATAGAAATGGTCATATTCACCTAGCTACTGGGAAGCAGTTTTCTTTTTGTCTCATATAGAGGTTATTCCAAACTATTACTTTGGTTAGTCAATGTAATATGGCAGAGTATTATCATTCTTACAAAAGACATAATTTCAAGTCATTGGAGAAGTTTAGCTGTATTTAAAAATCTTCCAGCTTCCTGACACATGAATGGTCACATGCAACTACCTGTACTGGAACATGTCATAACCATACATATATCTTCTCTGACTAGAAACAAAGTTGAGCATTGTCTTTTCACATTTACTGAAGAAGACTATCGACACCTGGGAATCCAGAGATGAAGGGCTAATTTAAAAACTTAATTCTACTAGCTCTTAGGGAAAAAATATGCTGAATGGCTTTCACATTGAAAAAAAAATATGCCTGCCTTTTTAAAATTTCTTTCTCTCCTTTTTCTTTCTTTTTTTCCCAAGGAACTAGTACATCAGCCAATCATAGTTATGCTGTGTTACGATGCATAATGTTTTCATAGTAATGTGACATGTAAATGACAAAAAGCTGGCTATCTACCAAAAATGTAAACTAGTTTAAATCCTTTCCCCAAGGGAAAAAAGGTCATTATCAATTCTTTTAGCAAATTCCTTAGCTGTAAAATGGCAGCAAACCAACTCAACACCAAATCTCAAAGTTTATGATTATGATGAAACAAAGGGTTTTAGGTATGGAACGATTTTGTTTATGAACTTGCTCACTACCCATAGCTCTTTCTTTCTTGGCTGCAAGAGGTAAAATTATGAACCTTGAAATTGCCTTATCTCTCTTTTGTTCCTAGAGAAATATGATAGAAGATCCTCTCCCCTACTGTACATCCCTCCTGCTTCTCCATGAAATCGGAACTGCAGGTGGATAGATGTTTTTATTTAGAAAACAGTTTATTTATAAATCATGGATGACAAAGGTCTGGCATTAATTCTCACTTTTGTTTGGCTCAACTTAAATATTTTAGTAAGTGTTCATTTTACTCTTCTTTTCACATGTACTGCTACTCTGATAGAACCAGTGATACACAGATATGTGAAATCTCAAGAGATGAGTCTCCTTAAAATTTGGGGGTGGGGTGGAGTGGGAAACCCTTCTTTTGTGGGGATTTTTTCTATTCCCATTTAGTAAGAGATAAAGTGGGGAAAGGAAGGAAGAAAGGGAGGAAAGTAAATATAGGGTGAAGTGAGTAAAGGGGATCAAATATAAGGTAGCTGAAGGAAACTGGACTTTGGATAGTAAACACACAATAGAATATACAGATATCAAATTATAATGTACACCTGAAAATTATATAATTATATTAACCAATAAACTTAACCTAATAAACTTAATTAAAAATATATATGTATATATACATACATACATATATATAATACATAATGAATTAAAAAAAAAGAAAAGGAGGAAAGAAGGGAGACGTATATTGTGTTTTAAGGGCTTGGCAAATACATCCAAACCTAGGCATATAAATGGACCTTATTACTTAAAGAAAAAAAAGGCGACAAACAAACAAAAACTTCCTTTTTTATTATGCCCTCTTTTTTTTGTTTTTGTTTTCAGTGGTCCGTGTTGAAATTATTTCCTGGAATTATTCACCCATTCCTAATTCAAATAGAAGACTTCAAAGCAGTTACTGCCTAATAACAGCTCTGTGGAGGCCTCTGAAATTCAAATAAAGACCCATCAACCTATCTGAAGAACATGTAATTTTATGTGCATTATTTCTTGGTTTCCAGCTGTAGAATTTGGATGGTTGCACCTCAATTAAAAGTTGAATTGAAGTTAATAGCATTTAAATAAAAACTTCGATAAAAAGTTAAAGTTCTATTCTTAATAGCATGAACAGCCTCTAATGACCAC
The DNA here is from genome assembly GCF_014176215.1 of Rousettus aegyptiacus. NCBI lineage: Eukaryota > Metazoa > Chordata > Mammalia > Chiroptera > Pteropodidae > Rousettus > Rousettus aegyptiacus. The sequence continues at coordinate 98,719,007 of NW_023416306.1, forward strand.
TATGGTCACTTCCACCAGATAAATGACCTTGTTGACCCCTTTCCTCATTGAGAGACCTTCTTGTAACACAGTCAATTATTCAGTAGTTATGAATGCTCTATGGGAGATTATTGTGTAACCAAGCACCTTGACTTACCATTATTTATTATCTCTATCCTTCAACAAATGTATTTTTCCATTACAGGTTTTTCTGTTTCTAAAAGAGAAAGATTCTCAGGCTCCCCGCTAACCACCCCCATCTCACACACACACACACACACACACCTTTTGCCCTGCAAGGTCTACCATATACTTGGGTAAAATAAAATAAAAATTCAAATATAAGTAAAATGATGTAAATTAGAGGTCTACTGTACATAAGCAGTAACTGTTGCCTGTTAACCCATTTCCTGTTTGCCCTGAGATAACTTGTGGATTACAGTCCTAACCTTACCCTCAAAGTTTACCATGAAATACCTTGCTTTTATTATTATTTTTGCATGACTCTAGTAAATCGAAAGTCTTTGGAAATAAATTACATCATTCTAGTTATAGTATTCTGTTTTTAGTAGTTCGATAACTGAAAATGCCAAATTCTAGAAAACAGCATTCTTACGCATGATGTTACCATCGTTCTCAAGCAGTTGTTAGCTGAAGATTCACTTGATGATTTTGATTTATGTACATATTTCTGTTACATTAGGATTAGAGACAAGCTCTATTTAGAAATAACTCCAAGAACATTTTTTATATTTTATTTTCACATTGAAAATCAGATTGGCTTCAGCCTCAAAAAGCACGTTTATGTAAAATTAACTCTGGCAGTGAGCTGCACTTTTATTCCTAACCGGTTAATGGGTTAAGACCTTAATCATCAGCATTTGAGATCTCTCTAAGGAAGAAAAAATAATAAAGGTCTAAAGAATGAGTTAAATATGGCTTTCTAAGTCTCTTTCCAACTGGGCTTTGCATATGTTGTTAAAGTAGGAAGTGTGGGAGACAAAAAGAAATAAAGTCCAAGAGGGTGATTTTAACAGGAGAGGCTTCCATAGACCTTTTAAGAACTTCATTTCCTGTGTTCCTTTCCTGTAGTAGACTACCATTAACTCTGGGTAGTACCAAAGAAGAAAAGGAAGGGACACTACCCAATCTTCTGTTAAAATAACCTCCTAGTAGGCTTAGCTCCTGAGAAGATTGAGAAATTCACATTCCATAGTGTAAGTTATTTTAAGGGCACTATTTAAGTAAAAAGAATAAAACTCTTATAATACTCTGAAACTTTATATCTTAATTAAGAATGGATCAGGTTGGTAGAAGATAATCCCAATATCTGTGACAACTCACTCACAATCAGGAAAACTAAAATAGCACCAAATACTGATTAATAAGCAGCTACTTGTCTCACAAGTCGAACTGGGCTGCAAACTGAAGTTAAGTAGTCTTGATATATCCAATATCCCTCATTAAAAGTTCACTTATATTATTCCTCTGGTTTTCAAATCAAGGTCTTACTTCAGTAGGAGATTATTCAAAGATTGAAGGCTAGATAATCTTTGATTCCTCAGAGGACAAATATAAGATAAACTAAACATTTGATGGCACTTTCAGGTGTAAGCAAAATAATTTATTAACAAGGATTTTTCAATTAACATAACATGTTGCTCTGAGTAGATATATAATCTTTTTCTATATCTTTCAGATATACTTTAGGTCTATATTCATGTCCATAAATCCTTAAGAAAAGCAGGGAGACTGAATAAAACTTCAGTTGATATCAGCCTAATATTCCATGATTATTCCAAGGAATAAAATAAAAAGGAATATTATCTACTTGTTCATCAATAAAGCAGTGCCTATTACATACTATGCAGGGCATTGGTAAGAAAACAGATGAAATGGATATCGTCCCTGCCCTCAAGGAGCTTATATTCTAGTCAACAATAATAAGACAAAGTGAAATATATAAGATATCACACAGAATGTTCTGTAGAAATGTAGCAGATATGATCAATTTTGACTGAGGGAGAATTAGGAAGAGTCTAAAGGATAAAGCAGTATTTGAGCTGGACTTTGAAGAAACAGAGTTTGGATGAACAGAAAACAGAGAAGAGCACCCACCCTGAGAAAGCAGTCTTGGACCTCTGAATGAGTGTGGTCTTGGAGAAGCAGGGCTGAGGTATGGGCAATAGAACTAAGAGCCAATGAGCTAGAGAAATGATTTGGTGCTGAATCAAGGAAAATTGTGAATACCTTCTTAAGGAATTCAGGTTTCTTTGTGGCAAAGCTTTTGAGTTGGAGTTTGAGGTGATTCAACATATATTTTAGAAAGATGACAGTGTAAGTAGAATGATCGGTATATAAAAAGTCATAAAATTGAATGAGAATCAACTAAAAGTGACACTACTTAGCCCCAGCACTATACAGGGAAAGATTTGGAGTGAGGCAGGCACTGCCAACATTACTGTAAGATTATGGGCAGACAAGTCTAGATGCCCTTAGAACTTCATCTGTAAAATATAAATTATTTGCAACTCATCGATTCTATCCATGGAAAATCAGATTTCAAGAGTAGTCTGCAACACTATCTGGCTGGAATGATGAGTTCTAGACCAAGCATAGTGACTGAGTATAGAAAAGAGATGGGATATAATAGGAAAGCATGTCTATGGCCCAACCAAATGCTAGTGTTTCCACTGATTTTCAAATAAAACCATGCTTAGCCCAAGCTAGGAAAACCAATCTAGTTAGATACATATTTGATATTACAATGGCCCTCCCATTTAATCCTTGTATATATTAGACCAAAGCCAGGCCCAAGTAGAATCAACTAAATAGCATCTGGAATGACCTCTGAAAGGCTGGTGAAATATCATCCCTTTTGTTGCAATGCTGCTTAACTCATGTCTTTCCAACAGATGCCAGGAGCAGGAAGAGCAATGTTCTGCATGCAGCTGGTACTCAGATATGACCACAGGTGAGGTTTCCATAGACCAAAGAGAAAAACTGTCTAGCAAACACTTTTACTACAGTGAAAGAAAATGGAGCAAGAAGATTTTTTTTTTATTTGTATAAAATACATTGTTCTTCCAGGCTGCAGTGAAATAGTTTCTATTTAATTGCACAGAAATCCTAAGAAGGTTACAGCAGTGAAACATTAAAATTCTAAGGGCAACTAATAACATTAAAACTTTATAGCCCCAGATAGAATAATTTAGACAAAAACAACATGAACATATGTTTTGTGTAATAATAACAAACATTTATAGCTGTCAAGAGAGAAAAACACAGGTTTATGCACACCTTAATGGTGTGCATGGGTGAGCATGAGTATATTTAAAACATAATATATTACAAAAATGACAGCAGGCATGGCTCTTCTGGGTACTATGTTAAATCAATGAATAAATTACCAAAAGTGAGCTGTGGCTGTTTGGATGTGTAATTGAGCTTAACGTATGTAGTGTTATTTCAAAAGAAACTGTTCAAGGAGTTTTGAGCCCAATCCACTCTGCATCTATCCTAGGCAGTTTACAAATAGCAATAAATGAAACCGTTTCACAGTAGGAAGGAAGTTTAGTTATACACATTACTTAAATGGAGGAAAAGTTAATTTTAATATGCTTTGCAGGAATTGAAAACAAACTTATAATAATTTGCTTATGTTTATCAAACTGGAAATTGAAATGTTAATATTTGAATTTAAATTTATTTTAATTATTTACTGTATGACTCGCAAAATCACTAGAAATTATCTGTTCAACTTAAAATAAATATATACACAACCCTTCATAAATATATGTTTATTATTCTACTTATTTTAATTATACTGTTTGAATGCCATATTTTTTTTAAAAAAAAATATTAGGACTAAAGAATATGAAATAAATTTTAAGCTTGTTTGTGCCAACAAGTTAATGGCAATTGGTAATAACTGTGCTACAAAGTCATTGATGCAATCTTTAGTATAAAAGTAACTTCTCATAATTTTCTTTCTAATTATAAACTTGTTTGTCTTACTTAGTACTCTACCACATTTTTATGAAACAGGGAAGGAGGTACGTTTTCTTATTTTTCTCTGCCAATTTTTTTCTAGCATTAATCATCTCATATTTTTCTGTAACATATAAAATGCTACGACCCTTTTACATAGGAGAACTGAAGCAAAATTCCATAAGAGCTAAGTCTTAAACTGCCTGATTTACAGGTCTTGCCAAGTAGCCAAAGAGCCACTCAACAACTGCAACTTCTTTTTAGGAGACTGCAACTTAAAGCGATTCAAAATGTATGTTGGGCTTAGGTAACAACCATGCTGACTCCTTATTTTTCATTTCTTTTCTGTTAATAGGGTCATTATATCGTGGCTGATGCAGGATGCAAGAATTTCAAGTGTTTTATGAAAGGGAGACTATTTTTCTTGAACAGCATATTTTTATCTATCCTATTAGTCCAGTGCTTTGTCATCATTTATGGCCACCTAACACAACAAGTATCTTCCAGTGCTCTCCACAACCGCATGAGGCCCCGGATCCATAAAGCCGAAAACTTGCTTTTCATTTTCACTAGATGAATCGCTTCTTACTATCCCTGAAAATAACGAAAATAAACTTGTACTTAAACAAGGGCCTTTTTAGTTGGAATGACAACACAGTTAGGCAGGAAACTGTCCCTCCACACTTGGAGCACCACTTGTACTCATGTTGCCACTGCTAACTCACTTTGCTACTCTGCTCTCTTCTCCCAGAATTTTGCACAAACCAACTAATTTACTCACTCTGCTATGCACTAACCCCCCAGGGTTTCCACGCCTCTAGGAGCCAATGATGATTAAAACAGTAGGAGCAGTCAGATGCAGACAATCAGTGGAGCCCACTTACTGCTCAGGGCTTGTCAGGAGATCAAGATACGGAAATTACTGAGACAGGAAATACTGCTTTGGGGGCTGGGAGTTTAAAGACCAGGCCACGTGTGCTGAAAAAGCTACTTGGCAAAAGCTTCCTTATCTTACCCTCTTTTTAGGTTTCTCTGTCTGCAACTGTGGACACAGTTCTCTTATCTCTGGGGACTGACCCCACAGAAGTATCACTGGTAGTTAAGCAGCAAGCATCAAATAATTAGCAGAAAGGGATTTACTGAGGCTCCTATGGGTAAGGCCACAAGAGCCAGAGTCTTTCTCTGACTACACTCAGTTTAAGCAACCAATTTTTCTGTTCCTACAAAATTAATAAGCAAGGAGTGGGAAAATGTAGTAAGTGAAAAGAAATCAGGAGCTAAATTAGTGTCCAATCCGCAGCCAACAGACATATTTCAAATGTTACCCTATGACTACTAGACCTATCAATAGTAAATAATGAATGCAAAAAAGTAATTTACTGTAGATTTCTAGAAAAATGTTAATAAAATCTTAACATCTTAGACCCTTGATAAGGCATCATAATAACTATTTGCAATAACAATAACAAATATTGAAATCATAACTTAAGAATTCACATCCTGTATCTGTTAAATTTCAGAATCCAATCACCTTGGGGTATAAAGCTAGAGTTCAAAAAGTATGACGATATCACACACTGAATCTGCGGGGTCTATAGTGCCATATTTTTGCACTGAATCACAGGATGGTGTGTGGAAGGCATGGGTCGTGCCAGGACTGATTTTTCTGGCACCTTAACAGCTCCAACCACCACCGCCTCAAGTACCATCCAAGGTCCCTATTGTGAAGCATCTGTCTCTGTGTACTGGTGCCTCAAAGTGGCTCTTTTCAAGTTTTACTTCTTGTTTTCCTTTTCACATCCATCTCCTCTGCCTCCAGCTGTAGACACGGCCCTTGCTTCAGGCCGTCTCTGGTTCTCATGCCCACCTTCTCCCTGGATGCAGTGATTCTCCTTCATCCCGCATCCCGCTCCAAGTTCCTCACTGTGGACTAGACCATGGTCCGAGCTTCCAAACCACCATTACACAAGAACAAGGAGTGAATCTTCTACCATGGCAGCAACTATAGGAGTTTAGGAATGTACTAAATATCTCTGGTCTTCTTAAAAACCCCATATGAATTAGTCAACCATCCGACTCTGATAATGCTTCCATGTATATCATCTAACCTCTTCAACAACCCTGTGATGGAGAGAGGTAACATTATCATTCCTCCTTTGTAGATGACCAGACTGGTGCAGAGAAGAAATTCTCTGACTTAATGATCCCTGGGGATAGCACCTGACGTTTGCTAATGGCTTATGGATATATGGACTTATTTCAAACTCTCAGTTATCTAATTCTGAAGCATAGCTATTTGTCTCTATCATTATTTCTAGTCTTAAAGTTAGTTCTTCCCCAATTATAAAAATAAGTAATAACAGTCTTGGAAAAAACTTATTAAATTTATTTGTCTTTTTTTCTTCAAATCATGTCAATCACTATACTATTATTACTATATCATATGATATATTCTTATCACAGTTTGTTTGAAATACTAACTTTACTAAATCAACATACTTTTTCCTTATCATCAGAACTATTTAAAGATATTAATAAAATTATGAAGCATTACACAACTAAAATGAAATAGTGGAAACTAAATAATTGTTCAGTGGCACATTCTTTCCTTCACCAACTTTTGTAACTTTTATTAAACTTAATGAAATTTTTAAACACATTCTATTAAGAATGATAATCTTATAGCAATTATAGAAAATAAAAAAATAAATACAAAAAAGATATATTTTATTGAAATAACACATTTGATTGTCCTCCATGAGAGCACAATAACAACTATTTAAAGGAAAATTGTCTAAAAATTATAGTATTAGGTCAGCTGCCACACTTATTAACTCACAACTAGTATATCTAGGATGTCAGTGAGCTAACTAACTCATAAATAACCCTGTGTAAAATGTCAAAAAGCCAGATTTCCAAATATGGACAACAATAGATTGCTTTGTTTTGCTTTTCTCCTCCTCCTCCTCCTCCTCCTCCTCCTCCTCCTCCTCCTCCTCTTCTTCTTCTTCTTCTTCTTCTTCTTCTTCTTCTTCATCTTTAGTTATAAATTTCAAAGCTATAAAACATTTTGCACTAAAAAGATACTTCATCTTAGTTTTACAAAACTGGTCTAGATTTCATTATATCAATTAAATTTATATAACCTCAGTTTAGATCAATTTACAAACCTGAAACACATATTTAAAGTATTAACAGAAATAATCTAAAGAATACCCACAAAATTAAAGGATTTTAATATCTGCTGTAAATTTCTTGTTCATTAACAAGCATTTTTTGAGAGAAGTATTTGAGGGACATATGCTAGGAATTGCTATGTACAGAATAATGAACAAGAAATAGTTCCCTACCTTCAGAGAGCATGCAACCTGAAGAATATCTTTAATACAAGATTCAAAAAGAGAATGTGATATGTAATACAACTGACATTGAGAAAATTGAGAGTCATTTGACTTAGATGGGTACTGGGAGTGGAAAGGATTAAACTGGTGAGGATGGGAAAAGATATAAGGAACAGAATGAAAAGAGGATAGAAAAAAGGACAAACTGGTCAGTTTTGGAAACTAGAAGTTAGCCCTATGTGGCTGTAGCAAAGGAAGACAAAAGAGACTCAAAGGAACATAGCTCGAATGGAAAAAACTTTATCTGTAGGCAATGGAAACCCGCTGAAGCATTCCACGTAGCAGAGTTTTCGTGCAAATGGAAAAGAGGCAAAAGAGCCGCTGATAAGTATGTCAAATTGGGAGGCTAGTTTTTGAGCTATTACCTGTGCAATGTGCAGGCTCTGCAGAGATTGGGGACAGGAAGAGCTATAGGAGGCTCAGAAGGCAGAATACAGGGGGCAAAGCCTCCAGGTTCTGAGTAAACCAAGAAATTTCTCTTTGGATATAGTCAATAACATCATAATAACTATGTAAGGTGTCAGGTGGGTACTGGACTCATCAAAGGAATCACTTTGCGAGTTATATAAATATAAAAAAATCTAATCACTATGCTGTACACCTGAAACTAATATAACATTGAATGTCAATTGCAATTGAAAAATTAAAAAAAAAACTTTTAATTACCTTGTCAAATCATTATATTATATTCCTTAAACTTACACAGTGATGTATGTCAATTGGGGAAAACATTCTGCTTTGGTTTGTTTTACATGTAGGGGCTATGAGTAACATTTAGTTTTAGAACAATTATTGGTTAATAATTTTTTAATTAAAACCAGCAATCTGGATCAAATATTTTATTTTTAGATTAGCGAGCTGAGGCTCAGAGACTGATCTAGTAACCATGAAGTCATGAGTGAACATTGATGAGAATAATTTCAATAGAGTGACTGTGGCCACAGGCACCATGCAGCAATGAATTGAAACGTAAGAGGTTAAAAAAAAAAATGACAGTGTAGCAGGGGGTGCGGGGCAGTAAAACTATTTTGAGAGGTAACAGGTTGAGAAAGATTCAACTTGTATAACACTCAGCAGTCTATAATATTTATTAACATAATGAATTTGTTGCTTAGGATACTGCATCCCCTATTACAGAAAATTCCAACTCCACTAATAAAAGAAGGCTAAATAAAGAGGGAAATTTTTTAGAAATGTAGAAGATAAGATAGCTCCAGAGCTAGTTAATTCAGCTGTTCAACTCCATCTTTCCCGCTGTCATCCTCGACATACAAACTTTGTCTTCAACCTAGCTCTACTCATAGTGACAAAATGGCTATAGCAATTCAGCTTCACCTCCGTGTGAAAGCATCCAGAATTTGAAAGGGAACCTTTCCTCTTGTTTGTCTCCTTCTGTAAGAAAGAAAACCTTCCCCAATGCCCTGCAGAGACTTCTTTCATATCTTACTGGTTAGAAGTGCATCAATAGTCTGTGCCTAAACCAATCATGGACATGGCAAGTCAAGCCCTTATGGTTGTTTGATGGACTAACTATAATTCACTGCTTAGGCTGGAGAATAGGGTCCACCTCACCTGAACTACATACTATGGAAGAAGGTGGGTATGTGGATAAAACAGGTTATTCTGTTAGAAAAGACAAGGAAGAAAATAGCTATTGGTTAGGCAGTTCACACGCCTGCAAATAAAGCTTAATAACTGCTGTTTGATGTTGCTGTTGATAATTTTATCACCAGTGCAATATCTCCAACCCATTTCACTTTTATGAGGAGGAATATGCCTATACTTCCTAATGTCCAGTTTTACCATTTATGGGAATAAAGAGAGTTATTGATTGCCTAGGAAAAGTACACACAAGAGTTTCTCTTTCAGGGTATTCATTGAAAAGAAACTGTTGTGAAACAACATCTGCTTAAAATGCAGGATCTTCAAATCTTTTACCCAATTTCCCTTTTGTGTTTTAGCCATGGATAATAGTCATTAAGATTTTTGTGTACAACTAAGACTAACAGAATTTGCAGATAATGATAGAAGATTCTATTTGCCAAAGGTCTGAAGCAGGAATACAACTGAAAACTACTACACAATTGGATAAAATACAAAAGTAATTACAAAGGAAGAAAAACACTCAGAACACCAAATTTACCTTTATTCCATGATATCTTTGTCCACATCACTCTTGTTTTTGTCCTATGTTATACAGTTAATAATTCTTAGACTTTAACCAAAAAAGGGGAGTGGGGTTCAATTAACAGTAATTGTTACAACAGTAGTAGTAAAAGTTACAAAGATCTCACTTATTAGGAAATAAAATTATTTTGTTTCATTCTAAAATGCAATAAAAATGAATAGCACTATTTAATGATAATTGTGAAAAATATATTTTGTGTTCTGTTGAATCATATTAGTCCAATTTACATGAGAGAAAAAAATATCATGACATAAAAACTTGATTAATGAGAATGGGTAGTAAGGCCTAGAAAGCTGTCATTTTAGAAATCTGAAATTCTTAGAAGGGTTTGTGAAGAAGAGGAACAATGTGTGATCAAAAAAAGGAGGTCAGGGTAAAGCATTTGCTAAGTATACAACAGGCCAGGCTCTGGAACTTCCTACACCTTGAGTAACGGGAAAAATTCCAACGTATGAAGCTGGTTGGTATCATCCTACAACAGTCAATATTACTGATTCTGTTAAGTCTGCTTAGCATCAGAATCGCGAGTTTATATTGTGTGGTTATTAGCTTACTTTCGGCTAGAAAAGAAATAAGATCTTTGGCCATGAGAGCTGAAAAGGAGAAAAGAGCTGAGACAAAAGGGAATTTTTCAAAATTCCTCATAATTCAAAATGTATAGCCCTCAAATTACAGATAAACTTCAGAAGGTTCAGATAAGTACTGAAGTGCAAATATGTTGATGAAACTTTACTAATTTCTTTCTGGTCTAACAACTGAACAACAACAAAAAAATTCATCAAAATGTATTAATTTTACTGGTTTTAGCCAGATGGAACCATCCAGTGCAATTCAGTATTTCTCCCCATCCTTCTAATGACAGCCAGAAGAAGCATCAAATGAATGACAATAGGGAAATAATTTGACCGAGCTAGTTTGGACAAATGCACGAGTGTGTGTTTCATGGAGGCTCTGCTCCAGAGAAGTAATCTAGGTCACTTTACAGAGCAGCTCTCCAACCTCGTATTTTCTACAAAGGTCTAGAAGAGTATAAACTATACTATATCAGCTAAATTGCATTCATCATTTACCAGGAGGATGTGTATATGTACACAGATCATAGTGCACCAAATATAATATGTCTAAGATTAGACTTTGTTAGAGATTCGAATAGTGATATGACTTAGTTCTGCCCTTTGAGTTTATGTCAAATCAGAGACCTTTACCTTCTCAGGTTCAATTTCACTTAATCTTGTTAGAGAGCTTCAGAACAGACTACAAATTTCATCAACCAGTGCACTGGCCGCTGCTAAGTCACGTTAGATGCTTTTAGTCTTTTTCAAAGAAGCAACTCAGAGTATATCCTTTCAGAAAGTCTGTTTAAATAAAGACTTTCTAAAAAATCTAACAACCTGTTAAAACACCCAACTGACTTTACTGAAGGAAGTACAAAAATAGTAATAAAATCCCATTATTTTTCTTTTTATATTATTAATTGCTAGTTATTGTGGAAGAATAGGTGAAACAGCTCTTTTAAAGAGTGTTTTATTTACAATAAAAAGGAAGAGGCAAAGGAAATGAGAGAAGATGGTAGAAAAGAAGAGCACATGGCAAGACAGGATTGTGCCATTATTTACACAGCTAAGATAAAGTATGATAGATGAGAAGATAAAGCGAAGTGCTTTCTTTAGCTTTAGATTTATTAGAAATTGGCCATTAATGTTATAGATCAATTTAATTGTAAGATATATTTATTTTAGCTCAACTAATGTTTAAAGCCAGTGAAACAAAGAAGTTTAGGGTATAGTTGCTGCCCTGAGGAGTTGCAGTCATGGAGTGTACACAAATGTCAACTATAATGGATATAAATGGACATTCAAGACAACAATGGAAATGGTATCACAAGGCTTTATGTAATTAATCACCAAATGTGAGGTACAAATAGCCAACGCAATGCAGTTTGGAAGGGGTAGCGATCACTTAGGACCGGAAATTGAAGGAAATCTCTATTGAGAGGGTGGAATGTGAATCCCATTCTTGTTCTCCAGGCCCTCCTCACCCTCAGTCCTCCCTCTATTCAAATTGCCCCACTGACTAATTACGGTGCATTTGCCTTCATGATAAATCCTTTGGCTTCCTTCCCTCTTTACCATTGCTTACCGCCCAACATTCCTTCTTTCTTTCCCATCTCATAAGATATATCCTTCTTCCTGAAACTCACAGCTTCGCCTGATTCATTTCATCCCCCTCTTCTTAATCGTTGTGCTAATTTATCTTCTTTCTTGTCCTTGAAACTATCTTCCACTGTTCCTTTTTTAACTAGTCCTATTCTTTAGCCTATAAACATGCTGAGGTCACACATATCGAATGAAAAGTTCCTTTGACCTACATCCCTACTACCCCCTGGCTGCCAGCATTCTATAGACCAGGGACTGGGAGCTTCACTGTTGAACACATAGATTTTCACTTAATCTTCAATTTTAATATGACATCCCTGCTCTCAGTTACTTTAAACATTCCTCAATTCTATCATGCCTCCCTTATATTATCACACAACTGTTCTTTCTTGTCAATATCAATTTCCAAGGCTACAGCTATTATTTCTATTTGGACTGTCAAACCTACACCCTTAGCACTGACCCCAACTCCAGCTTCAGACTTGCATTTTCAACAAGTTTTGCAACATAACCACATGGCTGATTTTCAGGCTTCTCCTGTTCCTACATCAAATTTGCCCGTACTTTGGAATCACCTGCAGAGGTTACAAAAACACCTATACCAGGTTATACACCAGATATTCTTATGAATTAGACATCAAGGTCTTTGCTTTCAAACTGCTCCTTCCTTATCAAATGTGTCTAACCTCAGTTAATGGTAACACCATTTGCCTAACTGCTCACACTCGGTTCCTGTGAGTCATCATAAACTCTCCTCTCAGCCCTTCATTCCCTATATACCAAATCCTAATATCTCTTCTTCCATAACATTACTTCTACTTTTTTCTTTATATTATCACAGCTACTGCTTTATTTTAGCTGTCTTGAGTTATTGTGGTGGTTTCCCAATTTATTGTCAGTCCTTCCTCTGTCATCCTGCTTTTGCCATCTGTTTTCTAGGGCTAAATCCAATCCTTAAAAACACTCATGGCATGCTAGTAAAACACAAACTCCTCAGCTAATATTCAAAGCTTTCCAGTATATAGCTCAAAGCTTTTTAGGCTTTAATTTTCACTAGGTCCTCATCCCTTCCCATAAACACATGGACACTTTATGCTCAGAAGAGCTCAACTATCACTGTTCACCATTCCCTAGATGTTTCTCATAGTTTCCTTTTTTCATATTTCTGACCACGTTATTTCCTCTGGAATGGGAGAAGGAGAGCCTGGAATGGCCTCCTTCTCAAATCTTCCTATGAACAATTATCAGAATATTAGAGACCTCCACAAAATCCGTGCACTCTTAGGGCAGGAGGAGCCTTCTCGAACTTCATTGGATTGAGATAATGTCTCCTCCCTCAATATCTCTATCTCTTATGTGCCTTATTATAGTATTTATCACACATTCTGCCTTAATTTAGAATTACATATGTGAATATCTGTCTCCTTTGCTGGGCAATGAGTGAGGAAAGATACAGTGTTCTCTTCAGAGCTATGAAATACAAGTATATTTACATAGTCAATATTTATTGATTTTAAGAATAGGTAAGGCCAGTATAGGTAGAATGGGAAATGCCCTGTACAAAAGCAAAGAGAATAGAAAGAAAAAAATGCATTCAAAAGATAGTAGATTAACTAGAACATTTATGAAATGAAACAGTGACATGAATCTTAACTAAGCAGGTAGAGTCGAATGACAGGGTAAGGAGTTTGGCCTTTACTCTGTCACGTCAGGTTTTTAAAAAGACTCTGAATGAGGCTAAGCATCTAATATGTATTTGAACCTTAAGTTTTTCCATCAGTAAAGTGAAGATGATCATTGGAGTTACAACTGTTAGTATTGCTGGGAAGAATGAATGAGACAATTCAGGTAAAAGTCTTGACACAATCCTAAACCATAGAAAGCCTACTCTCAATGTTAACCCCATTAATAGTGTATTAAATACACCACACACACACACACACACACACACACACACACACACTAGTTATATAGTAATATCGAAAATGACAAAATTAGAGAAAAGTTTTCTGTCTTCGATTTCCAGAGCTAGAGAAAAAAAAGAATAAGAGATAGACATAAAACCATTAACGTCCATGAAACGGAGTTGAACAGGTAGGTTCACTAGACATATACTTCCTTCTTTCATCTTTTTTCCCACTGATCCTGCTCTCTCTTTTTCTTTACTTCTCTCTTCTCCTTTGTCTTAGTCTCTTGCTTTAGGGTTGCTTTTTCTCTTCTCCCCTTTCTCACTCAGCAGGATCCACGGCCTTGCTTAGCTCTGCAGGAGGCAACGCTAAACAAGCAACAGCCTCTGCAGGACAACTAGGTACAGCAATTGACTCTTGATCAACTCTGCACAGTCGAAAATCCAACATAACTTTTGTCTCCCCAAAAATTTAACTAGTTATAGTCACTGTTGACCAGAAGCCTTACCGGTAACATAAACAGTCAATTAACATATATTTTATGTTATATGTATTATATATTGTCTTCTTACAATAAAGAAAGCTGCGGAAAAGAAAACGTTATTAAGAAAATCGCAAGAAAGATAAAATATATTTACAGTACTGTATGTATTTATTGGGGGAGGGAGGGAATGCATGTAAGTTGACCCATGGAGTTCAAACCTGTGTTGTTCAAGAGCGAACTGGTAAAGATGAGAAGCCACTGCCCCAACCCAATGTAAAATGGCCTAGAAGCCCCAGTGAGATGGGTCCCTGGGCGCTGGCCCAGCAGGACCTCCAAACTAGTTAATGTTTCCTGGCACAGTAGCAACTAAGACTGGGAATGTTCTGTGAGCCCTAGTGGCAAAGAGCACTAGAGTACACTGAAAAACACCTTCATCTCTGTTAGCATCGGAACCATATAAATGGCTATATTCCAACTGATTTCCAGGGAGAGGGAAAAAGTGGAATGTGCACATCTCAAATGCTTTTTGACCTTGCCGGATGGGAGAGATACTCTGGGTGTGAGAACAGTTAAACGAGCGTTTGGAGTGTTCAGGGTGTCGAGTGCAGGTGTGTGTACATTTGAAAGCTGCTGTTTTATAAGAAGTCCTAGGTGACTCAATAAACACAAGAGCCAGAGCAAAATAATCCCTTTAGCAGGGCTCTCCCCAGCTCAGCCCATTGCCCTGCCAGAAACAACACATTCCAGGAAAAAAGTGTAAATCACACACTGAGGTAATTGTTTCACACTTTCCAAGAATTTGCTTATTAAATTCAAAGTTTTTTTTCAGAAGCAATTCTGAGTCTTATCTTCTGTTTTGTGCTCAAAAAATTTATAAATTTTTTCAAAATGTTGACCTCCACTATATATAAACAAGTCCCTCTAATGTGTTTACTATATATCATCTTTAAAATAGACCAGGTTGAGTTACAAAATGTGAGTTCTAATAAAAGAGGGTTGTTTTCTATATAATGTAAATTGGTAGCCAATATCATGCATCTTTGCAACTCTGAGTATTATAGATTTTGAGATTAGGCGCTATTTAACTAAGGGGGGAAAAATGGACGACATACCTACTAAGGTCAAAGACATTTTCCTGTTGATTAGAGACACCAAAGAATTTCACTCCCAGAGTTTTGCCGAGCCTAATGTTCCCATCCTCAAGGCCACCAGCAATGGAAGAATAGTGTGAAACATCAAGATAAGCTATGGTCTTATATATCATATAGACCATGGTAGGGTTGACCATTAACTGTCCTTTGACCTAGTATATATTTTTATCATCTAAATCATTTTTTCAGTCACCTAGTTGGAGTGGCAGACTGTTAAAAATATTCATCTTGGATCCACCCACATATCTGATAATATGTTAATTTAAGTGCCTCGAGGAGTTTAGAGAAACCATCTTTTATTCGATTCTATCACAAATTTAGTAACCACGACCGATCCTCAAAGAAATAGTTCACTTTTGTTTCTGTCTTTCAAAAACACTTTTGAAGAAAGATGCCCTTCTGATAACAAAAAAGGACCTCTGAAGAATCTACAGTAGAAGAAAGAGCTCTCTCTGGGTACTGTATATCAGGACTACATTTGTATAGTTCAGCAGGAAAGGGCCTGGGTAGGAAACTGCCTTTCAGGAAGAATTCTACACTGAAGAGATGAAATCGGAAATGCATTTGCTACTCATTTGCTTGCATGAAGAACCCCATTCCATTTCAATCTGCCAACATCCTAATTAAGATGATCTGAATCTTAGGTGATCTATTATTCTAGATCTAAGATAGCCCAATCTACATTAGACAAGATGTTACACTGTGTGCTTACACTGAGATGATAAGACCACTGAGCAGAAAAGCATGACTTCTCTCATGTCTGACCCAGCACTTGGCTGAGCTCTCTGTCAGTGCTCAGTAAATAATAGCCAGGCTTTGCTTGTTGTAGGCACAATTTAATCTAACCACTTCTAGTTCTGGTGACAACATATACCTGTGCTCTTTTTTTTTTTTTTTTACATGAGGAAGAGAGTAAAGTATCTTGAGTAGTTCTTTATATGTGTATTTGTCAATATATATGGAATGAACAACACATAAGTGCAATTCCCATTTATTACCTTAATGCTGTTTCTGAAGATCTGATATTAAAGAACATGCTAACGACATTAGCTTTTGAGTCAGTAAAGAAAAGAATGCAGAGATAATGCTCTGTCTCACCAAACTTTGGAAGAATTGGGATCAAATCCCTTCTAAGATAACAATATCCAGTTGTACTATTATCCAAGAGGAGCTATATAATACAGAGTAAATATCCTGTAAAGGTGTTTCCCAAATTGGCTTCTTTCTTTCCTGTCAGTTAAGGAAAGTTACCTGTAATTCTCTAGCATGGAAACTGGGTTATGGCTTGGGTGTCTGGCAAACAAACAAACAAACAAACAAACAAACAAAATATATGTCAATGTTAGACTTGTCCTTTCTCGACATCTCAAGAAAGGCCAGGTGGTCAGTGACATACCCAAGTCAGAGGCCATGCATGTATCCCTTCTCAGTCAATATCTAAAACTATCATTTGTAGGGCTGAGCAACCATTCTTAAGAAATGGCCTTAAGCTTCTTCCTGTGCTGCTGTTGAACAGATAACATTGATGACCTTCACAGTCTGATATTCATTTCCAAAGAGCTGAGGACTTCAATCTAAGAACCTCCAAGAAGACAGAGTTCAAACCAGCTAACCCTCTCTCCTTTTTCTAAGGAAATGAAGATGTTGGTTGGATCTCAGCCTAGGTCACCCTTCCAGTAGCTGAAAAGTTTTCTGAATTCTGTTTCAGAAATGTATCTGTTTCTTTAAAGAGGACAAAAGGACCACTGTTGTGTGCTTTCAGTGGTATCATATGGGGAAATCCTGGTCTTGATTCTAAAACATCTGTAATGCTAGCATGCTGACCTTGCCTATGTTGAGTCCTCCTCCAAAGCAGCCAATTCTGAATCTGCATTGGCCTGGAGAGATCCACTCCATCACAGTGACTCCCTAAGACCTTGCCCTACCCAACTCTTTAATTGCCCATGACAATTTCATTGCTGGAAAAAAAAGCCCTACCGTGTTCTCTCTGCAGAGGGCTCCTTTGACAGCAATCAGCAGGCTTTGGTATCACCTTGGGAGACACTTTCCATGTTTGGCAACCAATCCTGCCCAAGCTGTGATATCTCTTGAAGAAATCTTTGAGGTCTGCAGGCCTGAGGTAGGCAGTGGCTAGCCTTGCTTAGTATGACCTGAGACTTTTGAGAGTGGCTACAGACTCAGCACTGGCACCAAAACTGAATATTGGCCTGGTGAATTCCACTTGTTTTACCCTAGCGACTCCCTAGAACCCTTCCCACCCAACTCACGAATCGTTGGAGGCATATTCATGGCCGGGAAAACAGCCCTACCCTGTTCTCTCGACCAGAGGCTCTTTCAGCAACAAGTAACAGGCCTGAGCTCACATAGCTTTGGAGACAATTCTAGTGGCAGACAAACAGCCCCGGCCTAAGCGGTAGCTAGCCTTGGTGTGATCTGAGACCTTTGCAAGTAGCCGCAGACTCAACACTGGCACCAAATCTGGTGAAATCTGCTCATTTTACCTCAGTGATTCCCTGGATTCTGCCCCACCCAACTTATGTATTACCCGGTGGCTCTTTCCACTGATGAGCCTCACAGGCAGTCTGCAGGCACCCTAGGCCCCGGGGTGCTCTGGACCTTTTGCTAAGCTACCCCAGGTCCAGTACTGGTGGTAACCACCTTGGATCACAGCAGGACCTCTACCACTTGTCTCCAAGTCTAGCATAGGCAGCAACTAACCTTGGATTGCTTTGTAGCTCCTACCAGGTAGCCCCAGGCAGTCACAGGCAATGGCTAACCTTGGCCTGCATGGGAGGCCCCTCCCAAGGGGCCTTAGAACCAATATACCCAGAGGCTGACATCAGACCACCTCAGAGCACCACCTGATTAGCCCCACAAGTGGCATATCCACATGATGGTCTCAACAGGCACACAACCCTGCTGGGGTGAATCCCACTCCATGGGATCAGCCCCCACATAGCAGCTCATGCCATGTGGATTGCCAGTCCTCACAGCTGCTCAGCCTGAGAGTCAATCCCATCCACTGATGTGCTAACTACAACAGGAGAACACACACAGCCAACACATGGGACACTCCTGGAGCACCCAGCATAGGTGATCAGGGAGACTCTGCCACTGGGTCACACAGGGCACCTACTACATAAAGCCACCTGGCCAAAACTGGAAGACCTGACAAATGTACCTAATACATAGAAACAAACATAGGGAGGCAGCCAAATGAGAAAACAAAGAAATATGTCCCAAATAAAAAACAGGAGAAAACTCAAGAAAAGGAACTAAATGAAATAGAGGCAAGCAACCTATCAGATACAGAGTTCAAAACACTGGTTGTAAGGATGCTAAATGGACTTAGGGAAAGAACAGACGATCTCAGTGAGAACTTTGACAATGAGATAATAAGCATAATAAGGACATATAAGCCATCAAAAAGAACCAGTCAGAAATAAATAATATAATAACTGAAATACACTAGAAGGAATCAACAATAGATTGCATGATGCAGAAGATCGAATCAGTAATTTGGAAGATAAGGTAGCAGAAAACATCCAATCAGAATAGTGGGAAAAAAAAAGAAAGAAAGAAAAAGAGAGAGAGAGAGAGAGAGAGAGAGAGAGAGAGAGAGAGAGAGAGAAGAAGAGAAAGAAAGAAAGAAAGAAAGAAAGAAAGAAGAAAGAAAGAAAGAAAGAAAGAAGAAAGAAAGAAATAAGAAAGAAGAAAGAAAGAAAGAACCTAAAACGAAGAAGCCCTAAAGATCCTAAAGACCACCGCCACTAAAATAACGCCCTCCATCCCCCAGACATCGCAAACCCTAAGAACGAAAAAAAATATATTAGTTTAAGGGACTTCTGGGACAACATCAAGTGTACCAACATTCACATCATAGGGGTACCAGAAGGGGAAGGAAAAGGGCAAGGGATTGAAACCTATTGAAGAAATAATGATGAAAATAACTTCCCTAACCTGGTGAAGGACACAGACGTATAAGCCCAGGAAGTGCAGAGTCCTAAACAAGAAGAACCCAAAAAGATCCACACCAAGACACATCAAAATAAAAATGCCGAAGGTTAAAGACAAAGTAAGAATTCTAAAAGCAGAAAGAGAAAGACAGCTAGTTACCTACAAGGCAGCTCCCATAAGACTGACAGTTGATTTCTCAACAGAAACTGTGCAGGCCAGAAGGGAATGGCATTGCAAGTTTTAAAAAGCAAGGACCTACAACCAAGACTACTTTACCCAATAACCCTATCAGTTAAAATTGAAGGTGAGATAAACAGCTTCCTGACAGAAAAAAAGCTAAAAGAATTCATCGCCTCCAAGCCAATATTACAAGAAATGTTAAAGGGACTTCTTTAAGAAGAAGGAGGAAAAAACCATAAATATGAATAACAAAATGTCAATGATGTACCTACCAATAATCACTTTAAATTAAATAGATTAAATGCTCTAACCAAAAGACACAAGATAGCTGAATGAATAAGGAATCAAGACCCTTACATATACTGCCTATAAGAAACTCACTTCAAATTGAAAGACACACACAGACTGAAAGTAAAGGGATGAAAAAAATATTTAGTGTAAAGGGAAATTAAAAAAAACTGGGGTAGCAATGCTTATATCAGACAAAATAGACTATAATGATGGTGTGTGTGCTGTATAGGTGAAAAGTAAAGAAATAAAGGGTAAGAACATTATAAAGTTGGAAATGAGCAAAATTTTAGAATGCTTCTTGCTTTCAGGATTTTGGTTTTGGCCTTGAAAGGTCAACAAAAGAATGTAGGCTTTGTTAGGAGTTAGATAGTCATTGAATTCTGAAATCCCTCTAGCTATACACCATTCAAAAATTAAAAATACTGAAAACCTAGTTCAAGGTGATAAACTTACCAATCTATCTTAAAATAAAATGTATAATCATAAGCATATTTTCAATTCTTGGATGTGAGTGCTGAAGCTCTATTTCTAAAATTAGTGAATTCTGTTCTCCATTTCCATGTATAAAAAAATCTCACAGTCCTGGGAAAACACTTAAAAAAAAAAAATGAAATACAACAAATAAGGCATGCTGCCGAGTCCTGGGGGAGAAGTTTCCCAGAGTCTTTGAATTTCCTCCTATCTTCCTTCTTTACAAGGTTTCTAAGGCGAAGTAGTCCTTTTCTACAGCCTCTCAAACAAGGTAAAAAAGAAAAATACCCCCTAGATATATTCTTTAGATTTTCTATTATGCTTCTCAAGTTCCCAGTAGCTTCTGAAGTAAACCTAAGGTGAATTCTGGAGTTATTTTTTATTACGTTTTAATTTTAGTTCCTCTTTTAGGTCTAAGATGAAATAAATGATCATAACTGCTATCCTTAGAGATGCATTTCATGGCACAATTCATACATGACCTGTGCAAGGTCAGTCATAGAAAGAGGGCTGACATGATAGATAACAAGTCAAATCCACCTTTTAGTCTTGGAGAACTTCAGAGTAACCTATTTAAGTTTGCTCTACTTAGTGCGATACAGCAAGAAAATTTTCTGTTTCTGTGTAGGGACCTCACTTGGGTAGTGTCAATCAGAGACATAGGAAGAGTTACTTACTGCTCAAATCACTGATCGTTAGGGGTCATTTTTTGCTACATCATCAGCCTTAGTGCAAGTAGCGGCAAGCCGACCTAAATACTGTCCACAAGACCCCGGGTTTCAGCCACACCACATGTTTTCACATCACTAGATCTTTGCATGCGCTCTTCTCACTGCCCATTATTTTCACACTGGCAAAAATCCCTCCCCCTACTTAAAACAGCAACTCTCCTGTAAACATTTCCTTGATACCACCCCCAATTCAGGTTCATTTTTTCCTTCTCTGTATGCTCATAGAAATTTGTCCCTACCTCTATTAGAGTATTTATCAGATTCTATTTTAATTATGTGTCTGCTGTCTCTACCACTAGAATATAAAGGCTTGCACATTTACCTTTATCTATGACTTACTGTGTGCCAAGCACTATTCTAAGCATTTTAGATATGTCGGCTTGTTAATCTGCATCACAACCTTTTGAGGTAGATATTAACATTACCTCCATTTCACAAATGAGGAACCTGAGGCACAGAGAAGTTAAGTAATGTTCTCAAGGACACATAGCTTGGAAGTGTCAAGAGTTGAACTCAGGCAGTCTGACTTCAGTCTGAGCCTCTCCCATTATTCTTTGTGTTTGCCTATAGGACTAAGGAAAGTGGTTCACAAACATCAAACGAATAGAAAGAACAATCACTCTGATTTCTCCATAGCTTCCTAAGCTTAAATTTAGAAATGTATTTTGTTTTAAAGTTGATTTCACCTTCTACCTCTACTATGGATGAGTTCATTCATCCAAAGATAATTCAGCCCAGATTGGGGAAGGAAAAACTACTTGGGAGGTAGAAAGCCTGGACTTTTGCTAGCTCTACTATGTTAAAGTCTCGGACTCTCAGTACCTCCTTCAGGTTCCGCATCTGTAAATACCTACAAAGCCTCTCCTCACAGCTTTTAGATGTACCGTGTGCATAGTATGACATGAAATTCTGTGGAACAGAAATATTATTAACAAGAAAAACACTTAAGTTATTCTTTGTAAAGTGACATGACTCAAGGTAGACATCTGCGCTTTGGGGATGATTCAAATGAAGAGATTTTTTTGTGTTGTTGTTTGTTTAGAAGTGAAGAATACAAATCGTTAAGAATTATATGTCTTTGTTTTTCCTCCTAATATTTCAATTCTTATCTCTTTCATGTTGTGTGAGGATCCTGGCTTCCTGAGCATAACACGCCCTGCAGGAAATGGGTCTTCTTAGAGCCTGTGGCACTGGTTTCTGGGAGCTTGTGAAATGCAGATTCTGGGACCCCATTGGGAGGTTCTGATCCATCTGAGGCAGAGCATGGGCAGGTAGTC
The DNA here is from genome assembly GCF_014176215.1 of Rousettus aegyptiacus. Classification (NCBI taxonomy): domain Eukaryota; kingdom Metazoa; phylum Chordata; class Mammalia; order Chiroptera; family Pteropodidae; genus Rousettus; species Rousettus aegyptiacus. The sequence continues at coordinate 98,741,170 of NW_023416306.1, forward strand.
TGCTTTTTAGTAAATGTGGATATTGTCTCTCTTTAATATTATGTACTTCCTCCTCACTGGGTTATTTTCTTTATTCCGTCTCAATATCTCTCCATAAAATGAGCCGATTTTAAAGCGTCAAATTCAAATTGGCCCTGGTGAACAGAGCTACTAATTTTTGACACAGGTCTTTTATTAATTTAGGTGATACACCATCTCTGCGGTCCACTCTGGCACCCACCTCCCCATCCGCACCCCCACACACTCCACTCCACCCCCTCCACACTCTACGCCATGAAGAACAGGTTTTTAAGCTTCAAATCAGCGATGTCATGTCCCTGTGCACTCCAGAACCCTCCCCCTTGCTGACCATAGGCCACTCGGCTTCCTTTGCACACTCCTCCCTCTCGCCCTGGCTGCAGTGGCTTGCTCACAGAACGCTGCTTCCTGAAGGAAGCCCTCCGTGATGTCCCAGCCATAATCGCTTCTCCCAGACCAACTGCTCATTGCTCCCTTTTCTTCTATGGCACATCACGGTCCCTAAAGCCATGATTATTAGATTTAAGTCTGTCTACCCACTGCACCACAAGCTCCAGGAGACAGGTATTGAGGCTGACTGCTCATCAAGCAATGCCAGTGAGGAGCAGTGCTCCAGGTGGTGACGAAAACAGGCTCTGGGGCCAAGGGATCCAGAATCAAATTCTCGCTCTGCTCCTTAGTATCTGTGTGATCTTAAGCAAGTTACTTAACTTCTCTGGGCCTCTATTTTCATCCGGGATTAGAAAAGGTCTGACTTACAGACTTGTTGTGAGAATTAAATGAAAGAATACACAGGAATGCTGTAGCATACTGTCTGGCATGGGGAATGCAACCAATACAGGATAGCTTTTAAAAAGAAAGCACTCCACATATTTTCATTAAATAAATAAAACACAACGGAGTTTTCAGTTGTGTCTTTTCTCTCATCACCACCACCCCGGCCAAAGCATTAGCCCAGGCAACTTCTCCCTGCAGCCCGCTCCTTAAAAGAGCTCCGCTTCTGCCCTGAGAAGTCTGCTGAGTACACGCTCCATTCCAAATGTTATTAGTTCCAGCTTTGATCCTTTCATCACGTCACTTCCTAAAATATGTGCTCATGTGCCAAGCCACCTCTCTTCCTTCCTTCAAGTATTTCCTGAAATGTGACCTCCTCCATGGAACCTTCTTGAAGTGGAACTGAGCTCATCATTCCACCCTCTGTTTCCAACAAATAAGTTAAAGGTTGTTGTTTGAGGTTCCAAAGCTATAAATCATCTGAGCTTTCTGCTGGCTGAATGGTCTCACCATTGCGGGGAAGGTTGGGTTTCTTCTCTGTCTGAACTTAAGAACGTGAGTCTAAGAGGGCAAAGGGTTTGTTTAACTTGCTCTGTACACATTCAGCACAATACCAATCCACATGGATGCTGAATAAATGTGACTTGATGATGATTTAATTACTTTGTCCATACCAGGAATAGAACCTAGAACCCATGAACTCCCAAATCTGTTTCCCTCATGTTACAATACATTCTGATGCTGAGTCTATTACGAGACTGGTTCTCTGCACTTGCTTTCACAAAAGAACGAATACAAAAAAAGAAAAATTACATGAAAATATCAAATTAGTAAAATTATTTTCTACATCGTGAGTCCACAGATACCTTTAGAACATTGTATTAAAAGGTGCCTCATTTAAAGTTTAACTGCATATGCTTTATGAGTTATTTTGTAAATCTAAAACGAATAACCCAAACATGTCAATACTCATTTTTAAAGTACTTGTTGTATTCGGTGCATGCACCATTATGGAGAACTTACACTCAGAGCAAAAAGATTTGTAGCAAAGCATATGACCTTCTTCCCACTACAATGACCATCCCCTAATTAGGCAATGCATCTGATAGTCATTAACAGGAATGAGATAATGAATCACTTTCTCTCTTCTTTGTTAATTTGCTGTAACCAAGCGGCTAATGGATGTCAGAGCTGAGTGATTGCACTGATTATAGTGATTTATAGTTGCAACAAAACAATTTAAAACCATTCTGATTATTCATGTTTAAGATGCTTTATGTTTTGTTTACTAAATGTTTTATGTCCCTCTTTCTTCCATCCCTAAAGTACTGTCCTTTTCCTACCCTGCCACATTTCACAAAAAGACCTGTTCCTAGAAAACTTGAAAGTTATAGGCTTTTTTTTATTGTTTTAAGCTAAGCCATTTCATTTTGTTTACATCTATCTACCTATCTACTTATCTATCTATCTATCTATTTATCTATCTATACAGATAGATAGATAAACCTTACGCAGTCAACACTAAAAGCCTTAGGGGTAGAAAGAAAACTTCAGTGGTGCCTAGTTCAAAAGAAGACAGAAATAAGAGGAAATAAGGCAAACTTCAAGCCACTTACCTTGGGGCTTCCAGTCCCTTCCCCAGCCTCCGCAGACACATCAGTAGCCAGGATCTCGGCTTTGATGGTATCCAGAGCCCTGAGAATCCAGCTGTGTTGTCGTTTGATTTGCCTCTGCAGCTCCTTCCATTGACTTGCAATCATCCGCAGCATGTCCTTTAGTCCTTCTCCAAGAAAAGGGGAAAGCACAAGTTACGGACTTGACTGCATTGGTACCATTATTATTTTTTTATTTAGTAAATTAAATGGTTATTTCGAACAACAAACGTAATTTTAAATGACAATGACCATCACCTGCCGTATCAGTACTTGTCACACAAAATAGAGACTGGGAATTTTTGACTTGATATAAGGCATGAGGACTCAAAAATGGTATATCCACACAGATTCATTGTTTGGAATTGACTTTGATTCAGTAATATTGACTAAAAAAAGTGCATGTGGAACAAAATCGCAATGAATAAAATTTATTAACTATAGCTTCACATTCCAAATAAAAGATCCTGTGTGTATTTGTGTGGAGACTTAATAATGATCAGAAAAAATGTATGGAAATAGGTAAAGTTATTTCAATGAGAAATACAGTAAATGGGCCAGAATTAAGAGAGCAGTCTTCAGCATTAGCGCATCCAATTAATGCCGCTCTTTTCTTATTTAGCTGTGGTAAGCTCAAAGCAAAAGCCAAATTGTAATTCATCCTGTCTTATGGTCTTTTACTACCGGGATAAGTATAACCAAATGACAAAACTATTTTTTATTTACAATCTGCTCCTCATAAATGCATTAAAACTGGGGTAAGAATTGGTTTAAGGCCAAAACTCTGCTAATGCAATGACCAGCAAAGAACATGCAAAACGTACATGTGTGTGAATTGGCAGGGAAATAATCAGGCATCTCTAGACTGCCAGTCTTATATCTGTAATGATATCTATAAGTACCTCAATGCATATGCATTATAACTCCACGCACAATTCTCATTCATTATCTTAATGTTATTTCCAGAGCACCTACATCAAAAAGCATGTCAATGTGAAGTTTTCAGGAATGTGATTTCAATTGAAACTCAGGCGAACAGCAAGCCCAAAATAAAATGAACAGACCATTTGGAGGCAGTATTTCATCTTATAAGTATCACAGCATTGTATGCAGTATATGAAACATTTATAAATCTTGAAGGTCAATCTGATAATGTAAATATTAATAATACATAAGGAGGTGAATATATGCAGTAATTTACAGCAATGCTTCTTCATTCTTAATAGTCTGGAGACATAAAACTTGCAATATTTCAGGAGGATTTACCTGCTTTGTGAGATGCAATAAGCTCGAGAAGTTGGTGTCCTTCCTCCTCCACAGCTTCCTTGAGAGCACAATGACTGTCTACATTCAACTTAAAACTCTGCAAGGAAAAATATGAGCATCAAACCCCGGCAAGGCAGCTAAACATAAAACATCCATACAAAATTACTCACTACTTTTTATCAAGAAACAAACGGTCCAATTCACCCAATAGACAAACTAATTTGCAGTACTAAAAGCTATTGATATTTGGGATCTGGGCTCAAAATGTTTCCATTAGATTAGCAGAGTGCATCTGTTTGGAAACAGCTGACAAATCTAGAAATTCATTAGGTTTTTATGAAAAGTCATATCCCATAGGCTATATTAAGAGTAGCAGTATTCTACAAAATACACTAAATTTCTACCAACACATAGGAGCTCTTTTCTTCACTTTTTAAAAATGTTAGTGATAGTACTATTTATGAAACCATAAGAAAACCCGGTAGTAGCAATTATATTAGCCTTATGTGAACATATGCAAATCCATTAACATAGTAGGGCTTGAATCAGCTCTGTTTCTCAAATATCACACAAACCATAGAACACCGAGGTGGATTGAGCAGTCGAATACTTTCCAAATCTTTGATTTTTAAAAGTTCGTTCCTTACAATGTGACACTGCTTTATAAATGAATAAATCAAGCATATCAGTGGCATTTTTCACTCATGATAGCCATCCAAAAAACAAAACCTGCTGTCATGGCCGAATTCCAACTCAGAGCCATTTCTTTCCGGAAGCATTCCTTAATGCCTTACGTGGAGTTAATTAGTCCCCTCTCTCTGTTACCTCTGCTCATTATACCTGCTTCTATTGTAGAACTGGTCATACTGTATTCTGCTTTATTTCTATACTGGGCTACCAAATTATAAGCAATTTGAAAGAACTGCCAGTTTCGCATTTATCTCCAACTCATGTCACATACGAGGTGTTCGATAAATGTTTCAGGGAAGAGTGGATACCCATTGAACTGGATCAATAGTACTATCATTTCAATATTTTTTTAAAAATCATAGGTGGTTTTCCAAGGATTTTTCCATCTCTGGAGTGTTATAAGTGGTTTCTATCACAGGAGGTCCAATGGAGAGTAATCATAGTAGCCAATCTGTTGAACCAATGGTAAATCTTCAAGATAAAAATCCATTCCTTCACTTCACTAATTAGAACAAGCACGGATTTTGAAATATGACATGCCAAATTTTGCTCTCACTAAATATCTGCTGAGCAAATAGCTGTATGCACTGCACTGGACTTAGTATTAAGAATATTTACAAAAGTTAGAGATGATACAGTCCCAATTGGAATGCAATTTGGATGAAAGAGATTAAACAACCACAAATTGTGAAATTGGGTATTCACTCACTCATTCATTTAGAAACCACGCATCATGCCTATTCTGTACAATGTGCTGGGTAATAGTGATTAAGGGGGTATTCAGCATGGCCTCTGGCACCAAAGGGCACCTGCACATGCTACTAGGAGAAGGAAGTGCATCCTGAGTCCTCTCGAATGTCCACTGGTGAGTCTGGGCTCTCCTTTCCTTAATGGAGAAAAGGGGTCATTTTAAAGCTCAGAAGAAAAGGCAAAGCATCAAAAATCAAAAGAAGTTGAAAATGATGGAGATAAAGACAGACATATCAGGCCTTAAAGTATAAAGATAAGAATTTTGACTAAAAAAAAAACTGACTGCAAAATTCATTTGACTAGAGGCACACGAAATAATAAAGTTCAGCCAAATATGACAGAAAGTGACAATATTAGGTTTCCCTATGGGGGTCCACTATTTCTTGTATTATCCTCTTTCAGTTACAGGTATTTCATTGAATAAAATAAAATACGGCCATGTATGGGAAGTCTGATGTTCCTGGCCAATCCACGCGATATGATATTTGTGAAAAATTAAATATCTACTATATTATAGCCAAAACGTGGCTGCATTTACTTCTTGCCATCGCAGTGGAAATTCTCAACTCTGAAGCAATGTCATGCAGAATGAGATACTTGTGTTTCAAGGAGAAGGGTCAGGGTAAAGAAAAACACACAAGTTCAACCCCATAGTGCCAAAATTTAGGAAGAAACCTATTCTAGAGATTTCCTCATAACTGTACATTTATCCTGGTGCTCTCTTTGATTCTCTGTTTACTTACAACGAACTTGTGCTGAATGGCTGGTAATCATAAGCTTCTAAAGAGGTACAACAGGCCTACATCTCAGAGCAAAAGAGAACCTAAGGACCTGTAAGTAGGTTGAATAACTGGACATAACCGAAGCCAAGAGTATAGAGTCGATGCAGCTGGATCTGGTTCTGCCTCAAGTTGGTGCAGAAGTATTTGATTAGGAAATTGTAAAAGATGAGGTATTCATTATTAGGAAAAAGATAAGCTGATAAGCTTGAGGCTGTAGAAAAGAACCATTTAACATCTACTACCCAAATGCTACAATATTGCTTGATTTTCAGGTGCATCCATTAACCATTAATGATATCAACTAAGGAACTCCCGGCGGGCCTCTGAGAAGCAGCCAAGCAGGCACAGCAACGAAACTATCCATGAAGCTCCTGGCTGCTAAAGGATTCTGTAGTAGGTTCTCCCCATTCGGCCCCTGCCTCTTTCCTAAGGAAGGAAGCTTAGACAAAAGGGTTTTCTTTCCTTTTCTTTTCTTTTTCCCTTTGAACTTGGTACTTGGACATGTTTCCATTTTTGTGCTGCTAACATATTTCCTCAGTGACACCTATGGTATATAGTCCCTCTGCAACCTCCATGACACTCTCTGAAAACGCAGGGCATTTTTTGAAGATTTAATTTATGTCAACAACATTGCCATAGACAGGTGACGCAGTGCTATGTCACCGATTATGTGAAATTCCATAAATATGAGTGAACTGGGCCTTGTGGGACACCAGATCTTTTTTAGTGTCTTTAAAGCAGCATGTAACTGAACATCTAGAAGCGAATAACTAAGGAAATGGAAAATACAGTGACTGAGACAAAGGACTAGATTATCAAAAAGATAATATATTCGGAGGTTGACCAATGGATATTTCCATTACTGTGGCTTCTAGCTTCGCCAGCTTGTACAGATCGAGGTAGATTATTCCTCGGCAGGATCCGAATTTGGGTAAGCATGTTGATTGTGCTTTGGTCATGATCAAACCTTACAAAGCAGATAAAATACTACATCTAATCTTATTCCATTCAAATTTCTAAAGAGCTCCATCTGATGCGCATGTGGAGGTCATGTGGATATGAAATGAATCCAAGGACATATATGCCTGGATGGACAAAACTATGACAAATGTGAAGAATGATTACTCATCAGGGGTAATAATAATAGATGCGGATAGCCTGGTACAGGAAATAGTGGGAAAGACCAATATCACATTCAGGGGCTTGAAGATCCAAAGTGGCTCAGCCTTAGCAGCATCATATCATGAATACAGACTTTCAGTCATCCCCATGGAATACTGTTTGTGTCTGCTAGGTCCACTGAGGTCCCTGAGTTTTATGATGTTTGTGAACAGAGAAGCCAAAAAGAGTTGAGTCTTTCCTCACTTAATTTTAGGTTTTTTTTTTGTTTTGTTTTGTTTTGTTTTTTTAGCCTAAATTAATATAATAGATGTTTATTGAGCAGTCTCTGCCAGGCCTATAGATACAAAAGTTAACATTACAAAATCTTGGCACACACAGCTTATATAGTCTATTGGGTAAAACAGATAAGAGAGCGAGTGGCCACATATGACCCCGCATAGAGTAAATGTGTAATTAGGGTTTGGTATGCCATATAGAATGGGGGGGCCTTAAGCAAACCGAACAATAAAATACCTTGCCCAATGAGATTTAATTTAAACATGGATGTGTGTATGTGTGTGTGTGTGTGTGTGTGTATGACATATACATATATATATCATGGTGGTCACGTGAAAACAAGACTGTGGGCTATATTCCACATCAGTGTGATAAGTGCTGGGTAGGTGCTGTGGGAGCCCAAGCTGGGAGCCAGGTTCTGCAGAGCCTGGCAGGAAGCTCGTGGAGAAAGGACTGATTTGTATGCAGGCCTAGAGACACCCTTTATTGTAGCAGGAAGCAGGGAGCAACTAGCAGCTTAGTGTGACTGGGACAGAGTGTAAGCAGGGCGAGGCGCGGGGTGGGGGCGGCGAGGAGCTGTGGCTACGCGTGGTACTTAACTCAAAGAGCCATGAAAGAGCCATGAAAGAGCCATGAAAGACGATGTGACAATATGGGCGAGTGACTGGTGCAGTTCTGTGTTCTGGAAAAATCTTTTTGGCTGTTGTGTAGAGTTGATTTTAAAAGGGCAGACTGGAGACAAGGAGGCCATTTAGGAGGCTGCTGTGGTAATATAGGCCAGATGTTTCTGCATACTCATATTTTTTTTAATTAAAAAAAGGTATGCTTTTTCTTCTAAATGAATGGAAGAAGAAAAAATGGAGAAAATCTTCTGTCTTTTTAAGTTTTTCTCAGTGCGTGAGAGCAGCATGTGCCAGAATTTAGTTCTTTGGCTGTTCTGATGATAAATACCAGAGGTTATTAGTCAGGAGTCTCCAAATGTGAAAGACATATTGAACTGATGAACTTTTACTCCCACTGTCATTTTAAAGAGATAGTATATATGCTGATGAATAAGGCGCTTGATGACACTTTTTCTTCACACAAAAGATTTTTACTACCCTAAGAAAATGAAAACTTGCTTTTTTTTTCACAAGGGCAGGGGGAAGCCTGTATGCTCTGTCAGAAGTGCAGAGGATTAAAAAGTCACCTGCTATCTGCCGCAGGCCACCTCCACTGAGGTTCCACTGATGGTGCCCAGCACCATCCCGCGTTCCCAGAGGGGCTCTAGGTGGGAGAGAAGCCAAGGTCCCTGTGCAGCACCTGGCAGTTTCTCTTCTCCTCTCCCCAATGCCATCCATAGAGGATGGTCAGATGGTCCTCAAAATACAAAACGTACCTTCCAAATGCCACATGTGCCAAGAACTGCAAGATTTTGATTAGCAAACATTTCTTTGTTTAAGAACCTCCTAAAAACTTGGTAAGACATACAGCCATTAAAACGAAGAATCTGAAATGACTTGAAAAATACACAGAATGCATTACAAGCCAAAAACGAAGATAAAAAATTATGCCTCTGATAAAATTACAGCTATGTAAATGAATAGACCCAGTGCGTAGAAAAAGAAGACTTATAGGGAAACACGACAAAATATTAACTTCATTTGTGCAGGGTAGGACTTGGAGTTAACATAGTCTGGCCTTATGGAATGAGTTCTCAGTGCTTTCGCTTTATGAAACATAAAGTGAAAATAATACTACCTAACTTCTAGTTTGTTGTAAGAATTAGAGGTAACGATCGTAATGATCGTAAAGCACCGAAGCAGTGCCTGGCAACGAGTGGGCCGAAACAAAAATCATTACGGACTCTTAAATTCATTTTCTCTATTCTCCAAATGTTCTATGATGGCCTATTTAGGTGACGAGTGGCGCTCACTGTTGAGGCTCTCTGAACGCCTCAAGTGCAGATAGATAGGTACCAGGACCTCTTTGCCTTTGTCACCGCCCAGCACAGGCCTGCCCACAGGGGGCACCAGCACACAGAAGGCGCTATCTGAGACTCAGGGAAGGAGTACAGCCTGAGAGCCCGTTGATCAGGGTCTTCCTTTTGCTTTTGGTGTGTGCCTTTGGAGGAGCCATCTAACTTTTCCAGGCTTCTGTTTCCTTATCTACAATCCCGGCATTTGGACTTAATATTTTCCGGTCCTGAGACACTTTGATTTTATCTTAAGCCAGGCAGTTAAGGATAGGTGTCTTGGGAGAGTTTTTCGTTTATTCTAAACCAGAAAGTTTTCAAAGGCGGAAGAATCCCAAAGGCTATCTAACCATTCATCTACCCCAGGGCAGTTCTGTCCCTCAACCATCCCAGGCAGATGTGTCCACTCTATTTTTAACTATCTCCAAGGAAGTTTCTTTTATCTTCTCATCCTGAGTCCGCAACAGTTCTCCTCAGGAATGTAAGAGTTCTGCGCAGAGCAGCAAGAGCTTAGCTTCCCCCTGCTTCAGATTCTTTTGCCAAGTCACCTCTCCAGTGTAGGAGTGGGAAATCAGAAACGTCGTGAGAATACACCAACAAAACCCACAGATTCAATTGATCACCAAGCCCTGCCAAGTTATTTCTCCATCCTTACCATGGATTTAGGCCCTCGTCATCATCCCTTGCTAGGCTGACTTTGACAGCCTCCAGGCATGACCGCTTTAAAACTACATTTATTCTTATTTGTCACATGCCTATGAAGGGGCAGGCATTGTCCTAGGCTTGCAGAATGTAGCTGTGAAGAAGATGAATATAGCCCCTGACCTCGCAGAGCTCACAGGGTAGTGAGGGGGTGAGGGTCATGCATCTTATAAACAGGGAGTTGCGACTGACTGTGTCAAGGGGCTATGACATGGCGTAGGGCGGGGGTGACGAGCACGGCCTCTGGAGCTGGACAGTCTGGATTCCAATTCTGGCTCCTCCACACCCCCTGTGTAACACATTGGCCAACTTCTTGGTACTCAGTTCTGTCATCTGCAAAAAGTGGAAAATGCCAGTTTCGGCTTTGTAGGTTGCTCTGAGAATGAAATGCCTTGATGTCTGTAGAATAGAGCCTGACATGTCATACTATTGCAATAAAAACATTTTATTACATAGAATGGTCTGTCTATAAAACTCAGAAAAACATGCTCTTCTTCCTAAAACCCTCCAATGACTTCTCAAGGTTGAAGAACAAGGTCCAGCCTCTAGCAAGACCTACAGAGCCCTCTAAGGTCCCAGCCAGGTCTGCTTCTCCAGCCCCACGTCTACCTTGAACTGTGCCTGAAATGCGTAAAGCTCCTTTAAGATTCTGCTCTTGCATCTCTGCCTGAAAAATCTGTCTTCCCTACCCCTGGCTCAGCCTTGCTCAGCCTTCAAAATCCATCTCAGGCGTCACCCTCTCTAGCAGGTTTTCCTTGACCATCTTCCATCAGCCCAGTTTCCTCATCTCAGCATCCTCGGTACCCATGCAGAGCTCAAACCTCTATCCATTACAGTGTTGTATAACTATTGATAATGTGTCTGCGTCCTACACATCGGTTCCTGGAGAGTAGAACTTTTCACTCATTTTTGTATTCTTAGTGCCTAGGACAGTGCCTGGCACAGAGAATATGACTAACAAACATTCCGGAAGAAAATGAATGAAGATTTGTACCAAAAACCTACCATGTAGCTTTCAAACTGCCCACAGTGTTTTGGGAGATATTGGTGTAATCATTCTTCACTTGGAAGTAGTTGATAAATGTCCCCAAATTTTACTCAGTGAACACCATGTAAATGAGCTGTCATGTTCCTTCGCTTACAAAATTACTTGCCAATTACACTTAGATGATCCCAGTGTAATTGCCATGTAAACTGTACCCTGGCTGAGATAGCCCAAATCATCAATTTAACTTTACTCTCTCATCATATGGTACTTAGCACATAATTAAACAAATGGTCAGCCACCACCACAATTGTATATCTCCCCCACGAAATGAAGTGGCTACATTTGTCATTGATTTATCAATTATGACAATATGCAACACACCTCCAGCTAGAATATCAGAAGCTTAAAAAAAATTAAAAGTACTATATATTCTTGAGAAAAAAGTTCCAAGTTGATGATTAAAAAAAAAAGATAAGCATTATAAAAACTTCGCTTTCCTTTCAAAAAGAGAGAAGGCACTAAGATATAGACAAAAATTCTCATTCTTCCTGAAACCTCAGATAATAAAAACATCTCCAAGCATTTGAAAGTGAATTTAGCTCTTCAAACAATTCACAATTTCTTTCAACAGTTGCTTTGTGTGTGCGCGTGTGTGAAAGGTAAATGTATTTTACTAAAGCTGACATTCTTTCCTGATAGACTTGAGACTATCTTATACAAGAATTAGATAGATGGGAGAGATCCTAAGTGCTGATGGTGCCTCTTAGTGACCAAATTTTCATTTGTTTTTCTGGATGTCTCCACTGCACCTAGCACAGGTAATCACGCTGACTTCCCAGCATGGCCACACTAGGCCAAATGCATCCTCAAACAGAGGTTCTGTCTAAAGGGCAGAACAATTGACTTCCAGAAGACACTGCTCTGAGGCCCGGATTGAAAAAGAGGTCAGTGCCAGCCCAAATATCTTTCTACCTCCTGCGGTGGAATAATTGATGTGCAACAGCCCCTACAGATGTGGAGTCACCAAGGTGATGGATGAATATAAGTATATTATTCACACGTACATCTGCTAATATGCAGGTCCCAGTGCAAACACCAGGACTTAAGAATATTATGTGGATTTAGGACAATCCCTGAAGGACTCCAGTTCCATTAAAAATTTGTTTGGCAGCCTGGGGCAGATCTATTACAACTCCCTCATGCTTCGTGCATTTGAGAGGGGGAACCAAACTGCTTTGAAAATAAATTTAATAAATTTTGTAATGTCAAGTCATTAACATCCTGTCTAGTCATATACAGTCTTCATATTTTGAAATAGCAACATTAACCTGTGGAATTTTTTAACCTTTCTAATATCCAAGTTAACATTTTTATTATCTTTGTGTTTTCTTCCAAAGGGGAGGAATTACATCCTGAAAACAGAAGAAAACATTCCTATTTTTTTCCCATAGGTGCTTTTCTTGTCACAAACATACCAGACAAAACCCAAAAATCTCTGTGACCAGAGTCCATTTTGGGTTGGAAATAGTAGAGGAAATAATTTAACTTGCAGACATTCTCAGTTATTGTTTGATAATTTATAATATTGATTATAATTTGCTGCCTATAATGGTTGTAGCGCTGCTTTTACAAATGTTCATTCATTCATTTAGCAGAGATCTTTAGTACCTATTACTCACGTGCCAGGCTGGGTGTCAGAGGAGACACTAAAGAGATACAAGCCGTCCCTCAAGTAGGTGACAGTCACAGGTGAATTGCTAAGGAAAGGCTGGATGGGAAGAAATGCAACTTCTCTAGGAACACCCGAGCTCCTGATACCACATGATTTCAGGTCTCTAAGGAGGATGTGCATGACTTCCCCAAATGAACAAAGCATCCTCACAGACAAGGTGTTTATTCGATCTTCACAACCACCTCCGATAGATACAACAGGCATTTTTCTGGCTAATGTAAAGATCTGTTTTGGGCCTAAAACAATTCACCTGGTATAAATGATAAAACAATTCACCTGGTATAAATGGTATATCATTTATACCAGGTGAATTGTTTCAAGATTCCAAATTCCATGTAACACTGCAGATAAGTAGGACCTGCACATGGTAGGTGAGAGAGTTAGGTCACACACTGACTCTCGTCCATACACAGTGTCCTTCAGCCTGCGCATGAACCCGCACAGTTCAAGGCCAGTCTATAAACTTTCTCTCCAACACTTAGCACACAACCATTTTGTAAACGGAAAGTGTTTAATAAATTCAGCATTTCCCTGGTTTTCTAACTTAAAAGTCATTATATTCTAAAAAGAAGAGGAAATAAAGTAATAAATTAGTAAAATGTCTGAGCGCCAACAATTTTCAAAACAATCAGAACTGCTGCGTATTATGGCCCAAGAGCCCTTAAACCAAATCAGGCAAAAAGTATATCCCCAGGTGCTTTAGACAGTTCAGGGATCTTTTTTAACTGAAAAGGGAAGAGAACACTATTATCTCCTAGAGACACAGAATTAGAGCTATACAAGCAAAGGAATGTGGTCCAGGATTTTTACAGGTCCAGAATGAGCATGTCCAGAATAAGCTTCCTGTCCCCACACATCAACCTCAAAATGCCTGCATGCTAAAAATTCCCAACAGGCCTGTACATCCCCAAGCCACCCAAGGAAGTACCTCAAGGCTGGGAGTTAACTATTTCAAATCCCCCAAAGAGAAGCAATGCTGCTTCCCACTAAACTTTCGGCTACTCACCTTAAACTGAGGGGAACCATGGGGGAGAAGCAAATTGAACTTCAAAGCCCCTACGAGGCCACCAAGCTCTGCTCAGCAAGGCTGAGGGAGGTGGCAGCCAAACCCACACTGCTCAGGCTTTTGAAGTCTGACCAGCTGCCTCCCATTAGCTGAGCAGTGTAGCCACATGGCAGCTGCTGGTCTTGTGAAGTTCAACTTGCTTGGGCCAAGGCTGCCTATCATCTCAGCAGGGAAAGGTAGGCAGGAAGAGGTGGGTACCGGGAAGTGGAAATAAAGGAAAGCCTGTTATCTTAACTTCAAGCTATGAAAATGGAGCAGAGGTAGAGATAGGAAGTCAAGCAAAAGAAAAGCATCTGAATGTATTTGGGGGATTTTACTTATATAGCTAAAGACTCTGTGAGAAGTATATCGTTTTTCTTCTGATATAGATGAGAGAGCTATTTAATTTAAAAAAATGTGATATAACATGAAGAGCTAAATGTAGATGATAAGTGCACGAAAGTATCTGTACCGAGATTTTGTGAACAAGACACATTATTCGTTTAAAACAATCAGTTTTTGTAAATCCTTAGGGTAATGACACAATAAGGAAAATTTTTCAAGCCCTTCAAGGGTACCGAGACTGTACTGCAGGATTTTGGTGCTTCTGCGCCACCTTGTGGTAGCCACCTCATATTGCAGGTACCAATCCTAAAACGAACAGCAAAGTTCTGGAAGGTGAGCTCTTTAAAAGCTACCCCTATAATACGAACTCAAAACTCTACACACACAATCACTTTTTAGGATCTATAGCAAAAGCTGTCCCTACAGTATGACATACTTTCATTACATGGGAGCCTTGAGTTGCTGCTGTAGACAAGACAATAATGGAATAAGGAAGAGCCTCTCACCTGGTGTTAAAATAACTAGAATGCTCATTGCAGTATTATTTGCAAAAGCATAGATAAGGAGGCAACTTAAATGGCCATCACCATGGGAATGAATAAATAAATTGCGGCACATTAACACAATAAAATATTAAGGAGCTGCTAAAATATGCAGTAAATCTTCATATACTAACAGAAGGATGTCTGAGATATATATTTAGATACAAAAAACGGGTCATTGAACAGTATATATAATATGAATTAAAAATCCTTAAAACATATGCACTTTTACATAAAAAGGTCCAAAAGGGTATAGAATGAACTGTTCATGTTGGTTATCCAAAGTGAGGAGAGTAAACTTTTTACTTTTAATTTTATGCTCTTTTATAGTTTGAATTTTTTCCAGTGAATATAATTGAATGGCTTTTGTTGGTTTGCTTGTTTGCTTGTTTTTACTACAGTCCCACGACTACAGGAGTTGTATGAAAAACAAAATTTGCTCTATGTTCAGCACATGCCCCCAGTGGTCACTCTTGTAACATCCACTCCCTCTTTTTCATGTAATTTCTGCTTGAATAATGGGACTTATATTTTTAATAGGTATAAAGCGCCCATTAATCTTGAAGCAAAAGGCCAATGACTCAACAGAAAAACAAGCTAAGAATGTGAGCAGACATTTCTCAGAAAAGAAATACAAATGACTCCTAAAAATATGAAAAAGGTACTCAACTCTACTTGAAATACAAGCAATACAAACTAAACTACAATAAGATGCCATTTATAACTATTAAAGGGACAAATCTCAACCAGTGTGATAACATTCTCCAATAGCACACCCAAGGATGTGCAGACATATGCACTGTGATGCATTGCTGGGTATAAACTGGTACAATTGGTATCAAGGACAATTTGGCAATACATGAAAATTTTAACTGTGTATAACCTTTGACCCAGAAATTTCAAGTAGAAGGTATTTATCCTAAGGATATTCTTATACTAATTAAGCAAGATGATGAATATCCAAGGATATTCATTGAACCACTGTTTTTAATTGAAAAAGACTGCAATCAACTTGTTCCCATCAATAAAGGACTGGTTAGATACATTGTGGCCTATTCATAAATAGAACACCGCACAGCCACTCAAAAGGGCAAAATAGTTCTATGCTGATCCTGAATTACTGCTAATATAAGTTAAGTGAATAAAGTTAAGGCACATGCATTTGCTTTCAAACACCTGGAAGAGCTCTGAAAGGATATAAAGAGCAGTGGTTGTCTCAAGGGAGGAGAATTGGTAACGGGGGGGAAACAGACGGGAGGCTCACTTTCGATTTTCTTTTTTTATTCCTTTTTTTTATTTACCTTTAGAATTTTGTGTTATATTCATATATGTTAGTCAAAAAACACATTTTAAAAAACTCATAACATATTGCCTGTACTGGTATATCCTTCAAATGCTGTACCCAAATCCATTTTCCATTATGCTCACAGTTATTCTCTCATTTAAGCCAGGGACTCCACCCCTTTGATCTATATCAAGCTGACCAAACCCACATGGAATTTGTGGTTGATTCATGTAACCCTCTGTTTGAAAATAAAATCAAACTTTCAACGAGTCCCCATTGACCCCAGAGAATAGTTCAACGTATTAAAAAGACATTCACTCTCCTTTACCACCTATAAGACTCCAACTTAGTCTCAGCCACATCAAAAGGCTCACCACACATCTCTAACTTGCCCATAAAATTTCCTCCCATATCCTCTCCTCTATTGTCTATCCAACAAATCATATATGGCCTGTGAGATATACATCAAATTACCTCTTTGAGCCTTCCCTACCCTCAGGAAGAACCAATAAAACTTTTCTCTATCCTCTGAACAGTACTTTGCTTATCCTTCAAGAAGTTTAGTGCTCAAAATTGGATTACATTCATCATTTATGAGTCTATTTAATCTATGGTTATTTCCCTTCGATTGCAAATCCCTGGAAGAAAGAAGTCAAACTCATCATCATGTATTCCTAACACCTAAATAACTGCCTGGCACTCACAGGTGCTTAATACATATGAGCTCATAATCACCATTCTCCGTGCCCAACCCAGGTTTTCTCATTTTCAAATTGAATTAAGAATGATGTTTTTCCAAGGCTATTTCTATGTGGTTGGTTAATGTTTGCCCAACATGACATGATGCTATCTATGCAAATTTATCTACCAAGGTTAATCCAAGCCTTTGTGCTTAGTTCTTTTTCTAACTCTTGCACAGCTGTCTGATGTCAATTTTACTTTGCTTTCTCCTACTGGAAACTCTGATTAGCTATAGATTAAAAAAAAAAAAAAACTTTTAGTTTGTTTTCCTACAATTGATTGCATATGATGTGGTGCCCATTTGGTAAGTAAGGCATCCATAAAACTATTTGGGAGATAAGAGTTATCTTTTCAGGAGTAAATGAACATGAAATGAAATCTCTAGAGGGAGAAGCTGCTGCCCTGCTCTGCTGCTTTACTTTTAAGCATTCTAACTTCTAAAGACACTATAGATTCTCTTAAAGAAAAAAAAGTCCAAATACTCTGCCAAGAACCTCTCATGGTGCTTCTATTCAAATGCAGTTTTTGGTGACTTTTGCTTCTTTAGCTAATAAAAAAGGTGATGAGGGAAACAACCTAAATGCCCATCGACAGGTCAATGGATAAAGATATTGTGGTATATCTGTGAGTGGAATATTACTCAGCAATAAAAATGAACAAACAATTAAAACATGCAACATCGATATAAGTATGCTCAGTGAAAGAAACCAGACTCCTCCCAACCTCAGCAAAAAAAAAAAAAAAAAAAAAAGGGAGAGAGAGTATATATTGTTTGATTCCATCTATGTAAAATTCTAGAAAGCACAAACTAATCTAACAGTAACAGAAAGCAGATCCAGCAGGGAAGGGAGGGAAAAGTTAAAAAGGAACCTTTTAGAGGCGATGGATATGCTCGCTATCTTGATCGTGGCGATGGTTTCATGAGTGTATACATTTGTCAATTTGTGGAAACCTGTAAAATTATATACTTTGAATAGATATAATTTATTATATGCCAGTTATACCTCAATAAAGCTGTTTTAAAAAAGTGGACAGAGGAGAGAAAGAAGGGAGTCCATCTAAGAGTAAGTATATAATGCTATTTTAAAAGTGGTTTTCAAACAAGAGGAACATTCAATATGTTCAATACTCACAAAATACCTTTCTAGAATGACATTTTCCTAAAAATGTCATTTTCTAGGAAGATAGAAATTGTATTTTTGAAAGGAGCAGCTAGGTTGCAAGCAGATGATTAATTATCATGGAAAATCATTGATGTATCATTGCAATTTCACAGTATTTCTTACAGTTAAAATAAAGCTCCTTCATATCTCTCACAAAGGTATTGTAAAGCTTTAATTGATTTGTGTTGGTAAAAACCCTTGGTTACCGTCATGGAAAATAATTGAATTAAGTATCAAAATATAAATGTACAACTTTAGTTATTGTTTTTATATTTGTTTTTCTTTACAATAAACATTGCAGAGTGCCAACTCTTCTAACGCATTATTAAACCAGAGGAGATGCTCAACTCAGGGTCTTGCACATCTGTTGATTTAATGTGAAATCATAGAATCTATAAAGATGTTTAAAGAAATTCATGTAGCTATATCTACATACTGAATTATCTTGCAAACACCACTTGTCCACTCACTGAAGAGCAGAAATGACTTATGCAGGGTGAACTAAGGAATACAAATCTCTAAGCTTAGTTGCATACTTTCTTTATGGTAAAGTAGATATTTTTTGTCTTCTTTTGAGTAGAATAACTTAACACTAACTCAGTACCACAGTAAGAAAATACAAAAAAAAAAAAAAAAAAAAAAAACCACTATTGACCAGGAGGACAACGTAGACGTTGTCCTCAGAGAAACAGAGTAACTCAGAGTTTAAACATGCTTAAATAACTAGAGTAACAGACATGGCATGCACTGTAGCAGCGACTCAAGTAACCGTCCTCAAGTATCACTCAATGGCAATGCACGCACACTAGGTCTTCAGTAACTTTTAGACAGTATTATTCATGATTGCAGAAGTAAAATATGAAATTTCAACTTAATATCCAGAGAACAGATCTGGAGACCATAGGCCCTCACTATTTGCAAAGCAGAGATAAAGAAGATGTTCCTGTGTTATCTCTAGTCCAACTAATATAATCAGACATAATCGTGGAAAAAACTCATTCAATAAAGTGTTGATCTTCAGGCAGAAACAAGTTTATTCTTTAAGAGATAAACATTTTAAGAAGGACTCTTTGCTGTGAAGCTAATGTAGAGATTCATAACAAAAGGGACAATGGTTTCTGCATTGTGCGCGAGAATGTCATTACGCAGCAAATATGGATACCTACAATTCATTATGGTCAGCTGCAAAGAGTTCTGCAATTTATAAGGCTAGAATGCAGTAGTCACAAATGATGTGTGGAAATTTACATTTAAACGTAAGTTAATTAGAATTAAAATTCATTTTCTCAGTTGAAATTCAATTCAAGCGCTCAGTAGATACTTGTGGTTAGCAGCTCTCAATTGGATAGTGCAATACAAATACTCCATCTCATTGTAGAAAGTTCTAATGGATAGTGTTGGGTTAGAACAAGGCAGAGGTCAACACAGGGATGCTAAGCAAGGGATTCTGTAATATGGATTTGAGAATGGGACATTGGTTACAAAGAGGCTATGTCACTCAACTTCCAAAAAATAGAGAGACCTTGATTCACAGCGTCTTAGCCTGGCTTTCAATAAAAAGAGTTAAAGTACTCTTTATGTACCCATGCCCTCTGGGACCTCAAAAACTAAATGTGTGTTTTCCATAAAATATTAAATCAAGAGAAATTAAGACAGCACACTTAATGTGAAATAAAGTTCATATACTCCTGTTTAAACACAGATTAGAATTTCTGTCAGAACAATGCCAGTGAAAAGTTGACATTCTAATTAATACAATTTACATTATAAAGCACTGAATATCTTTATCTTGCTATTATGAAATGCCCTCTTAAAAAAAAAAATCAATGCTCTACTCAACAGGGAATTGAGTACTAAGGGCAGTGTTTAAAAACCCTTGTGCACCAGAGGTGTTTGAGGTCACTGGCACTTTTACACACCATCAGCCCAGGTCTCTGAAGAGGGAAGCAATAGGCTCATCCTCTACCACACAGTATTGTCATTCTTTATCACCCACAAGACTGTCTGCATGCTGCAACAGGATTTTAAGGCTGTTTTTCTTGCAATGATATAAAACACTGCAAAATGCAAACACCAAAAAGACTAAAACATATTCTCTCTCTCTCTCTCTCTCTCTCTCTCTCTCTCTCTCTCTCTCTCTCTATCTCTCTCTCCTCTCTCCTCTCTCCTCTCTCCTCTCTCCTCTCTCCTCTCTCCTTCTCCCTCCCCTACACCACCCTCCTTCTCCCCCTGACCCTCTCGCTCACCATCACAGGCAACAGGTCTGGAACCCTGGAACCCTATGTCCTCACACACATGTAGGACTCTCACACAATGCTTTTTTTGATCCAAATTCTGCATGTGTAAGAGGGGCAGAAAATCAAGCCCACAGTTGGGTACCCAAGGATTCGTGTTCATTGCCTTTGTCAATTTCATGCTATCGGTGAAAGGAATAAAGATGAGACCCTTAAAGCCTGAATTTTCATTTCCTACGACAACGTGCTTTTTCTTCATGCTTTATCACACTCCACTACTTGGTTTCCGCCCCTTCATAATTGATATCGGCCATTTGAAGCATTCAGTAAAAACCTCATGAGGTTCATCAAATGTCCCCCAGTCTATAATTCTTATTTCTAACATATTCAGAAGCATATTCATCTAAGTGTTTTCCACTTCCCCTCCATGGTTTTCCCTGTGCACAGGGACGAGTGTGATGACAGTTGTATTAATTATATGCTGAAAAACCCACACAGCAGCAAAAATGATGGAGATCATCGTTTTAAATATTTTATTAAAATAACCCAGTGTAGAACAGATAAAGTGGACCCTCTTGATAATGAGAGGTTCATTAATTTTACAAGAATTCTAGAAAGCTTAGAATGGTCATCAAAATTATCTCTTTCATTTTTTTTTTTTTTTTAGAGAAGTGGAAACCTTCAATTGTTGCTTCAGAGAGCAAGGGTCTAATAAAATTTCCTAAGGTATTTTTTAAATAATTACTTACCTTTTTGGAAAACTTTTTGAAAAAATACCTTAGAATATGAAAGATTTGATTTCATAGTATTATTTAAAATGCCTGTAAATTTTCAGCTTTTGCAGTTTTCTATTAAAACTTGATTTCATTAGCATATGACTTCTAATAAATAAAATTGATATTCTCCATAAACAAAAAAGCAGCACATTAAAATTCTTCCATTACGGACAGCAAAAGCAACACAATCTTGCCTACCAAGTGTGTCTCCAGGTACAGTTTAAGGCTATCCGTTTCTGCTTTAGGGGGTGTCCAATTTTCAGTGGTTTCCATGGCTTCGTTTAACCATTGAATGAATTCGTCCAGCTTGTTTACGAACCCCTTGTGACAAAAAAGAAAAAAGAAAAGGGGGGAAAAGGACAAATCGGTTATTTTTTAAAAGCGAATCTTAAATATTCCAAACCTCACTGATGGCAAAATTGATATCACTTCACTCCCATCCTCATTCCACACTGTAGAATAGATTTTCCACTATTCCTGGCACTAAAATCTATCAAACTGGAAAGAAATTGTCCATGACTCCCTCTCATTTTTTTTTCCTAGGAACACTTGTCTGAGAAATTTGGATTGGACTCCAGGGTGTCATCGTAAAGGTGACCTTGAATCATCAAAACATTTCTGGTGTCTGACAAGCTTCCCTCACCAAAAAATCGGGTCAGGTCTGCTAGGAACACTCACTGGCTTTGGGGGATAAAAGCAGTTTCGTGAAGATGGTGTTCTTTACTCAGAAGCCTGTGGAGTTGAGTTGCCTTAACTGAACTAGAAATCTATTTTTAAGTCACATAAGTGTTTGGAGGGCCTTGGTGACTTCTACTGACAGCCCAAATGCTTGTGACTGAGCCTGGGTTCTAAGAAGCAAGGAAGAATAGAGAAGGTGGGACCAATGAGCCGTATAAGCGCCTGATTTGGTGTGTTCTAGACATAAAGAAATATTCTTGGCTAGGAAGCACAAATCACAATAATCTTGCAATTTTTCAAATAATAGTTATAAAAATTTATTGACCATTTGAAAGAACACATCTGTAGAAACGGATAATATGTTGAAAAAAATGAAACACCAGCTATGAACCTAAGGGAAGGAAACGGGGCTGGGTGCCTGTTTTCCAAGTCTTGGTAAACAGTACCACCTGGAGGTCAAAAGAAGCAATGACAGGTTTCAACATTTGCACTCATGAAGATGGCTTGGGATGCTGTTTCTCTGTTAAACTTAACCTGTTCTTCAGATTTGCTTTTGATTAATTTCGAATGATTCATCTTTTAATGCTTAACGGAATATATCCTGAGACCGAGGTGAGAATAGGTGAAAATTCATTTTCTTTATCATGCTTCTCAGAAATGACATTTTGTTATTATGCTTTCTCCTGGATAATAGTTTAAGATTCATAATCCTTTAATTCAAGCAATTGATTGGCCTCAAAATAATTATTAGAAAAAGAGGAAATGGGAATTGATAAGGGTAGTAAAGAGAAAGGCAGACAAATAACACTTCAGAGACACATTCCAGTCTGTCAAAAGTAGGATGCGGCAGAAATACGGGCCCGGAGGCCCACGGAGCTGGATCAGACTGGCCCGCCTTACTCTGGCGTGTTGCCAACCTATCAAATCTCTCATCCCATGTGGTGGTGTATCATATGTTTTCCCATGTTCCTAAGTGCTACCCAAAGTTTTCTTATTGAAAACATTCCTACTGTGCCAAGTGCCATAGTACAACCGTCCTTTTGAGAAATCTCTAATTTTCTCATACCATGATTTGTTCTAAATGCTAGGAATCCATGCTACATAATTTCTTTTGCCCTTGCTCATACATTTAGTCTGCTAGAAATAAAGTACTTATTCTTTATACTCTCATAATTAAATTCTGTGAAAAATTAGGATATCCTTTAGGACCAAAAGGACTTACAGAGATATCTTCAGAACCTCATCAGAACATCAGAATCTAGGTGGTTGATAATTGTGAGATGAAAATACTATTTTATGGTATTTATAGTATTAAGTAGTATTTATTATTGAATTTGGACTTGAGTTGTTACATCTGTATATATAAATTGGTTTTGAGAAAAATCAGGTCAGGAAGTAAATTATTTTAGAAACAAATGGTTAAATCAAAGACGACAATTAGGAAAAGATGTTATTTGAAATATAACTATGCAGTGTCTTCTCTTCCCCCAAAAAACAAGCAAACAAAAACAATGTGTGGATATATAACTGCATGGGTACCTCATCATAAAAAAGGTTTGTCTTAGCCAAAGAGCATTAGACAATGTGTGTCAGATTTCCTAACAGAACCACGATTACAGAATTAGCTGAAGTTTTTGAGATACTGCTTAGGCAAAACCCACGGGATCCAGAGGAAACTTTCTGGATAATCTCTCTGCATAGCCTGGCTGGACAACAAAACCAAGGCTGTCGGACATAAAAAGGTCCCTTCAAGGCTTTGCTCGGGGTTTTCTCTGAATTTTATCCCATCCTCACCAATTTTCATTTGTTGCACATTTCTTCAACTCTTTCCTTGCCAGTGCTAAAAAGGTTCATCAATCACAATAAAAACTGAGAAATCCCTGTGTTCTTAAGTTGCAATAAAAAGCTAAGCACTCTTCCCTCTTAGGGAAGTCTTAGCTATCCACCTCCCCTCCTAGCCACAAGAACAGGAACAGAAATTGTGAAAGCAAATGAAGCTGGAGTCCATCCGATTCGTGACACCTTCGTCGCCAGCTACGTCTCCACCTCTACCATCCCCTTTATGTGTGTCCTGTCACCGGGGCTCTGTGTAGTGAAGAGTGTACTTTCTACTATCCCCACATCACAGATGCTCTTCTTGGAAAGGCCAAGTAAATGCCGCAGTACACCGAGCCACGAGATACACAGGAGAATTCACATTCGGACGCATGCAGTAAATCTGTAACGCTCATTTTCAGAATGTCTGCTAGAGTGGTACAAATGAAGGAAAATGAGGCTGATACAAGTAACAACACGGGAAAATAAGGGAAATACAAAATTTTACTTATTTTGTAATAAGTAATCCTAGTACAACTACTGATCACTCATTCACTACTTTAACAAATAATTATTAAGTGCCTACTCTGTGTAAAACACATTGCTTCATATTATTGAGAATAAAAAGATAAATATCACTGTAGCAAGATTTTCAGCAGAACATAAAGCATATTTAAGCACTGGCCTACTGAATTCGAGTAATTTTAATCATTTTCTTTTTTTAAGTTTTACAATTAATAGAGAGTTGGCATGCTATCCTGAATTTTCTTGTGAAACGTATTCTGCCTATGTCAGAATTCGGCCTGTACCCAATTTTGTTTCTATTCTTAGTATCTGACCTATCTGCGTTTGTTCCTCTAATATTCTGAGTTACCCGCAGAGTCAAAGTTGACTATAAAAATTAGATTTTCTTCATGACACAATCCAACGCTGCCAGCACGCCACATAAAAAGAACATTTTAAGCACATTCAACTCACTGCTACAGGCTGAGTTACAAGTCTTTGAACGACTACGCTTTAGCCTTTGTTGTTCAAACTCCTGCCAACGTATCTTGTCTGTTCGGTCTCTCCCTGTCATTTTCTACCACTAGTTTCCTCATTGTCCTTTTCTGCCCTTTCTTCCATTACCTTTCTCTGCCTCCCTGCCAGCTGCTCCAGGGGCACACTGAGGGTGACCCAGGCCACTCCCTGAATTGTTTCCTTCTGGGTCAGTCCCTTGCCATACTCATATTTGACACATGCTCTGAGAGTTTGTAAACTCTTGATTAGAGCCAAACCAGGATTCAACCCTGATCATCCTCCTTAGGAGAAAATGGAACACACTTTCGTTTGCATTTTGAAAGTTCTTTAATGAAGTGATTTGGAAAAAAAATCTTACTTTTAAACTTTCTAAAGCATTGATCTCTTGAAAGACTAAGAAGCACAGTGAAAGTGCATGCAGATGTACACTTACAGGTTTGCAAAAAATGATTTGCTAGAGCCCTCATCTGGTCAACATAATCGATGAATTAATTTATATTATATTAAGTTTATACTTGAGTCTTGCAAGTAGCTACACTCTCATGACAGGTTAAAAATGCCCACCATTTCTCTTATTTTCCTATGTATTTCTCTCCTACAACAAACCTAGTTTGGTTAAATATAAATTGTGTGTGTGTGTTGGGGGGTGGTGTGTGATTACTGTTGCCATCTGGCAAGGCTGTGATGTGTAGCAGGAATAAAAAGTAGAGCCTTCCTTGCCCCATATGGGACCAGGAAACGTGATACAGTAGGAAAGGAGATGTGGTCTCTGCCTTACAGAGGTGAAAGCCTACGGGAAATTTTTATAGAATTATGTAATTTTTAGACCAAATAGAGACTGAAAACTAATTCTCTAAAAGGGGAAAGGAGACGTATATAACAGGAAGTGGATGCTATGTTGTCACCATCAGTCTGTGAAGTGGTGCCGCTTACATGCTGGTTTTACAGATGGGAACACTGAGGGTCAAAGAAGGTGAGGGACCTGCCCAGTGTCAGAGTAGGGACTGCAACCCGTATCTCACTTCAAAGTCTGTGTCTCTCATGGTACCACATTGAACCCTAGAAACAGCACTTCTAGAGACACGTTTCGGATCCAGATGAAGGAGACGTAACATCTCTTCCCACAGTCTTGGCAAAATGCTCTAAGCTCTAAGTCCCTCCCCCTTCACATTCACCATTGTCTGTTACTTCTTCTGAAAGGGGATCTGTGATGAGGCAGATGCTTAACAAGAAACACATACTTAGGTAAGGGTAGGAGGACAGCAATTTCTTTTCATCAAGCAAAAATCACTGTAAACTTCATTTTCAATTTACAGAAAATTTAGAAGAAAATTTAAGGCAGTTACATGCTTGAACTAGCCCATTCTACCAGTGTCTCAATTACAGGTAAGTCTGACTCAGTTTAATCACAGAGATGGCCCTTGGTTCTCAGGAAGTGGTTCAGCCAATGACCTGAACTAATTATTTCCTTTCGGTGTATGTTGTCTGGATGTGCGTGTGACTGTGTGTGTGTTCATCCCCTGAAGGGTGCAGATTTCTCTGTAGACAGAGAAACTGAGCATGGTGTCAATGGTCAACTGCTTTCAAACAGGGACCTGCTGAAGGAGTATCAAGAAAGTGAACTACTTTCACTATTTTTACAAGAAAATTGATCAGCCTTTGCTGTTGCATCTTTTAACCCATTAAAAAGTCTTTACTACTCTCTTAGTCTTCCAAGATTAAAAGATTCAGTGAACGATCTCAAATGAACAGCGCTAGCTGAAACAATAAGTAATCTCCACACAGCTTTCACTAAGTGCCAGGACCTTATAAAAGTATTTTACATACCATAGATCATCTAGGTCTCGTAAAGACCCTGTGAGCTGGGTACTACTTTCACCCCCATTTTACAGATTAGAAGGCTGGGGCTGTGAGAGGTGAGGAGATCTGCCCGATGCTATCTGGCTAGAAGGTAGTAGACTCAGTACCTGCATCTGGAGAGCCTCACTAGCACCACATGAAATCATGACGGGCCAGCTGATTTAACAATCTGTTAAAGTCCCTGGCACAAATTAGAAATTGAAAAACATTTAAATGAGAATTAATTATGAGGGACAGGAGAGGGTATATTAAAAGAGAAAAAAAAAATGCTCATCATGAACCGGTGTGGATAATGTTAAGAGAACAGTTGCTACAATCAGACAAAACTGAATTGGATTCCAGGATCCATCTACTTCTTACTAATAATGTAAACTAAATGAGCCACTTAATGTCTCTGAACTTCGGTTTCTTCATCTGTAAGACAGGGACAGTTATATCCACATTGGGTTTATGTTAAGAGAAAATATATTTTAAAGACTGATGTTAAAACTATGGCTTGATAAAGAATTTTTAGAAGCCATTCCTAAGCAATATGTTTCAATTCGATCTTTTATCTCATTCGCTTAAAATTTTTTGATGTTCACTTAGTAAACAGCACTGAGCTAGGTACCTCAGGGGAGATGAATGAGAGGAGTCCCCACAGTGCCACCACATGAGGTGGCACCAACCATTCTGGGCGTTCAGAGGAGGGAGTCATGACTTCTATCTCGGATCATCAGATAAGGCAACATGGAGGGGCAGCATCTGAGCCTGCAGGCTAGCGAAGACTACCCTATTGCCTTATCTGAGAAGACAGTCCAAAGGGGATCAAATTCCTCTATTAACACCCACAAGTTTAAGGAAAATCTGGCCTAACTTTTCAGAATGAGACACATGCTTTGAAACCATTCTTTACATGAGCAATGGCTACCGATGAGTAGTTACAATCCTCTCACCCTACCCACAAGGGAGCTTTATTTAGCCTTACCTGCTAAAATTAGAACTCTATTTAGAAGCAAAATTATACATTGAGGTTCTGTGGTTATCTGCCAACATATATATTTCATCTTCATTTTTTCTTAATTCTTATGCACACAGTTCCTATACAAAATGACTCATTTAAATGTTTACACAATAGGACGCAAATGCAACCTACCTTTCCTAACCACATATCTATGTATTTAATGTGCCACCAAGACTCAGAGGCTCAAGACAAAATACTAGGGAGCTAAAAGTGCTGTTTTGGATTCTACCACCTCACACTTTTACCCACATTTCTACCTACAATATCCAACACAGTACAATTACTCGACAGAAGGGAGGATATGACATGTGCTTTTAAAAGAACTGTTGAAGAGAAGATGAAATGGTGTAAGGCAGTTTTAACTCTGATTCCACAAGAAAACTCAAATACTGAAATGTTTCATGAAAAACTTAGCTTCTTTTCTAAAAGTTGAAATGGGAAATCTTTAGAATATAAAAATAGTCCTGATAAAAATTGTCCCAGAATAAAGGTAAGAGGCTGTCAGTTGGAAAGAGAAAGCAAAAAGGGCAGAGAATGGTATAATCTAAAACTGACCAGGAGCGAAGTTGTATTCTGAACTGACAATTTTAAGGGCAAAATAAAATTGAAATGTATATCACCAAAGTCTAATAAAAACAAGGATGATTTAAAGGAATGGGGAATAAACTAGAACTAATAATAGGCTAATAGTAATGGAACATTTATATACCAGGAACTTATTTAAGCCTTACCACAACTCTATGCTATAAATCACCCAATCCCCATTTTATAGAGAACACACTGGAGCCTAGACAAGCTCACATACAGCTGTCAGGAGTGAAGCTGGGACCTTCCCAGATAGTCTGACTGCCCTAAGCTTTGCTCACTTATTCCAGGTGAAACCTTGACTCAAGCACCTCCAGTCCTCCAGGAGCACTGAACAAAAGGATCAGATCACTGGGATCTGCCTTTAAATCCCAAACGAGGACGTGAGATGCTCACACCTTAGAATTTGGAATTATGATAGTTTAATGGCATAATTGTAGATTTTTCATATGCGGTATTAAAAAATAACAATACTTAACACTTGGGTGCTGACTATCTACCAGCTAACCTTCTAATAACTTAGGAGCCATTTAATCTTCACAGATTTCCTTATTTTATAAACGAAGAGGCTGAAGCACAGAGGAGCAAGGTAATTTATTAAAGGTTATAAAGCCATTAAATAGATATTGAGTAACTCTGGTCCAGAGTCCAAGCTGTCAACTACTATGCCATACTGACTTTCTAACCAGACTTACTCCCACAAAGTTCACAGAGAGAAAAACAAAGCACAGCAACACCCACTGTCATTCCTTCTTACTTCCCAAGCCTCTGTGAGAACCCCACCCTTGGCCACACAACTTCATCCATTCGCCTCACTGAAAAGTGCTCTCTTTTCAGGCCTCCTTTTTCTCTCTCTTGATTACTGTTTCATTTTTGCCTTTTACCTCTCTTTCCTCTTCTCCAAGCCCCTCTCCTCTCTTGTTCTCCACTCTTGTCTCCTTTCTTCAGCTCCCCTCCCTTTCTCTCCTCTTCTTTCTCTCTTCTCATTCCTTCTCTCTCTTTTCCTACAGCTCAAAGTCTCCCCCCCCCCACCCCCTTGCTGGAGCTAACGGTGGCTTTTAACAAACAATATTTCCTGATGTAAAGTTCTAATGAAAAGGGCTGACTCCTTAACAATGAAGTGCAGAGCTGAAATGTTATAATCCTGTGTTTGGACTAGATCTAAAACCTGTTTCGTAAGACCTCGTAAATCAAATATCTGGGACAAGAATGCACATGATTAGTGAGACTGTTCATAGGATGCTAAGGTCATTCAAAAAATTACCTGTGATTATTGAGTGGTTGTTTATCTAAACATTCTAAATTTTATTTAAGGAACATACAGTTCTTTAGTAATAAGAAAGTTAATATTTTTGGGGAAAAAAATGGAATTCCATGTGGAGAATTTATCATGCTGAATGAGCAAGAAAATAGCCTACTTTCTTCCAGAGAACTTTGGGGCAGCGAGTCAGTAAAAGGTAACACTTGGCATGGCACTATTGGAACCAAGAAGACAGAAAGTGGTATCAAAATATGTCTGCTTAGAAAAGGGAAAAGGAGACGATTTCCCATGCAGGATGGAAGAGCAGGCCCAGTCTTCAAAAGGCCCTTAGGTCTCATTTAGTTCAATGCCTCCCATTTTACAAACAAGGAAACTGAGGCTCAGAATGATTAAGTACATCACTGATAACACACAACCAGTGCGTAGCTGAGCCAGAAGAACTCAGGTGTTTTGTCCTCAAGTATAGAGCGCTAATTGTTCACTTTAAAGAATTCATAGACATCCTCTGGACAAAATATCTAGAGTTAAAAAAAATAAAGGACAAAATGAGAGTTTTTAAGAGTAATATAAAATTTTAGAGTACTATCAGTTTAGCTAACTGTGTACACCACCTAGATTGGATAGCATTAGGCTAGCTGAAATAAATTAAATTGCCTTTTTTATTTGAACTCCATGTGTGTGTGCCCAGTGTACAAGTGTGTATTAGGTTCTCAATTCACAAATTATTTATTGAGAGCTTACTATGTATCAGATATTGTATAAAGGCCTGGAACTCACATAAATGACCTAAATTCTTCTCATATAGAGGTCAGAGTATGGTTATAAAATCAAATCGTGATGTGTGTAATAATGTAGATCAACAGTTCTCAAACTTTTAGCCTTAGGGCTCCTTCGGACTATTAAGAATTACCAAAGGCCCCAGAGAGCTTTTATTTCTGTGGGTTATAACTATCAATACTCCTTTTAGAAATTAAAAAAATATTTGTTAAATCATTTATATATGACAATAATTTATTAAATGTTAATATAACACATTGCTAGAAAAAATAGTGAAAAGACTGATATTCTTTTCAAAAATAGTGAAAAGACTGATATTCTCTTAGCTGTATGCAAATCAGCTGTATGCTCCTCTCCCACCAAATGATCCCAACCAATTGATGCCTTTCCAACGAATGTGATCTTGCTGTTTGGGGCTAGAAATAATTGTAAGAATTAAACAGGTCAAAACCACCAGTAGAGCTGATTAGTTATCAACAGTAGAGCTCAAGATCAGTTATACTGAAATTGAAATCCTATTCAATAAACATTTCTCCACACCTAAAAAAAAAAATGTTTTCATCTTTAGCAGTCAGGGGTTTGAAGGACAATTCTAAACCTATCAGAAGCCTTTTCTTTTTCTTCCCAAAATACATTGTAAGGACCCTCTCTCTAGTTAAAGAGTGCTGTGGGATTATTAATTATAGGTATATAATTGTAAATATAATAATATATGTAAATACAAATTATAAATAAATAAGTACATATTATTAATAAGGTTGTTGTATGACAATATTATAAACTAGAAGGTCGCTTTTATTTCTTTGAACACATATTTATAGCATAACTTCCCTTACAGAGAAGTGCATTAACTAAAATTATTGGGCCAATTAGAGGAGAATTATCTCTAACATAAGAATCATCTGTCAAGGCAGGAGACCCAGAGTCTCACAGAGAAGACGGGTTTGGAAATGTAGGACAACCGAGGCAAATCCCATGAAAGGGGAGGGGTGACCTTAATCATTGTGGGTGGGGGTCATGTAGGAGCCTAAAGCTTAATAATGACCAAGATGGCTGAAGATGGAAGGAGGAAGCAGAATGGTAGCATTTGATCCCCAAAGTCTGGAGTCATCTATATAAAAGGAGCCGCTTCAGCCTAACTCCTCCTTTTAGTAACAATAACAACCACACACCTCACATATATTGAATGTCTGCTGCCTGCTAGGTACTGTTCTAAGCTCTTCACACATTTCAACACATTTAAGCATCACAACAACTGTATGTAAAAGATACATTTTTAACTCTATTTCGTGGGGATGGAAAGTGGGGCACAGAGAGTCCCCAAGTCACTTGCTCAAGATAACATAGGTGATAAGTGGTAAAGGGGGGACTTGGGCTTAGGCAACATGGCTTGAGAGCCTGCATTCTTAGGCACCGTCCAGCTCCACAAAAGCCCCCTCACCCGTTAATATGTATGGCTCCAAAAATCTCTTCCTACCAAATGTACGTTGTCCTTTGCCATAGAGTTCCATCTACTACTTTTCTGAATATTCATATTTTTGGTACCTTGAGCAAATCTGGTCCTGGAGTTCTTTCCAGCCTACCTCTCTTATAAAAAAGTATGCCTAAAGAGAGGAGTAGGCATGATATGATTTCTCATGGGCCTCGTATCTCGTTAAGAAGACTGGGCAATACAGGGGACCCCTGAACAATGCAAGGGTTGGAAGTACTGACTTCCGTGCAGCCAAAAATTCACAAGTAACTCAGGCCGGCCATCCATATCTGTGGAGTCCCAACCACAGGTTGGAAAATACTGTTTTCTATCCTCAGTTCGTTGAATCCGCAGATGGAAAACCTGGGGCCGACTATATTATGTTTATTGAAAAAAATATGTAAGTGCGCCTGCACAGTTCAAACCCATGTTGTCCCGGAGTCAACTGTGGTCTCTCGAATGCAATGGCATGCATCAAAAAATATATAACCAAAGATGCAAGGAAGATAGGATAAGGAAAAAGGCTTTAATGAAATTTTATTTTGGAAGAGTACAAGCAGTCTTCTCTATGCTATAGAAAAATAAAAAAAAAATAGACAAAAATATTTTTGTTAATTCCACTTATCAGCTTTATTTTTATAAGGTAATGAATGGGTTCAGGTAGGAAGGAAAGGAAGAGCACCAGATGCCAGTTGTGACATACACCTTTCTCTCTCTGTCTCTGTCTGTGTCTGTCTCCCTTTCCCTCTCTCTTTCACACACATACACACACACACACACGCACACACACACACCCCCCGTTCTCAAGCAAGTAGTGCTAAATAACCTACAGACAAATCCAGAAATATCAGAGCACCACTTATAAGTGATACCGCTCCAATTTGATTACCTTAAAAATGTTAAAAAAGAAAATAACTTCTTTTATTCCTGGACAAATAAGGAAGGCAAACGGTAAAGCCATTAGCTTCTTAAAAATTAGTGTACAGAATTTCATCATCCTGAAAGGCGGAAAGCACCTGAGCCTGAGATTACAGGCAGCACCTTGCCTGGGCAAAACTGCTTATCCACCATGCAAACTCTAGGCCAATAACCTTTACATGGTAAGGGGTCACAGCCTCAGATACGATCTGACCTTATGAGTGGCCCTGACACAGAACCCACTCTCTTGGAAAGAGTCTCCCCTATTGTCTGAACAGAGCACCAACAGCAGTGCTGACAGGTGATTTTAAGACACCACAAAGGCAAATCTGCTAATGTGAATGTTTCAGGTCTGCTTTAATTAACTGATCTTATTTGCTATAAATTCAGGCTCGTCCATATCTAATTCTTACTTGGTTACTCATTTGTTTACAGCCACCATTGTTCCTGGCCTCTCGGCATCTTACAAACTCTAGCAAGGCCTTAAATTCCTTTAGGATGCCTGGTTCCTCTCATATTACAGTGGTAGGAATGCAGCATGAAGAGCTTCAAAGCCTACAGGCTCACTAATGTCACAGCCTTGCACTCACTTACTATTAGGACCTTTTAAGAGAAATTCACCTAGACTTTGCAGAACAGAAGCCAAATATGTTGAAGTGATATATTCCAGTGAATATTTTATAGAGAAATGGCTGCTTCTCTTAATTATGCCTCACGGTCTCTCATAAAATTTCAGAATGGAGAAACATCTTAGAGGTCTTCCCATTCAGTTTCATTATTAATGCTTATTTTTCAAAACTGAAGGCTTGAGAGGTTAAGTTTTCAAGGTCACAATGCTACTTAGGGGCAGATTTAAGATTCTTATTCTAATTCTTTCTACTGTTGTTGATGCTAATATACTGGATTCATAGAAAAATGTCATAATAATGATAAAACTAGTATTGATGTAGTCTTTAGCATTTACAACAAGCCTTTGTCTCTGTAAATTCATACAATAATGTGCGCATTGGCATGATCAACAATTAACATTCCATTGAAAAACTAGGAGATTTAAACAGTAATCTTTCAGTGACTAATTCAAGTTTTCATAACTAAAAAGTGGAAGGTTGTGAATTGAGCTCAAAGTTCCTGCCTGTGAGTCCTGTACCCTTAAACAAATTACTTCTCTGTGTATCTCTGTTCGCAATGGTAAAATGGAGAGACAATAAGAGTGTCTGCATCAAACAGGCACTTTTTTCCCTTGAGAATTAAATGTGACAATGTGTTAAGCAAATAAACCTCTTAGCATCTTGCTTGACACATTGTAAATGGGGAATAAATGTCAAGGTTTTGTTTTGTTTTGTTTCAATTGCTATCTTTATAAAACATCCTACCACTCATGTAAAGTCATTACTTTAGGCTTAAGGATAAAGAAGATCTCATTTTAGTTGAATTTAAAAATGCAACACTGAGTTTATTCCTTTTCTGATTTTCATCATTATAGAAATATTTGCTGCCAAATGTGGTCAGGCACCATAAATATCTCAATACAACAAAATATTATTTAATCGTATAGCCTTACCATACCAGGAAAATAACAAAGAACTACTTTTATCTCAATGTTTAAAACTACACATGAAAAAAAACTGCACCCTCTCCTATATATTTCAGGGGCCAAAAACCAGATGCAGTGACTAGATGCAGCCTCACGGTGGCGGTAAATCATCACTGATTAAACCTAAGGCCCAACCAAGGTTCTGCAGAAACCAGACTGACGCAGGACTGAGACATTCCTAAGCATGTTAACCAGGAGGGAATTTGCTTTGGATCTCTATGGTTCTTCTCCCCTGACCTTGAACACTGACCTTGACATACTGTCTCAACAAATTTATCAGCAATGTTAATTCACAGGTTCTTCCCAGCTTGCGACAAATAAAATATACATGAAAGATAATCCTTCAAAAGAATTGTGTAGCCTTTTTTTTTTTAACATCATGTTGATTTAGAATTCTCAAATCAAATCTTATATATAAACACTGTGGATTTGGCCACAGTGTTTATATATAAGAAAACACTTACTCTCCCCTCCGCAGTCCCCTTCCCATCCATCTACTGTGTACCTTAACTTCACAAGTCCCTTGGAACCATTTAAGTTCCTTACACCACCAGGCCCCCAAATCTCAACTCGAAATCTCAACTCCTTTGATTCTTTTCCTCCACTCTCTTACTTTGTTTACTTCCACTCTCTTATTTTAAGAAAGCCACAAAATTTTATCGATTTGTCCTTTATAATGTCTCCCACCTCTGTCTCCTTCCTGTCAGCTTCTAAAACCATAGTTCCCAAGCTCCTTCACCACACGTGGAATAACCTTCCAAACCAGCCCTAGAGCATTAACTCCCAACCTTGACTATACATCAAAATTGCTTGAAAAGCTTTAAAAATTACCCATCTCTCAAGAGAGCCCAACTTAATTGGTCTGGGGTGGAGCCTGAGGTTGGGATTTTTTTTCAAAGCTCCCCAGTGATTATTATGTGCGGCCACAATCGAGAACCACTTCACCAATGGTGTATCCAGCATGCCACAGCCATGCTAACCTTCTTTAAACTACCAGCTCTCTTGGCCAAAATTTTATGTGGTTTTTCATCTTTACAAAGATTTCAGCTTAGTGACTCATAGGCCAAATCTACCTTACAGATGTGTTTTATTTGGCCTGTTTTAACATTGTCCAGACCGAATATGTAAAAATTGGGGGGTGCCACATAAAACCCAGACTTCCTACTTCTTTTTTTTTTTTTAATTGCAAGAGCTTGCCAGCCAGGGCCTACATTCCATGCAACCATCACCCGGAGCTGAGTAGTGGCTGTCCTTTAGACATGGCACTTACCCTCCACTTGTTCACTCCCTGTCACTCCCCACTTACACTTGGCTGTACGACTCATTTATATTATCTGTCTGATCATCTAAGAGTCATTTTAGTTTGTAAGTCCTAGTCTAGGGGATAAAGTTTAAACTGAATGATAAGTTCACATGCTCAATCACTAATTTATTCATGCATCCATTAGACAAGTATTTATTTTGTGTCCGTGCTATGCAAACACTTGAAATTCAAAGTCCATCATATTATAGCCTTATTCTTCCCTTCTAAGTTTATGTTCCCCTTCCCTTCGACAAACTCTATTCTTTCTAACTAGTGGTTGGTTTAAGAGACAGCTCCCTCCCAATGTTCATAGCCTAGAGGCACATCTCCCAAACTCCTTTGCAGTTAGGAGACATCATATGACAAAGTCTGGGCCAATGGCATATGAACAAAAGTGATGTGAGCAACTTCCAAGTCCTATCTTTAGGAGGAAAGCTGGGCGCTCTCCACTTCCCCCTTTTGGTGAGCTGAGACAAAGACTTTGTATTGGTGAGCTATAGTATAAGAGCAACAGGGAAGGTACCTGGATCCCTAGATGGCCTCTATCTTCCTTGGACCATCTACCTACTGTGTGTTACGAGAGAGAAAAAGTCTTCTATGTTATTATATTTCGAGGTTTCTTTGTTTATAGAGGTTTAGCCTATACTCCAAAATACCCAGCACCTTTCCTTACTATTTCCCAAATATACCTTGAATAGTCTTGTCCTCGACCTTGGCTTATGCCAAAGCCTCTGTCACTAACATTCACCCCCTCATTTCTGCTATCTAAATTCTACTTAAAGGCCCAGCTCATATAGCCCCTCTTCTGTAATGCTTGGTCTAGCTATACTTGTTATTATCTTCCTCTGCTCTCCCATTGTATGACTTGGCGCTTATCAAATATTATCTTAATTAATAAGCACATAGCCTAGAATTACATTGTCATATCTCTCTTAAGTTCTAAGTCCAGAATCTAAAACAAAATTTTAGATTGTGCATAGTATAAATAAAGAAGAGTACTCAGCATTCCTACATCATTCTATTATATTTCTTGTTGACTAATCACCTAAACTATCAAGTCATGTTCAATGTGTGATCCTTCAGGACTCCTGAATCTTTCATTTTTAATTACAAAGCTAAGCCTGCCCAATTGTTTAAGAATCTGGCTTTTTCCTATATAGTTAAACTAAATTTTTGTTTCTTTATTCTTGCATCTAAACAATTTTTCAACTCCATGAGTACATATTTCTAAGACTAAGAAAGACTGAAAAGATCAAGGGTTCAAACTTGAATGGTGATGGAGATCCCACTCACAGTGTTCTCGTATTTGTAATCTGAGACTCTCTAGGACAACATTAGAGGGACATAATATAAGATACCATTGGAGAGAGAAATTAAAAAGGGAAATAGGTGCCAGTTAGTGAAAACTGTATAGCCCAGAAGAAAAGTTAAGAAAAAGGAATTGGAGAGAAAATGTAAGGGAGAGAATTTAGAGACAAAAGAAAACTAGCAACCAAAAGAAAGGGTTAGAAATGCCAGTGAATAATGGAGGAATCTAATAACCTTAAAATGATTTCTATTGGATAGGATGCTCTTAAGAAATCATTATCAAGACCAAGGAGCAGACTACCACCCTACCAACTCTAGAAAAACTGGTACATGGTTGGTATAGAAGAAACATCAAAAGCAGGTAAAAACCGAATTTACAGCAAACCTTGATTGTAAGTGAGTCTGAGTTGAATAAAGAATGATACAGCTGTGTATCAATGGCACTTACTCAAATCACAAATCAAGTAAAGAATAGCCAGGACCTTTAAGAAAGGGTGACTCCCAAATGTTCTTTTTTGTTGTTGTTTGTTTAAGAATTTTGTTTAAAAATTCCAGAAGATGATGTGGCTCTAGTCTTGAAGTTATGTCCTATACCACAGAAAAACCTGGAGTGAGAAGTAATCAGTAGTAAAATAAAAAAGAGAATCCAAAGACCTAAAACTATAAAGATCTAAGACTTAAAACTATAAAACTCCTAGAAGAAAACACAGAAAGAGGAAAAGCATCATGATGTTAGATGTAGCAATGATTTCTTGAGTATGACACCCAAAGCATGGGTAACAAAAACAAAAACAGAGAAAGGAGACTACATCATACTTAAAAATTTCTGTGCATCAAATGGCCCAAGAAACAAAATGAAAATGGCAACCTATGAAATGGGAGAAAATATCTACAAATCATATATATAATAAGAGGTTAATATCCAGAGTATATAAAGAACTCACAAAATTCAACAACAAAAACTCAAATAACACAATTTCAAAATTGGCAAAGGACTTGAATAGACATTTCTCCAAAAAATGATGTTAAAAAAAGGTCAATAAGCATTTGAAAAGATGCTAAACATCACTATCAGTTAAATGCAAATCAAGTGGGATATTTCCTCACATCCATTAAGATGGTTACTATTAAAAAAAAAAAATCCCTAACAGAAAATAACAAATGGTGGCAGGGATGTGGAGAAATTGGAATTGTTGTGCACTGTTGTTGGGACCGTAAAATGGAACAACGACTGAGGAAAATGGTGTGGGGTTTCCTCAAAGAATTAAAATTAGAACTATCATATGATCCAGCAACCTCATTTCTGTATATAAACCCCAAAGAATTTAAAACAAGATCTTGAAGAGATATTTGCGCACCCATGTTCATAGTAGCGGTATTCACAATATCCAAGATGGGGAAGCATGCCAAATATCCACTCTCGGATGAATGGATAAACAAAATGTGGTATATACATACAGTGGAATATTATCCAGCCTTAAAGAGGAAAGAAATCTCATCATATACTAAACCGTGGATAAGTCTTGAGGACATTACTCTCAGTTAATAAGCCAGTCACAAAAAGACAAATACTATATGATTCCACTTATATGAGACATCTAAAGTGACCAAATTCATAGAAACAGAGAGTTGAATGGCTCTCAGGGGCTGAGAAGATAAGGAAAAGGCAGTTGTTGTTTAAGGGGTACAGACAGAGTTTCAGATTTGCAAGACGAAAAAGTTCTGAAGCTCTGTTTCATAATGATGTGACTATAGCTAATGCTACTAAACTGTATGCTTAAAAATGGTTAAGATTGCAAATTTTGTCTTATGTGGTTTTTAACACAATGAAAAAAAGGAAAAGAGATCTCAAGATACCATTTTACTTTAATGACTGACACCATCAGTGTGGTATCACTGATGTGTCAACGAATGGCCAAAATTAAGGTAAAAGATAGGATGAGTCTTGTCTGGACCATTTTACCTTTGGGTAAAAGAAATGCAGAAATCAGAGCCAAATTAATCCCAGGACCACACTTCTTCAGCATTCATGTTACTGCATTCATTCCTTTCCCAGCTCCAACCACAGGCAGCAAGAATGGTGGCTGCCTTTGTGCTATTATGACAAACTCAAATGCAATTTTATATAGCCTAGTTACAAAGAGCCAGCAAGTAGCTAAGTATTTGCTGCACTGACTCTGAATTAACTTGTGTGCAAGGAAATTTTTAGCTGGCTCCAAAGAAGTTTTTAAAATTGGGTGGTAGACGTCTCTGAGATAAAATGCTAACAACAGTTGAGTCACGGAACTGTAGTCGAGATACCATAATCTGGCATTTCAAGACATTTCTATCTCTAGGGAGAAAAGAGATGAACTACTTGTATCTATCAGCTTGATACCAGTGAGTCTAACCTAATGGAGTCACTTCTTCCAGGATGAGTTTTCAGAGCTTAGTGTGAGCAGGAAGACCATGATGTGAGAAATGAACCTTGCACTATATCTCAAAGGAGAGATCTCCTGAAACGCTTCACTGACGTAACAACACACTGCACTGCATTCTGCTAGCCCTATTAGGAATCATACAGCTGTTAATCTGGCATCAATAACTACCTGCCTTAGACAAGTGGCTACTTACCTGGCAGCTCATTTCTATTCAGGTCATGAGGAAGAAGGTGCACTGTTCATTTACTAATCTAGTAATGGTTTTTGGGTTTTCTAAATAGATTTTACCTGCATATGGGATTATTGTCTAACTTTCCTAGCATTTGAACATATCTCTAGTTGAAAACCAAGTCAGCTCTGACATCCCAGGTTAGAATCCCAGCTCTCACATTTAGCAGCAGAGTAACCCTGGGCATCATCTGTAAAACAGGATCAATAATAGCTCTCTCATAAAGTTGTCATATAAATTAAATGAAAGACTCTATTTCAGAACTTGGCACACAGTAGATGTTGATCACAAATTATTTCCCTTTCTCCTTTCCCACACTAGGGCAGGGGTCAGCAATTTTTTTCCGTAAAGTACCAAGTAGTAAATATTTTGGGCTTTGCAAGCCATTGATCTCTGCCATAACCACTCAACTCTATTACATTATTTAAAGACTAGAAATTTAGGGTAGATTTGGTCCACTAGCTATAGTTTGCCAACCCCTGTTATATGACATACATTCATATACCACATTAAGTTTCCATCATTCTGTTTAATTTCACCTGTTCCAGATATGTCCTTCCCTTCTTTCTCTTCATTGCTTTTATTCTATTTTTATATATTAAAAAAAAATTTTAAATACAGTTGACCTACAATATCATATTAGTTTCAGGTGTACAACATAGTGATTAAACATTTATATAACTTATGAAGTGATCAGATAAGTCTAGAACCCACCTGACACCATACATAGTTATCACAATATTATTAACTATAATCCCTATGCTGTACTTTACATTCCCATGACTGGTTTTATTACTGGCAATTTGTACATCTTAATACCTTCACTTTTCTAGCCCATCTGGCAACCATCAGTTTGTTCTCTGTATCGATGAGTTTTTTTCTGTTTAATTCATTTGTTTATTTTTTTTTAGATTCTACATACAAGTGAAATCATATGGTATTGGTCTTTCTCCATCTGAATTATTTCACTTAGCATAATAGCCTCTAGGTCCATCATGTTGTCACAAATGGCAAGCTTTCATTCTTTTTAATGGTTGAATAAAATTCATTGTATATGAATTTTAGCTCCTCTTCTTTATCCATTCATCCATTGATGGACACTTATGTTCTTGCCTATCTTCACTATTGTAAATAATGCTGCAATAAACATAGGGGAGCATATATCTTTTTAAATTAGTGTTTAGGATTTCTTCAGATAAATATCCAGAAGTGGAATTGTTGGGTCATATGGTAGTTCTATTTATTTTTTTAATGTATTAGAACAAATGAGTCTAATACATGGCTTGATTCTATTTTTCACTTTTAATTTTAGGTCTTGAGAAGCTCCCATAGGCAGTAAGCATCCAACGTGAGATGCTCGATTACTTTATTCACACAAGAGATTCTGAGAAAATCAGTCACATTTGAGTGAAATCTCTTCAACCCCCACAGAGAGATTGGGAAAGGGACCATCATTTAAGAACTCACATAGTTAACTGAGACACCTTTATCTGTGGAAAAGGATAGGTTGCAACTTATTTCCCAGGTTTTAAAATATTGCTTTTAGAATATTTCTGGGTTTTAAAATATGTTTGCAAGTGCTTGTATATACATAAACGACATTTAAAGAACATGAGAACTAAAAACAACATCACCTACAGTGAAGAGGAAACTCAAGATGAGAAATAAGGATGAAAGAGTTTTTATTGGCTATTTTAAAATATGTTTTTAAGCCATGTGAATATATTATCTATTCAAAGAAGTTATTTTTTCTAATAGAAAATAGACATTACAAAGAAATCTTTCCCATGCACAAAACCAGCCTACTGAAAGAAAGACACACATGTGAGGAGTAGGGAATGACAGGAAGCTAAAGGGCTTCCAGGACACTTGTCATTCAGGTGCTACCCCAGGGATTCTATCACAGCCCTAAAGATCCTTCCTCTGTTAATGGGCTTCTATGAGGCTTCTGCCTTGTGCTCTGTGTGACCCAGGGAGAAGACAGGGTGGAACTTGAGACATGATGGGAGGGGGAAATACGCCACTCTTCATTTGGTAGAGGTGGATTCAGAAACAGGACATCTTCTTCAGTATTTTATAATTTTTAGTATCACGCCAGAATTCTTTCCGCAG
The DNA here is from genome assembly GCF_014176215.1 of Rousettus aegyptiacus. Classification (NCBI taxonomy): domain Eukaryota; kingdom Metazoa; phylum Chordata; class Mammalia; order Chiroptera; family Pteropodidae; genus Rousettus; species Rousettus aegyptiacus. The sequence goes on from NW_023416306.1 coordinate 98,782,361, forward strand.
AGCTCCACATGCCCTCCCTTCTTGTCTCTATGTGTGCCCCATTTATACATTCTTTCTAGCCACCTCAAGCTTTCTTGCTACTGAGTCCTTTATTTTTGTTTTCGAATAAGCTTCAATTTTTTTAAAGAAACTTTTGACTTTACTTTCAACTACCATCCTTTGTCTTGTAACAACCCAATCCCTTAAGCTATTCAGAATGATTCTCTCTCACTTCTTAATCATCTATAGTATAGCTTCTACCTCCAGTATTTTATCGTCTCTTTTTCTCTAAGATCCCCATTGACTCTTTAACACAAATCTAAAGATTTTTTTTCCTTTTTCCTTATTCTTCTTTATCTCCCTTTTGCAAAGAATGAAGCTCACATCCATCTCACTAAACCTCTCTCTCCCTTCGTTTACTTAATACCCAGGAATCCTCTTTGCCCCTTCCTGGTCCCTACAACTGGGCCTCTTCCTTATTCCTGCCTCATAACTGGGCTACATAATTGAAACTCAGTTGTCACCCTGCTCTCTTCTTCATCAGTTCTTCATTCTTTCAGGGAATTTGTCTATTCTCAAGAATTTATCTAATGGGAAGGGCAAAGAAGATGGGGCTAGAAGCCTGGCTCTATGACTTATGAGCTGTGAAGCTCAGGAAAAAAATGATTTCATCTCTCTGAACTCAGTTTCCTTGGTGCTAAAATGGGAATTCATTCACTTAGTCAAGTCTGTATTGAACATCTACTATGAACTAGGCAGTGTTCTAGGTACATGAGACTCATTAGAAAACTAAACAGATAAATATTCCTGCCCTCAGAGAGCTCCCATTCTAGCAGGCGAGATGAACAAAAAATAATAAGCATACCAAATAAGAGAAATACATAAAATGACAAAATATATTAAGGACTGTAGAAAAAAAAATTAAAATAAATAGGGTTACGCCTTGTAAAAGGTGATCAAGGTAGGCTTCCCTGAGAAGTTAATATAAGCAAAGACTCAGAAGAGATGAGGGAATTAGAAGTGAGGGCATCTGTTGGAGAGGGTGCAGGCAGAGGGAACGGACAAAGATCTTAAAGGCAGGGGCATGCTCTGCCTGTTCTAGAAACAACGAAGAGGCTCATTTCTCCCTTAGTAGCCTCCTGGGTTATCGGATCAACTGTCTCCAAATCACAGTGCTTGTGTTCAAGTAACCCTTATTTTACTTAATAATAGCCCCAACGCATAAGAGTAGTGATGCTGGCCACTGAGATGTGCCAAAGAGAAGCTGTAAAGTGCTTCCTTTAAATGAAAAAGTGAAAAATTTTGACTTAAAAGAAAAAAAATCAGATGCTGAAGTTGCCACAATCCACAGTAAGAATGAGCCTTCTATCCACGAAATCGAGCAGAAAGAAAAAAATTCTTGCTAGTTTTGCTGTCATACCTCAAACTGAATGTTATGGCCACAGTGCATGAAAAGTGCTTAGTTTAGATGGAAAAGGCATATAATTTGTGGGTGGAAGACATGAACAGAAAACCTGTTCTGGCTGATGGCAATGTTTCACACCAGAAAGCATTGAGCCTACATGAAGACTTCAACAAGCGATCCCTTGAAACGTGTGACTCCATGCCATTTACTGCAAGTAAATGATTACAGTAAGATATTTGAAGAGAGAAAGAGCACATTAACTTTTGGTACAGTATACTGTTATAACTGTTCTATTTTATTATTAGTAATTGTTGTTAATCTCTTACAGTGCCTAATTTATAAATTAAACTTTATCATAGGTGTGTGTGTGTGCAGAACAGCATAGTATATGGGTTCAGTACCATCTGTGGTTTCATGGACCCACTGGGGCCTGGGAGCCCTGGAAGGTATCCCCTGTGGATAAAGGGGGGGTGGGGCTACTATATACTTTTATCCAGTGTCTTACATCACATCTTATATTACGGAGCTCAGTCCTGAGAATTCTAAGGTTTGTCCTCAAATATTTCACATCTAATTCATTCTAAAAGAATAGATTTACCCAATATATCAACTCCCTATCTCAGAGGAGATGTCAGGAGATCACCATGCTACCTATATTCTGGGTGGTACAGTGTATAGATAGCATGCTTATTAGCCAGAAACCTCAAAGAGGAAGACGGAAGACATACAAAGATTCCCCCCAAATTAGAAACATCTGGTCTATTTCCACAGGAAGTTAACACTGGAGGTGTGGAAGCTATTGTGGGGTTAGAAGAAAAATATCAAAAAGCACTGAGGGTAACTGGAATATTCCATTCACATATTCCTGAGGTACTGGTGTGCGCACAGCTACCATTCTACTTTATTTTGTATTCCATCTGAGGTGGTCCCCCATTTATTAGGATCCATGCTAGGTTTGAGCAATATCAGAAGTTAATTCTTTACCAGGTGGAAGCACATCAAGCTAACACACCGACAAGGGCAGTTCCTAATGATACATTATCACGATGCAGCATCATTGTTTTTTTCTCTTCTTTCTTTGGGGGATCAGTTATGTTTACCAAAAATAGCAATACATTTTATAACGGGAAGGGTAAGGTGAACTTTTCCCAGGATAATTTCCAGAAATTAGGTAAGATAAGAAATCATTCAGATTAAGAAGACCAGCTAGCTTACCTCTATTTTTTCCCATATGGCTTCATAGTTGTCTTGGTGTTGGATATCTTGCATCAATTTCTGAATTAAATCAGATTTCGTGGTGGAATGGCTCTCATTTTTCTCAGAGGATGAAGCTCTCTCTGACTTCACATCAATATATTTTTTTATGACAGAGAGAGGCATACATGGCTCCTCGTCAGAAAGAATGTCACTCAGGGGCCCAGATTCAATGCTCTCCCCCAGCGATGAGGCTATGTCGCTGGATGAGCTTGGAGACATTCTGCCTAGCCTCGTATGCTTCTTCTTGACGTGGTATGTGGGATAGATCTCAGAATCTGAATTCATTTCAGACAGTTCCCAGTCGTCGATGTTCTGGATGGTTTCTTCTCTGGGTTTCTGAGGCAGAAGCTTTGTTAAGTTTTCTAACTTCAAAGCTAATACTTCTGTCTGCCTAAGGTGAGAAGGCAGCGCCAGGTATTCATCGGAGCCATACCAGGCCTCCACAACCTGGCCATTCCTGGTGATGTGACTTGGGGAGGAGGAGTAACATTTTTTGCTTTTGTGTTTTGAAATAAGAGGTACTGGAGACACGATATTATCTGAGCCAACAGGGGACTCGCTGCTTTGAGTAAAAGGTGGTGAACTGGAAGTTTCTGACTGCACTGCTAATTTGGCATTCCGACTTCTCTGATTACATGGCTCAAGTGAAGATGAGGAAGCAGAATCTGTTTCTGGCCCCTCTACGGCCTTGGGAGCACAAGAAGGAACTCCATTCGGCACAATTGAGCTCCTGGTGTTTTCGGTCTGCTTGCCTGAACCAGTTCCCCGTTTAGGTGTTCGGCATTGAGGCACCTCTTCTGAGGTCTTATGTGGCTTGTTAAGTCGAGATTTCTCTTTATGGCAGTCGTTAAGCCTTCCCAGGCTGGAGGAGATTTCTTTAATGTGACTTGTGACTGTGTTTTCAAGATTCCCATCCCCCATCTTGTGCAAACATTCATAAGACTGGCTGGCCGCAGAAGAGCTGTTCGGGTAGGAAGACTGTAACACCAGGCAAAGCTTGGATCTGTCAGGAGGATCCACCAGGGAAGGGGTGCTTCTGCTCATCTCAGGCTTGAGATCGACCATCGGCTTCTTTCCATTAGTGCCTTTCAGATTATTCTTAGCACTTTCCTCTTTAAGGAAAAGCCCTCTTTTTGGCAATGTGGGCTGTGTGGGAGAGTCTTCGTTATAATTAAAGCAGTCTCTGATGGATCGCTTGGGGGTTGCATTTTCACCAGGAAGAAGCTGTTGGTTTTTTGTTCCAAGTTGTGAGGAGGAACTGGATTCTTGTTTCGTAGTCTCGGAAGAGGACTGAACATGAACAGCATTTGTCAGAGCTTCCACTGAAGATGACGTCTCCTGTGTTAAGCCTGGTCGTTCCTCAGCAGTGGAAGCACTGTTTTCCTCACATCCACCTTTGTCATTTGCTGAAAGAGATACTTGAGATGCTTCCTCACTAACCGCTTCACTGCAGCTGGAAGGGATGGGGTCAGTAGCCACCGTAAGTAACCCAACACTTCGGATAAGCTCGGGGAACTCCTTTTCCATCTCACTGTAGCTCCAAGAGTCAAAGGGTTTGGTTTTGACCTGGCTAGAGGTCATGTCACCTAGGCCCCCGAGCAAATCCTCACTTGGACTGTAGTCAGACAGTTCGAAAGCAGTAATACCACAATCCAGAGACAAGTAATTTTGAGAGCATTTGATAGTTAACTGTCCCGAGTCATCCACTTCCGTTAGAGAATCAAGGCGGCCCTGAAACAGACAATAGCAATGGTTTCACTAAATGGAACATCAATTACACTCAACTGCCATTTAAATGAAATCTCAGCAGAGGCTGCCTATAAAGGTCAAAAATGCATCAGTCTCAGTTGCTTCTGGTTTCATATACATAATGCCATATTATTAACCAATCACCATACTGCTTTATATAGTACCTTGTTCTTAAATATTTAAGGATTTTGCTTTTATTCTATAGAACAGAGCCTTGATAGAAATGGCCAAGGTCAAGCCAAACATATCTATTCTTGCCTTAATGTTCTATCTTAAAATAGTGTATTTTTCATTTAATAAGCATTTCTGAACTGATGCCTTAAGTAATAAGATTTCTGGGAACAAAGTAATGTAAGAGTAATATCTCCATGAATGTCTCTTCGGCTTATTGCTATCACTCCATCATCTACCACAGTGACTAACTCATAGTAGATGCTCAATAAATATTTTTAGAACAGGATAATTAATTGTACTAAGTCTGTCGTGTTAAATATATATTCACAAATCACAAGAAAGTGAACTACTGAATTTGTGTACATAAAAATAGTTTAACACCAGCTTCTGTTCATCTCCACCCTTTTGAAGGTAAACACAGGAAATACTGGAGAAAATTACTGAGTATCAAAACTTCATCATTCCAGTTCTGATCTACTCCTGCATGCATTTCCCTCCCCAGCCCCTCACCACCACCCCAGCTCCCATTCGTGTATGTTAGATACCAAGGGCCCACCTCTCTTGTTATTTAAAATTTGAGGTAGGCCAATTTGAAACTTCCCTATGCTGAAAAAGAGTATTATGAGTAAGTGTTTTTCATTTTCTAATCTTTAATTATATGATTAAGGATTGTCTCATGACTAATGCAGTTTCTGATCATATGACGGACAAAAGGAAATTTTTGGTTGATGATTTGTTCAGGACAGAAGGGCCTATTATGCTTATCAGGAGGTAGGACCGGAAGCATTATATCCCCAGACCTCTGTTCTCCTGGAGGAGGAACTGGATGGGCAAACTGAAGCTGGACTACTTGTCGTTGCTGGACCCTGTGTCCTTCTGACCAGGTTACCCCAAGATCTGGCCTCTCTAGGACCTTATGTCAGGATTTTTGTTCATTTGTTTCGTTTTGTTATGTTTTTGAAATAATCTCTTCCTTCTGGCCTTTACCTTGTCTTTATCTCCTACTCCTCTCACTCTTACTCCAAACATCCAGATAAATAATAATGATGAAAAGCCTCATTTCATTGTTCTAAGCCTCAGTTTCCTTATCTATAAATAGGGATGGCTGATTAGGACTACTACTTTTTCATTTAATCCTCTCAATGACCTTCTTCTGAGGTGGGGTCTGTACTATTGATTGTCCCTGCTTTACATAAGCGGAGCCTGAACCCAAAGAGGGAGCGTAAGTAGCAAACGGCCTTACAGCTAAGGACGCAAGTGGAGGCTGTCTGACCCAGAGTCTACACGCTGGCCTCTGCAGTACAATTTTCTCTGATATGTTGGATATTATTTTAAACTGCCGTACCTCCTTCTCCAGTGTTCTCCTCATTGTTACCAGAGTAACCCTTACACATCTGTCACTGTTAATTCTCTGCTAAAGTCCTTTGTTAGCTTCCTGCTGCTAGGTTAAAAACCCAAACCCTTCTAAGGACAAACATGGAGAGGACTCTCTCAAGCCACTCCCCTCCCTGGCTGTGAGTGTCCTCCTTTCTGTTTTGAAATCACTGAGTTCCTCTTATCTCAGGGTCCTTTCACATGCTAGTTCCTCTGTCAGGAAAGTTTACCACCTATAACACCCCTTAAGTAGTGGATTCTTACCCTTCGGAGCCCAGGTCAAATTTCACTTCTTCAAAATTCCAAATCCTCACTTAAGTCAGAATCTTTTCTTATAAGTTTTCATCAAGATATGTTGCTTTTCTTTTAAGCATTTACCTTAATGTTTAAATAAATATTATTATGATTATTTGGCCGACTCACCAGGATACCTGCAACACTTAGCATAGGGATTTGCATAAGATAAGCATTCCAAGACACATCTGTTGAATAAATGAATGAGTGAATGAATGAATTATGACATTTTAGAATTATATCTGTATGCCTTCATGTAATCTTCCTCTAAAAAATTTTAGTTGACTCCAGTGGCTAAAAGCCCAAGCCTCAGAGTCAAATTCTAGCTTTAGTACTAATTAGACATGTGACCATCATCAAGTACTTGATGTCACTAAGCCTATTTCTTTTATCTGTAAAAAGGAAATGATAAGCCATGGCATAGGCCCATTCTGAGGCTTAAAGGAGATAATACATGTAAGACACAAGTCTGGCACATGGATAGGTACTCAATGAATGCTCGTTCTTATTATATCATTACTTTTACTATTCATGTATATCTAGGGAGAAATCTGTATCAAAACAAAAGGTATCCCTATACTAAATTGTGCTGTACAAAATGAGAAAACAATATTAACTGCCAAAGTGATTAAAATGGAATTACGTGGCTTTTATGCTCCATCCCTAGACCAGGCTCTTATAAATAACAGAGTCAGAAGCCAGAAACACCAAGGAATGAGCCAGCCAATAAAATTCGCACTGCATACGATTTTTAAGGGAAGAAATTCCAATTTAAAAGCAGGTTGTATTTTTTTTAATTTGGTTGTTTAGTACTCAGAACTTACTTCTTTACAAAAATAGAATTATACATGACAGTTAAACTCCAAGCAATCCCATAAGTTGGTATTTAAATTACAAACTAGTTGAAATTTGCATTATTTTTTTTATCATATTTATCATAAAGGCACAGCACGATAGCTACTTGAGTAAGGTTAAAGAGTCATTAAGAAAAAGTGTTTCTATAATGAATGGTAGAGGAAAAAAACATTTGAGAGTTCAGGTAAAAATTGGACCCCTAAAAGTGTCAGACACCTGCTTCTGAATGGGCTTGGAACATGATAGTCCTGGGAAAGCATTTTGGTCCCCTTTTTGGCTGCCTTTTCCTGTCTTCCCCCAAAGATCCCTTCCCTAGCCATATTCAAAAACACTTAATGCTTCAAAGTGAGCCCTCTCCCATCCTGTTCCTAACCAGGCCAACTATTGTGCATGGCCGATTATCACTCTGGGATAACTTTTTAATTCATACTGTATTTTCTAATGTGGAAAAAAAAATTCCACCCTGAAAAACAAAACAAAATAAAACAAAACAGCACATAGCATATCTATTTTATATCCTGAAAACCAAGTGACAAGCATCTACCCATATTATTTTTAACCTTTTTGGTTATCAAAGAGCATTCTTTAAAAGTATGTACAGATTTCACCATGCAAAAAAGAAAGTTCTCAGACATTTTTCAGAGCAGATGAATGATAAGTTTTATGTCTTAAAATATTGCTTCGTAATACTAATATATTCGGTCCCACTGCTTTTCTTCTGGACCACATTCCCTGACAGTTTTATAATCTGTGAAAGTAATAAGGTCTCAGGTGGATATAGAGGTAGGGGGAAAGTGCATGTTGTTTTTACTGCCCTTTTTATTTCAGAAATATCACATTTAATTGTATAGTGCCATTAGCTTTACCGTGGCTATCTAGCAATGTCTAAATTCAAATATACCTCCTTTTAATATGTTATGAAGCAGTTTCTCAGATGAAGGTTGTGTTTTATGGAGATGGTAACAATTCACTTTACTGATGGGTTTATTCACTTGATTGCTGGCTTCCATCTTGTCTCAGACATCAAGGAAACACCTTCCTTCCTTTTTTACCCCTAATTTGAAACAAGAATTTTTGTTCTGTTCCTCATCCATAACTAAGTTAACTTAAGTTCCAAATGCCTTCTTAGAGCTTTCTTTTTTAATACTACATTTTGCAACCAACTGAACATGAGATTTAGTACTCATCATTGAGAGATTTGAGGATCTCTCTATTAAATTGTCTCAAGGTGATATCAGTGTTTATTACTACTTCAAGGTCAGATTTGTGCCCTGATTTAATGTTCTTACAAAAAAGAGATTTGGAAATAGAATTTCACTGTTTTAATTATAGGTACAGTAAAAAAAAAAATTAGTATGTTCCTCTCTCCTCTTCCTCCTTTAATCTCACTACATGCTTGTTTGTTCTGCTTCAAGTACTAACATAAATTCATAGACTTCTTACCAGAATGCCACCCCCCCCCCCCAGTGTCCTCACACCACAAAGACTAGACACTTGCTCAGGTTCCGTCCAGCTCTAACATGTTGGGATTCTATGATTCTGAATGTATTCCAAAGAGCAGCAGCAGAGTGAGAGGGGCAAGTAATAATAGGGAAATGGGAAGCAAACCAAAGTTTCAGATGAGCAAGTGGAAAATATACACACAAAATATCTTTCAATATTTTTATTTACATTATAGTAATAATTCTTCTTAAGAATTTCCATTTTCTACAGGCAAAACTCATGAGTCAAATAATTAATTTCCATGATTAATCCCAGTCCCCTAACCTAAAATGACAGCTCCCTCTTCCGCACCTAAAGTAGTGATTACCTGAATTATTTAATTCAATTCAACTCATTGGAATTTTACATACAACAATATGAACTAGGCACTGTGGGAGTTACAGAGATGATTATAGTCTGGTGCTAACACTTATGGAGTTCAAATGTAGCACATACTTTGTTAAATATTGCCTCGTGGTAAGTGCTAGTGAATGAATACACAAAGTGTTATGGTGTGAATGTTCCAGAAGGACCAAAGCGTTCCCACAGACAGTACTTACCACTTAGTTAAAGTGTTTATCACCTATCTGACATATGGTAAGTTCTTAATCAATGTTTGCTATTGTGTTACTATGATTAATAGTTATTGCTACCTGTATGACTTTACCTCTCTCAATCTCAGTCCTCTTATCTGTAAGGTGGATATAAAACAGCAATATCATCTGTAAAATAAGGATAACAGCACCTGTCTTGCCTACCTCCCAGAGCTATTTGAAGATCTAATGAAATTTCACAGGTAATTCTGAACACGTGTTATTCTTTGAATGCCTAGTGCTCTATACATAGTAGAAAAGCAATAAATATTTAGGGAATGTAGAAAGAAAAACAAGAAAGAAAGGAGGGAGGGAGGAAGAGAAGGAGAGAAGTAAGAATTATTACAACAGGAATCAGTTAAGAGCTAGTTTTGTTTGTTTTATTGAATTATCATAGATTTATGTCCTTATTTAGCTACCAAGCATTCACTTAACCTCTTTTTTTTAATTATTATTTTTCAATTAGAGTTGACATTCAATACTATTTTTTATTAGTTTCAGGTATACATCATAATGGTTAGACATGTATATAATATATGAAGTGATCCCCATCGGTGTAGTACTCACCTGGCACCATACATAGTTATTACAATATTATTGACTATATTCTCTATGCTGTACTTCATATCCCCATGACTGTTTTGTAACTACCAATTTGTATTTGTATTTATTAATCCCTTCACCTTTTTTACCCTGTCCCTACTCCCCTCCCATCTAGCAGTCATCAATTTGTTCTCTGTATCTGAGTCTTTACTTAACCTCTCTTAAATTCACTTTTTCCATCTACGAACTGAAATTATTTTTAATACCCCTTATCTTCCTTAATAAATGAAACAATAAGTGTAAAGTGCTTATCATAATATCTGAAATATAGAAAATTTCAGTATAACACATTTTTTATATAATGTTGAACTCTATCCTAAAGTGTTTTTGTATTTGTTTATCTGGTTTTGTTTTAATAAGGTATTTGCCAATTTGGTTACAAGATATAGTCTGCTCCATAATTAAATAAAAGAATAAAACTCACACATTTTGTTTTTGCAGGACAGGAAGAGAGAGAACTTGCCACTTTCTCAAATTTCAAACTTATTCTTTTATATCACCCTGAAACTCAACTAACTTCCAAAAAGAGAAAAATGAATTCACCTTTATTGGAAGGACATCTGCTATTCTAGTGTATCAGTATGTTTTATGCCATTTCCCTCTTCATTCTACAAATCCCTCACAGCTGAATTTATTCTGATAAAGCTAAGAATTTTATCCTAATTCCCTTTCTGTTTTCTAAAATTCTAAGGTGCTGACAAAAACAAAAAAATACTAAGCAGTCTTTGAAATGTTCTCATGGAGTCACACTAGAAACACACACACACACACAAAATTGGACCAAGAATTCATAGCTTTAGGAAGGATGGTATGGGGACAGTGCTTCAATTCATAGAAAAATATCCACAAAGCAAATGGCTAAGAGTCCATTTTTCCTCGACCCCTCGTTCAACATATTTTTGCAACTTTATGACAAGACTAATGACAGACTTCGAACATGAAAATGCATGAAATTGCTTCCAATCAAATCCATAAATAATTATAGATGTCATACTGTGAGACCCATTATAGATACAACTTAATAAAAACTCACAACATAGCTGTGAAAACAGTAGCCAGTAATAATTAGTCAGCCTCAATGGTGCTTCGTCATTTCTCGGGCTACCACTTCATGAATGATACAAGTTCAAATAGGTGCATGATGAACATATTTCACAGAACAAGAACAACAATAATAACGATAAACCCTAGAGCACTTCTACATCCCCTGCTCTACAGCAAAGATTTGGCGATCAGTAAATGTTTCTTAGATGAATAAATAAATATGGGAAATTATTTGGTTTAACTTAATGATTTGTAATGCCCCTCTAGTAGTAGAAAGTGGGCTGGTCTGATGATTGACTAATACTGGATATTGAGCAGAGCCAGCAGAAAATATGGGGAGGAACAAAGAAAGAATGTATAGGTTGGGGATGCCAGGTAGATATCTAAAGAAAGATCTCTTCAGAGTTTAGACAAACCTTGCCCGCTTCTGATCTTCACCTCATTATCATACACCTCATGGATACCAGATTTAGAGCAGAGTTAGCCAGTTTGGGATTCTATGTAGTCTCCTATAATCACAAGAATCCCAATCAAGGACCCTATAGGGATCCTACTTGGGAGGAATGGCATCTGGGCATGGATATTCATATTCATCCTATGATTAAAAATGGACTCTATCAAAGTCTATATATATCACTTCCCTCACCACTACAATAACGGGGAAAGGTATAATGACGATGAAAACCATGAAGTAATGTTAGAAGTGAGCCTGGGAGATACTGCTTCTCATAACTATCCAGGGTCTGCAGGAAATCTGCCATGGCAGGAGCATCATTATTATGAAAACAATAATCAAGAGGTATAAATCATTTATGAGAATAGGCACAGATTTGTTTTGTGTTGTTGATAATGTTGGAGCCACTAAAACATTAATAAATTAATAAATTAATGAATTACGCAACATTTATTAGGACTTTTTATCATATATATTTATATAAGTGTCTTATAAACTTGTATAAATATTTTCCACAAAACCCACAGTGAAACACTAAATTGACTATCAAGAGGCAGGGGACTATATACATATAAACACATTCTATGTATCCATATAGCGTATGTCTGTATGTATGTCTGTATGTATGTATGTATGTATGTATGTATGTATGTATATACCTACCTACCTACCTACTTACCTATCTACCTACTCTATCATCTATCTGTCTGTCTGTCTGTTTATCCATACACACACACACACACATGCACAGTCCTTGCTTAGCCTGCACAATGCCTTACTCTATAAATATATGTAGATTTTACTTGGGAATAGTAGAGTTCATTTGGATTAAAACTTACCATGGTCATTCTTAAGCCATGCATCAAGAGTAATAACAAGAAATTCTTTAAACTACACTTAATATGAGTACAAAACAACATGAATTGGTTGCGTAAAATCCTAAAGTCCATTTGATTCATTACATCCCGAATGATTTTTCTCAAGCATGAATCTAATCATGTCAATTCCCTGAACTCTTCTGTTGTCCTCAAAATAAAGTCTAGTTCTCTTAATATGGCTTTTTAATATGGCTTTTCATCTTCATAAGCTGACCTCCTCTTATCTAGTAGTTCAAATCCTGCTTCCTGGTTCCTTGAACTTTTTGCTCCAGTCCTACCTGCAGCGCTTTGAGCCTGTCATTCTCTCTCTCTCTCTTACCTCTGGATCTTTGAACATGCTATTCCTTCTGTCTAGAACATTTTCTACTTCCATTCACTAGTCCAATACTACTTTTCCCCTAGGTCTCAGGTTACACTCACTTCTTCTGGAAAGGATTTGTTTTAATTAGGTGCCCCTTCTCTGACCTCCAGCGGCATCATATAGATTAACCATAGTCTGGCCTTAATATTTGTCCACTTGTCTACATCCCCTACTAGACTCTAAACTCCTTAAAGGCAAAGACGGTGTTTTGATCACTGTTATATTTTTAGCACCTGGTGCCTGGTAACATAGTAAGTGCTCAATAAATACTTATAAATTAAATGGGGAACAGGGGGCCAGACAGTACAAACTATCTGGTGTGAATTAACTCTGGTCTAAATCTTCATTCACATTAAAAGCAAATCATAGCTTCTGGTCACTGATAACCTAGATTCAAAGCCCAGCTCAGGACCTGCTTATTTACCTACAAAGACCTCCTATCCCACATATCTGAACTGAAATTGTTCTCAAATGGTCACACTTGACAATGCATTGTTCGGCTTCAAAGAAAATACCCACCTCCTTTGTCTCTTCAGAGAAAGCTTGCAGAATGTCCGTCTGCCTGGTGTAGTTGCCATTGGCGTCCTGCAGACCTTGCAGAATGCGCTCCCGCAGAACCAGCACGGAGACTCGGAGCTGGTGCCAGAGGAGCTGCACTGCGTGGATATCTACAATCACATTGACAGAGTAGGACAGCAGCTTCAGAGAGAACTCAGTCTCAAGGAGGGCATGGATTTGCTCAACATGATCAGAAATATCTTCACAAATGTCCTGTGGTTAAAAAAATAAAACAAAAATATGATGACTACTTTGCCTTACCCTAGGGAGGCAGCAGTAAAAAAATAAAATAAAAATCCAATCCTTCACCGAACACCAATTATCAAGGTCAACAGGTCAGATAAGCACATGTTAGATAGGTGGCCTTTGTTTTAGTTAAGATGTACAGTTGCAGGCCATATTCCCGGGCACTAGGCCTTTGGTACATATAGGTGAATTGATCTTTTTTGAAACCACAAAAATTCTTCTATTCGTTCAGAAATCCCAGTTGAAAGTTCAGCCAAGGTAAGAAAGAGATCACAAATCCATTCTCTGTTCTCTTTATTTATTGTTGGTTTGGGAATCTGGCAAAGGAGCCAACAGCCATTCTCTTTGCTACTGGTGAGCTCCATTGAGCACACAATCTTTCAGGATAGAAGCATCATCCAGATACCTAGCAGGAAGAAAGATAGACAAGACTGTGTTTTGTAGAAACTCCCAGGCACTCTCAACAAACCATGGGGTCTCGGATATAATGAACAATTGTCACATTCCCACAGGATCACAATTTAATACTTAAATTCATAATGAATATGTAAATTTCATCCTATATTTTGTAAGCACAATCACTCTTAAGAAGGAAAGCCAGACAAACCCCAAGAATGAAAGACAAGATATAATTTTCTTTTGTTTTTAAGACCTGGACAATTTAAATAAAAACATTACTAAATCAAAATTTCAATTTCTCCCACACATACTTTAGGTAGGCAGATTTGGTATCTAATATGTCACTTGTCTTTACAAGTTCCCAACTAGATTAAATGATACAGATGTCAGCTAAAAATGCTCAGTTACTCATTTTTAGTGATGATTAGCAATTTTTTTTTTAAATAGCAATTTCATTTATGATTTTTGGTAAGGCTAATATTTTCAGATTGAATTTTAGTTCTGAGCCTTATCATGAATATCAAAACAGTCATTCTATGCTGGAAACACAACCTTCCAATTTCATAGAATTCAATTACTTGTTTTTAAAGAAAAAACTAAAATGTAACCTGTATTCGACAATGTATAAAAATAGGCAAAAAAAAAAAAAAATCTACTGAAGAATGATGGAAAGTCGTTCTGAATTTTGAATAATAATTATTGTAAAATTCCAATTAAATACTCTAATATTAGTTCTTGAAACCCAAGAACCAATTAGTGATAGTGATACAAATTGATGATAATGCCTTGAAACAGATTAAAATTTTAAACTAAATAGACTTTGGAGTTCCTATTAGGTAGAGCTCTTAGAAATGTAGCCCATGAACACATGAAGTCCGATAGAGATCTGAGGCAAAAATTACACTACCCTATAAACCAGTACATAGGCACCAATTGCATCCAGGTTAGCTAGTATCTGCTAGCCTTCAGCACAAAAGGCCTCTCACTGCTACCATCAGGTATTCCATGCTGCTGGGGTCTCAGTTAATGCACACTCAGAGCATCTACTCCATTTATCCCCCACACCTCTTATTCCTGATACATCAATCACCACCCCAAAGCAATGCCTGACATCCTTTGCCCTATTTAGGAAGCTCATTTCTATGTTGTACTGTGCTGCCTTGGGAAAATTCCTACCTTTCACTACTGACCACTTCCATATCTCTGTACTTCCCTGGCTATTGCATCGTTCTACTGTAAAAAAAATTCTTTAACATCTTCATGGAAGAATTATATGAAAAATTATGTTATCTACCTCTTGGTCTTACCCAAACCTGACTCCGCCCAGGGATCTTACTTTCCTTGTTGCCCTCCCAGGGGACAATGCTCATCACCTCTGCCCTCACCTGAGAGCTGGGAGGGAGGGGGCCGAGGTAGGGCTGATGGGGGAAGAGCAGGCCTCAGTGCTTCCTTGCCACTTTCTGATCATTACTCTTGCCTTCATACTAACTCCTTTCTTTCTGGGTAGGTGTCTACAAAAGGTTATATATAGCATTGGTACCTTAAAAACTTCATGCTGAAGTACATGCCATCTGCTCCTCTTACACATTTAGCTTCTTCATAACAGATGTAGGAATTTAGTCAGAGCCAGATCATGGGTCAAGATTGCCAAGCAACCATCGGAGGAAACAAACTAAAACAGGCACTAAAGCATCAATGATACCAGTTAACAGGTTTCCACCTCTTCCTCCTTACAGGAAATGTAAATTGGCCCTGTTCCCACAGAAGCAGATGGGCCATGAGGGGAAAGGTATACCCTTCTCACAAGTGTTGACCTCACTTTGTTGAGTATTTTGGCAATGTGTACATGTAGTCTCCACTGAAATTCTGAAAATAATGCATACCATAGTGTAATTTTCTGGAGTCTATGAATTTATTTAATTTTTTAATGCCCTCTACTTTGCCACTAGTCATCCGCTTTGATGAAATTGCATGCACAGATGCAAAGTATAGAACAAGAACTACAGATATATGTGTCGGTTGTATACGTGTGAGTGTGTGCGGCCCCCTCCCTCCAAATAGAGACTATGCTATGAACATTTGATGAGAGGTTTGTTTAGAGAAAGATAACTGAGCGATTCTGATTCTATACATACTTTTTAATAATAGAAAATCTGCTTTTCCCTGTCCCTCTATATAAATGTATATAAATGTCCAACAGATATTTAAAGAATAATCAGTTTGAAGCTTCCGATGCTTAGGCCCTTAACCATTGCCATTTTGTTGCACATTTTGTTTATTTTAATGCAATTGGATAACTAGGTATTAGAGATTTTTCAAAATGATTTGCTGAATGGCTTCCTCTCAGCAGGGACTCTTTGTAATTAAAAGGCTCTGAGAGATTAGACCTATAGAGGCCCTGTAGATACTATATTAACAAGGTGCAGTAGAAGCATGGGGAAGGGGGTTGGACTGCAGCCCAACTGATGCATGTATGGAATTACGGGTGTTCAGCCTCAGCTGGACATGTGACTTGAGCAGACAGCAAGTGGACATTGAACTCATGGCAGAACTAATCAGTGTATAACAAATTTTGAGCACTATTTGGTGGAACGATAATCATTTCAAGAGAGATTCACAATTTTTTTGAGAAACAATCCCTTCAGGACTGGTTATATGTATGTATGCATGTGCATGTGTGTGTGTGTGTGTGTGTGTGTATACACACATACACACACATTATATATATATACACACACACACATATACATACATACATATACATACATACATATATATATATACCCACGCACACACACACACACATATATCTTCTTCTAAGGATCTATAAGCAAAAATAATTTTTCACCATCTGCTTACTAAGAGTATTAACAGGAAATAAAATCTTTCATTCCACAATTAGAGATTTTAAAACACTTAATGTGGCAATGACTGGTTAAGCTGATATAGTAACTAAAATTCATAGTGAAACCCAACAAATGTTAATGTTTGATTGCAGTCTTTCCTGTTTTGATAGAGGGGAGCGTATAGGTAGGGAGAAAATTGAGTATGTATAGTGGAGGGGTAGGGATGAGGAAGGGATGAGGAAGTTGAAGATTATATGAGGAACAGCCATGGAACTCTTTCCAGTATCAATGGGAGAGATGGTTAGGTCTACCAGTACATCTTCTATAAAGCTAGTTATTCTCAGAAACTCACCTCTCATAATCTTAGTCTGAAATTATCCCATTTTCCCATTCGCTCCTAATACTGGTCCATATCCCTATCTGTTCCAGCCCTTTTCCCCAATGTTGATTCTGCCAGACCCTTCTTCTATGACTTTAAGATTCCTCTCCTGATTCCCACTTCCCATGTATGCCTCACCTGGGACCATGGTCAGATCCACAAGTCTGGATCTCACTCTTAAGGCCCCAAATTCAGTCTATTTCCCTTACAGCAGCTCCAGCCTCTTGTAAGCCATGTCCAGTAACAGAAAGCTGAAGGATTCTGGGAATGTGGAGGTAGAGGAAAGGCCGATCCAGAGACAGGCAGCCAAGGATACCAAGACAAACTTTGTTAATCTTTAGAAGCTTGACTGGAGCCTAACTCCATTATTTTGTCTTATTATGGATAAATGAAACCTAATACATCTAACTTCCTAAGAATATTATTATTTGGCAATGAGATGCTGTTTTATATAATTTATGAAGATTATCATCAGAAGTTAGCTTCATTTCCAGAAGATTTATTTATTTTAGTATGTAAATATTCTCCCCAATGATAGGGCTGGTTCCCCAGGACTTGTTTTTATAATTAGTGGCTATCAGTAAGGTGCGCACTCAAGAATTTTGATAGTAATAGACTGACAATGACAAAAAATTAGTTTTAATAAATAAAAATTTTTAGTTTTATTTTTCAATATAATCAGCTGGTATTAATCGCTTTAGCTATGTAAAATCTCCTATGATCCTACATGGATTTCATTCATTTCATTATACTTTTTCTTCAGCAAGTTCATTTGGATGACTAAATCAAAAGATGTCGCAAAGACTCACAAACTTCTAATTATAAATTGAGGATAGTTTTTAAATGTCCTTCGATTAATAACATGTTGTATAGATGCTCAAATCATTCCCAGCCCAAACAATAATTATTAAGGATAGAAGGATAATGCACTTAGAAATTAGTTACTTTTGTTTTTTCAGCAAATGTGTTGAGTACCTGCTATGTACTAATTCATGTGCTGGAGTAAACAAAGCTGCATAATTCCAAGGCCTCCCTCCTGGAGTCCCCTGACTGGTCAGAGGGGGCGTGGGGGAAAAAAATTACAGTCAGCAAGATAAATGTTTATAGAGGGTACACGTGAGGAGGAAATAACTGTGCCCACGGGGGCGAAGAAGAAAGGGGAAAGAATGCTTTTCTAAGGAGGTAAAGTTTGGGTCTTAAAGGAGACAACAAGGAAGATGAAGTATATTCCCGGGAGTAGCCAGTGTCAGTATGGTCAATGTGCATGGGGTTTGGCACCAATTTCTTAGGCACATCGTATTATACACAATCCATAAAAGGAAAAATTTTGACTTAATCAAAATTTAAAACTTTAGCTCTGCAAAAAATATTTTTAAGAAAAGGGAAAAAATAAGCTACAGATGGGAAAATATATTTGCAAATCACATATCTAACAAAGTATTTATATCTAGAATATGTAAAGAACTCTCAAAACTCCACAGTAATAAAACAAGCAACCCAATTCTAAAATAGGCAAAAGACTTAAATAAACAAGTCTAAGTGAATGTAATGATGGCAAATACACATATGAAAAAACTTCAGCCCCATTAGCCCTTACAGAAATGCAAATTAAAACCACAATGAGATACCATTGTGTATACACTTATTAGAATGGCTAGAATAAAAAATTACTGACAGTACCAAGTGCTGAGTTGTAGTGCAATTAGAACACTCTTGCACTGCTGGAGGGAATGCAAAATGGTACAGTCACTCCAGAAAACAGTTTAGCAGTTTTTCATTAAGTTAGACACACATTTATCATATGACCCAGCAATTCCACTCTTGGGTGTTTATCCTCAAGAAATAAAAGTATAGGTATACACAAAAATGAAAAGAAGCTCTACTCATAAACACCAAAACCAAAACGTCCTTCAGTGGGTAAATGGATAAACAAACCATGGTACATCCATATCCTACAACGGTTTCAAAAGGTTACACAGTGTATATTTCCATTTACATGACAGTCTCAAAAGACAAAGCTGTAGTAATAAAGAACAGATGAGTGGTTGCCCAGGATTGAGGGTGGGGAGAGCATCCAGGGAGTTTTTTGGTGAAGAGAACCAAAATTTTGCTATTTGTAGCTGCTTTTTGAGAAAGGGATTTTAAGCTGTTTATTAAGAAACAAAACTCAGAAAAACCTTTGAGCCTCCTTACCTTTCTGGTCCAAGAGATTCAGACAGAAAAACCTACTTTAGGAAGGGAGCCTTGGCTTACCTTAAGAATTTTCACCTCAGCACTAGTCAGAAAGACCACAAGCCTGTTATCTGGATATACACTGTGTCCCATGGTTTCTGAGTTGCCCAGCAAGAATTTGCCTGTCATAAATGATCCGCTCTTCCTCAACTGCCTGTAAATCACCCATTCTCGCTTCTGAAATCTAATACCCTTCCCCACCTTTCTCCTTTGTCCAAAAATGTCTTACACACCCAATGTTGCCTCACTGGTTTTGGAATTTTCATGCTTATTTGAATTCTTCATGTGCATATATTAAAACTTTGATTTTCTCCTGAAAATATGTCTCTGTTAATTTGATTAATAGCTCAGCTAGAAGAACTTAGAAGATGGGTGGAAAAAGCATCAATGTTTTTAGCTCCTATGTGTTTTTCTGACAAGTATAATAGAAAATGAGGCTAATCTGGAGCCCATCTCAGAGTGAACTAAAGCGAATGGCAATGGTTAACGGTCTACCTTCAAAGTTTCATAAGATTTTTCCATAGATATTACTGTGTTAACATTGGAAAGTGATGCTCTCCATTTTCTTATTTAATTCACAAACACCACAGTAGCCTCTGTGGCATTCATAATTGCTCACGGCATAAAATGCACTGAATACATTTTGTTGCCAACTGCTCACTTCACTCAACCGGCTAGATACCCTGTGGTCTCAAAACTGCAGCTGCTGCTGCCTGTCATTGAAACAGTGGGTCTTCTATGGTTACTAAAGTAGCTGATACAAAAATTGCCTTGACCTGAGACTGTTTACAAATAAACTGTAGCTGGATAGGTCAGATTTTCTTTTAATTTATTTATATATTTGTGTGTGAAGCACCTTTTCTTTTTTAATAAGATTGTTGTATATTTTTTAGTTGTATCATTTCTTCTAGACAGATACAGGGCTATTAAGATAACTGTTATGTACTAGTATGTCCAGTTGTCACCAGCACAGGACAGAAATGAGGATATCTTCCTGCGATTGCTCTAATTGCTTATGGTAATGATGTTAAGTGTGACTGCCTCAGCTCCTGCTAACTGTCCCTGGGAAGGGATCTGTTTGCTGTCTCATCATGAGGCCACCATGCCTTTCTCAACCATTTTTTCAAAACATCTTGAAGGTTTCCTCATGAAATTTAAGTGTCCATGGATCAACATTCTGCCCTAAACTACTAGACTCCAGGGCTCTATATGCATTTGGAAGGGAAACCACCCTTCCAGCAACTTCCTCACCCAGGTACGGAAGCAACACTTCACATCCCAGTCTCACGAAATCTCACAAATGCAGCAGCTCCCACTTCTCTCTGCTTTCAGCTTCCCTGCATACAATCACCAAATAAGAAAACAGCAATTCCCCTCAATACCTACAGTAATCTGTAGGCATTTCTCCATTCTACAACCCACAACGTTTCTTTTTCGTTCCCTCAAAATAATTTACTGTTTCCCTCAAAACACCTTTGATTTACATTGGTGTAACTGCAGGACACATTTAGATGGCTTTTCTTAAAAAAAAAAAAAAGGAAAGAAAAGAAAAGAAAAAATAAAAAAAAAGAAAAGGGAAGGGAAGGGAAGGGAAGGGAAGGGAAGGGAAGGGAAGGGAAGGGAAGAGACGAGACGAATTAAAGCCTATTTTTAAAGGACAAGCCTCCTCATTCCCATTTCCATCCTTTTCCTATCAGTTTCAAAGACTGAAAACCTTTATCTTATTCAGAACATACCATTACTTTTAGAAAGAAAAGTTTTCATATTCTAAAGTCAGTAAGCAAGAGATAGGCAAATATAAGATGTATCGTGTGTACATATTTTAGTCTTACTGAAAAATGCTGTGTCATCATGACTGTTCATTTGTTTATCAGCAATTGTAGAAATGAAATGAATAAAGTGTCTTTACCCATCCATATGCTCACCATATGTGTGTGTTCATCAGAAAAAGCTGGGAAGAGATTCTTACCTTCTATACCAGTTTTGTGAAGTGTTTTGATCATAAATAGACGCTGTATCTTGTCGAAGGCTTTTCCTGCATCTATTGATATGACCATAGGATTCCTATTTTTTAATTTGTTTATGTAGTATATCACATTAATCGGTTTGCATATGTTGAACCATCTCTGTGCCTCTGGGATGAAGCCCACTTAATCAAGGTGTATAATCTTTTTAATATATTGCTATATTCGGTTTGCTAGTATCTTATTTAGGATTTTTACATCTGTGTTCATGAGAGATATTGGTCTGTAGTTTTCTTTTTTGGGGTTATCTTTACCAGGTTTTGGTATCAGGGTAATATTGGCTTCATAAAATGAGTTGATGTTTTGGAAGAGTTTGAGGAGAATAGGTATTAAATCTTCTTTGGATGTTTAGTAGAATTCACTGGTGAAGCCATCTGGTTCTGGAATTTTAATTTTGGGTAGGTTTTTGATGATTGTTTCAACTTCCATACTGCTGATCAGTCTAGTTGGATTTTCCAGTTCTTGATTTAGTCTAGGAAGGTTGTATTTTTCTAAGTACTGGTCCATTTCTTCTAGGTATTAAATTTGGTATTATATACTTTTTCATAGTATTTTTGTATGATCCTTTATATTTCTGCAATATCAATTGTAATTTCCCCTCTTTCATTCCTGATTTTGTTTATTTGTGTCCTTTCTCTTTTCTCTTTAGTGAGTCTAGCCAGGGATTTGTCAATTTTATTAACCTTCTCAAAGAACTAGCTCTTTGTTGCATTTATTTTTTCTGTTGTTTTTTTGTTTTCAATTTCATTTATTTCTACTCTAATTTTGATTATTCTTTCCTTCTGTTGACTTTAGGCTTCATTTGTTCTCTTTTTTTTTTTTTGTAGATTTTTAAGATGAAGCATTAGGTTATTTATTTAGGCTCATTCTTGTTTTTGGAGATAGGACTGTAATGATATGAATTTTCCTCTTATGACCACTCTTGCCATGTCCCAAAAGTTCTTATCATTCATTTCTATGTATCTCTTGATCTCTCTTTTTATTTATTCTCTGACCCAGTTATTCTTCAATAGCATGTTGTTTAAGCTCCATGTATTTATAGTTCTTCCTGCTTTCTTTCGCCAGTTGATCTCTACTTTCAAAGTATTATGATCGAGAATATGGTTGGTATGATTTCAACCCTCTTACATTTGTTGATGCTCTCTATTTTTCCCAGTATGTGGTTGATTCTTGAGAATTTTCCATGTGCACTAGAGAAGAATGTATAAGCAGCTGTTTTGGGATGGAAGGCTCTGTAAATGTGAATTATGTCCAGTTGGTCTAATGCGTCATTTAAGGATGTTATTTCCTTATTGATTTTCTGTTTGAATGATCTGTCCATATCCAACAGTGGGGTATTTAGGTCCCCTACTACAATAATGTTTTGGTCCGTTTCTCCCTTTAGCTCTGTTAGTAACTGCTTTATGTATTTTGGGACTCCCTGCTTGGGAGCATAGATATTAATAAATGTTGTCTTTTTGGTGCATGATTCCCTTTATCATTATGAAATGTCCCTCAGTTTCTTTCTTTACCTTTTTTATTTTGAAGTCTATTTTGTCTGATATAAGTACCACTACTTCTGCTTTTCTCTGAATGTCATTTGCTTGAAATATAATTTTATTTTTTAGGCGAGGCAACCCTTGGTAGACCTCACAGATTTCAAGGACCTTGTCAGCTTACAATCCCTTATTTTTTATTTTTTATGCCTACAGCACCTGGTCTTCCTAGGTGATCTCTCATCTAAGTATTGACCCTGCTTAGCTTCTGAGATCAGATGGCATCGGGCTTGTTCAGGGGAGCATGGCCGTAGACTTGAAATATCATTTTCCACCCTTTCACTTTGAGTCTATATTTGTCTTTGGAGCTGAAATGTGTCTCCTGGAGGCAGCATATGGTTGGGTTTTGTTTTTTGATCTATTCTGCAACTATGTGCCTTTTTATTGGTGAGTTCAGTCCATTTACATTTAGGGTGATTATTGAAATACGATGTCTTCTTACAGCTATTTTATCTTTTGCTTTCTGGTAGCTCGATGTTTCCATTGTTTCTTTGTTCTTGTGTTTCTGTTTACTTTATTTTGATTGGCTTTGTGGGTTTTCCATCTAGTTCTTCTTGTTTTATGTTATATATTTAAGTTCTGAATCTTTGGTGTGTGCTTACCATTACGAATATGTAGAGGATACACACACACATATACGTGTGTGTGTGTGTGTGTGGTCACTCTACTTCTAATTATGTATCTTGTTGTTGTTATTTTGTTTTAGGTGAGCTGACCCCTTTCAGAATTTCCTACAATGCAGGCCTTGTAGTGGAGAATTCCCTCAATTTTTGTATGTCTGGAAAGGTCTTAATTTCTCCTTCATATCGAAAGGTGACCTTAGCTGGATACATTATTCTAGGCTGGTAGTTCCTTTCACTTAATAGTTTAAATATTTGATTCCATTCATTTCTGGCTTGTAAGGTTTGAGCTGAAAAGTCCAAGGATAATCTAATGGATTTACCTTTATAAGTTACTGTTTTCTTCTCCCTGACTGCCCTTTGTTGTTGATTTTTGATAATTTTAATACAGTGTGTCTTAGCAAAGGCCTTTTGGGGTTGAGATAAATGGGTGTTCTGTTGACTTCTTGAATTCCAAGCTCCAACTCATTCCTTAGATTTGGGAAATTCTCATCCACTATTTGTCTGAAAATGCTTTCTAGTTCTGTTCCTTTTCCTCACCTTCAATAATACCCATTATTCTTATGTTTATAAAGCTTTATATAAAGCTTTAAAAATGTCTTTTTATTTTCTGATAGATATTTAATCATCCTCACTACTCTCAGTTTCAGTCCCTGTCAGTGTTAGTAATAGTTTTTGTAGCGTTTGCTCAGATTCCCCTGGGGTTCCACAGTGTTCCATCTCAGAGGGTATGGGGGGAGGGGCTCTCTAGGTTGGGGGTTAGGGGCTGCAGCTCAGCTTTGGTTTTGCAACAATAGCTGGTAAAAATCAACTGTTGTTTCTCTGCTGGCCACTTCTCTGCTTCCTTCCCTGATGACACGGGCCCTCCCATGACAGGGAGCTGACAGCACTCCCAGGCAGCGCTGTTCAGGAAACTCAACACACCTTCTCCTCTCCCCCCTCCTCCTACAAGAAGCTCCAGTGGTTGCAAGAGGCAGTTTCTTTGTTTCTCCCAGCCCACTACTTGATGTCCAGGGTTCTGATCTATGGTAGCTCTTATGCCCAGATCCCACACTCAGACATGCTGGTGTGCAATTTGAGGGGTTTTTTTTTTTTTTTTTTTTTTTTTGAGTTTTAGATGTTCAGCTTATTGTTGTTTCAAGGGGAGCGATCTGGAGACATCTCTCACTCCACCATGTTTCCAAAGTCACTCCTCTCCTTTTTTTTTATTTTGCACTTTTATTATAGAATGAAACGAATACAAAATACCACTCACAAAAATATATAGCTTAGTAAATAAATTATTATAAGGCAAACACCCCTGTAGCAACCACCCACTAAAGTTCAAAAATTCAAATTTTGCCAGTCACCCCAGAAGTGACTTCATGTGCCCCCTTCCCATCACAGACCCTCCATCCCTCCAAATATGACCACTCTTCGGACTTGCATTACAATCACTTTCTTGTATCTCTTTGTGGCTTTATCACCAAAGTAAGCATGAGTGGTTCCTGTAATTTACTTTTGCCCAGTTTTTCACTTGTTACGTCTTGTAAGTCTTTTTAAATCTACAGATTCCATCTACATTCCTTTCTTTTTCACATAACTTATCTGTTAAAGATCTTGGGGCATTAGACCTGCAGAGTTTCCCACGATTTGGATTTCTTGATTGCAGCTGCATGAAGCAATCAATGTACTGCTTCCTCTGTCCTCTTTACTTCCTACAAATTGGCAGATGGATCTGGAGGCCTGATTAGTCTCAGGTTCAATTTTATTGACAAAACTATAATTAGCATTTATGTTCTTTAATCAAGAGGCATTTAACTTTGGTTTTTGCTCTTTTTTGATAGTTGCTATCAACTATTTTGGTAGTTGATGCTCTGAGCCTAAAACTGTTAGTGTACTGGGGGTTGCAAAATGATGATATTCTCATTCTATCATTTTTCTTTCATTCATTAGTTGGAATAACTTTATTATAAGAGGTGTCCCTTTGCTGACTACTTAATTACAGTGATATAATTCATAAAGGAAAATCAAGAAAAATGCTTGATTCTTTCCTTTTCTTTACCTAGTTTCAAGATAATGAATTAGTTCTCGATTAGAATCAGAAGGTAACCAACCAGTTGCTTTACTTAATATCATTTGTGTTCATAGATTTAATCCACTACAATTCTTAACCAAATCAAAACTCATCTTTGGCCAGTGAAATCTCCTTTAATTTGACGTCAAGTTGACTGTCCTAGTAGTCTTTGATAGCTTCCTTGCTCATCATACATATATTGTCAGACTTGAGATCAGCCAATTTTCTAAGAAGCTGTGGTTTCCATTAATGA
This sequence comes from Rousettus aegyptiacus, assembly GCF_014176215.1. NCBI lineage: Eukaryota > Metazoa > Chordata > Mammalia > Chiroptera > Pteropodidae > Rousettus > Rousettus aegyptiacus. The sequence goes on from NW_023416306.1 coordinate 98,808,011, forward strand.
GAAACTTTCTTCCCAACTACCATCTGGGAACTAGGGATGCTCATTACTACTTGGTTAGTCATTGTTTCTAGAATTTTATAAAACCAAGCTAGTAAGTGCATATATAAAAATAAAACATCTTATGAATTCATAATTGATATTTTCAATTGAAATTAATGATTATAGAGTTTTTACCTATCATCTTCTATACTATACCTTATCTCCTTTCTTTACCAGAATCCTGGTTTTCAAGAACACAAGGTGATAGAATTAGAAAACCCGATAACCACTTATTTGTTTTATCTCACATTATACATGTACTTTCATAATAATAATAATACTGCTCTAAAACTACCACTAACACTATCCCTGAAGCAAATGACTAGGACAGGCATTTATAAAGTACCTGGCCAAGGTGGATTTTGTTACTACAGAAGAGAGCAGAGTTACCTTTGGTTTGTTCTTAGCTGGTCTTTTGAGAGAATAAAACTCATACCCTAGTCTCATGTTCACTGCAGTTCATACTCCACAGTTTAAACATTTTGGAATTTTGCAGGTTCATTTATCATCTGCAAAGTCCTTCTAGAAGGAAAAAAAGGCTTCGATAAAAATATAACTGTGAATGACATGACCACTTGTTTTCCTCCAGGGCGAGAAAGTTCTTTGGTTTTAGAAGGCAGGCCCTGAGAGGCTTCCTGCCTCAGCAGACCCTCCTAGTCTTTGCAGACCATCACAGAATTTGTAAAAGAACAAAAATAAATTAAAGGGGTAATCAACGATATACCAAAGAAACTCCACCATGTACCTGAGTGCCAGGTGTCCCAGGTAAAACACTCTTCCTTTTTTTTCCAATACACCAACTACAGGGCATAAGATAATTCTTATTAATTTAGGGCTATCCAATGGAGAGATGGGTTTTCTCTTGAAGTAATGGACTGTGATAATCTCTTCATTTACTAATGCTATGGCAAAATTGTACAATTTACATATTTGCTTTGTTTGTTCAGTGGTCTATGTGTCATTTCTGTCTATTTCTATGAAGTCTGCCTGCCTTGGGAAATTTCTGTATGGCAAGCACAGTTTTTATCTATTTTGCATTATAGAGTATAGTACCACATGCAAATAGATTCTTAATACATGCTGAGGTTAGTAATATTGAATTCACAAACCATGAAAATAAGAGTTTGAAGATTATCATGGGAAAAATAAATGAACCACAAGACACATCTAGATTACTTTGCATCAGGCTGAGTGTCAGAAAGTCTGAGTTCTTAGCCCTGGTATGGACTGATTATCTGTGTCCCAAGAGATCACCGAACCTCAGTTTTCTCATCTATAATGAAAGTGCTGGGTGGAGGATCTATATTCTCAAGCATTAAGATTTTCTTTTGTTTTCTCTTTTATTTTGTGTACTCTTTCCCATAATGCATAACCAGAGCATTAGTTATCCAGAACTTTTTGTGTATCTCTGAAAATCCTTGTAACATGATTGATATTTCCTGCTTTAAGCAGAATAGTCAGTAGACTGGGTATCAGGAGAGCTGAGAGTAGGAATGAGTGGGAATACAAATATTGAAAAGTATCTGGTTCCTATAAGATACCCTGCCACAAGATCTGAAGTAACAGCACAGATCCATAGCAACAGGCTGAGGAGGAAAGATCAATGATTAATTCAAAATGAGGGCCCAAACCCCCACCCTCCACCCCAGGGTTAATATTTTGAGGAGCCCCTTTAGTGGTGTTTTCCTTAGTCACCATAGTAAAGTTCAGCCCATTACTCTTCCACCCTCTTATTCTCCTTCTACACACACACACACACACGCACGCACGCACGCACGCATGCACGCACGCACACACACACACGCGCGCGAGGCATATATCTTTTGAGGCTCATTTTCACCTGCCTACACCACCCACTATTTTCTCCTCATTTCAGTCACTTAAGATTTTATTTTCTAAAAACCTATAAAAATCTTTTAGCAATTTAGATTTACTTACCTGAGATGAAATTTTCTAGTAACTCTCTTGAAATTTTAGAGCATTTTAAATTATAAATACTCTTACAGGTTCATTTACAAATGCTTTCTCTTGACTTATTCATAAATACTCATTATACTGAGAAAAATAAGTTAAGGAGATGAAAAACCTATTTGGGATTTCATTGCTGACTCATGATGTGACCTTGGAAAGGTCAATTTCTTTCTTAGATGCACTCTTCATATATTTAGAAGATCATGACACAGCTCCTAAGGATATGTTTCTATGTCTTCCTCCCCCACATAAATATCCATAGCAACTAGCTTAGCTGTTAATTTGTATTTAAACACCTACAACATAGTTTTTAGAAGCTAACATTATAGACATAAGCTTTTAGATCTCACATCTGAGAGTCCGGAACAGGAAATGAAACCTCATAGGATCAGAGTCCTATGAAGAACTAATTTTAGGTGCTATGGTTAAGACACTGTAAATGAGATAGAAACAAATCTAGATTCTGAAGCCAATGCTACACCCTTTCATACAAGGTAGATGGGAATGCAGGTCATCAATTAACCTTCTGGAAAGCTCCCATTGCCTTCAAGTGACCCAAGTATTTAATTTTAAGAATCTCTACTAAGGCAATAATGGATTTATCTATTGAAATACTATCACAGAGTTGTTTAAAATGGTAAAAAGTTTTAACAACCAAAAGATCAAGAGAAAAGATTAGTTTAATATAATGTGGTAATCCATATAATGAAAAAATACACATATGATAAAAAAAAGTTGCAAAATATATTTAACAGCATCTAATATTCAAGACATATTGTTAATTGAGAAAAAGTAAGTTAAAGAGTTCTACTAAAAATTATAGCTATGTATGCACATAGAGAAAACTAAAAAACATGTCAAAGCTGTTCGCAGTATTTTCTCTAGGTGGCAGCATTAGAAGTGATATTTAATTACTATACGAATGTTTTAAATTTTTTCCACTAGAGAGTTATTTCTTTTGTGTAAAAGAAAAAAAGTTAAACAACAACAAAGAAGTAAAGTCATTTCCTATGGTAAAACAACAGTTGAGGAATGCAGGTCAAACTGCACGGTAAGCAACATAAAGTATAATATCAATGTCAAAGAAACAGGATTCTCAAACTCCCTGCATCCTCTTTGTGTAGGGAGAAACTAGTTACTTCATTCACAGCCATACTACCATCATCTTCTTAGGGTGCTACGTTAGGTGACCAGGTGCCATTAGCCAAGGACTAACAGATAAATAACATATCATTAATCACTGGTTATTAAGACTTTTAACTCTGTTTTTAGCTTGACTGTTTGTGTTTGTTTGTTAGAGTTTATATGAACTTGAAATAAAAAAATAAAGACATGAACATGGGAAAGATGTTAACCACATGAAATAAGTAGGAATGCAAATATTACTCATCCTCTCTCTTTTTTAATTTGATTGACTGATTTGTCCCAGAGTATGACTGACTAGATCATCAATCTTCTTCTACATTGTCATACAAACCTAAAAGGGAGAAGTGTTTCTCAAGGCAGATTCTATGATTTGACAAAGTAAGACCTTGTTTTTTCCTGAATTGATCTCAATCCCCTAGGATTCAGAATCTTCCACTTTCAAGCTACTATAGCCTTTGCATAGTTACCAGGGAAGTGAAGACATCTACAGAGAACTCAGTGCTCCCTTGGGGGTTTACTTTACACAACTAAAATTCCAGTCCTTCACAATTGCTCAGGAATTATTAAAATACATAACTTTTGCTGATTGAATTATATAAACCTTTATTTACTTCCATCAACTAAATGATTTGTACTGGTGCATTTGTTTTGTTCTTGTACTCATCCTTTCATTCTCAGAATCAAAAAGGGCAAAATGCATACAACTAACACTAATACTAAGTGTAAATTAAAACACAGAATTCGACTTATATCTTAGTTAAGAAAATCCATTTCGGTATTTTGCCTGCTCAATGCTTGGCTGACTCTCCATATCAGAATTATTTTTCAGCAAGCAATAGACACACAGAGCATGGAGAAAGTTATTGAATTCCAATAATGTGGTTTTAAATTTACCCTCATCGCCCTTTTCCAGAGGCCCCTTTGGGAAATAAAAATGGATCAAAATAATGTATCTGACCACCAAGTGCAGCAAGCATCCATTATTAATGCCCCAGTGACACACAAAAACGAAGGATGAAGGATCCATTTAAATAGTTCTACAACCTGATTCAGGCTCCTTAAAATACATTGTACTTTACTTTTGAAATCAACAACCGGCTGCGAAACGAATTCAATTTCAATGAACTTTCCAAACCTCCAGATTAATTTTACCTATAAAATCATTTTTAACCTCATTGCTTACTTGGATTGACTATAAAATTAGTGAGGAGGAACATTCATCTCTCTGATTACACACACAGAGTTCTACTTATATCGAATGATGAGGAGGGTTTCAGAAAGATCACAAAAGGAAAAGCAGAATCAATAAATGAGCTCTGAGCAAGCACAAATATCAACCGAACCTCAGGTCATTTCTTTCAACATTTAATCCATGATTAATAAGCTTCTTCCTACAGTATCTTAAGTATCATGCCCCTCTACCATATTTAACCTCAGACAGAAACTGTCTTGTGAATGTCTAGTAAAAATTCTGACGTGTATAAATAAATTAATAATGAGTAATAAAATTAAAGAAACAAAAGGAGTGACTAGGCTAGAATTACAGAAATTAAAAGTAAGGAAAGTTTATAAGAGAGATTTACAAAGATAGACAATTTATATTATTTCTCTATGATTTAGACCTTATCTACTTCCAAAAAAGGGGAAATTGATGGTGGTTTTCAAATAGTAAACTACGCTATTAAAATTTTTTTAGAAAGAAAAAACAGAAAATGATGAACAAGACGCTTAAAATGAGATAGTTGCTGCACTCAGGCAATCAGTTCAGCTCTATGGAAGGAGAAAACGTGTGGCCAGAAATAAATGGCTGAAGAAAAAGATCTGGTGTGGGAAATTTGAATCACAATGAAATTATGTATAGTTGCTACAAGAAGGTAGCAGATTTCTATGAGTAGAGTGAACTAAAGACCTGGAACATCCAAAAAGGGACGATCTTGCTTCTTTAGAATTGCATGGTATCTTTGTGACAGTAATTTAGACTTTGAGTGGAAGGCAGAAGCAACATTCAACTGAGAAAGCCAAGTACAGAGAAGCCTAGTTTAGAAAGGGCTGAATTTGAATGAGAGAACTTTGACAACAAGGAAATTCTTAGGGAATAATTATCTCTGGAACTAGTGAAACATGGATTCTAATTCAACTTCGTCCATGTTGCTTGTCCACTTACACTATATGGAGGATTTGTGCTCTAGATTTGCTCACATGAATGTCAACAAGGTTCTCGCACTCCAAGCAGAGGGAGGAGGGTATGTGTAGGATGATATGGTCCAGAAGGACCTCTCTTCCTCTTTGATGTTGGCGCTGAGGTCAAGATGATCAGTGAATCTGAGGAGCCTTCTATTAAAATGACCCTAGGGTTTCACCATAGAGCGACAGAGCGAGGATTGGACTGGCTAGCATGGCTCCAGTGATTGCCCTCAGCCAAAGCTGACATAAATCAGCAGATGGGTAAACATTCTGTCATTATACGATCAGGGCAAGAGGCCATCTTCATACTGGAAAAAGAAGCAAAGCAACTAATTATAATTGTATCTATTCACTATAGAAAGAACAGGCCTATTCTTAGGGGGAAAATATTGGTATGGATATGGCTTAAGATCTATAAACAGGCTATATAAGTGGTAGAACAAAAGCTGAAAACAACTATGTGAGTAGAAAGTAAAGTACACAAATAAAATATACCAAAACATTTCTGGGGAATAGGACTATAGGAAATTTTTTTCTTCATATATGTATCTGTATGTTTATTTATATATTATAATTTTTCATAAGGACTAGGAAATACTTTCTGAAAAAATAAATAATTAGGCAGGTTTTGTTTGCTCATTTGTTCAGCATATAACAAAGACCTTGCCTTTTAAAAATAGGAGGCAATGATGAATTCATTTTAGCAGAAAGACATGGTTAGTTGTAGTCATAGAAGAGCTGGGTAGAGGAAGGGAAAAATAACACAAAGTCTTTTGTGTAAGAGCCCTAGGTGATAGCCCATGCCAGATTCCCCATTAGGTGCTCTGCCCACAAAGATATTACAGCCAAGTCCTCACCCATGAACTCGCCCCAAACTTCCTTTAAATGTGGCCAGAATACATTTTGTTTTTCAAACTGTGGGAGGTCAGCTACATTGCAGGGCAGTTGCCAGAGTTTATGGAATGATGGAGATTTCCGGGAGAGGCAACTTCAATAAAGGAGTATCAAGTAACATACAGCAAATGTAAATTGACACCGAGGCTGGAATGACCAACCCTCAGAAGGACTATAAAAAGCCAGCATAGTCGCACATCTCATCAGTGGAACTTTATCTGCCTTAGAGCCAGACCAAGTCTGGGAGTTGTGACCACTTCAGCTGCCAAAGAGCTAGCAGTGCCCTGACCCACCCCAAGCAGGAGACTGATGTCCTAGAACCACCTCGTCTCTCGTGTTGGCACCAAACGAGACATAGGCTAGGCCAATGTCATTTATAACAGTGCATCCTCCACTTCACTAGTACAGCCAAGGAGTGGTAAATCATACTTATATACCACTCAAATGGCCGGTGGAAGGATTTCTTTAAATTTTTTTTAAAAATATATTTTTCAACAGAAGTAATATGAGTTCGCTGCAAATAAAGTTAGAAAAGATAAGACAAAATCTAATCAGGGACAATGTTTTTCTTATATACCACTTAACCCCTAGAGCCCAAAACAATGCCTGGCACATAGTAGGCACTCAATAATCACTGAATGAAGAATAATTAATCACCAATAATCTATTCTTCATACAAAGTGGTATATAACTTTCTATTTAGTGTTCTATATTTGTGTTGTTCTTCATTCAATGGCACATCACAAATATTCTTTCATATCAATAAATATGTTTCATAACTCTTTATGGCCACATAATATTTAATTTTATGAAAATACAATTTTTTAACTAATCCTTTATAGATGGATGTTTGGCCTTAGTGTGTCATTCTCCTAAAGGCATAAATACCCTATTGGTCAATCAATCAACAAATTCTGCTGATTTTTCCTTTTGTTAGAATTTTAAGTTTCTTTTCTGTCTTATCACGGGATCCCCAGAACCTAGTACGGGACCTTCTTATGATTAATAAAGACTGAATAAACAATCATTCTTGTCTCTCCCCTTCTTTTGATTCCTATTTCAAATGCCCCGCTCCTTTCTGAACTACTGGCTGGTTTTCTTTCCCCAAAATGTCTAAACTACCTTTACTGAATTTAATACCAACAAATGTTCCTTTAATTATGTGATGAATTACCCCTTTTGTTATGTGATTCCCTTGCTCAGAACAACTTAAAGGTACCGCAATGCTAGAATCAATTCAAGTCTTTATTCTAGTTTCTCAAGGACCACCATGAAAGAATCATAGAATCCTTTAAAACAGGAATCTCTTAGAGATGTTTCAGGCTAAAACCATCATTTGACATCTGAGTAGTTGAAGCTTAGGAGGCTCAATACTTGCCAAGGATATATGACTGGCTAGTGGCAGAACCCAAGTCTCTGGCCTGCAGGCCACCTCTTGCTCCTTCAGGCCACACTGGCTGACTTCCAGTCTACCTTGCCAGCTTTATCTCCTACCCAGATTCAGAGGACACAGTTTCCAGACCATCCCTGAAATAAGCCTGACTCATTCTGGCTCTTGCCTTTTGCTCACAGCATTACTGTTGCCTGAATTGTCCTTCTGTACCCAATCATATCTTTTTCAAGGCTGACTTCAAGTCCTGCTTCCTGTACAATGCCTTCCCCAAACCAAACTGAATTCTTTGTTCTCTGATCTCCAACAGCGATTGCCTGGCCCTCTCATTCCAGCACTTGATTATATGTTGCCTTGCAACAGTAAACATTTCACAGCTGAGTGAAGTAGCTTGCTGCATGTGGAAGAAGGAAAAGAAGGGTGGAAAATGAAAACCCATCACTAGAATGTGCTGAGCCAGCCAAACATATTCTGATACTGGAACGCACCACTTTACAAGCACAGCCACTCTGCATTATGCCTTGATGTTTCCTTTTACCCTTTCTTATTTTAAATTTAGAACTTAATTTGAGGCTAATTTTCGGGTTTGCTAATTTTAAAGACTAACACCTAAAAAGCAAAGTTATTTCTTACACGTTAAGGCACTACATGGTAAGGTCTTTGAGAGGAAGGAGAATGCATTACTTATTTCGTATTTACAAGACTATAAACTTTTAAACAAGTCTGACTACTTTTTTATAAGTAATTCTGTAATTGCCCAAATCGAGGTTTATTATGCGATGATTACCTGACTGGTATCAGTGACAAAAAAGCAATTGTTGGATGGATAGACATAACACTGACCACGCTAGAAAGAAGATGGTCAAGAATGTTACTTAACAACACTGCCAAAAAATAAACAAAAACATTCTAATATATTTAATCTACATAAGCTAGTCACCAGTGTCTCTTCCTACTCTGTAACTCATGGAAGTGCTTAAACATTTTAAATTTTTTCTAAGAAGTGTATGTGTGTATGGGTGCATACAATTATACATGCAAACACAGAAAAAGAGACTGGGAATTTAAGGTAAAAGAGTTAAAATGATACATACATATAAAAGATAGTTACGAATACCATAAAATTGTTATTTATTATTAATATATTGACACACAGATTTGGGTTTGAATGTCTCTTTATGTATTTCTAAATCAGGATCTGGGTAACTGATATATTCACAGATTTATTGAATTATGAATGGACCATCTCCACTTATTGGTCAACAAGTCTACTTGTGTCTAGATACTTACATATGTACACAAAGTCAAGTTCAGATCTTATAACCATAGCAAGACTGAAATTCTGGAGTGGGGGGCAAGAAGGAGAAGCAGATTTCATGGATGTGGTAGGGGCTGGTCTCTCTGTAACAGAACATTCATCACAATCTTCATAGTCTCTTTTTGTTTTCAATTTCTATACCATGGCAGAACAAATAGAACGATGACATTTGTTTCATACTCTACTACAAAGCTGATTCAATGTTCTTAGGATAGTTCTATTAAGTTTTCTACAGTTATAATCCCTTCCATTCACCAGGACTTTAGGACATTCTTTCAAGTCACTGACATAAAGAAGCAGCTACATTAATCCAAAAGGCTTTTACATCCAAAAGTAATATTTTCTCTCAAAGTTGTCTCTCTGTGGAGTAAGCTACTTTTTTCAAAAATTCAGTTAAAACAGAAATTTCTAGAATTCCACTTTAATAACTGCTTGCAGGACAAGTTCACAAGTTGCATAATAAAATGAATACTGTGTCTTCACATTTATTTCTTATTTTGATCAAAGATTAATACCCAGCTTAACAACCCTGTTTATTTACCTAATACTTGACCCTAAATAATTTTTGCCTGTTTTAAAAACAATTATTTTATCATTAAAAGAATAAAAATTAGGCACCACTGAGGGCTGTTAAAAGTATGGCAAAGTCTCTAAAGGAGATCTCAGACATGAATTTTCAAGCTACTGTGCATATTACTGAATAGTTATTGTGAACAGAAGTATATTTATACCTTATGACTGATTAACTAAATGGAATAATTCAAATTTACATATATCTCATAAATAAGATATACATATAAATTATGCATATAACATATGCCTTGTACCTCACACTCAATAAATATACTTTTTCAATAATTGTTCATAAGGACAGGATCAGTATTGATTTTTCCTTTAGCCTCAGGTTCCAATATGACTTGACCCAGCATTATTGATCCTGTATTTATTAAAATTCTAAATTTTTTTTATCATGGATTTGTCTGCTTAATTTTGGCTTTTAAAAATATTGCATTAGAATATTGTTTACTTTCCTTGCTTAGTTTTTTTTCTCTTTTTGTCACACTCTTAAATTTTGTGCCTGAAATAAGTTCTTCACTTTCTTTAACCTAACCTCAGCCTTGCTTTGGCTAACCTACTAATTTGAAGAAGATGAGAGATGCAGAATCTCCCACACAGAGCCTGGCCTATATCATCCACTGCCAGCAAATCAGTAGGCATGTGAGATAAATGCGTACTGCACTGAATTGTTGAGTATCTTATCATGAAGCTAGAGTTAATTTATACAGCAATGACAACTATAGGTGTATACAAATTAAGTATTTGGAGCTAGCAGACTCTAAGAGTTATGATTATGTTATTCAATGTTATTATGTTATCTGCTACTTTTCTGGAAAAACAAAGTAGAGGTTATAATAGATTGTATTATTGATCTCTAATAGCCAATGTTCCTCCATTTGAAAGGATTATACTTCCTCAGCCCACTGATACCAGGTTTGGCCATATGACTTGCTTTGGTCAATGAAATGTGAGCCAAAATGAAGTAGCTGAAATTTTAAGAGCCATGGAGTGGCTCTGTAATCACTCTTTCCTTCTTGATTTGAGGAGCTCCCAGATGGAGCTTCTCCTTCAGTCTGGTTGCAAATGATAAAGATTTGGAGCAGTACTAAGGCCCAGCCTGTGATCCCCTGTCACTCAGCTCTGTTAGTTACCTGCTGGCCCACCTTCCCTTGCTTCAGCTACTGTCCATGGCCCTGGTCCCTCAGCTCATTCCTGCAGCAGCCCCAGGCCCGCTGGGTTGTTTGCTGCTACAAAATAACTTAATGAAAGCTAATTGTACCGGAGGAAGTGACTATTAGGAAAGAGAAGGTAAGCCTACCACAATTTGAAGATGATATGACTGTATGCTTGGAAAACCCCAGCAAAGAAAAAACAATCAGATAATGGAGTAAAAAATTATTACCTATAAATCAATAGTTACATGCACAAATAATAAGTTCTTGGGAGCTATCATTAAAGATTCCACTAACAACATAGATCAACAAAGACAAAACATCTTGAAATAAATTAAGAGAAATGTGAAAAACCCAAATGCAGATGACTTTAAAACACTACTGAGGAAATTTTTTTTCAAAATGAACACATGGGATAACAAAACATGTTCTTGAATAGGAAGAGTTCACATCATTAAAAAAGCAGCTCTCCTCCTAAATTATTTTATAAATATAATTCCATGCCTAATACAAATAAGAACAGGTTTTTATTCAGAGTTGAAGAATGGGGATAAGAAATACTCTGATTTTAACATATAAATGACCAGGCATAAAAAGCCAGAGAAAAACAAAAAAACGAAAACATTTTAAAAAGAGCAGAGTACTTTAGCAAATATTAAATATGAGGTCTCTTAATTAAACCTGTGTAATACTGACACAAATGCAGACAGACATTTGGAAAGAATAACACCAGAAACAGACTCAAATACACATAGGTATTTGAGCCTGTGATAAAGGTGGCATCTCAAATAAGTGGAAAAAGTAAAAGCTAGAAAAATATGTGGAAAAATATAAGTTGAATTCACTGTGTACCTGAATAAATTCCAAATGAATCAAAGATTTAAATGTAAAAAATAAAAACGTAAAAATTATTATGAAAAATAGGTAAATTATTTACAACCTTGGAGTGTGGAAAGTTTTCTAGATTCAAAATCCAGAGCAATTAGAAGGAAGAAAAATGACTACAATGGAAAACAAAATGGAAAGAAAACTTCTGTGTAGTGAAGAAAAATATATCTTAAGCAAAGTCAAAAGACAAATGACAGACCAGGAAAAAAATATATATTGCAGTTCATATGCCAGGACTTAGCCCCCTAATCAACACAGAGCTCCCCCAAATCAGTAAAGAAAAGATCAACAGCACAACTTAAAAATAAGCAAAGGAAATGAACACAGTTCATATAAAAAGTAATACAAATGGTCCTTAAATATATCAAAAGTTGCTCACAGTAAGCAAACCTTTCACAAAGTAAGAGATATATAAATGTAAAATATACTAAAATATAATTTTTCATCTATAAGTTAAAAATTCAAAAATTTGATAACACAGACTATTCACAAAGGGGTAGGAAAGAGGCCCTCTTATGCATTTCTGGTTGGCAGGTAAATTAGTACAACCACTGGGAGACCAATTTGGCCATTCCTATCAAATTTTCAAATGTATAAAAATACGTTCACTTGCAATCCCACTTTTGAGAATTATGTCTCAGTATATTTACCCTTTTGTGAAATGACTTATGTTCAAACTAATTTACTGCAATACAATTTGTAATATCCAAAGATTGGAAACAGACAAAATGTCCATCAATAGGGGACCAGTTAAGTAAATTATGGTATACTCATTCAGTAGAATACTACAGAGCAATAAAAACAAATGATGATGATTTAAAAAGCTCTCTATATTCTGACACAGAAAGATCCCCATTAAGTTTAAAAAGCAAGGTGTGAAACAGTATGTATAGAATAACATAGAGGAGAAATAAGTAAATTCATATTTGCTTATAAATGTATGTACAAACTCTATAAAGATTTTCAAGAAACTAATAAGAATAAGCAGGTGCCTGGCCAGGGTAAGGAAAGGAGAAGCAGGGCAAAAGGGTCAATCCTCTGCACTGGAGGATGGATGGGGGACCTTGCACTGTGTATCTTTTAATATTTTTGAATTTTTTAATCTGTGAATCTACTTCACATTCAAAAATTTAAGACAACAACAAAAACCCTTAACTAGTTTGCTGTGAGTAGTTTAAAGCTAAAGGACAGTAGTCTAATTATATTGTCTTCAATAAAAGCTCCCCTTGATGGACGCTTGTGTTATAATCAGTAGTCGACAGAAAGCATCATTCTTTACCACTAGTCTGCTTTGAGGAATATTATCTTATTTCTCCATCTAAAATATCCCCTTCTATCTAAGAGATAAAGCAGCTTATCCAAGCACTTCAATTCAATAATTTCACCATTAAGAGCACTTCTGATACTATTCTTCTAAGCACTTTTAAAAAGCTGAAAACTTCAATTGAACAGACTGCTCATTACAAGATGAGATGCAATTTATACATTGATTGAAATGGCTTGATGAGGACCTTAATAATCCTTTGCTTTGAATGAGGAGCTTCAGTACACAGAAGGAGAAAGCCCACTCAAAATGATAATGCGGTGCTCAGAATAGTACTATTAGTTCAACCAGTCAGTAATAAGGCATATTTGCGTCATTATACTGGGGTGCCTGTCATTTTCCAAAACAGCAGTAATAGAATACTGTCATTAAGTCATAGAACATTCTAGAAGAGCTGATGAGAGAAAATATTGAAGACATCAGGTTTTCTGCAAGAACTATATCTATATAAATAGAAGTACAGGGAAGACTAAGGGACAAATAAAGACAAAGAGACAGGACAGTCTGATGGAAGAAAAAACCTGCATTCTACTTACATTTTCCTATTAACTAGCCCATTATTGATTCTGCCTGAGCTTCAATTTCATGATTTGTAAAATGTGGATGATAATGCTTTATCTGCTATAGTAGAGACACTGCTATATACTCACCAAACCCATTTCTTTTTCCTTCTGGGAACAGGGCTAACCTACATTTCCCAGGTACACCAAGGTGGGGTCATTCAACTGAGTACTGGCCAATGAAATGTCAGTGGAACTGATGCCTAAAAACTACTTCGGGATCTTTGATGCACTCTCTCTTCCTTGTCTGCTGGCTGGATTAAATGAACACTTGTGTGACCCATCATCCAGCTCTAGAATTTCCCTCCTTTCTAAGCTGAGTTTGCAAACTGTTTCTAATAGTTTCCAAACTGTTTTGACAAGGAAAAGAAAAGCAAGGGAAGATGTATAGAACTATTTAACTACCAACTATATTGAGTTGGTATATTGACTTTAATTCAGAACCTCTAAAAACCTTTACCAGTAGTGCAACCAAACCAGCCTGACCTCCTACCCCCAACCCCCTTGAGCTGCCCTCGTCTAGATGGTGACGGAAGCTAATTTATTCTCGCGGCCAAGCTGCTGAGGTTTCACTGTATAGAAAGGAACAGAGGTGTGTAAATCCTATCTGGGTCTGAGGTGCTATAGGCTGCTTCTCTCTGAGCAGGAGGTTCTACACACTAAATTATTTTATTTCTCTGACTTGGGTTCTATAAGCATAATTTTGTGGTTACTGTTATTCTCAATCCCTGCAGGTGCCTTCCCTGAGTGTCGCCATGGAGTGTCACTAAGTCACTTCCTGGCAATAGTCACTTCCTTTGAGTAATGTCCAGCTCATGACAGGGCTGAACAAAAGCTCCAGTTTCTGGCGCAGAGGCAAATATTTGTTCATTCATTCAACAAATATTTATTGAGCTCTGAGAGTGTAAGGCATGCCACTAGGTAATATATAGGACATGGAGCATGGTAAGCAGAATGAGAGGTATAAGAAAACTCCACATGTGTACAAAAAATCAGTCATCGAAGACACACTGTTTACAAAGTAAACAGTAAAACTCTGGAAGAATGAAACAGGATTTACATTATCAAATAGTTGCTACCTTTGGGAAATAGATTAATGATTTATTTAGAGCTCTTATATCCTTAGAGATCCTGTGAGGCCAGAAGGTGCCCTCTTAGACTCCACTGTTCACATACACCTGAACCTTATCCTAAGTGTGTTAGAACCTCCATAGGCCTCTCTTCCTGACTACAGTAACTTCTTAAGGGCGGGGACCAGGTTGTGTTGTTCACCTTCAAATTCTCAATTGCTGGCATATGACAGAGCCTCAATAAATAACTGGTAAGTAATCAACAAATATATGCTATCTAAAATTTCAACCAAAATCTAAAGTAAAAGCTTAAAAAGTGTCCTTATGAAATATGGAATTTTCCCTTAATATGACGAAGCCCATGCCTTAAGATGTTGATATTCATGTTAACTTGATTATTGAGTAGCTCTAGGGATTCTAAACAGATAGATTCTTTTTTAAAAACCAGCCTGACAAAATGAATGTATCTACTGAAGGTGGAACATTATAGGCATGACTAGAAAAATGGTTCTTGTACCAAACTCAAGAGTTATCAGTTATTATATATTCAGGACAGATATTCAGCCAACATGCAGCAGTGAGGCCACACCTGTTATTTACAGTTGGCATCCACTCTGATTAGCTAGTGCTCTTTTCATGCTATGTATTAAATATATGACTATCAGGCATTATGTAGAAAGGATACTTACTGTAAAATGACAATTACATAACAATGGAGGAAAGATGGCTACAGAAACCCTGCCACTGTGAAAATGGAATTGTAGAAGGATATCTGAAAACTATTAGTGAATTCTACTCATACCTTAATTAATAAAATATAGTAATAAAACAGTTACACGTTTTATTTTTGTATAAACACCTTAGATAGAAACTTCCTAAAAAATAAAAGCCTTTAAAAGAAAGTTGGAGTAACTATATTAATATCAGAAAAAGTAAATTTCAGAACAAAGACTATTACCAGAATAAAGAGTCATTTCATCATGATAAAAAGATAAGTTCATCAAGGGAATATAATCCTTAAGTGTCAATGTATCTAAATAAGAGAGCTTCGAAATACAAAAAACAAAACCGGATTGAACTACTAGGAGAAATAGACAAATTCATAGTTATAACTGGGTATTTCAATATCCCTCTCTCAATAATTGATAGAATAAATAGACATAAAATCAGTAACAATACATAATGAGAGAAAGTTTGAACAGCACTAGTAACAAACTTGACCCAATTAACATTTAGGAACTCTTACAAACAACAGCAGAATACACATTCTTTACAAGTGTCCATGGAACATTTACCTAGATAGATAATAATCACAAAACAAGTCAGCAAATCTCAGTAACTTTGAAAAATTTCAAGTCATAACAAGTCTGTTCTTTGGTTACAATGAAAATAGATTAGAATAGTAAAAACCAAATAACAAAAAGACCTCTGGAAAATCCCCAAATATTTGGAAAATAAATAGTATACTTCTAAATAATCTATGAGTCAAAGAAATCAAAAGGTAAATCACAAAGCATTTTAAATGAATACGAATAAATATACAACACATAAAAAACATGCTGCTGCTATAGCAGTACTTGGGAGAAAATTTATAGCACTAAACACTTCTATAAAAAAGTAGTGAACGGTCTCAAATCAAGGACCTCTGATTCTAGCATAGGAAGCTAGAAAAAGAAGAGCACTAAGATAATACACACTGAGAAACCCCAAAACTATAATATACACTTGATCATCGACAAGCTATCTAGGGATGAAACTTCTTTCTCAAGGACATCCCAAACCCTGCTAATTAGCCATCAGGATGAATGCCCACAGTCACCGGATCTGATAAACCCTGTAGGAGGCACTTGGCAGAAACCATAACTTCTTTTTAAAAGACTAAAGTTAAGAATTGAAGGAAGGGCATGACACAAGCTGGACTTATTTACAGGAAGTAACACTAGATGATCATGCATTTAATGAGTTATCTCTCATATTTTATGAGAATATTTGACCCTTGTTACTATTATTAGGGGTTTAAGGCTAAACTTTCATTGAAATGAGTGAATGTTTATTAAACAATTACAAGGAGCCACACAAAATTGCCATTTTTATAGGCCCCAATTGTCAAATATTGGCGATTTCATATTGTGCAAGCTGATAATTCCTGAGACTGCAAGAGATACAAAGGTTAGAAAAGCAATAATATTGAAGCTTTTCAAGTTTATGAAATTAACATAATGTACAAAGAATAGAATAATAATCTTTTCAACTTTTATTTTTTTTAACTGTCACTAAGAGGTTTAACATTTTTCCTCCAGAAAACCTTTCCTTACTAAAGGCACAGTTTAATATCCAATATATCCAATAGGCCACTCTCAACACCTACCACACAGATATCCTTCTAGAGGCATGTGATCATATACATATACATGTATTTTCTTGATAATGAAAAGACAGTTTTTGCTCCTGAGAAATTTATCCAAGGTTAAGCAATGCTGGTATATCTCACTTTAAGAATCTGACATGTAAAGAACCATCAAAGCATAATTTAAGTCATGACTCCTTATTCATTTCACACATAGATTACTTAAAACTGATCAGCTTTTGAAGTATGTGTTAAATCATTTCAATTACAAAATCCAGTTTGCACATGGTTCAGAAATATGTCTGTCATATGATATGAGGTACACATATGAATTTGAAATAATGCTAACTTAAATAACACACTAGCATCATTTATGGCATTTACATATTAATTTTATGTGCTAGACACTTGGAAGCCAAAACTAAATTTGATACTTTAGAATGTAGGTCATCATTGAAACAAGAAAAGCAATAATACTGCAGCATTTTATGCTACATATACTGATGGGGGGCACAAACATAAGGCTAAGTGAGGCTATTTGGAAAAAGTACTGTTGATTTTCATTTCAGTGGTTTTAAAATATGTGAAAGCTACACTAAGAGGCTTAACATTTTTCCTATTCTTTCCCATAAACATAAAAAGTCTGCCTTTTGGAGCTACAATAAGGGAAATAAAACAGGGAAGAGGAAAGTAAATTTTAAAGAGGCATTTTACCACGTACCAGACAAATCACACTTTGTGTGACTCCAGCAGTCTCCCTTTTGTCCTAGAACTTCAGTGCACTTGAATAAGAACATGAAGACTGTCATTTGCAATCATGTCAAGGTAGGGAGTAAAACAGAGTACCCACCAATACGGACAGGCTGTGTGCAGGAGACACTTGAGACTCTCATGTGCAAGTCTGAATCTGAACAGTTTTATGACCTCTGTGCATCTTATAAAGAATTGCACGTAAATAACGTCCTACCTGAACTGTGCAGCAAGAGGAGGTCCAAAGTACTGTGGGGTCCTACTCAGGCTGCTGTAATTTCACGTCCCTCAGCCGAGTCATCCGCTTCTGTCAGTTATTCCACCTCCAACCAACAGGTTGAAGCAGGGCACAGATAGCCTAGATCTTGTAACGCAGGTAGATTTGCTTTTTAACCAGCTCTTGCTGGTTAACCAGCTTTACAGATAGAGACTATAAAGTACAACATATAACTTTCTTTCCATACTTGAACACATACAGGCTTTGGGCCTAACTGCCTAGAGGCTTGTTATGAACTGTAACTATAGTAAGGTTTCAGATCCTCAGTCCCTCAGCTCCCAGACTGCTAACTGGAATTTCAGTCCACATGTGCCTTTCACAATTAGCAGGGTTATTTTAGGCACTGACCTAAGTTCTCAGAGAATGTAAGCTGATGGCAAAGAGGTCTCCAATGTGTCAGTTACTTGGTTACAAGAGAAAGCTCATTTGAGAAGCTTACAATCTGTATGTAGCGCTTCCTCAACTCCCCATTCGCTACAAGTGTTTTTACCTCAGCTGAGGAGAAACACTGAAATTGTACACCTACCTTTTCATACTCACAGAGAGCTTAGACCCATCATGAATAAGAATAATTCAACAGAGGCACACAAGTGATTTGGACAGCTGTTTTATAAAACAATTTTAATTTCTGACTGGCAGACATCCAGTCACGCAGTGTATTGCTCCACAAGAAGTTCTAGTAAAAGCAGATTAATTGCCAAGAATCTTATCAAGATCATTCATCCCCTTCCAGACTCTCATAGAGAAAGCTGTAAATACAAAAATATTCTAAAATTTTTCATAATTATAAATGTTAGTTCCCCTCTACCAACTGATATATATCTACTTAGGTCTGCTATTTCTAATAAAGTACTCCACCTACTGGCTAAAATGACCGTTTTGCAGACATGTATCTCATGGGAGAAATAACCTAAAAAGAAACAGTAGAAAGAAGTTGCATTGTGTCTCCTTACCAGTGGGTTCCTCTGTGCGGCATTGAGCATTCTGACTTCCAGAGGCAACACAGGATAAATTCACAAACCTTTTAACTTCCTCATCAGCAGAATTCCCTTCTCATGGTTTCCAGAAAAGCCAGACCTCAAGAAGAAAGCTCGAATCCCCAGGAGGGAGTGATGGAAGAATTTCCTGGGTTCAAGATTTGCTGAGAACTACTTATAGAAAGAATGAGTCAACCCTGATCTGAGAGAAGTTTAAATAAAAATATCGATAAATCTGTTGGGAATGGTTAGCTATTGTCTCCCTAAAGAGAGATCCCCAAAATGGATAGTCTGGAAGTCTCTTCTCTTTCTTTGACTACTGTTCTCAAGCTTCTTGACTGTCAGCTCAGTGGTCACCTCCTCTGGAAGCCTCATGACTACCCTTGGTTGGCTTAATACCCCCTCCTCAGTGCTCCCAGGCTCTGCCAACTGCCTGATATCTTAATGGGTTTGGTACCTTCTTCCTCACTCCCCAAACAGGGAACTCTAGGCAGCAGTTGCTGTGTCAGATTCATCTTTGCAGAGCTGGCTTAAAACAGCACTGGGCCCTTGGCAGATGTCAATGAATGTTGCAGAATGAATGAAGTCTGGGACGTTATAGAATCACTGGAGCACATGTGGGTTCAACAAACTACTCCCACCTTACCCCCACTGTCCTGAGATGTTAGTTCAGGGTGACCAGCAGTTCTGAGGTGGCAAAATGGATGTCATGTAGACTCACTATAAAACTCAATTAATATCTGATGAAAGCTCAAGCAAATGAATAACCATGTGTCAAATCTTTAGTAAGAGTCTACTTGGTGCTCATCCCCAGTTCCGAATTTAAGCCAGGCCTGCTCTAGTCAGTTGGTTCCAATGATAAATAAGAATTTGCCTTCCCAAAGCCAAAAGGCTTACACAGTTCCCTCTCTGACATGCAATTACCCCTTTTCTCTAATGCACCAGCTCCCACTTCCCACAAGCTGAGATTCTTTCATTTGTGACGATAATACAGACAGGAAAGACATGTCCTGCACTCAAAGCCAACTCACAATGTAGATGAATCACAGACTGTAATAGCTACAAACTGATGGTACTTTAACCTTCGAATTCTTTCAAAATCTTTCAAGAATAAAAGAAAAGCATGTTTTCTATTAGGAGTGCTGAAAGTATTTGGACCACTGGAATATATCTCTTAGAATTTTTTTTTCATTGCTGGTATTTTTCTAGAATTTAATAGCATATAGCCTGTGGCGATTTTTTTTTTTTAAAGAGCGATATAACCTCAGTTCTGCGGTCAGTTATATGCTGGCAGAAAAAAAGGAACATGTACTTCACAGGGTCCTATTTTTAATTCTCATTTAAATAGCTGTCAGCTCTTGCCAGCACAAAAGAAGAAAGATGATAAAATCAAGACAAGATTGTTTTTTTCTGGCCAGAACCAAGTATTAACATCAGTCTTGAAAGCTATGCTTATTTGAGAATTTATATATTCCTCAGAGAATTTTAGAAGCATCTACATGTGTGTATGTGTGTGTATATGTGTGTGTATATATATACATATATATGTATATATATATGTATTATGTATATATAATCCAAATAGAGGTATTTGACAGAATTAGCTATAAGAGGAGTCTTCTAACATTCCTATAAGGAAATGCATTTAATGACTCTCATTGTGAAATATATATTTATTCACTTAAATATAAAATTTTTGTTCAATATCCATCATATATTAAGCTCTGTGCTAAGCTCTCAGAATTTTTAAAATGAAAAGAACATAGACCGTTTCCTCAAAGAATTTAGAATCTAGAGAGATAGACGGATAAGTAAATATTAACAATATAGTTTGAGGAGCATGGTGATGGCATCTATAGAATGTGTCTTAGAATAGGAAGGGGGCACATCTAACTCAGAATTAAGACAAAAAAGTCAATTAGACTAGGTGAAACAGCTGAATTTTATAAGACAAGTAGGAGAGAGCCAGATGGCTTTTGGGAGAAAGCATTTGAGGAAGAAAAAGCATCTCGTGATATGTCAATTAATTCCATGGGGAGAATTCTTTTGCAATGTATATGTATGTCAAATTATCATGTGGTACACTTTAAATACCTTACATTGTATTGGTCGATTATATGTCAGTAAAGCTGGGGGGGGGGGGGGGGAAAGCATCCTGTGAGAAGACCTGAAAGCAGGAGAGTGTGAGGCACTTTAGTTGAGGAAGCTGAAACTATCTCAGTATGAGAAGAGCCTAGTATGCAAGGGTGGGAGTAAGCAGAGAGGAAAGATATGAACAAGGGAATAAAATAACTCCTCACACCTTAGGCCAGCCCAGAGGAAGGACTGTCTAGAACCACAGCTGGCAGTACCTCGTAATCCTGAGGGGCTTCTGTGGGCCTTTAGTGGAGGAGAACTTCAATTAAAACAATTCAGCCACTGTGGAAAACAGTTTGGAGGTTCCTCAAAAAATTAAAAATAGAATTACCTTATGACTCAACAATTCTATTTCTTGGTATTTATTCAAAGAAATCCAAAACACTAATTTGAAAAGATATAAGCAACCCTATGTTCACTGCAACACTATTTATAATAGCCAAGATGTGGAAGCAACATAGGTGTTCATCAATAGACAACTGAATAAGGAAGATATGGGACATACATACAATGGAATACTACTCAGCCATAAAAAAATGAAATCTTGTCATTTGTGACAGCATGGATGGACCTAGAGAGTATTATGCTAAATGAAATAAATTAGAGAAAAGCAAATACCATATGATTTCACTTAAATGTGGAATCTAAAGAACAAAATAAACAAACAAACAGAAACAGACTCATAGATACAGAGAACAAACTGGTGATTGTCAGATGGAAGGAAGGTTAGGGGGCTGGGTGAAAAAGGTGAAGGGATTAAGAAATACAAATTGGCAGTCACAAAATACTCTCAGGGATGTAAAGTATAGCTTAGGGAATACAGTCAATAATATTGTATTAACTATATATTGTGCCAGGTGGGTACTAGTCTACTTGGTGGGGAATCACTTCATAAATTATATAAATGTCTAAGCACTAGGCTGTATACCTGAAACTAATATAAAATAATACTGAATGCCAATTGTAATGGAAATATATATATATGTATATATATAAACAATTCAACTAAGTCATGATTTAGTTTCCCTCTTAAGTCATGAATCAGTGCAAATAAAATCAATTGTTGTTATGTAAAAATTGCATAATTGATGTTTGATATTACTCTATATATAGAATTTACAACCTAAATGTGGGTATTACTATAAACATAAGCTTCATCTTTAAAGGCATACATAATATATTTTAAGGCAATGATTCAGAATCACAGTCATCGGAGCTGGAAATCTTCTGGTTCAATTTCCTCAAATTGTAGAGGAGGAAACCAAGGTCCAGAGAGGTTGTCATTTGCTCCAGTCATTGTGCTAGAAAGGGGCAGCCCTTGTGCAAGAACAGAGCTCTTTGCATCCCCTGCAGCACACAGTGCCTGCCTTCGGTATCTGTAGCAAGGGTTGGGGCGGGGGGGAGGTGGCGGAATATGTATAATATACATAATTTTATCTTACGGTTTATAGAGAGCCATTGTTGGATTTTAAGCACAGTAGTGAAAGATTGAGTGAGATTGGTATTTTAGGTCATTCCTTGTTTTGATAGAGTATATAAGGATAGGGGTCAATAACTCAGACGAAGGATGATGAGATTTGGACCTAAGCCAAGGTCGTAAGGATGGGAAAGAGTGAACAAATTTTAGAAACAATAGGGAGCTATAACAGACAGGATTTGGTAACCAGCTGGACATGGTGGGCGAAGAAACAGAGAAGTTGAGCATGGTTAACTCATTTCAGTTACTCAGTAACCCTGAAAGAGGTACCTGGTAGAAAGCATATGAGCATTTAGGGAGAAAGAAGAGGCTGGCCAGCCTTGAGAAGAGTAGAATTAACTTCAGATAGGTTGAGTGACAGATGTCAAAGTCAGATCACCTTCACATTGCTTGGGATGCTATATGGCATTCTTGGTATTTGAGGTAGTTCGTTGTTCCCAAAGGCGTGGACATAAATTACAATGTTATCTACTGATAACAGTACTGTACTTTAATAGTATCTTCAACTGCCATTTTATATCATTTTTTGATTCCCACTTCTGGTTACAGCAGACTGGTTTATGCAGACCAACCATCTCACTGAGAACTGAACAAAACAGAACCCATGTGAAGGCATCAGAGAATTATTAAGGCAGCAGGGGTTTGAGAGCCTAAGATTCCACGGAGAATAGAAATTCTGAGAGAAGAGGTATTTGGCATTATTTTTCCTTCAAGGCCTTCGCAGATTTGTAAGCTGAGCCCAAAGGCCGAGAAGCCAAGCTGAAATTCTAGCAGTCTTTAGAGCTAGAGGGACAAAAACTGGAGCTCAGAAGCCACAAACAAGGAGGTGCCCCGGTAAAAATCCAGGCTTTCAAGGAGAACCTCTAAAGGACCACTCTGGAGTACAGTCAAACCAGAAACAGACCAGTCCTCACAAAATGAATTCAACTACACATAAAAAAAGGATAACATATTTTGACCAAGTTAGATGCATTCAGGACACGTTGGTTGAATGTTTGAAAAAAAAAAAATCATATGATGTTCTCAATATATTCAGGAGGAAAAAAAGCACTTGCTAAAAATGTAACATTCATGGATAAACTTCACAGACACAAAGGAAGTTAAATACAAAAGAGTATTATCAAGCATGATTTTTTTTCTTTTAAGCTCAAAAGCAGGCAAAACTAAATTCAGTTATTTAGAGATACTTATATAAACAATAAAACTATTCAGCAACGAAGTATCGTAAAGTCAAACTGTTGGTTACTTCTAAAGGGGGCTAAGAGGCTGTGATCAGAGAAGTATGTGAAATGTTTCTACAGTCCTGGCAAAATTCTATTTTTGTTTTTAATCTAGGGTGGCTGTAAATCAGATGTTTGTTTTAATGTGTTTTTTTTTTAATTTAAAAAGATATATACAGATATACAACAATTTAAAAACATGAAAGGATATATATACTGATAGAAATATAAGAAGACTTAAACAGATAAAGACACATACTACTACATTCTTAGATAAGAAAACTCAAGATTATGAAAATTTCAATTCGTTTCTAAATGTAACAGAATCCCAATAAAAAAAAACAGTAGATTTTATTTGGCATAAGACAAGCCGATTATAAAATTTAAGTGGGAAAAAAACTAAAAAGGCAGGAAACTGTTGAAAATGTCATTATTTTCAGAATTTTTCTTTTAGGTAGAGCCAAAAACAAGGTCAATTAGATAGCTATTGAAATATATTATAAAACTATCATATATAAAGCAATGTGGTATTTTCACATGTATAAATGGTAAATGGAACAGAATATAAAGCTAGAAATAGAAATGTGATAAAAATGACATCAGTAGGGAAAATATGATGTATTCAATAAATAATATTGGGACATTGAGGTAATCTTTGATCATTAATTTAAAAAAATTATGTGACTTTTAAAAAGGTACCTTGGGATAAATTCTCAAAGAATAAAGATTTCAAATATTTTAAAAAATCAAAACTTAAAAGTATTGGAGGAAAATACATGGGAAAAAATTTACAACCTCAAAGTGAGACCAAAGTATAACACAAAACCTATTTGAGAGAAAAATTAATAAACTCTACTACAAAAACTTATACTTTTATGTGCAAAATAAAATACTAAAAACAAAGTTAAAAGATAAATTGCAAAGAATTTGCAAATATTCACACTTTTTTCCTAATAAATCAACAAATAAAAGCAACAAGCCAACAAAGTTTATAGAAAAGGTATAGTGTACAGGGAATACAATTGTATTTTAAATGCATAAAAAGATATTCAACCTTACTCATAAGAGAATCAAAAATTAAAACTACATTGAGATACTATTTTTACCCATCAAATTAGCAATATCAAGAAACTGTTGAACATGTTTAAAGAGGCTTCTTCTGCTTGCTGGTGAGAATGTAAATCAGTACAATTTTTATGGAAAACAATTTGGCAATTATCTACCAATGTTGCCAATATAAAAGACATATCCTTTGATCAGCAAATTATAATTTGAGTATTTTTTCTACAGATATATGTACATAATAAAAGACGACATTACAAAGTTACTCATTGCAATATTGGAAAAAAACATAAATATTCATTAATCAAGGACTGATTAAATAAATTATGTTTAGAAATATAATGGGAAACTATTCAGTTGTTAAAAAAGAATAAGACACCTCTTAATATTTGTATTTATAATATTGTCTAAGAATATATTGTTAGATGAAAAAAATATGTAATATACATATATATAAGATGCATCATTTGGATGAAAAAATAATTCACTCATCCATAAATATTATTTAAATATATTTTCTGTGCCAAGCACTTTTCTAGGTCCTCGGAATACAGCAGAGATCAAACAGAAAAAGACAAACAACGAGTAAGTTAAATATAGTATATGTCAGACAGTAGTAAGTGCTGTGAAGGAAAAGAAAAACAGAATAAGGGGAACAGAGAGTCATGGGGTGATAGCAAAGATGCTGCTTTATAAACAGTGGAAAGGAAAGAATCTCTGAACAGGTGATAATTGAATAGAGACTTCATCAAAGAAATGAAGGTTGACACAGGAGGGTGTCTGGGGGAAGTGCATCCCAGAAAGCCTGAAGAACAAGAACAGGAGTGGGAGTATGCTAGTGTCCTGAGGAAACAGCCAAATAGAACCAAACACAAAGGAAAATGTAGAAGATGTAGTCAGAAAGGTTGGCAATGGGAGAGAGGGACAGATTACATAGTGCCATTGCAAGGACTTTTTATTCTGAGATGGGAAACCACTGGAGCATGTCACAGGTTGGCTTTCTGGGAAGCAGACTCTGAAATGGAGCTTAGTGTGCAGGAAGTTGATTAGGGCATACCCTTGGAATGAATTTGAGAGGAAGGGGAAGAAGGGTGGGGGAAATTGGACTGTGATGCAATCTCAACAAATGCATCAGTCCACCCCATAAGAATCTCTGAAACTGAGAACGCTCTTCAAATTGTCCCAGTTGGGATGAGGGGGGCAGGCCTTTATAGCCCTGCAACAATGGGTTCTCAAATATGGCATGAAACTGAATTTGCAGTGAGTACATCAGAGGAGGGGAGAAGAAGAATTGGAGATAATATTTTTTTTTTAGGATTACAGCTATAATTGGAGCAAAGAAAAGGGATGGTAGCTGGAAGGGAATGTACAAGTCAAGGAAGAGCTCTTCCTCTGTCAGGCTGGGATGTGTTACAGCTTGTTTGTATACTAAAGGGAATAATGCAGATTGTATTGTTCTAGAAGGATAAAGGAAATTGATAGCAATGCTTACTTCTTGAGGGAATAATTATGAGGCAGGAGAATAAAGAGATTAAATATTTACCATTTTCTATCTCCGTATATATTATCTAATCACAAATCAATCAATAATTAAAATTAAACAGATAAAGTAGATCTTTACATATTGACACAGAAAGAGATCCTAAATATTACGTGAAGTAAGAGATTTGGTTACACAATAGTAACAGATGTTTTTAAGATTATATAAATATGAATATAAGTATGAACTAAAAGTCTATAATAATATATACCAAGTTCTCAAAAAGAGTTATTGTTACAGAATATGAAAGGAGAATGCCCACTTTACATATTGTTTGATTCTTTACAACTTTACATATCAGAAAACATATACATTTCATATTTTAAACTATCTTTACTACATACTAATCTGCAAACATGATTTTTCTCTGTGCATTGTAACCAAGAAACTAACTAGAAACTTTCCTGGGCCACTAGGATATTCGGATTTGAGCAGGTAGGGATGGGGACTGAGGGAAAAACAAAGAAGAATTACACCTGAGCTGATTGGGTAAAAGTGCATTGGACTCTGGCTCTTGAGAGTATATCTTCCATCATTTTAGATATCAAAGCTTGCCTAGTACAGTGGCACCTAAATTCAAAAAAATTTTAATGAAAATCGATAGTTAAAAATTATTTTGGTTTCACACTGGTTTATACTAAATCATAAACCATTTCTTCCTTCCTTCACAATCACTTTACACAAATATCTACAAATCATAGAAAGAAATCCAACATCAGAAAGCATGACTGATCATGAATGGGCACCTAGATTATGAATAGGACACAAACGGTTAAGAAGAAAGGCCTTAAATTCAGCATGTTGTGCTATTATTTCGATCATAAGACTTCAGGGCTTAACACAGATCTTACACTAATGCAATACTGCACATAGCAGAATTTACTACTCAAGTGAGTTGTGAATTTCTTCCTCTTCAAAATAACCCCAACATTCTCTCATTTGGAGCTATGATTTTTCATCCAACTCTGAAGAATAGTTCAACTGCTTCTTTTTTCTAAATATCTGACATAGTAGCCAACATTTGTCTCTCAAACAAGAAACTGCCTATCATTTGTTTGAATTGAGAAATACACATTTAATTAGAATGTGCTACTCAAAGGAAGACTATTAAGAGACACAAATGCCAACTTCAAGGTCCAATTCTCTTACATTTGCAGAAAGATTGCTTTTTCTTTCACAGCTCTAAGGCAAACTGCATATCCTCAATTGGCTCTACAAGGCCTAAAACCATTGCGTTGCCAGCTTAAGGAAGGTAGAGAACTCTACAAATCTCTTAGAAATTAACTTATCAGAGATTGCCTGAGCACAAGAGTTATAAAAACAAAAAAACATGTCTCTATATAAATATATTAACATACGAGTTATGAGAAAAGATAAATTTAAGTATCTATATAACACAGAAAATGTTCATGGTATAATATTAAAGAAACAATGTATAGAATTGTGATGGAGTCTGAATCTAAATTTTTATACATGTAAATAAAAACTGGAAAAAGGAAATACATCAAAAATGGTAATAATGGGTATCTCTAATGGGCCATGGACAATTTTTTCTCCTCATTTTTATAAGAATATGTATTATTCATATAATCAGGAGGAAATAATAGAAGTGATTTTTAAAAGCAATTGTATGCCACGGTAAAAATCTATCAAAGTGAGAAGTGGGTGTTTACTTGATAAAAGCCACTTGCTAAGTCTAAACCCGATGGAATTCTTTTTCAGAAAGCATTCCCCCCAAATTCCTGGAGGTTCTTTAACATGTCAAATTCTCATGGAAATAGGAACAGGAAGCTCTATCCTCTCCTCTCCTCCCAATATGTTTTCCTCAACACCCTCTGACTTAAGACTAGCTCCTTCCTCCTGGATATTAATTTTATTATGAGCCAAAGTGCAATATGTAGCAGAAATCAGGTATTCTCATGACGAATGGTGAATTCCATTACTCCAAGGAGTGTGTTTATGCATCTCTTCAGTATCCTAGTTTAATCTAGCCATTCTCTCTCTCTCTGTCTCTCTCTGTCTCTGTCTCTGTCTCTCTCTCTCTCTCTCTCTCTGTCTCTCTCTCTCTCTCTCTCTCTCTCTCTCTCTCTCTCTCTCTCTCTCTGTGTAGCTAGGCTCTAACCATCCTCATCTCCTGCATAAAAGAGTCATAATCATCTTTCTTCATATAAATTCATCACAATGTAATGTGTATACCCTGGGAGCTCCCCATAAAATACACCCTGGTTTTCACCTTCTTTCCCTGACCTGCACCTTGAAAAGGCATATATTTCAGGCAAAATCTAGTTTTCCACAGGCTGATTATCTATTTCTGACATCAAATAACATTTTTGTATTTTGTGACAGTGGAGGTCTCCTCTTATGTGTCTCCTACCTCATTTGGTTTCTCCACTGGGGACATTAAGTCCATCTTTAATCCTTGTTACCACAGGCTATTAGCTTAGCTGCTGCCTCACATCTTGACTCCATTTGGAGCCCGAAATTTTCCTCCTTAATATTCACTTAGTCATTCAGTCATCTGTTTAGCAGAAGGACCCTCATCTCCCTGACATCTATCCCTTGGTTTCATAGATCTGAGCACGATATCTTCCTGACATATTTTATGGCAATCACACAGGGACTTGGCTTATGGGCATGTGTGTATGTGTGTGTGTTTGGGGCGGGGGGTGGGGGGTGGGGAGGGGGTTAGGGAGGGAGAAAGAGAGATACTTCTGAGAACCACGTTCACTGATGTTGGCTTTTAACCACTGCATATGAAAACTCAAAAGTCCATATATAGCAATGTTCAGCACATACTTTTGCTCTGAGTCATAAGAGTTTGCTTTCAGCATTTAGAGCTGATGCCCACCAGGCCTGTCGAGCTACGTGAAAGATTCACTGTGGATGCTAAACTTGAGCCAGGTAATACCTATTGACAGGAGAATCTAAGGCTCTCATCATACCAGCTTTATATATTGCTTAGTATGGCTAGGCATCACCCTAAGCATTTTACAAATACTATTTATTATAATGCTCATTACAATTCTATGAGGTAGAATTGTATTACTATTGCTATTACCATGACCATCATTTTACAGAAAAGGAAAATGAGGCACAGTGAGCTGCCTTGTGTAGCCATGTAAGAAGTGGTTTGGAATTTGAACCCAGACAGTTGGGCTCCAAGAATCAACTCCCCTAACCGCCACTCCAAATTGCCTCTCATTTGTAGCGAGATTTCTATAAATAAAAATGCTTCGTTAGTGAAAAGATCTGACTAAATTGCTTTCGGGGACAAAAGTAGTAAATATGCCACAAGGCATTTCTAAAAGTCTGTGATACACACTAGTCCTGGAATTGCAGTACTAAATTAATTCGTCAGGACAGACACTCACACACACATGGGAGCCAAGCTGCCTCGGAGTTGAGCTTTAGCCAGCCTCAGACACTGCTTGGGAGGACCGTGAGCCCCACCCTCAGCTTCCCTCTTCAGCTGCTTCCACTTAGGGAATCTTTCTATTATTTTTAACTCTGTAAGCCAGAAAAAGCCTCAATTGGGGCCCAACATCTAAGGGTTTTCATATTCATCTGATGCAATTAAAATAATGCTAGATAAAATTTTATGCATGGGATATAAGGCTAAAAGCCAGCAGGAGACTTAGATTGCTGTACATATATCTTAATACAACACATCTTTGAGGTAATCCACATGAGGCAAGCTCAACTTAAACCTCTTCCAACCCCATTTTGCTCTTTGCTCTTGTCTGAGTAGGTTCTGAGCTGGCTTTGGGGACTCCTGAATAAGGAGGCACCATGCATTTTTCCTCAGGCCTCTCAACCCTATCTAAGGAGTTGCTTCTGTAGATCCAACCTTTTCCCCTGGACTTCTGTTGATAATTCTTTAAAAAACTAATCTCTGTAAGAATGACAAGTGCTCGAGGTCAGAATTTTTGTCAGTTCTGTTCTTCGCCATGTCAAGAAGAAATGATAGCCTCTCAATAAAGATTTGTTGAATTGATAAATATCATGTAAGGTACTAAAAAATATTGCATATAAATATGTTAAGGAACAATATATTGAATTTTTGTTTCAGCATGGAAATAGGAAAATTTAAAGGCACCAGGTAGATAATGACTATAATATGTAGTTAAAAGTGGGCTTAAAATATTTTCATCGGTAGTTAACAGAGCAGGAACGATTTTTGCCTGCAGACTCATTGCATCAGATTAAGATAAGGATCTGGGTGAGTGGATTGTTGTGTGCAAGTGCTGCAAACAAGCTGGTTTTGCTTTAATCTCCACACTGAGAAAATTCATCAAGATGCTTCTTTTGAAGTTTTGGTCTTCATAGAATAGTCAACATGCACCTGCCATCAGTCATTCAAGACACCTTGCCCAAATGTCACCTTCAAAATAAGAATTAACAATAAAATAGTCACTAAAAATGATAAATTGAGGGAATGGCTGAATCGGTTGCAGTCAGTGGGAAGGCAGGATGGTGCAGTAAATTAAGAGAACAGGTCTGGAGACAGCCTGAACGTCAGTTTTAGCATTGCTGTTAACAACTTTGATTCTTTGGAAGAGAAATTTACGCTTTGTGACTCAATCCCTTCATTTGCTAAATGAGTTAAGAGTAGGACCCATGTCATAGGATGAAGAGTAAATGTGATAGTATGTGCACAGTAATTGAAATATAGTAAGTACTGCATTAGCATTCACTATTATTATACATTCATAAACCATTCAAAATAAAGTACAAAAGAGTACCACACTAATATTCCATTCCATTGTATAATGTTCATCAGGCTACAGCTCTAGGTTCTCTTCCAGAGAGTAAATTTAAACAAATATACTTCCTGTGTCTCAAATAAAAATATAAAATTGAGAACAAATGTTTGAGGGCTGTGGAAGTGAACAAATGTGCACTTCTTTCTCAAATGAATGGAACAGTCAAAGGTTTCATCTAAAATAATTCCTATCTTCCAAAGCAATGAGCATATAAACAAATTCATAGAAACACAGAGAAATGGAATGAGAACACATTATGAGAAATGAATGAAGTATAAATATCAAACAGAATTTTTAAGATAAGTGCAAGGACAAGTGAACTGAAAACATATCCTACAAAGGGAACTTAAATCCTCATTTTCCTTAGGGAGAAGTGCTAGTTTCTTGCAAGATATAATCCCTATTTCTTTTCTGTCTGTGAACTATAAACCAGCTCTATCTGGGATTTAGCTTCGTTACAAATAAGTATGTCGGTTTGTTTATCTTGAAGTCTTTGTTTCTCTCAGAGAATTCTAAGGATAGTACTCATATTCACTCAGTTTTGCCTTTGTTTGTTTGTTGCTCTTTTTTTAAAGGTGAGAACTTGTTTGTGTATGTAGAAGGTGAACCATGTGAAATTACCTATACTTAACTGTCTCTGACCTATAAAAAAAAGCAATTTCATGTGATTCCGCTTCATTTGTTGTAAATTGGATGGATGTGAGCTTGGGGGAGTTGGGAGGTAAAAGAGTAGACGGATTAGAAAAAGTGATACATTTCTCAATGATTTTTTTACTTCACTTCTTCAAAGTTGTGTTATAAAAAAAAAAAAAAAACACTTGTTGAGGAATCAGAGCCACTTCAGGTGGAAGGAATTAAACTCTCTTAGCATTGATGAAAAAGAAAGGGATGCTCACGTCGACAGCAGCAGCAGACCCATAACTCAACTGTATAAGAAGGTGGCAAGGAAGTGGACCATTAATCAAGCAAAGAAAACAATGGCTTCTGCCCACTGTGCTGGGACAAAAGCTGCATATGTGGTGGATGAACTAGTGATTCCGAGAAACAAGACCAGGGAGTCACCTACCATGTAAAGCACTACATTTTCAGTCCCCCTCCCCTGTAACCTACCCCACTTTGAATGAATCTTGTCCAGGCAGGTTTACTAAACAGTTGCAAAATGCTTGGATTATGAACCTACAGAAATGCAAGCAGCAATCAGCTCACCTCCACTATTTAAGCATTTCAAACTCTTCTTCCCTCTTCCCTCCCTCTTGTCTTCTCTCTTTCTGCTTTGGAGTTTTCATTAGATGATGACATTTGACCTATTGTGAGAGCAAACACTATTTTCTGGCTTTTCTAATTTGAAAACCAGATGGCCTCTTCACTGGCCCCAGGGAAGAAGGAAAACAACTTGTTATCAACAATTTCACTTGGTTTTTCACTTTCTGGTTCTCAAACATGCAGTTCGATTATTACCTGTTTTACTGAACCCTGGAGACAGTGAGCAGCCTATAAAGCAAGCTTCCAGCACATCGCTGCTTCTGAGGACCAACCCTCATCTCCTCCCATCTTCAACTTTGGTCCCCGTCCCCACTACCCACCAAAAGCAAAATAAAATATATTCTAAGCTTTCTCCTATGTTAAATTGAAATTATTGTTTCAAAACTCCTGACAAGAAAGCAGTAGGTCAATCTTAGAGAAAATAAATGCAGAACACAAACTATTTTCCACACTGTGTTTCAAGCATTCCACAAAAATTTATATTTAGGCAAATATATGGGTTTCGATTGCTTCTGGACTCAACTTTTAATCATTCTAGGGGAAGAATCTACCCAGTTTAAACTAGATTTTTACTCTTTGTAAACCATGTGGCATTCCAAACATTTCTAAGCATTAGAGTTACATCATTTTCTCTTTTTTTTCCCCTTAATACAAAGAGCCATTATATTCCATTTTCACAACCTTTAAGTTCCCAATATCATATTACCCAGCTGTTGTTTCGGTCTCTCTCTCTCAGTTGCTAAGAGATGGAGATGGTGGCAGACCAGACCAATTTTCTTCAACACAGAATTCCAAGTTGACATAAGAGGGAACTAAATTCAGCCAAAGCACAGTGAGTCCAACAGTTGGCAGCCAGGCTGTATGTCTTTTCACAGCTGCATGAGACAGTTGGTTCAAAGAACCTCATTGGCATCTCCCTGCCAACATCACTGCCATGTTTTCAAGCATTCTCCTCCATGCCTCTCAGCAAAGAGAGGCGTGCGCATTTGCATTACAGGGATCAGTCTGCTGTCACAGTGCCTCTCCTATTCAGTTCCATGGCTAAAGACCACAATCTTATCTGAGTCAAGCTCATAATAATAATAATAATAATAAAAATAAAAAAAATAAAGAAAACTAGCAATTACTATGGGAAGCATTTATACGCCCCCCCCCCAGTCTTTCTTATTGACACACTTTTTCCTCCAGCTAGCTAGAGTGTTGGCTGCTTATTGCTCTCAGCTGAGACCCTAGCTGGGAATTGCCCTCAACTACCTCACCCAAGGTCACAACCTTCCCTGGAGGTTTTTCACATCCAATGCCTGCTCAATGAAAGGGGGTGCAAAAAACCTGACAGGGAAGGGGTGGGGGCACAACTCTATGGATTTTCCTGTAGAAATGACTGAGGCTGCACTGTGATTCAAATCCTCCCCCTGCTTGATTTGACTCTCTCACCTCTCACAGGTGTTTTCCCAATGGCTCAACCAAATAAGCCTTTAGCATGCAAACCTCAGAGCCTCAGAATCTGCTTCCTCAAAACCCAACCCACAATGACAAGTACACTGTCAAACCTGTTCTTTCTTTTAAGGAGCAATCCACTAGACTTCTATATACTGAAATCTAAAAGGAATCTCATAAGAGCTATTTTTCTCACAACAATTGTGCCAGGACAAAAGTCATGACTCCAAAGGCCTGACACAATGCAATATATCTGTGCTTACTCAGTGGAGTCCAGGGACACAACGTACAGGTTTCATTCGTAGCCAAACTCCAGTCAGGGGGCAACAGCAAAAGAATGACTATAAAGTGGAGGCAGATGAGACAGATAATCAACTCTAAATACAGTTTACACCATGGATCAGGGTACAGGTTTCGATTAACACTAATTATGCAATGAAGACATTAGCTGCAGGCCTGGTGGGGGATAGAGAATTCTACCCATTTAAATTGGGTGAGAGAATGTTAAAAGAGTTTCCAATAAAAATTGAATAAAGGTGGAATACACCCCGAGGGCAAGTGATGCACTGGGTTGTAAAACTAAGTCCCAGCTGATAGCCATGGTTTTGAATTGTCCCACTGGTAGGAAAGTCTTAAACTATATATAAGAAGGTTCAGCATGGTAATTTATATTTTTGGAAATGGCATCCAGCTCTTACATTCTGGTCCACAGCATCTTACTATACACCTATCCATAAATGAATTGAAGCACTGCTCTTGAATCAAGTAATTTCTGCTTCCTTTAGTTGTATAAGTGACTGAAACACTAGGAAAATGTAGAAATAAGTGTAGAAGTGTGATATAAGCCATGGTACTTTGTGCTAAATTTAGTAGTAAGTTTTATAATTATGGAGATAATCTCCATTTATTATTTTAAATTTTAAACATGTGTTAAAGAATTTTAATACAATATTACCTTGAAGTTATCATCGGAAATGCTTAATAGATATCAGCTATGATTTTAATAAAATAATTTGATTAATTTTTAACAAAAAGTATCTAGTTTATCATACTTATAAATTTGGTGAATTACATTTTCTAATTCATCTAAGTGCATAGAAAGATCGGCTACTAAGCTATCCTATTATTTATCTAAGGTGTTTGAGATCATTAGATAGGTTAAAATTTTTTAGGGAATTTACGGAACTTTGTAAATGATATTAGTTTGTTGAAACTTATGAGCTAACTGAAAATTAACCAAAAAAACAGGGCAGTGACTGCTCTTATTTTTATACTAAACTTACTAGATGTAAAATAGGAGATTGATAAGATAAAATTAAAGCTTTCTACCTCAGTTCTCAAGAAATAGTTAAGTTTCATCTCCTACTGTCTGTTCAAACTGATCTCTCTATCACAGCAAACTTAAATATTTTGTTAGCGTTTGCATGTCTTAAAATTTCAGAGCGGGCAATTTTCTTCTCAGCTGCTTTAAATAGCTCCCTGATTATATTTCCAGAGAGATGAAGCTGACAGATCCAGTAGTAAAGAACTATGCCTTCTTCATTTGCTTGCTGATGTGAGTCCCAGCAACAGCAGTGATACAATTTATATGAAATAACTCACGAGTCGGACAAGGTAATCACATAGTTTTTTCCAAGAAGAAAATATTGTGAATCTAGAATTATAATGAAAGTCTAGTCTTGGTTTGATTAATGTTCAGTCTTTGGCAGGAAAGAGAGGAGTGTCTCTAAAACAGTGCATCTCAAATTTTCATGGGCATGAGTCACCTGGGGATCTCCTTAAAGTTAAGGTTCTGATCTAGTAAATCCGGGACAAGGAAGAGATCCTGCGTTCCTCATAGTTTCCCAGGTGTTGCCTAAGCTTCTGGTCCGTAGACCACACTGTGGATAGCAAAGTTCTAAACGTCAATACCCCAGCTGATGCTTTCCGGCTTTTTCCTCAGTGAAGATTCTCTATTGCAAGTGGCGCAAAGTGGGGAACTCCAGATTTAATATGGCATCAATATATTTGGAGGGATTGATGTTTCACCATTTGAGGATTTGTTTGTTGAAAGAGCAACTGAAGTTAAAAAAGAAATCTGTAATTCCCTAACAGCTACAAGTTGTTTTGTTAGAAGAAAAAAGATAGATAGACCTTAGGCTTAAAAGTGATAAAAAATGTCATATGTGCATGTCAATAAATATGTCTATTCTGATTATTAAGGTAAATGAAGGCATGATTTTTCACTGAAGAAACATACAAGGCAATCTGTATTTCATAACTTAGAAATATCTTTGAGCAGCATTTGTTTGGCTGACAGGCCAAGAGTATGCTTTTAAGTAACCTATTTCTCTTAAGAAGCAAGGTTAAGGAAAGCTAGGAAAGCTATAGAGAGCTTGTTTCCCTATCAACACTAGGTGGTGCTACAAACCAAGTAAAGAGTAAATGTACAGCCAATGCCTTCCCTTGCCAGATTGGATTCTTAATGATCTAATTGATCACTAAATCTTGCCTACTTTCTTACTGATCGATAGCAAAACTGATCTTGAGTTTACAGATTGCTGGACATGTCTTAGAGGTTTTCTACTTCTAGGAAACACTAAAGAATCTACTAGTAATTTTATGTCATATAACTCAACATTTTTTTTTCACATGCAAGAATATTTGTATGAAGCTGCTTTTTAAAATTCTTCTCAAATTACATGGGATAATATTAATAGTCACAAGGTTTGTGCTACATTGGCATACAAAGGAGGTTGTGAAAATCTCTTCCCTTGGAGATTTTTAAGAGCAACACAAACTCTTATTGATTTCCTGGATTAGTTTTCTAGGCCTACTTCAAAGCAAGTTGATGAACTTTACCAGACAATGCCTAGAAACTATTTCCTAGTAAAAGGTTTTGTGGCAGGACAGCAAAGCATTTCCCTATTAGCAAATCCCACGAGTCTGCGAGGAATGACAAAGCAGAGGGAAAATCAGCAAATTTTCTAGTGTAATGCCTAATTAATATCTCTTCCAATAGTGTCACTATAGAATTTAGGGCAATCTTTTTTACATATTCCGCTAAGCAGAGATTAATTTGAACTAAGCCTGCCTATTATTCATATGTTCTTAAGAATCACTTTAAATAAATAAATTATCTCAGATCAGTACCCTAGAAATAACAACATTGATGAAGGTGGTCTAGGATTGTTACAGCAAAGGAAGTGAATTCAATTAGAACACAGAACACTTGGGGATTGGCGAGTCTTTAGAGATTGTTGTGGTGATGGGAGGGTTCTGATTGGGGGAAATCATGAGGGTTTGGAGTACCTGGGAGAGGGAAAGGTGAGACAAAGCTGGGAGGTGGGAAGACAACAAAATACACCATAAACCAAAGTCCTGTTGTGCAGTCTGCTTAAGTCATAGTAGCCTGGGTGTGTGACCTAGCAGAGACCCTTCCTAACCTTTGATCTAAGCAAGAGACGGCATTCTGCAACATCCTACAATTACAGGTGCCTACATACAGACATGTAACTTGAATTGACAAAGTTTTGCTGCCAAGAAACTCCCAATCTAGTGTTTCTGTGCTACACAGATGAGGTTGGCTGATCTTCACTTCATGGAAGGGCAAGGCATCTCATAAGCCGACGATGTATTCATTTCCTGCACACAGAAAGTAAGGCATACAGGGATGAAAATGGACTGCAACACCTCAAAAAGCATAGAGTAAGGAATATTTTTGTCATGAAACAAGATCTTCTGAGCATGTCATTTCATTTCCTCTTCATTGACACCATTTGTAAATACTAATGGAGTACCTATTTTGTTCAAGGTGCCAGGGTTCTTCTCGTACTTAGGTTTGAATGGGCAAATTACAAGTCTTCCTAGGTTCTGAATGCTATTGTTTGGTTGGGTTCCAGCTTCATGAGATCTCCCTTTGCTGGTTTAGTTTTCCAACTCACCTGAATCCAACTCTTTGAAAGAAGGCAAGAATGAGGGGAGAAGAATAATATCTATAGCTAGCCAGGAATAGAAGGGCCAAAACCAACAGCTGAAAAGTTACTTGAAAAAGATAAGGGAAAAGAGAAATACTAGGGAAAAAAGGAAACAGCAGAAAGGGGGAAAAAAGAAGACTATAAATTAAAAGCAAATCAAACAGGGAAAACTTAACAGGCAATGACATAAGGAAAGAAATACAGAGGTGAGTCTGCTGTGAAGGTATCTGCCTGAAAGTGAGTTGAGGAAAAGCCTGAGAGTCTCATTGAAAAGTAAGAAGTGTGATGTAGCAGGAATCACAAAGCAACTTCTTGAGCTTCTAATCTGTCCTACACTGATGATCAGACACCGGAAAGTTACCCAAACAACCAAAGAAGAGAGTCACTACTGCTTTTAACCTAGCACAGTGCGGACAGTCAGTGATGAGACACAGTGTTGAAGGATCAACACTGGAGTCTCGATTCTGACATGCTCCAGTTATGTGTCCTGGGACAAATTGTCACCTCTCTAAGACTCCCTTTTCTTGTCCTGGAGAGTAATGCTTTTGCTTAAATGTTAGTCATTCTATTTTCATCTTTTATTATGTAAATTTTTCAAACATAGAAAGGCAGAGAGAACAAGATAATGAACCTCCATGTACCCAGCAGTAACAATTATCAACCCTTGGCCAATCTTGCTTCATCTATGTTCCCACTCACTCCTACCAACCTCAAATTATTTTGAAGTAAATCCTAAACATCCTGTCATTTCATTTAAATAACATTTGCATATGTATGGCTAAAAGACAAGAACACCTTTTTTAAAACACAACCACAATACCATTATTATACCCCTACAAAAATTAATTCCTTCGTATTATCAAACATGCAATCAGTGTCATTTTCTCAATTGTTATTTACATATTGTTTGTATAGCTTATATTTTGAATCAGGATCCAAACAAGGTCACACATTGATTAGTTAATACAGCTCTTATATCTATTAATCTATAGCTTTTCTCTCTCCCTTTCCCCTTTTCTCTTGGAAATTTTGTTGAAGAAGTAAGATTGTCCTGTGATGTTCATGTTTCATACAGTCTGGGTTTTGCTGACTGTACCCCCATAGTATTACTTAACACATTCCCCTCTCCCCTTTGTTTCCTGGAAATTGGTAGTCAGATCCAAAGGCATGATCATATTTAGGTTTCTTTTTTCTTTTTTTTTTTTTGGCAAGACTAATTTATGAACAGTACACTTTTATCAAGAGTTGCATATGGTTGTTTTTCTTTTTGTGGTTTTTATCAGACAATGAAAATCACTGTCAGCAGTCCTTACGGGGACATTTCTCCAGCCAATTTGACTACTTAACATATATTCTCCAGTAGATGCCTTAATAATGGCTCAGAAAGCAACATATCCTGATTTCTTGCAAGATTGTCTGTGGTTTTTATACCTGAAGTACAATTTGGCTAAATTTTTAGCTCCCATTTTCTTTCCCCAAGTTTCCTAAATATATTATTCTATTGCCTTTTGGTTAAAAAAAAAAAAAAAAAAAAAAAAAAATTTACAAATCAGTAGACAAAAATCTAGTGGCAAGCTCATATTCTTTTTCTTATTAATGACTTGGTTGTTTAGCCTGGATGACCCTAGTATTTTTTTTATTTGGTCCAATTTTTAAAAAATTTTCCAGGTAGATTTTTTTTGCCTCATATGTGTAGTTCCTTTGCAATACATAATTTTAAAACATTTTAAAATTTATTTCAAAATAGCTTTCATGAAGTAGAGATGTGAATATTGGTTCTATTCCACTATTTTAGCCTTCTTTTGGGGGCATGCTTTCATTGTCTGTAAAGCTGTTATTCTGCTCTTCTTTTTTTGTTTTTTTTAAATAATGATTTTGTATGGTAATCAACCTTTTCTGTTTCTCATTTTCTTTATTTTTTTGGCTACTAATAACACTTTACGGGTCTTTTCAATTACATATAATATAGGAAAATGTCCTAAGAAATAACACAACTAGTATAGCACCAGCAACACATATAATAATACAGCCTCCATCATCTGTGGAAAGTGAGTAACATTATTACT
Source organism: Rousettus aegyptiacus (assembly GCF_014176215.1). Taxonomy (NCBI): domain Eukaryota; kingdom Metazoa; phylum Chordata; class Mammalia; order Chiroptera; family Pteropodidae; genus Rousettus; species Rousettus aegyptiacus. The sequence continues at coordinate 98,847,796 of NW_023416306.1, forward strand.
GTCTATGAATTACATGAAATCAGTTATTTATTCTTACTTTACTGAAGAAGAAACTATTATACCTAAAATTTTAAGTTTCAAGTTAACAGTAGGGTCATATTATAACTCTAAAGTCCTAATTATCAGATTATATATAAAGATGCATATAATTGGAATAAAAATTCATTAGCCTAACTTGAAGAACTGTCTTTTCTAAGTAGATTTTTCTCTGCCTTGGGTTCCTTTCAGAAAATAAAAGCAAATTTGATATATTTTTGACACCTAATTCAGCTTTAGGAATGTAAAAGAATTGCCATCTTGAATAAGTTAACTTTCTTTTATTTATGTTAGTGAATTTACCAAAGTTTTTCATTCACACTAACTTGCTATCAAGTAAGCATACAAAATAAGATGTGACTTTGATCACTGGGAAACATTTGTAGCAAAACTGATGGAATAATTGTGTGCAGAGTAAATAATTGTGAGCTGCTAAAACGATGACCAGGTCAGCCTTGCAAACCTGAGGGAGGGAGGTTTCAGGCAAGTGAACAGAAGAGAAATGTTTGAATTTTCTATTTTGGCATAATTTGAGTCCCAATTACATACTTAAGGTTCATAGCCTATGAACAGAGATGAAAATGCCAACAGGAACAATTCAGAAATTTTGCATTTATGACAGACGAGAAGCATGTGGTCCAGAGACTGAGCCCTGTCTGTACAGCGTCACCAGGCGCCTAAACTTTATCAAAACGTCAGCCCCAGCAGCGCATAGGGAAGCATTCCCAGTGTGCTCATAACACAAACATCTTTCTGTTTGGTTTCGTTCTCTCATCTTGCATTGTGTTGACGTCTGAAGTTGATCCTAGATGAACAAGAAGCTTGGGATTTCGGAATTCTGCCTGTCCCAGCCCAGTGCTGAGAATGAGAGGGAAGAGGCACTATCACCGTATTTGCTGAGTGAGAGAACTCTTCTCAGTGAGCCAAGGCAAGTTTCTAAGATTGAGCTGCCTCCACTCCATGGACATTTGAGAGCCAGACTGTGACAGATAAAATAGGGTTCAGAATCCTCATGACCTCACCTGATATTGCTAAAAATGCCCATCCCCATGGTGGGGGATCGGGGGTTGGGGTCCAGGCCCTTCCTCTCCCCATTTAATAAAAACAAACCTTTTCTATATTGAACTTCCTCCGGCCCTACTCTACAAATTGATTCAGTGGTCCTCAACCTTGTCTTCACCAAGAAAACTCTTTTGTTAACTCTCTTACTATATCCTATCCTTTCTTCCCATAACCCTATGTTTTGGAAGATTGTGCCTGTTGTACAAGCTAAATTTATTTGAAAATCATTATTTTTCCATTTTTCCATTTATTCACTGACAAATACAACTGTTTCTTAGAGCTCCATGACAAATATAAAAGTTATTCGTTACCTTGTGGGCTTGATAGAATTTCAGACAGAAGACAGAAAAAAAAAAAATCTGTGAAACTATATCATGGATAAATATATAATTCCATTAGGCTTTTTGAAGTTTCCAAAGTAGTTTGAAGACTATCATTTATTTGGATATCACAGATTGAAGAATATTGATTTTTTTTAGGTTAAATTCTATCTCCTAATATTGTTTTTTCCCTCCTCTTGGGTAAGATAATATCTTTCTTTGACTAAAATGCACATAATCATTAGCACTAAAGAAATAGCACGTCTACTAAGAGTTATATTTGAGGGGCATGGAAAGGATCCAATTCTCTGACTCTGGTCATGACCAGCCCTGCCTGCCACCCACAGATACGTGATAATTTAAGGAACCTATTTTGAAACAGATATTCTGACCCAGTCATTTGACAAACCATCATTAAACCATAATATAAGCTTGTTTACTTGAGATCCCACATCCATCAAAAATGTTTTTTTTCAGTTTGAGAGCATGATTCATTTTATAAGGCTTGCTATAAGCTACTTATTTTTGTTATTTGATAATGAAACAAAAAAGTTTTGCATGTTTACTTCTGAAAACAGATTTGGTGATTTGTTTACATAGTATTATAGTTTTTTACTCTGTATTTTGGGTTTGAGTTTTTATAAACAGAATTTCGATCTCTAGTTTGTTCTTTTTAAAGTGAAAATTGAACTACATTTCTGTGAAGTAAAGAGAGTATTTCCATTTTTCTTCTTCATTTTGAAAGACTTGCTAATGGCACTGTATTATATTCAAAGACTGCTCAACATTAAAATTAAACCATGAGGAATGTTGCATTTCATATAATGTTGCTTTTCACATAAGGTATTAAGATAATATCAAGACCAATTTCCATAGATCCTATTGGCCTTATCACTATTATAATTCTCATGCATTTATCACATCTTGAAAAAAATGTTAACTCTTAATCATTTTTACATTTTTGAAATGTATGTATAGCTGCCTGTTTCTATACATGTTCCTTCACCACTGAAAAGGCAGAAACAAAAAACCAACCAAATGACAATGACAAAGAACTTTAGCCCTTAAAAAAATGATGAGGTAAAAGTTACAACAAAATCCCTCCCTCTAAACTTTACTCTCATCGAAGTGGCCATTTCAGCATGTTCTGCTTTGAGCAATCATTTTCCCCAACCAACCCATTTTATCTAGGCAGATGTACAGTCAGTCACTTATGTGGGATTTATACTTCGTGTTCTTCCAAAGTAGGTTTGGGGCAGACTACGAGGGTTACACAATTAAAAATAAGGAAGCAGATCAGAGTCACTCTGAAGGGGACAGGGACCAGAAAGCTCACCATTTCTTCCCCCAGCATCAATCTCACAAAGAAAAATGCTAGAGTAAACAAATTTTGTTTCAATAGAAAGAGAAAGGCAAGCAAATTTATTTTCAAGGAAGAAGTTCTTGGGATTTTGAGTAAACCATGCTTGATGACAACTTGGCAAATAGAATGAAACACTATTCCAAGGGATAATTCTCATATCCACGTCATTCCATTGCTGCATGTTCAAGAAAATTACACTACTAAATTGTTATATATTCAAGAAAAACACACAAACACATTTTTAAATGAATAAAAGTAAGAAAATGAGTCAACATAAGGAAGCATTTATGTTGAGGGAAATACAGTTATCCATTCCAAACCTGTAATTACATGTATTTTTAACTATATAAAGAAACTGTGAAATAAAAAACAGTTCTGTAAGCACCTAAAAATGTATATTATCCACATCTTTTCATCTTATGTAAAAACCAAGTTTTCACTGTAATTCATCTCCATATTCATCTGCTCCAACGAACCATTGGTCCTTACATCATGTCACCTCATTCTCTACTGCTTCATATCAGCAAGTACAAGATGGAGTGTTGCCATGGTGGAAAGCCCTGTCATATAGGAATCAGGCTTCGGTACAGGAAAAGCTGTGCTCTGCCTGGAAACCTCACGGGGCTTGGGTTCCTGCAGAAGGACAAGCAATCTCACTGCATTACAATTCAGCACACGACTCGCTGGAGGACGGTCTGCCCTTTCGTAATTTATGAGCTCTCAGTTTCTTAGAGGACCCAGATACAAATGGAAGGTGGCGGGAGGGGCATCAACCTTAATTTCTCTAAATTATTTATTACCAGATGCTATTAAACATTTATTTTAAAAATGCAGCTAAAAATAAAAAATCTTGAGGGAGGCGACTGGGCGCGGATACACAGGGAAAGGACCTGGAAGGCATGTTCAGGCAGTGCGGGTAGATGCAGCCATCTTGGTTGCATCAAAATCTGGATAATGTGAAGCTATCTATACTTACGACTTTTTATGTAAATTCATAAAGTAAATTAGTGTGGTAAGTTCAAGTTTCACAGACGAGTTAAAGACAGAGACTCAAAGTTTTACTAAACAATTCATTTCTAAGGAATGTAGTCTAAGTTGGAAGCCATTCATGAGAAACACATTTATTTGTAATTTGGCTTAAAGAGTCAGTTTAAAAAACTCCATTATCACTAAAGGAATTTCAAATAGCTAATAAGCATTTGGAAGCCTACATTTCAAATGGCTCAGTTAGCCTATACAAGAATTTATTTCAAAATAAACTTCTAGATTAAACACTAGCTATCAAACTGAACTATAGTACTGGTTCAAACTTCATCTGAGGGGTAGTACAAATCCTGCCAAATCCTGACTGTGTCATTCAGAGTCATGGGATGTAAAGGAAAGGATGCTGGATGGAGAATCAGAAGACTAGAGGCTAAACTAGATTCTGCCCCTCGTTAGCTGTGTGAATCTGAGAACTCATTTAACTTCTCTGGGCCTCTGCTTTCTCATTCATAGAATGAGGAATGGGGTTGGATGATCTCTCAGGTTTTACCCCATTCTAATTTTAAAACAAAAATTATTCCACCTGTCTAAATGTACTGTATTTAAAAAATTCTCTTTATATTGGTGTATTTATGCTTACATCAATAAATGATGTTTCTAAAGCCAGAGGTCCCTTTCCCATGATGAAGTATCAAAGTCATGTTCTCCACCACTACCACATGGCACCATTAATCCTTATTTTTGGGTGGTAAACTAGATTGTAGAGGGTTTAAGGTCCTTGACTTCCATTCTTATAATTAACACTCGTTATCATGTGAATGTCACACTAAAACAGTAGCAACCTTCCTTTTATTTGTTTCAAGTATTTACAAATATTATTTCATTTCTAGAAACTACCTAGTAAAGTAAATGGTATTATTATTCCTATTTTGAATGGAAAAATTAAATTGGACTTAAAAAGGTTGGGTGACTTGCCCGGATAGATGTGAATGCCCTCTCACAATCAATCAACGGAATATTTATTGATAGTTTCTGGAGGACAGTTCTGAAATATGCACCAAAATGTAAGATATGCATAGCCTTATATCAAGCAATTCTAATATTAAATATTTTAGACAAGTATAAAAAGATATATGCTCTAAGATAATAATCACCACACTTTTTATAATAGGGGAAAAAGAAACAACTTATATACCCATTATTAGCAGACTAGGCAAATAAATTAAGGCACATTCAGGCAGTTGATTACTATGCAGCATTAGAAATGGTAACACAGAGCTATAGTTAATTAAATGAAAATATGGCCACAAGAAAAGAGGTAGAAAAAGTATAGGCAAAACAACAATCATCACTGTCTGACAGAACTTCTGCAGTTATGGAAATGTTCTGGGCTGTCGAATACAGTTGCCACTAACTACACTTAAGCATAACTAGTGAGATTAAGGAACTAACTTTTTTCAGTTTTATTTAATTTAAATTTAAATTTAAATATCTATGTGTAGCCAGTCCAGTGGCTACAATATTGGACAGCACAATATTTGTCCAATATTTGTTTTATGACTATGTGTTACTCTATAATTAGAAAAAACCATGAAATGCTTTGATTAAACATCATCAGCAACAACAAAAGATCAACCATCCTGTGCTTAGGAGACAACCAGAAGATCCAGGAGTGAACATCAACAACACATTTGGCTAAAGAGCTGCTTGCTGTGCCTGTAGTATGAGACCCCAGTCTGTGTTTTATATGCATGGTTTCCTTACCTGAGCATGACTGTGCTAATGTGGCAAGTTTCCTAAATACTGGTTCACGTACTAGCAAATAAATAGTTTTGTGCCAAGAAAGCTATATCCTTTGTGCTAGCTCTGCGGAATCGACCAGAAAGAAGGAGTGATAAATGGAAGAAAGCAGAAAATAGAAGCTAGAGCATTGCAAGCAGGGCCAGAGTTTTTGAAAGGGTGATAAATTATTCAACTCATTGAATGGATTTGTAGTGATTAGAAAGCTCGTGTTTTCTACTTATGAGTTCTGTATGTATTAAAATGTACTGAAGCAACAAAATATCTTATTTTCTCATATCTAGCCAGTATAAAATTTAGTCTTAGGAAATCATGCAAACTAGCTAAAGGCTCATTTGACCTTTAGACAGGCACAAAGCAGGAGGGATGTTTGTTCACAGGTATTTCCAAACTGCAATCTACTTGCAAATCTAAAGCAACATTTTACACAAGTCAATAATTTTTCCACAACTTGATTATTAGCTAGATAAAATATAACAATGGACCACTTCCCCACTTATGTTTTTCTTAATATTTTGCTATTTTAAACAAGTTATAATAAATATACCTATATAGAAGGCTTTTTTATATATTTAAGATTTAAAGAAGCCTTCTTAAAGACAGAATTGGCCCAAATTAGAGCATTCTTAATAGTAAAAACTGTAATTAACCAAGGTCCTCACATAATTGGATCTTTCCTTTATTCCACTTTTCTGGAGGAAAAAAACAAATCTCAATAAAAAGGATACTGAAGGAAGGAGGAAACTTGAACATAACTCTCTTACTATATCTAAATCTATTATTCACATTATTTTGTGAAGATGATATTCTAAGTGGTAACCTCAGCAGCTGTAATATCCTTAATCTTGGAAAAGACTAAGGTATGTTTAGTATTATGCACGTGAAGTGTGGGAATAAAGTATACTAATACATAGCAGAAATTTTTTTGCATGATATAAAATCAAAATTCCTTTATTTTATTCTTGTGCAAGGGCCATGCTAATCTTCTCTATACCGTTCTAATTTTAGTATATGTGCTGCCGAAGTGAGCTCTTATTTAATTCTTTTAACTAAAAATGTCAAATGAAATACATCCTGTCCCTTGCAGGTCTCATTAATTAAAACTGTATTTCATTGTGCTTTAATAGCCAAAAGCAAATCATAGAAGAGTGTATTATGACTGTCAGTATATACAGTGGACACGAATCTAACACATAACTTGCCAGCTCACTCTGCCATAGTCACAAAAGTAGCAAACGGTTATGTGGACTGAGAAATTATAATCATAAGCAGAACTACTAACATTTATGTGGCACTTGAGAGATTTCCAAGTTCTTCTAATAAATGATCTGACTTGATTTTTAAAATAGCCTTTAGATGTAAATATTTATAGCTAAGGAGATTAAGGCTTGTAGAAATTACTGAATTGCTTGGTATCTTAACTTCTATTGAGTAGCGGAGGCAGTATCAGAACTGGGCCTACCATCTCCAATCTTGGGGTCTTTCCACTTTGTCTCACTCCTGGCACTGGGCCAGCAGAAAAGAAGGGAAGCATGAGGACAGGGATGACGACTGATTGTCACTGATTTGAAGAAACCCCATTACAGCATTATAAACTGGCAGATACTAACAAGGCATCAATCTTTCATTACTCCCAATGTGCTTCTGAAATCTCTGCAGCAGCTTGAACTAAATGAGGCACCATCAAGAAAAGGGACTGGGACATCCCAATATGCCCTATAAACTCTAGAAGACAGCCTCAACCCAGTTTTAAGAATATCTTCAATTGTTTTAGCAATTAAAACCCATGTGCTTAGAATCTAGTTTCTTCTGCTTGAATTAGGTTAGTAATCACGCCTTGTAACTTGAGGTAAAAACTCAAAGTTTATTGGCAGGGCCTCTTTCTGAAGCCTTTTTCTCCCATCTACCTTTTATGGGCCCAAAGCCCTCTTCTCCACCAAAAAAACTTTTCTAAGAAAGCCCCTGGTATTTATTCTTGATGTGAATATACTTATACCAGCAACATTTATTTTTAATGCTTTATCTGTAATTATAGAAGACGTGGAGGATAGAGGAAATGCAGGCAGACTGGGATGTTCATTTTTTAAGATGAAGATCTCTCCTGCAATGTCACCATCTACCTGGGACTGGGCGGCTCCCCCAAAGCCTGTCACGTTAATGTTTGTGAAGAAACCTAATGCAAGCAAGAATCCAGATGACTATTTTTACTAAACATAAGACTGTGGAATCAAGTATACATTTTCAGTATAGCTCTTTCTCAGAATATTCCCATTTTGAAATCGGGAAAAGATAAATTGAAAAAGCAGTACGATATAATAGTATTCTGTAAGGGTTAACTTGGAGTCCCTGTGAATAGGTTTCAAAGGGTCTCTTGAAACAGTATTCAAAATAGTATGGGAATGTGTGTGCAATATCTTGAGAAGATGGTTTATAGTTTTCATTATATTCTCAAAGAAATTGCTAATCCAAAAACGGTTAGCAGAGACTTTAGGATTAGAAAAACCTAGTTTTTATTCCTAGCTCTACTACTTTCTACCTGTGTGACCACAGACAAGTCAATTAACCTCTCTGTGCCTCAAGTTCCTCAACAGAGGTCTAATTATTATAGTAAGAATTAATTGAGATAATGCATGGAAATCACTTTGAAGACAGCAAAGCATAAATGCTAGGTAGCCGGTTAGTATTATTACTAGCAGAGTAAAAGACTGAACTTTAAAAGAAGATCTTTAAAAGAAAGGACGAGTCCTTATCCAGATACAGAAAGAAAAGATTGAGGATCAAAGCCATAGTCTTTACAGAAATTACAATATGCTTAGGGTATGTGCCTGGTTTTCTTTGCAAAATATTAGGGCTTGGAGAAGCCCTGTAGTTCCCTCATTTTAAAAATGAGGAAGCTAAGAACAAGAAAAGGGAGGCATTGCCACATCATCAGGTTAGTGCCAGAATTTGGACACTGGGTTTTGGTTCTATTCCAAGCAGCTAAGAACAAAAAGAAGTTGCCACTGAGGTACTGCCGTTATCCAACTACAAACAAAAACCACTCAGCTTCACCTGATTTATATACCTTTTTTCCTCTCCTGCAAGAGGACCTTTGGTCCTGGGTATCATTAATCAAAATGTCAGTGCATTTCATTTCCAGTTCTTTCCACTTTTCTTTATTACAGAAAAAGCAGTGTGCATGGACAGATTTGTGACTCATTTAAATACACTGGTGTACCCGTTTTAACCTTCGAAGCCAAGACTCCCACTGTAGAAGCTGTTAGAGAGACATGTCATGAGCAACTGCATTTCCATGCCAGCTCTCGCTCAGGCAGAGAATGGATGTAAACAAATATTAAACTGCCAAATAGTCTATAATGGAGTTAGATTCATAATTCCACTTCCTCTCAAACATAAATATGTGTTACACCAGAGATTTAAAAGAATTGAAGTGAATTAAAGACTTGCGTAAGACTTTAGAGATTTAATTTGGCTCAAACTTCAAGTTACAGTAACTAGAGTCTGTTGTCTTTGAAGGAACTTAATAAAGGCTACTCATCATCTCATTCTTATTAAGAAAAATGTCAAGTTTTGCTCTGAGTTAATTCCAGCAAAATTCCATTTGTTTGGCTAAGCCCTAACACCAAAACTTCTGTGAACAATTATATTAATTTAAAAATGCTTATAAATACACTCTGTTATTTCACTGAAATATCTTTGGGAAATTATGGTCTCCCTGGCATGCTAATGCCACTTGGAGAAGAAGGGAAAGTTAAAAAATGGTAACGTGAGAATTCAGTCAATCAATTGGCCAGAAAGGCAGTTTTATACAAAAGAAGTGGGAAAACTTTCCCTTTAAAAGCTTTTAGATTTCCTAGAGGAAATTAGAAAACAATATATGACAAAGCAAATAAGAATGCAAGATTGCAAACACTGATGCTAAAGTATGGATCAGGAGAGTAGGTGCTGTCTGAGCAGCATGGGATAAGAGGATCCAGGAAAGCTTGACAGCAGAGTTGTGTGCTAGGCTTAGGTCAATGGTGGGGATGAGAGTAATTGTGAGTCTAGAATTTGTGCTGCAATGTTAACCAGGGTCATGATATAAGGGGAATATAGTCATCTTCTTAAATAGCTTCAGTTTGACATAAGGTTTTTGTTTACTATCTTTGGCTAATAAATCTGAAAAACAATATATCAATAAAAGACTAAAATAAAACAAAAGAACCTAAGTTTAATAAGAAATATAACATACCACATTTGCTTTTTAAAATAAAAGCAGAGACCATAAAATTCTATTAAATAAACACATAGTCTTTATAAAGCCCGTGCTTTATACTTCAATAAATTTGTTCTGGAAACCTGCAACACATTTATGGAATTGCATTTTAAAAGATGTACGGAATTTTAGGATTACCACATTAAACAGTTATGAAATATTATTCTTATTTATAATCCTGTGGCAGACAAAAAAACGTAATTGCTTATAGATCTGCAGAAACAGCTAAGCCCAACAATTTTTAAACCCTAAGACAAACAATAATAACAAAACAGATGTCCACCAGCTCTAAGAAAATTTACCATGATATATTTTTACATATCTACAACTTAAATTATGAATATTTAAAAAGAAACTTAAAAAAAATATAGGCACCTCAGGCTTATAATTAATTGAGAAGAGATACATAAAGATCATAAGAAGCAGAAAAGAAAGAAAAAAGGAACACATGTAATCATATACATACAAAATAATGTCAGCTACTGTATTAATCCATGTAGTTTGGATTCATTTGATTTACCTAGCTCACTACTCAATGTAGAAGATCAGCATTCAACAGATATATACAGCTCAGGGAGGACTCCTAGAGTTAACAACACATTTAAACAGAATACAGAAAATCATCAAGTCCACATGGGCGTTTAATAAATAGTTTTATGCTATGGTAATGAGGTATCATTATTATTCACTTGTACAAATTATTCACTTATGATTCACTTACACAAATCTTACATTCATCTATAAAATATAGCACATAAAAACTCAAAGCTAAAATACCTCATCATCTTTGAGGGTCTCTTTGCAGTAACAATTCTTTAATGACATCAGGTTTTCATTACCAACGTGATTTACCTCTAAATGTTCACTAATGCACTATTTTTGAAATTGCAGAGTTTTGAGGTGAAGATTCCACTCCTCCCCTCAGTCATATCCCTAAAGTGCACAGTGCCCAAGATGTCCTGTTAAAGGTCAAACAAAATGAAAATATACTTGCCTTCAGATTTTCATAGGTGTGGGAACTAACTCTCCCTAAGGAAGACCTGCTAATTATTTACAGGTCTAAGTGTATCGGTTTATATTCCAGTAACAAAATATTCAGAAAAAAATGTTTTCTATGATGATCATTTTCTCCTGTACTGATTTTAAAGTCAAACAAATGTATCATCAGAGATACATAGTTATGGAATAGAAAAATACAAGATCTCCCATAACAGCTAGAATAGTAATAACTCAGAGTGAATGCTGTGTCCACCACCATGCTACAGTAAGCACCATATGAAAATATGGGGAGAACCCATATGGGAAGGATTGACCAGATTAGCTTTCAAGATGGTTTCACCAGATAGGTGACATTTTAGTCGTGATTTAAAGATATGTAGCAATTTTCCCAGAGAGAGGTTTAGGGTAAAGAGCAAGGTGATTTCTCAGGGAGAGAGAAACTGTGTTCCAAGGCATGAATTTCTGAAAGGACCTGCTATTTAAAGGTGCAGGAAAGGAAATGTCAGAAAGAACAATAAACCAGCCTGGTCCAGATTGTAAAGGAAATTATAGGCCATGCCCAGGCCTTTGGACTTTATCTGGGAGGGCAGCTGGAAGCTAAGGGAGGTAAACACTGCAGTTAAAATATTTTTTAAAACAACATTTCACTCCTAGTAATTTCCAGAATGGGGGCATAGACATACATAAAGGAGGTAGTCTCCTACGTGGTGTTATTTGCGGGACTTATCACTAATGCCTGACTCCCACAATTACAGAGATGGATTCCTTTGGCCAGTGTGATAATTGTAATTCCCTTTGCAGAAGCAAAAGTTTGAAAAGCAGCCATTTTTAAGAGTATTTTAAAAATTACTTTATAGGGTCTTTCCATAGAAATTAAATTTCTGGAAAAGGAAAAATGGCAAGAAAATAGGACTTTCTTCAAAATTTGCCTCAGTTTTCCTCGTGAATCAATTCTCCTGCAGACTTATACCCATTCCCTCTTCCTCCAGAGAAGAGCAGATCACTTTCCATTTTCATTTGGTATGTACCTTTTCCATTTAGTGATGTAGCTGGCATATTCGCCTCATTCAAATAATGAGGAAAATTAATGCATTAAGACATCACCGAACTATAGAAGCAGCTTACAATGAAAAAAAGCCCACTGATAACAGGCCACGCTGCTACAATAAATACAGGAGCGATTTCTATTATGTTTCTTTTTATTCTATTCACATTTACGCACAAAAAAATACAGCCCTCAGCCCTAACGCCAAGTGACAATAGACATATCACTTCGATTTGAACCTGATGAGGGCAAATTAAACCTGATGAGGGCAAATTAAGCCACAGAGAACCAGTCACCTTTGACTGCCCCTGCTGCCTTTCTGGGATTGCATCAGCTACCTGGTCTGTTGGACTTTTTCTTTCTTCTCGCTTCTACCGCCAGCTACTCTATGCCATTTATTAAGCATCCTCCTAGCTGTCTCAGTCTCTCCCATTTCCAGACCTTTGTGCACATACTCGCAACTTATCCTAACACAGGTTTTTACCACATATTTCTTTGTCTTCAGATGTCTTTACGGCTACTGGATCAAGCCCAGACTTCTCTGAGGCATTTGAAGTATTTATGGTCCTTCAGACCATGTCTCCAGTAAGCTCAATAATATATGTCACTCATCATTCCTTGGCTCCAGGGAAAGAGGCCCTTCTGTCTTTCATAATCAAAGCACACTTTGCTTCTTAACCCCTTCACCTTTTTTACCGAGCTCCCCCAACCCCCTCCCATCTGGCAATCATCAGTTTTTTCGTTGTATCTATGAGTCTGTTTCTGTTTTGTTTGTTCATTTATTTTGTTCTTCAGATTCCACATATAAGTGAGATCATATAGTGTTTGTCTTTCTCTGTCTGTTTTATTTCACTTAGCATAATACTCTCTAGGTCCATCCATGTTGCCACAAATGGTAAGATTTTTTTTTAGCTGAGTAATATTCCATTGTATGTATATGTACCACTTCTTCATTATCCAGTTGTCTACTAATGGGCACTTAGGTTGCTTCTATATCTTGGTTGGTTGTCGTTAACAGCACTACAATAAACACAGAGTTGAATACATCTTTTCGAATTAGTGTTTTGGATTTCTTTGGATAAATACCTAGAAATAGAATTGCTGGGTCATAAGGTAGTTTTATTTTTAATTTTTTGAGGAACCTCCATACCATTTTCCATACTGGCTGCACCAAGTTGCAATCCCACCAATATTGCACGAGAGTTTCTTTTTCTCAGTATCCTTGCCAACACTTGTTTTTTGATTTATTAATGATGTCCGTTCTGACAAGTGTGAGGTGATATCTGTGCATTCAATTTGACTTTCTGTGATGATTAGTGATGTTGAGCATCTTTTCATATGTCTATTGGCCATCTGTATGTCCTCTTTGGAGAAATGCCTCTTTAGGTTCTCTGTCCATTTTTCATTGGATTGTTTGGTTTGTTTCGGTATTGAGTTGTATGAGTTCTTCATGAATTTTGGGCATTAACCCTTATCTGATATATCATTGGCGAGTATCTTTTCTCCTTCAGTAGGTGGTCTTTTTGTTTTGTTGTAAAACCTTTTTAGTTTGATGTAGTCCCATTTGTTTATTGTTTCTTGTTTCCCTTGCTTGAGGAAATATATCAGAAAAAATATTACTAACAGCAATATCGAGTTTTCTGCTTATGTTTTCTTTTAGGAGTTTTATGTTTCAGGTATTATGTTGAAGTCCTTAATCAATTTTGAGTTTCTTTTGTACATGGTGTAGGAAGGTGATCCACTTTCATTTTTTTGCATGTATCTGTCTAGTTTTCTCAACAGCATTTATTGAATAGACTGTCTTTACCCCATTGTATACAAATTGGTAGTTACAAAATAGTCACAGGGACGTGAAGTACAGCATAAGGAATACAGTCTAAATATTATAATAACGATATAAAGTGTCAGATGGGTACTAGACTAATCGGGAGGATCACTTCGTAAATTATATAAATGCCTAAGCATTATGCAGTACACCTGAAACTAATATAGAATAATATTGAATGTCGACTCTAATTTATAAATAAATAGATAAATAAATAATGAATACATAGATAGATAGATAAATAAATAAATAAAAATCTACACTGTAGTTGGAAAAAAAAAAAACAGGTATCTACCATGCTTATTCAAGACGGCCACGGAAAGCTGTGCAGGTCATGCTTTGCACAACCTCAAAAGGTGCCATTCATACATAACCTACAAAACTGTAGGTGGACAACCCTGTGTCTGGACCTTTCTGTAAAATATTCTGTAGTTCAAACACTTATTGTGAGAATAAATAAGAAACATTTATTTAAATTTGGTTTTTCTTTTGCATATAAAAATGATTAAGAGAATAGCGTAAGATAGTCCATTTAAAATATATGGGCTGGTGCCTGGCATGGACTTTTTCCCTTCCTTCCCATTGTTTTTACTGACTTTATGAGGTTACTTAAGAAACTGAAGACGCTTGTTCAGAAGAGTCATGTAAGAGTTTTTGCTCCCAAATAAATAAGTACCTGGCTGATTTTTTAGAGGAAAGGGAGAATGCACTGATGATGTAAGATATGTCCAAAAACCCTCTGCTCAACATTTCCTTCCAGGGGTTGTCAGCTCCAGCCGTGCTCTGGAATCACCTAAGGAGTCTTTAAAAGTGCTGATGCCTAAGTCCAAGCCCTGATTCTGATGTAGCTGGTCTGGAACATGGCCTGAAAATGTTTTTTTTGTTTTTTTTTTTTCTTTTTTTTTTTTTTTCTTAAAGCTTTCCAGGAGATTCTAGTGTGCAGACAATATGAGTGCTACCACTGTCTCCATAAACATACCATACCTAGAAATCAATTGATTTCTCATTAAAGATGTTCACCTCTTGCTCCACCTCCTTTCATGTTAGGATACTAGTGATTCACACTTTAGTACCATTTAACTTTTATTATATCATGTTTACCTCTTTTGAGATGTAAAATTTTGAAGTGGAGAGAGAGGGCAAGGTAACAGCAAATAAGGAAGAGAAATTAGAAAACAAGTTCTTGCTCTAGTTCAAGGTAGCTATTAATGTCCCTACTCAAAAGGACACTAGATTTCAATTATATCCTCACTTCAAAACCCTCACATTGCTACATGTGATGAATTAAAACACATATAGTTGGATCTTCACAATTTAAAAAAAAAAAAGAAAAACAATGAGCCCTTCTAAGCTCATAACCATCTCGTACAAGAAAAACAGAACTATTATCTTATACTTTACAGTCACTAAAATTTCTCACATCTATAGAGGGGTGTGAGGCCATTATACTAAAGTAGAAAGGATATTAGACTTGAATCTCAAAAAGCATGGTTTGACTTTCAAACTGATCACCTACTAACCTTTCTGAGATTCAATTTCTTTATGGTGAGGATTAAATAAAATATTGTAAAAACTCCTGGTATATATCGGGCATTCAATTATTGCTATTGAACTGAAAACTCTCTAGGAAAGTTTTCATATCCTAATTCTGGTGGGTTGCCCTAAGAAGCATCTAACCCCCCCCCCAAGACCATATTAACTGATGGCTATTGTTGATCGGTGAATATGCTGACATTATTTTAAAACCATTTTTAAGTAATGAACCCCAATAAAACTTCTCTAATCAAAATAATGCCAGTTTCTTAAGACTTTTCTCACTAGACTCATTTTAAAGTTCTTTTATATTTATTACTGTTCTCTGAACTTTGTTTTCATGGTTTCTTTCAAATTGTGACGTCTATGATACTCCTCATTTTCCATCCTAATTAAAAATTACACAGCTAGATAATCTGGTAGACTTGTTCTGCCACCTTGACAATTAATGCTCTCATCTTAAGTTCTAAATGCATTAGTGCATCTGGCTAAGATTCATGCATAATCAAAGATCTTCCATAATAATATGTCCTCAGAAACTACCAAAGTTAATTTTTCCAAGTAGTCCTTTCCCATGTCTTAAGCAAGAGTATTAATATGCAGTATAAAACATGTACTAAATCTGAGACTTTTAGATCATCTCCCTAAATCATGATGAAAATATATCAATCATTCAACAATCAAAAAGTAATTCTTTAATACTTAATCTGCTTTCCAACATTGGATGTATGTGTAGGGGGGTAAAGGGATAATTACTCAATAATTGAGATAGATATTTTTCACATATTCAGGACTTCTAAATATCTAAAATTAGCCTTTCAAGCATTAAATATTATTTTTATTTCATCCATGGTTATTGGTGTATAAATACCAATATTCGTATATGATGTAGGTACCAATAATAGGAAAAACTCTTCCACTATTAACAACATACTGAAACCACATTCTCAAGACACTTGATGGCTAGTATCCAGCTCTTTAGAATATGCTCCATAAGGGGGACACAGCAACCAAAAAAGAGATTCCCACCTCGAGTCTGGGTTTGGGGGAAAAAAAAATTAACATCTTCATACCCACCAACAGAGAAATCAGCTTCATTTTCTTGGAGTTTGGAATATGTGCTTTAGGGTTGCCAATTTAATGGACATTTTATGTGAGTTTTGATCCAATATAAGTACAAAGAACAATGATGTTGCAGAAATTAACACCCGGCTACATTTACTTACACAATATGTTCCCAAATTAAAGTACATATCAAAGACATTGAGGAAAGTTGAGAGTAGTCTAAAGCAGTAACAATCAAACCATTCTGGCCTTGATTCAGAGGAAAAACATAAATTTTACTCAGTGACCATGTCTATATAACACATGTACATAACTAAAACCAAATTTCACAATATAGTATTTATCTTACTCCATGCAATTTTATTTTATTGTTTTAACTCTTTAATTCACTAAATTGATTTTACAACCCACTAATGGATTGAGACACCCTTCTTGAAAGACAGCAGTCTAAAGGGCAAAAAAAAAAAAAAAAGTGTACTCTTCTGAAAGTACACTCTTTCCTTCTATACCTGCCAAACAAAGGGAGGAGAGAAGCCAAGGTGGGTGGTCAGCTGAGACAGGTCCTCCAAGTCACACCCACAGCCTTTCCCCTGATTGGGCACCCACGCTGCTGCAGGATGGGTTCCAGGACTGGGAACACACTTTACCACAATCCACCACTTCCCTCCTTTCTATGCTGGCACAGACTCCTTGCTCCATGATGAGGGTAAATACTCTCCCAAGAGCTCCGTCATCCCAAGACTTCCACTGTCTGCAATCCGTCAGGCACTTGTGATGTGCCGACCCTTGCTGTGCAGAGGAGCCAAGCTTTTTTTCCAGCAAACTCTCCAGACCCCTTGTGAGTTGTGACTTGGAGAGTCGGGCCAAAATCAAGGAAACAGACACAAATTTCATCTAGAAGTGGTTGAGAGTAAAATTTATCTAAAGTGGGTTATCTGGGGAGCTGATTCCAGCTGAGTCGCTTCAAGACTTCTATATGTCATCCAGCCTGTACAGAGTATAAAGAATAGGGGACTTTTTGGATTTTACAAAATGGATCCCATGGGAGCTATGACAGTAACATCAACTGGTGCATAATGGGAATGCCCTTAGGGTGTGACCAGAACATCTAAAACTACTGAATAACAGCCATGACTGCCCCGGATAAGCCCCCACCTGCAGGGGCCGATAAGCATGAGGATCCCATCTTGTAAGGTGCATATAAACTGAACACCTCAGAGAGATGATGCTCAAGCCTGACCCCATAGTATCGCGGACAGGTACACTAAAGCCAAAAACTCTAACCTTCTGACCTGTCTTAGCCGCTGGCTTGGAACTGATGTGAAATATATGTATGGCCAGTCAGCAGACACTAAGGCCTTTCATCACCTCATTCTGTCACATAAGACTCTGTACCTCCCCTGCATGTGTACCTGATCAATTTATCTGAGAAAGTTCCACTCGATAAACCTGGCATTGCAGGAGAACACAAATGAGTTCAAGAGTGTCACTTCATTGCCACTTTTCCTGTTCGCAACACAGCCACATCATTTAGCTTATGCTAACTAGTCTAAGCCTCGCCTCTTTCCTGCTATCACGTATCCAGGTTACAAATAATAGTCTCTCTAAGAAGACTGTTAATCAGTAAGCAGAGGTGCCTGATTTGCCTATTTAGTACCCAAATACATTCATCCAGACCAAAAGTTTCAGTTAAAGTCAAAACCTTTTAAGTTTCTTGATCTGATTTTCCTGTACAGGACAGTCTCTGAATCCAAAGGAGTAGGGGAAGGAGGAGAGGGTGGATATCTAAAAATGGTTTAGCTGGCTTCTCATACTTCTTACTAAAGAATATCTGGAAGCTAAGAAGCAAAATATGTGAATCACATTTTTGGTTTAAAAAATAATAGAAAAAAACTGCACAGTATAATGTATTACGTTGTTTCCATATTTTAACCCTAAGGTTAGATGTTTTTATTCGCTCTGTAGAACAATCACTCTCCACCTTCCCTAACATGGGAACTTTATAATAGTGGTTTGTAGTTTATCCTGGGAGTGACGATAAAACTTCCCCTAAGAACTTGGAAATGAGTTGATAAGAGTGATCTGATAAATTTTAAGATCAACACAAGGACTACAAGATAAGCAAAGCTACCGTTAAAGAAAAAGAGTGGCTCCAAGTCTAGAAGACCTAAGACTATGCTTATTGACTAAAACTCTTACCAAAAAAGGAGTCAAAAAAAATTGGGGTGGGGGGGGGCAGGCAAGGACCAGGTACAGCCATCAACAGAAAAATATATTCTCCCAGGCAGGCTCTTCAAGAAAGACCTCCAAGACTTGGGGACCACTCACAGACTCTCTCTGATGGGTAGTAATGCTCCAAATGCACTTGGGCCTTGATTCGTCCAATGCCTTTTTCCTAATTCAGTCCTCACTGAGCACCCTTCCTTATGAGACTTCCAGTGCAAGCCTGTCTACGGGGTTAGAAAGTACTGACGACACAAACTTGGACTCATTTATACATCCACAGATGTGAAGCTGAGCCCCCACCAAGTGCCCCACCCTTGTCCTGAACAACAGAGATACAGTGGAGAATTAGATATTTGAGGTCCTTAGGGCTAATGAAAACAAGTAAACAAATAAGATAATTGCAGCTAGTGATAAAAACTATAATAAAAAAAATAAGCTGAAAAATGGACTAGATAATTGCTGGAGAAGGAGATGCATATTTTAAAAACAGGGATCAGTAATAGCTACTTTGAGAAAGTGACATTTAATATAAAACCAGAGGTCGAGCCTACCCCGAGCATTTTCCAAATAGATTTTTAAATTTACCCAGTTGAATTTTGTTATAAACAGCACTTTTCAACTAATTTTTGTAAAGTTATATATCAACACAACGGTAGAAAAGATTATGGTGATAAAACTTAGAGCAACACAATGAAAGGGAGTGTGAGGCATGTAGGCAAGTTAGGTAGGGATAGCTCCTTTTTTCATGCTTGCCCTTCACCAAACACAGCACACGGGCCCCACCTTGCTCCCTCCCCTCCCCCAGGCTTGCACCTCCATGTGTTAGAACTTGGCTGCACCTCTGGCTGACTGCCTGATGGGGATCCAGAATCTGTTGGGCAAAGACAGAAGAAGACAGTTTCTAGGCAGAGGGAACAGGAAAAGCTGTGAAGCATGAAGTAGCCTAATATTTCTTTGGAACTTCCAGTGTGCCTGAAGCTTCATAAATAAGGGAGAAGCTGACAGAGAGAGCCACAGGAAGAGACAGGGTTTTATTGCAAGCCAATAGTAAGCGAGGGGGTAATATGACTTGATTTACATTTTTAAAAGATCTCATTGGCTACTGTGTGGAGAATGAACTGCAAGGTGCTAGAGGGGGCTCTTAGAGTAGCAAGCAATGGTGGGGCTTGACCAGGGTGGCAGCAGTACTGGTGCTGAGGAGACGTGAATGGCTTTAGGGCATATTAAGGTGACAGAGCCCCAGGATTTGTTAATAGACATAAACGTGTGGTGGGAAGTCATGCTTTGGCTTGGCAAAGAGTGGTGCCTATACTAAAACTGGGAAGACAAAGGCAGGAATCTGTGTGGGGGGGTGAGTCGGGGGATTAAGAGCTTTCGGTGGGCATATCAGGGTTGAGATGCTCACTAGAGACCTTATCTGCAACTAGACGGTCCTTAAAGCCATGGCATTCCCATCCCTGTGATAGTTTTTTTGTTGTTATAAATTAATAAATGAGTATTTACCAAGGAAGCGGAAACAAAGCTGGGACTCCCCATAGCAGATGGCTGGCCTTGATCAGGCTGGGTTTGCCCCTCTGCTTTGCCATTTACCTGGACTGAGAGCTGTTTGTACTAGGTTGTTTTGTTGTCGGAACCACAGATAAATTTCACTTAAGAGAGATTTTTCCTTATTCAAGCAGGCTTTGCCTCGTATAATGACATCGTGACTCATTTGCTTTTTCTGCTCTCATCCTTCCACCTTTTTGTGCCTGCTACTTTAATCATTAAGCCTTAGCACATAAGGTTCCAGCCAGTGTCAAACAATTTAAGAATAAAGCCTCAGGTCTATGGTGGTGAGAACAATACGTTTCAGTTAAACTAAGGATAACATCTTGGCTTTAGGTGTGGTTCAGCCCCAGACCCCCTGAGGTGGAACTGCCCCACCCACTACAGGACTGGATGAGATGAAGCCATGGCTGATGTCAGAACCCGACAAAATGATCAGTTACCCCAGGCCCATCCAATTACTAGCACCCACGACCCCAACTCCCTTAATTTCTATGATTATGGATTTTTTTTCCCTATATAATCTATCCCTGCAAGACACCTGGGGAGCTAGGTTTCTGAGGGTAATGGCTCACTCATATCCCTGGGACTTGCAACTCTTGAATAAACCCTTACTTCCTTTGCTGCAAAGCCTGCATGTATCTCACTGACTTGGATGTGCATAGGCAGACAGACTGCTTTGTTCTGGTAGCACTGTGTTCCCACGTATAAAACACTGTGCCCAGGTTCCTTTTTATTCTTGTAGATCAAAGTGGAAATCTGAAAAACTGACATGCATTAAAATCTTTAAAAAAAATGCATCTAAGTGCTTATTTGGTTGAATAAAGAAATATTACATAAATAACGGGGAAACTTAACTAAGTAAATTAAGAGACCAAAACTAAACCCTGTTGACATTGGGCACAATGTGGGAGGGCCCTATAATATTAGACAATATTTCAGAACAGTACAGAGAATGTTGGTTAAATCACTTGACCTCTAAGCATCAAAAATGTATTGATAGAGACTCTAGAATTAAATTAACGTAAGATAACTTCAGTTCATTTCTTTAAAGTCATTAGTTAACTACTACTATGTGATTACTGTCTTGCCTTCCTGTCCTCCTGGGGCTCCTTTCTCAGCAGGGGTGACAGACCACACTGAGGGACAGAGCTGGATAGAGGCAGGTGTGAGATGCCTTTTGAATGAGATGAGAAGGTGTTAGGCAATTCCAGTGTGAAAAAAAACAAGCAAATCACCCTAGAGGTGGTTTTTCAAACACAAAACATAAGCCTGGTTGATTGTACAAAAACTTTACATTCCTATTTGGAATTAAAATTTTAATTTTCACTTCAGTATTATTGATGTAACAAAATGAAGTAAATTGACACATCCATGTTTTTAGGAATACTTAGCATTTTTAGAGGAGTCTTCTAAAAAATGTCCGCCCTATCCCCCATGCTCCTTTACTTTATCATTTACCACCTTTTCTGTGTAAATCTGAAAGCTTTTGGAGAACAGTTAACTTTTCTTACAAGCCCAATCTTGGATGAACTTATGGGAGACACATGGAAGTGAGCATTAAAGGGAACAGAAGAGAGGAGGGGTGACGTGCAGCCCTCTGACTTCCACTTCACTCCAGCATCACAGAGCTGGAGAGTTACTCCTTCAATGAAAGGAACCGTGTCCCAGGAACTGCGACACATCCTTCCCTGCTTCTGCAGCAGGGGAAACCAGCCCAACGTGAATTCCATTGAAGCTGGTTCCTAGCCATCTCTACGTTACCCTTTTGTGCACAAGAACGTGTAGATA
Organism: Rousettus aegyptiacus; assembly: GCF_014176215.1. Lineage (NCBI taxonomy): Eukaryota > Metazoa > Chordata > Mammalia > Chiroptera > Pteropodidae > Rousettus > Rousettus aegyptiacus. The sequence goes on from NW_023416306.1 coordinate 98,869,645, forward strand.
GAAGACCACGCAGCCCTGCTCAACCTGCGAGAAACCCAGTCACCTTGACATTCTGGCTCTTTTGTTTACTTTCTCTCCTACCCGCTCCTTCCCTCTCGTGGGCGCTCCCCCATGTGGTGGCCAGATCCAGGATCCACTGAACCAGGGTGAGGAGGCTGAGCCAGCCCTGCTCTAGGCTCTAGAGCACATGCTTTCTCTTAATTGTGCATCTTTTCCTGTCGCCCTGGTGGCTCCATCCTCTAAGCCACTTAAGTGTTGAGAGCTAAGAACCTGTTTGGTCTTTGTTTTCAGAACCATTTAGGATGAACCAGCTTAGGTAAAGGAATTCTCCTTAGGATCTCATCTAACTGACTAGAAATTTACATCAGGTTTGGTGCCAACACTCTGATTGGTTATAAATCTGCCTTGCTTTTCTGGTCATTGACCTGAACGTGTATTTCCTTCGGGGACCTGGAAGAGAGGAATATCTATGGCAGGGCAAAGATTTATTGTATTTTAGGTCACGAGGCCAAAATCTCTATTGCAATACTTTTTAATAGCACCTTGATTTCATTATTATCAACAGTCGGGCTTGTGAAGGGCTCTAAAAACCAGAGACATCTTTTTAACGTCTGAATTTTAGATTAGTTGTTATAAAAGCGCCTTTGTTTTGCATGATGCATTGTACCTGGTTGAAAGGACTCTTTCTCAAAAGAAAACACTGCCCTTCCCCATCATGCCAGAATCCACTGTTTGCCACAAAGGCAGCATGAACCTCAACAGAAAATAACACTCACACACACACATACTCAAAACCACAGCTCGGTTTGATGTTTTACCTATGAGAACCTAGTTATTAAACTTTTTGTAATACTTTTATTCTCCCTACTTTTCCACATTATCCTCTAAGGTCAGTTTTATTCTAGAAACTCAGCCCAGGAAAGAATTCTGTCCATGTTTGTCTACCAAGATAATGTTTTCAAACCTGTTATTCTATTTTTCTTTCTGGATGTTCCTTCACTGAGAAACACAGAACTCAGGCTCTAGGTGTCACAGCCTTTTTCAGACTTCTGTCTGGAATGGACCTGAGCCCAGAGACTTTCCTTACCTTTAGCTGAACAAGATGTACATCCACATGCTTGCTGTCTGAGTCCTGCTGGACTGAATAGGTTAGGTCCCGGACCCTCTCTGAGGTCATCCGGAGCCAGGTCTCAATTTCAGGTAAGTGAAGGACAATCTTCCAGTCTGCCCCTGTATGCAGTGGGGGTGGCTTTTCATACTGCTGGTCAGAATCCATATCTTTCATTGCCTCTTCTCCCTCACCCTGCTCCATGGTGGGTGTCAAGTTGATGGCCATGGGTGAAGCATCAGTAGCCATGGGATCCAGGTCCTGTGACCTCAGCGGGGAAAGTGTCACGCTCATGGTTAACATGGAGAAGTCTAAACCTTACTTCTTTCCAAAACAGCTGAAAGGCAAGAGGAAAGAAGAAAGCAAGAGTCAGACAAGATTGCCAAATAAAGAAATGATACTTCGCAGAAGAAACAGGATTTCTAAATTAAGCCAGATTTCTAAATTAAGAAACCATAGCTCATAGCAAAAACAGAAAGAGGTGTTTTAAGTTTCTACATAGTAGCCCCAAGACTCAGCATAAAACAGAAACACAGAACCATATAGTATTGCCTACCCCAGTATCTATTCTCTTCTCATTCCTTAGCACAAAAATCCTGATTTTCAGTTATGCATATTCCTGCCAAATATTTAAAACTACATTCCCTGTCTCCATTGCAGCTAGGTGTAGCCAAGTGGCTAAGTTCCGACCCATGAGAAGTAAGTGTGTGGGAAGTCTAGGAGTGCTGTTTAAAGATAGCTGACTCAATTAGGAGGGGGTCCCCTTTTTGCCCTTCTGCTTTTCCTCCTTTTTCTAGGCTGTATTGTGGACTTGACAGCTAGACTTTCCACTGCCATCTCAGAGCATACTTTTGAGTATGTTGGGCAAAGGATGGTAGAGCAGAGAGGACATGGATCCCACATGATAACGAGGAATGACTGCACTGATCCTGGATTGCTACCCTGACTTCTTTTATTGAGAGAAAAAAAAAAAAAGAAGTTTAAGCCACTATTATTTGGGGCTTTTCTACTACAAGCATTTGAATATCATTTTGACTATATCACAACCAATATATTCAACACATGGGATAACTAGAGAGGCAACATGTTCTAATTAGTAAAAACACTGAGCCGAATTCAGGAGAGGTTGTTCCTTTCTATGATTTGTCGGATAAATTGATATCATGCAGTAATTCCAAACCTTTACTTTTGTGAAGAAAAGTATAAATCATGGATTATGTAAAATATATCTAATTAACTCTCAACCTAAATAACATAAATATTTGGTCTTGTTGAAATTTTTAGAGGATCTGCAATTTCAAGGATAATAAATTGCTCTTTAACACATCACATTAAAATGCTAATCAAATACATTAAAAATAACTAAATGTAATTCATAATAAGGTAAGGTTGCTTTTTGAGATAAAGTTATTAGTTTACTACTAATCTAAATTATGTAACTATGTAATTTTCTTCTAAAACCAGTCTATTATAAAATAACAACTTTTAGGAGCTTGTACTTTAAACATTTTAAATAGATATTATTTTTAACTTCAGGAGCAGCTTCTTTTCCTTAAGGAAATTTTTGCTTTTTTAAGTCTTTTTCTGGCTACACATTCAAGTTACTTTATAGCTTCATTCCCCTAAAGATGAAGGGTGGCTAATCAAAATATGAAATTAAGTATGACTATCAGAAAGTAACCTATTTCTTTAGATTCTTAATATTTACTTAACAACAATAGCAAAATTATTTTACCTACGAAATGTGGGGGGAGGGGTGAAGATCAAGAAAGCTCCCAATTTGCCTAGGAATATGTAACTTCCCATACAGGAATGGGCACAGGGAATAAAAAGACTTATTGAGTTCACAAAAACCTTAAAAATAAGTTACTTCTATGACATATTATTTCAGAAGCCATCCAATGCTTTAGCATGCTGCCCCCCCCACACACACCAATTTCTTGAGCATTTTATTTTTAAATTAAATGACAAGAAGATTTACAGAATTTTTGAAATCAAAATTATTTGCAAAAATCAAAATTTATGTTATAAAGTAGGTTTATCATTTTGGTTTTAGGCTTTAGTTCAACAGCTTTCTCTGCCTGATTACAAGAGGGAGAGAAATCCATGTCCCACAGTTTTAACTACCTTTGTAAACAGTTTTTAAAATAACAATAATACTAGACCTGGCTATTTAAAAAAACAAACAAACAAACAAACAAAAAACAATGAGAAGATATCGAAGTTTCATTGGAAGGGATAAAACTCCAGGAAGACTTAGCTACCATACTACTTAATAAACCATACCCTAGCATCAGATAGGCTACAATTCTGATTTCCCAAAGCACTTTTAAATTTTTAATTGATTCATTGCCCTCTGGATGACCTGTTTAGAATCACAATCCTAGAGAAGAAACCTGATAAACAAAGGTTAAAAAAGGTTTCTAGTGCAAGGTCATAGAACTGGTGATAAATGATGGTGTCACAGTGGTTTCCTTTTCTAAGAAAGCAGAAAACTATGTGCCTGGGTAGTGTACAAGGAACGGTTTAAGTTATACCCACCCCCACACACCCTCAGGCCCCTGCCCAAGAGGCCTGCACAACTGAAAAACGGTGCCTGGTCATTGTATTCTCTGAAACTCCTAAACCAAGGCTGGGCTGTCCCTGGAATATACATCCTACTGTAAACTAAAGAACATACCAAAGAACTGACTCAATGCAATTTATGTCTCAACATAATTTCCATAAACACCATCAGGCTGTACACCGAACAGGCACAGTGCAGTTTTGTGTGATTTGGGGGAAGATGCTGCACGTTTCTGAGTCTCAGTTTCCTTATCAGTAAAATGACAAAATTGGCCTAGATGATACATAAGATCCCACTTGACTCTAAGAATCTGTGATCACCTATTTATCCAGAGATTTCAAAGCTATTGGAAGCATCCTGCTATGCTGAGAGCTGTGAAGATACTGAATGATGGCCCCTCCATTTTAGCAAAGCACACGAACGACATCAATAGATTTGTCCTATTTAATGAAAAGAAATAAATTATTACCATGTAAACACATTTTGTAAATCATTATTCACACATTATGTGTTGCTAATTCTTTCCAGAGGAACAAATATGGAAGATTATTCCCTTTGGGGGTTTGCAATTTAAGACTGACAACACAGATGTGGTTATACATGTACAGGACAAATAGAATAAAATTAAAACATTGAACAAAATTATAGCTGGTGTGCAACACACATGAGTAAAAGGCAAGGAACCCTTACATGCAGGCTGCAAAACAAAATTTGCCTACCTTATAACAATTCAACCTAGATGTGATGTTTCTATTTTTAACTGATCAGATTGTAAACAAGAGAATTTCCAAAACCCAGAGGAGTAAAGCAAAGCAGCACTTTAACTTCTATCTATTTACTTTCCCTAATAAACCTTCACCACTGGAAAAATGATACCATACGTGTCACAATAGCATAGCAAGCCTGGGAAGTGGCATGAAATTGATTAATTACCCATTTTTATAGAAAATAATTAGAATAGAAAAGAATACAAACATTTAATTTTCAATTCCAGTAGTTCACATTTAAATGACCACTCATGGATAACCGTACTCTACTTCTGATGTTCACAAAGTCACATCTGATTTAAAAAACAACTTAAATTTATAATTTAAATGAAAATTGCTTCACATTGTAAAGGCTTATAGTAACAGTCTCTGTGTATATTTCTCCTGCCCTTATTATGACTATTCAAGCTTGCTCTCCCATCAAATTAATTATTCCATTTGAATGCAAACAAAGAAAAGGAAACTCAGTACAAGTCCATGCTTTCTTCTAAATACTCTAAGTTTTGTATTCTTCCTTAATAAAGCATCTTGCAATAATATTCCTTTCTAGTAACAGAGAAATTTTTAAAAACTGAAGAAAAAGCCAATACACAACAACTTCTGAAGATGTAAATGAAAACACTGCCCCAAGTGCACACAGGTACCCACCCAGTTACATCTCTGGCTCCAAAGCTGCGTCAGAGGAGTGACGGACCAGCTTTTTGGAGCCCAGTGACCTCCACTTCCCCTCCTCCCACCAAGTGCTTATCTGTGGCCACCTTTCTGGCATTAGAGATAATGCCACCTTTATCCCAGAAGCTGTTAAAAATAACATAGACCAAATCCTTTCCTTTCCACAAATCTAAAGAAGATTCAACATTTAAAGTGCAAAAGCTGAAAGCAGTAAATGTTTTCAGGCTTTTTTCTCTTTCTTAATTTATGGAAAGGGTCTTCCCATCACACTCCATTTATCATCCTGTAGAAACTGAAGAAACAGACCATGGATAGCTTGCTAATGAGGACTGATTCTGCTATCTCTCTGAGAGTCCATGAATTTTGAGTCAAAACCTGATATTAGTAGAATGCATTCAATTTGAATAAGACACATTTAAATCAAGAGAGTTTTCTTCCACCAAATGAGCAGGCAAAAAAAAAAAAAATGCAGCTGCACAGCCATCATAGCTGCCCACTTCTCTCTCCATCCTCTTCCAATTTTCTCTCTTAAATAAAAGAATAGAAATGCCGGGAATCTGCCGACTGTACTCACTGTAAAGGCTTTTGTCCCTAAATGTCCTTCAGGATTAAGCGTCTCACTCCTCCTTCTTTCTTTCCCCCCTTGGGTTCTCTTCTTGTGGCCAAACAAGATAAAGGCCAGTGTCAGGGCTGCTCCATGCCAGCAGGACACTGGCAATTCTGTAAGGCACCAGCCTCACACACCCTTAGTGGCCTAAATTGCTCACAAAGAGCGGGCTACTGTGCTGTCCCTATTTGGAAGCTAATGTATAAGCTCCAGGCCTGTGCAGCTATAGGCAGGCCTTTTCCAAACAAGCAGTGATAAGTGAGCTGAGAAAAAGGAGACCGATGCCAAAATGAGGCTCACTATGGAAAAGAGTGTTTGGGTAGACGGAGCATATCCCGTCACAGGTCAGAAGAACCAGAACTGCAATACCTCCAAACTGAACAATCCTAAAGCAGGTTCAAGCTCTCTCCCTTTTCTTAAGAAGAAACTGTTTTGTTTTGTTTTTTTTCCTAGCAAGAGCATCATCATGTGTATAGTTTGAGAGGCAGTCTTATCATCATATAAAGTAACTCCAAACCTAAATACTTCCTCTAAATCTTTCTGTGCTCTGCTTACTCTTTAAAAAACAAGTGAGAGACTAAAGCATAATTCAAGCCAAACTAACAGACCTGCTTACTACAAAGCACATTATAAAACTGAGGAAGAGAAAATTATTAGGCATCACTAAATGTTCATTTTTCTCCCTCTTCATTTTTTTCTTTCATATTCTCATAATCACTCTTCACAGAAGCTATTCATAGAGATACTGAATTTTGAAAGAAAAATGTTCCACTGGAATTTTTGTTTTTGTTTTTGTTTGTTTGTTTGTTTGTTTTGTCTAAGGTTAGTTCTCATGCTTTAATTGAATTAAGGAAAAATAAATGAACTCAAGAGACATAGCCTATATATCTGGTTTCAGGATTCTGTAATCTACAGTCTCTACAAAGATAACACAAAAATGTCGTGGTCTATCTACATGAATGTGGCTCTAATTCATCACCTAATTTTAAACCTCACTGTCTACCTACCTTTCTGGTCTGTTGCGAGATCAAGGGTTGAGAAATTTTAAATGGCTTTAAACTCTTGAACAAGAGAGCCAAATAGCTTCTTCCATGTAGTAAGTTGAATTTGTACTTAGGGTAAAAAGAGAGAGTGGCTGTAGTAAGATGCTCCTAAAGTAGTTTCCATGATCACTGATTCCTCCCTCTCCTTGGCCCTCTTCTCCTCCTGGCTCCATGCCCTCCAGAACTCACCTGGAGTAACACGGTTCACTGAGATCGCTGTGGAAAATCCAGATTAGTCTCACTTTCTAATCCTCCCACCATAACAGAGCAGCCTGCAAATGGATATCAGTGAGAAGGACTTTAAGCTTTAAGGGGGGAGGGAGAGGATGAGGGAAGATAGCATGAAAATAGTGAACTCTACAATTTAAAAGATCTTTTTGGTGTTATCGTTCATGTTCCCTGTCTCTCTTTTTTCCCCTTTAATGTGTCCTTTGTGTATGGCTATGTCCCCAGACAAATGTCTGATTATATCCTGCTAATCACAAAGAGACCACACATGCTCTCCCAGGTCTCCCCTCAATAACCACTAACTCCCTCGCCCAGAGCATACAGCCTCTGTCAGCCATAACACACTTCCTCCGTCAAACTATCCTCCTCTCCTCTACCCTCAGCACCATCCCCAATTATTTAGACCCTTCGATTATTTAGATCCTTCTTCTATGGCAGGGACTCCCAGATAAATTCAGGGACCCCCGTGTTTTCCTTCCCCCCATTACTGTAGTCGATTTCTGTCACTCAGAGATTCATTTGGCTGCATCAGCCAGTTGCCTACGAATAATACTGATGGTCATGAGTATATAGACCTAGACTCAGCGAACACTAATGAGTGTTTGTCTTCCCTACCCTTACTTCGATTTATTAACAATTACCTTTAAGCATCAGGCAGCCACCTTTCTGTTGTTCAAGAAAATGTCTTGAGAAGAACTGTTTCTGTAAAACTCCAGAACATAATTTATACAGTTGTTGCTTTTGTCAATGATATTAACACACACACACACACACACACACACACACACACACACACACACACAAATAAATAAAACAAGATTCATTCTAGACCAAATGAGACTACTGTGAATCAACTACGTATAAGGTTTCGTGTGTATATATGGCATCATAATTACCCTCAAGAAAATTATAATTCAGTAGAGACAATTTCCCTCGCTCCACTTTCCCCCTCACACACTCACACATTCACGCACACACCCCCACTAATAACTACACCCCCACTAATAACTATTGCTGTGAGGCCCCAGTGGAGTGCATTAAGCATAAGGGAGAACCTTTACTCAAGAAGATAACATCTGAAATGGGCTGGTAATAATGGGTATGATTTAGATGGGTAGAGATAGAAGGGCGATGAGGAAAGAATTCCAGTCTAGGGGAACTACATGGACAAAGATACCCCAACACCAATAAATTGGGAGAATCGGCAAATAATTCAGTGTTGACAGGAATTGGAAGCTTGATGAGGACCAGAAACAGATAAATCTATAGGTAAGTTACAGCCATATTATAAAATGGCTGTGAATGCCATGCTATGGAGTTTGGAATGAATCTCACAGGAAGAAGGAACTCTAAAAAGATTGTAAAAAAAAAAAAAAAAAAAAAAAAGAGAAATAGGATTACAGTTGTATCCTAGTATAGGACAGAAAAATCAATACATATACTCTTATTTACCAAGAAAATGAAATGAGAAATCAGCATTATAAAAGGATCAGCATCCTCTTTTCTAGGCAGACTTCACTAATATGAAATATAACCTTAAAAACCTCTTTCTAGCTCAGAAAAAAAAAGAGAGACAGATTGGGAAGAGGTGGGGGAGATGAAGAGAGATGGAGACTGCAGGTCTGATTTTAGATCAGAGTGATTAAAGGAGTTCTGTGTTCTGTCCTACCTACTCCATTAAATATAAAAAGAATTCTCCGTTTTTAGTTCTCCATTAACCTTAGCATCAGATATTTGAAGAGGAAAAATTTAAGGATCCTTATTATGCAATGTTTTACTTTTTTCTTGTTCTAAAATTATTTTAAATTATTTAAAAAGTAATATAGTTTAATTAAAACATTGTAAAAATAGATAACATTGAAGTTAAAAGATCCTCCTCTACCCCTGTATTCCCACCACCAGTCAATAAGTGATGAGCCTATTTCTCTTTTGTAACCTTGATATGTAAAGTAAAAAGAAAATGAGCCCTTTAAAGATTCTGAAACTTAAATTAGTTATTTGTATTAACACAGCAACACAGAAGTGTTTGTTAATTCAATGTTTGTCGACCAGGTGTTAATAGGTATTCTATAAAACATTGCTACTGACAAATAAATTGAGATAATGTTGGGTGATTTCTGGGTAGAGATAGCAAACTGAATATATGTATCTAATTTTGCTCCTTCTAGAAACTCTGCAAACACTGCTGCAGAGTTTAGGGTTTAGTATAAATACTCAAGAACTGGAAGAGAAACAATAATATTTTTAGAAGCTAGAAATTAGATGAACAAGTGATACATGCCTTAGTTGATTCAGGAAAGCTAAATCCTAAACCAGCAAAGAACCAACCTAATTTTACTTCAGAATCCTTTAAGTATTTTGAAATTGGTAGAACAGGTACTTCTAGAAAAGATAAGAATGTGTTGGAAGAATTAATTTTACCCAAAGAGAAGTCTGGCCTTTGTCCCAACTCCTGGGAGGTAACCTCTAAACTCTTAGAATTTCTCAGTGAGTATTTTTTAATTTATGATGGGTCCCTCAGACCACACCAGACTGTTTATGGTGACAAGATGACTCAGTATGGGGCCAGCTAGACAGAAAGACCAACAATGTGATGAGAGGGCTGGGTCTTTGAGCAACAACAGAGGCAATCATTCAATCATGCCTAAGTAATGAAGCCCCAATACAAACTATGGACACTGAAGCTCAAGCTAACTTCCTGGGGTGGCGGTACTACATGAGTACTGTCACACATCCCTGACGACATGGAAGCTTTGTGTCTGAAATCTTCTCAGTCCCAGATTGCATCCTATGCATTTATTCCTTTGGCTGGTTCTGATTTGTATCCTTTCACTATAATAAAATTGTAATCATAAGTATAGTATTTTCCTGAGTTCTGTGAGTTATTCTATCACATCATCAAATCTGAAGGAGTCTGTGAAGACCCCAAAATTTGTAATCAGCTGGTCTGAAGTGTGGACAGCCCTGGGGACACCTGAACTTGAAGCCAGTGTCAGAAATCTTAGGCAGACTTGGCAATCCTGGAGGACTGTACCCTCAACCTTTAGTCTGACCTAAATCTGGGTAGAGAGGCAGTGATATATTAAGAATATTGACTTTGACTTTAAAATTGTTTAAAAAGCAGAACTCTGGGCATTTCTTAATCGATGCTGCTAGGTCATTGCCCCACTCCCAATTCTGGTAGAAGACTGGAGGTTTATTCTCCAGAAAGGATCAATCAGAGATTCTTTGGACTTAAGGACACTGGGCATAACTGACGATAAAAGTACCATAAAAACAGGGAAATTGAATTAACACAGTCATTCTGTGTGCTGAGACCCCCAGCCTTCTTCCCCAACCTGACTCTCTGAAGCCTTGACCCTCCAATCAAGAGACTAGAGATGTTCTCTAGGAGATATGATGAGTCCAAGAAGACAAAACACTGAAATTGGCACATTCAGATCACCCTATGGTGACAGTTACAGTCAATAGGCCTGCTCACATATGCAGAGCATTCATTCAGCTTTCTAGTCTCCTACTCCTAAATATGATCAAAGATTAGCAGAGATTTAGGGAAAGCTCTAATATGGATAATAGATCAAAAGCAAGCAGACAAAAAACCTCAACCTGAAAAAAACAGATGACACAGAAGATGATTTTGGTAAAAAAGAAATATTATCAGAGATAAGACATTGTATCCATGAAATGTATTATCAGAGATATTTGTTTCTAAAAAAGAGATATTCATAAAACAAAAAATAATTTTAGAAAATAAAAACGTGATAGCAGAAAGGGAAATCTCACTACAATAGCCAAAGACAAAGTTGAGGAAATCTCGTAGAAAGTAAAGCAAAAAGGTAAATAGAAGTTAGGAGATAAAAGGAGGTCCAACAACTGGAGAATAGAAATTCATGAAGGCAAAAGGAAATAGAAAGGAGAAAATCATTGAAGAAATACTTTAAGAAAATGAAGAACATGAGTTTCAAGATTAAAAAGACCCAGTGTATGAAAATAGACACATACTACAGTACTTTATTTGAAATCTCAGACTATTAGAGAAAATGAACTTTAGGTTTAAGGTAGAGGCATATTACAAGTGCAGGGGTTCAGAATGAGTCACCCCAAGATATGCCTCTGTGCTGTGCAAATTGTTTTGAGGTAAAAGCAACTTTAGCAGTGGACTCCTGAAAAACTTCTGCCCCTCTCTTAACTACTTAGAAGAACTTTTCTATAGGACAGAGCAAATTTATTTACTAAACATCTGTTATTGCCCTGCATTGACCTTTTGAAGCCACCAAGGCACCTTACCTCATTCTTACCTCAGAATGTCTTATATGCCCATTTTCCCTTTCTGTCTCTGAATTTCTTGTGCATATGGGGTCTCTGTATGTGTATGCAGGGTTGCCATACACATGTTATATATTAAATTTGGTTATTTTATCTTGCTAATCTGTCTCATGCCCATTTGATTATTAAATCAGTCAAAAAAAAAAAATCCCTGAAAGTAGAAGAAAGTTTCTTCCTCTCCCACCCAAAGAATCATAAATTAGATTGCTTTGGATTTCTCAACAGCAACTGTGATATTGTGATTTATAATAAGAACTATATATTTAGCCTTTGTCCCATTTCTGGCACAAAGCATCGAAAACTCTCAGAGTTTCCTAAACACATGAGCAATGGGAACATCTTTTGTTATAGGTTTTGGTCTTTTATCCTTGGTTTCTGAAATATCTCCAGAACCATAAAGGTGAAAGTGTCTTGTTCTTCTTAACAAGATTCTTTCAACCACACCCAAGTTTATGTTAATAAGGCGACTTTTGAAGAGCCTGTAAAAATGGGGGGGCTGGTTGCTAGGGAAACCAACCAAGAATAGAGGGTTGAAACTTTTAGTCCCACCCTTCAACATCTGAAGAAGAGAGAGAGGCTAGAGGTTCAACCACTCACCAAGGTCAGTGATTTAATCAATCATGCCTAAGTAATGAAGCCTCTGTAAATACCCAAAAGAACAGAGTTCAGAGAGCCTCTGGATTGGTGAATGAGAATACACCCACATGCTAGGAATGTGAAACACTCCAAACTCCATGGGAACAAAACCTCCTGTGCTTGGGACCCTTCCAGGCCTCACACGCCCTATGCATTGGGCTGTTCATTCATATCCTTTCCTATCTTTTGTAATAATCTAGTAAGTAAACTGTTTTTTTCTGCATTTCGTGAGAGGTTCTACAAATTAATTGAAACCGAGGAGGGGGTCAATTTATAGCCAGTGAGTCAAACCCACAGACAACAAACTGGACTTGCAATTGGCATCTGAAGTAAATGTGGGGAGGGAGACAGTCTTGTAGGACCAAGCCCTCAAACTGTGGAATTTGACATTATTTTCAGGTAGATAGTGTCAGAATTGAGTTAAATTATAGGACCCTCATTTGGTATCACAGAATTGCTTGGAGTGAATAAAACTACCACACATGTGGCGATCTGAAGTGCCATAAGTGAAATAGAGTATTATGAGTAGGGGAGACACACAGGAATGTTTTTTTTTTTTTTTCCATAGCAGCAACATTGGACACTAGAAGACAGTTTTTTTCCCTTAAGAAGGAAAAAGAATTCTAGCACAGAATTGCATAGCAAGAATAACGTAAAGTGATAAACAATCAAATGTGGGGACATAATAAAGATATTTTCAGATATTTTAATTCACACACACACAATAACAATGTCCCACACACTTCTCTCACAAAATAGCAGAGTCTCTCTAGATTCTCTACCAAAAAGTAAAAAAGAAAAAGAAAAGTAAACCAAGAAAGAGGAAGACATGAAATGCAGAAAAGAGGAGACCTAGAATGCCAGGGTGTTGTGGAAGGGAAATCTCAGGATAACAGTTGTGAACCAAGCATCCAGTCCAGGCTGTACCAGGTCAGAAAGCTCTCAGAAAGACTGCTTTAAACAAATGACTTTGAGAGAAAACCTGATGTGTATGAACATACCTACCTGGAAGAGATTTACTCAGCTGGTGGAGAATTGAGGGTTAAATTAGAGATGAACATGTAGAAACTAAGCAAATTATAAGCTATACAAAGCTGTACAAAAATAGAACAGGAATCATATTACTCTATGTGGTTTAGCTAAAAATTACATTTACTTATTCTTAATAATAAACATCAATGTTGATATAATCCAAATCAAAACATACTTTTACAGGAAGAATGCTGGGGGCTGGGGGGGGCGGTGCATGTACATGGTCACCCCTGTGAGAGAAAGAGATGGTGAGGGGGAAGGAGCTAAATCAATTCTCATCTTTCATACTGAGAAGTCAATAGATAAAGATAAGAGAAAAATTACTCAGGAAGTAACTCCGCTATTGTATTGTTTCAAAGTGGAGGTAGTTGCCAAAAGAATCAGCTAAAAGATGAAAATATTTGCCTCTGGAGAATTGGAAATGGAAAAGAAGAGGGCCCGGGACTACTGTTTGTCTTAAAGCTCAGAACTACTTGATTCTTAACTATTTGTGTGCAAACATAAAACTTAAAAATATCTAGATTAAAAAAATGAAGACAGGGCTTTAATACTCTCAGATGCATTGGACATCTCTAAATAGGGGATAGGAATATAGGGTGCATTAGTTCCCAAACTTCTTTGACTATGAAAATGATGACTTTTGTTGTTTGTTTTTTTAATAGAGAATGGCACAGGACTGGATAGAGGCACTCGGTTAAAATGTTAAGTTTAAAAACGTGCCCACTCACCTCCTGAAACATTGTATTTTTTAATACATATTGCTCACTGTGATTCAGTTCAATAATAAGGTTGTATTTATTTCACTCAAATATTCCTTTAAGAAAGAACTGCTTCCTATGAACTAAATCTGATCTCATGATGAAAGCCACAGATGGTTAAGTGACCAAGTTGAAGGTAAGGTTATTTCATTATTTGTCCAACAAGTAGGTATGTTCTGGAGAGAAGTACTTTTATTTTTGAAGACAACTGAATCAAGCTGAAATACCAGATAATGAACATAAGCCAAATCTTTTAACTAACATTACATTTGTTTCTGCTGTTCATGCTGTAACATGAGAACACATCAAATAACTACCCACACTGCTATTGTTTCATAAATAGAAGGCATTTTACGGGTGATGAACTCTCATAAAGACCGGGATTTTCAAAAGCATTACTTCCTATTCACTATTATTTCCTACTCACCCTAACTTCCCAGACATGCAGAAAGGATTTTCTTTAGAAGATTCTGATATCAGATTAAAAAATACTAATAGGAGACAGCAAAGGTTCTTATTATCCAAAGTTCTGATTAGAAATCTTTCTGCTGAATGTTCTTTATTACAAAAAGAATAATTAATAGTCTGGTATTATGTCTGCTTTTCAAAGAAACAACTTCAAAAATGTAAAATCTGTTTATTTCAAACACGTTATAACAGTTTTGCTTAAAAATACATCAAGTTCATTAAATACTGTGAAGCATTTCTACCCAATCATCTAAATTGAAGGTGTCCGATAAAGTATAACTTGTTCTGACACGAACTGGTGTTTTAAAAACTAATTCCTAGAACAAATAAAAGTTATATACCATGGACCTTCCAAGAAAAATAAAACACATGTTTTCTAGTGAAAAGCAGATAGACAGAAATGCATGGGACATAAACCAGCTTAGCATAAATTCATCTTCATTGAATTTTTATATTTTTCTTAATAAATTATATATTACTTTGCTTAATGAAATAAATAGCAATAATAGAAACTGCTGATTAAGAGCTAATGACAAAAAGCCTCTAAAAGGAACCTAGCACACCCTTCGTCAACCCTAGAAAATTAATTATAGATTGAATATTACCAGATGCTTTACCAGATACTCTTTTCAGCAAATACAAAAAGACAGATTTTATTTTTTTTAATTTAGGTGCCCCCCTAAACCACAGGAGTATAGAGAGCAAAAAAATGCAGAACATTATAACCCGCCAAATTATATTCTCTCCTGTCTGCCATAAGATTGCTAAAGCATAAACTGAAAATAAAAACCCTCCAGCCCTTTGATTTTATCACTTACCACTAACCAAGTCTAGCTGTGGTCATCATCCAAGCACATGAACATGAGCATAATCCAAGCGTGGCTGACATCCGAGAGTTATTCAGACACTTAAAAGCTAACTATCCCTACCTTTTTATTTTACCGTTTCATATCTTGCTTTGTTAGCAATGTTTATAATCGATGTGACACTCAGAAATAATTGGTCCTTCTCCAAAAGGCTCTAGAAATCGTCCATTTATAATTTTTCAATTAATGCTTCACAGTCATAGCACATATCACATGACACAGCTATTTTGGTCTTACTTAGTCATTTGCAGCCAAATACAATGAATCTCAGATAAATTCTCCTTGTCATAGTTTCTATTCATTGTGCCCTTTGCTATGATCCTATCTTTGTTAATAGTTCTGTTAAGAGGTGTTACTTCTTATGCCTGAAAATGAACAATCCAGAATATTTCATTAACATGAGGCTGACTCAATTTTTAACATAAGTGCATTTTGAATGACCTTTAATTAAGCTGGAGTCAGTAAGTTTAGAGTTCTGTTTTATTTCATTTTTATCATAATGTAAAATACAAACAGCTGAGAGAATATGGTTTTCTCTGCTTCCACCATAATGTGTGAAATTACGTGAAAATTAGAAAGAACACAAATTTAGAAAGATTTATAAAGAAGAAAAGGAATATACTACTTCTGCTCTCTTTTGGTTACCATTTACATGGAATATCTTTTTCCATCACTTCATTTTCTACTTGTATGCAGCATATTGTCAGATATTTTTTTAAATCCTTTCGGCTACTTTGCACCTTTTGACTGGAGAATTTATTTATTTATTTATTTATTTATTTATTTATTTAAGCGTGGCAACCCTTGGTTGACCTCATAGATTGCAAGGATCTTATTAGTTTACAATTCCTTATTTTTTTTACTTTTTTATTTTTTATGCCTACAGCACCGGCCCTTCCTAGGTGGTCTCCCATCCAAGTACCAGGCCTTCTTAGCTTCCAAGATCAGACAGGATCGAGCTTGTTCAGGGTAGCATGGCCATAGACTTCATTGGAGAATTCAGTCTATTTATGTTTAGGGTAATTATTGGTATGTAAGAACTTACTACTGCTTTTTTGTTAATTGTTTTCTGACTGTCATTTTAGTTCCTTTATTGCTTTCTTCCTCTCTTGGCTTCCTTTATAATTATTTTTTAGTGGTATTTTTTAATTCCTTTATCTTTTGTGTAACTACAGAAGACATTTTTTTTTATTGTGGTTACCATGATGCTTACATAAAGCATCTTATAGATACACCAGTCTATTTTAAGCTGATAATAACTTACCTTCAACCTCATAAAAAAAACTACACTTTTCTCTTCCCCTCGCATTTTATGCTATTGATGTCATCACACTTTTTATTGATGTCATCTTTATTTATGCATCAATTATCAAATTAATATAGCTATAGTTATTTTTAATATTATTGGTTTTTTTTAACTTTTATACTAGAGACAACAGTGGTTTACCTATGTTTTCATGTTGTTTGTGTTCTTTCATTCCATTTTGATTGACTCCCTTCAACATTTCTTATAAGGTGATTCTAGTGGTGATGAAATCCCTTAGCTTACATTTGTCTGGGAATGTCTTAATCATTCCTTCATTTCTGAGAAACAATTTTGCCTTCAAGACGTATTTCTGTTTGGTGTTTTCCTATGTTTCTATTTTTCATTAAACTCATTTTGCCCATGCACTGTTTTCTTGATTTTTAGTTGTCATCTGTGTTTTCTTGCATTTCATTTGCTTCCTTTAAGATGACTATTTTGAATTATTTGTAAGACAAATTGTAGATCTCCATTTCTTTGGGGCTGGTTACTGAAGCATTATTAGTTTCCTTTGGTGGCATTGCATTTGCCTGATTCTTCATGATTCATGTAGCCTTGCATTGGTGTCTGTGCATTTGAAGGAACAAACACCTCTACCAATCTTTACAGACTCATTTCAGAAGGTATAAACCTTCTCCTGCCTATTCCTCAGGTCAAAGGGATCACCTCCAGAATCGCAGTTGTGCTGAGTTGGAGCTGGATATGAGGCTGTCACTGGTACACTGGTATGCAGTAAGATTGGTGGTCAGCATCCTGTTACCAGAGTCTTGAGTTGGTGTGGATTGTGCCTGGTCACTGAATGGATCGAAATGCCTCCAGTATTTTGTTCAGTAAGGTGGTGCTGGGACAAGTGTCCACTTTGGGGTCCATAGTTGGGTCCTCAGACAGTGAACCTATTACCAGATGTACAGCAGATATAGCTCCCAACAGGACTCTGGAAAGATTGCTTTCTGATCACTGGATGGGTCTCTGGTGGGCAAGATTAGCCCTGGACCATGCCCCATGGCTGTTTCAGGTTCCATAACCAAGATTAAAGTCTCTGCCACCTGGCTCTGAAGGCATAATATAAGCATATATCCTGCCAGGTCCCTGAGTAGACTAGACTGGTCCTTGACTGGGACTAGAGGGGCTGAAGCCAAATGCAGAGCCCTTTCAGGATCTCTTGCGGTGCAAACATGAGTATTTCCTGCCTAGTTCCTTTGCCAGTTGGACTGCTCATGAACTGAGGTGAGGAGGGTCTGAAAACAAGTATAAGACCCTTTTAAGATTTCCAGGGGCAAGATAGATGTGTCTGCTGCTTGGTCCCTGTGCCAGCAAAACTGCTGGCAGAGGGAGGCTATGAAGAGACAGGAGTACAGGGCCCCAGAGTGCAGAAGAGAGTGTCTTCCACTGGGACCTGGGACCCTCAGAATTCCTGGCACACTGACAGACTGTGGCTGTGAAGAAGCTGGAGCCACATATAGGGCCTTTTCAGGACCTCCAGGGCTGCAGATGAGAGTTTCTTCTGCCTGGTTCTTGTGTCAACAGTCCTGCTCACAGACTGTGGCTGGCAGGGGGCTATTGCCTGGTATAAGGCTCTTTCAGGGTCTCCAGAGAGCAAAGACAAGAGAATCTCTCGCTGGGTGAAGTCTCTGTACTTTTAAACCCAGTTTCTGGGTCTATATTACAAAAAAAAAAAAAAAAAAAAAAAAAAGATATCTGCCTATCATTTCACAGGGTTCTTGTAATCTTAAGTATTTAAATTTATATATTTAACCTTATTTTATAAGGCTTATATTATAACAGGATCTCAGTATTCAGACAAACAGGTAAAATACTGTAATTTTACTACAAAATTTAAAATATTTATCTTGATGAGGGCAGAGCATTTTAAAATAGCATCTTGAGTTCAGACTATGAAGCAGTCACTTGAATTAAATAGCACTGGTTTTTACTATTCAAAAAGTAATCTAAAGTCTTAAAATAACATAGGCAATTCTTAAATACCTATTGAGTATCTGGTCGGTTAAGGCAAACACAGGGGTATACATAGTATGGGTACACACAAAAATCATTACACTAAAAACCTAAGGAAATGCATGTGCTTCGCATACAATAACACTGCGAGATGACATCATCCAATGACTAATAGAGGGTCTTCTTCACCTGTATACTGCATTATACCTTCCAAATAATTCATCATCATGCATATTTAACCCCTTCTTCTCTTTTATTTCTTTTTCTAGTATCACCAGTTATGTTTGTATCCATGAAATATTTCAAGAGAAAATTTTCCAAAATTCTCATTCTCAGGTTGTAATTGGATCAATTAATTCTATTTAAAACTGAACTGGGGGGGGGAGTGGTTTAAAAATAAAATAATTACATCTGCTTCAAACTAAACATGCATCCAAATTTAGTTATCTGAACAAAGATAAATTTAACTCAGTGAATGGATTAGTCTGGTAAATTATTTAAGACCATTCACTTTCTAGGGCAAGGCTAAATAGAGATCTGAACTGCCCAGAAATTGCACTTTGGTCATTCTCTCTCTGTAACTTGGCTGTAAACTGAAAGAGCTTCAATTTTTTCTCCATGCTTTGTGTAATCTTAATAAACAACACCTAGAGAATAAGGATAAAATATATCAATATGTTATGTCAGCTGAAATTTTTCACAAGATGAACTCTGACAGGCAGCAGAACAGAATGTTCCCAGAAGAAGATATGGAGATTCTACACAAGTGTAGATAGTAGAAAGGGCGTCATTTCCCAAAATGTGGTCCATGTAGGACTGGTTCCAAGAAGTATTTGTAAGAAGGTTTGAAGATTGAACATCTCTGGGAAACACTGCTTACACACTCCCCCTGTGGGAGATACACAGCACACGTTAGCTCCTAGGAGTCTTCAGAAAGACACTCATTTCTGTTTAATTCAGTCTTTTCCAAACACATTTCCGCATTAACAGAACTAGTGCTCCTTAGGACACTTTGGGGAACACTGCTCTAGAAGATTCCAAGTATCCTTTGTATACAAGAAGAGTGTGGATTCCAGACCTCATAGGGCCAAAGCAGGCAGACTTTCCTACCCGGCGTCTTGGCCCTTCGGCTTCAGCAGTCCCTGCTTGGGCATCCCCAGGCTCACTCAACCTCAAAGTACCAGTGTTAAAAGGAAAAAAAAAAAAAAAACTGTAAGTCATGCCTAGTTTCCCATTTTATTTACCTTTTAATTTCAACTGACTCATTCTGCTTTTGATAAGCTTATGTCCTTTTCAGTATTTTCCTGGTTTCAGACTGGGACCCTTTATCTGGCATTCTAGATACTGGCTCTCTAAATCTATGACTAATTTCTGACACTGGTATTGTTGGTGCTCAGTGTCTAAGTTTTCCCTTTGACCTGCTTGCCTGTCAATTTAGGTCTTACTTTGGGTTCATCATTCTTCCTGTCACAAAATCAACAAAAGCAAACCCCAAACTGTGACAAGGAGATATACAAATTCAACATTGTTTCTTGCAGCTGGGATTCATCCATCAGTCAATGAAGAAATGCTTGAAGAGCTTCTTCTCTTTGAGACATTATGCTAAGAGCTGTGGCAAATTCGAAAAGCATGCTAGCAGGGTACTTCACTTTCAGTTATGTTTTGGGGATGAGTTAGAACAGAAAGCAATGGAGAAATTTGTGTTTCAATAACTGTGAAATTCCCCCATCTCATTGATGTATATATTACAAGGATTTAAGAATGGCTTGCCTTGAAAACTTTTTTGGGGGGCTCTCTACGACCATCCCTTACTTATTTGACACTATCCTTACATGGCATCTTTAGTTGACCAGGGCAAGAAGCCGTTAAAAGACAAATCAAAGCAGCATACCCACTCTTAAGGACCTCTGGATAGCCTTCACAATAGAAATTTAAGAGACATCGTATATAGAATGGCAAGTATAGGATTGATTGCCTTGTTTACAATGAAAATCTCTAAATTCAAGACAAAGACATACAAAAGTACATTGTCTATACCTATTCCCAGCTCTTCCTACTGTCTTTTTTTTCTTTAACCAATGGCATTTGTATTTGTTAAGAAATAATAGGACTAAACCAAGGCAGGTTGTTGATACCATCATCCCTGGCATGTGTCACTGAAGATCTACTGTGCATATGAGCACATTGGCATAAGCTGATTCATTTTAGAAAAATCATTTCCTGGTGCCTTGAGGAGTATGACTATTGGAAGCTCCTTTGGAATATTTAGCAATGAGTTTTTAGCTTCACCTCCTAAGGACTCAATAGAGCCACAAGAGGAAGCGAGCAGTAAGCTTCCTTTGGCTGTAACATCTGATAAAATGGGATCCCTAAGTATTTATAATCCATTATTTTATGCAGACATAACCTTGCCCAAAGATGCCTTTCAAAGTTGATGGTATAAAAGAGAAGAATGGTATTGAGTTGATACTATGTGCACAGATTATGAGGTCTGTAACATTATCATGGTAACATGTCATGACACTTAATTTACTTCTAAAAGATGCAAAGAGGATTGTAAACCCTTCAGAATCAGGAATTATGTAACAATTTTGCATCTCACATATTGTCTCACTCAGACCCTTCTGCATGGCAGCTACATGAGTAACAGGTACTGAATATGTGAATGAGTCAGGGAATGGGTGAAAGTACGAGCACATGAATGATTCAATTAGTGAGGAGTTAAAGGCTTTATATGAATGAGCTGGTAGACAATTTTATGCTATATATTTAAAAAGTGGCTATGAAATAGTTAAAGAGAAAACTGGAGAGGTTGAAAGCAATGTTGGGAAATGTTTTATTTACTTATTTTTTAGTAACAATGGAGACTTTTGAGATAACACTCAATCTGGACCTTATCTCACAAAAACCGAGATACTCAAAAAGTCTATCCTCTTAACAATGCAAAAAACAAAGCAAACAAAAACAAACAAACAAAAAACAATTTCTAGTACTAGCAGGCAAATGAAGCAGTCAGTATTACAGAAACATATTGGAAAAGAAAATTATTTTATACTTCTAGGGAAGGTAGATAGTCAAATGCTCTCATTAGCCTCTGCTCCCTCTCAAAAATCCCACAAAAAATATTACTAAAATTTAAAAGAAAAAAAAAGGAAGAGTAAGAGATGTAATAATGACAAGAGAATTTTGGAAACCAGAATACAAACTGTCAAGAAATAACTGGTTTAGCAGACATGAGAAAGCTAAATCTGGCATTGGGGAAAGTAAGAGCCAACTTAATTTATATATGAAGCCCTCAAATATTTTAGAATTGGTGACATCTTGTTCCCCTGTAAGTAGGGTAGCATGGGCCTAAAAATAGAATAATTGTCTGAAAACCAATTTACAAAACTGCTAGAACCCCAGATTTCCTCTGTTGGGAGTCTGCCTCTCCCTAGAGAAAGGAAAATGGAGAGTTTCTGGACTAGAAAATACCAAACACACTTGAAGTCAGGTGCACCTTACCCTAAACTGGGAACTTAGGTCAAAACATACCATTGAATGTTTAAATCTTATCTCTTCTTCCACTCAGATCCCAGAATGCTATTAGAAGGTCTTAATCCTCTACTCAGGAGGTTGGAATCTGATCAAATCTAAAGGAAAGACCTAAAGATAATGTTGGGAGAGGATATTCCATCAGTAAACAATCCATATTACCCTAAAGCAGGTTTCCCCGCCTTGATATTATTGACATTTTGGGCCAGATAATTTTTTGTTGTGAGTAGCCGTGCACTGCAGGAAGTTTAGCATCGTCTATGGCCTCTATCCATCAAGGCCATACACCTGCATTTCCAGACATGACAATCAGAAATGTCTTTAGATATTGCCAAAAGTCCACTGGGGGGAAAAATCACTCCTGGTTGAAAACCACTGCCTATAGTGAGGCTCACAGTTGACATGTCTCTCCCACATACTCAGAGCTTCAAAATCAGCTTCTTAGCTATTAATTGAAATTACGTGTGGGCGAATATAGATGTGCTTACAATTTATGCTTGAATTAATTAACCATTTAGGAAGCATAGTGTAGTTTAGTTCTTCTCAATTAAAATCATTTTACACTTAATAAGATCTAAACTTTAAAAAAAAACTTCCTAAGAAAACAAAAAAGCGTCCTAAAAAACACCATCTAAAGTTAAAATATCCTAAAAGAATTACAAAATTAAAAACAAAAAACTATTAACATCATCTACCTATTAGAAGTAAATTAGGAATTATTTTATAAAATTCTAAATAGTTTGCCCTTTTTCACTCAAGGAACATTTATTATCTTCATCATCATAATCAACATCTTAAAAAATAAACCTCATCAGACATGGTCAAGAGAGATAGGTCAAGTGGATTCATTCTGAGGATATCTCTCAGGTTCCGGCCTTTAAGAGATGAGTATCCACAGTTTGGACATAAGAAATTTTATTACCTTTTACACGGTTTACTAGTTTTAATGTCAGAGTTTTGAATTAGAAGGGGAAGAAAACTTTTGCTGTTATGCTATATCAATTTGTGAAGTAGATTTTGCATGTAAGAAAAACCGTTCTATGAGAACTACACAATTTCAGAGTAGAAAGGAACTTCAGGAGACATCTGTGAAGCTCCCATCCCAGGAAGGAATCACCACTGCAAGCAAGATTCCTGTAACACGTGTTCAAGGATAAAGGGCTGCTATTTTTTGAAGAAAATGGATCCATTGTGAATCAATTAGAAAGCTACCCAAACCTACTTTTATAACTTTTACCCAAAAGTCTAGCCTTTAAAGAAAAAAAAAAGTATTTTTCTTGCTAATTTATCAGTTTCAGTTCAAGAGTTCTGGGGTCCTCCCTCCTCTATGTAGTTTTGCATCTCTCAAAATATTCCTAATCCGTAACACCATTAAGAAACAAGGAAGCAGACTAAGCTTCCTGAGAAAACTGACAAAACATCCATGCCACCAAAACCTTTCCTACCTGCACCTGACTCCTTTCAAACATTCTGGGTAGTTAGTATTTTCAAATTTTTGTGTAAGACTAGTGTCTCCAGCATCACCCTCTCCATGGAAATTAGCATCTACCCTTCACCAATATCCATCCACCAAGCAGTGATTCTTATTTCTACTCCAAGGCCAGGAAACTAGAGGCACAAAGATCATTTTCCTACCCCACATACACCTACTTGGAGATCATTTTAAACTACAGAAGAGTATGATTAACAGACCAGATTATGAAAAGAGGCTAGCATCAAGTCACATGCAATTTACTTGTATTCTTGAGGAAAACTCTACAGCAGATACCTGAGTTTTATTATTATCTTCAGAGCAACTTCTCATCCATCCAAGTGCCAATCAAATGAACTCTCGACAGTTAAAACTATCACTGAAGAACATCCTGTCTATTATTTGAACACTGAACAGGTTGGAGGAGTTACAAGGCCAATAACTTGTGCAGGTTACAGAGGATCCTGAGACCACCCAGAAGGAACCTCCTCTGATGGCACTTTTCTGCACATCATCAGTAAACATCCTCTGAAGTTCAACAAGAAACTCTTTACAGGACCTTGGGGTGTTTCTGGTGCTTCAGTTCCTAAGAGGCATAAAAGCCACATGTTTTACCCAGGTTCATCCTACCGACCATTATGGAAGCCTCGTGTTCTCCAGTTTGGTATTTCCCAACCCGGAATCCTAAGAGATTTGGTTGGTTGTTTTTTGTGTGCTTATGGGGGTTGACCACAAGAATGTGTTCTATGCCATTGTTCTGAGGTTACCTGATATCATTTGTTAGAGAGTCTTTAAGCCTAAGACTATGAGATTCCTGAAAATGACTAGGAAGTGGAACAAAAATGAGAGAGATTATAAGGTAGAACAAAGGAAGAAGGAGACAAACTCTAAGAGAATCTCAAACCACCTCACGAACATGCAGTGATTACTCAGTTTTTTTTTTTTTTTTGCTCTACGAAGATGCCTGCATCTCTCAGCAAGTCAGCTTCCCCAAGTGCCTCTTTCAGGCCCAGCTAGGTGGGCTCAGCCTTTTCCATCATCCTTAATGCTCTGTGGAGGGCAGGGCTCCTCTCTGTGCCTGTGTGGAGATCTCTGCAGACACAGTTGAGCTGGTGAACGGATGATGCTGCTTAGGCCTGAAAACAGTGTGAACTGAATAGTTTATCTAATTCTCTGAACATAAACTTGGCAGGAGGTTCTCTGAGTTACCAAGCAACTGAAATCTGATGTGAAGCCTTTAACAAACTTTTCCATAGATTACTAAAAGTTCCCAGAAGAAATTTATGTTTGATCCAGTGAAGAAAGAAGAAGGAAGAAGTAGCCAAGAAGGGGATGGGGAGAAGAAAGCCAAGAGAGCAAAAGGAACCAACTTGTCCTTGAAACTTACAGAAGCAGGAAGAAGAGGAAGGCGGAGAAACAGGAGACTCTTGTGTAAGCAGTAGAGACCCCCAAGAAGGAGAATATATATACAGGATAGTACAAAATGATCCCAGAATGGCATTTTCTGAAAGCTCTAGGAAGCATTTTTTTAATAAATGGACACATACCAAATTTTATTACATTGGAGATCACTGATGCATTAACTTGTGCTGTCCAATCAAGAATTTTTGTATAGACCTCCCACCGTGTGTGTGCATTTAAATGTGCTTCTTATTAATGCATCATTGTTTGGGTTTTTTTCTACATTAATTTATTATCTAATTACATTTGACAACCAGCATTATATTAGTTTCAGCTGTACAACATAATGATTAGATATTTACATACCTTACAAAGTAGTCACCCCAATAAGTCTAGTACCCATTTGACACAGTACATAGTTATTGCTGTATTATTGACTATTCTCTATGCTGTACTTTTACCTTCCTATGAGTATTTTTATAACTGGCAATTTGTACTTCTTAATTCCTTTCACCTTTTTCACCATCCCCCACTCCTTCCTCCCATCTGACGACCATTAATTTATTCTCTATATCTATGAGTTTGTTATGGTTTTTCATTATTTTGTTTTTTATATTTCACATACAAGTGAAATCATATAGTATTTGTCTTTCCCTGTCTCACTTATTTCGCTTGGCTTAATACCCTCTAGGTCCACCCACATTGTCATAATGGTAAGATTTCATTCTTTTTATGGCTAAGTAATATTCTATTGTATATATGTACCACTTCTTTATCCATTTGTCTGTCAATGGACACTTAGGTTACTTCCCTATCTTGGCTATTGTAATTAATGTGCAATAAGCATAGGTGTGCAAATATCTTTTCAAACTCGTGTTTTGGATTTCTTCAGATAAATACCCAGAAGTGGAATTCTTGGGTCATAGGTAGTTCTATTTTTAATTTTTTGAGGAACCCCCATACTGTTTTCCATAGTGGCTGCACCAATTTACAATCCCACCAACAGCGCAAGAGGGTTCCCTTTTCTCTACATTCTGCCCAACACTTGTTTGTTGATTTATTAATGACAGCCGTTCTGATAGGTGTGAGGTGATAGCTTCTTGTGGTTTTGATTTGCATTTCACTGATGATTAGTCATAATGAGCATCTTTTCATATGGCTATCGGCCATCTGTATGTCCTCTTTGAAGAAATGGCTATTCAGGTCATCTGTCCACTTTTTAATTGGATTGTTTGGTTTTTTGGATTTACTTATGTATTTTGGATATTATCAGCTTGTTCAATATATCATTGGTGAATTCTTCCATTCAGTAGGTTGTCTTTTTATTTTGTTGACAGTTTCCTTTGCTGTACAAAAACTTTGATGTAGTCCCATTTATTTTCTCTTTTGTTTCCTTTGCCTGGGGAGACATACCCCCCAAAATATTGCTAAGAGTGACATCTAAGAGTTTACTGTTTATATTTTCTTCTAGGAGTTTTACAGTATCAGGTCTTACATGTAAGTCTTTAATCCATTTTGAGTTTATTTTTGTATTTGGCGTAAGGAAGCAGTCTACTTTCTTTCTTTTTCTTTTTCCTTTTGCATGAATCAGTCCACCTTTCTCAACGCCGTTTATTGAAGAGACTGTCTTTGCCCATTGTATATTCTTGCCTCCTTTTTCACAGGTTAATTGACCACATGGGCATGGGCTTATTTATGGGCTCTCTATTCTGTTCCATCTATAGTCTTTTTGATGCCATACCATGATGTTTTGATTACTATAGCTTTGTAGTAGAGTTTGATATCAGGTAGTGTGTTACCTCTAACTTTGTTCTTCTTTCTTAAAATTGCTTTGGCTATTCAGGGTCTTTAGTAATTCCATATACATTATAAGATCATTTGTTATATTTCTGTGAAAAAATGTTATTGATATTTTGATAAGAATCTCATTGAATCTGTAGATTGCGCTGGGTAGCATCAACATTTTAATAATGTTAATCCTTCCTATTGATGAGAACAGTATATGCTTCCATTTATTTGTGTCTTCAATTTCTTTCTTCAGTGATTTATGGTTTTCCAAGTACAGGCTTTTTATATCCTTGGGTAAATTTATTCTCAGGTATTTTATTCTTTTTGATGCAATTGATTTCTTAATTTCACTTTCCGATATATCATTATTAGTGTATAAAAATACAACTTATTTCTGATTATTAATTTTGTATCCTGCTACTTTACTGAATTCATTTATTAGTTCTAATAATTTTGGGTAGAATTTTAAGGTTCTCTCTACATTGTATTATGTCATCTGCAAATAATAACCGTTTTACTTTTTTCTAGGAAGCAGTCTTACAGCAAAAAGAGAAAAGCTTCTAAGGTTTTCATTCATTATATAGAATTATGGGTCCTTCCTCCATTTTGTTAAAATCACTCCACTCAGCCATTCACCTCAAGTACAGCTGTCACAAAATCTGTAATAGGAGACTACTATGCCTGACAATCTCATACGGACAGACAAAGAGTAGGAAAAACAATGTGAGGGAAACAGCAAGGATATAAGGGTTTACCTCCTCTAGCTTAGAAAGCTTTCAATTCATAACTGAATGTCTTGGGCAAGATTCCTTCCTGGTGCTCCTCTGAATCCACTCCTTACCATCCTCTGTGCCCCTGGTATACACAATATGGGATGAATGTTTGCAGAGAATTTGAAAACAATAATAAATCAACCAAAAGTCAATCTGCTTTTTATTAACACTATGGCTAAATTCTAAAACCAAGAATTCCTGCAGTCTTTTGTTTGTTTTACTTTTTTATTTTTATTTTCAATTAGAGTTGACATTCAATATTATTTTATATTAGTTTCAGGTGTACAGCATAGTGGTTAGACATTTATGTAATTTATGAAGTGATCCCCCCAATTAGTCTAGCACCCACCTGGGACTGCACATAGTTATTACAATATTATTGACTATATTCCTCGTGCTGTACTTTATATCCCTGTGATTGTTTTGTAACTTCCAATCTGTACTTTTTAATCCCTTCACTTTTTTCATCCAGCCTTCCTACTCCTCCCTCCAATCTAGCAATCACCAGTTTCCAGTATCTACGAGTCTGTTTTCGTTTTGTTCATTTTGTTCCTTAGATTCCACAGTGAATCTAAGTGAAATCATATGGTATTTTTCTTTCTCTGTCTGACTTATTTCACTTAGCATAATACCCTCTAGGTCCATCCATGTTGTTAAATTGCTGCTCTTTTAATAATATGCATGTAGGTGTCAAATTCTCTCTTCCTCCTCCCTCCCACACTCACTCACTCACTCGCTCACTCACTCAATAAATGTTGTATTCTATATGAAAGCTAATTCATAGTGTTTCCAGTCACATTGTCAGCCTGACACAGAGACCCAGCTACAGGCATTCTTTTCCAGAATAAATTCTAAGGGTCCAGAATCATTGGAGCAATTCTTGCCTCCAACCCACAGAGTACCTCATATCCCTTGTTTAAACAGTAGATTAGGAATAGTCACTGTCAAGAGGAAGAACCAAAACTTGAGTTACTTCAATTCTGCCATTCTGTATGACCACCTGGAATTTTTAATACATGTTTAATATTTAAAACAGTAAGACAGAGTGCAAATAGTAAATCAGAATGCAACTGTAATGCTTCTGTTTGATAAATGAAAATTTAAAATCACACATGAAATAGTTTATCAAATTTTAATAACTTTAACATTGTAATTTATTATTTCTAATTATTACTTATATTTATTGTAAAGTTTAAGGATGAATAAAAAACAATGATTATGACTGATTATCTACATGGTTATGGAAAATAACTGTCCTATACGAGCAAAAGAAGGGGGAGTAAAAATTATTTGTTCTGGGTGTCAAAAATTCTACATAACCATTACCTCTGCAGAGCACATAAACAGTCTCCTTTGCTGGTGGAGGTCAGGAAAGGAGAAGAGCGAAATTGAGGCACTCATCTCTTCCCCTCGCAAGTTTGCCCCAGTCTAGCAACATCATTTGAGTTTTTTCCTCCATCTTTATTGAGGCATGACTGACAAATAAACAGTGCATATATTTAAGGTGCACATCATCGGGATATGATGTTTTCATCTGGATGAAATGATTCCCCCAATCAAGCCAATTAACCTCTCCATCACCTCATATATTTTTCTTTTGTTTGTGTGTGGTGAGAACACTTAAGATATATTTTCTTAGCAACTTTCAAGTATATAAGACAGTATTATTAGCTGTAGTCACCATGCTATACATTAGATCTCGAGAACTTATTCATCTAGCATAACTGAAACTTGATAACCTCTGACCAACATCTCCCCATTTCCCTTCTCCCATCCATGCCCTTGGCAACCACTGTTCTACTCTTTTTTTCCAGGAGTTAAGGGTTTTTTAGATACCATCTGTAAGTGAAATTATACAGTATTTGTCTTTGTGTGGTTTATTTCACTTAGCATAATATCTTCTAGGACCATCTATGTTGTCTGTGACAAATGACAATATTTCTTCATTTTATGGCTGAATAATAATCCATTGTATAAAATTCTAATATACTACATTTTCTTTATCTTTTCATCCATAGATGGACATTTGGGTTGTTTCCATATCTTGGCTATTGTAAATAATGCTGCAATGAACAAGATCATGCAGATATCTCCACAAGATAGTGATGTCATTTCCTTTGGATATATACCCAGAAGTGGGATTGCTGGATCACGTGGTCATTTTATTTTCAGTTTTTTTGAGGACAGTCCATACCGTTTTCTATAATGGCTATACTAGTTCACATTCCCACACTACCTTTTTACTTTGGCCAGAGTTTAGAGCTCCTATCAAAGAGACTGTCTACACAGCTCATTATCAATATTCGTTCTCTCCCCCAACTCCTCTGTTTCTGGATTATGATTATTGCTTGCTCCTACTGCCAGTTCAGACCTAGGGGTGGATGGGCACTGCCCTCATCCCTAGTAGTCTAAGAATGCTGTAGTCTCCCTTGTCATTTCTCTATACCCTTCCCATACCTTCATAAATTTAGTTTTATTTAAACTCTCTGAAATTTACCCAGTTTATATGTATCAACTATTTTCTGCTATGACCCTGACTCATATATATTCTTATTCCTCATCACTCCAATTTCCATCACAACTCTTCATTATCCCAGACTCAAATGAAAACTTTTCTCTTCCTTTACTATGTGTATTTCAATTCCATGGGCTCTTAAGATTCTGGGAATGAAGCAGTTGATATTAGTTGTTTAATTACAGTTGCAGCTTTTAGGGAAAATTGGGGGAAATATCACAGGATGTGCACTTAGCTGAGGAATCTCTGCAGCACAGTCTCAATACATCACCTCCCTTCTCAAATGTTTGCCAGTCACCTCATAAAAATAACACTGGATGAATTGCCTCATTTAGCATAACCTCTCCCTCCACAAAAATCACTTCATTATATTTCTACTTCTCTCAAAAGTAGGAATTAAGAGTGCACCAATCATATAATCTCTGTAAATTAAATTTATACATTCTGGGATTTATCTAAAACTTTCGTCATTTTAAAAGGGCTAATCTTAAAGCTAATAGAAAGAATGAATTTCAGACAGTCCTGACTTCAATCTGTCCACATCCTCTGCATTTTATTTCATCCTTCTCCATGTTAACAGCAACTAAAATGATGACAAAAGATGCTACTAAAAGTTTTTCTTAAAATGAAGCATAATTTTGTCAATATATTTTTAAACATATATTTTTATAGGAAAAAAAGTACATACACTGAAATTCAAAAGATCTTGATTCTCTGTCCTTGTAAAATAACTTAAATACTCTCACAGTGTGAGAAGTTGACCTCAGAGTACCAAGCAAAGTCAAGTAAGAAACATAGAATTATACCTAGTAGACAGTAAAACTGCCTAATTTCTGTGAAGCAATTCATCAATCTGATCTGACCCTAATGTGATTAACCAGGAGAGAATTTGGTGGTGGAAAGAGCTATTGAAGATACAATTACCATGGCTAATCTGTATTGATGAAAATGAGAGGTAGAGTTGAACAACTACAACAAAAGCAATAATAATAGCTAACACAAGGCACTGTTGTAAATGCTTTACATGCACTGACTCATTTAATCCTCTGATCAACCCCAGGAATTAATCACGATTGCTATTCCCATTCATAGATGAAGAAACAGATTCAGAAAGTTTAAGTAATCTGTCCAAGTTCAGACAGCTTGAGTTTATAGTTGACTTAGTGGAGCCATTTTAAAACAGACCTACGGCAGCCATTCCAGTGGAACTACCCTTGTATATCTTACTCCTTTAACTTTTGGAATGTTTGAACTAGGTAAATAACCTTTGGACTGAGCCAAACTACATTGTCTTACAAGCTATTGTTTATATAGCTAACAGGAAAGCAGACTTCCTGACCACAAGGACTGATGATTATGGACATTCTTTAGAATCAGTAACTTAACTTGTTAATACCAATAAAAATTTTATTCACATAACTATTTCCCTTCCCTTCTCAGAAAATCCTCTTGCCTTCACTCCATAATTGAGACACAATTTGGGTTTCTGCCTGTATCTATGCCCTAGATTATAATTCTTTTTGATCTGAAATAAATGCTTATTGCCTCTTGCTTTGGATTTTTATTTTTAAACTAACACTAGTAAGTGACAGCTAAAATTAAAGTGCAGGCCATCTGTCTTGGAGCCCATATATCTAACCACCAAGATACACCACCTCTACTGGAAGTTGGGTACATAGTCCTTTCAATGGTATGCAATTTAAAACACACACACACACACACACACACACACACACACACACACACACACACAGAGTCAGCCTATTATAGTACACGAATTTCATTTAATCTCAGCTTCTTTCAGGACCAATAACTAAAAATGGGAACTGAGGCATGCCAAGAGAACTCTTACTACACCATTTTTGAGATCATGGGCATGGCGTCAGGACCTAGTTTTGTCAGGAAAAAAAGAAAATGAGTAAACGAGTTCAGTAAAACAGCTATGGTCCTTTTCCACAGAAAATGTTTACTTTACATTCAATTTCAGGGAGTTTGCAGAAGCTCTGATGCCCACCCATAGGCCCTGTGTGAGAAAATTCTCTTAGATGATTTCTGACTCTACAGTTTTACATACTTATTTTATTTTTTTTAGAAAAAGAGAATCAATCAACGAACTAATATTTATTGAGTGACTACTACACACAAAGCACTGTGCTGAATCTTGTACAAGAAAAGATACCATACCGGCCCTGCCTTTAAAGAGCTGCATAGCCAAGTTTGCAAAATAAGGCAGGATAAGAGAAGAATAGCATCATTATTACCTCCGGGTACTCAGAAGAAAACAATATTACTTGTAGCTTGGGCTGTCAGGCAAGGCTTCAAAAGGAGACTTGGACTATGACCTGGTCTAAAAAAAAAATGATTAGGATTGAATAGGAAGTAAGAAAAGGCATTTGATATCAGGAAATAATAGAATTCTTCATTTTAATACTTGCTCAAATTTGTGGGCTGAAAATTTTTATTTTATGATAAATGTTAGCTATAATTAGTAAGAGCCTTATTCTCCTATCATATAGTATGCTTCATGCCACATCAGTACCAATCTGCTCACCTCAGCCCAACAACCGTCTGGGAGGACAGCACACAACTGGAAGCCCCTGGCTTTCCCTCTCAGAAGCCAGCCAAACATGCATTGCACTGTTAACCATGATAAGGGAACCTGTCAATAGAAACTAACTTGAGGCTCTTAACTTATTACCGTATGGTCAGAGAAGCCAATAGATAGAAATTTATCTTGATTCCAAGGTGGCTTTGTATCTCATTAGCAATCCCATGAGCTTCCATTCTTTTCATTCAACTGTCAAGAGTCCTTGATGTTTCAAATAAAGAAGCTGTCCAAACTAGGATTAACAAGAAGGGGGTGGGAGGAAATAACCATTGCCTTTCTCAGACTCCATGTGGAGGTGCTGAGCTGGCTCAGCTCCCTAGACAGCTCCCTTTTTCACTTTCTTTGCAATCCTAGTCACGATTCAGGATTCAGACATTTGCATCATGTGGCCTTGATTCTTGCTGCAGTTCTTTCCAGCAAAAATTCAACACAGAAGGACAGGATGTATTTGAAATTCTGGTAGAATCAATGTTGACTTGATTGGGGAATTCTAGAGATTGGAATTAAAGTCTGGAAGGAGACAGATTAAGTTACTAATTAACTAAGATTGCCAGAAAATAATAATGTATAGACATAGAATACATGAGGAAGAAGATAACTAGTAAAACTGTCATCATGCATTCAACCAGAAATGGATCCTGCAGTCCCACATATGTAAATGAGATGCAAGTTTGAAGCAGTTTCCTCCTTTCAAGGGATTCACAATTTTGACAGTGTTTTAGCATATCCCCAGAGGACTGGGAGAGATTGGTGGTGGTGTTTGGGGGTGGGTGGGGAGTGAGGTTAAGCAGAAAAAAAAAAAATTATCACAGAAAATTAGTCAAAAAAATAAATCAAAGCATAATTTATTTAACATTAATTCAAACATTTCGGCCCTCGTATAGCTGGGGATTATAGAGAATGAGATTTAACATACTAATACAATGGCTGTAAATAATCAGGAAACCCTGACTCAAACTGTATTTAAATTTTTTATTAACTTTTTCATTTATACAATATCTCACATAATGAAACAACAGAGGTAAGGTAGTACCTATTCAAGGAGGATCTATCAAAATTCTAGCTCTGCTGCCCTGGGATTCTCTTGGCTCTGCCCTCTACCCTAGAATGGCTTCATCCTCAGGATGAGACAAGATGCCTGTGGCAGTTCTAGCCATCGCATCCTGATATAATGTTCAGAGGAAAAACAGAACCAGCTTTTCCTGTGTCTTTTTCTTAGGACTGAGGTAACCTTTCCTGGAAGGTCTTGGCACAGTTCCCCTCACATGTCTTCCTGCAGATTTAGAACACATGCCCCTTCCTAAACCAATGGGAAGAATGGGATTATGATAATTGCATGTCATTGTGTGGTCCCCCAACCATCAGCAGTACCTGGTGACAAGGGACAATACAAATTACTGGAACCAGCTCCAGACTTTCTGAATTAGAATCTCTAGAATTGAGGCACAGCAATCTGTGTTTTAACAATAATTGCAGGTAATTCAAATGCACTTAAGTTTGTGAACCACTGGTTTAGACCAGAGTGGTGCGCATGTTGGATTTGGTTGGATTTGCAACCACAATGACAAGGGCATTTGTCAAAGGATGAGCTGTTGAGGCAGACCACAACCACTAAGATGACCAGGAGTTACATTCAACCAGAAGTTTTGAATACTTGCTCTATTCCAGCTCTTGTTTTCTTTTTTTCTTTCTTTTACCTTCAATATACCCTTTAATATTCATAGCAACTCTGTCAGGTATTATTGACTCCATTTTACAGATGAGGAAATGGAAGCTCAGACAACTTAAGTTAACTAACCCAATTATAAACAGCAAAGTCATGATGTGAACTGAGAACTGATTCTAAATCTAGTTTTCATTTCATTATGCCAAAGCTAAAGGACATAGGCTGCCCTAGCTCATATCTCTATATTCTCTGAAGGCTCTAAATTCTTTGATATTCACATTTAAATGAAGACTGACCAAAGAAATATCCTGAAGTCTACAGTCTGTCTTGGGTTCTGGAATTCTAAGGGATTTCCAGGATATGAGGCCTCCCCAAGGGTTCTTACTGCTTCTTAGAGCCCAGAGTCAATCAGGCCTCAAGAGATGGCCTAGAAATACAATAGAGATTATTTTTTTTTTCCTTTCAGGAATGGAAAGGAAAACCCCTATAGGCCCATAACACAGACAAATATGAAAAACAGGTACTCAAGTTTGTTACTCTAGAGGTCATTGTCATTCTGAGTAATAAAAGGGTTTGTGGGTAAAATGATAGTGAGAACGGCCACAAGGTGGGGCAATAGAATTGAGATTCATATATTGAGCCTGGACCTTCAAAGGGGGCTATACTCTCTGAAAATAAGTGGACTAGAAAAAATTCTACCCACAGAGGGAAGCAACAAGGAATCTTCTCTATCTCCAGCAGAACTTTAAGGGGGAAAAAAATCTCTCCTGATAATTTGTACCCACTGGTCTGCCCTCATGTGAGTTTGAGATATAGGTTTATACTACCTACAGGGGCAGGTATATTCCAAGCAAAGTTATCGTAAAAATTGATTCTAAGATTGTCATGGCCCCTGAGGTCCCAGCTGGAAAAAAACAAAAACAAAAAAAACCAAAAAACAGAAAGCCTCTTTGTAAAGACTATATCCTCAATTCAGGCCACACAGGTTCCCACGGATAACAGCTTGCAACCACAAATCACAAAACATGAAAGAATATGTCACCATGACCAAAAGTCAGCAGACACAACAAATATGAACTTCGTATAATAGAATTAAGAGGACAGCAGGTTTTAAATTATTTTCTTTAATTTCAGAATAAATTTAAATTATGCAAAAAGAACAAGATACTGAAAAAAAAAGAACTGTGCAGGAAAAAGACACAGAAAAGGGAAAATTTTCAACTTCTATCATTCTCAATGAGAAATGTATGATCTCAATGAGAAATCAGCCTGGGCTGGAACTGCAGTTGTCAGAGAAAGTAGGGAAACTCACAGTTAATCACATTGCTCCATAAAGCATTTTGTGCAGGTCAAGATGGCAGAGTAGGAAATTGTCCAAAGAATGATAAGGTTATGACAAAAGTGCTTGGAATCATCATTGGAATGCTTTCATTACTTATAATACTTTTATTTTGTACATGCAGCATGAAGATCACCATAAAAAGAGTAAGATGTACCCCTCAAAATAAAGCATTTTGTAATTTAAATATCAAAGCAGGGAATACCCAAAATGCCCTGCTCTAAATGGTATCCAGTGCCTGCCCCTACCATGACACAAAGAGATTTGTACCTGTCTCCTGTTGTAACATGGTAAAAACCTTGACAACAGTTAAATGACTGGTGATGGCATTTTTTGAGAGTATGGAAGGATCACTTGATGACAACCTGTGAAATCTCTTGCTCTGCAAAATCTCTTTATCATAGTTTAATATTTCAGCCTTATATTGATATTTTACAGTGTTTCACAACGAAAGCAATCAATTCAGAAATTAACCATATTAAACTCAAATCTCTGATTATCTGAGTTTTGTCTATCAAACTTATTATAGCTTTTTGCTCTGATGTCTTAAGTGAGAAATGTTTCCTTAAAATTTTATTTCTGATTACTTGTAGAAATATAAAGGTAAAAATACAAGCTGCAGAGGTACTATCACTTTCTACCAAATAAGAATTGAATTCCAGTGTTGGAGAAATATACCTCCATGAAGGCCTGTTGTTTTGCAATCATCATAAATTTACTTATTCATAGACATTGCCCATGACTTCTGTTGGCTTAGCAGAAGCCTGAAACCATGAGAGAGGCCTGATTATACCAGGGGATGGCTGAAAAGCACAGGGATTGCCTCGAACCATGCTCATCAAATTTAATGTTTCTGTATTAATCCATTCCTGGCTAAGGGAAAGGCAGGTTTCTTTCTGCATTTCCAGCATGGGTGAATCACTTGGCCAAAAGAAAGGAAAAGGGTGACTTGAAGCCGAGAAGCCCTTGTCTGACTCCACCTCTGTGTAAACAAACATCTGGTTTAAACAGAAGCTTGAGGAAGCAAAGACTCCATGTCAGGGACAAGGCCTCACACCTGCCAACTGCCAGTTTTCTTCTATCACTGGTCAGAGACAGAGCCCCTCTGCATTTGGGACCGCTATTTGCTGCTTGGGAAGAAAGCATGGAAGCAATCCTGGCCCTTGCATGAATGCCAAGTATCTTTCTTATTTAAGAAATAGTTATTCATCTAAATGCAAGCTATATAAAGGGCAAGAAGTTTCTATTCTCTTAGAAAGTAGGAGTTTATCCATAACACAAAGGTCTCCTTTGTCATAAACTTGGAGTTGATGTGCCTGTAGAGGGAGTAAATACTTGAAAGCAAAAGCAACATTGCCAAATTAGTATATAGCAGTATCAGAGATTTACTTTGTGGTTGGAATAAAAAGTAGAAAGTGATAGGTAAATAGTTCCCCTGTTCAGAAGCCTACGGCTTGGAAGAGGAGACTTCAGTGCTGCCATGTTCCTAAATGGCAAGTTGCCAAAGCTTCTTAGCAACTAGGTGAGCTCTTACATAATCATCATCCCAGGTTAGTTTAAGCCTTCCTTGTATTATTGTACCTACTGTTGTCTTAAAACATCCAACCACAAGAGCTTGGGAGATAACTTTTTTTTTTCCTTCCAGTAAGTTAATCAAGTATTACTGAGTGCTGACAGTGTGCTTAGAACTGTATGTTAAATTCTAAGGGGAGAAAAGATATTCAAGTCACAGACCCTCTCTACATGAAGTATTTGGTTCATTTAAGAACACAATTGTGTTTTTGATACCTTGTCCCATTGTGTGGGTTTCCCTGTCCAGCCTGTTTTGAGGTGCTCAATGGCTCATCCAAGAACAGCTAGAACTCCTTTCTTGGCACCATGGCCCTGTCCACCACCCTTAGCTATCCAGACAGAAACGCAGAATATTTGGAAGTCTAAGGGAGTGGTTCTCTCGGTATGGTCCCTGGACTAGAAGCATCAGCACCACTGGGAAACGTAATAGAAATGCAAAATTTCAGGCTCCACCCAGGCCTACAAAATCAGAAGCCCTGGGACTGAGTCTCAGCAATTTGTTTTTTAACAAGTTCTTCAGGCAATGGCGATGTATGCTCAAATTTGAGAAGCACTGGTCTAAAGGATCTACTTTTTAAAGCTCTTCTACCTGTCAACTGTCTTGCATTGTTTCCACTTTCTACCTATTCAAAACTGAAGAAGCTTTGTTTGTTTTGTTTTTTGTTTTAACAAGTTATGACACCTTTGGCTACAAGTCACAGCAAACACTTCTCAAGCTAGCTTGAACAATGAGAACAATTTATTGGCTAATGTAACTGGAAAACTACCATAAGGGCAGGTTCCACGGTTGACCTAATCTACCAACCCTGGCTTGGTTTCCCCAGAATTCTATTAATTCTGCCCTCATCTGAGAGTTAACTTCACCCTTAAGCTGCCAGTGAGATGGCAGCAGTTCAATCTCACATTTGCACACAAAAGCCTCTAGGGCTTTCTTCCCCCAAAAGAGTGAGGGAAAACATTCCCAGAGGTCTTTAGCACATCTTTTCTCTTTTTTCATTGGTCCAAATTGTGACACAAAGTCATTCCTGAACCAACTGCCGGCAAGAAGGATGGGATGGACCAATCAGGCCTATTCCTGCATCTGGGGGTGGAGTCAACTCCCCACCCCACCCCTCACCCCGCCCCATGGGCACCTGTTCCATGTAGAGGGAGAGTGGATGCCAATAGGAAATCAAGGTTCCATTAAGGAGGAGAAGGAAGGAATAACTGATGGATAGACAACCCCAGCCAACTTATTTTCAAGAACATGCTCTTCGGAAGGGAAATCATCTGTTCTTGACATGTTAGTTAAAGCTAAACACCCTGAGGTTGGCAAGCCAAGACCACAAACTCCAGCCCTTAACACTGAATGGCAACTACTGGAGTTAAATTTATCAAATATCACAGACACAAACTCAGGAGGTGAGTGGAAAAAGAAAACTATTTACTTTTTGTTTCTCCTCCCATCATTTTCCCTCTTCTCCCACCCTTAATAATATAATTTTCTGTTGACTAGCAGAGGTCTTTTGCCCATTTTCCCACTGATGTGAATATACATTCTAGAAAAGCAATGACATATTTCACTAACAAATAATGTATCCTGGAGCTATTTCCATGGCTTACCAGACATTAATTAGAGCAACAACCTTAAGCCAGGAACAGTGTTAAGCCAGGGTCATACAGTGATTAATAAGGATGGGTCCTCATCTCTAGGACCCACAGTGAAACAGAGAGACAGACACGTGAACAAATGAGCACCATGCAGAGTACAGTGGGCAATAATAGATGGATGCCCACACTGTACATGTACTACAGGTGCCAAAGAGATGAACTCCATCTGAAATATGAGGGATGGAGATGATACTCCAGGAATGTTCTGAAAGATAAATGAGGGGGATGTAAGTTTCTGGATAAGCCTTAAGTCACCATAGACAATACAGCATAGACAACATAGTGTTTTATCTGTATAACAAAGTAGGAGACCTGTCCCAGGGCAGGATGTTCCACTTTAGAGTGGGGGCTCAGGAGCTGTATCTATATCTTTTGAGATATGTTGAAAGTAACTTGCTACTAGTAATAAGTTATTAGAATATGCAAATAATTTATTGCTTAATAAATTAGAGACCAGGTTCAAGATTATCACTATAATCCTGTTACCATCATTTGCATTTTTGTACTTTCAGGGGTAGAGAAGAAAAGGGGTGGAGGTATATTTGGTCTGCTGGGGATAGAATATTTATATCCATGGGTTTCCCATGATTGTATATAATGGGTATGAATAGGATCTTTTCTGAGTGTCTGGTGGGAAAAGGGGAGGACACCGGCTCTAGGTTAATGCTGTTACTACTTAATTCCTGAAGTCAACTCCTAACTTGTGGTAATCGAGGTCCCTGGGAAGGAAACCAAGGTGGCCCTGACTTGCACCAGGATCCACCCTATGATGAATGATGCTATTTAACAGACATTTAATTTTTTTATATGTATAATTTGTTTTGCCCCACACTTTTCAGAGACTGGAGTCTTTTCCCTACTTTTCCTTTAGTTTCTAGGAATGGCAAATAGAGAGTTTTTAATATACCGTAAAAATAAATCTGTACCTACAGGTCAGGAACTACTTCTCTAACTAAATAACAGAATGCAAATTAAGAAAAATACTTATTTCAGTTGACTAGGAAAGGATGCCCAATCTCATCCCATAGAAGCAGAAGACCAGAGGCCATACTCTATTTCATTCTATGGTCCCAGCTTTGGACATTTATCTCCCTAGTGGTTATAACGAACACTTGCCAGACTCCTTCCAAATCCTAAATTGGTGAAAATTTAAAACATTGCCTCAAGCAAGCAGATAATATATGGGTGATACTCAACACATCATAAATTCTCAGTAAATTTTATTGATGACAATAGAAAATGACCTTGCAAGAAGAGAATCAGAAAAACTGAAAGACTACTATC
This sequence comes from Rousettus aegyptiacus, assembly GCF_014176215.1. Lineage (NCBI taxonomy): Eukaryota > Metazoa > Chordata > Mammalia > Chiroptera > Pteropodidae > Rousettus > Rousettus aegyptiacus. The sequence goes on from NW_023416306.1 coordinate 98,909,582, forward strand.
AAATGTAGGCTTTCAATTTCAACTATTGCTTAAATCTCACCTTAATGAATGTTATAGTACCAATTGTCAATTTCACACTTGAAAGAGCAGAATTCATGCACCTGTATTGTATAATCATTTAACATGACTCTGTATATGAGAGTACTTGATAGTTATTATTGATTTTAAATATGCAGTAATTGAAGCCTGGGGTGCCTTGTTGAAAGTAGATATTTTCTATGATTTCTTTTCTGCTCAAGAAATTATTCTTTCTTTTCCATCTAATTTTCACACCTCATCATATTTGTATTTTAATAAATTATTTATATTTCTTTTTAAAATTACATAAAGAATTATGTGATGAAAGTTTGTAATGTTTTTTTTCCAGATTTATATTTCATATATTAACTTTGCTAGTTAAAGTTGAAACAAGTAATTTTAAATACATGACAAATCTCAAATGTTTATAAATGCATTTTACTCTTTTTTTAATCATTATTGGTCACATCCACAAATAATAATAGTCAAGATGACTAGAAACTGTATTTGTCATTCAATCTCTCTCTGCTACAATTTTTTTTTTTAGTTTTTAAAATTTTAACTTTAACTTTTCATATTGATTTACAAAAGAGTTGCAGAATAGTACAAGGAATACCAGTAAACTCTTTACTTAGCATCCTCAAATGTTAACGTCTTATACAATCACAGTACAATGATCAAAACTAGGAAATAAACACTGATGTAATATTAACCAATCTATAAACCTGATTCATATTTTGCGATTTTTCCCACTAATGTCCTTTTTCCCACCTAGGATCCAATTCAGAACCATGCACACACTTATTTGTCTTGTCTCTTTAGTCTCCTCCAACCTGGGACAGTTCTTCAGTCTTATCTTTCATGACCATGACAATTTTAAAGAGTATTGGCTTATTATTCTGTAGACTATCCCTCAACTTGGGTTTGATGTTTGCTCATTATTAAAATCAGGTCAGGCATTTTTGGCAAGAATACCACAGAAGTGATATTATACCTTTTTTAGTGTATCATAGCAGGAGACACATGATAATAATATTTCTAATTACCGATGATGTTAATTTTGATCATTTTGTTAAGAGATGTCCACTAGGTTTCTCTACTATAATGTTACTATTTTGTGGAGAGATATTATGCAAATACTTTTGCCAACTATTTTTAACATTCAATAATGATTCTTGCCTGTAATAATTATTATATTTGATAAGTCATAGCTTTTCTATTTCCATCACTTATTCTACATTTAATTAGAATTAAACTATAAGAGCTTTTCCTTCTCAACATTTATTTATTAATTTTTTTGTTTTACTTATTTATTGCCACTGTATTTTAAAAGAAATAAGGCATCATGAGATTTCACCCATTAATAGTGTGTACCTATAAAGGCATTTTCTACATAACCACAATGCCATCCCCACATTCGATGAACCTAACAATTCTTCAATATCAAATAATTCCAAGTTCCTTTTCCAACTTCCCTAGTTGTCCCCAGAATACCTTTCAAGGCTGATTCATTCAAATCAGGATCCAATGAGAGGGCTTCTTATATCATTCAACTGTTAGGTTTTTCCACTTCTTTTTTTTAATCCAGAAGTGTTTTTCTTTTTTTTTTTTAATAATATTTTATTTTTAGTTTTCAGTTATAGTTGGCATACAATATTGTATTAGTTTCAGATGTACAACATAGTGATTAGACATCTATATAACTCACAAAGTGATTACCTCAATAAATCTGGTGCCCCTCTGACACTGTACATAGTTATTAAAATATTATTGACTATATTCCTTATGCTACACTTTCTATCTCCATGACTATTTTATAACTACCAATTTGTACTTCTTAATCTCTTCTCCCTTTTTAATCAATCCCCTCCAAGCCCTCTTCCATCTGGTAACCCTCAAAATGTTTTCTGTATCTATGAGTTTGTATCTGTTTTTTTGTTTGTTTGTTTGCTTGTTTTGTTCTTTAGATTCCACATGTATGTGAAATCATATGGCCTCTGTCTTTCTTTGACTTACACCACTCAGCACAATACTCGCTAGGTCCATCATGAAGTATTTTTCTCTATCTTTTTACTTTCCATCTGTGTGTATCTTTGGATCTGAAGTGAGTCTCTTGTAGGAAGTCTATGTAAAGGTCTTATTTTCTTTTCCATTCAGCCACCCTGTCTTTTGACTGAAGCATTTAATTCTTTTTCATTTGAAACACTTGTTGATAGATGTGTAGTTATTGCCATTCTTTATTCATATTTTTGATAAATAATTTTTTCTTCTTCTTAAAGAAGTCCCTCCAACATTTCCTGTAATACAGGCTTCGTAGTGATGAACTCCTTTAGCTTTTTCTTGTCAGGGAAATTCTTTATCTGTCCTTCGATTCTAAATGATAGCTTTGCTGGGTAAAGTAATCTTGGTTGTAGGTCCTGGGTTTTCATCACTCTGAATATTTTGTGCCAAGCCTTCCTGGCCTATAAATTTTCTGTTGAGAAATTAGCTGACAGTCTTATGGAAGCTCCTTAAAGGTAACTAATTGCTTTTCTCTTGCTGCTTTTAAGATTCTCTCTTTGTTTTTAACCTTCGGCATTTTAATCATGTGTGTTTGTGTGGGCCTTTTTGGGTTCATCTTGTTTGGGACTCTCCAAACTTCCTAGGGAAGTTTTCCATTATTTCTTCAAATAGGTTTCCAATTTCTTGCTCTCTCCTTTTTCCTTTTGGTACCACTATTATGCAAATGTTGGTATGCTTGATATTGTCCCAGAGGTTCCTTAATACTACCTTCATTTTTTGGATTCTTTTTTCTTGTTGCTATTCTGATTGGGTGTCCTCTGCTATCCCATCCTCTGCTTTCCCCATTTCTAACTGCTCCCCTTTTATGTTTCCCATCTCCATTTTTATGTTTTCTACCTCTTTGTTAAAGTTCTCACTGAGTTCATCTACTCTTTCCCTAGATTCATTGAGCATCCTTATAACCAGTGTTTTGAAAGCCACATCTAGTAGATCGTTTATCTCCATTTTATTGAATTATTTTTCTGGAGCTTTGTTCTGCTCTTTCATGTGGGACATGCTTCTTTGTCTCCCTAGTTTGGCTGCCTCCTTATTTCTGTTTTTATTTATTAGGTCAGGCTTCTAAGTATCCTGGTCCTAGTACAGTGGCTTTATGTAGTTGGTGTGCTATGGGGCCCTGTGGCACAGACCTGGGAGGAGACCAGCTACAGGCCAAGTTCCGCCACAGTCTGTGCATCTCTGGGGCCACCTGATAAGAGTCATCAAGCAATCCACATGTGGCTGCCACCCGTGCTGGGCTTATAGGTGCCTCGAGATTCCGAGTCAGAAACTGAGGCCAGCTGCCACTAGCTGGTTTGGGGCTGCTCAGCAAGAGTTACAGCACATGCTGAGGATAGATGCTGCTTCTTTGAGTTTTGTAAGCCTTTGAGATTTTTGGAAAGTTTGCAGCAGGAGCCAAGACAGCTCATTTGTATGGAGTAAATTACTGAAAGCATCTTGGGTGAGCTCAGAAGTTGGGAGAGGCAGAGTCTGAGAGAATCACCTGGGCAGAGTGACCTGTGTTATCCAGGTCGATGGTGACTTAGGAACAGCAGCACTTGTGTCCACAGGCTGGGTGGGGGTAGGGCTCAACAAAGGAACAATGAATAATATCAACATTTCTGTACAGGAGAAAGCCACCCCTCCAGCCGTCACCCTGAAGCCTGACAACTCAGCACCTTCCCATATGTCCGTGGCTCCCTTCAAACAGCTGCCCCGGTGGTGGAGCTCAGAATAAGTGACTCTGTCAGCAAATAAGGCTAGGCTTTAAGCGGAGTGTGACTCTGCGTGCTGGCTGCTCTGTAGTTTTGTTATAATTTGGTGTGGTCGCAAGAGGAGGCATGCACAGCCTGTACCTTCTACACCATCTTGTACTTATCAAATTTAATACAATGAACTCTTGGATATTTATTTTATTCAATCGATTATCCATTATTATCATTACTCATTTCATTGCTCAAATTGTTTTCAATTTGGCTAGTGGTAGCTCCTTTAAGTTGGCTCCTATATCCTCTTGACATGTCTCAATCGTTTCTTGAGCACATCATTACTTTTTGGCATAAAAAGATGCTCCAGGCTCTTCTTATCCTTTCTCTGTCTCAGTCCTGGAATCAGCCATTTCTCTGAGGAACTGAAGTTCCTTTTTTTGAGAAAGGTATTTAGAAACCAAGATCTGAGCTAGTAGTACTCACGGCTACTGGGTTTTTACTGCTAAACCTTTTGCAGGAACAGAACTAGGAAATATATGTATGCATATTAAGTCATGCATACACAAACAACTATATCAAATTCTATATATCTTTGTTTACATATTAAAACCATTAGTTCATATTGACACCTCCAATTCCAATCCACCACAGGGATCATTTTAGCTTTCCCTATTTCCTTATTTGTACTTCCTTTCTCTGACAGTGAGAAAGTTGGCTTTTATTCTCTACAATGCATTTACTTATTTGCTCTAGAATACATATAAAATTGTTTCAAAATTGCTAATCCACACCCCTCTGAAAAAAATAAGCTTTTAACCAGAGAACATTATTTTATGTGTAGTATTTACACAGTCAACGACTGTTTTCCAAAGTTGCTTAGGTTAACTCTGTCCTTCTCCATCCCATTCACTATGATTATGTTATTCAGGTGTAATTGCTAGTTTCAGTTGTTACTATTTGTAGCCTATGTTGGGTTTCCCTGTATCCTAGATGGATTTTTGAGTTAGCGAAACATTAACATGGTTCTAAAATACAGCACTATACAAAAGGCATTTAGAGAAGAGTTACTCCCCCTTTATCTCTTCTATTCCATTTCCATTCTCTCCCCAACCACATACACCTTTTTCCCTCCCACACACTCTATATAACCATCTCATTTGTTTCTGGTTTGTTTATATTTTTTCACAAATATGTATTTTCTTAATTGCCTGTGTTTCCTATATGAAAGGTACCCTGCTATTGATAGTCATTTATAATTTGCCTTCTTTACTTACTATATCAAGGAAACCATTCTATGTTAGCTCAAGATTATAATTTATTTCTAAGTCTTTTGTTTGATGATAAAATGTTCTTCAGAAACATGGAGGAAATTATATGACAGGTTGTTAAAATCTAGAATGGTTAAACTAATATTTCCTAGAGGAAAATGTTTTTTAAAACACCAATTGGTCTACAGCCATGCCACCCTGAACACGCCCGATCCCTTCTGATCTCCAAAGCTAAGCAGGGTGGGAGACCACCTAGGAAGACTGGGTGCTTAAGGCATAACAAACAAACAAACAAACAAACAAAAACACCAATTGCACAGAGAAGTATGCCTAAAGCTGGCAGGATTCCTTCTTTTCCTGCATAAAACAGCTTCTCACTCATCTATAACAAAGCATCTCACCTAGAAAAAAATTCCGCATAGATATTAAATTACTTTATCATTTCTGGTATGTCTCTTTCGAGCTATATTTTAACTATCTGTAAAGTATTAATGAATATTTATTGAGCACCTTCTGAATCCCAGTAACCATAGACTAAAACACTCTGCACCTAAAAAGATAAGAAGCACAGAAAACAGAACTAAGGAAAAGATTATAAAGCAAGGCTACATGCCAAGAAAGTGATATAAAAAGTGCCCTGGGAATTCAAAAAGAGAGTGTACTCCCCAATAGAATGGTTAGGGACACCAGAAAATTTGCATTTGTTATGAATATTACTTAACCAATGGTTCTAGGTTTTGATTTGTTTTTAAACTAATGAAATATTATAAGCCAGACAAATAAGCTAAAAGCAGTGAGCACTCATTTGTGGTAGAATGTAACATAACAGATAATTCTGAACTCCAAACTTTACTCCAACATCTCAGGGGACTTTGATTCTGATCGCGTTAATATATAATTTAATCATCAATGGAAAACAATGAAATATAACCACAAGAACCAACAGGCTGGAAAAAAATAGAAATTTTAACATGCTAGAAACAGAATGAAGGCTATATATGACAACTAAACTTCCACATACTCAGCTTTTTCCATGGTCCAATGATCGTAAACGTAGATAATGCAGTGTTGACAGTCAGTTATTCTGAATTCCTCAGTTCACACCCTAGTTTTATATCTTAAAATTATATTTCTATGCCAGTGTTCCTCAACATTTTTTCATTATCAACACCCTTCAGATGCTGTTTCAGACATATTATTTTTGTACTTGTTCCTCATAAAATTTTACCACCATAGATATATTATACATGTCCTATATGCATTCTTTATTAATGTAGGATTTTTTTACCATCCAAGAACCAATTTTCACCCCCTGGTGGGAGGTGAGAGTGCCCCTGCTCAGAATGTAGCTCTTGATATTCTCCATAATGCCATTTTCCTTTTAAAAGTCTCCCATCTCCAAAATGAAAATGAAAAGACATGAGAAATAACTGATGAGTGTCAAACTACTGAGCAACAAATAAAAAATAGAAGGAAAAAAAATTAGCTAACCACTGAAAATAAGAAATAACATATAATGCAAGTAAAAATCAAGAATAAATGAAAATAGATTTTATGCATTAATAAGACTCCACAGCAGTTGCAAGTGGCTCCCTAGTAGAGTTAGCTATCTTTGACAGTCCTGAACCTCATACTCAACTATTAAAAAAAACCATCTTCACTGATGATGAAACTGCATTTGCACTTTCCAGGGGCAATAAACACCAAATGTTATAGCTTTGAATCACATTTAGCTATGTTACTCATGGTCTTACAATCAGAGAAAAGTTCACAAATAAGTTAATTAAGTAACCTTTTAAATAAAAGTCCAAAAAAAAAAAAAAAAGAGAGAAAAAAGAAAAACCTGTCAGGATTGTAAAATGGGATCTAAAGATAGTAATCTGAGAATGAATGACTCAGTTTTCTAAAGGAGTCAGACATGCTTGGTTTTTTAATTCTATAAAATGGTAAGATTGGAAGATTTCCCTTTAGTTATGCTGAGTATAGAAGATGCTATGGAATTCAAATGTATTGAGTCATTTCCCAATAAAGTTAAGGAACAACATTGAGTCTTTCCTTTCCTAAGCCCCAATCACCCTAGAAACAAATGTTGGGGAAGAACTGGCATGATAGGCTTTTGTGAAATTAAAATAACAGAATTGGAACAGAGGGAAGCAATATACATTGAGTGCCAAGAATTTCATTAAGTTAATATATTTATTTCTCAAAACTATACTATGAAGTGATATTTCAGATCATTTTCAGAGGAAAATATGGCCTAGCAAGATGATTTAACTTCCCCCAGGGTGACACAACTGCTACATAATGGAACATGGATTTTGATTCTGGTCTAACTCCAGAATTAATGTCCTTGTTCCATTATGGGTCCAGGATCTTGATATAGTCACCTACTGCCCTTCCTAAATTTTTGATGCCACTGCCATGCCTTCCTACATTTTTCCCATTCTTTTTTCCTTGATGCATTAATACACAAAAACTGCATGCCTTCATATTCCCTTAATCAACTCTTTTTTAATTTCTCTTGGCTAGTGTCCTACTGGCCTTGGTCTATAGAATACTTGAAGGTGCAGGTCTTTTTTGCAACTCTTCTGGAGGAGACTGCGAAGACACCTGCCTGCTGAGTGACCTATTCCTCACTGGTCAGTGCTAGCAAGTACAATAATGCTTCGCATCACATATCTTGGCAGCTTATCGATTCCTTCTTTCATGAATAAAGTTCAGCTTATCAATTCCTGCTTTCATGTATTGTGCCTTTGGTGTTGTATCTAAAAAGTCATTACCATACCCAAGGTATCTACATTTCCTCCTATATAAGAGTTTTATAGTTTTGTACTTTACATTTAGGTTTATGATCCATTTTGAGTTAGTTTTTATAAAGAGTATAAGGTCTGTATCTAGATTTATTTTTTGCATGTGGATGTCCAGTTGTCTCAGCACCATTTGTTGAAAAGACTGTCTTCACTCCATTGTATTGTACTTGCTCCTTTGTCAAAGATCAGTTAACTACACTTGTATGGTTCTATTTTTGGACTCTCTATTCTATTCCATTGGCTTATTTATTTATTCTTTTACCAATACACAGTGTCTTGATTACTGAAGCTTTCTAACAGTTTTTGAAGTCAAGTAGTGTCTGTCCTCAAAATTTGTTCTTCTTCAATATTGTTTTTGGTCTTTTGCCTCTCCATATGAATGTCAGAATCAGTTTGCCAATACCTGCAAAATCATTGGCTGGGATTTAAATTGGGATTATGTTGAATCTACAGATCAAGTTGAGAAGGAATGGCATCTTGACAATATTAGGTCTTCCTAGCCATGAACATGAAATACCCCTCCATTAATTCTTCTTTGGTTTCTTTCATCACAGTTTTGTGATTTTCCTCCAAAGGATCTTACACATATTTTGCTAAATTTACATGTAAGTATTTCATTTGGGGGATGTTTAATGTAAATAGTATTGTGTTTCTAATTTCAAATTCCACTTGTTCATTGCTATTATATAGGAAAGATACTGGTTTTTGCATATTAACTTTGTATCCTGGAACCTTGCTATAATCACTTATTCAATCCAAGAATCCATTTCAGATTTTCTACACAGATAATCACGTCATCTATAAACAAAGACAGTTCTAGCTCTTCCTTTCCAATCAGCATATGTCTTATATTCTATTCTTGTCTTATTGCACAAGTTAGGACTTCTAGTAGAATGCTGGAAAGGAGTGGTGGGAGGGGATATCATTGCCTTGTTTCCTAACAGGAACGCTTCTAGGAGTTTTTGTGGGTATGTTGTGGCTGTAGGTTTTTTGTAGATGTTCTTTATCAAATAGAAGTTACCATCTATTCCTAGTTTGCTGAGTTTTTACTGTGAATGAGTGTTGGATTTTGTCAAATATATTTTCTGCATTTGCTGATATGATCATGTGACTTTTCTTCTTTAGCCTGTTAATGTGATGGATGACATTAATTGATCTTCTAATGTTGAACAAGCCTTGCATACCTGAGATAAATCTCATTTGGTCATGGTGTATAATTCTTTCTATACATCATTAAATAAGGTTTGCTAATATTTTGTTATTACATGTAATTTTGATATAGAAGTGTCTTTTTCTACTCTAAAAGTAGAGCTTACCTGCCAAGCTCCTGGAAGAGTTATTTGGGAATGCCACTCAGAAGTTTTCTACAAGGATATTAACCCTCCCCGCCTGCCACCAGGATGGGACTGACTGTGTGCTCTAAAGTCTCCAGTGAATATCAAATTGCTGAGAAATTTGAGAAAAGACAAGCTGAAGTTCCATTCCATGGATTCCTTAGGTATACCTTCCCAGTGTGCAGATGTGGATATACTACCAAGCTGCGGTGAGTCTTATGAAGATGAATTAAATGCTTCTGATACTACAGGTGAAACATTTCAGAAAGATACTAGTAGATCTTCTTTTCTTTATAAAGACATTAATGGAAAAGTGGTTCTTTGGAAAAAAGATGTGGCATTACTGAATTATATAGCCATTGTGAATACCAGCAGTGAAAGTCTTACAGATAAGAATCCTGTGTCAGAAAGTATCTTCATGGTTGCAAAACCTAATTTGAAGGAGGACCTCCAGAAATTTAAACCCTGCTAGACAGGTGAAGCAAAATTCATAAAAAGATTTCATCTAGCTGCCAGATTCACCATTCGCACAGTGAGACCTAAGTACAAAAGCCACTATCGCATGACAGCTGAGAGTTCCCTGTACAGCTGCTATGGAAACGTACTTCACTGGCAAAAGAACAGTCAATGTCTTCTGTTGGATTCCATGTCATTAATTCTACAAAACGAGGTTATCTTTCAGAGGATGCACTGCACACAGCACTTTGCACTGTAAGGAGAGTCCTAGAGATTCATGGGAAGACCATTGAGAAAGTAGTACTTGCTGTCTCTGAACTTGAAGAAATATTTGGCAAATTATATTGCATCACTTAAATCTTAGAGACTAATATCTCTTATGAAAGCAAAATCTTTAAGAAAATATTAAAACTGAATTCAGCAACATATAAAAGGAGTATATACTATCACCAAGTGGGATTTATTTCAGGAATGTAACATTGGTTCAACGTACAAAAATCAATCAATGTAATGCCCCATATTAGTAGAATAACCATTAAAATAATAATAAAGGATGAAATCATATGACCATTTCAATAGATACAGAAAAAATAGTGGACAAAATCCAACACCCTTTCATGATAAAAACACTCAATAAACTAGGAATAGAAGGAAACTTGCTCAACCTAATAAAGGGCATATATGAAAACCCACAGCTAACATTATATTTAATGGTGAAATACTGAAAGCTGCCTGCCTAAGATCAGGAATGAGACAATAATGTCCATCTTCACCAATTCTATTCAATCTTATACTGTAGGTTCTAGCCAGGGCACTTAGGCAACATGAAGAAATTTTAAAAGCACTCAGATTGGAAATAAATAAATAAAACTATCTCTATTCAGAGATGACATGATCCTATACATAAACATCTTAAAAAGTCCACCACAATATTATTAAAAATAATAGAGTTCGATGGAGTTACAGGATACAAAATCAATATAAAAAATGAATTGAGTTTCTACATACAATAAATAATCTAAAAATGAAATTAAGAAAACAATTCAATTTATAATAGCATCAAAAAGAATCGAATATTTAAGACTAAACAATAAAAAAAGTGTATGTCTTATACATTAAAAATTACAAAATATCTTTGAAAGATTTTTTAAAAACTTAAATAAATGGGAAGATATCCCTGTTTATGAATTGAAAGACCTGCTGTTGTTAAGATGGCAGTATTCTCCAAATTGTTCTACATATTCAACAAAATATCAAAATCCTAACTGAAAGCTGTGGTACATATATACAATGGAATATTACTCAGTCGTAAGAAGAGATGAAATACTGTCATTTGCAACAACATGGATGGATCTTGAGATAATCATGCTAAGCGAAATAAGCCAGACTGAAAAACTAGAAAATCATATGATATCACTTATATGTGGGATATAAAGCTAAAAGCAACAAATGAACAGGACAAACAGAGACTCATGGACATGGACAATGAACTAGTGGTTACCAGAAGGTAGAGGGTAGAGGAGGACAGGAGAGGTAGACAGGGGAAATGGGGTCAAAGATAGGGGGGCAGATGGAGGGTGAAGTGGGTAAAGGGGATCAAATATATGGTAGCTGAAGGAAACTGGACTTTTGGGTGGTAATCACACAATAGAACATATAGATGTCAAATTATAATGTACACCTGAAAATTATATAATTGTATTAACCAATGTTACCCCAATAAACTTAATTAAAAAAAAATTCCAGCTGAATTTTTTGTAGAAATTAACAAGTTGATCCTAAATTTCACATGAATATTCAAGAAACCCAGAATAGTCAAAACAACCTTGGTGAAAAAAGAACAAAGTTAGAAGAGTCACACTTAACCTATTTTGAAACTTAAAGTACAGTCATCAAGACTGTGTGGTACTGGCATAAGAATAAACATGTACATCAATGGAACGAAATTTTCGACAAGGCTACCAAGGCGATTCAGTGGAGAAAGAACAGTCTTATCAAATGGTATTAGAACAATTGGATACCCACATGAAAAAAAAAAGTTAGACCACTACCTCACATCATCTACAAAAATTAGCTCAAAATGAATATAGGACCTAAGTATAGGGGTTAAAACTATAAAACTGTTAAAAGAAAACAAAGGTATAAATCTTTTATGGCTGTGAATTAGGCAGTATTTTCTCAGATATGACATCGAAAGTACAAGCAGCCAAAATAAAAATAAATCAATTGGTCATCCTTATAATCCAATAATAAAAAGACAAATAACCCAATTTAAAAATGGGCAAAAGTTGGTATTTACCCAAAGGAGTTGAAAATTTATGTCCTCATGAAAATTTATAAAGGATGTTTATAGCAGTTTTGCTCATATTTGCTAAAACCTGGAAGCAACTAAGATGTCCTTCAGTGGGTGAATGGATAAACGAACTGTGGTACATCCAAATAGTGGAATATTTTCAATGCTAAAAATAAATAAGCTATTAAGCTATAAAAAGATATAGAGGAAGCTGAAATGCGTATTATGAAGCAAAAGTAGCCAATAGGAAAAGGGTGCATACTGTATGATTCCAACGATATGACATTCTGAAAAAGGCAAAACTGTGAAGACAGTAAAAAGATCAGGGGTTTAAGAGTTGAGAGAGATGAATAGACAGAACATAGAGAATTTTTAGGGCAGGGAAAATTCTCTGTATAATACTATGATGATGGATACATGTCACCAACAGTGAACTTTAATGTAAGCTATGGGCAATGACAAGTGTCACTGTAGATTCATCAGTTATAACAAATGTACCACTCTGGTGGGAGTTGTTGATAATGAAGGAAATTATGAATGTGTGGGAAAAGGGCATATGGGAAATCCCTGTACCTTCTCAATTTTGTTGGGAAACTTAAACTGCTCTAAAAAAAAAAAAAATGAAATCTTAAAAAAATAATGGAAAAAGTGGGAAAAAATAAAATACTACCCCCGATCCTACCATTCCAACAAACCAAAGTTTTATCATTTTCCTTTATATCCCGCTGGTAGTTTTATTGGTTTTACATAATTTCTAATAATGATGATAATGATAAAGTTTCTATATCTCACCCAGGAATTAAAAGGCACCATAAAAGTTCCAAATGATAGTTCTATAGTCTAAAATGTTAGAACAAACTATGATTTTTGGACACCTAGTTTGTTGTTAAACTGAAAAGAGAACATATACAGTCTATTTATATTTTAAATACTAGATATAACAACTTTAATATTTTTATTTCACCGTTCACTCTGTTTAAAAATTTTTTAATGAGAAAAAAAACAGCTAAGTAACATCCTAAAGATGGTAATTTTTATATGTCTTGTCAGTCTCTTAAACCTCTGGTTTCGATTCATCGTTAATGGCACCCCGAGCTCCAGAACACAATGCTGAACATTGCCACAGTGACAGGTTTTATTTACGGGCCACTATTCCAGATTGACAAATACATCAAGGTAATAAATCAAGAAGTACACAGAAAAACCAACTGCTGTTTTTCTTCCTAGTTAATATACTCAATGCAAAGCACATCTCTAAATGAAATTTTTAATGTATGCTCACATATTTCATTTTCAGTAATATTTTAATATCAAAAATGAGACTTTTTAAGAAATGAGTTTTACTTTCCATAATTTTTCAGATTCATCCACAAAATGATATATAGGGCAATCATTTTAAAGGATGGTGAATATTTAAATTCTCTGATGTAAAATGAAGTTCATGACATTAGTGAGTTAACTATGCAGATGACTAGGGACTTGTGCTCTGGGCAATGAGAGGTTAGCATAGTCTAGAACTAGCCTCCCACCATAAACAAGAAAACTGGATAAAATATATAAAACAATTGTTTTCACCAAGGCTGAGAATGGGGTGAATCAAGAAAGGTGGTTAGGGTACAAAATTTAAGAAATCACTCCTTTCTAAAAGGCTGACCCCACAATTGCATAACCCTGAGAGTCAGTGCCTTCTTAAATTTTGTATCCTGTACCTCTCCTCACCCTAGTCTCAGGCCTGGTTTTTAGCCATTGGGCCACAGACAGCAACATGACTGTGATTCCTGGGAAAAGGAAAATAAATGAGATTAGTCCTACTGTAGACCCAGATTTCTGCCTAGAGGTAAACTACAGACCACACTGCAGGGAGAGGGAATGCAAAGAGAGCTAGTGGTCTTGTTAAATTAGGGAGACAGAACAGGACTTCAGAGAGGAAATGGCAGCTTAAAGCTTAAATTGACAGGGCAGAATACCAGAGAGGAGGGTAGTATAAAGAGAAAAAGCTCCAAAAACATAAGTGGGAGCCTCCTTGAGTTTTTGGCTGAATACAATTTGTAAATGCATAGAGTAAACACATTCAAGGCCAGCAAACTTCCTAGGAAATAGCAATTAAAGAGAGATGTAAGATGAATGATTCCCAAAGCTCACACAGAACTGGGAACCCTAACTCTCATTAGTCAGAGTAGAGAAACTGCCTTGACTATACAGAGTTTTCAGCAGAGTCATACCCTAGCAGTAGAACTAAACTACTCATAAAGTAAAGGCTGCTCTGTAATAGCTTATGAATAAAGCTCTTACATGTTTAAATGGTTTGCAAGCCATCTAACCTCTGCTACAAGACATTCAACACTCTTTAAAGAAATACAACAAAATCCAGCGCACACAATGTAACATTCGTAATGGCCACATCCAATCGAAAATGTGACAGAAAATGTTATCTCTTATGGAAAACAAATACCATATGATCCCTTTCATAATGTGGAATCTAACAAAGAAGCAACAACAACAAAAAAACAAGCTCATAAATACAAAGAACAAATTAGTGGTTGCCAAAAGCAGGGAGTAAAAGGTAGAAGAAAAATATTTAATAATACAAAAGCTCATAACATAACCCATAAATACAATTAACTTGGTCATGTATATAGCAATAAGTTGCAATAAGCCACATGACAAAAGATGAGTCGAAGCTCCATTGTCGACCTTACCCCATAGTGGAACTCCCTTTCTTTCCCCAAGATAACTTGTACGTAACGCATGCGATGTGGTACTACTTTCTAACATACGAACTGAGTAAAGGGATCTGTGTCCATTTGTATATGGAATACTAATAAAGCTTCATTTTCCCCTTATTTAGAAAAATAACTAATAACTGTAATAGAGGTTCTGATATTTTCTTTCCCCAACAAAATGGAAATCTTACATACCCCGTGAGGTATATACACTCTACTTTAGAGATCACTGGGGTAGACACTGGGGAACCAGGGCAAATATCTGTGAGGTGGTATGGTCAGGGCTGACCTTCAGAAGAAAGAATATGATATCTGTGTGTAGAATAGAATGAAGAAGAGAAACTGAATTATGGTGGCTCTACCCATCTATTATTGCAATTGTCACTAAGTGCTTAGGATTCTGGTCTGAACTTCAAGAGAGTTTAGCTTTGAAGCAGTGAAAGATGTCATGCAAAACCTCTGATATCCTGGGAAAATGAGGCTAAACTTTGAAGAGTTAGAAATTGAGAAAGAATACTAGCCATAAAGAGATGGACGAGTTAGCAGTAAAGTAGACCCTTCCAAAGCGCTAAAACCAAGCATGGCAGAACAAAAAGGTTTTATCTTTTTGTTTCCTTTTAATATTGAGTGAAAGCATAGCCTTTAAAAACACACAGCTTATAAAACACTGAACTTGACTGAATTTAGCGTTGAGGATGGGAAATTGTCATCTGCTACCTCCCTGGAACTTCACCAATATCACAGTACATAAAATAAAATAAAATAAAATAAAAATAAAACAAGTGGATTTTATCTATGTAAATTATACATTAATAAAATTGATTAAAAAATAAAAGTAACGCTTAAGTTTGAGGGAGGATTAGTTGTCATCTGCATCTTTGATTCTTGGATTCAATAACAGTGATTTAAAATTTAAAATAAAGCAGACTATAAAACAAGATGTATAGTATGATCACATTTGCATAAAAATAAATGTGTGTGTATACACATGTAAATATGCATAGGCAGATGCCAGGAAGGAAGTTCCCCAAATATTTACATGGGTTGTTCTCAGGTCTGAAGCATGAGTGAATTTTACTTTGTAAATCACACTTTTGTTGATGTTAATCAATAACAACACCCATTTTAGGTCTTTGTGTGGGAGCTGCTGCCCTCCCTACAAATATACTTGCCCGAAAAATCTGCTTAACTGCCAACAGCTAGCAGGCAAAGGACCAGCACTAGATAAGACTAGAGAGTCAATAAGATAAATCTCAGGCACCTCGAACATTTCCTTTCTCTGTAGTTCCTTCTCAACCATCCTTATCAAGATGCCTTGTGCTCTCCAGCTCTCTCTCCTCTTAGTCAGGAGAGTCAAGATATGAATGATACCAAACACGTACACTTACCATCCTTTGGTGACCATGAGGTAAAGGTTAGACTAAATGTCTATTCCCTACAGAAGACAATGTCTTTTCTCACCGGATTCCTCCTCCAGGACTAAGACCTCTCCCTGCTCCATCACGGGTTGTCAGAAGGAGTTTCCTCACTTCAAAGCTTTACCTCAACCTTGTCCTATTGCAGAACCGGTCAGCCTCTCCTGCCTTCATCTCAAACTCGATTCTAACCAATCCTTCTTTTTCTGGAGTCTCTCAAATATTGTCAGTTTTTTGGCATGTGTGCCTAGGGTGCAGTAGGATGACCACAGAATACAAGTCAGAATGTGTCTGCTCTGCCTCTGACCAGCTGGTGACCTCTAGCAAAGTCACTTAGAATCATTATACTTCAGTTTCTGATTCTGAGAAATGATAAGCTAAATTGAGATCTTTTCCAACTCTCATGCTAGAATTCTAGATGTATTTTCTGCTCTTTAATGACATTCTGGAATACAGCCAAATTCCCCCCCCCCCCCCGCCCACACACACAGACACAGTATCTCTGAAAGCCTAGCATATTTATTTCTATCTTTTAAAATGTAGCTGAAATTCATGTATCATGTTTATTTTCAAGGACATTGAGTAACAAGGCCAATTTCCAAACCACAGATTAATGTAATACAACAGAAAGTAAAGCCTCTTTTTGTTTCTTTTTCCTACCGTCCAATAGATATTCTCTCTTTCTCAATTTTTCCCCTCTCATCTCCCTCCCCTCCTTCTGCACCCCTATCCCCACTTCCGCCATGCTTCTCCTTCTTTCTCCCTCTTCTTCTCCTTCTCGCCCTCTCTCTGCTCACTCACAGATTGCATGAGTAGAGCAGCATAGCTGACAGTCAGAAAGCTACTAAACTTGCTGACCTATATCTGAGTATAAGACTCATGACAAAGTCATTAGTGCCCGAAAACTAATTTGTGTTCATTTAGCTCACCCAGAAATGGGTTAAGAGCGATTCCCATTCCCATCAGGTGACTCCCATCAGCTCTAGTGGACGCTTTCAGTTTTAGCTAAGAGTGTTAAAAAAAAAAAAAAAAAAAAAAAAAAAAAAAGTCAGTGACTCCTGTATAAAAAGATGAGGCTTTAGGTCAGAATCCCTTGAGAAGCTTCTTCCCAACCAGAGCTCAAGTGGGCCATATAGCTTGTCTCTCAATTGCCCAAAGGTCAGGGAGGAGCTGGTTCCAAAGAACATGCTTTGCAGGAAAGCAAAGCTCTTAATATGGCACTTTTTCTCATATTCGTACAGAGACATGTAGGGGTGGAAATAGCTAGAGTATAACTTCCAGCTACTGTTGGTAAAGACACTGCAAGTTTTTCCCAGTTGGTAATAAAAGCCTGGGTAGGAGAAAATAAACTCTCCAATGAAGAGAAAGAAAAGCTGCAGACCCAAGAGCAAGACATCAGAGAAGAAGATCTGAATAAGACAAGAGCAAAGATATTTCTGTATCTTGGAGAATTGACGGTAAGAATGATGCCAAATGTTATTTACCATTCTGTGGTAAATCTGCATATGTTAAACATCATGTGATGTAACTCTTCTATATTGTCACCAGGCAAGCATACTGAATTTTCTGGGATTAGCCAAATTCAGATATTGTCTCAGCCACAGAGTATGTGGTAAATTTTAGGTTTCAGAAATTATAGTTATTCTAGAAAATAATACAGGCCCCTGAAAGATAATTAAGCTACCTTTTCAGACAAGAACAGGAAATAACATAGTACCTTTACACACATGCCTATCTTGTTTTTAATTAAAAAGCACTGTTCTATTTCTGTGGCCAGGATGTGATATATCATTTCTGATAAACAGTAAAATAACTTATATGTTTTTTAAAGTTGCTTTAAGAGAATTCTTTTTATTGTGCACCTAAGTATTTTGCTGGTCTTTAAAAGCAGTTACTACTTAATTCCCAAAGTCAACTCCTAACCTGTGGTAAGCAAGGTCCCTGGAAAAGAAACCAAAGTGGCCCTACTTGCACCAGGATCCACTCTCTAAAGTGAATATTACTAATTATCAGACACTTAATTTTTTTACATGTACAATTTGCTTTGCCCCACAATTTTTCAGAGACCAGGGTCATTTTCCTTTAGTTTCTAAAAATGGCAAATAGACTTTATGTGCTATGAAAACAAAGCTGTATCTATGGGTCAGGCATTGCTTCTCTAATTAAATGAAAGAACCCGAATTAAGAAAAATACATGGCTCGGCTGGCTAGAAAAAGATGTTCCGTCTCACCCCACAGAAATACAAACTCCACCCCATGGTCCCAGTGTTGGACATTCATCTCCCTCGTCTTCTAACACACTCTTGCCAGACTCCTTCCGAATCCTAAATCTGGAGAACATGATCTTTCTAAAGCAGTATTTTTTTTTTTAACCAGGGATCCTAGGGCTCCGATGCTATTAGAGAATTTCTGAGCTAGTGGCAAGAGGGTAAGGCCAGTGGACACAACAAAACGGTCAGGCGACGGCAGCAGCACCCTTTGTCAGCCCACTCTCCTTAGCTCAGCTGCTATGACCTCTCCTGTCCCAGGCAGCCACATTCAAGTAACTGAATCTTTTCCTATTTTCACAGCTTTCCTTGCATGAAAAATAAAGTTGACGTACACTTCCACACTCCCCCCACCACCACAGGCAGTGAACCCCAGCATGCATCATCAAGGGCCTGCTTTGGACACACCACTGTAACTGGCACTTGAATCCTCCCAAGCTTTCCTTCTGAGAGGAGGTGATGAAGCTGGGGCACTAAGGACACCTTGTCATTGGTCATAAGACATTCAGCAAATTTTCTAAATCGTGGTACATAAAACATTTATCAAGCACTTACAATCTGCTGGGCTTTGTATTAACACTTTTCATTAAGTACCTCATTTAATCCTTACTACAACCCTACGAAGTAGAAATAATTATTATCCCCAACTTATAGATGAGGAAACTAAGCCACCAACAAAGATTGGAACTGTCCAAAGCTCCCACAGGGAGTACATGGTGGGACCAGGACCCAAACACATACGCCTGACTCTGAAGCTGGCACAAAGATGCCCTCACCTCAGAACCTCCCTCTAAAACCTTACTCTCAGACATGGGGGTAAGCTCCAGGCAGAATTCCAGGAGCAAATTCCCAGCTGATGGCTTAGTTGGGGAGAGGACAGGAGAGTACCGCTATCAGCAGAGCAGAAGTGAGGCAATGGGAAGAGCAGCAAACAGCAAAGGAGGGCAGGGAAATGAACGTTTGCTGAGGACCTGCTGACAGACCCACAGTCTTGGGAGGTATATATTATCCTTTTCACAGATGAGGATACTTAGGCTCAGAAGGTTAAATGGCACTCCAACGGTATGTTAAAACTCCACCGAACTGGAGATGAGCAGGCACAAATTTTATTCATCTAGGGAAAGAGAGAGATGAGATGAGATCCACAGCAAGGGGGACCCTGGGCAGGTGAGGGTCTCCGTGCAGCAGATAAGGAAAGAGACCATTGGAAACCAAGAGAAGACACTGAAGCGCCTTGGGTAGATGTGCCACTGGAGGACGGCTTGAGCCAGATGAGGGCATTAGGAAAGAGGGAGGGACAACGAAGCACAGAGCTCAAGGGAAGTGTACGGAGCAATGGGGGGAACTAAGGAAACAACCTCCTCTCCTCTTGGGCTTGCTATCCCCGCCCAGTCTTCCCTCTACACAAGCCGGGCTCTGCCTCCTCCTTCTCCCACTGCTCTGCCTCCCAACCTTAGTCGTGTATTTTTTTTTCTCTATTTTAATTTCCCAAACAATGAAAACTGAAGCATTCCTCACTCCACTTTTGAATTAACTAAACAGATAAATTTCTATCTTTATCACTGTCTGGAAACATCACTAAAATTAAAACCAAGTTTCTCTTCATAAGTAAGGTGATCTTGTTGATATTTTCTACATTTCTTTTTTCTCATTCTTATTATAGATTGGTACTTTGACTATATGTCTCCCCCTGTGCTATCATTTTTAAAAATAAGACTTTAGGGATCTGGATTTTCAATTTATAGGTGCTGCTAAAAACACTAAGAAAAACTCTTTGTAAGAGGCTCCCAGTTGACATAGTCTCAGAAATACTGAAAAGTAGAAGCTCTGAAGCAGATGACTGCTCTCTGTATACAACTACTTTTTTAATTTAATAAGGATGCTAGCAGCAGATGATTCTGAAGGGGGCACAAGGGTTTACAGCATCAGTAAGGGCCAGAGTTTTCTGTCCCTCTGCTGGACCATCCTCAGTGTGTAGACATTGTTTTCCCTTATAAAAGATAAAAATATTATACCTTTCTCACTATATGCCTCTTGAATGGAGAATCTGTTAAAATATTTTATTACTTTAATGTCTGAACTGGCATCTTTAACAACATAAAATACAACTTCAAGCCCAAATGTAAATTAATTGATTCATCAAATGTTTATTGATTTGGATCTGATGTAAGGTAAGTATTGGGGTAGAATTAAGAGAGAAATAAACTATAAACTGTACTTTCCAGGAGATACACAAAAACAGATCATCCATCACAGGCAACCTCACCACATACTATAAGCATAAGAGCAAAGAGAAAAGGCAGGTGACTGCCTAAAGACACTGGGGAAGGCTTCAAAGAAAAGACATTCCAGTCTTGAAGGATACACTGATATTTGCCAAGAGAATAGCAGGATTTTCAAAAATAGTAGCCATAGGTTTACAGTGTAGAAAAGGAGCTAGAAAGTCAGGTCAGATGATAAAATGTTTTAAATGCTCAGCTGAGGCAAACACAGGGTCTTGTCTGAGAATGACATGTTCAGCACCAAAATTTAGGAAGAAAACTTGCAACATCGTGAAGACAAATTTGTACAAGGAAGTAACTAGAGAGGAGGCAATGGTGGTAATCAGCAAGATGTGATGAGGAATGAGATCAGACCAGGGCAGGGAGGAGTGGAGAAATGGAGGGATCATGGATTTCCAAGGTATACATGACAGGATTTGTCAAATGATTAGAGGTGGAATGATAGGAAGGAGATATTGTCAAGGGCAATTCACAGATTTTCAGGCTAGATAGAAAGTGATGCCACTCACAGAGATTGAATATAAAGATCTTGGCAGGAGCTGCTGAGCTCAGCATTGAAGTACTGAGTGTGAGACACAGAGAAGCATCCAGGTCAAGATACAATCAGAGACACAGAGCTTAAGCCTACAACCAAAAGCCATAGGCTATTCATCAATGGAGCCCCCCTCTTCTCATAAAAGGGGCTGACATCATAGGAATGGACCACATGGAAAGGAAAAGAAACAGGTTGTCCAAGGAAAGAAGGGACAAGAAGTGAAGAACTGGACAAGATGGGGAGAGAGAAAAAAGAAATGAGGAAAGGGACATTCTTTATCATTCATCCTGCAGGAAAGGCATAAAGTTATCTTAGACCTCCCATTCTTCTTCTTTAGGCAAGTCTGTGTAATATGAGAGCCCAACAGAAACACAGAACACTATGACCTATATCACAGAGGACAACTGGCAACAGCAAGGAAGAGGCAGAAAGAACGAGAAATAATTTACTACATTGCTCCAAAGTATTTAATGGAATTAGGTGGGGAAAAGCTAAGAAGTCTGAAGTAAATTTCATATAGAAGAAAATAATCCTACACTCTTCAATTTCCCTTGAAGGAATTACTCTATTAGATAATTATTAGTTTCAGTAATCTGCAAAATTCACTTAGGTGAAACACAGCATTTGTGAAAATGTCAAGATAAAAGAATTATTTCCATTTATAAATATTCATTTTTCTCCAATCATTTGAAATGAAAACACTGTCCTAAAAAGAAGTAACTGGTTTGGGTCATCTTAATAACTTAATAATACTAGGAAATGAATCAGACCAGTTTGAAAATCACTTTGAAGTAAAGCCTAATAGACCGTGCACATGAGGACAATCAATAAATATTATTTTCCGGTGATGATTAGGCTGGTCCCTCTTCCCTAGCAGGCACCCAGTCCTCAGCCACTTTCCTCTCTTCCAGGCACGAGCTCCCACTGACTTCAAAGGGAGCTTTAAAAATGGATTAAAGCAAAGATCATATATTGACTTCAAAGGGAATGCTGAAAACACAGAAGATATTTCATAGGGGAGGGGACGGAGATGGAAATTTTGTCCCTTTTATTATTTCATGCTTAATGAATACCATCAGCATTCTTTGTGCATTCAGCCAAAAGTGTTTTCTTCCCTTTGCAACACTTTCCATTTTGATGACAGTATAATAGTAGTTCCTCCTAAAAATAAAAACAAATCAAATGCTTGCTCAAAATATTTCAGTATTATTATATTGATGCTAAATGTTAGTTTTATCATATTGATTGGTGGCCATGACAACACAATTTTGTCACACCATACAGAATATTGCCATTTTAATTTTATATTATAATGCCACTATGTAAAATTAGGAGAATTATTCTTGATAGCATAATGTTCTTTTATTATACACAGCCAGATCTGATTCTTGGGATTTTCTTCCTCTCTCAAACTGCAAATCATTTAATATAATAAATTTATAACTTTCAGTATAAGTGGCCACCATGCTTATTATCTCTCTGAATGATAATTATCAATGTACCATCACCATATAACTGATGCAAGTTCAAATAACTCACTTCTCATGGCATTGAAGAGACTGAAAATAATTAAACACACACACACATACACACACACAAGTAGAGATTTCCTTCTCCATAAAAAAATCTTAGATTCATTCTAAAACAATAATTATGATTATTTGGGGCCCTCAAACAAATATTGTGACCTAATAAAACTCGTACAGCCCTCTAAACTCACAAAGATTCTGGTGTTCTGCTCCAGAAGTAGGACATCTAGCTAACAATAAAAGAAAAAAAAAAAAAAGCTGAATCGCAGGTGGGTTGATATGTAGGAGGAAAGCAGCCATTTTGCCCAAATGTTCAGGACTTTCCCAGGGCTCTCCATGATCCTGTGACTTTTGGAGTTCATGACTGGCTTATCTTCCTCAGTACATCTCACCCTGGTTTATACACACACACACCCCTGCTTGCTTGCTCGCTCTCTCTCTCTCTCTCTCTCTCTCTCTCTCTCTCACACACACACACACACACACACACACACACACACACACACACACTTCTGCATGACTTATCTACATGTGGGAGTTAGGAGCCACGTGAAGCAGAAAAGAATGTGGGAGGAAGTCAGAGAAATCTCTCCTCTCTCCCCAGGGAGGAAACAGAAGATGGCAGAGCTGAATGTGTTACACAATTTAAAGGAGAGAAAGATCAGACACAAGATCACATTTGATTAAATTCCAAATAAGGACTCACAAATGAAATAATGAAACCAGTGGGACTACTGCCAGCAGTAAGTCAGAATGAGCAAGAGAAATAATTGCATCAGACCAGTAAGAAAGGTTCAAAGGGTAAGGCATGTACTGATTTAGCTAAAAAAAAAAAAAAAAAAGCAAGTCTGACTTTAAATTATAGAACAAGACACTGCTCAAGAAAAGTGATGTGTCCAAGACCTCCTCTGGGTTTTGTGCATTTCATTCACCCACAAATAGACTCTGGTGGAAAATTAGTATATGAGAGTCACTGTGCTAGGTCCTACATAAGTTATCAAAATAAAATAGACAAGAAATCCATTCTCCTGGGGTCACAGGAGAGGTACAAGGCACAAATAATGACATCACAGGGGAGAATGTATTCTATGGCCATCAAGAGTGAGAGCAGAAAAAGCTATGTGTATCCCATTTAAAATAACCTGAGGAAAAGTAAAGGCATGTTTCACTTGGAGTATTTCAGAATCCTAGTTCTGAAGGAAGTTTATAGATTTTCTATGAGGAAAAAGGGGATGGGTCCCGAGGCCAAAAAAGTTCAAATAAGTTTAGTAAACACATGGTAGACAAAGTTAGAAAAAGTCCTTGACTGCAGATCCTCCCAGTACCTTTGACGGGCTTGCAAATTTAGCTTGCAAATTTCCAAAGAGAATAGAATGGTAGCATTTTTCAAACTTACTTTACCGTAGCACACTTTTTTTCACAGAGCATCTCATGTAACTAGTGATCCAAAAACATTCTGGGAAACTCTAGGAGAGTTTGAGCTTGTGTGAAAGATTTGGAGTACTTCAAATTGACCAATTTCAAGTAATTAGAAGGCAAAGTAAGAAAGGTATGTTAGAGTTGAATCATGGAGGACTGTAGCCTGTTGACTACTCTTTCTCCTAGAAACTCCCTCCTTCCTTGGCCACCATGATAAGGTATATCTGGATAACTCTAGTCCAAAACTGGTTCTGCCACTTACTAATTGTAAGACCTTCAGCCAATACTTGGCTTTTCTGTGCCTGAGTTTCCTTATTTCCTTGTTTATAAAACAGGGTTATTATGAGAACAGAAGGAGTCCGTAAACACAAACCACTTATGATACCTGGAACATAGCAAATACATAATCTATCTATCTATCTATCTATCTATCTATCTATCTATCTATCTATCTATCTGTCTATGGCTTCATTTCTTTTCTAGCCTTCTGACTGTTCTTCTCTATTCCCCTCATTAGTTCAGCATTTTCTTCTTGTTCCTTAAATATTGGGTTTCCCTAGAGTTATCTCCTTTGTCCCCTTTTTTCTGCTTATTCTAAATGTTCTATTTGAGAGACGGCTTCAACTTATCTGGCCTGATGTATCTCAATCTCAGCCCCAATATTTTTCTGGAATTCCTGAGAATATCTCCAAACACCACCTGAATATACTAACCTGAAATGTTTTACAGACACCTTGAGCACATGTTCAAAACTTTGTTTACTATCTTCCATTCTACTTCCAAACCTCTCTTCCCCCCTGTATTACATATCTCATCATCAAACACCCAGTTGTCCAGGCTAGAAAACGTTGAATCCATTTTTCACTTTTTATACTCTTCTAACCCTTCCTACCTTCAGTTGGTTAACTAATCCACTAACTCCATTTCTGGATTATCTCTTGAAATAATTGGTACCTCTCTATCCCTACTATAGGCTCTTATCACATTCTTACCATCTCTGATCTAGATTTTTGAAGCGGGTTTCTAATTTGTTTCCCTCTCCCAATTGATCTTTCACTCTATGATATTTCATAAATACAAAATTATTTTATTCTCATATTTTAAAACCTATAAAGGTTATAATTTTAAATTAGATATCTTAAACAGTAAACTCTAATTAATACTTCATGCTGAAGTATTTAGAAAGTAATGAACGAAAATCTGTAACTTGTTTTGAAATGCATAAAAATGGACTGACAAGATTATAAAGAGATGAATGGACAGATAGGTAATTTAAAAGTATGGTGAAATGTTGAGAGTGCAATCTGGATGATAGTTACACAAGTGCTCACTATAGAATTCTTTCAATTTTGTTATATGTTTAAAAAACTGTTCATAATAAACTGTTGGTGGGGGAAATACTATGAAGGCTCCCCTATAGGACAGCATCCAAATATCTTAGGTGAGCCTTTCACAGTCTGGTTCCAATCTACCACTCCAAGGCTCCCATTCTCCCCCTAGTTTGCACCCTTTGTTCTAGTCAAATGGAATGAGTCGACATCCCCTAATGCCTTACATACTCTTCTGTTGCCAAGGTTTTGTCATCCTTTCTCCTTGCCCAGGACATTCTTCCATTATTTCCTGATCTGGCAAATGTCTACTTGTTTTTAAGAGCTACATCTCCTCTGGTACAACTTCCTGGACAAAATTAACTGATGGGCATATCAATCAGTTATTGTTGAGCGATGATTGGTGCTTATGTATGTTTTTCCCATCTATACTGGAGCTACTTGATGGATTATATTGCTCAATCTTTGTATACAAAATACCCAGCATAGTCTGAATACGTTCTAGATCCTCAAAACATATCCATGAATTAAACCAATTGAATACCAGGCTAAGTGTGCTATTTCTTGTACAAAGTTGTAAGTTTCTCTCTCTGGACCTTTTACTTCACTAAGTAACAATGTCTGTCCTTTGTTTCCTAAGATGAGTTTGTTCTCATTACCCCTCATCTTTAACCAGGGATAACTGTGACATCCGGCTGCACAGCTGTTGTGTTTTAATCCAAACGGGCTGCACACATTTCAAGTCTGTTTTCTCTAATTATGGAGTAAGAGTTTTTCTTCTTTTAAAGACTTTTACTTCACCATGTAAGAGAGGCGAAGCTCACTTAAGACGAGCTGATGCTTGATGCTAAAAATGACCTGATACCAAAAAAAAAAAATGTTTTGAAATAAAATTTTATATTATAAAGAACTAGATACTGTTGAACCATACAGCTGAAACTTACTGGATTTTGTTAACCAATGTCACCATAATAAAAATAAATAAATTAAAGAATTTTTTTTAAAAGGAAAAAAAAATAACTAGAACCATCAGATTCTGAAACAATAACACGAACCTCAGAAAATTTACCAAAGTTTGCATCTAACCTTCTAATCTTTCTCTAAAACTCAAAAGGCAACAATTAACAGTATCACTTCAGCCTCTCACTTCACTTCCTTCTAATCATTTTGTGTTCTCATGAGAAACAGCCTCCAAAACTACTCAAAATCTTGTTTTAGGAGTTTCTAATCCCTCCTATTGGTTACGACATCTTTTAAGTCATAGAAAATAAGATTAGCATTTATTTTTAAGACTTAGTTAATTTTCATGTTGGTGGAGTTATCTTTCCATAGTTTAATATATATTCTTCTACTTCTCGATATTACCACTTAATTTAGCAAATAGCTTTCTCTCAAAAGAAATAAAGATATCAACCAGAGTGGGTTTAAATGAGATGATTTGTTGACTCAGTTTTGCATCTTCAGTAATCGACTGAAACTAAAACCAAGAGTCATCATGAGTCATTCCTCTTTCTCTTACACAAGGAAAGAGGATGTAATTACAGATGAAGTACACAAAGAATGAGGCAGGTACCTCCAGTATGAAAACCTGCCCAAGTTTTTGCACACCAGTAAACCTAGAAAATACTAACCCCAGACAGATCTTTAACCATTCACTCATCCATTTACATTTTGGGAGCTTTTATAAGAGTAATAATATATTTTAGCTTTAAGGGAACAGCCTCCCTTTCCCCCATCATTTAACAGTGCAGTAAAAGATTTATTTTATGCAAGTTACTCAGTCCTTCTTCCATGTCACCAGCACTGATAGAGCCACTGGCTTCCTCCTTGATCAATTAGTAAGTTATTTATGGCCAAGCCTCAGGACTGTGGCTTAGATGTCCTGTAGAACTCTGTTAATGGTCATGCAACCAGGAACAACGGTTCCCGTCTGTAGGGGATTGAGCTCAGTCATTATCTGGGCTCACTTCTGCTAATTAAGCATTTAAATAATACTCTGCATACCTAGCATGTTCAGCAACAATTTTTCATAGGCATTCCTCAGAAGAATCTAGAGCAACAGCATCAGATTAATAGTATTGTCTTTCTAAGATGCAAAATGATGATGGCTGGTGACTGAAGGTGATTCTACTCTCCTGGGGGCAAGCACTAAGTTGCTTCTCCAACACTAGTTTCTGATTTGTGCTGATCTGTCTACAGTCTTCCAGTCTTTTACTAGGTCCCCTCTTGACAGAAGGCAGAGGTATAGAGCCTCTGACCCTGTCCTGAGAATAGCAGGCATCATATGCTCTGTGGCCAAGATGGAACACAACAAACTGGCTTAGAAATAATGCACATGCACTGACCCAATGTTAAGCTGCTCTAGGGGGGTGATGATTTATAGGGAACTTATCTACATAAAGAAAAAAATTAAAAGCATCGAAAACAACCAATAGAATTGTTACTTATACTTGGAGTAAGTCGACTACTGAAGGAATAAACTCAATGCTTAAGATGAATAGTTCTCTCATTACCCATTCAGGAAAAGATTCTTTAATTCCATTTAATAAAGGTATTTTACATGTGACAGTTAATTTTCTGTGTCAACTTGACTGGGCTAAGGGATGGCCAGATAGCTGGCAAAACATTATTTCTCAGTGTATCTGTGAGGGTGTCACTGAAAGATATTAGCATTTGTATGAGTAGGCCGATAAAAGAAGATCTCCCTCACCAGTGTGGGTGGACATGATCCAGGAGGGTTAACAGACTGCAAAACAGGAACTGAGGTAGTTTAGCCCAGAAAGGAGAGGGAGGGAGAGTGGCAGGAAAAGCGGAAATAAAGGACATGAGAACCGCCTTCAAACTTCTAAAAAAAAAAAAAAGATTAAATATGTTTCATGTGGCCCTGGGAAGGCTAACGGAAGAAAATTGAGGGCAACAGGTTTGGCCTTTAGTAATCAAAGCCACCTGAGAAATAAAGGTGTTGCCCATGAGGCACTGAGTTTCCTGTCTCTACAGGCATTCATGGTAGGCCAAAGCGCGACTTGATGGGGATGTGAGGCTGGACGAGATTATCTTTCATAATAAGTAGTAAAGAAGAGAAGTGGTAGAGAGTGAAGTAGTTAAGCCCCTGTTTAGATCAGAAGGGAAGTCCAAAAATGGCACCTATGCACACCTCACTGACCTAGCCGGGAATTCACCCCTGTCCCTAATCATCACGCCTGTGAAGAAAATGATGGTCAATCAAGTAGGATAAGAAACTAGGTTTAATAAATATGTTCGTAAAGGTAACATAGTCTCTGAGGAGAAAATTCAAATCATAAAAATGCGGTTGATGGCAATCCATTCTTCTTTAAAAAAATCAATAAAAATAAACAGATATTGGAGCCAGTAATTAACATTTAATAAAACATAGAAAAAAAATCTGTTCATTTTAATTTAAGGTGAAGAGACTTGTTTTTTTTTCATAATAAATAATATCTAATAACACTTACATTCATAATCTTAGCTCCTGAGCAATTAACAATTTAAAAAAGAATTAAGGAGATGGAGTTTGCAACCACTTAATTCTATGAGGTTCTAGTCATTGGTATAGAAGTGCATGTCTCATGGGGCTTTGAGATGAGATGGCAAATGACAAACTGATGACCACGATCTCTGTTTTGGAGGCCCTATTGTTTTATGGACTTAGTGGAGCAGGAAGAAATGCTCAGCTACAAGTCTGAAGAAGTGCCTCTCTCATTCAAAAGAGGCTGTCTTAGAGGAGTGGGACCACTGTTTCCAGGAGGGCTTCTAAAAGATCTTTGGAATAATTCGTGGTTTCGGTTGAAGCAGCGCACTGCTGGGAATTTTATAACACCCTTGTGTTTGGCTATGATGCAGGCCACTTTCAAGAACCTATTCTAGAGTTTCGTGAAGAGGGAGGTAGGGCCTGTTTGCAAAGCACCCTGGTGTGTGCCCTAGAACTTCTTTTTCCCAGCCTTCTTGCTATACTGTGTGACCTTGTACAAGACTTTCTTTCTCCTAAAGGACACATTTGAGATTTGACACAATTTTCGTAACATTTTGACTAAATAGGCTAAACATAAATGGAAATGCTTGTTACAGTTTTAATGACCAACACTGCATCCCACCTCTACTCCCCAACACACACACACACACACACACACACACACACACACACACACAGCATTTTCTAATACAAATTAAAGAGAAAGATTTCACATTCTACTTAGAAAAGAAACACAGCAAGAGTGAAATATGTAATGCCAGTTAAAGTCAGTATTCTAAAATCAGAGGGCTTGATTCTCAGGACAGATTGCCTTGTCTTACTCTTACGGTAGTTTTCTAAAGACCTTGCACTGAAGTTGGGGAGCATCTGCCAAGGATCTCAGTCAGCCCCTCAATTCCAATCGCTGTCACTATTGGCCACTGGGTGGAGTAGAAGACAGGCTATCAGCTCACAGTCTGATAATCTATTGAGAGGGACTTTGACACCAGAAGGGACTGCCCCACAGAAGAATTAATTCCTGGGGGATCCTCAGCATCAAATTTAGCTCATATTGAGGTCTAAGTGAGGGAGGACTTGTTAGCAAGTAAATGAAGTCTGCTGCTTGGGCGTCGGGCCACTACAAATGGACAGGAGCAGGATGGGGGTGATGGCATGAGGCTTGAGCAGAGGTGGCTCTTCATGGAGGGGTACAAACAAGGAAGGGTGGGGCGGAGAGGGATGGACCAATGAATTGCTGCTATTTGATGTATGTGGGTTTACGTATATGTTTGGTTACTGTAATGGGAGCGATACTGAGGGTGTTTACATCCTAAGGAGAAGGGTCAATGAAGAAAGAGGTTTGAAGATACAGGGAGTAGAGAGGAGCTGCCCATCAGGCCCCAGGATGGGGAAGGGGTGGGCTAACCGCAAACAGGGAAAGGAGACCTCTCCCCTAAGGAGGAAATGGTGAGTGTGATGGCATGGCAATATGCATGCCTGGCCACAGAAGCTGAGTTCTTACCCTATGTCAATAGTTTCTTGAAATCAGGACCTGGTCTTTCCCCAAGGGGAGGCAGTGAGGTAGCTGGGAGGGATTTGAGGTAAAAATATGGACTAGTTGCTGAGAGAACAGGGGAAAGGCTGACCAGGAGGGATTGCCTGATAGCCCAGCGGCCCTCCTGACAGTCAACCTGGGTACAGGTACCCCCAGAGTAGCACCCACAGGTGATCACAGGTGAGAGCAAAATTCCAAAGGACAACAGAAGCCAGAGGAAACTATTCAGTAGAGATGGCAAAGGACTGGAATCAGAAGTCAAGAGGGTTAACTGACCATACAAGACACACATGATCAATTCCAAAGGAAGGCTCAATGGGACCTAGTAAGCCCTGGTGAGACATCAGACACGCTTGATGGCAGGTGGCCCCATGAGTGCTCTACGAAAGGGAGAGACCTAGGCCCAGTATGAGGAAGCATTGTGGAAATGCTTACTGGGCTACAGAAATCCCTGCCTAGAGAATCTCTCTCCCTACTATCCCATGACTTAATCATTAGATTAATATCTATGTTGTTCTGAGATGACTCACTTGACACAGGTACTGACACCCTGTAGCTTATGCAATCAAGGGAGAGATAAGAGCAGCCCAGAAGCAATTAGGGAATGTAGTACCACATCCTGTCATCTGCAGCAGAGCCACATGCCAGGCAGTCGGGGAATGGGGCGGGGACTCAGGCCTAGCTTGGTTCCCTGTGCTAACTTGGGCACATGGCTTAGACTCTGAATGTCAGCTTCCGCATCTGTAAAGGATGAATTTGCCCTAGAGTCTAGATAATTCCTAAGCTGTTCCCTGGTTCTACTTTTTATAATTCCATCATTAATTCTGTTTATAAATTAAATGCCTGATTCCCAAGTCCAAGCATCTCTAGCAACCTAAATCTACCACTAAGCAACAAATGAAATGGAAACATGCAGACTGTTATCCCAACATGGGTGTCATGATTTGCTGTTCATATTGTCAATTATCATCTAGAGAAGTAGCTTTCCCATTTGGGGCTTCCGGAATATAAATTGTAGGAAATTTCAAAAAGCCCTTTACACTTTTTCTTGGAGTGAAAATCTCATCTCTTTTCTCTTGAAATTTCTACACTTCACTGGGGAGCGGGGCGAGATAGGAAATGGGTAGTATTGGAGTGGAGGGGAAACATGGTCCAAATGAATAAATAGTTAAAAAATAACGCCAGTGTGATAGATCAAAAGAAATTATGACTCTTTTCCTTAGCCAAAGGGATAAGCAGTTACTTAGACATTTACTTAAATAATCCCACTCCCTCTTATCACCACCACCACTCTCCTTCAACAGATGGGGTGGGGAGTTGTGGAAGGACAACCCTACAGCTGGATAAACCATTCCACCCTGCCCACTAGGAAGCATCCATAGCCTATAATCTAATCAGATATTCCAAGGGCCTGGCTGTGGTAAAATGTAAGGGGAACTTATAGTGGAGGTCTCTCCATGTCAGTATCTAGAAGAATCCAAGAGTACTGGACTAAACTTGTCCAAATCTACTTCATTTCTCTGCATCGATTTATTTCCCTCAACACCTGCCATGTTCTTTCTCACACCCTCCTTTTCCTGCTCCATTTTTACAAAGAATGATCCTGTTTCTTTGTCTCTACATCCTCGCCCAGTATAAAGCGGCTTCCTGCTACCACTCTTCCGGCTTCTCCTGTTCTCTCTTTTACCACCCAAACTGGAGATATAGTGCTCAGTGAGAGAAGTATGGCCCCTGCCTTCATCCCACTGGCAATTTAATAGGGAAAGCAGCCATTTCCTTTACAACCCATCCTCTTGTTATTTTTTTTTACCTATCAATGTTACTCCCTCACCACTGACTAGCCACTGCCCTCTTATCTCCCTTGCAACCACATACTCATCTTTCCAGTGGAAGCTTGGATTATACTCCTCTGTGAAACCTTTTTCTACTCCCCTCAGTAAATTTAAGTGCTTCTTTTCTCCTATGTTCCCACAGCACTTAGTACATAATCAACCTCTTACTGGTAGGGGGTGAGTGATTGGGTGGGTAGGTGGCTGGGTGGGTTGGTTGGTTGGTTGGCTGGTTGGTTGGTTTTTGCACTTGTATTCACTAAGATGGCAAATTCTTTGACAGAAGAAACTAAGTCTCTTCTCTCTGTAGCTCCAGTGCCCAGAGGAGCATGTACCTAGCATTGAACTAATAAAAGTACGTTACCTAGTCCATTTCTCAGATACTAATACTCCATCCATTCAGCCTTTCACATTACAAACCTCAGGGCTATCTTTGTTCGGTTCATCCTTTTCTCTCTTCCCCTACTCCATCAAACTCTTGACATCTACCTCTGAAACTGATTCTCTGCTCTGCCCTCCAACCCCATAGTCACAGCTCATAGCAGTCCTTGTCTCTTCTCACCTGGACTATAGCAATAACCTGCTCACCACTTTTGGTCCTCTCATCCCCGAATGATCTTTCAAATTGTTGCAAAAATGCTTTTCTAAAACACTTTTTAATTTCTCTATTCAACAGGTAAAGTCTTAACTCCTTAGCACTGTTCCAACTCTCCAGTCCCATGTCCTACCTCTCCTCTATGACTTACCTACCCCAACCAGCCAACTATTTATCTTACACTCAAGTCACATTAAACTAGTACATTCCGTGCTATTCACCCTACCTGGAACCCCACCACCAGTTTGTCTCTCACACACACATATTCATGCATCCACACAAATACCCTTTCTTTGAAAATTCCTATTATGGATAGAGGTTCATCTCAAATGTCAACTCTCTGAAGCTTTTCCTGAGTTTGGCGGAATTCATTTATTTCTCTCACACTGCATCCACATTTCTTTGTTCATACTCGTAATTAAAATTCATGTGCTGAATTTTAATTCTGTCTACACAGCTGTGTCCCCTACAATATTGTAAACTTGTTTATGCCCAAGATATACCTTATTTATCTTTGAAATGCACACAAGCCATATAGTACTAACATATAGAAAGTTCTTAAATGTTTTCAATACTGCTAAAGATGATTGTGGAGTATACACGCCTGGAAATATTTCGAGAAAAACACAAAACATTTAACCCAAATACCATGGGCAGTCACTGGTCCACAGGCAGAGGACTAGACTAGATAAACCCTCAAGGACCCTCTCAGTTCTAGTCTGATTCTCATACTTACTGAGCACCTACAATAGGCCAATCAGTGTGCTAGGTGATTTTTAAAAATTGATCATCTTATTTATTTCACACAACAGACCTGTAAGGTAGGCAAATTTTTCCCTTTTCAGTGAAACCCAAAAAGAAGGGACTTGCCCAAGTTCCTGCAGCCAGCCAGCAGCAGAGCCCTCTACTGACATGCAATTCAAAGATAAGCACACACGACTGGAAGTGAGCCTTCTTTAGGCGCTGAAGCACAGCAACACCCCACTGGCCCTAACAAAGGAGAAAGAGCAATTGAAGGATAATAAATGAACAAACAGAAATCAAATGATTTTCCCTATAGCCTAAGTGAGTCCTGGTCTCTGTTGAGACTGAGCCACAAAAAGTGCAAATGCTTAATAAAAACCAATAAGAATCCAATCTTTATTACAACTGCAGCTGGAAATATCCCCTGCAGGAAGCAGAAAGATTTCAGAGGCAATGAAGAAAACTCTAATTAGTCCCGTACATCACACTTTACTCGAAAGAATCCAAAACAAAACTCTAGATGGCATCCCTTTAAATGGTCCAGTGATTCATTAGTTACTCCGCTTTGAAATAGCTGCCAACTCAGCTGTCTGCTGCCTCCTTTCCAGCGCTGGCCTCAGTGGCCTCCGGGCAGGTGCTCGTCACCCCCATGGCTTTCATCCTCTGATATTTATAGTAGAGCCTAATCTCAATTCCCTGAGCCTACCAGGTTTCTCTCCTACCAGATCATTGCTCACACTGTGTTCTCAGCCTCCGGTGACCTTTCCCGGCCTCTCAAAAATATACATTCAATAGCCAAAGGTATAACGATTTAAGAAATGTAATAAATAATTATAGTTTTGGGTTATAACCTAAAGTATAAAATAAATGTCCATGAGTCTATACTGATATAAACGATTGAATAAATAAAAGCAAGATTGACATTCCTTACCAAAAAAATTCCAATTAATAAATGTCACGGAATGGGGGAAGGAGAAAAATCACCATTGTAACACCACAGTAACAATTGCTACAGGAACGATCCATTGATGAATATTACAATCGGTGGGGAAAATGTTCAGGAAAAAGAGAATATTTGCAAAGCCTCAGAAAACCTCCCCCAACTTTACTAGTGACTGTACCCACAGATTCTTTGACAGACCTCCCTCCAACAGGTAAAGCTCAAGTGCCCAT
Organism: Rousettus aegyptiacus; assembly: GCF_014176215.1. Classification (NCBI taxonomy): domain Eukaryota; kingdom Metazoa; phylum Chordata; class Mammalia; order Chiroptera; family Pteropodidae; genus Rousettus; species Rousettus aegyptiacus. The sequence goes on from NW_023416306.1 coordinate 98,944,370, forward strand.
CCCTGAATGTCTTAGTGACTTGCTACTAAGGAATAGAGCATTGAACGGGAAAAACAGTAGCTTTACCAGCAGCCCCACCTTAACCATGTGATCAAAGTTAAAATCACCGACAATCAGTAGTGCAGATATTGTGAGTGATTTGATGTGAGGAGAAGAGCACAATACTTCTGCAGTATTCTCCCCCAAATCTATAACCCCAATTTATACAGGAGAAAATACCAGACATACTGAAATTGAGGGATATTTAAAAAAAAAAAAATACCTGACCACTAGTCTTCAAAACTATCAAAGCCATAAAAGATAAGGAAAGACTGGAGGAGACTAAAAAGATGTGATGACTAAATGCAATGTGGGATCCTGGGCTGAATTCTAAAACAGAATATGGGCATAATGGAAAAGTAGGAAAATGTAGGAGGAAAAAGTCTATAGTTTAGTTAATAATCATGTATCAACACTAATTTCTTAGTGTTGATAAATACATCACGGTTATGCCACACGTTAACATGAGAGGAAGCTGGGTAAAAGGTCTATGGAGACATTCTGTATTATCTCTGCAACTCTTCTATAAATCTAAAATTACTTCAAAATAAAAAGCTTTTAGAAGTATTCTTTTTCTTTTTCTGCTCCTTATGTGTATTTTATACTTCTATTTATCTAAAATGAGCATGTTTCCCCGAAAAATCAGGAACAAACAGAAAGATGTTCACATTTAAAGAGCAGCTTCTTGGAGAAGGCTCCCCTCAAGAGGGTAACATGCTGCTTACGCTGTACTCCCTCGGGATTTTGTCTATTCAGAAACTCTGGTGTAGCACTTAGTTCATCCTACTTTATCTTTAGTTGTTATGTGTCTCTCTTTTTGGCAGCTCTTTAAAAGAGGCAAAGGCTCTTAATCCCACCCAGCATTTAGAATCCAATGACTGTCAGCTGAGTTACTGTCACAGAAGGAAGCCTCTATCCAGCCAAGGCCAGTCCCTGAGCAAACTCTGGTTTCGGGGCCACCCTGTTAGCTGCTGTTTCTCTAGACCTCCCAGGAACCCAGGGTCTCACTAGGTGTCTGCTCTGATGCAACCTATACCAGCGCTCTGAGGCCAGTCAGTTCCATGATAATTCAAATCTCTACCATCTCTGATCACCAATGAAAATACAGCCTGTGTGGTCATTGATCCTTACCCAGAGGGCTTCACATACTGGTCTAGACATCTCATCTGGCCCACACACCACAGCTTTTCTCCTTTCCTACGGTACCCACTTATCACTCCAGTTCTAAAGTAAGCTCATCCACAACCTGTACTTATCCTCAGAATATTACATCCACCTACCAGCTTTATTGGGATCATGGCTCTCCCGCTGAGAGGTTAAAAACCAGAATACACCTAGAGTAAACTGCTATGGCTCACTGCATATGTGCCCACTCACCCAACATGCAAGTTAGAGACCAAACCTACAGGCGAAAAACAAAAGAAACAAAGCATATCCAAATCTCCTAGATCCAAAACTTCATTCTTTATAATAAAATAAGCAAGGAACCATTTTTATTCACAGAACAAATAGTTTCCCGGCTTCTTACGGTTGAGCATCAACTGCAGGTTTGCACGAGAACAGGGATTCCAAGTTCTGGACCGAGGAAGTGTCAGTGGCAAAGACCAAATGCTGACCTCCACTTTTGGTGCTTTATCATAAACCTAACATTTGTACTTGGAAATCTGTCCCAGAGTTCTAATGCAGGGAGCTGAGAACTGAAGAAGTGCCCTTTTGGAGCCATAGCTAATGCTAGTGGTGTTTCAGAACCCTTGAAGCTATACTTTTCAAGCCAGATAAGCAACAGCCTGAACACAGTGCTCTTTGGTGCCCTGTTCCAAGAGACAATTGTCTGAATGTGACCTGAGAGTCACTTGGACGTGCCCAAAGTTAGCTTCTTCTCCTGTTCAATAAAGTGCAACTGATACTTTTTGTTTCTCATCTGCAAACATTCACCATCTTTTGAACAGTAAGTAACTGATAGCGAAACCGCACACAAGGAGAGAATGCTAAATATGACCCTAGAGCTAAGGCAGCCATGCATGCCACAATGTACGTTACATATTACACAAAGGCACCACTTCTGGGAGTGGAGGGCCTTCACATCACAGAATCACAGGTTTACATATTTACTAGTGTGGTTTTCCAGTAGAGAGCAGGAAAGCACTCTGTTCTAATAAAATGAGTTAATAATGACAATTTCCTAAAGGTGAAAATAAAGCGTTTTGAGGAGGAATGTCTTTTTCTAATTTGCGTAAAGGTGCCATGTGGGCTAGTGGCAGCCACAATTTTATTGCATGCTGTAAGACTGCTTTCTATTTGTCCCTGAATTCTTAAACATCAATCCATAGTAAAAGCCCACAAGTATTCTTCACTTTTTGGCTATTTCTCTAAATTTCCACTTGAAGTGAATCTAACTTCATCTCAGATAAACATTTCTAGATATGGAGGAAAAAACAATTTCAGACAAAATAAAAATAATATCTAGTTAAAACTATTTTAAAACAGACATGTCTGGCTGAGCTTTTAGGTATTGAAGCTTTTAAAACGTCTACAATTTTGTTTTCCCTGTACTACAATAATTCCTTGACCTAGTTTCTCCACTAAAGTGGTCCAATTATGTTACACGATGAGGCTAAAATTTTGTCCTAAATTTATAATGGAAGAGACTAATTAGTTTGCTTTCATCCCCTAAAACAAACTACTCTCTCTGTGAATCACATTTTTTTAATGACACTAAATATGACAACAAATATCTGCTGGGAACAATGATTATATGGTAAGAACTCCTACAGTGCTGGGAGGTTGAAATACAAAAAAGAATAAAATGTAGTTCTTTTCCTCAAGAACTTCATATTTCAGTGGAAAAGATAACTATGTAGATACATGATTGCAATTCATGTACTCTGAACTAGTATAGTAATGTGAACTTTACTAGAGACATACATTAGGTTCAAGAATGAAAGGAGGAGGGAGGGGTCAACTATGTGTGAGGCATCAAAGAAGCTTTGAAAATTTGTATCAGTTTTGGTTCTTTGGATATAAGCATCAGAACCAACTACCATCTGATGTAAGCAAAAAAAAAAAAAAAATGTACTGAAGGAACATGAGGCTGATTATAGGATCCAAGGAAAAATGAAAAATTCATCCACAGAAAGACAGGAAAAGAGAATGCTTAAGGGGATGAGGGTAGCCAGAAGGAAACACCACCATCCACCATTCTCCTGACCTGCTTGTCTGCTTGGTTAGACTTGAGGTCTTGTGCCCACTCCCATTGGCTAGGAGAGAGCAGGGCACCTGAACTGACAGTTAACCCAAGATCCACAGGGGAGGGCAGCTCCCAAGATGGCACATTCATGCCAGAAGGGGAAAAAATGCAAGGCAGGCAAAAGCAGATGTCCACCTCAAGGGGTCTCACTGGCAACCTGAGTGAGAGCATAGAATCCAGATTGCTTTAGGCTAAGAGCTGACATGAAGTGAAGCGGGGTATCTTACTCTGTTAAAAAGCTTGGCTGTGAGGAAAGAGAGATGAACAATAGTAATAAATAAAAGGCAAGATCAGGGGAGGAGTTTTTGGTTCTTGCTTTTTTTTTTTCTTTCTTTTGTAACCTAGAGGAGATTGGAGCATATTTATAGATAGAGGAAGGAGTCAGAGCAACAGGAGAAATTTAAGATCTAGGCAAGCCCTTGAAGATGGATTTAATCTGAACAGAAAGCTACTATTGTCATTTACTGTGCCAAGTACTTATTGTACCAAACACCATGCTACACAGACTTCACCTGCAGTATCTTCTAATACTACCAAGTTGGTACTATAATTATTATGTTCATTTTGCAGAATGGGGAATTGACTATTAGAACATTTTAAATAAACTGTCCAAGGTCATACAGCTGCAGCAGCAGAGGAGGGAATAGGTATGCTTGTTCCTGACGCCAAAACTCATGCTTTTAACAATATTTGCCTCTTCCTGTAAAACTCGAAGGAAGTAGCTAAAGAAGAGTGTACCAACTTATAGATTTGTATCAGGGAGGTAGGACATGGAAGAGATACCTTTCATTTGCTTTACTTCTCTCTGCAGAGATATACCAGCCATTGAGAAACGAGAGGAAGGTTGCGAATGGCACAGTGAAGCTGACCAGTGAAGGATTGTTACGATGTAGGCTGATAATGGGCAAGAACTGGCTATGATGTGAGAAATGGCCTAAGGAACATGCTGAAGACCCCCCTACACACACACACACACACACACACACACACACACACACACACACGCACAGAGTATAGAGAATAAAGAATTGAAGACTTTTAGGACTTTACATGGGAGCCATGACAGTAATGGCAACTGGCACATATTAGGAATGCCCTTAGGGTATGATCGGAACACCCAAAACCACAGGCATCAGCCCCCATCTCTAGGGGCTGATAAGCATGAGGATCTCACCTGGTAAGGTCCACTTAAACGGAACACCTTAGGCAGATGATGCTCAAGCCTGACCCCATAGCATCACGGAAGAGTGTCCTGAGAGCTGAAGACTCTGACCTTCTGCCTGTCATAGCTACTGTGGGACCAACACACAGCTATAGTTGCTGCCAATCAACAGAGCTCACATTGACAATGCTAAGGACTTCCATTCCATTGCTATGTCACATAAGACCCTGTACTTCCTCTCTCTATGTGTTGCGTGTTGCCCTGCATGGGTACCTGATTGGTTTATCTGAAAAGGTTCTACTCAATAAATCTGGCATTGTGGAAAGACACAAATGTGTTCAAGGCTATCGTTGCTTTGGTAGCTGCTTTGCTTGCTCACAATTACACACACACACACACACACACACACACACACACACGGTCCCCCAGGGTTGCACAGAAATAAGTACCCACAGACAGGTTACTCTACAGCTTCTACACCTGGGCTACTTAGTGGGGGTGGGAGGTTGTACAACATGATACTTAAGACAAACCAAGGCTCAAGTCTCAGCTCCACTGCATTACAAGGGGCTGAAAATAAAGAAAACCTTATTCAGATGAGTAATTTCTCTGGCTCAGAGCTCAGATAATCAGAGGTTATTATTCTTATCCTACTTGAACCAGTTTCTATTATTAACAACTTCAGTTAGTATCCATTTACAAAGTTATGACCTAAATGTAGTCAACTAGTAATATCTTTCCTACTTTATATTCTTTAATGATTAATAACTTTCTTTTCTTAATCTTTGTTTCCTAAAAATCTATGATTACCAAATACTATTTTTAGAGCATATTAGGTAACAATCTTGGACAATATGACAAAAATTTAGAAATGGCTAAGAACTAGCTATGTAAAGTATATCTAAAAAGCTTAAAGATTAAGATGGAGAATCGAAAGCTAGTCTGCTGTGGAAGCAATGCTGTAATAAATATTCTCATTTAAAAATCACCTGGAAAATCATTACATTTTTGTCTTGAAACCAATTCTATAATTTACTGTTCAGTAGAGAAAAAATATGTCACAGGACAAAATGAAAGCAAGATTCCAGTTATACATTTTTAAAGTATGTATATATATCATAGAAAATGTCTGGGAAAATTTAGACCAAATTGTTAATGAAGTGAGCTTAGAGGGCCTACTCAGAGAAGAGGAGAATTTTCATTATTTATTTTCTACAATACTCTGATTTTTAAAAAATAAGCCAGTATTACTTTTTTTAACTTTCAACTATTTTCTTTATTTATTCATTAATTTATCTATTTTAATAAACTTTTTATTTTAGAATACTCTTAGATTTACAGAAAAGCTGTGAAGATAGTACAGAAAGTTCCCACAATACCCCCATTGTTTCCTCCATTGTTCGCATCTCCTATATCAAGGTACATGTGTAAAAACTATAAAGCTGAACTTGGTACATTACTATTAATTAAAATCCAGACATTATTTGAATTTTATCAGTTCTTCCATTAATATCCTCTTTATTCCAAGACCTAGTCTAGAGTACCACACATCCTTTAGTTTTATTTCCTTCATCTCCTCTGATCTGTAGCAGTTTCGTAGGCTTTCCTTGTTTCATGACCTTGACAGTCTTGAGAAACACAGGCCAGCTATTCTGTAGAATGTTCCCAAATTGGGGTTTGTCTTATGTTTCTCTCATGATTAGAATGGGGTTGTAGAAAGATAGAGATAAAATGACTTTACCATGACATTCTATTGGGGTATATGACATTGCTGATGACATTAACTTTCACCACTCATTTAACGTGGTGTTTTCCAGAATTCACCACTGTAAATGTACTATTTTTTCCCCTTCCATACTCTGTTTCTCGGAAGTAAGTCACTAAACCTAACCCGCCCTCATGGGGGGCTCAGAGAGGTGGGTTAAGCTCTTACACCTAGAGATTGGAGTACTTATACGTATTATTTGAAATTCCTCTACAAAAAAAGATTTGTCTCTTCCCCTCTATTTATTTATTCAGTCACTTATTTATGTTAATATGTACTCATGTATGTTTGTTTATTTATGCTTTGGACTATAATTCAATATTACATTATTTATTTTATTGCTCAAATTGTTTCAAATTTAGCCATTAAAAGCTCTTTCTACTTGGCTCCTGTGTGGCTTTGTTATGCCCCGCCCTTTCGTTTTCTGATCACTTCCTTATTTCCTCACACTAAAAGATGTTCATACTTATCTTAAATTTTCTCCTCCCCTAGTCCTACAATTAGCCATTTCTCCAAAGAGTTCTAATTCCTTTTATTGGATAATAGTGTTTAGAAACCAATATCTGAGCACTGTGTATGTCCCTTCAACTACTTTTTAATAATTTGTTGAAGATTTAATTACTAAGTACTTCTTAACATAGAGCCTGACATAGAGTAAGTGCTCAGTAAATGGAAGAAAGTCATTATTATTGTTGTTATGCACAGTTTTAGTAAATACAGAACTTCCAAATCCTAAAATTGTATCCCATTAGTGATTATTTCAAGCTTTGATAGGTCCACAAATCTTTCTATGTTTCTGAGGCTCAGGACCATGTAAGGCCAAGAAATAGACATTCTTCCACCCCTGACCCAGGATTCTGCATTCTCTCTCTGGCCATAAAATATTTTTCCTCCTTTCTTAGCACCTACACAAGGCCATAAAATCAAAGAACTTCTGTGGAAAAAGATATCCTTGATTGTTAAGTTTTTAAGTTTAAATAAAACATTTGAAGGGCATTTAGAAATAATCTCTCCCATATACAAGTCAAACCACTTTGGATCTATAAGGAGCAGTTTTAAATTCCTGCCCAAAATAGCTATTGTTTTGAAATACTGCAATGTCATTGTTACGGAAATAACTACTGTCCAATAGATCTGTAAATTCCTTTCAAACAATTCCTGTTGTGTCAAACACCAACGTCATTGTTCTTATTGAGTAATAGGTACTAGAGACTTCCTTTTGTGGACCAGATAACCAACAGCAAGGGTCCTAAAGGGGATGACTTAAACGGGACCTCTATCTCAAGTGCACTGGCTTGTTAGACTAGCTGCCAGGATTCCTCTGGGCATAAGAATTAGAGATCTGTCCTGGGAAGATCTATGAGGAGGACCGTTGGACCAATAGGCAGGCTCAGGACACCAGAATAGGAATGAGTGAAAGATACAGGACCACTCCCACCTTTCAAGGCATTACCTGAGGCCTGCAGAGTTGTTGAGTAGGGAGCACTGTGGATATACCAGAAGCCTCATAGGGTCTAGGGTTAAAACCACTGCCAGAGGAAAGCTACTCAAAAGAACAGATGTTCCTCAATCTGATATAAATCTTCTGAGTTTTTCAGTATCCACATTCTTGTTATGAAATAATCTGGGTTTCTATTTGTTTTCGAATAACTGCTTTTTGCTCTTTGTAGTTCAGAATGTACTGATTTTATTTTTGGTTATTCTTGCTTTGTCTCAGGCCTACATTCTTCTGGGGAAAGCCAGTTGATCCACACTACAGGCTGCAGCTTCTAAAATCCCCTGGTGCCTATCTAGCATATTTCTGGTCTGGCCCACCTCGAACTTTTCATTTTCACTCCCAGTGTGGTCCCACCCAGCTGTCTCCTCTAGGCTCTTAAACTGCTTGTCCTTCATCTTCATCTCACTGTTCAGAGCAGTCCTTGGCCTTGGGTGATGCCCCTTGGGCGCTATGTGGCTTTACACATATGCCCTCTAGGCTCTGGAAAACATATTCCAATTTCCTTGAGGAAAAGAGTTATAAGAACCAAAGCAACCAAAGCCACCTATGGGAATTTAAGCAAAGCCACATAATTCCGATGGGGATTGTCTTTCCTCTCCTCAGGAAGAGGTACAGGAGGGACCAAGTTAGCAGAGGCAGCAGATTTCTTACTTTCTAATGCTGGGATAGTACTATTAACTAAACTTTATTAAGAAGCAGCCAATGAGGAGAAGGCTTCACTCCCAGGAGGCCAGCACTGGAAGTGCATATAGTCAGGTCGATCGGTTTTACAAAGAGAGCATGGGATTTACAGACATTTATGCCTGGGTTCATTTTTTTTTCTTACCAGCTGAGAAACTTTGTACAAATCATAGATCGTAAGCATCAACATAAAATGGTAACCCAATGTTATAAGATCTTTAATTTACTTTTAAATACTTCAGTATCATCTGTGATATATGCGACAATTAATTTAAACTTCATTTCTAGGCAGAGTGAGCTAAAGTGATTATCTGGAATATACAGTCCAAGAATGGTGGGCATGGACCAAACTGTATTATATCAGAAATAGGATTTCTTCTCTCCTATCTTAATCAATAACCATTGCTTTACCATTTAGCAAGCTTAAAGTTAGAAATGGATTTTCTTTGGCAAAATTAAAGGTATTCAAAACGTGTGAGTTAGTTAAAATATTGCAGAAACTTGCAAGAAGAAAGGAGAAGAATTCTCAGATGCGCTGCTTAGTGATGTCTAAAGCTCAATCCCTAAACTGTCCTTGTCTCCAACCACTGGTTTAGAAGAATATCTGATTGCATGATGCTTACTAAAGGATGCAGAATCCTACCTTGAGTAAAGCTTTTACTTAATATACAGTTGGAGCACCTAATAGGAAATAGAGCTGGGTCTTCATCAAACCTACCAAACAGATAGTATGAAATATTTTGTGCCAACTTTGTTCATGAATGCTAGTCTAATAAATATCTGTATATGTGGTAAATTTTGGTCTGAGGCTTGCATTCATTATAGCTTGAAAACAAGGCTGTGGAAGAAGAGCTATCACCACCTCAAACTACTCAGGTGGCTATTATGACTTCCAAAATGAACCTGAAAATTAGGTGTGACCAAATTGGCTTAAAGAAATTCTCAATTTTCATACTCTATAGAGTTGTTGAGGAGTTACATGTGAAAAACTAATGGTAAATTCTAAAATCCAATACAAACACAATGTCTCATATATATTTTCATTCATATAACTCAAGTTTCCTCAGGGCTCACCAGCCCAGAGGTACAAATGAAGTGACATCATTGGTAATAATCTTACATTTTTCTTTCACCTTTCTTCCGCTCTTACCTGCCTCACCAGAGTCAGCTATCTAAAAAAGAGGGCCCTGCGTAGAATTTCATAGTTTCAGCATGGGTCTCATGTGTGCACATACTCATTACAGTGTGGGCAGGAAGAGCTGCCCACACTCTTTACAGCACTTTCCAGGAAGAGCGGCTTTTTCCTGGTACCAGCAGGCCCCTCCCACTAACGCTTCAGAGCAGGTGTTGCAGGGTAGGGGCTCACTCCATGGAAGATGCAAGACAAATATTTGGGCATGTGAAGAAAATATTTGGGTTTTTGTTTCATCGTTTTTAATTTTTGCTTTTGAGTATGTTTTCTGAAATACATAATTATTAATACAAGAGAGGACTTAGACATTTTATAACAGATTAGGATATCAATCAAAAGAATTTGGAAGCCTCTGGTTAGAGCATCCATGGGGAAAACACACCTTTCTCCCTCTTGTACAATATAGTCTACTGAAGGCTGCTAAAGAAATGGTCTTGTGCTCAGATGACGTACAGATTCTTTAGTGTAATAACTTGTATGTGCAGCCCACTTGCCCCTCCCCAGCTTTTACAGGACTCAGCCATGAGTCTAGTGGGTGACAGAGAGAACACCTCCTTGTGACGCATATCATGCTGGCTCAGAATCACTCCACCTCTCTTAGGATGAGTTCTCTCCAGAAACCTTCTGATCCTGGTGCCAGTACACGGTCTACCGCTGGGACAGATGACCAACTCAACATAGACACAGGGCAGACATGTCTGGAGCTCAGTGACGGAGGCCATTCAAGCTGAGAGGCGCAAGACTACACCACAGCAGACAATGTTAGGAATAGTAATCTTCATTGCTAAATAACATAATCATTTCCAAGACAAAACTTTACCTATACTGGAAAAACTCCTCTAGGCAATTTTGTCCCCTGAGAGTAGATACATAATCCCTATGTCTGCTTACATACTCAACACCTTTGGGGAAAATGTTAAGTTACCTATACAGAGTATTTTAATATCTGACTCTACAACAGATTGTGTGAACTGATTCTGCATTAAAGAAGTAAATACACATTTTAAGATGTGGAATTTCCCTTGACAAGACAATGAGAGTTTTAACGGTAAGTTTTATTATTTGCTGGGCCTAAAACAATTTTCTGTGGAAATATTTTCCCTAAATTAGAAAGGAAGCGTAAGGAAAATAAAATTTGATATACAAATACTGGCCACGTGATGTGGTTATTCCTGTCCAATTTAGGAAAGAAGCAGCGTAGTTGGTCAAGATGCTGGAGCAAGATTAATGTGACCACTGAATCCCACGGGCCTGGTATTGAAACAGAAATTCTCCTAACATAAGGCCAGGCAGTGAGGCTGGCCACCAGTTAGTCCTCCTTTTACACTGTGAATAGCCCCAGCCTCCACCGACCATTCCTGAGAATTTCTTGGACCCTAGGCACTGTGCTAGGTGCCTTAGACACGTTGTGTCTAAACCACGCGGTGCTTGGCAAGACAGGCATTATGAAGAAAAGCAGAGCCCAGAAAGGTGTGGCAACTTTCCCTAGGCAAGTAGCTAGTCTGTGACTGGGATTAGAACTCAAAAGATCTAGCTGACCCCAAGCCCAGCTCAGCAACATGCCACCTGCCTTCCTCATGGGAACTGGTTGTCTGAATCCTTCAAGGGGAAAAAAAGTCGCTGTTTTGGTCTCTTGCGAACCTTACTGTGAATAATGCCAGTGTTGTGAGCTGCAGAGTTAAAACTGGCTCTTGTCCATTGGACTTAATTCAACAGACATATAAGAATCATGCCTGCAAAAAAAAAAAAATGCATTCTGGAGCTGCAATCAGCAATATGCAATCCTCTTGAGTCAGGATATAGTAACTTTATACGTCAATTTTTGGAACTCTCTAATCAGATAAACTCTTATTTCAAAGGGAGGAAAAATAAACTTTTCATCTAGGATAGCACATCTCTTGTTCATTAGAGTCCCCGTCCAGTGCTCACATCGTGCATTCCCTTCCCCTCTTCACCACAGCACACTGGCCACACTGGACACCTGACATTGTCCCAGACACAGGCTGCAACAGAGCTGGAAAAGGTTCAGAGCACAACTAGAACAACCATGGAGACGTAAGGGCCTTCCATGAGAAAATGTCTAATAATATCAGATACATGGTTTAGAAAAAGCCAAGAGGTGGGGGAGTGTGACCTAAATCTATGTTACACAATAAAAAATTATCTGGAGTGGTTTTCACCAAATGCCAAAGAGTTAGAAACTCTACAGGACTTGGCAACTCATGAGTCATCAGCAGCACGTGGCTACAGGAGAAGCTATCGACAAGCACAAGATTAGAGAAAAGACGGACAGTTTAAGATTTGTCCCTTCCAGTCTGGGACAAGACTCATGGCTTCACAGGAGTTATTTTATACTACATAAAACATTAAACTTGTTTACCTAGCAGGTACTAAACATATAGAACATTTTGAACATTTAACCTCTATGACTTATTTTAGCTCAAAAAATTCTATGGAATAAAATTTAAAACCTATTTGTTATAAATACATACAATTTAAAAGTCCATAGTTCTCATAAAAGAAGTTTGTTACTAGTACTCAAAAAACAAATACAAAAAAAGGAGAACTGCTGAAGCAAATTTGTGGATGCCAAATGAATTATGAAACTATTGCTCCAGAGACAGTTACTTGACAACACGAAGGACAACCTTCCTGTTCTCCCCCAAAAATGTCCCTCGGGAATCTTTTCAATGGCCGACACTGCCCTAGATGGTAGAACTCCCCTTCCTAAGAATCTGCTTCTTCTTGTGACCATTTCTCATTTAATCTACTTAGGTCCACGTGTTTAGTAGGTAAACAATTAGATATTTATGGCTGAGGGAGTGCTCTGATGGTTACTAGTAATAATATCATGACCAGTGACTGAGTGGGAAGCTTGTATCAGGCACCATTCTGGGAGCCATGGCATTCTTCTCAGCAAGGCTGTGAGGCAGGCATCAGCATGTCCATTTTACAAACAAGGAAACTGACGCTCAGCAAAGTTAGCAACTTACCCAAGGCACATTGTTGGTAGCAGGAAAGCAGAATTTAATCCCAGATCTGTCTTTCACCAAAGGCTCACTGTGCTCCTTGCACTACTTCACTAACTCATTTAAGAACTGACTTTCGTCACTGAATCATGAAAATAGTAAAGACTAATGTTATTATGATTATTAGCAAATTATTGGGTTGAATCACATGAAACTGCCAGTATTTGGCCACTTTTGACTTACAAAAAAATGAGAATTCCATATGTTTTGACCTTATAAAAGCGCAGACACTGGTATTTTTTATGAATGTCTGGAGCAGTAATGTGAATTTCTAAAGAGATTCCATACTCAATAGAACGTGTAGAAGAGAACCAAGTATTTCACTCAGCTCATTAACAAAATATATTTTTTTATGGATAAAAAGAGAAAGAAAAATAGAAAATACATGAATTTGGAAGATAAGGAAACTATTTGAAAGTTTGTTGTGAAAGACAATGATTTGTTAGTTTAAGTGAAACCTTATGCATTAACTACAGTTTAACTACCAGGAGTACTGTGAAGCACAAGCTAATGAAAAGCACAGTGCGAAATTTAAATAGTTATAAGTTAAAACGTTTTCATCTACATGAGGGCAGTAAGCAAATTTAAAATATTCTATGGAACATCATTTTAGAAAAATCTCAAGGCTGATCAACTGAAAGATATGGAGAACTCAGTGAGACAGAAAATATTAGAGCTAAATAGAAACAAAAATCGTTTAAATTTAACCCTTTTGTTTTATTGTAAAAGAAACTAAAGTTCAGGAACATTATGTCAGGAGGTAGTAAAACTCAATTTTTAACTTCCAGTCTAGGGCTCTTTAAAAGGTCAGAATAACATGCTATCTGAACACAATAATGCCCTTGTGTATTGCAAAAGCCACAGGATGTACTGCAGATGTAAGAAAATTTTTATGAGGGATAATTTTTATCTTGTAGCATGATGAGGTTGCTAAAAGTAAATACACTAAATATGTTTCATAATCATAAAATAAAAATGCTGTGAGTTTTTAAATTTAATGGCATTACATTTTCTTACTCAGCCTGTTATTTTTATTTTTTATGGTATAACCAGAACACTGCCTTCTCCCAGGATGTTTTTCTAACTGCTTTTGGATATTGTTCTGCCTTTTAAAAGAGAAAGACAAAAGTAGGATGCTGTCAAATGGTTTGAATTTCAGGAAAAAAAAAATCTCACACCTGCTCACTGAGAAATACTCAGTTCAAAAGCATGACATTTAGAATATGTCTTTGGTACAAAATTCAGCTATAAATATCTACTGCTAAAATATAGTTTGCCTCTACTTCAAAATATATAGCAGAAATCAACTAGCTCAATCATTTCCTCCATTTATGAGACTGTATGTTCTTCCGGCCAAACAACTGTATTGTCGTATGCCTGTGCTTTGCTTTTCTTCTCATTATAGCATGTTTAATAGCAATAGGGAAGAGCTGACTGCAATGGCTTGTCATTCCCCCTATCTGGTGCTTTCCTTGAAGATTCTTTCAAAATCTGAGATTTACAGCTAAGATTCAAGGTTTAAAGAAGAATAAATAAATAAATTTTCCGGAAGGAGTCTCAAATTCACTAAAGAAATGGAAAGAAAGAGACAATCACCAACCAGCAGAAGAAGCAGTGCATCTTTCAAATGACCTGTGGAAACCCATCTTCCTCATGGAAGCTCCATAGAGAGGAGGAACCCATCAGAGCTGCCCGGACAGTACACCTGCTTTCAGTGGAAGAATTTAGAATAATTGGATGGTGCTTGATGCCCTAACCATCAGCCACAAGGGCTTCTTGGCATGCTATCTGAAATAGCAAGAATCACTCAGGGTGTTTAGAACCTTGAAAAGCAGCATTGCAAAAGAGAATTCATTTTCTGCATAACTGAAAACAATCGTGTTTCCTTCCATATTATAGGGTTATGTGAATTTATTCATTTTCACAACAAATATTTATGGAGCAGCTACTATATGCCTGGCACTATTCTAGGAGCTAAGGAAATGTCAATGAACAAAACAGACAAAAATCTCTGCCCTCATGCAACTTTCTTTAACTTGGGAAGACAAACAATAAGTAGGTAAAATGTGTAGTTTGCTGATAGTGATAAGCGCTATGGAGAAAAATTAAGCAAGAAAAAGAAATTAGATAAGGTAATATATGTGCCTAGCACAGTATAAGCATTTAAAATATATTAAAGGTTTTTCTTTCCATTGATGAAAGCTCCAAAAATTATATACTTGGTTTCTGGATTGGATTTGAGAAGAAATTACATTTCTTCTTGGGGGAGTAATATTCTTATCCCGCTACTTCTGAGTAGTGAAATGATAATAACTTTTATTTATCAAATGCCACCTTTGTGCCAATAACTTTACATAAAAATATGGCGTTTCAACCTGCAAAATGGATATTTTCCTCATTTTATGGATGAGGAAAATGACACTCGAAGAAACTCAAGATGACAGATCTAATAATTTTGTGTTAGAGCTAGGGTTCAAAGGTAAGTACAATTACCTCCAAAATCCACCCTGCCAGGCTAAGAGGCAGAGGACCAAGAAAATGGTAATATAACCAGCTTAAGATGAGACATGTTTCTCCACATTATTTTTAACTAACAGTGTTTTTCTTTTTGTTCTTTGCTCCAGTTAGCATTATAAGGTTTATTTTCTGTGAAGGGGAATAAACCCATGTGTTATCTTAATTTTTTTTATTATTCTTTAAGAAAATAACAAAAATCATAGTCTCTGGCATGATGTTTTTCTCTGGTTCTTGGATGCTAAATCTTAACACCATTCTTATGTAAATACCACATATGCTTCGATACCCAAACAAGGAGTAGCAAAATGAGTGCTGTCTACCAGCTTGAGATAAAAACAAATTCTCTTCTAAGATCCTCTAGAACCTCAAATGGTGATAGAAATATTACATTACCAAACCTAAAGTAACTCTTTTCAATCACTTGCACCAAATGAGAGGTTTCCACTTTAGGTTTCAGAATCCTAAGATCCAACAATTTACACATATGTATACAGACTGGTATTCTTGGGGCAGGAGATTAGTGGTGAGGGAGGTGGGCAGGGTGGGTGGTCCCGTGAGAGCAATAGCCATGTCTCCCTTCTTGACTCACTCCATCTCTTGACACCCTAAACCTAAACACCTTTTCAGTTTATTCAGTCAAAATTCAAATGTTTAAAAAGTCATGTTATCAATTATTCCTTACTAAATCAGTGAAAACCATATCTTAATTCGCCAGTATGATTCTTTATGAGTTCTCTAAGGAATCATGCCTGGTTGTGTGGTTGTTTTTATTTTTACCTTTATTTTCAGAAGTGTTCTTTCTCTTCAAGGAACTGCTTCTCTGAGACAGGTATTCCCCTCCAGTATTCTAGAAGCTGCATGCCACTCCCAGTCAAAGAAAGAAACATGCGTCTCTCTGGCACCTTGCTATGCTCCTCACCTTCTCACCACCCCTCCCCTTATTTTTATTTATCTTTAATTGAAAAACAATGTAACAATACTAAATATTTTTTAAAAACTACATTTGCATACCTGTTTTCATTTTTGCATATGGTCTCCTAGAAATAAGGCCCTGCTGCTTTAGTTATTTCTAGTCAATGTCCCACACAGACTGCCTGCAACAGTGACTAATATGAGTTTTAAGGAGTCATTCCTTTTTAATTCACATGAAAACAAAAAACAGGTTAAACACCGTGCAATATTTGAATTAGCCATTAAAAGCTAAATGCGAGTAGATTACTTCACAAGTTAGAGTGTTATTTGATCTTTGAGGGGTTATTTTTAATGTTAATGTATTGGTAATAAACAATGGCAGGGGGATGGGGACCTAGGGGACAGCTAGTAGGAAGGATTATGGTGGCTTCAGAGCTGTCCCAAAAGATGACAGTGATAGGAGATTGGTTGCCGTAGAAACAAACTATGAGCACTAACAACTGAAAAAGCTGAGAGTGAGTGGGAAACAATAATCTTGTGTGGGCCAGAAAAACTAATGAGTTATTTAAGAAAAAAAAAGAAATTAAATGAAGGAATTGAATGAAAAGAGCAGAAGATGAGAGGGCAGCCCCAGATATGTGTGGAGCTCCATCTCAGGGCACCTCCAGAACAAGGGAAGAACTAATCGGGACCTTCCAGAAGCAGAGCCCAGACAATGTGGTGTTAAATCTGTGATAAGCTGTCCAGGTAATACACATGTACACGTCTTTGGTTATCCTAATTTGTAAACTGCACATTCCTTCAGCACATGACTTTGGACATGGTAGACATTTCACACATTTGTTGACTGTTGAATTGTATTGGTGAAATTATCTGAAACAGCTGGTTTTATAGGTTGTACAATGGTGGATATGGTGGGCATTAGGATTGTTTCAGGGTGCAAAGTAAAGCCATGAGTCCTTCCTTGCGTCTTGATCCTTGGAGAAAACTCCATCACCCCACCTCACCCCAGTCTTCTAAGAGATAACAAGAGCCCCTCATGGACTTGTCAGGTCCTTGTTTATGCTCATATAGCATATATATATATATATATATATTACCTTTTTTCTGTATGGCAAGTGCAGTCATTCATATTAATTCTTAAACAATTCCCAGAACATCTGTGGATTAATACAACCAATTCTCACTGTGACATGATGGGCTTTACCTATTGTAAGGTCCAGAACTCTGTCACCAGAATCTCATTACCACAAACAGTAATGGCAGATCTGTACTTATGAACATCTTCTGCATGGCTGGAACTGCCTTGCTGGAAAAGGGTCGATTATAAATATTAACTGTAATTCCCTTTTTAATTAAAAAAAAAATGTGAACTCTTCCCATAGTAATATAACGTCAGATTATAGGCCTCCAGGCTCCTGGAGAGAGTGAATAAAAAAAAAAAATTAAAAAAAAAAAAAGGATCATGCTAAAAAATACCCATGTTGCATAGTTTAAATGAGAGTTAAACAAAGAAGGTGATAAAAGTAATCAAGTAGCAAAACAAAAGGCAGGAGAATTAATATAAACAATGAACCAATAGGATGGTTAGTCAGCTGGTTTGGCAAAGATTTAATTTCTCCCCTGAAAGCACTAGTGGTGACAAATAAGCCTAACTTACCAAATATCTTCAGGTGTAATGTAATATGTCCCCCATTGCCTATAAAAAGAAATGCCACTGAATTATTGTGTATGGTGCTGAATTGCTATGGATGCCTCTAAATTTGCATGGATAGGGTCTTTGTTCTGGACTGCTTTGAAAATGGTCCTTTAGTTTTTTAAAGCTCTACAATTTCCAGAGCAGAAGTCTCAAATTCAAACACCCACAGGGCTCAAGTAGCAGCATTAGGAATAAATGGATGGTAGTAGGAGGAAGGAGACCATTATAAATTGGAGAATACTGCTCCATCAAAGACAGTCAACTCTTGCCAAATGAGCCACATCATCTAATTCTTAACAATAGGCTTGCAATTCAGATTTGTGTGTCAATTTTTTATATCAAAAGGGCCATATGGAACTGGCTACATAATTTTCAGGGTCCTATGTACAATGAAAATGCAGAACTCCTTGATCAAAAATTGTTAAGAATTTCAAGATGGCCATAGCAGAGCATTGAACCAAGTGTGGATCCTACTAAGCAAAGGGTCCCATGGAACTGTGCAGGTTACAAGCCCATGAAGCCTGCCCAGGAGCCATACAATACAAGTTGCAGGTCAGGTTCAGCTCATGAATCATCCAGTTTGAAACTCTGTTCTAAAGGATCCATATTCACTCCCCATTTCCCCTTATGACTCAAAGCATATAGTTGCAAGATGACTGGAAGAGCTGGGAGTGTGCCCAAGAACTGAAGAACAGAATAAAACAGGGCTAGTGGCTTAGAAGGGAAACAAAGTCTCTCCTTTGTCCTCATCAAGTTTTAAACCCAACTGGGGAATTCAGCAGCTGCTGACATATGTGCTTATGGAAAAAAAATCTTGTACCTTATTAATTCAAAATACCTAAAAATCTGTATCTGTGGCCAAAGTCCTATAAAAAGTGACCACGGTGCCCTTAAAAGTCTCCCCATTCATAGCTCACCTACAGATTTGGGCATCCACAATTGCCCTAAAAAAAGGAATAGTCAACCTGCAAGTGATCACCAGTCAGACATACCTTATACATGAGTGAGTATGCACCTGGAAAATTTTATGGAAATTTATGAAAATACAATCATAGTTCTGAATATATTAGTTAATATAATTTAGAGAAATGCTTCCCATTTAAAGTGATGTTGTAAGGCACACTTAGGTGAACAGAGAGGCTGTTCATGGCTGGTGGTGACAGATATACCTGCCCGCATGCCCTACATACTCCCACTGGCACACTGGCTAGGACATTCAATCTAGAGGGCTCTCTGGAAAAACAGTTTCTAAAGGTGAGAAATACCTTGTATAAAAATGAAAAAAAAATCTCTCCTTAACTAATCTGTCATTTAGATTTTATATTTCCATGTCAGGTTTATGTCAACTGAGACAGACATGCACTTTTTGGTTATTACAGTTATATTTTTCAGAATAGCTATATCAACAAAATGCTAGCTGCCATACTGGCTTTATCCACACCCAGAAAAATTCTAATCCAAATGCAAGCAGGAAAAATAAGCTAGTATTCATGTAGTGATTTTTACCTCCAAATGTATATCATATATGCATCTGCACATATACTATGTAGAGATAAGGAGTTTATTTTTTAGCACATAGGAGTAAGTAGAAATCACATTACAGTATCAGAGATAAATTGTTCCACTTCAAATTTACCTGTTTGTTTTTGTCTTCCCCTCTAGAATGTAGTGGGGGAAGAGATTTGCATCTGTCTTATTCACTGCTTTGTTCCCTGACATTGCTTGGCACATAGTAAATACTCAATAAATACTTCTTGAAATGAATTGAATCCATAGGATTAAAAACCGGTTATAATTCACAACGGCAATAGAAGGAAATCAGAGACATACATAGCAGAACCATGAACTTCTCTAAATTCACTGGGTTTTTTTACCCCCTAATTGGGACCTAACTCATGTAGTGACTGTTTTTAGTAACTCTGTTGCTCTCTGATCAGCCTCTCATTCCTGTAGCTCATGCAGACATGAGCTTGGGCCTCCTTGAAGAAGGCTAGGACAAAGGTTAACTTCTTCCCAGAAACTAGAAAAGGCTAATGAGTTCTATGGAATAATATTTCTAAGTATTCACCATACGGGAATCAATATCAGTGTGCTGTCAGTGTGTGCATTAGCCCCACAGTCAAACAAAGAACAGCCCTTAGAGCCCAATAATGATGCTGGGTGTGGATAGCTGGGGATGGGGAACATGATACAGAGATGACTGCATCAGCTCTCTTTAAAAACAAGGCTTCCAGGATATTGCACAAGTCTCTCATTCTTGTACTTCGTCAGAGATGAGGAGCGTTTGGATTCAGCCACTGATACACTCAGCAAAATAACTCTCTTGACCCAAGAAATGAATTCAGAGTACACTTTCCTGGCTATGAGAGAAGTCTTCTCATCTGTCCTTGCCTGGTGGTGCCAGGGAATGTAAATGTCTTAAAGGCAGCAGGGCACTAAATGTGAAGCTGGTAAGACAGGTATAAAAACTTGAATCATTACTGACTCAGTTAAGACTTGCTTTTAGTGTAACTCCATCATGCCCATGCTCATTTGTGTAACATTCCCATTTAGAGATACTGCTAGAAAGATAGGTCAAGCAAGGGTGGCGACAAAAATTGAGCATCAATTCTACATTAGTTAAATCTCACACTCATCCCTACAGTAAAACTGATCTCTGTGTTGTAAATGGGATTTTATTCTACATGCGAAATCTGATTTTCCAATTACAATGAGAAGGGGTGGGGTAAGTGTGTTAGAGTAAAGATGACTGATCTGTATGGTATATACAGTTAAGATGTTATAAAACTAGGATGACTATGAGTAAGCATGAGGGTGTCACAGTCAAATCACATTGGTTTGAAATCCTGGCCCAACCACTTTTTAACTATGTGACTGACTTTAGCCAAATTTGTTAACCTGGCTAAGACTTGGTTTCTGGAAAATGTGAACAATAATACCTAATCCTATAGAGTAAGATTGTTACTCTCTACCTCATAATGTCATTATAAGAACTAAGAAAGATATATGTAATGCTTAGGCTAGTGCCTGATAAATAATAACTGAATAAAGGATAGCTGTGGTTATTATGATTATTATTTTATCACCCCCACCATGGCCTAGTTAAAGAAGAGGTAACTTCTCTGTAATTTTGTAGTTCAGTAAGAAAACTCATAGCCAAAAGCATGGTGGAGGTCAGCTTCTTATGAGGCTTCCATAGTCTAAACTTGGCCACATAGTAAATACGGTCTTGATGATCTTTCATTCATCACAGTGAAACAAAATTCTTTAAATTCTAGGAAATTTCAGTAAAGCACCACTAAATATAGCCATGAAGCAATTATTCCCTTCCCCCATACATACACACATGCTCCATCCACTCCCACCCCCTTGGGGATATATTAAAACTGAGGCAACTGAAAGAGCCTTAGCCAGTAATTAAGACATGCAGCTCACAGGAGAGCAGCACAGGCTGTGGCCCTCAATGAAGAAACCGAGCACCAGGATGACAGCTCTATTACTGGGGCTTTGTTCTCCGGGAGCAAAAAGAACACAAAAGCATAAAGTTGGGAAACTATAACTGCATTCTGAACATTTGCAGAGGCAGGGGGAGATCACAGGCTCGTCTGAACTGGAAGGATATTCCACCAGGTAACTGCGTCAGCCCACACCCACCAGCGCCTTCTCCACTCTCAAAGCATGACTCCACTTTTTTCTAACACTGCCCTTAAGGAATCTGGCTTTTGAGACCTTCCAGTAATTGTACAAATCGCCCATGGTGAAGCAGCTGAGAGCACTGTTAGACGAAAGAAACAAAAATTAAGCAAATAAAAAAAGTCCTTAAAATGCTGCCTTTGGTAATTTTTACTTCTAGCAATTCACATAACTGAACAAGTTTTTTGTCATCGCTTTTCCTTGGAAGTAATACTTTAAAAGAATTCTAGTGGGCACTGAGTGATTTTCTCCAGAATCATAATCCAGCCACTAGATATACTTTCCCTTCCCCCATCACCATCTAGCACTCCTCTCTGTCACCTAAGAGCTTCTGCCTTGGCTGCATTCACACCCAGTAATCCCAGCAGAGCTTTCTGTTCACATTATACGACAAAAAAGCAGGCAATGAACAATTCATGCTCCTAAGTGCTTGCAATAAAGCCAGGCTGAGCTGACCTCCTCCAACCCGTATAGCTGCATGTCAGCCACCTAATCTTCAAGGACTGAAAGCAGCATATGTGTGATATGTATAAACAAACTAATTAAAATCTGAGGTCTTTCAATCCAGTTAGTGTCTAATGGGACCAATATGCTTGACTCTGTACAAAAAAAAAAAAAAAAATCACTCTAAGCTGGCTAGAAGTATTGCCCTTCCTGCTTCTTATATGCATCTCTTTCAATCTCAAAAAACAGACTAAAAGAAGAGGAACTCAGGGTTGCTATTCTTTCCTGTAAGACTTTTCAAATAAAAACTATCAACTCAGCAGCACTAAGCCAAAAGACCACTCCCTGATTCCAAGTGGACATATTGATCAATTGAACTGACATGTGCCTCCTCCTCCCTCCCTTAGTAGCAATCAGCTGCACCAGGGAAATTCATTTCATTTCCCAAAACAAAAAGCAACATACTGCTCCTTATCTGACACTTTCAGACAACATTTTTTTAGGGAAAGAGAAAAAAAAGAAAATCCCCAAAGACAGAGCTAGGAGTTGAAATGAAAATGATACATGTTTATCTGGAGTTTCAGAATTGAGTTGAGGGTATGACTGAACCCAAAGATACGTATTCACCACAATCACTAAGGACCCTGCTATTTATTCATTTGTCTTACAAGAATCCGGCTAAAGTTAAACAAGAGATAGCAACACCACTGCCACTTGCAGGGTTACCCTTCATTGCAACTGCCGCAGAGAGGGGACTTGTTACAAGTCAGCCTGCGAACAACTCTCGCTATTTTAGAGACTATCTGGAGATGGAAAAATATTGTGGCAGTCCTTCAAAAACTATGAAGGACATGGGTTGAAAAACTCAAAAGGCTCAGGTAATTTTATTTGGTTTGCGTCTTCATGTTTTTAATAAATTCTGTCTTGAACATGCATGAGATCCCCTTTCACATCAGGGTTATATCAAATGCTTATTCAGCAGTCGTCCCTTGCCATGAAGAAACTGAAACCCAATCTAGGTAAATACTGAATTTCATACTGCAAATCACTAAATATTTCATAAATCATGAGAGCAGAGAGGGGACCGATTAGCTCTGCCCCATAAAAAAGAAATACATATCTTTACAATGTTGAAATACTGTGAACTACTCATTTTAGAGTCTATTTGGTGTTTTGCAATAGAAAATTATCTTATGTTTATGAAAAATTCCATGAGAACACTAAAAACAACAGGCAGAGATGGAGCAAGAATAATTTTATGTATTTTGATTCCTTTATTACTCTTATAGGCCTTTGTCTTAACCCAGCAGCCTGAAAAACAGATTTAGGTAAAACAGCCCTTCTTTCCCTAGTCCATTTTAAGCAGACAACATCCCCCAATCTCCGCCTAAGCAGACACAGACTAACCAACAAAACAGCCATACAATTAATGCCCAGACATTTAACACTCACCATCTCCTGCTCCCACCGTCTTCTTTTGATGTTTACAGCACATCTGTAGGATGCAATACTAGGAGATGCCTTGTTTGACCTGCTGCATGATGCTGTGACATCAGTTCAGATGATGCAGCTCATTATGGGAAAGACTGCTGTTGCTATGGCAACTGGGATGTGCCAGGAATCCTTGCTGCATTTCCAGTGGAGCCTGAGACAATACGGAAGCCCTGCAAGAAACAGACGATATGCAAAATTTAGATCAAAGGAAGAGGATCCCTCATTGGACTAAAATCCATAGGTTTAAAAGGGGTTTCCCTGAAGGCATTTTAGAAAAAATAAAAATCACCTCCTAATTTGTTGTTACACATTTAGAGGGGTGGGGTATATAGATTTATGACTGGGCAAATAAAAACTCAAATGGACGTTTCTCTGTTGGGCAATTTGATCACTTTTTCTTCTCTGGACAACATTACGGTACCTTTTTAAAAGTTATTAAAAAGAATTTTTGTTCATTTCTCAAAGGCCAAAAGAACAAAGCAAGGAGCAGAAAGAATTAAAAATGGAATATAAACAACTGAGAAAGTGACTCTAATTGTAAAGTAAACAGGCTCTAGCTCTCAAATACGGACAAACTCTTACCAACAAAGTCTACTCTGATCTATTACCCTGATGGACACCAACTCACAGAACCTTCTTGTCAGAGTGGCCCTAGCACTTGAGCACCAGACAGGCGTGTAGAAGGACATTTAGAATCCTGGGTGGGGCAGGCACACCACACCACCATCAACTTCTGAGGCCCGGCTTTCCTCAGCTTTCTGAACCCCTCCCACTTATAATCCAAATGCAAGAGTCTTTTCTGGGGCCAAACTTGGGGATTGGAACAAGTGGCAGACCTGCTAAAAACTTACTAAGTCATTGGCATTCCAAACATTGGGGCTCCGTTTTCCTCTCTTCAGGGCAATAAGATACACAGAAGGAAATTACTCATGCCCCTCCCCCTACGAAAGCTGGAACTGTGTGAAAAGCCACATTTAAACAGACACAGTGAGGTATTTCTCCAGTTGGTAAAAGAAAAGCACATTTAAAGCAATCACTCCTTTCCAGTCCTGAGCAAAAACAAATATGTGGTGAGAATTGTGGGGAAGGAGACATGGACAGAGAGCAATCATCTCTTGCATATTTAATACTCTCAGAACATGGATAGAGACTGAATCAAACTGACCTCCATCCATACTATCTTCACATCTGGGAAGGAACAACATTCTAAAAGCTCAAAACCTAATTCAACAATGTCTCCTCCTACTTGAGATTTTAAACAGCACTGTTCGCCAACTGCATGGCGGGGGCAGGAGGCGGGGATAGAATGACATAAGGAATTCAGGCAGTGCCTCTGTCAAATAGGGGCTGATAAAATGCATGAGAGGTGCCAAGATCCTAACGGGGTGCACCATCAGCCAAGCACAGAGTAGCTCTGCCCTGGATGGGAAGCCAGGATTGAGCTGGCTTCACCTAATGAGGAAGTGGGAGACCAACAGCAAGAGGTGAAGCTGCCTGCCCAAGTCACCCATGCTCTCAGTTGTGCGCAGAGCCCGACTCCCATCCTTTATTTTAAAACATGTGCCACACCAAGCAAGTAACGGGCAGCCACTTCAGTGCATAAAGCATTTATGTGGGATTCATTTATGTGTTAATGCCAGTTCCTCCAGTGACCATCTGTGTGACATGAAGCCAATCGATTAACCTCTCAGGCCTCACATTTTTCATCTGCAGAAATGATGGATTTAGCTATTAACCATGGTTTTCAAGGGTTTTTTTG
Source organism: Rousettus aegyptiacus (assembly GCF_014176215.1). Taxonomy (NCBI): domain Eukaryota; kingdom Metazoa; phylum Chordata; class Mammalia; order Chiroptera; family Pteropodidae; genus Rousettus; species Rousettus aegyptiacus. The sequence goes on from NW_023416306.1 coordinate 98,969,501, forward strand.
TTAATATTAGAACACTTTATTCTAATGACAGAGACCAAATCTGGGCTGCCCTGGTTGAGGGAGGAGAAGAACGAGGAGAAGAACCCCAGAGCCAAGACTAATGAACCCTTCTCAACTGCCACCCCTACCTCACTTGCTCTGAACTGACCCCTGAAGGTACCTCTGAAGAACCACTCAGCCTCTGGAGAAGATGGAGTGAGTCATGGTTCTAGAACAATATCATCGGCCTTTCCAGAACTTAAAGCCCATGGATCTGTAAAGAGGAGAGAGCAGGGTGGGATCAGGTGTTGCAGACCTAAATGAGGCTTCTCAGAATGAGAAGAATCATGTCAGCCTCCTTTGCCAAAAGCAAGTCATTTGGTGGAAAGAGATGGATGACTCATCAAATCTGATGCCTGGTCAGAATTAACCTGAACAGCCTGAGTAACTAGCCCACACAATAGCCCAAACTTGGTTAAAACAAACCATTCCCACCTCCCCCAGCTCATTAGGTTGCTTTGAGGATTACATACAATAATGTATATAAAAGTATTTGGAAACCAGTAGCATCATAGAAATGTCCAATCTGGTTAATACTGTCATCAATAGTCCATTCACCCCAATTGGTGGAGGCTCTTTAGCTATTACCTGCAGGTCTGGCCAGATTCTGGATTCTGAGATAAGATGGTTAGAAGTGGCTTGCAAAGTCTGCACCGCTACCAAGTAGGGCTTACTCCTCACCACTCACTTCAGATGAGAATAGACAACATACCGAACATGGGACCCTCTCAGAGCACAGAGCCAAGGCCCTGGACAATAAACAAATAAGTTTCTCCTGGAAAGCAGATCCGTGAATTGAGGCAGGGAGCTTCAGACCTGAGTGACTATAGGTATACCTCATTTTATTATGTTTCACTTTCTTGTGTTTCACAGATATTTCATTTTTTACAAATTTAAGGCAACAACCTTCACCAGCAAAAAGATTATGACTCACTTTATTGCAGTAGTCTGGAACTGAATCTGCAATATCTCTGAGGTATGCCTATAGAAGGATTTCAGAATCGGTGTGGGTCAGAAACTACCATGTAGCTCCCATTTTGCCTCTGACGAAGATAACTCTGCATCGCCAAAAAATCCTGGATTTTCAGCTGAATATAGAGACAAGATGGGACTTTGGGTAGCTCCCTTGGGATGTGAATTTGTATGTTGTAGGGGAAAGGGTACAAAAGATATTTGGGGGCAGCAGGAAAACTTGTGACAGCTACTGGGACTGTTCACCAATATCCATTGTTTTTTCTTCCTCCTAGGCACATTCCCGGTGCCCCTACCTCTAGGTGCACCTTAGGACTAGTTCTCACCAATGGAATATTAGTGGGAATGGACAGCAACTCCTACAAACATGGTTAGGAGCATGATGAATTCTCCATATTTCCCTCCCCTGCTGAGTGGATGCAAAAAATCTAGTGGAGAACTCTAAAGCCTTGGAAAATAATGGCCCCACAGAGTCGGTGGAGTACAGGTCCTTAAATGACCATGTGCGGCACAGCTCTCCTCTCCCAACTACCCACTGACCCACATGGAACTGCAATGAGTGAGAAATAAACCTTTAATATATTAAGCTACTGAGACTCTGGGGTAGTTTATTATATATAAATTATCTATTTATAGATAAATTATAATACTTTAATAGAATAGAAAATAAATATAAATATAATTTAATAAAATATAATATATAATAAACTTATAATATTATGTATTATTATTTATTATAAACTCATCATGTTAAAAACAAGTTCCCTTATTACAGACTTTCTCAGAAACTAGTCTAATGATATTCATTGAGACTCTCCCACAGGGGAGATATAGTATACAGTACTTTCTTAATTTACTTAACCATAGCACGCTTTCTTTTCATGGACTAACATTCCATTGGCTGTCCATCACAGTATGAAAAACACGACTGTGAACAACAATGAGTTAAAACCACTCTGAGCTCCTGATTCAGCCTGAAGGCTATAAAAGAAGGAAAAGTGGGACTTCCCTCATTTCCAGGGCAACCCAGTCTGTTTCTAGTTTTTCACTGACATCCTGAACTAGCAAGGCAGAAATATGGTGATGTCGTTATAGACAGAGCAACATTGGTACAAATGTTTCCTCCTGGCCATTTTCCCTCACTTAAAATTATCAGTTGTGTCCCAAATCCCTACCATTTCAGAAGCAAACGAGTTGTATTTCCAAATCATTAGCTCATGATATGTTTGTATTTTAAGAGTTTAAAAAATCTGAAAGCCCTTCCTAGAAATATGGTAGGCCTACATCCCTTAGCACACCATGTGAAAAACTTATAGATCTGAGGAATGTTAGTTGTTAGTTAACAACTGTTGGGGAAATACTAGCTGATCTCACAGGTAAGCCTCCAAATTATCCTGGCTAAATAAAACAATTGTGTATTTCTTGTTCACCTGAAGTCTAAATGGGTGTTCCCAATTGCAGGTGACCTACGTGGTCATTCAGGGACTCTGACTATCTTGAGGTTTCACCTTCCCTTGGAGCCTTAGAGTCCTTGTAATTTATTGAGCAATTGGAGATGGAGCAGGGAAGGTTTTTATGGACCAGGTCTAAAAGTACTCTACTTTCACCCACATTCCATTGGTTAGAACTCAGTCAAATGGCCACACATACTATACAAGGCTGGAACATAGAGTCTAGCTTTGTGCCCCAGAAGAAAAGAAAGCAGGCGTAATGCACAGTTATCCAATCTCTGCCACATCATGAGATCAGGAATCTGAGCCTTGTTTCCAGCTGCATTTTATATATGTGTCTGCAATACCACCAGTGAGCCTTCTTAAGCTCAACTAACATTCAGACACACAAGACGATCATTGCCAACATTTCATGCTGATTTGCTCAGAGAGTTTGCCAGCAGAGCAGCATCAGACACTACTCTTTTGCAGGTGTCTTGCAGCAATCCACACAGTTACAAGAGTCACTGCCCTCAAAGAAGCCCCAAATGATGGCTTCCTCTTAGGATTTATAGTTATCTCAGTCCAGACCAAGAAGGGCTTACCCCTCATTGCCCACTTTAGATGTAGCCAGAGAATAATGGATAGACCTTTAAAAGGTCCCCCAGAGCCAGACCCACAGGCAGAATGGAAAAATATCTCTTCTTGGAGAGCAGAGTCAGGGCCAGACCAGGGAAATTCCCTTACTTCTAGATAGCCATTTTTACTAACCAAGGGTCAGTTTTAGCCTAAGCAATGTTGCCTAGCAATATTGTTGACATTTTCTCATTTTCAGGTTTCCAGGGCAACAGATCTACAAAGTTAACCAAAGGTCAAATTCTCATGCAGAAGGAGAAAGGGTTTAGTTAATCCTCTATTAATAATGCCCAATTCTGGCTTTAAAATTGACCTTTGTTCACAAAATATAAAAGTATTCAAGCATTCCAATCACATGTCTATATGGCCATATACCCATGCTGGCCATGAATGTTGCTTCAGTCAGTACACTTTATATATTTTCTGAGAATATCTGGAGGCAGAAAAATTTGGACACCAAACTGCAGTAGACTGTTATTGTTGCTGAATGCTCAGTATCCTACTTTCTTTAGATAACCACGCAAAGCAGAAATTGCTGTCTGAAAATTATGAATCATTAGTGATCAAAATAGAACTTGTAGCCATAATAATGACATGTAAGCTCAGTTGTCATAGTTGTTACCTGATGTTTGGATGTATTATTCTCAGACATCACCTCTCCCACATTCTAACATATATGCTTTGGGTGGGAATCCAACTAAAGGAATGGAGCATATGACTCAGTCTTAAGTGAATCAGGTTGTTACATTCTCCTAACCTACAGAAATCAGTTCAGAAATGGGTATGGCGCCCACCGAAGCCAATGACATATGAGACATTTTAATGGAAATCACTGTTGGCTCCTGATTCTGAGTGTAAAAGAATGTCAAATCTGAACCCGCTCATTCATTTTGTATTCGTGAGTGAAAAATCTGTCTAAGAATAAAGCCAACAAGAAGGAGAGCAAAGCCAAGTTAGCAGACAAGAAACTGAGTTCTAGTGACACTGCTTGAGCCAGAAATCAGAACTACTCTGGCTCAGTAGGTTTTAAGAGCCAAAAAGTCCCTTTTTCTGCTTAAGCCAGTATGTTTTGGGGTTTCCATCACAGTAAACAGAGACCTAACTGATCCACAAAGCCACCCGAGCAATTGTATAAAGTCTGAGTTGGCACCATTATTAACATGCAGCTAGCTTCCTTGGAAGGTAAAGAAAAAGCCTGAGTTCTGTAATGGTTCATAAACCTCGGCAACGACACCTCTCAAAGGGCCAGGGTCAGGACCAGCACTGGTAAGACCTCCTCATAAGGAAAATGCAAGGCATTATCTATCTTTTCTCTTGGACATTCCTGGATCTATGACAGTGACCCAATGGGCCTTAGCCCTACTCCTCTGTCCTTTTCCATGCAAAATTCCCATCAATAAAGGCCAAAAAGCTTCAAAAATTCCAGGGAGGGTAGATTAGATCCTGAATGACAACCTGGATTTGGGGCCTGAAACAGCCCTTAGGGTGATTTTGCTCACAGAAGCGAGCCCCAACCAGCTGAGCAATTTCCCTGCCATCTTTCTGGATTTCAGATTTTTCTCTTACCTGACTTTATAAAATCAGTGCTTTTTGCTGCTCCACTTAGATGTAACACCAGACACAAACATTTGACATGAACCTAAGTGGCTTTAACATGCTGATGGAAGCACAGTTGTGCTGCTTAATACATGGGAAGAAAAGATTGAGGACCAACATATGAAGCAGGAGTTTATGAGCTATTTAAAGTCTGCACTAATATTTCTGGGGCTTTCCTGTTTCAGTATTTTTTTTTATAGGTCTTAATCTTGTCTACTCAAAGTAGATAGTTCTTAGGGTACTAACCATGTCTCGTGCTACTTTTGATTTCCCTCATAATCTTTAGCAGATTCCTAGGCATAAGTAATTCCTTAATAAATCCCTCTTAATTCTTAATTCTTTTCCTTTTAAATAACATTGGTTCCATTCCAAGCAAAGACAAATTTCCTAGTGGCTTTCTCCTTATTATCCCAGAGTTTGAAATGTTATGAGATTTTACTAAGGCTTATATGTGTAAATATTTATATCTCCCTTTGCTGCCCAAAATACCAAAAAGTAATTTGCTACTGAGATCATCTAACCAAAATGATAACAGAAGCAAGCACACAAACACCTTTTATGTGTCATCAGAGACAGAGAGAGTAGTGGTCATGATACCCATTTTTAAATTATTTACAAAAAATAAATAAAATAAATAAAATTATTTACAACTGAGTCTTATAACTTATAGCATTTGTAGTCCATACAGTCTTTTAAATTAGACTCTTCCCCTTACCTGAGAAAAATTATTAATAAAACATATAACTCTCATTTAAAAACTAATTATATCTTACTTTCTTTTTAAAAAGATTTTTATTAAAATATAGTTAACATACAATATTAGTTTAACATTAGTATTACTTTCAGGTGCATATCAGTTATTAAGCATTTACATAAAAGTGATCACCACGATAAGTCCAGCAACTATCTGATACCTTACAATGCTATTATAATATTATTAACTATATTCCCTATGCTATACTCCACATCCTGACTTATTTATTTTACATCTAGAAGTTTGAACCTCTTATTATCCTTCACTTTACCCCCACTTTTTCATTTTTCAATTACAGTTGATGTTCAATATTATATTATGTTAGTTTCAGGTGACAGAATAGTGGTTAGACATTTGTATAATTTACAGAGTGATCCCTGGACTAGTCTAGTATCCACCTGGCACTACACATAGTTATTACCATATTACAGACTATATTCCCTAGGCTGTACTTTACATCCCCATGATTATTTCATAAGTACCAATTTGTACTTCTTAATCTCTTCACCTTTTTCACCCAGACCCCCAACGTCTCCCATCTGAAAACCATCAGCTTGTTCTCTGCATCTAGAAGTCTGTTTATATTTTGTACATTGATTTGGTTCTTTAGATTCCATGTATAAGTGAAATAGTATGGCATTTGTCTCTTTATCTGATTTATTTTACTTAGCATAATACCTTCCAGGTCTATCCATGTTGTCACCAATGGTAAGATTTTATTCTTTTTTATGTCCAAGTAATATTCCATAATATATGTACTACTTCTTTATCCATTTGTCTACCAATGATCATTTAGTTGCTTCCATATCTTGGCTACTATAAATAATGCTGCAATGAACATAGGCATGCATACAGCTTTTCAAATTAGTGTTTTGGATTTCTTCCGATAAATACCCAGAAGTGGAATTGCTGGGTCATATGGTAATTCTATTATTAATTTTTTGAGGAATCTCCATACTGTTTTCCATAGTGACTGCACCAATTTTCAATCCTACCAACAGTACATGAGGGTTCCCTTTTCTCCACATCCTCATCAACACTTATTTGTTGATTTATTGATGATAGCCATTGTGACAGGTGTGAGGTGATATCTCATTGTGCTTTTAATTGGTATTTTTCTGATGATTAGTGACATGAAGAATCTTTTCATGTGTCTCTTGGCTATCCATAAGTCCTCCTTGGAGAAATGTCTATTCAGGTCCTCTCTACCCATTTTTTAATTGGGCTGTTAGTTTTCCGGGTGTTAAGTTGCACAAGTTCCCTATAAATTTTGGATAGTAACCCCTTATCGGATACATCACAGGTAAACATCATCTCCTATTCAGTAGGTTGTCTTTACATTTTGTTGATGGTTTCCTTTGCTGCAAAAACTTTTAGTTTGATATAGTCCCATTTGTTTATTTTTTTTCTTTTGTTTTCCTTGCCTGAGGCAACATATAAGAAAAAATATTACTGAGAGCAATGTCAGAGAGTTTCCTGTCTTTAACCTTTGTTTGCACTTTAATGATGATGTGTCTTGGTGTGGGTCTCTTGTGGTTCATCTTGTTTGGGACTTTTCGCTTCCTGGACTTGTATGTTTATTTCCTTTACTAGGTTAGAGAAGTTTTCATTCATTATTTCTTCAAATAGGTTTTAAATCCCTTGTTCTCTCTCTTCTCTGGTACTATGATGAGAGTGTTGTTAAACTTGATATTGTCCCAGTGGTCCCTTAAACTATCCCCATTTTTAAAATCTTTTTTCTTTTTGCTTTTCAGATTGGGTATTATCTGCTACCTTGTCTTCTAAATCACTGATTTCATCATCTGCTTCATCTAATTTGCTGTTGATTCCTTCTAGTGTATTCTTCATTTCATTTATTGTATTCTTCATTTCTGACTGGTTCTTTTTTATGGTCTCTATGTCTTTTTTTAAGCTTGCTATCTCTTTGTTGAAGTTCTCACTAAGTTCCTTAAGCATCCTTTTAACCATTATGTTAAACTCTGTCTCTGGAAGATTGCCTGCTTCCATTCTGTTTAGTTCTTTTTCTGGAGTTTTCTCCTGTTCTTTCACTTGGGACATTTTTTTTTTCATTTGTTTGTTTGTTTGTTTGTTTGTTTGTTTCCCCATTTTGACTGCTATGTCTACCAGTCTGGGCAGGGTGGCCTTATGTAGTAGGTATCCTGTGGGGTTCGGTGGCATGGTCTTCCTGGTTACTTGAACCAGATGCTCCAGGAGTGTCTCTTGTGTGGGCTGTGTGTGCCCTCCTGTTGTAGTTGAGCCTGGATTGCTATTGACACATTAGTGGATGGGATTGACCCCTACTGGCTGTGAGGATTAGCCATGACCACAGTGTATGAGCTGCTATGCAGGGACTGACCACACAGAGTGGGATTCACCCCAGTGGGCTCTGGTGACTGCCAAGACCACCCTTTGGGTACGCTGCTTGTGGTGCTAATCAGGTGGTATTCTGTTATGACTTGAAGCCGGCCACTGAATGTGCTGGTTTGGGGCCTTTTGGAAAGGGCTGTTTGTGCAGGCCAAGGTTAGCTGTTGCCTGTGACTGATCTGGAGCTCTCTTGTAGGAGCTACAAAGCTCCTGTTTGTGCTGGTCTGTGGTGCATGGGAAAGGCCATGCTGCAAATTGAGGCCAGCGATCACCAGTACTAGCCTTGGGGCAGCTTAGCAAGAGGCTGAGGGAACCCCGAGGGCTGTCATTACCTGCCAGTTGTCATAAGGCTCAGCCACTCAAAGAACCTTGGGTGGTACAGGAGTTAGGTAGGACAGGGTCTCAGGGAGTCACCAGCATGGGAAGAATGGTATTCAATGGGTTAATGCAGATTCAGGTTTGGCACTAGTGCTGAGCCTGGGGCTGCTCTTTGAAAGTCTCATTACTCATCAAGGCCAGCCACCACCCTCCCAGGGCCCACAGACCCCTAAGAGTTGTCCAAGAAAAACTGCAGTTCACGTCAACGATGGCTGGACAGCTGCAAAAAAATTCTCTAGAGATGTGCAAGTTGGTGGGGTGGAATCCTAGGGATTCATGAGGATGAAGTGAGTGGAGCTCACCAGGCCAATTCAAGTTCAGATTTGGCCTTGTGGAGGGAAGGTTCAACACAGGAAAGACAGCATCCACTTGCCAGCCTCATGGGAGTGAAGCTCATGAGGGACAAGGGCGGTGTTCCCTCCAGCCCTCATCCTGAAGCCATGCAACTTACTCTCTCCCTGTATGTCTTTCGCACCTCCCCAGATGCTGTCCTTCTGTCGGAGCCCAGGGTGAGTGCCAGTTTCAAAGTGGCTTCTTCTTTATATCCTTAGTTATAGGACTTCTGTTCATCTCATCTTTGAATGGTTCTGCATGGTGATTGTTCTGTATTTTAATTGCAATTTTAAAGTGGTCATGGGAGGAGGCAGGCACAGCATCCATCTACTCTGCCATCTTGACTGACACTGACAGCTGAAGTAAAATTTCTCAGTAAATAATACATTAAAAGGTTTACTATTACAAAATCACAAGTGGCTATAATAAAAAAGATTTGTTTACAGGGCACAAACATTTTTTATTGAATAATCCAATTTAATAAATGCATTCTTAGAAGTCAGCTTTATATAAAACACAGAATTACACACCATTGGTTAACATAATTTTTACTTGTTAGCATGCTATGAAACAAATGAGAGAGCTGGAATCCTGCAACCTGTTATAAGCATCAGTTTTGTTTTAACTCTACCTGAGTCATTACATAGGCCTGCTTTATTGTCATTAACTGGATGCATGTCTGTCATGGAAAATATCTTCAAGTTTCTTCAGGGAAAAGACCGTTTTCCAGAGCAGAGTAGGATGTGTGGCAAAGACTTGTTTGGTACATTGCCTAGTAAATGTTTCTTTATCAGAGTTTATCAAGCTCAGTGACTTAATCCTTTCTCCCATTCACCATTCCTAGACAACTAAAGACATGCAATTAAAATTCCCAAACCATCAGTCAAACATAAATATACGTGCATATAAACATACACACATACACATATAAACTTAAAAACAGGTGAGAAAGGATTTTTGCACATAATACCAATTTTTCCTTCTTATTCTAGCCAATGACATCATTTTATCTTTAAATTTACTAATTTACCGATGAAGTAAACATTCTATCAATGTACTACTGTAAAAATATTTCACCATAATGCAATATTATGGATTCATGGAATTCTTTTAAAAAGAGTTACACAGATACAAAATGATAATAAATCTAAAATATTTGTAAGTATACATGTCACAGAACAGATACCAAGAAATATACATTGAGACATCATTTTTTAAATCAAGAAATAAAAGCATTGCTTTTCCTCGCTCTATGTTTACAGTGCTTACCCAGTGCTATGGACTGAATATTTGTGTCCCTCCCAAAATTCATATGTTCAAATCCTAACCCCCAAAGTGGTGGTATTAGCAGGTGCGATCTTCAAGAGGTGATTAGGTCAGGAGGGTGGACTCGTCATGAATGGGATTAATGCCCTTATAAAAGAGAACCGAAAGAGCGCCGTTGCCCACTTTTGCCACATGAAAACCCAGTGAAGAGGCACCATCTATGAACCAGGAAGTGAGTCTTTAACAGATACTGAATCTGTCAGTGACTTGTTCTTAGATTTCCCAGACTACAAACTGTGAGAAATAAATTTCTATTGTTTATAAGCTATCCAGTCTATGGTATTTCTGTTATAGTAGCCCAAACAGATTAAGATAACCAGATATTCAAAATCAATTGTTTTTCTATACATTAACAAACTATCCCAAAAAGAAATGAAGAAACCAATCTTATTTACAAAGGCAACGAAGAGAATACTTAGTAATAAAATTAACCAATGAGGCAAGAGCTCTGTACAGTAAAAACTATAAAACATTGATAAAAGAAATTGAAGAAGGCACAAATAAGTGGAAAGATATCCCATGTTAATGAATTAGAATAATTAATATTGTTCAAATTTCCATCCTACCCAAAGTGATCTACAAAATAATGCAATCCCTATCAAAATTCCAATGCATTTTTCACAAAAACAGAAAAACAATCCTAAAATTTGCATAGAACCACAAAAGAGCCCAAATAACTCAAGCAATATTGAGCAAGAAGAGCAAGGATGGAAGCCAAACTTCCTGATTTCAAACTATATTACAAAGCTACAGTAATCAAAACAGTATGGTATTGGTATAAAAAGACACACATAGTTCAATAGAACAAAATAGAGAACCTAGAAATAAACCCATCTATATGTGATCAACTAATTTTTAACAAAGGTACCAAGAATACAAAATAGAAAAGACAGCCTATTCAATAAGTAGTACTGGAGAAACTATATATCTATATGCAAAAAGAATGAAACTGAAACTTTATCTTACACCATACACAAAAATCAAATCAAAGTGGATTAAAGACTTGAGGGTAAGACCTGGAACTGTAAAACTGCTAGAAGAAAACATAAAGAAAATGTTCTTTGATGTTGGTTTTGTGAATGATTTCTTGGATATGGATGAGGTGTAATGGAATGTAGGCTTTAGAACCTGAATTCTTCACTAGGCTCCATTCCCACCAAAAGCATAGGCAACAAAAACAAAATAAACGAGTGGGACTACATTGAACTGAAAAGCTTCTGCACAATGAAAGAAACAATCAACAAAGGAGAAAATATTTGCAAATCATATATCCAATAAGGAGTTAATATTCAAAATATATAAGAAATTCTTACAACTCAGTAGCAAAGAAACAATAATTGAATTTTAAAAATGGCAAAGGATCTCAATAGACAGTTTTCTAAAGAAGACATACAAATGGCCAACAGATATACAAAAAATGTTCACCGTCACTAATCAGGTAAATGCAAATCAAAACCAGAATAAGATATCATCTCGTATCTGTTAGAATGTCTATTATAAAAAAGAAAAAAAAAATAACAAATATTGGTGAGCATATGGAGAAAAACTTACATGCTGTTGGTGAAAATGTAAACTGGTACAGCCACTATGGAAAACAGTATGGCAATTTCTCAAAAAATTAAAAAATAGAACTACCATGTAATCCAGCAATCCCTAGTATGGAATACTATTCAGTCATAAAAAAAAAAAAAAAAAAAGGAAATCTTGCATTCGTGATATGGATTAACCAGGAGGGCATTATTCTAAGTGGAATAAGCTAGACAAAAAGAGACAAATACTATATGGTTTTACTTCTATGTGGACTCTTAAAAAAAAAAAAAAAAAAAAAAAGTCTAACTCACAGAAACAGTAGAATAGTGGTTGCCTGAGGCCTGGGGGAAGATGTTGGTCAATGCGTTAAAATCTTTCAGTTATAAGATGAGTAAAGTCTGAGGATCTAATGTATAGCATGATGACTATAATTAGTAATTGTGTATGCATACTTGAAATCTGCTAAGAGTATACATTTTTGCACTAAAAGTGTTCTCACCACCAACAACAGAAAAGTAAAGGTAACCAACTATATGTGAGGTGACATACATGTTAATTAATTTAATTGTGGTAATCGCTTCACAATGTATACGTATATCAAAACATCACATTGTACACTTTAAATTATTACAGGGGAGGGAAGAGTGAGGGAAATGGAGGAAAGTGCAAAGGGAGAAGCAAATGGGAAGGGAAAAGGTTAAAGGGGAAGGAAAAAAGGAATAAAGGAATGTAGGCTTCAGAACCTGAATTCTCTATGCTCTGCTCCCACCTAAAAGTCTGTCCTTGGGCAAAGCATTTATTTGAGCTTCACTTTTTTTTTTCTGGGAAATGGGGATTATAATTCTGCTTTTCAATGTTATTATAAAAATTATCTATTCATCCATTCAATAAATATTTATTCATTCAACAGTTATTGAGCAATGTTCTAGATGCTTGTCACCCATCAGTGAACAAATGAGACCAGAATCTCTGTCTTTCAGGAGCTCTCACTCTAGTATGAATCAAAGTATCCAGCCTGATACTTGCCATATACCAAACATGTAATAGATACTGGTTAATATTTTCATTGATGCTAGCAAACTATAAGAAATTATAAAATATAAAATATTACTATTAGCCCAAATTAGTCAGATTAGCTAGATTTCATTCCTAGGGGAATGAAAACACAGACTTAGAAAATACAAACTTTGACGAGGAAGGGAAGAAAGGTTTGGCAAACCAGATGGTCCCTGGGAAAGAGGTCGATGTGGAACCCCTGTGCCCCCAGGATGGACAAGCCTGCATCATCAGTAGAGGAAAATTGTTCTCCAGCCAGAAACACCCATTGTGGAGTATTAAATGAAGAGAAATAAACTACTATAATATTTGAACTATTACATGCATTTTCTCCCAGGTTATTCTCGTCAAGGATAAAGAGCTACTGAACTAATTCATATGTAAATAACTGAGAATAACTTTGTTGCGCTATGTGAAGTATAAATATATAATTAATGTACATGAAGAATCACTATGAACTTCCTGTGACTATAACAGGAACTTTTGAGTTTTTCTACTAAGAATGACATATTTCTACTGAGCCACACTCTCCTTGTTCACATGACTTACAGGAGGTGAGAGGGAGTGTGCAAGATGAGGCTGGACAAGGAAGCAGAATGAAAAGATCTGGAAAGTGCCTTAAAGAGGGCTCAGCCTGGCAGTGGGGGTGAGAAGGATGCAGAGCCACCCAGAATTTAAACTTAGAAAAGGCATACACTATAAATGCTATTCTTCTAATAGAGTTTCAAAATATTTTCTTCTCATCTGGGCTTCCTAGAAATGGGACCTTCTATTAATCTATAAATTGGCATATTTTCCCCATTTTCATTGTATCTAAAAGTTATCCTTTAAAAATACACTCTTAGCTTAAATTACTAGGGAGGAATATATAGAAAAAATATAGAGTAAGGCATTCAAATATTTTAGTCAAATGTGAGTTACTTTTTGAGAAATAAAGGAAGAATGAAAGAAAAATTATAATTATTCTTTAATAACTAACTATTAGGATATGTATTAACTCATTTATTCTTTAAAGAATCCTGGGAGAGAGGTCCTGGCTCTCATTTTTCAGATAAGAAACAAGAGATACTCGGAATTGCCAAAGACCTTGCTACTGTAAGTGGTAGATTCAGAATTTAAACTCGTGTAGATAGACTGACTACAGAGCCTATACTCTTAACCTCCAAGACACAACACATAGCCCCAAAAAACGTTCATATTACCTCTGGAATACAGATACTCCCTCATTAACACACCTTTCCAGGAAACTTGCCTTCACCACCTCAAGTTCCAAACAGCAGCCCAGAATTCAGAAAGCAGTGCTCACACCAATAATGCCTAAAAAGCTTCAAATGATTCCATGCATTTGAGAGGTCACTAATTGTAAAAATAGATTATAAACATCTTGACGTCTTTGACAATAATTTTCTTTTTAATCCCTATACCATTTAGCATAGAACTGAACAAGTGAATGGTAACTAGGAGCAGCAGCGGAAAGAGTGGTACTAGCAACAACAGAATCGGCCACACCAGCATCAGCTGTAATCATTGTTAGAGCAGCAGAGAGCAGCAATGATAACAGCAGTAACAGCAGCAGCAGGGCAGCAATAATAACAGTCGCAATAACTGCAATGCTATTCTGCCCTGTCTTTCTCATATTGTGGATTATCTATCCGTATACCAAAAAGATAAGGTCTCCCATGCAAATAAGCACGAATCTATAGGACTGGATTAATAAAAAATTGAGCAACCCCTGTCACTTGAGAAAGCTCAAATGCTAATGAATGTTAAATACAGATTTCTCCATATGAGTCCTGTAAATTGTCATCCCCGCTGGTATCAGACACAGAATTTCTATGCCCCGATTAAAAGAACACAGTAATGAAAGAAACTGGTAGAATTTTGAACAGAGCAGCGAGCCTGAGTCATTCGATAATTTAAGAGAAAAGAATCCTAGGCACTTGTGTTCTCAAATGTCAACCCAGGTCAGAACTTTCTTTTATGACCCTCAAAACTCCCAAATCCTAAGAGACTACAATTCTCCAGGTTCGAAGTCATGTTTCAGGTGTCAGGAAAACAGCAGAAAAGCTCAGATAACTAGCTGAAACAGAGAGCCACGTGGGTCCTGGGTATCTTGGGGAAAGTGACAAAGAGATTGGGAGAGTGACCGGAGAGAAGCCAAGAAAATAAACTTAAAACACTGATGGATTCCTCCATCCACCCTCAACGGTAAGATTTTCTTTCTGTGGAGAAGAATTTAACAAAGAGCACAGATGCACTGGAATTTCCTCTTTTTCGCACTCCTTTTTTATGTATGGCTTTCCTTAGAGAACATGGGAGAGGAAGTTTATTTGATTGTTTATTCAGCAGTATTTATTTGTCCAAAAAGAAAATAATTTCAAAGAGCTAAATACAGGTAAAGCTTGACCATGAACCACATATAAAAAAATAATCTTCCAATAAGAGCAATTCCAAAGGGGAAAACACATATTCTCTGGTTAGTAAATATATGTATGAAGACATCAGCACACCTGTCCAAATACATGTATACAAGACTCGGCACAAAGAAACACTGTGAAATCAACATCGTAATGAAATAACTCAAATTAAAATAAGATATATCAAGAATACTCTTACCACTACCAGATTGTATTTTTATTAATGTGCAAATGAGGGACAAACTGCCCTTTGAAAATAAACAAGTCAGAGCCCTGTACAGGCTTGATGAGTTATAACCCAGGACTTTCCTCTTTCCTCACCAATAGGAAATCAAAAGTCACAACGAACCTTCCATTTGGTTAAACCCCAAGGAAAGGAGCAGTTTTGCTGGGAGCTCTCTGAGCAGAAGAACCAATGGTTAGAAAGTTCGGGGCCTCCTGCTCTGCAGGGGACACACAGGGGCTGTGATCTGGAGAACGGTGCTGGAAAAATGTGTCCACAGAACAAAATCTTTCGTCTCTATCTCATCACCACATCTCGAATGTAAGTCAGCACTCACAGATCTTAAAACTTCCCTTAGGGGAAAGGAGGGAGATAGAAGGAAGAGGGGTGGTCAAATATTTCATGGTGGAAGGAAATTTAACTTTGTGTGGTGAACACATAATGCAGTATACATATGACATATTATTGAACTGTACATTTGAAACATATTTAATTTTATTAACCAATATCGCCCCAATAATTTAAATTTTTTAAAAAAAAAAGGTGAAAAAAAGGGGGGGGGGCGGTGGGGAAAGGACACATCCAGTAGCAGGAAATCTCTCAGACTCCAGTTGACAATCAGAATAAGGTAGCCAAGAGTTTCAAACTGAAACAATCTTTACTTACTCAATAATTGTGTTTAGGGCCAATTTTATGAAAAACGATTCAAGTCTAATTATATATGGTTTGGAGGAAGTAGCACAAGCAGTGTGACCAGAGTCAGGAAACCTGACCCACAGTTTCAGCTTGGCCAAAGGGCCACATTATGTCAGGCAAGACATCATGTCTCAAGTCTGTAAAATGAAAATATCAAACTAAATGAACTCTAAAATTGGTTCCAGCAAAAAAAAAACAAACACACAAACAAACAAAAAACACCTTTCCTTGGCCCACCCAGGGACAGATTTCTTGATTCTATATTTCTAACTTTGCTAAGTTAAGTTTATGCCAACAGTGGGCCTCAATTAGGTAGTGAAAAAAATACAGAATCTGGTGGCATCGAATGTGTGTGAACTAGCAAATACCCAGCAAACGGCTGATGGTGAGCCAGGATGAAGGCATAAGTATAAGGATCTGTTCAATCTAGTAACATGGTTATCTCACAGTCAACTCTTTCCTCATTGGTGGGAAAGACTCCCTCCTGTTTTTTGGTCCCAAGGGCAGCAGAAGCTCTACAAAAGCTGGGAGCAGCGCAGAGAGAACTTAGCAGAAGTAGGGGCACCACTGACATGAGAAAAAGCAAAACTATGTCCTGGCCCGACCACGAAAACCCACTAGTTATCTGAATGAGATCTGGAGTTACTTACTAGCTTAGGCTTGAGCAGAGTGCTAGGCCCCAAAATAGACCTAATGCTAACCCAACCAAACATTCTGTAAACTCTAAAGCACTCTTCAAAAGGAATATAAATGTTACTTGTTATCCCTACCATTATTACTAAAAAAATAACACCCAGATTCAATCATCTGGAAATTACATTTACTTGCGCTTCTTATTTTTCAGCTGTTAATGGTTCACTATTCAGAGAAATTCTAGATCAATCAATCAATGTGGATGGCACAGGGGAAAACACACTTTTAAAAGTTTGTTTTTTTCTTTGAGATACATTATTTTTTCATTACTAAAGAAAACACCACTCAACTTGAAGTATTATATTTGGATGACTTTACCAATATTCAAGGCTATTCCAAGCAACCAGGAGTTGGTTTTGAAATTACAGCTATATGACCTAGAGGGCTTTCAGAACAAAGAAATACTATGCTGCAGATGTTATTCCTATTTCTAACCCTTAAATATACAGAAAACACATTTCTGACAGTTTTAGGATAGGAATTTTATCCTTTATTCCAGCCATCAAGGTTCAGAGATATAGAGATCTAGCTTCATATTGCACTATGTGATTCAGTACTAGACTCAGGCAATATAAGTATAACGCGAGTTCTGGCCACTCCTAAGATCTTCCAAGCGTGATGGGTAAACGCTGAGGGTAGAGAGTAGTAGAATGGAGGCTGCCATCTAAGTGCTCCCTCCCTCCCTCCTACCCTCCTTCCTCCCTCCCTCCCTGGAAAAAACATCCAAATGTACCCTTGGTTACATCTATCAATTTTTTCTTGAAGAATGTTGTGAAATAACCTAAAGGCAGATGCTTCAAATTTTAAATCTACAAGTACTCTGTTTGGTAGAGAAGATTTTAATTTTGGGTTGAGCTTGAGAGGTGTTTAGAGACATTTTTGTCCTTTTTTCAGAGGGGAACTATGGATTAAGGATAAGCCTTCCCTAAAGGAAATGGATATTCCAAGTTTTTGGATGAGGAAGAGACAAAAAAATTTGTGACTGAGAAAGCCAACCTTTCAGTAGGAGGAGAAGAACTTTGTTCTTTGTCTGGCTCTTAGGGAGGTATGCAGAGATTCTTATGACTAGACATACTCAGAACACTCCAAGTATGGTCAGCTGGCCTCTGCCACATAGAAGCAAGCAGGAAACTAGGCAGTGGACACTAGAAAAGTCCCTGAAGGTATCATAGAGCTATGTATTCTGAAGGCAGCAATTCTTCTATAGACTGAATTGTATCCCCCAAAATTCATACATTGAAGCTCTAATCCTTGATGTGGCCGTATTTGGAGATATGGGCTATAAGGAGGTAGTTAAGGTTAAATAAAATAATAAGGATGGGGCCCTGATCGAACAGGATTATTAGTGTCTTTACAAAAACAAACACCAGAGAGCTTGCTTGCTCGCACTCCCTCCCCCAGTCCCCTCCTCCCTCTCTCTCTACCATTTGAGGACAGAGCAAGAAGGCAGCTGTCTAGAAAGTAGGAAGAGAACTCTCACAGGGAACTGAAACTGTCAGCACCTTGATCTGGAACTTCTCAGCCTCCATAACTGTGAGAAAATAAATTTATGTTGTTTAGGCTACCCAATATATGCTATTTTGTTATGGCAGCCTGAGCCAACTAAGACATATACCTAGAAACTGTCTCAGGATACCTTACTTTTTTTTTTTTTTTCAGGTTAAAATATATTGTACAAAGTTTACCTATCTCACCAAAAATAATGGCAATAATTTCTCTATTATTCCTATATAAACAACAAAATTCCTATTTTTCTCAGAGAGTTCTTATAAACCAAGACAAGGTGATATATATAGTTATAGAAAGAAAAAAAGCAAAGAGATGGTCAATATCCTCGGCCTCTGAGTCTATCTTGACTGAGAAACAAAAAGTATTCCATGTACACCAGCTAGAAAGCTTATGATTCAATTAAGATATAAATTCAACAAAGAAATGCAAATAACAACCAGATCTGGAACAATAATGGATTATTTTCTATTCATACTTAATTTTCTCTTACTACTCACTAATGGAAACAAAAGCTACAACTAAAGTCTCTGTTTGATGAACTCAGAGTTTTTCTACTAGTTGGCAATGTTCTTACTGCCCCTTAGAGATTTTTTAAATTACCATTTATTTAACCAAAAAAAAAAAAGCAGTTCACTCATTTCTCCCATACCCCAACCCCCACCTCTGGCAACCACAGATCCATTCTACATCTATGAGCTTGTTTTTTTTAAATAGTTTTTTTTTTCAACATATAAGAGAGATTATATGGTATTTGTCTTTCTCTGTCTGACTAATTTCACTTAGCATAATACCCTTGAGGTCCATGTTGTCACAAATGGCAAAATCATATTCATTTTCACGGGAATAATATTCCATTGTATGTGTGTGTGCCACATTTTATTTATTCACTAATCTATCGATAAACACTTACATTGTTTCCATATATTGACTATTGTAAATGATGTTGCACTAAACATTAGGGTGCATATATCTTTTTAAGTTTCGGTTAGAGTTTTCATTTTTTTCAGATAAATATCCAGAAGTGCAATTGCTGGATTCACATGGTAGTTCTTTTTTTAAGTTTTTGAGAAAACTCTGCATGGCTTTTCATAGTGGCTACACCAGTTTATATTCCCACCAACAATACACAAGGGTTCCCTTTTCTCCACATCCTGACTAACACTTGTTATCTCTAGTTTTTTGATAACAGCCATTCTAATGGGTGTGAAGTGCTATCTCATTGTGGTTTTGATTTGCATTTCCCTGATGATTAGTGACATTAAGCATATTTTCATGTGTTTGTTGTTCATCTGCATGTCTTCTTTGGAAAAATGTCTATTTTTAATTGGATTAAAAGATAGATATGTTCATTTTTTTAATGCCTAACAGCACCTGGTATTCCTAGGTGGTCTCTCATCCAAGTGCTAGCCAGGCCCGACCCTGCTTAGCTTCTGAGATCAGATAAAATCGGACTCATTCAGAGTGGCATGGCCTTAGATGATCTGCTCGTTTTTTAATTGGATTGTTTGTTCGTATTTGCTATCGAGTTATATGAGTTCTTTATATATTTTATATATGTTGTATATTGGCCTCTTATCAGAAACATGATTTGCAAATATTTTCTCTCATTCAGTAGGTTGCCTTCTCGTTCTATTGATGGTTTCCTTTGCTCTGCAAAAGTTTTTTAGTTTAATGTAGTCCCACGTGTTTGTTTTGCTTTTGTTGCTTTTGCGTTTAGTGTCAAATTCAAAAACTTAACACCAAGAGCTTACCGCCTGTTTTCTTCTAGAAGTTCTATGGTTTTGGATCTGGCATTGAAGTCTTAACTATATTTTGAGTTAATTTTTGTGTGCGATGTAAGATAGAAGTCCAGTTTCTTTTGTATGTGGCTACTCAGTTTTCCCAATACCATTTATTGAAAAGACTGTCCTTGCCCCATTGTGTATTCTTGGCTCCTTTGTCAGAAACTAATATGGGTTTATTTCTAGGATCTCTATTCTGTTTCATCGATTTATGTGCCTATTTTTATGCCAATACCATACCATTTTAAAACTATTGCTATTGAAATAAGGGATCATGATTCCTCCAACTCAGTTCTTTCTCAAGATCACTTTGGCTATTAGGAGTCTTTCGTGATTTCATACAAATTTTAGGATTGTTTGTTCTATTATTTGTTTTAGTAAACATAGTAGAAATCTGAAAGACTTCATCAAAAACTTCTTAGAACTCTTAAACAAATTTAGTAAAGTTGCAGGACATAAAATCAATACACAAAAATCTGTCAAAATTTCTATATACTAATAATAAGCTATGAAAAAGAGAAATTAAGAGAACATTTTCATGCCTTTTGGCTCTCTGAGCAGCACCATGGTGGTCGGCAAGAACAAGTGCCATATGAAAGGTGGCAAAAAAGGAGCCAGAAAGGAAGACCATAATTGAAGCTTATGCTGATGTCAAGACTATCAATGGTTATTTGCTTCATCCGTTCTGTGTTGGTTTTACTAAAAAATGCAACAATGAGATTCAGAAGACCTCTTATGCTCAGCATCAACAGGCCTATCAAATTGAGTAAAGAAAAATAATGATGGGAATTATGACCTGAGAGGTGTAGACAAATGACTTGAAAACAGGGGTTAAAAAACTGATTCCAGATAGCATGGGAAAAGACATAAAATTAGCTGCCAATCTACTTATTTGCTTCATAATGTTAGAAAGATGTATTTGTCAAAATGCTGAAGAAGACCAAGTTTAAATTGAGAAAACTCATTGAGCTTCATGGTGAAGATGGTGAAGGTAGCAATTCTAGAAAAGCTACTGAGCATAAGGTGCTAAAGTTGGATGTGCTGATGGATATGATACCCCTATCCAAGAATCTGTTTAAAATTCAGGTTTTTCACAGTGACAAATAAAACCTATTCAAGATGTTTAAAACACACACACACACATAATTTCATTAACAATTGCATCAAAAAGAATAAAACATCTAGGAATAAATTTAACCAAGGAGGTAAATGACCTATATGTTAAAAACTACAAGATGTTAAAAACAAAAGAAAGTAAAGAAGACACAAATAAATAAAAATATACTTCACACTCATGGATTGGAAGAATTAATATTGTTAAAATGTCCACACTTAAAGCAATCTACAGATTCAATGCACTTCCTATCAAAATTCCAATGGTACTTTTCACAGAAATGAAACAAACAATTCTAAAATGCATATGAAATCACGAACGACCTCTAATAGCCAAAGTAATGTTGAGAAAGAAAAACAGAGTTGGAGGCATCATGATCTCTGATTTCAAACTGTATTACAAAGCAACAGTAATTAAAACAGTGTGATGTTGGCATAAAAACAAGATACATAAATCAATGACACAGAATAGAGAGCCTAGAAATAAACCCACATTAATTTATGAGCTTTGTTTGCTGGGTCAGGACACTTTTAGTATTCCACTTTTTTATGATTATTTTATTATTTTTTTTTTATTCCTTCATCTTAAATAGTCTAGCTGATCTTTCAGGTATTTGAATGCCTACTATGCTCTAGACACTGTGCTAGGCAAGGGAAAACAATAACAAATAGGATGGACACAATTGCTATCATTATGAGTAGTCTAAAGAGAAATATATTAAATGAATACACAGATATTTCATGACAATTCTGACAAATACTATCCTGAACATATGAGAATATACACAGTTTCTACCATGCTGTGCAGAATTAAAGGGAGATCTTACTCTTTACGTGGCAGAGCATTAAAAAAAATAAAAAATAGGGCAAGGCCAGTGTGGTAATAGGGGCAGCCATGACCTGAGGAGGATCATAGTTGCTGGACCACACGAAATGATGGGCAAGCACCAGCATGGCAGCTTGATGAGGACACCTGACTATAAGACAAAACCCCAGGAAGGCAGCAACCACTTCTCCCTTGTTACTGCAACATCCCCAGCATCTAGCATCCCTTGGCACATGGTAGACAGTAAGTATTTGTTCCTGGATGGATGGGCATAAATGACAAGACCATGAGGGAAATCTCAGAAATAAATGGGAGATGATCTGAGGAAACTACATAGTCTTATACTGCAGCATATAAAAACACGATGTGGCTGTAATAAGAATACGAAGAGAAAGTGACACCTTAACACAATTCTCAGGCACATTCTAGCAATGTTGACTGAAGATTTGTTTGGGGGATGTCAGAAACACTCTGTAATAAACACCCATTGTTCTGCCCAAGAGCCATTTCCACACGTTCCAAGAGATCCAAAGTTTGCTTTGGGAAAGAGGATCCAAAATTTCCTTTGGGAAACCACCTTCTGCCATTCTCCAGTCATGTGGTTTTCATGGAATTGACTCCAACCCCAGCTACAGGAAAATCCTGATTGTCTTAAAATAACATATCCCATCCCTGTGGCTATACTGATTAATTCCAGAATGGTACATAAACCAGTCAGAGCCAAGGAAACATGTTTCGTCTTCCTTTGGAATTGGTATTGTGAGGATATGAAACCACAAAGTAAGCCAGTAAAGCTGAGACCCAGATGGAGCAAGCCTAAAGACAGATCCCAGTAATAATATTTGAGCGCTGGACCAAAATATGCTGGAAACTCAGCCTGGTTGTGGACTTCATGTGAACTAATACTTTCCCATCTTGCTTAAGGCACTCTAGGTTGGTTTTCCTAGCACTTTCAAACTAGAGAATCCTAATGGACACATGCCTTGTTTGCCCTGTCCTCACTCTTCTAGGCCAAGGCAGGCTGGGTAACAGTAGCAGTGGGTCTCTCTAACTCAAGCCTCTCCACAAGGGCTGCTAGGATTTCCTTGGCAGGTCTCCACTGTCATCCTAGGAGAGCTCCCTTTGCCCTTATGATTAAGGGCTCCAGCTTACAACCTGCCCTCCCTGCATCTGTTTCCTATGGCAGGAAGGCAAAATGCCCAAAATGAGATAGATGGGGAAATCCCTGGGCTTGAAGCTCTGAGTTATTGATGTAATAACAGATTTCAGCTGTCTCCATTTCTGTCCCCATCTTGTCAGAATTGCGGCTATACTCAAAACCAAGAAAGGGAATATTAGGGGCTCAGTGAGGTTATAGAGACAGATAACACAGTCTCTGAAAGAAGAGGGGCAGTTTTGACTCTTCACACTGCCCTGCAGCCCAAGATTAAATGTCTACGGCCTTTTCCTTTAGTTCTCCACACAGGTTCCCAGCACTCAGCCACACTCCTATGGTCATAGTATGCTATGGACTGAATCATGTCTGCCAAAATTCATATGCTGAAGCCCTAACCACCCCCACCTTCCAATATGACTGTATTTGGGCCTTTAAAGAGGTAATAAAGTTTAAATGAGGTCATAGGGGTGGATCCTAATCTGATAGGACTGCTGTCCTTATTTAAAAAAACAAAGAGATATCAGAGCTCTCTCTCTCCCCACATACACACATCAAGAAAAGGCCATGTGAGGACACAGCAAAGTATCTGTCTACAAACCAGGAAGACAATTCTCACCAGAAACCAAACTGGCCAGAACCTTAATCTTGGACTTCTAGCCTCCAGAACTGTGAGAAAATAAATTTCTGTTGTTAAGCCACCTAGTCTATGATACCTTGCTATGGCAGGCTAAGCTGACTAATAAACAGGAGGTTACGGTTACATAAAGCCAGTGGGAGCAAACTGTGTGATAAGGTTGTCTAAAAGACTAATTCAATCTTAACCTGCATTGAGAAAAAAACATAATGTACAATAATTGTCATGTTCTACTCCACCACACATAAAAACAGTCAGCAGGCCAACCAGAATGATGAATCACTCCAGAAAAACTGAAGTTGTTGGCTTGAAAAAAAGGAGGGTAGTAGTTTTCAGACAGTAAAGGGGTGACATGTTGAAGAGTGAGCTAACCTTGTTCTGGATACCTAAAAAACTAGGAGACCGCCAGAGAAGGGAAAGGTAAAGCTGGTTTCACCTTAACATTAGAAAGCTCTCACGAAGAGTCAAATAAGTGAGATGGCTGCCTCATGGTACCACTGAGCACCTCGCTACTGAAGACAGACAAGCAGAACATGAATAAGCATCTCTTAGAAATAGCGAGCAAATAATTCTCACTGTGCAGCATAAGGCTGAACTATAAAACTTCTGTTTCTTGTTGCAACTCTATGATCTTATGAATCTATGACTAGTAGCATGGTAATTAAGAACTAAACTGCTGGTTTCAAATCCCAGCTCTGTCACAAACTGTGTGACTGTAAGTTACTTCCTCATCTGTAAAATCAGAACACTAAGAGTATTTTCTTCATCTGGTGGTGGTTAAGTGAGTTAATACATGTAAAGAACCTAAAATAGCACCTAGCCCACGGTAAGCTCCCATTAAGTGTTAGCTATTGTTATTAATAGCTGAGTGACAACTTTGTGCTCAACCCCATGATAGCTAAAGTAGGATACAAAAATATATACATAGTCCTGGTCCTCCTACATGAAAGTAGGAGAAAGCAATGAGAGCTATCAGTGTTTTAGTTCCTAATACAAATTGGACACTTTATATATCATTTCTAATCTCCCAAGCACCGGAAAAATAGGCATGACCATTTAAAATAACAGAACCAAAAATTGTAAGTTTAAGTAATTTGTAGCTAGTTACAAAGAGATAGTAGGATCCAAATGCACCTTTGCCAGACTCCTAGCAGCCATCTCAAAACTAGTCACTTTCTTTGTATTACTTAATTTCATCTTTGCCATACCCTCTGAGGCAAATATAGTGGACAGTATGGTAGATGCTGAATCTATACGGGCTCTGGAGTCAGGCAACCTGGGGTCAAATGATGGCTCTGTCATTTACTAGCCATATGACATTCAGTTAGTTACTTAACTCAGGTCTAAGCTCTTTAATTATAAAATGGAGAGGGTGATAACAATACCTATACAGAGAAAGTACCTGGCCCATGCTAATCATAATAAGGTCTTAGCTATTACTATAATTCCCATGAATGGATAAAGAAACAGAGACAGATCAGCCAAAGAACTTAGACTATAAATCAGGTTTCTTGCTTCTCAACCATTTTTCCAAATAGTTGTACTGAAATGATAGTTGTTCATTAGCATTTTTCTTCTGAAACAAAAGACTACATATCCTTTTCCCACAAACTTGAATATCCTAACACTGACCTCTTAGTCAAAATGATTATATTTCTGCCACCTCTGCAAAACTCAAATATCCAATAGATTTTAATTAAAGACTCAGTCTTTAACCACAACAAATTAGGTCCTTGACCATCCCACTTTGCTCCTCCTATGTCGCTCAGGAAAGGAAAGCACCCTCTGGTCCTGTGACCCAGCCGCAGCCACCACAGGCAAGGACACTGCCAGGCCTCAGCCCCATGCTTCCTGCCCTGCTACAAGTCTGGATGTGTAGCTGTTACAGAAATGCTACTTTTCTCACATCTGGTTTACATTTTCTTTCCCAACGGTCATGTTTTCACTTTGTGCCCCTTCCAATGACCCTCGCTGGACTTCCTAACAAATCCACCAGGGGTGAGTATTTCCTCTTAATGAAAGTCCTTGCCAGTCCAACCCTGATTGTTGTTTTTTCCTTATCATACTTTGATGGTGACAAAGTAACTCTCACTCCCCTTTTCTACTATGACTTGAAGACCAGAATAACAGTCCTTGAATTAATTTTGTTAGGAGGCAATTAGAGATTTAAAATGCCCTATTCTCCTCTCTCTCTCCCTCACTCTGAAATTAGGCCTCTGACCCACATTCTCACATAGATGATGGGGTTTCTACCAGCCTGCGGATCCCAATTCCATGCCAAATATGGCTCCCCCATATGGCAGAAAGAGCTGCTGCCATGGGACAGCTGCTGAGCTGAGGCAAAATCCTATTTGGAGCACTTATGGCCCAGAGGGTGTCACCTCCAAGATGTTCAGGGCTCCATCTCTCCCTCCAAGCCTTCCCATTAGGCTCTGAAGCAGGCATGCAGCATAATCACCCGTCCCTCTTCTGGATCCCTGAGGGGAGCCCCCCTCCTCAGGGTGGAGCGTTTGTCATATGGCTACCAGGCATCTGGTTTCAAGCAGATTTTTGTTGAAAGGTGAAATGGTGCCAGTATTGTACTGTTCCCCTTCCCTGTGGACATTCATCAGAGTAAATGACGAGAGTAGATTAGCCCGTCAAGGATTTGAGACCCACTTGGCTAAAATGGATTATTTGGATCCAGGGTCTTGAACTTCATGTATTAGGAATCCCAGTGTTAAAGTACAGGGGGACTTGAGTTGTTTTTCAGAATTGACATCCTTGTCTGATTATCCGGCCACACACACACACACACACACACACACACACACACACACACACACACTCTGCAAACTATAGTTGGTTTCATATTTTTCTTTATAATTTATCCATGTCCTTGCTAGTGATGTGGAAACATTCTGCACTTCAGATTCAGGTTGGTGAATGTTAAGGCTAAATCACCAAGAGGCTGGGCAATAGTAAGGTCAAAAAGGTCATCTCCTCCCCCAGCATCAGAGTGCCAGAACCAGAGGGCTGGGGAGGCCATCTGGCTGGGCACAGGCACAAAAGAAACCAAAAGTCAAAATAAAAGTGACATTATCCAACAATATGAAGAAAGAGAAGAAAGACAGTATGGAGTATGGCAAAGAGAGTGGTGAGAGATGGAAGAGAGAGGAAGACATGGATATTTGTTAAGCATCTACTGTGTACTAACTTTATAGACTGCTTCTATTTTTATGGAATGTTTAATGCCCACAAGGACTCTTATAAGAGAGATTTTGACACCGACTTACAGCTAGGAAGCATGATATAGCACCTAAATCCAAGTTTGTCAGAATCCAAAACCCTATACTTTTAAATGCATCAAGTCTAAATGAGTATTTATGCTCAATCATTTTTTTAAAATGACTGTAACTATGGATATATAAAATGTTAACATTCAAGGAAGCTGGGCATCTGAGTATATGGGAACTCTCTGTACTATCTTCACAACTCTTCTGTAAGTCTCAAATTACTTCGAAATAGAGTTTTTTAAAAAAGGAATGTAACTGCATTTCACAGGGCACATATAACTCAGATAAGAATAAGAAGCTGGTGATACTGTGAATGAAGAGCCCAGTGACTCAAGTATCAATAAACAGGCTTCATATGATTTATTCACTCTCCTTTGGACCTCAGATGTTAATAAGCCCAAATACTGTATCTTATTAAAATGAAGTAATTACTTTAAATATTGCTGTTGATCTGAAGATATTTCCAGCTACACCTGTTAATGTTGCTAATTTAAGCATAGTACTAAAAACTTTTTGTGTTTCTAAACAGGTGTTTTAAAATTCTGCCTTTTTTAGGGGGATGTTCTCCTTTCACTCTCTTTGTGGTACTTCTGGGTCTCTCAGCCTTGACATCTTATCCTGGCCAAGTGGTAGGAATGTAAACAATCTATACCTGACCCTCTCCCCCTAGTAAATGAAATGCTGGGCAATTGAAGGACAGATGGAAGAGAAGTGGAGCTGAGTCATCCTGATAGCAGCTGAAGAGGCTTTTCTATGAGCTCCTCTGGCTGAGATCCCTGGTGCTACCGTGGTTTCTATACTTGTGAGATCTTATTTTCTGCTACTGTGTGAGCTACACAAATCTATTCAACAAATGTCTTCTTTCTCTCTCTTCTCTCTTCTCTCTTCTCTCTTCTCTCTCTCTCTCTCTCTCTCTCTCTCTCCCTCCCTCTCTCTCTCTCTCTCTCTCAATACAACTTAGTCAGTTGGTTTCTGCTACAAGCAAACTTAGAGGATCAGAACATCGTATCTGGAAGGCACCTTAGCAATAATCTCATAACAATGCTCCTTTGTTCCTTACCATTATGTTGCAGTTAAAGAAAGTGAATATTTTGTGATTTGTCTTGCTACACGGAAAGTCAATATTTTGTCCTTGATAATAACAACACTCTATGGTAAATAGTTTCTGAGGGCTTGCTCATATATTCCATAGGATATTGCTATTTTTAAAAAAGCTTGCCTTAAAAAGTTATTGATGCCATTTACTAACTCTCTCTCTAAATTAAGACCTAACAATATAGAATATTAATACTTTTAAAGTATTTCCTGTCACCAAAATAGGTTAAAGTAGAAAGATAGCACCTCTGAACCAAAATTTAAAGTAGCTCATTTAAATCAGAAGATAGAACTTCCTATCTTCTTGCTGTATTCTCCCAATCTACCTCTTCCACTTCTACTGACAGGTTGGCTGCCACTGTCCCAGAACTCCATTCAGGTGTTTCTTATGTGATCAATTGCTATGAAATTCATCCTACAGTCAATTTGCCACAGTCAAATTAGTAAGATCCTTGTTCTCAGGCTTGTGTCCCTCTTTGTGTTTCTCATGGGCCATAGTGAAGGCGAGCATCCTGACAAAGGGGACCGACCTCAGATTCACAGAGAAGAGCAGCAAGAGCAGTTCTCTTTTATAATCTAAACACCCCTGTTGTATAGAGTACAATTAGTTGCCAGGGGCCATCAGCTCTGGTCACCTCTAAACTCTTCAGGTCTGGGATATCCCTAGTAAGGCCACAGGGTCTGAGTGCCTCACTCCTGGCACACGCCACCCAGAAGAATAAAGCCCCTCAATTCCCAAGTTCGGTAGCACAATGGCTTGGAGTGGGAGGAGGGGGAAGATTGAGGGAAGACAGGCCAAGCCAGCAGCACTGTTTTGGAGGCAGCCAGCGGGTTGGGCTGGCAAGCCGCTGAGAGCCTGCTGCTTTCCACCAGGGGTTTTGCTGACCAGAGCAGAGCGACACTTGAGAAGGCAGCAGCTGTGGCCAGAGACATCTCCTCTAACAGTTTCTTAGCTAATGAACTGGAAAGATCCAGAGGGAGCCAGGGAAGAATGGCTCCCCTGAGGTGTGCAGAGAGGCCTCTCCTTCCATGAATTTTCCATTTTTAATTAGGCCTGATGGATTGGTCAGGGTAAGACTTTTTAGATAAAATATCATACTGAGCAGAGATGCCCAAGGCTTAGTTCATCAGATCCCTCAGGAACTCAGACCCAGTACTTCCCTGATTGTACCTCCTGTCTTGTTTTGAAGGAGCAAAGAAAGGAATAAGGTATTCTTAAAGTGCGTTTTTCTTATTTCAAGAGGCACACATGATAATTATTAAAAATTGAAAAACTTTAAAAACATACAGAGAAAGAAAATGTGCCCTATAAACCTACCTCCCCAGAGGTACAGATTCAGTGTTTATGTTTAACTTTTTTTATATGTATACAAAAATACCTGTGTGTGTTATTTACAAATATGTAGATATTTAAGACAAAAATTTGATCACATTATTACACTCTTTTGGTACTTGCTTTTTTTCACTTACTGTAGTTATTTGTAGATCTGCTGAATCGTGTCCCCTTTTAAGTTTGTTTTTATTTAACCAATCTTTCACTGACTAGTACCATTGTATACTTTGCAGAGTATTTTAGTAGAATAAATTCCTAATATATGGATTACAAGATCAAAGGATTATTTACATTAGAATGTACATAAAGAGAGAACGAATATAAATAGATTCTAATAGATGTTGCCAAATTGTAATCTTTTTATATTTCTTGTTCATTATAAAAATATATCCAAAACAAATTTAGGGCAAGTTATTGGAATGATCTTACCATGAAATAAAGCCACCTGAGAAAATCCTGCCTAAATAAGTTAACTCTCTCCAAAATGTAGGTGTGCGGCTATGGAAATAGCTAACATGACCATAAGCAAAGAATCTACCCAAAACAGACAAAGCCATGAACAGACTAATCATTTGCCCAATTTTACATTCAATATATGATCCTAGAAATTATTCACAATTGAAAAATATTAACTTCTTTTAAAGTAAAACTCCTGCCTCTCCGAGTTCCTATAAGAAATTCAGTCCTAGGTAGTTTGGAAACTAGATATGGAACAGGATCTATAAGAAAAGAGGCTAATATTCAGTGCCACAGTCCTTGTGGCATGAAAGGATAGCAGTAAGGGAGGTCCTTAGCCTGACGAACACTTCTCTTCTGCAGATGCTCGATGTCCCCGCCCTAGGCACTGAAACAGGGTGCCGGCAGTGCCTTGGTCCTTGCACATAACATATGAAGAAGAGAAATCAAGAAAGCCAGCCTCAAACGGTTGCTTCTTGGGGACACAATTCTGCAACTCACACAAAATTTGGCTCTTTTTGTCTACCCAACTTCCTTCGCTCCATAAGCAGCGAGGCAGGTCTGTATCCTCACTTTCCTAGGTCACTGTTGAGTTCTACTCCAGAGTACACACTAGCCTGGATCCAATCCCAAATTAACTAGCAGAGGTTGGCATGGCAGCTTTTAACATCACTGGAGCCAAGCGTCAACATGAAAGAAGAAATGGGCTTGTCCATTTTCATCCAAGCCTGTTTTGGTCTTCGCAGACCATAAAAAGTGCTAGCTAGTGTTTGAATAAAAGGGAAACAGAATAAAGTAACATGTTTTATGGACATGTTTGGGAAATAGCAATATGAATTCATGTGGCTTTAAATATTTACTTCTATCCACAAGTTAAATTTTCTTAAGTGTCATTCATAATTAATGGGTACTAATTATATTAACACTCTGTGTAAATTGGAGATAATAGAATAAAAAGGCAAAGAGAAGAAGGAAAGGAAACTTCCAAGAATAGATCAAGTTTTGAATAAAATGATTTGGGTAGTCAGTTCCTTTGTTCATTTTCAAATTAGAAATGTGGTACAAAGAATTAAGTAACTTCTTGGAGTTAACATAAGAAATATATGAGAAAGCTGATAATCATGGTTTATTGCAA
Organism: Rousettus aegyptiacus; assembly: GCF_014176215.1. Lineage (NCBI taxonomy): Eukaryota > Metazoa > Chordata > Mammalia > Chiroptera > Pteropodidae > Rousettus > Rousettus aegyptiacus. The sequence continues at coordinate 99,000,258 of NW_023416306.1, forward strand.
AAGTTAAGTTTAATACAAAGATTAATAAAATGAAAGTATTTTGAATGCCATTGGCAATCAATATTAACATAAAAATGCTAATATAATGGTTGATATATATAAATACATACCTTACGAATAATTCCCTTTTAAAAAAAGAAAGATGAAGTACTGTTTTGCCAACATGTCCTTTTAACATAGAATTATTATTTTTAATGTAGAGTCAGATTAGATAATCCCCACCCTAACAGGAAAGTGTGTGAGAGGTAAGTGTACATGAGCACATGTGTGTGCATACAGGCACACCTCAGAGGTATTGCAGGTTCGGTTCTAACCTACCATAATAAAGCAAGTATCGCAATAAAGTTAGTCGTAATCTTTTTTGCTCATGGTCTTGCTTTCAATTTTCAAAAAAACACAATGTCTTTGAAGCTCAGTAAAGCAGGCACAATAAAATGATGTATGCCAATATATACACCTTGCCATTTTATTTCATTCAGTGTATTCAAGTGTGTTATAGTGTATCTTTAACAAACTTTACTTAGGTAATCTAAGCTTAACAAGGATCAGTCTCATTTTTTTTTAATTAAACAACACAACAAAATGGGCTTTGGAATCATATAGAACCATGTTCAAATCCTGGATCCACCATTTACAATTCAGGAGAGCTAAGACAAATGAGCAACCACTTTAAGACATGGTTTCCTCCATTGCAGATTGGGTAGCTACTCCCCATCGGGTTGTAATGTGAATTAGTGAGATGAGGACACCTAGCATGCACCAGACAAATCCCAGGCATTCAATAAATTTGATTCCCTTCCCTTTAATTCAAAAATGAGTGATTTATGCAAAAATGCTTCCTAAGACATACATGGTACTGCTATTAATAAACAAATGACTACACTTAATAGTGTTAAATAGAATAATTTTAATTTTTTTTTTTTTTTTGGCTAACATTTGTCTTATGAAACCATTACTCTGAATTAAGTATATGGCCACTTAGCCCTAAACACTATAATTGGCATTTACCAACCAAGAGAATTTAAAGAGTTCTGATATCCTAACTATATAATCTTTCAATCCAGTGACCAAAAAGCAATACCAAAACTAAAACTGACTGTAAACAGGATTGTTAAAGGATAATATATCACTCTGAAAAGAAACAAATGTGTCACGAGTTTGTTTTTAAATCACTCATAAGCCTTAGATAGCACAGCAAAATAAAGGTAAACAAAGGGAACCACCTGTCTTAACACCTGAAATATAAATTTTTAAACACCCTTTTCCTTTTCCCCATTCTGCTATCAGAAAGTGAAGCCCTTAAATTACAGACTCCTGATAAATGTGCATTACCAATTCTAATATTTAAATTTGCCAGTGTTTATAAATGGAAAAATATATATATATATATATATATATTTTTTTTTTTAAGTAAAAGTACATTTTTAAATTCCAGGAGTAGCAACAAATCCTGAGTAGATTAAATACTGGAATCCGAGTAAGATTTACTCAATTTTAAAGAACCAGAGGCAACAAGAATTCATGTAAATCCAGTCCATCTTATGGGATCCTGCTCGTGCTTATGGTTCCACTTTGTTCATACTCTCCTACACTTTGCACTTTATAGTCACCTTCCGTTCCCTGCCTGCTCTGTGTCTATGAGCTCCGGCATCAGATGTGAAGATGACAGCCTTCCAGAGACTGCTTGACCAGCTTCCACAATTACGTGAGGTTACATCCCTGTAACAAATCCCTTCCTGTGTAAGTGTGTGTGTATGGCATGGGGGGGGAGGGGGGAGCGGGGAGTATGAGTGTGTACATATATATCTATATATATGTATATATACACATATATACATATATATGGACATATATATATATATATATATGGGTATATACACACACACACACACGCACACATAAAGAGATTTGTTACAGGGATATGACTTTATGTAATTGTGGGAGCTGGGGATATACATATTTCTTTGGTCAAACCTTGACTGATACAACAGCCATATTCTTAAAATATATTGACACTTTTTTTTTCTCTAGATACCTCAAATCTCTTTGTTCTCTTCAACACAGGAAGGGAAAATACAAAAATAATTTTTAAATACCTCTCTCTTTCAACCATCCGAATGGGAAAACATATTTGCAAGTAACGCCTCCGAGGATAACGCCTCCAAAATATACAAAGAACTCATATGACTCAATAACAACAAAAAAACAAATGATCCAATTAAAAAATGGTTAGAGGACCTGAACAGACATTTCTCCAAAGAGGACATACAAATGACCAACAAATATATGAAAAGATGCTCAATATTGCTAGCTATTTGGGAAATGCAAATCAAAACCACAATAAGATACCATCTCACACCTGTTAGAATAGCTATAATCAACAGAACAAGTAATAACAAATGTTGGAGAGGATGCAGAGAAAAAGGAACCCTCATACACTGCTGGTGGGACTGCAAATTGGTACAGCTACTATGGAAAACAGTATGGAGGTTCCTCAAAAAACTAAGAATTGATCTACCATATAACCCAGAAATCCCTCTACTGGGTATTTACCCCAAAGACTTGAAAACTCATATCCAAAAAGATACTGGCACACCAATGTTCATAGCAGCACTATCCACAGTGGCCAGGGCATGGAAGCAACTAACGTGTCCTAAGACAGATGACTGGCTAAAGAAGCTGTGGTACACATATACAATGGAATATTACTCAGCCATAAGAAGAGATGAAATACTGACATTTGCGACAACCTGGGCAGCCCTCGGATAATCATGCTAAGCAAAATAAGCCAGACAGAGTAAGTTGGAAATCACATGATATCACTTATATGTGGGATATATACCTAAAGGCAACAAATGAACAGGACAAACAGAGACTCAGGAACATGGACAATGGACTTGTGGTTACCAGAGGGTAGAGAATGGAGGAGGAGGGAAGAGGTAGACAGGGTAAAGGGGGTCAAATATAGGAGGTTTGGGGGAAGGCGAAGTGGATAAAGGGGATCAAATATATGGTAGCTGAAGGAAACTGGACTCTGGGTGGTAATCACACAATAGAATATATAGATGTCAAATTATATACACCTAAAAATCATATAATTGTATTAACCAATGTTACCCCAATAAACTTAAAAAATAAATAAATAGAAAATAAACTGTTTACCTAATGTTCACTATTAATAAATAAATAAATGGGTGAATGAATGAATGAATGAATGAATGAATAAATAAATAAATAAATACCCCTCTCTCTGTGGCTCTCATATGGTCTCTCTCTTTCAGGTTATTAGAAGCCATTATCATGGTGACATTATAGGATAAAGTATACCAAAAGCAATTTTCCATATCTTTCTTGTTATCAGAAACCCAGTTTAAACCAGATGCCAGAGGCCTACTTGCCTCCTGGGACACTGGGGCCTCCTCAACCTTAGGGAATGCATCTTGATTAGCCCAGGCCGATCGTGGTAATTTATTTTCTGTTCTAATGATTGCATTAGGAATGGGCATGTGACATGATCCTAGCCAATGAGATGATCAGGGAAGTCTGCCGGAGGCAAGGAGGCTTTAGGAAATTTTTCTGCCTCCTCCTTAAAAAGGGACATGAAGAAGAGATGGCCCTCTTTCCTATCCTTAGTTGTTGTTGTACAATGAGATGGTATCTGGAGCTGCAATAGCCCGATGGTAGGCAGAATAATGGTCCCCAAAGATGTCCACAGCCTAATCCTCAGAACCTGTAAATATGTTAGGTTACGTGGATGGCAAAGGAAATTCAGGTTGTATATGGACCTAAGGTTACTAATCAGATGGTCTTAAAATAAAGAGTCTTTATCCAGGTGGGCCCAATGTAATCACAAGAACCCCTAAAAATGAAAGAGTGAGACAGAAGAGGTGGGTCCAAGGGAGATGTGAAAGGTACGAAGAGGTGCATGTTTCTGGCTTTGAAGATGGAGGAAAGGAGCCACAAGCCAAGAAATGTGGGTAGCCTCTAGTTGCTAGTAAGACAAAGGAATAGATTCTCCCCTAGAGCCTCCAGAAGGGAAGGCAGCCCTGCTGACATCCTGATTTTAGTCGAGTGAGATTAATATGGAACATTTGACCTACAGAACCATAAGGTAATAAATTTGTGTTGTTTTAAGCTGTTAAATTTGTGCTAATTTGTTTCAGCAGCAATAAGAAACTGACATAGCCCTCTTTGACTACTATGCTGATGTACTTCAAGAAATCAATGGCAGTAGTGGGTAGGAAAGATCTAGATTCACCCTGGAGTTTTAGGTGACCCAAATCCAGTATGTTCAAAATAATTACTAAGACAAATACAGACCATATTACTATTCCAGCATAACACTCTCACTAAAGCCAACACTTACAAATTGCTGTGTCCAGTTCTGAGCATCATTTTTGAAGAGAAACATTTGCAACTGGAGTGCTCATGTGTTATCGCAGGAACAGCCAAGAGCTCTGAGGATGTTCACCTTGGAGAAAACTTGAAGGAGAGTGGTAACATCTGCAAACCTTAAGAGGCTATCATGTGTAAGTAGGAATGGGACTGTGTTCTCAGTGGAATAGTTTAGAACCCATGCGTAGAAACAGAGGAATCAAGTTTCATCACAATATATGGAAGAGCTTTTGATATTCAGAGATGAGCATTGTTGGAGGGTGCTTTGAACATAGAGCACTTGATGTCACTGGAAGACATTTCGAGACAGAGTTGGTTTCAGTTCTGTTCCAAAATTCCTTCTAAATCTAAGGTTTTATTGATTTACTTTTTAAATAAAAGTTTAGAGATTAACACAGTGACTGTCCTATAGTAGGCACTTAATAATATTTCTTAAATGATAGAGTGAGGTGGGCTTAGAGGTATAGGGCACAGACTGCAAAATTCATTTTCAAAGCTTGCTATTGTTAGTGAGACTTTGATAGGCATTTCTGGCCTTTAGAAACAGGGCTGAAAACACTATCAGCCCAATTATCACTAATAAGTACTTAGTATGCGGGCAATACAGTTGGTTCTTCTCACTTAGTCTTTTCACAATTTACAGAGAGCACAGGATTTATTTTGTTATTCCTCAGGTGGTTTCAAACCAGTGGTAACACTGTCCCTAGCTATTCACCATTCTAAGCAACCCTCCAGTGAAGACAAAACAATGAATTGTTTGACAAACAGTATTTGGTAGTGATGAGGTTGAATGGCATCTTTGTATTTGCCTCAATGTTAGGACCCTTTTCAAGACTACTATCTGGGCTAAACCAAATGACAATGCTTATTTCTTGGCTGGCCCTATCTACGTGCTTATTTTGCCCTTTTGGTTTCTCTGAAATCCAAGGCTCGTCTGACTCAGGACCAAAATAAGTAGTTACTTACTATAAAGGCTTTTGAGGTTTGATTGGTTGGTTGGGTTTTGTTGTCATTGTTTTGGGTCCAGGCATCACCTTTAATTTCCTAGGATTAAATACTACATTGCCCTTTCCTCTTCCTCATTAAAAATGCAAATAGTTCTAGTTCAGTGTAGGGATGTAGAGGTGGTCATACACTGATTGCTTTCTTCGCCGTGAAGTGACCCGGGTATCAGAACTCTGAGCATTGCAAGGAAGAAAAGGGAAAAGTCTGGAAAATGGGAAAACAAAGACACAGGGCGCTACGCAGAACCATAGGGAGCTCTAGGCATCTCCTGTGGTGTCAGAGCTTGCAGAGAAACAAATTTTAGAACATTTTCCTGAGAAACAAACTCTAGAAACTCATCGAGTGAATTATCAGTTTCCCTCATAGTGGTGAGTCTTGGTCCTGGTACCATTCTGTATAGTGTGACTCTGACTGGACCAGCAATAGGCATGAAATCTAAGCTGGAGCAAACAGAGTCCATGTACCAATATTTGAATTGAAATAGTGAAGAAGGAGGAAAAGACTGAAAGACAGATTGGCTTAGTCTCTTGAAATGCCTCATCCAGTTACCATATATGTAGCCTCGGGACTTGGCAAGATATCGTGTACTTGCAGTGTAGATCAAAGGGGCAGAGGAAGTAAGCTTACAGAAGAATGAAACAGCCATACCAAGAGGCTTCAATGAAACCATTAGGATGTTGTGTGCCACTTATGATTTCTAGGCCTTGCAGAGGCCTAACTGCATTCCTGCCCAGGGCTACTTGAGCCACTTTGTTGTCTTGCAAGTTATTTTTTCCTTAGCTAATTTCAGTTGGAATCAGTTACTTGCCACCAAAGAATCACAGTACTATACACCTGTGGTGGCTTTTTATTTTTTATTCCCCACCCCTTCTTTAATTCCCCACCCCCACTTCCACTCCTGACCTATGGATGATGCCATTTCTCCTTAAGAACTGGATCTCTGAAGGCGGGGCATCTCCTCCCACACACTCACAGTGTGCCCCCGGGGCCTGGCACACCCAGCACACTTAGAAGGCCTGGTACACCCCCGGCACACTCAGGGGGCCTGATGCACCCAGGATATGGTCCATGGCTCCACCTGGACATGAATCCAGGATCTTCTGTGTGTAAAGCAGACGTGCTAACCACTACGTTATGGAGCCACACCCTGTGGTGGCTTTTTAATGTGTCAACTTGACCAAGCTGAACTACATTTCCCGGAGTTCCTTATCGTGTATATTTCTGATGATGGTTGACTACAATAAAGGTTCCCATGTGAGGTTTGGTGGGCAGAAATGATGCAGCAGCAATTTGTAGCTCACATAGGTTGCTGCTTATCTTCGCTGGCCTACATCGTTAATCAAGAGCTAGAGCTGGGCCTAAAACTTGTTCTACTTTCCCCTGGATCTTCCTTCATCTTCTCAACTCCTGGGCCAGGTATGTATGTTTAGCTCTATGATGAAGAAGTCTAAATGTTACTTTTATCCATATATTATTTCATCCTGTTGATACCAGGCCCATCCTCTCAACCTGCTGAGAACACTTTATCTGCCATTCTGTACATTAGCTACCTAAGCTTTGCTACAGCTACAATCTGACCCCTGGATGTCTTCCCCATACTTTTCTTATTAATACTCCTCTGGACACTTCCATCTTCTAGAAATCTATTAACAGCATTGGGCAAGAATGGAACAAGAGCTAATATATTAATGTCCTATTCCTTCTTTACACACTTAAACAAGTGTTTCTGAGGGTAATGGTAGCCCCAAAAAATGACTTATGCAGAAATAGCAATTTCAGTCCCCAGATCAGGCTTGGGAAGGAGATATTTTAAGGTTAAAGGGAGCCTTAAGATAACTGGCTGCCTAGTCTGTCTACTCTTATGGCAAGCTTTGGCCACTACACCAAAAAATAGGAAACCCAGTTTCTCCCATTTCTTACACATGGCAAACATTTCTATCTCTTTTCTTTTCCTTTCTCCTAACTGTACAATTGCAAAGTCAAGGAAATTGTCTGACTTGTTCCCAGCCTTACCCCAGCTATCTATCATATGCCTGGCATAAGTAGGGACTTAATAATGATTGGTGTTCTTTGCAGCATAAGCTTGCACAAAGCCCACTTTGACACTTTGGACTCAGGAAATCCTAGCCAACCCTAAACTGCAGCATAAGCACCATCCCCCAATTCCAGAGTAGTGGAAACACTGCCAGCACCAATTCATAACATTCGGGAGAAAGAAAGGAAGGGAAGAAAGAAAAAAAATGGTTATTTACTCCTTTTTATCAAACTCTTCCACTTCAATTTAAAACTAGAGGCTACTCAAATATATTATTGTCCTTAACTCCTTTTAATTCTGAGTCTTTGAAAGTAATTTAAACTAAAATGTACCACCTGAGGAAAGTGTGCATAGTATGTTAACTGTTTATGAAGGGAGAGGGAGCTATGAGATAGGTAGTCAGATAAAGACAAAATAGAAAATGGCTATATTTAAAGGGAGAAAAGGAATAAAGAGGAGAGGACAAGGATAAAATCTGCATTTTTTGCATATACTTTTGTTGACTTGACTGTGGAATCATGTAAATATTTTATATCATTATTGAACAAAATTAAATTTTAAAAAGCAATCCTTTTATGCTAAGAGTCCATAGTCCAAAAGCTATGTACATTATGATTCAATTCATATAACATTCCCATAAAAGCAAAACTACAGGGATAGAGACAGACTGCGGTTGCTAGGAACAAAGGAGCTCAGGGCAGTTTTAGGGAGTGGTAGAACTGTTCTAGATCTTGGTTTTAGTGTGGGGTACATGATTTTATGCTTTGTCAAAACCCATAGAACTATATATCAAAAAGGATGAATTTTATAGTGTTTAAATTATATCTTAATAAAAATAAGTTTTTTAAAAAATCCTTAATACTCAAAAGGAAAAAAAAATGAAATATATGTCTAGTTGGCAGTATAAGCACCAGAAACAAATCATTCCAAATTACTTTAAAGCACAATATTGTGTCTGGTCATTCTTTGGTACACATAATCTCACTATGAAAAGAACTGAAAATGACTTGAAAGTTTTCCAATTAATAACATTGCTGAGCAGCATGAGTAATTCTACTTTTGGATTACTGTGTGTTTAGTGTGGGACAAGGAAAATGAGTAATTATATTGGTGTTAAGAAATGAGATTTTGATGTAGAAGAAAGAAGGCATGGATATAAGATCAATGAAATTAGATTAAAACACTTTTTTAAATTAGAAGTATCAGTATGAATTCATAATTTAGCTTAAACAATATTTCCTATGTCAGTTCACTGAAAATACCTAGAAATAATGATCAAATTAGAAACAATAAGCACCCATAGCACCCACATAGTGGTATCTAAAAAAAAAAAAAAAACTCAGGGCTTCCTGGAGAAATGGAAAATTCAGGTCTGGAGCAGGAAATTTAAAAGATGAGCCCAGAACACCTTGTTACATCAGAAAGTAAAGAAATCATCAAACACAACTAGAGTTATGTCTAGAGGACACATAAGCCAACATGAATGCTCCTGCAGGGCAAATATGAAAAAATTTAGGCATCGATAAAAATAATACCTGCACTGGATTAGAATATATTACATGTGTTTGAACCTATAAATTCATAATGATACTAAAAATTACTGGCATCATTAAAGCATGCTAGGGAACCACTTCATATTTTCAAAGCCAATCAATAAAGAGAATCAAGCACCTTTCTTGCCTTTCTTTATCAACTGTACCTCAGTGAACCTTGCTGGTTGTTGAGGAAAAGATTTTCTGTAAGATGGAAGTATTCCACCTAATAAAGAAAGAAGTAAAACCAGAGTACCACCCTTTGGAATGCCTTATGAATTACAAATCTAGGAAATAATCATAAGTAGTTGCTAACATTCCCAAAATGGAGAATACCAGACATTATATACTTCCTGGTAGAGTACCCAACACATCAACCTATGAAATATTTAATCTGATCAACCACTAAATTTAACCAGCAATTTATAGAGAAAGCAGGGTGTGTTGGAGGACATTCATCAACACTAGGAAGAGGCAATCAGCAAAATACCAATTGTGGGAAGACTCCTGATTACTTTAGCAAAAATTAGATTTCAAGGGGGAAAAGAGAGATGGAAGTGAAACCATAGATTAAAGAAATTTAAGAAATGCAGTCTCAAAAAAAAAAAAAAAAGAAAGAAATGTAGTCTCAATGGTTAAATCTTATTTGGCTCCTGCTTCTAACAAAGTATTGTATATAAGCAGTCATGGAACTACATGAACATTAGATACTAGATCAATGAGACCACAACATTTTCAAAAAAAAAAAAAAAAGTAGACAAACTTTCAGAGACAAAAAAGAAAAGTGAAAATAGGATGATATCATTGAAAAGAAAGGTCTAAAAAAAAGAGAAAAAATGGGGTTTGGAGGTGCAGGTAGTAAGAGAATGATTTGAGAATAACTTGATTTACTCAAGGAAATGTTAAAGTGAGTTTTTAGAGATTTTTGAAAGCTAGTTAGAAAGTAGAAAATAAATGTGAAAATGTCACAAAATGATGAGAAGAAAATATCTTAAATATAAAGAAAACATTTTGAGAAATTATCTTAAAGAGGGAGAGGGAAAGCACATTAATGAATATTTCCACATTAAGGAAGAAAGTAGTAGCTCTTCTTTTGGGGAAAAATAGAAATTAATAAAAATGGAAAAACCGATATTTTAAAGAAAAAAACAGTTGTCATTTAGAGGTGGAAATATAGGTATTTTTCTTAAACCTTGAATTTTTGACAATGTTTATTCTTTTCTGCATTCGATTATGCACAAAGCTTTTTCCCTCTTGCAGACCAAGAATTTTCAGCCAAAAGAGGTAATAAAAACTAATTCCTTCAAAGTCACTGCAATTAATACAAGGTAGACAATGTCTTATGTTTTTTCCCTGTTCCAGAGAGATCTGAGAACTCCGATTACCATTAAATAGAGCATAATCATGTTTATAATCTAGACTAGTATATAGTAGATGCTCAGCAAACATCAAATGAGGAAATAATAAACAGGATAAACATACATGCACCCAAAACATTGCTTTTTTCTTGAGACATCACTTAAAGATTCTAAGTCATATCAAAGATAGTAGTACAGCAAGAATTCTTTTTTAAAAATTTCAACAAAATCAAAATAATTCAATTAAATAAAATACAAAGCTTCTCAGATAGAGATCATTTTTTTAAATGTTTTATCTTTTGACAGATCACGAAAAGAAATTTCAGAGCATTAAAGTCTTGAATAGGACTGTAATACCTTTTTTCTCACCTAAAATTATGAGTATGTTTCTACCTAATTTATTTTTATCTTTCACTACCTTCACCAGCCTTAGTTGAATCCTGCTTAAAGGCTTCTTTTTGAATAATTCTGCCAGCAGGACTTATCTACAAATTTTCATAAAACTGCCCTGAAGGTAATTAATTAAGATTAGTCAGAAACTTATATAATGACCAAATTTTTCATTAATGGAAATATCTCTACAGTTTTAAATAGGTTAATCATTATATTCCAGATAATGACATGTTTTTCATGTGAAATCTATACTGTGTGGTTAAATACAGGGCAGAGAGGGAAAATTTTTAATTCTGCATGTGATGCCTGAAATAGGGTTCAACTTCCCCCAAAAAAAAAAAAAAAAAAAAAAGCCTGCTTGGATTAAATGAAGCAAGATAAATCTACCTGGCTTTGTCATCATACCCAAGAAGCCCATGCCTTCTATATTTAGAGATAAACACACACACAAAACAGGATGACAAAGAGATAATCTATGACATGCAAGTGCCTGCCTCTGGCCACAAGACTCTGAGTCCTTGAAGGCACCGATCAAACACAATTTCTCTTTGATCTTGTGACTGACACAGGATGCTTTTGATATATGTTAGATGAATGAAGATCAGTCAGTTCTGGGTACAGGATTCAAACCAGATATAAACTGTGGAGGGATTTACTGGGCTACCAGGCTACACGGTTTGAAATTTTATTGTTTCCTATCATGGAAAGCCCATTCCGTCACCCAGCAAACATTAAACATCTTCTAGGAAGCAGTCACTGTTATATTTCTTGGGATAAAACAAAAATTCATTTCCCTCATGCCATAACATTCTAGTGGAGGAAGTTGGACAATAATGAATATTTATAAAAATCAACATCCTGTGTTAGGTAATAATTGTTAATGGGAAAAGAACAAAATAGAGCAGATTAAAGGAGATCAGGTGTGCAGAAGGGCTTGACTGTGATTTTAAGTAGGTGGTCAGAGAAGGTAATGTCTCAATAAAGACTTGGAAGAAATGAGGGAATGAGCCTTGTGGGCATGTGAGGGAAGGGCAGTCAGAGGAAATAGCTTAAGCAAAGGTCCTTATGTTGGAGACAGCCTAGAATGCTTGGAGATTAACAGTATGCAGCTAGAACAAGGTGGGCAAGAGGAAAGGAGGTCAGAGAAGAGGGTAGGAAAGAGAGCATGTGCCATGCGAGCCTGGGTAGAGACTTCAACTTTCACTCTAAATTAGTAATCCTCTGGGTGATTTTTGAACTGAGGAGTGACATAATCTGACTTATATTAAGCAAGATGCTTCTTACTGCTGTCTTGGAAGAGGCTGAAGCAAAGAGGTCAAAAGGGAGGTTCTTGTAGGATTCCAAATGAGAGATGATATCTATATTTTGCTAGGGCTGCACAGAACAAAAAACCACAAATCAGGTGGTTTTAACCAAAAGAAACTTATTGTCTCACAGTCTAGAGGCCAGAATCCCAGGATCAAAGTGTCTGCTGGGCCATACTCCCTCTGAAGGCCTTAGCAAGAATCTGTTCCAAGTCTCTCTTAGATTCTGGTAGCTTCAGGTGTTCTTTGGCTTGTAGATAGCTGTCTTCCCTCTATCTCTTCACATCAGTCAAAGTAATGAGAGGTGATCAGATTCTAGATAGGACTTGAAGGTTTGGCCATAGATTATCTTAACAGATTGAATGTGGGAAATGTAAACAAGAAAAGAATAAAGGAAAAGTCAATGATTTTGACCTAAGAACAGGAGATGTTGCCAATTAAGATAGGGAGGACTGCAGACAGAGAAGTGGGGATGGAAACCATGGTTATTCAAATCTCTCTGCCAATTAGCAGCCAGTCAGGGTACCCATTCCAGGCTTTGAGGCAGCATTCAGGCCAAGCCCACAGACTCCCTGGATCATTCTCACCCAGTAACTGTTCACAGCAGGAGTATTAAAGCAGGGCCATTCCTTTCAAGACACATCTATTATGCAAAACACCTCACTGGAAAAACCTAGGGCCCACATAGCGGCATCTGGGTTAAAGCCCTCAAGATCATGAATCCTCAGAGGCTACCGAGGTGGCCCGCTACTCCTTGTTAGAAGCTAGCACATCCCCTAGGCAAGAACACACTACAGAAGCTCCTGTGCCACAGGCAACACATGTTACATTCAGGAGTAGCCCCACCTTGTCCCCTGGATGCCAAAATGATAACTAGAGATAAATTCCAGCATAATCTGTGCTGGCATGCTAGGTCCGATAAGACAGAAAAGAGATTACACCCCAAAGGAGCTACAAGAATTAGTCAGCATGTCTCCATGATTCAGACGAGGATCTCAGATTTTGTGGGTGCTTGATCAAGGGAAGAAGAATGTAAGGCTGTATAAGCAAGAATAATTGACTTGGAGGCATTCTCTTGGACCATGGGCAGAGACTCCGGGGAAGGAGCAAACTTTTAGGGTGGTACCTAGAAGCCTGGAAAAAACCATAGCCTATGCTAAGAAAAGGGAAAATGCTTGAGTTGCCACAACGAGCAGCAGAAAAAGAGATAAAGAGGCTAAAGGAGGCAGGCATACTGGAGGGAAGCAGCACTGCTTCTGAAGGTGGCATGTGCGGCCTGTGGCAGAGAGATCTCTGTAGTGGCTTCCTGCACGGGGGATGTACTAGCTCCTAACAAAAAGTGGTGGGCCACCTCTGTCTCACATTTGCATTAAGTGTTGCCAAATGACCCACCAGAGGATTATATTTCATAGGAGAACCAAGAGGACACTTCATCTACCAAGATGGTCAGGAATTTGCCAGTGTAAAGGGAACCAGCATCACTGAGAAAACCAATGGTGGCTCTCCTCTGTAGGCCAGAGACTATGGTAGGAAGGCAGTCACAAAGCTTGGCTTGTTGATTCTGATAAGGTTGATGGGGCTCCCAAAGCAATACAGACCAGATGGCGGCACAGAAGCCAGGAGAACTAAATTACTGCAGTGACTGGTTAGAGGGGCAGCTGGCTGCTCAGAGACCTAAAAGGAAGAGATATCAGATGATTAGAGACAAAAAGGTCCATGTTAAATGGACACATAGTTGTGAGCATGAAATGTGAAGATTTTTGTATCACATTTTAATGTCCGTCAGAAAGCATCTACCATACAATATGCACTGAACAAATGAACAAGCCTAACGAGTTGGCCAGTCGATGTGAGTCAGTCTTTATCTTTAACCACCCTGGACTAACAAGAAAGGCACATGCCCACAGTGGCAGAGATGAAGACTATACGATTCCCACTTATCAAGACCAATCTAGCTACTGCCATCTCTGAATTTCCGGCCTCAGAGACCAGTGCTGAGCATCTTACATGGCACTATTCCTTGAGGAGACCATCTAGCCACTCGGTCACTCTCAAGGGCCAATGATTTATTCTCATAGGAGCAGGCACTTATTCTGAGTGCAAGTTTGCCTTTACTATCAGCAGAGTCCCAAGCAGTACCTCTATCCAGGGATCACAATGTGCCTTTTCCACAGACACAGAATCCCATAAAACATAGCATGTGACTAGGAAACTCACTTCACAATGAAGGACATAGGTCATATCACATACTGCACCACTCAAAAGCCACTGGCCTGGTAGAGCATTGGAATGTCCTGTTGAAAGTATAGTTGAAATACCAGTTTGGAAGCAATCCTCTGCAAGAATGGGGTGCCATCCTCCAGGGTGTGGTATAGGTATTGAACCTATATGGTGCTGTGTCCCGATGGGAAGGATTCATGCATCTGGGAACCAAGAAATAGGAGGAGTGGTCCCACCTACCATCCCTCCCAGTGACCCACTGCGGGTGTTTGTGTTTCCTACCTTTATGACTCTGCGCTCTGCAGGGTTAGAGATCCTGTTCCCCAAAGAAGGCACATTCTGTCAAGGGACACAGCTTTTTTTTATATATATATCATATGTAACTTGCTAAATGCAGAGCCCCTCATGCTCTTCAGTTTGGGGTTTAAGACACAGGCGAGACATCACCAACTACAGTTCTAGGGCTCATGATTGGACAGTGTGTTCATTGCAGATCTGGATGTTTAAGGTCCCCTGTACATTTGGTTCTACCAGTATTTTACAAAATGATTAAGGCACAAAAGGATGATCTCCTGGTTTATATCCACGCTGCTTACAAAACTGCCAAATCACTGAAACTGCCTTCCTCAGGGGCTGTTTCCTATGAAAGTCCCAGTTTAGTAAGAGATCTAAAGAACCACCTGCTGCCTGGGGCAAGGGCTGGGTTGGTTGATGAATCACAGTTCATCTATTTAACTCTTCCCCTTTTGCCAGATGTGAGTGACACTACCTCCCTCCTTAGAAGCAGTGGAGGAAATAGCATTATAATGAACATCTGAGACCAGACCTTAAAAATAATTAATTTTTGTTCAAATGAACAGAATGTTAGAAATCATGTTCTTAATATGCAGAGGCTAAAATGAAAGGTTTGCTTTGTTTTTCTGTAGTGGATCAGAAAGTGAGCAGATGTTGCTTGACTGTGTTAGGAGAAAGAAGACAGCACTCTGACCACACCCTTTTCCTCTAAAATTCCTAAAGCACTTGTGATATTTTGTTGTGGTGAGTAGCTAAGATATTATGTTTTGAGGCATGGGAGAAATTAGAGTTAAATCTCACTAGCTCACATAACCAAAATGAAAAGGAAATGGAGAGCTTAGATACCTTTTTTCCTTCTAAAATAAATAATAGTAGTCCCTTTACCCACAGGGGATACATTCCAAGACCCCCAGTGGGAGCCAGAAACCAAAGACAGTACTGAATCCTATAAATACTGTGCTTTTCCCCTATACATATATACCTATAATAAACTTTAATTTATAAATTAATCATAGTAAGAGATTAACAACAGTAACTAATAATAAAATAAAACAATTATAATAATATACTGTAATTAAAGTAATGTGAATGTGATCTCTCTCTCTCTCTCTCTCTCTCTCTCTCTCTCTCACACACACACACACACACACACTAATCAGATGGCGTAAAACTTATGAATTGTTTCTTTTTGGAATTTTCCACTTAATATTTTTGGACTATGGTTGCCTGTAGTAACTAAAATTGCAGATAAGGGGGCCTACTGCAGCACACAGTCAGGCACTTAAGGAATCTTCCCTTAATGCAAATTTTGCACAAAAAAGCGTCTAGGCATGTGTTCTACAAAATTAATCCTTCTAGAAAATTCACAAAGTTACAAAGACAACTATTAGGATTCGAAAACAGTGCCACCCCAATAAGCACCCCCCTTTTTAGAATAAACTTTATACGCAAATAGAATTTCATTTGTACAAGCCTTGGGTCTAAAACAGAAGGGTTGGGTTTCTCAAAATTAAAAGCTGGGGAGACTAAACAACAACCAGTATCCCCAGAGTTGCTGTTTAATTGGAATCAGGTACATTCAGTTTTTGAGTCAAAGCCATACTACAGTATGAAGGAAACCGTTGGTTTCGAGGTCCTTCGATGGAGTCTGAATTTCCTAAAATGCCAAGGGAGGAAAGTTTAGGTTCACTCAGCCTGTCTCTCTGAGAGATGGCCAAATCTGAGTGATAATCTGATTTGGACAGCCAAGAAGTCTTAGTTTTGATCTTTAGAAAGAAAATGTTGGGACTCCACTCAAGTCAAGAGAGAAGGGAAGAGGCCAGGATGGGAATAAAGCCTATGAGATGACCCCTGCCTACCCACTGGGCAGTTTGACGCCTCCTGCTTGCCTGCTTAGGCCTTGGGCAATTACTGAGCTGCTGTTTATTGAGCCTTACCGTACAGCATATATTCATTTACTGCATCTCTGTTATGCTGTTTTAAAACATCTTAGAGAGGTGGCATTTGATACTGAGCTAGAGAGCGGGACTGTATTGCCTCTCCAGAACACTTCCTGGGGGGTCTAAATCAACTCTCTGCTTCCTTGGATGCTGAACATGGAGGAAGATAACTGGGCTGGAAGCCCAGTAATAGACAGCTGGGTTCAACTGGATTGTGGAAGCTGCTTTCTCTGTAGCATATTACTGGAGAGGCAGTATGGTGTAATAGTTTCAAACACAGGTCATGAAGTCAGAGCTGGGTCAGTTCCCAGTTCTACCACTTACTAGCTGTATAAATTCCAGCAAGATTTTAAAATCTCTATGGGCTGCCATTTCCTCATCTGAAAGAAGTGAGAATATACCTACTCACAAAAAACAATGAGATAATACATGTATAGTGCTTGGCATATAGTTAGCATATGCTTAACATCTGTGTTATCCTATGACCAATAGAAAAATGAATTGAGGAAAAGGGATATAGGAAAGTAATTCCTCATCTGTTACTGTTTCCCAAGTTGCATAATAGGTGCATGATTACTATACCCATTTACCTTAAGAGACATTTAAAAGACAAATGAGATGACAGATAAAAACCCCACTGGGAAAAAAAATACAAGACTGTGTCATTAACAGAAGGCTATGACCTGAGGAAATTAGGACATGGCCTTGACATCTGATTGCTCATTTTTGGGAGTATTATTCCTGAAATCTACTGTTCTGCTTTCTAATCCTCCTAAAACAAGAGAATCCATATTATCAATTGCCATTGAGTTATGTACTGAGATTTCAAGATACAGGTAATGTTGAAATCTCATAAGCTCTTTCAGGCAAGAAAATTAAAAAACAACAACAATAACAACAACAACAAAAAACTACCAGGTGATGAAAAATGAAGCTACCATATGTCCAGACTTTGCTGAGTTAACAAGCAAATCATAGTAAATTTTGACCCAGTCACCTTCAATGAAAGAGAATTTGATTAGCCTAATTCTATCAGAAATAAGACTTCTATCCAGTTTATTGTCTTTTCTTGAAAATCATATACACAAAGTCCTAAATATTTACCAGATGATACAGATCTGCCAGGGTTTTCAGCCAAGTTTCAAAAGTTTTATGAAATCACTTCTTGGACATATTTCTAACAATCTGGGAGTATTAACTGAAATTTTAACTGAGGAGGATTTTTCCACCTTCTTCACTTGGCCTTTAGGTCATAAGTCTGTGTGTGTCTATATGAAACTCACACCCTGCAATCCTAAATCCTAAATGTCCTTATTCAGTTCAGAAGAGGCTGTTACCAACAGATAAATATACCAAAAAAAAAAAAAAAAAAAAATTTTATTCTCTGGGAACATTTATTTCCAATGATAAGACCATGTGTTCTGGCATCACTACAAACTTATATTCCCAGCCTCCACCTACTCAGATCTCAACTATCTGCCCTCTTAACAAAACATCTCAAAAATCAATTTCAATTCGGTTTTTCCACACATGCAATTTTCAGTTCAATTTATATGGAGCCAAGTACCAAACCTGTTTCAATCAGAGTAACTCCACTTTATTTTTTTTTCCTTTAATCTCTATAATTTTTTTAATTAGTCTTTAAATCATTTGGGAAAAATCACACTCTTCTGTAATTATAACCCTTAATAAAGAAGAAAGTCAGTTTCATTACTTCAGTTAGTAGAGTCTTTTTAACTAATTATAGATATTAAAATGTCATCTTCCCATTTAAAAATCTTTGAGAAGTATCGTATGCCTCTGAGAAATTTTAAGAAGAAACAGAGAGGCTGGACGTCCATATCCTGTCCCAGTTGCCTTGAGAATCTAACTGCCAGAAATCTAAGTCTTCCCTTCCCCATGGGAGTTCCACATATACTTCCAGCCAAGGAAGGTCACATTCTATATCCTGTCTCCACAAGAAAATTATCCAAAGGGGTACGAAACCAGGCCAAGCATTTACTACAGACCAACTTTCATCTATAAAGCAGCGACCCAGTTAGTGAAGAGATATTATCCTCATTCTACCACACTATTATTTTTGTGTTTCTATGTGGGTCACAGCAGAGAAAAATCCATGGAGAATTTGCCAGGGAAAATAAGGAAGTTACAATTGAGGATTGTTGACCCCACTTTTCCACTCAAGTTGTCACAGGAAAGGAAAGGTGAGACCACAAGTTGTAGCAAACCACATTTGCCCAGACTTTGGGATTTCACAAACAAGATTTTTAAAGAATTAGGAAGCTGACTTACTGTTGCTAACTTTCCTTTTTCCAAGCAAATATATGCTTAAGGTGATAACTCTCATCTATTACCATCATTTTGTAAAAGGGTATTTTAATACCAAATAGTAGGGAAATTATAATCCCAGTTAAGAAGGGCATTCCTTTCCTCAATAGGTCAGTTGACCTTCTTAAACTGACATCACAACAAAGGCACCCGCCCTGCCTCCTACTTTGAATTCAGTGTTTTGTTTTGTTTCCATTTTAAACCAGTGAAAAGTACTTCAAGGCAATCCCAGCAAATATACTAAGTACCCAGAGGAATGAGACCAGAGGATGTGATAAAAGGCCCCAAAAAAGCCTGGGCCTGAGGTGGCTAGCCCTGGTTCAGCAGACTCGTGAGTATATCCCTGTAGGATAACTCTAGTTGTGAATTAAGGTGATCCAACAGAAAACTAAGTGCCTCATAACATTTTATGAGCTTTCCTGTACTCTGCCCAGTCTTGAGAGAGGGATGGAGGGGCCAGGAGTGTGTACCCTCCTCCACTTTGCCATCAGCTTTCCAAGCTTGGTGATTCTTTTCCAGCAGATGGCAGAACACACACATAGAAAATTCCAAAGCCACCCAAGGTTTCTGCCTCTTTTGGATCTCCATGTTAATTCTTTAAAAGTCAGCCAGCCATGTGTAAGAAGAAATTTTGCAAATAAAACACCCCACCCACATTCCATCTGTGAATACTGTTTATACAGCACTTTGGTCTTCAAGAAGAGGCTGAAAATTTTTGTAAAATGAAGGACTACAGAGTAAAGAAATCCTGACCAATAAACTGCAAAGGCCAGGATAAACACCCTCTAGCTGTTCGAGAACCTAGCAAATAACCCATGCATTTTTTTTTTTAAATTTCGAAACACAATCAAAGCTTTCATTAATCTTCATCACGTGCACCTATAAAGGTTTAGTTATTAATTTTCTTTTTCTAAAGAAGCCCATGGATTTTACATTGCCTCTTTTCAAGGGAAAAAGTCATAGAGTATCCAAAGTTACAGAGTGGGTCAGAAGAACAGCTGAGAAAACCAATCAGTCCGTAGGTGTCTCTCTATGGGGATATGTTTTCACAAAAGCAAAATCATGTTTCAAGCTGAAAAAGTATTTCCTAAAATATACTCTAATAGAATATTTCAGGCACAATACAATAGTAAGTAAGTAGGTCACTTGCTCTCTAGGATTCAAAGAATATGAGCCTGTGGTACTCCATTTTTATCCTGAATAGGAAAGTTGAAAAAAAAAAAAATTACCCCACACAACAAGAAAATCCACATAACAAAGCTCTTTACAGCAGCAGCTACAGCTCGGGGGTCCGATCTATGACCATGAGTTTGGTAGATAACTTTCAAAACGCATTTGACCTACAAAAGTATAAGTAATTGGGGCTTCCCAAAAAAATCTGCAACAACCATATCCACATTACTACCCTCCCTTCTAGATGATTTCTAGTCATAAATTGGACCCAGGAATAAATGTCCTAGAAACATTTTTTTTAAAATAGCCCAAATTTGATTGTCAAATCATGCCCTCCCCCTGTCTTTTTTTTTTTTTTTTTTTTGAGTGTCTAATCTGGTTATTCCCCTACCCCAAAACAATTATCCAGTGTTCCCAGGAGCACTCCATGTTCTGTGCTTTCCTGAATGCTATCTGCCATGCAGAATAAAATGTTAGAGCTAGAAAGGACCTGACAGAGGAATTAATACAGCTGCTTCCACAGATGAGGAAACTTAACCCTGAAAAATAAACTCTCCAATGCCACAACATGACAGTGTCAGAGCTCTACCCCTCAATATCCCCAACCCTCTAGGTCCTATCAGGGTGTTCATTTTCACCAGACAGTAAGTGTGGGACCAAAGTATCTGGCTTCATTACTACTTCTCTCAGAAAACAGATCTTGAGTGAACGAAAGAGTGGTTTAGAAATTTCAGGAAATACTGGTTGGAGCTCACACAGTTTTGAGAAGTAGGTACTTTACATGTCCTCAAATCACATTCTATCTATAAATAAACCACTCTTTAAAAATGTAAGCCTGGAGGACTGAGCTATGGTGACCTCTCCCTTGGGAACTGTAAAGAATGTATGCTCCATGAAGGCAGGGACTCTGTTTTATTCACATCTGTATCCCAAGTGCCTAGAACAGAAGCTGGCCCTGAATAGCAGCTCGATGAGAAGTATTTGTTAGATGAACAAAATGAAGGAAATACCCCTCTTCCCTTCTCTCTATAGTCCATCTCTACTCCCCTTATACTCCCTATACACTTATGTCCAGTTCCTTTAATCGATACTCTGTTTTCAGGTAATATCTATCAGTCATTTATATTTTAGTAACTTTTAAGCCACTGCTTGCACTGTTTAGAATTCAGTTTTACCTCTTAAAAATAAAAATAAAAAAAATTTAAAAAAGCTTTGGCCTTTTGCAGGCCCTGTCTGTCAGCTATGGAAGGCCTTTGTGGCCAGGCCCTATCCATATTCCTCTCCAAGCATACGGTGAAGCTTTAAATTCTTTGGAAGAATGGCAAATTGTTCAAATGAATAGCTCCCTTCCCCAGTGACTTCTGGATTCCCTCCTGTGGCTCTCCTTAGCTTTCACATCTCTATAAAACAATCTAAAACCTTATCTTCCTGCTGCCTCTATCTTCCTTTCTCAGCTGTTAAAACCTAAAAGACATGCTGCCATTGCATATTTATGCTCAGCTGCATTGGTCAATAAATGCCAAGATGCTCATCTTACCCACCTCACTCACTGTGTGAAACCACACAGAACACCTCACCTACTGAGTTAACCAGGAGCCCATCCTCACTCTATCACACACTGGGGGGTGCTGTTGCTATATCCACACCCAAGGAGCTTGGCTATATGGAGAAAAAGGAAGTGACAGAGCTTTAAGGGTCCTGGAAGGCATTTCTAACTGGGTTTTTCTGTATGACCCCTCTGCACAACTTCTCAGAATCAAAGACCTTTACATTTCATCAAGCTACACAATTTCTGGATGAATCTTATGCATAATGCAGTAAAAAGGGAGGGCTGATGATCTCCAAACTGAAGGTTTTGCTGTAAGACTCTTTTAGGTATACAGGCTTACAGAACAGTATTTATGACGACTGTTGGACGTGAATAACTAATCCTCACTCACCACCAGAGAGGAAAATTCTGTTGAGACAACCAAGTGGCAAACACTGTCAGGCAAAATTAGATGTATCAAAGGCAACCAGAACAGACGGGAAACATTTGAATTTGCCCCTGCTTTTCACAGTCATCTTTCCTGGTATGCGATGTGTAAGACTTTGGGAATGAAAGCTTCATACACAAACAAATGAATATCTGCAGCTCTCAGCCCCCAGCTTGGCTACTGCACAAAGCTTACAGGCTGCCAGAGAAGTCTCCCAGGCCTCAGTTAACTCTTTCCTTGAATGATTGGTGGACCTGCACTGTGGGCAAAGCTCTCTCATATAGCAGAAGGCCTTTTCAAATTTCTGAACAAGTCATGACAAAGTATTTTGTTTAGTTGTAGGTTTTTAAGATAAGCTGAGAAAAATGTGTATTTTAAAAAGTTCTCTGAATGAGACATTCACCTAACAGTATGAACATAAAACATTCCCACACAGAGGAGAATGGATCTGCACTGAGGGAAATAACTCTGGTAATAATCCAAGGAGAAACAATCCCTCTTGCTCTCAGCCCCACCACAAGCTAGGGTTTCACACCCTTTGTTGGTGTGATTTGGGTACTCCACACAAATGCTAATGAGCAACAACTCACTAATGCTAATGATCAGAACTTTCTTTCGCTCTAAAAGCCTTGCAGCCAAGTTAGAAACTTCAAGAATCTCAAAGTAGTTCAAGAGGGTCTCAGCTCACCAGAGGTGCCATTTTAGGGAAAACTGTACACAGAATGGTTTCCTTCTTGCTCTGAATTCCCATTCATAAAAGGGGTGGGGGGAGGCAGAATCCCAAACATAGGTGCATCAAACTTTCAAATGAAAGTTTGAACTGAGGCTTTTCAGCCCCGGTTTTGTTTGTTTGTTTGTTTTGATTTTTGCAACAATTAGCTTGACATTTTCACATACAGCTAGCTCTAAGACAAAGATAAATATATCATACATAATAGAGTGTTGGGTAAACTTTTTAAAAACGGCTCTCAACCTAATTTCTGTCCTCATGTACCCTAACAATACACTCCTGTCAGTTACCAAGCCTGACTACTGCAGCATTACTTAACTAGGGCGCCTCGGGTACATATCAGAGTAAGTAGGTGGGGGCATGTGATGTGCTCTAGTAGTCTGAAAAAGGCTTACTCTGAAAATGGAATTCTGAATTTCCTCTGGAAATCACTAAAGTTTACATAGGCATATGCCAAAGACAAAACACAGATGAGTAAGACGAATATATTCATGATTTACGGACCTGATAAATGGTGGGTGAGCATTTCTAGTCCTAACAGTCTTAAGTTTTATTCTTTAAAATGAAAAACACGAAGACAAAGCCTTATACAAATTGCTATCCGAAAACCTACATATGCAAATGATAATTGGTTTAAAAAGTAATAGCAGAAAGCAAATTTTAATTTATCATCATCAGCTACATTTTAAAAATTTTGTTTTACAGTCATTCCTGGGGTGTCCTAATACAAATGGTAAAAATGAAGTCTGGCTTCCTTAGTCAATTCAGTAGTGATCATAACCATATTTGTCCATTAGATTCACCTGGAAAGATTAAAATATCCTTGCCTTGACATCATCCCGAAGGACTGTCATTTTAAATTGGATTGGGGTGGGATGTAGGCATTATACTTTTTGAAACTCCTCAGGTGTACAGCCAGGTTGAGCAGCACTGAACTGGTGTATCCAGGCCTACCACCAGAACGTAACTAACTGCCTTCTTTCAACGTCCTCATATCTGAACTTTATTCACAAAATGAAGCTAATTATGAGTCCTCTCACCTGAATATAGTGAAAATAAGACTATACGCATAAAGAACTTTGAAGTAACGAGGATAAAAAGGGAAGTGGGTACTTTTATCTTGATATTGAAAACCAATTGTTGGCACTGCTAATAACGAAGCCACAAGATGTTGATGAGATGCTGATCTGATATAGCAAATACTCAGCAAATCTGTGATTCTGCGCCAGTAATGTATTACATCTCCTTACCAAAGAATTTATTGCATTGCAGAATTTAGCATTAAATTCAAACAAAGAAGCCGTAGAAAGACAGAGAAAAGAAAGGGATTTGAGAAGCTTGCATCATGAAAACTGTGAACTCAGATCCAGGTGGAAGAAAGGTTCAAATCCCTAGTCCTGTGGTGAGAACATAACAAAAGAAAAAGTCAGTGCCAAGAGATCTCTGCCTGCTTCTCTTTGCTTTTTTCCCTCTCCCACACCTCCATGCAAAGCCAATGGACTTCGTGAGGTTCCTGACTGAAACCATTTAGACATCCTCTTCCCTAAATGGCAGAGATTAGTCAGTCCCTTACTGCTGGCAGAGGTTAAGTGGAGACAGACCCCTTTAGGGCCAAAAACATTGCCCAGCACCAAATCAGATCTTGGGATTAAGAATCAAGAGACTGAACCATAGAAATTAGGATTCTCTGAGTCCCAATTTAGCTTCAGAAGAAGATACCAAGTAGCATCCCTGAGATACAAAATTCCACTTGTCAGAAAACAAGAATTACAGACCCTCCCAGCCAAGAGAAAATGGCACATACCCTCTCACTCACACCTGCAGCATCACTATGACAGTAATGTAAGTTGGCTGCATAAGGACAAAACACAAAAAATCTTACATAATCAAAGAAAGATATGCAGAAAAGTGACATGCATGGACCTGTGTTGGAATTTCATATGAGCAAAGTCTCTAGCTCCTTCCAAATATATTTTTAATGACCTAATTTGGTCAGAATTTTGGCGATACAGCTTCGCAATCCGCACAAAGTAACTTCCCTATCTCTTCCTGCCATGCACCCACAACCCCATGTATGTACTTTAAACTCTTTTTCTCACCTCTTCCTTGTCAGAGTAAGCCCTGGGTTTTCAGTTTCCTAAACAAGGCTTGGGCCACCTCAGTGATTCTTCATGCAGTCACCCCAAACTCTTGTTTCTGGAAGACCAAAGCAGGCTTCTAATAGCCACCAGTTATCAAGCACATACTGTGTTCTAGGCTCTCATCTTAATTTCATCTTCACAACAATTTACAATGCAGGTCTATTATCCCAATTTTACAAATAAGGAACTCGGAGCACAGAGAAGTTAAATAACTTCTAAGACCACATGATTAGTAAGCAGTGGGGCAGGCTTTGAACTCAAGTTTGTCTAATCCTAAACTTATACTCTTTAAAATAATAATGGCAGATCCCTACATAGCACCATGTGTCAGGCACTGACCTAAACACTCTTCAAATCTAATTTATTTAATCTTCACAGCAACCCTGGAAGAGAAGTACTATTTTTACCACTGCCATCATGCATATGAGAAAACTGAGGAACAAAGAGATTCAACTCTTAAAATCTAAAACTCATAACTGACAGCACCAGGATTCAAACCCAGGCAGGCTAGTTCCAGCACCCAGGCCTTAACCACAACACATACTAGTCCCTCATTTTCTTTGCAACTAAGTTCTTTCTGTATATTCATTCATTCTTTCAAATATTGCTTAGTCTCCTTCTATGTACCTAACCACTTACCAGGTATTATAGAGAGGTAACCAGTATTTGATAGATTCCATCCCTCAGAGAGCAGCAATCTAGATAGGCCAAATCAGCAAAACAATGTTAAGAAAGAAGGCAGTTACCAGACTGTGAAGCCAGGCAATGTATGCTTGGGGCAGCAGGAAGACTCCGACACTGGGACAGACAGGAGGACCTCACTGGAAGCTGATAGTGAGTTGAATCTGGAGAAGTGGAGAGAATGGTCCAGATAGGGGGAATTATGTAGCAAAGGTAAAAGCAAAGAGAAGGACTAGGGATGGAGAGAAATAACCCTCTCCCATGCCGGATTGTGTACTGTTTTACATGTTATCTCATTTAATCCTTACACAGGCCTACAAGGCATCCTCATTTAACAGATAAAGAAAATGAGGTAGAGAAATTTCAACAACTGACTCATGGTCATACAGCCACCAAGGGAAAGAGCTAAGTTTGTCTGCTTCAGACATCCTTTCTCTAAACTAGGGGCATCTTCACACAGGTGAACACAAACTGAGAAGGCCAAGGAACCAGGCAAAGCACTAGCAGAATCTGACCATTTTGATTTCTAGACCCGTTAGAGCAGCTAGGGCTCTTCATCTTTCTCCCATCCCCCAGAGGAATACGTGCATTTTCAACTTAGAAGCTTCTTCCTTTGGTGTTCTCACTCCAAACAAACTCTCTCTGCATGCTGATGTATCATGACTTCTCTTGTCCAAATATAGAGCAGTCCTCTAGAGCCAGTCTAGCTTGCCAGCAAAGGGCCAGGCTAAGGACAAGCTCTCTGATGGCGGAGCTATCTGGTGGGGATACAGGCTAGGCCTGGGGGACCTCAAGGATCCCCTAACCCTGACCTTGCTGTTAAGAGGAAAAAACTGAGGCCCAGAGAGAGGAGAAAAGTGAGTCACTGAAGGCATTCCTTCATCCCACCAAAAATAAAAATAAAAAAATTTGAGCTCCATAAAAGTGCTTTGGCAAGCAGAGGTCTGAAATTCCTGCAACAGCTTGGGGAGGAGGTAACTAAGGATCTGTCTTCCCACAAAATCTGTCTTTAGATTCCAGTGCTGCTAAGACTAAAATGAGCAAATCTGTTTTCTTAGCAAGGTTCAAGCTTGGCTCAAATTTTGTTGTTGTTAGGAAGGGATGAGGGTGGAGGGGCATCTAAATGTGAATCATCAGCTTTTTAAAACATTTTTCAATTACAGCTGACATTCAGTATTATTTTATATTAGTTTCAGGTGTACAGTATATTTATATAATTCACAAAGTGATCCCCTGGATTAGACCAGTTTCTGTGAATCATCAGCTTTTAATCAGCAACCTGAGGAGTAGGATGTTTTAGGAAAGTGTGCCTTCTTGAGCCCTTAAATTTGCTCTCTTCCCTCTGTAAGGAAAGCAGGGCCTGATGTTACAGCACCCACTTACAGCCTCTTATAGCATGCTTCTTACAGCACACACTGCCTATAACAGGAATATAAGTGTCGTGATGCTTTTGCCATTATACGCGTGGATGGCCCTCTAAACAGACCTGAAGTAGTAGACTGGACCACAGCAATGGAGAATCTGCTGTCCAAACACAAAAGCAGCACCCATTTTGCCATTGTCGGAATGTTAAAATGTATATCAAAATCATTACCTATCAAACTTTCCCTCTGGGAACAGATAAAGTCCATTGCTCTTTCTAAGGCCTAAAGACAGTGTGTTACTTTCCATTAATACTTCCTGTCACTCTTAAGTTTCATTTCCACCAATCATCACATTAGACCATAGTCAAAAGCCGTAACATTTTTAAAAAATGTACTTACCTTAATATGCTCAGAGTATTTATAGGTCAATTTCCCTGCTGGCTACTTTTAGTGTAGTTGCACAATGTATAAATAGAATTTTTACTCATTCTCTTTGGCATTAGGTAAAATTCTCAGAGGGAGCAGAACCTAGATATGTTTCAATAAAATAGACCAATGACCTTGGGCTATATCATTCACACAGTACTGGTTGGATATGCATTTATTTTCTAATCTAGGATTTAATGACCAAAAGTAATTTGAAATATCTGGGAACCAGGAGATTGGATGACTTAAATGTGAGCAAGTTTGACCATTCCCTCTTTCTTTAAATTTTCTTCCCCTATGCACACTTGTTTGTCTTCTACCTCTCTGACAACTCATGGTTAGGTTTCTTTATGCACCCCTCTCCTTCTGCCAAGCCCTTCAATGTTCATTATTTCCCTGAACAAACCCATCTACTTCCATATCTATATAATATAATCTCAAATCTGTACTTCAACTAATATCTCTCTTCAGAATTTCAGACCCACTCATCCAACTGCCAACTACACATCTAGGATGTCCCACTAGCTCCTCAAACTCAACATGTGGAAAACTGAATTCATCATCTTCTCTCTCTACCAATTCCCTACACCCATTTCTCTTTCTCAGTTCTCTTTTTGTTGATGGCACCACTGTGTATCATTGCCCAAATCAGAGACCTGGGAGTCATCTTCACTCCTCCTCATGAGAGGTCCCTCTTATCCAATCAGTATCAGGGACTGTTAATTCCTTCTCTTAAATCCATCAGTACTTTTCTCCACTCTCACTGTCACCAGCCTTGGTCAGGTAAAAATCATCATTTCCCAACTGTGAGATGTCTCCCAACTTGCTCTCCTGTCTCTGATTGAGCTCTTCCAACCCATTCTTTATGTTGCATTCAGTGATCTTTCTAATATGTGTGTTTATGCATGTCATACCCCTCACTAAAAATCCTTCCATAGTTTCCTTCTGCTTTTAGGATGAAGTATAAATGCCTTAACCAACTGAAGATATGCTGTAAAACTTGGCCTCCACATACCTCTCCAGCCTCATGTCTCGCCAGAATTCCTTTACATTTCATGCTCCAGCCACAATGAATCTCTTTCAGATCTTCAGACTTGCAGCTTTCTCTCTTGCTTCCTGGCTTTCCTAGAATCATAGAATTGCACAGAGAAAAGGGACTGAAAAATACCCAAATCAGAGCTTGCCACCAACTTCCTCCTTATCTTCAGAAAACTCAATCCAATTCACTGAATATTTACTGAGTGCCCACAAAAGATAAAACATTTAGCTGCTGAAAAGGCATTTAGTAAGACATCGTCCATACCTACGGAACTTGCGATTCATTTCTTTCTCTTAAACCTGTAATTAAAAGTTCAGTTCCTAAAATGTAGTTCCTTTCCTGAAACTTAAATGCAGGACAAACTAAGAAACTATTTGTCCCTGATGCAACTGGCTTGTGCCTGTATTCACTTTTAGCAGAATATTTTACTTCCTGCTCTACCAATCCAGGGCCCACATATCTTCTCCCAATTTCTACACTTCAAAGTAGTCCCAACTGGCTGTTTACGCCTGGATTAGAAAATTCTAAGTTTCAGTTGGCTTTCTCAGCTGTTGCTTAAGGCACTTGAGTTGGCAGTGATCACCAGGAATTCCCAGGAGCCAGAAGCCCTGCATGGAGTAGCTATGTGTGGTGCTGCATCAGTCAGTGCTGGATAGGATATTTAAATTTAAAATACTGGGACTCAGAAAAGGGGTAGAGAGAACAGCCATCCTGAAGAACTTTAACAGCCAGCATTTCTGAGTTACCCCTGGTCTCTCACACACACACACACAACAAAATGATAGAGCTAGGCAAAGAATGCCTATCTAGAATCAAAGGACTGTGTATTCTATGTCTCCCCTGAGTCAGGAATGTTATTTGATAAAGACAATCTTGGTGACTGTTTTCCTTCTTGGTAGGTCGATGACTAGAAGGCTTAGTATTACTAGAATTGCAAAAAGGCATCCCCTCTGGGCAGACAGATGACAAAACATCACCCCTTTCTCCTGACTGACTGGAAGCAGGCTTTGTGCAGGGCATAAACTGCATGTCCACCCACGGTTGGCCCTATATGACACCACTTTGCCTTCCAAACTCATGGCTACATAAATAGGAGATACCATCTCGGGTTTCTCACCACCCAGCCTTGAACAAGAGAGGTCTACTTTCTAAACAGAGAAAGTTATTGTAATCCTTTTGAATACTTACTCTGTACTTGGAAACTCACGTGAAGTTTTCTAATGCCTTGAAATTTCAGCATCTGTTCATAAGGGCCAATCCTGACCTCCCCACTACCCACCCTCGGTGAGGCATAAATCTGGATTGTTCTTAAAGACAACACAAATAGAATTCCAGGCAACCAGAGTTTTACCCAGAGGTGGTAATGAAGCATAATGATCCCTGGCTGACCATAAGAAGCTCAATGACTATTAATAGAGAAAAGCAACATAAAATTGTGAAATAAGGTAGAGCATGCTATAGCTGGGTCAAAACACTAAATGATTAGGAATAAGATGTAGAGAATCAAGCAGCCACTTGTCCAATGTCTTATTCCATTTGGTTTTTTAGGCTAGATTGATTCCTGTCTAGTTCAAGGTGGGGCACATAGTAGCCTAATTTGGTTTGAGAACCAACCAAGGATTCTGGGTGCTCCTTTTAAGACAAGTTTAGCTGAGTGTTCCTGGATGTAAGACACCTTTCCCTCCATCTATGGTAAAGTAGGTCTGTGAGTATACGTCAGAGAGCGACAGCAATAAGCATCATAATCAAAATGTTGGATGTGTCATCAACCCTATATTTCACCTGCATCTCTGGAGGCCTGAAGATTCTGCATCTGGGGTAGCAAACCCTCCTCACAGGACTACACAGAGAATGACTTTCATATTTTTCACATTTTTGGTAGGGCCTTATTACTCAAAGGATGTAAATCCCTGCATTCTAACAAAGAACCTTTTAATAAGTCTTTCAGTCTACAGGAATATTCAAATAAGAGAATTACTGATTGGCAGGCCAAAGATATTTCTTGAGTTTGAAAAGTGTATCAATTACCTTCTCTGTGGAAAATAATGTATTTAGCACTAAGGTGGGATAGGATAGGGTAAGGGGGGGGTTTGAAAGATGAGAGACACAAGAAGTCTTCTCTCACTGGACCTTAAAAATGGGAAAAACTGACACAGACATAAAATTAATAATACAAAAGAGGGACAGAGCCCAGGTGTCTGGGGTTATGCTGCTGAAAGAAAACCAGATTTGGAACTTGCCATACCATTAACACATTTTAAATATGTTTCATTCCTCCAGAGTAAAACCTTATCATACTTGCCAAGGAGAAAAACTACAATAAACAGATATGCTCCTTGGGGAAGATTTGTCTGTACTCTTTTGCTATTTCCAGAATAGAGGCCCTGAGGTCTATTTTCAAGTCAAGTTGGTTTTGATGTGTTCAAATGATTTGGTCAGTAAGACCGTAACATAGCCAAACAGATCAAAAGGATTAGAAAGGCCCACTGAAGCACGATTATGATCCATCCACCAGAAAGTATTTGGGCTCTGCAGAAGGGCTGGGACACAGAGCTACTGATTCAAGTAGATGACACCATAACTGTGTATCCCAAGGGTCTTTTACACCCTGGGGAGACAGTAATTACAGTTCTAACAGGAAAGTCTGTGAACCAACTACAGAGCTCCACAGTATACTGCATTAAAAGCCATCAAAATTGGAGGATTTGCTGATAAGAGAAGTGGAGCATTAGAGAAAGTAACTCAAGATACTGAAAAACCTCAGTGAGACCTACTTCAGCTAGATTGTAATTCTTGACTCCAGGCCTATTTCTGAAAAACATCAAACAAAAAGGAAGAAAAAAGTCTAGAAAAAAGCAAAGCTTATCCCATTTGGAGGACAGAGAATGAGACATGTAACAGATGGAAAAGGGAAGGGCAAAGGGCTTAATAAGATTCACTACAGGATTAGGTGTTCATTTGATTAAAATCAGCATATGCAGGGAAGAGGCAGAACAAAATCACACCGCTCTGACTCATCATGCTTCAGGGTGTGCAGCCATCACCAGGCAGGTGAGACCAGGTGGAAGCCATATATACAGCCCTGCTAAGAAGCATCATAATTTGTGAACTAGACTGTGAAGGTTTTTGCCTTGCTCTTGGATATCATGAAAGTCTCAGCCACAGAAAGAACAACTCATCTGGTACAGAAACAGAAGAGCTCAGCTTTGTATTCTCAGTACGAGCACAGTGGCAGATACATTTGTGCTTTACAACTGCTTTGAATGAGTAAAAGTTCAACCTCTCAGTAATATCTGTGAGGTCTAGAAGAAGTATAGGTACTCCTTCTAGACCGTATGTCCAGATATGCCCATGACCATATGTCCAGACATGCCTGATAGTCCTAGTTTACACCTGCTGTATCACCATAATCAGTATCTGTTTGGACAGCAAATTACATTTTGCCTTGGGTATATAGTCTAACACCAAAATAAATGTTTCCATTGATTAGATAATCACATATATACGTGGGGCACTTTACTTTTTCCATCAAGTCACTTCCCAGTCCTTGCAGAGCCTGTTTTTGGTAGATTTTGTGAGGCCCTTTTCTCTCTGTCTCCCTTTTAATTTCTTCACCCACATCTCCATTATTTCTTCCATTCCTATCTTTTCCTCACCTATCCTGGCTCTACTCCTGGAGGAAGGGAGGGTGAATCAGCTTCTCTGTGTCTCATGAGTCCTGATTATTTTAAGTCCTCAGAGTCTAAGGACATCACTTCCAAGATATCTTTCCTTGCTAATATTCATCACTTTTCATAGCACAACTTCAATATACTTTTGTGCTGATAAAGCCTCTTTTTTTCTGACTTATCGAAGACCCTTCCTGAGAATGAGTGATATAATAAAGAGAAGGAAAGAAAGCAAAAGAGGAAGAAAACTCTATCACGCTACAAATGAATAAATGAACAAATATCCTGAGAGAGGTCCTACATGTGGGCAAGGAGATGGACTTTTAGCCCTGCTGATTTTTCTTATCTACCAGAAGAAAGAACTAAATTATGTGCCTGCTTTTTAAACAAGGAGTCTGATTCATTCCTGGGACTTACGTCTATTTCCATTTATTTAGCTTAGCGTTTACACCAGCAGGAATCAAGAATAAATTCTATTTTGTGCAAGATAAATCATCATTCACTCCAGGAAGCCCAAAATCATCACAAAAATAAAGAGAAGTAGGAGGAAAAAGGAACGTTAGTAAGAATTGGATCCATGAAAGTGTTTGGGATTTTGATATTTTTAAATATGAGCTTCTGCATCGTTGCTAATAAGAAAATAACAGCAGATTGATAGTCTTCATCTTCATAAAAAGAAGCAAGAAACCCAGGTAACTATATCAGATGCAGGACTAAATTAGGAACCTTAAAAAATAAATTCAACTCCACATAGTGCAATGTAGATTCTGAAGACATGAACTGGAATCTAATTCTACCCATTCCTAGCTGTTTGGCCTCAGTTTCTCATCTGCACAGTGAGAGATTTGATTGGTATGCTCTACCCATCACTCATGCTCTATGAATCTAGGACTTGATAAATTGATCAGGGAGAATTACTTTCTCCCATCAGCCTCATGTGAAGGGCATCAAATACTCACTCCATCTCCTACTCCCACATCCCACTAGCTATCTTCTAACACTCCTCACAGAAGCCCTCGGGAACTCTTAGCTCCTTCATTGCCCCCATCTTCCCCTGAACGAAGACACTCTGGATGACATAATGTTATCAGAGTGACTTCTGTTCAACAAAAATTGTCACTGTTCACAGTGCCTGGCTGTGCTTTACCATGAGCTCTCTGAGCACAGCAAAACATCTCAGATCAGAGGGTCTTGAACTGAAAAATAGAGTTAGAATAAGCAAGTTTGCTACAAATTGGTAAGCTCAGGTCCACCATTGAAAAATCAATTTCGCAGCCATCCATGTCACTCCTGAACTAGTGTATGTTCAGTGGATTTAATGCTACAATTTCGACCCCTCCTCTTCCTTGGCAAGGTATGTTATTTTATTCCTCCTGCCTAGAAAAGTACCAACATTCCCCGACTTGCTATTGACACCCATCGATTTAAACCTGACTCCCATGCATATCTGCTTATTAAAAAGAGACTAAACAAAGCATATATTATTCATTTTCCCTTTGTTAGAAAAAATTTTGCAGGATCCTTGTCAAAACAGTTTAAATCTAGTGGTCACCATCCACTGGTGCGCTATGTTTCTTTGAAATGGAAACACATTTACATAGTCGGGCCCAGAGGTCTTAAACCCCACTTTCCTGAAAGTTCCCCCATAACTAACTCATAGAATTATTGGACCATGGAATGAGATGATGCACGTGAAGTACACAGAGCCCAGCACTCTACAGGAAGTCTTTTTTTTTCTTTCCCATAATTAAGCATTACAAGAGCTCTCTTAGTGATGGGAGGGGAAGGATTACTGTAAGTGGTGAAATGGTATTGTGGAAGAAAAGGAATGAATGCAGATAATTTGATAATTTCATGATGTTGGAACCCATGCCCATTTAGTTTTTGAAGAATTGTATCTATCACTGCTCTGCTGTGTTCAAGGGCCCATGGTTGATATTTGCTTCATAGCAATGGTGGAAGGCATATAAAGACTTCCACTTGGAAACGATACTTTAACTTCCAGCTCTACACTGAAGTAATGAAGGAAGTAATGAAGGAAGCCTAGTCTCCAGAGCTTCTTCCAGCAGCCAGTCAGATGGCAAAACAACCTGGCACCAGGACATAACCCTCCCTTCACTATACCCCAGTAGGAAAGCATTGCCAGGATGGGGTTCAGCAACACCCCGAGGGAGACCAAGAAGGGGTTTATAGCCTGACCATCTTATCAGAGGTGATGAGAAACCTAAAAAGTGACTATGGATGCATGCTTATATGGCTGCCGCAGTCTAACTCACACCTTTGTGTAAATTAGGAGGTCCTCACTCTGAGTGGATGCAGCTCCATGGGTGCACAGCTGGAGTGGAACATAAGCATGATTTCAGTCCCCTCTGTTTCCTGTCCTTGGGAACAGTGCACAACACACAGCCACACAGAGCTGCCCCACTCGGGAGCTAGAAATAACTAAGTTCAAGGAAGAGTATGAGAAAAGACGGCCTGTGTCATTCTTGCATCAGCTCAAACCAAGGGCAGACTTCTTGCATCCCTCTGTGTGCTGCGGCATCAGTCTGTGACAGGCTCGCTGAGGACAGAGTATTAGGAAGAGCAAGGGTAGAGGAAAAATGGTGGCAGGACTCACACTCAAGCCAGCAATGACACAGCCACTGAGACCCAAACACTCCTGTCATCAGTCCCAGTCACCACCATCTGCCTCCGAGGAAAACTGTCAAGAATAATTCATGCTTGCTAGCTTTGAGTGCATCTGGGGATCCAACAGTGATGGGAGCTGTGAAACATGGGCCAAGAAGTATAGTCACCAATGAAAGAATCAAAAGGACTAGGGGAAAGTTCTCAGAACAGTGTGGATTAGTTCCTAAAAGAAGAGGAATGGGACCACACCCCTCTCACCACTGCTCCAAACACAAAGTAACAGATAAAATATAAACAGAGGATATTGCAAAAGTGGTTCTAAAGCAAGATAATGATCTTCTTGGACCCAACTGATATCAGCTCTTGGGGATGCGTGGCGACTAGAGATGCTCCACACATGGTGGGTGCCCTGAGCCAGGCTCACTGTGAGGAATCAAACATGGACCAGTGTGTCCTGCCCACCCTAGCCATGACATGAGGGCTACTGCAGCTGCTGCCTGAGGTTAATTAAGCCTCCTGTTAAATGGCAAACTTAGGAAAACAGGAGGAAACCCACACAGTCCTGAAATTAAGCTGACCGGAATGAGGACCTGAGCAAGGCTGCCCACAAATGAATGCAGGAACTAGGCCTGTGACCTATTCAGTAGCACAGAGGGCAGGACTCTCCCACTGCCCATGTAATACCTGGTTCTGAATAGAGGTCCCTGGGGGCTTGGGGTAGAGACAACCATCCAGGGAGAGATGAGGGAAAGACAAAGTGAGAATCTCTCAATAAAGAAAGACAACCAACAAAAGTCAGCCAACATTGCAAATGCAATGAAAATAAGAGAATAATCTAAAAAGTGTTTATGTATTTTTAGGACCCTCACAGAAATAAAAGAAAGAATAACATTTAAAAACTGAAACAAAAACAGGCACATTTAATCAATTCCACAGGAGCAGATAGTTAATGGAAAAGAAGCAATATTCAAAGGGTTAAAAAAAAAGGGGGGGGGGAGGGTTAGTGGCTAATAATTTTCAAGAATTAAAGTAAAAGAGTCCACAGTTTGAAAATACACTCTGAGAGGCAAAATGATTCAATAAAAATAAATCCACAACCATAGTGTATAGTTGAACTATTAAACACTGTAAAAGTTAATACAGAGAAAAAGACATATTCCTCTGAAGGATTTAACAATTAGAACGACATTAAATTTATCATCAGCAACAATCAATGCCAAAAGCAAATGGAATAACATCTTCCACATACTGAGAGAAATAATTATCCACCTTGAATTCTATACCCAGCTCTTTAGGTATAATAAACTAAAGGAGCTTCCCACCCAGAGACTCTCTCTGAAAATAAACACTTAAAGAATGCACTTCAGCAATAAAAATAGAAACTGATAAAAACATAATGTTATATTTAACCATAAAAATAACAACTATTGTTGTGGGTTTTTTAAAACTTGAAATAAAATCCTAAATAATGATAAAAAGAAAGATGTGGGAGTGTCTGTGTAAGGGGAGGGGAGGAACAAAGAGATCCTTATCCAGAAGAGAAGAGATATACTAAATAAATATAAGTTTTATAGAAATTTTTAAAATGAAGTATACATGTTAAAACTATAAGCATAACTGCTAAAATAAGAGAAATATACTAAGCTAACAAAGGGAATAAAGGAGAAGAGAAAAATATTTACCGATCCCACAGGAGGCAGAAAAAAAAGAAGAGGGTAGCTGTGGCAGAAGTGCCCAGATGTCTGCCAAAGATTTGTATTCCTCTACCATAGTAAAGAACTGCTGCCATCATGCCAGGAACTACATTTCCCCCCCCCCCCATCTTGCTTCTAGGTGGGACCTTGTGACAGTTCTCGTCAACAAAATGTGAGCAATAATGATGTAAATAACTTTCAGGCTGCTGTGGTTAAGAAGCAGATGTGCTTTCTTTACCTTTTCTTTCCCTTTCTTTGATGATTTTTGAACTCGCATGTTGAGAGAGGAAGAGCCACTAAATGAAAGAAGCCCGGGTTCCTGAAAGCCTGTATGAGGTACATTATCCCCTCCATGCCACTGATTGGATTTTACATATCAAAATATATACTTCTGTTGTGTTAAGCCAGTGAGGTTTCTGGGTTCATCTGTAACCTCAGCTAGCACTGCCCTGAGTAACGCAGATGATAAACAGAAAACACAAAATAAGATGACTGAAATAAGTCCAAATATATTATCAATCATGAAAACGTAAATGGATTAAGTCCAGGGGTTGGCAGACTATGCCTGGCAGACCACAAAGCTGGCCATGTGCATTCATTTATGTATTCTCAGTGGCTAAGTTTTAGTAATTACAAGAGACTATACGGCCCACAGAGCCAAAAATATTAACTATCTGGCTCTTTACAGGAAAAAGTTGATGACCCCTGGATTAAATCTACTTATTAAAAAGTGGGCTAAGAGAGTGGGTCAATTTTTTAAAGATTCAAATAATGTTATTTACAAGAAAACAATTTTTTAAAATGACTCCAAATGTTTTAAAATAAAGATATGGACAAAGATATGCCAAGCAAATATTAACCAAAAAGAAAATATACTTAGCAATAGTAATGCCAGACAATATAAAAATTAATGCAGCAGCACTAACAGAAATAAAGAAGTACACTAGATAAAGATAAAAAGAAACATTCCAAGAAGACATAACAATCTTGAACTTGTAAGCACCTAATTATACAAAGCAAAAGTGATAGAATTACAATGAAAACTTTTTCAAAACTATAAATACAAAGGTAAATTTTACCATAAATCTTTCAGAAATCGATAAATCGAGCTGATAAATTTTAAAGAAGGAGCAATTAAGAGATTTGAAAGCTATGAATCCCAATGGAAAATAGATGGGGATTTCAGAACCACTGAGGAAATTTTTCAGATGACACATACACTGCCCATCTTACCCAAAGAAGAGGAAAAGAACTCCTTTGAGAACATTTAGTACACCTCTGTTATTGTCAGAAAGCGGGGTATCCCTAAGGGATGTTATGCTGTGGTGAAAAGAGGCTAAGAACTATAAGTCTTTCTCAAGGTAGTGGATGATGGCCACCCTCACTGATAAGTGCTCTGAAAAGAAACATGTTGATTTAACAAGGACTTAAACCATTTCCAAGGTGAGCTTCTCCTTGGCTACCAGAGACATCAAAGAACTGGAATAAAAAGACCAAAAGATCTGCTATGATAGTGACCAGCTACCTCTCCTGAATTTCTGGATAACTGTTTCCAATTTTCAAAACATATCAGAGCTTTGTCTTAGTAGATTCAGTTTAACTAAGTATACAACTGCTTAAGACAGATATTTTTTAACACTGCCTATATATCGACTTACAACTTTGGCTGTCTATCGTTAGAAAAATTTTGCCAATAAACATATTAAAAGGTATTCGACACTCTGTAAAAAAGTGCATGGTCAAAGTTCATTAGGAGAAATCCAATTAAGGAAACCACCAAAGGGAAGTTTAACTCTGTGATAAAATAGAAGAACATAAGCTCTCATCCAATTAGTCTATCAATCCACTTGGTTTCTTTACTAGCCCCAATCTCTGGGAAGGAATTTATAAAAATGTAGTCAATATATCAACATTCCCTGTTAACAAAGTAGTTCTATGTCCATGAAAGTTTTTAATGAATATATTTTGAGTATATGTACTCAAATGCAAAAGTAAAAAAAAACTGTCCAAATAATGAACTGG
The DNA here is from genome assembly GCF_014176215.1 of Rousettus aegyptiacus. Classification (NCBI taxonomy): domain Eukaryota; kingdom Metazoa; phylum Chordata; class Mammalia; order Chiroptera; family Pteropodidae; genus Rousettus; species Rousettus aegyptiacus. Next base: position 99,038,604 of record NW_023416306.1, read on the forward strand.
AGGCACTCGTTCAGATACTAAAAACACGTAATTTTGGAGTAATGAGCGCAGTCAATAGAAAACATAAAATACTAAGGAAAGAAGTTCAATTCTGATATGGGAGACTGAGAATCAGTACTTATTCTTGAGTAGGTGAGTGACGCAGTGAAAGTGATGTTTGAACAAAGTGAAAGTCAGCTATATAAAAGAGGATTAAAGCAGGAAGAGAGAAGTTAGAAGACTTTCAATGGTCTGGGTTGGAGTTGGTGAGAGTGGGCATTTTAGAGGGGTGGTCATGAGAATGATGTGTAACGTGAACGAAGACTGAGGAGGAGACGCCAACTAGATTTAGTAAATGACAAGACGAGAGTGAAGAAAAAGAAGGAAGGAGGATGAGGAGGAGGGAATGGAAGAACAAAGACTACACTGATTATATTCACAAAACTTTGGTTCCAAGCATGATGACAGGTAAGAGAAATCTATATCTATTTCGGAAAATTACTTTGAAACTCACTGAATTTAAAAGATAAAAATTAAAGGTAAAAATCAGGCCAGTAGTTGGAGAACACTGATCCTCAAAGAGTAGTCCAGAGAAATCTGCATCAGAATCCCCAGGGTGCCCATTAAAATGTAGATTCCAGGGCTCCTCTCCAGATGTACTGAATCACAATCCCAGTAATCTGGATTAAATGAGTTCCAGAGGAGGTAAGTATTGAGCACACAGGAGTGTGTCCTCCACTGAACCAGAGATAAGATAGGCACATTCTGTAGACCAAACCCCAACTGGCTGAGCTAACCCAAAGATATTGAAAAGGAAAATAGGACCCATGCACTAAGGCTGGGGAGAGGGGGGATCTTAACAGTCATGGGTCATAAACAAAGAGGAGCCAATGAAGGATACAGAAAAAAAGTAGTTTGTAAGCTTAGCATGAGCCAGAATTATATGTACCACAGTGATGAAGGAGTTTCTGGTGAAAACACTATAAAGTGCTTAGATATTTCTTTTTTTTCCTCTTATGTCCTAGATTACATTGGGACTCTTACAGCTGCTGATAGCATCCTAGACAATAAGAAAAACCAATAGGCTAATAGTGGGTACAAAGTAGTATGACATTTAAGTCTTAACTTCCCTATAGTGACAATAGATCTTATCTCTCATTTTCATCATGTATGTAACAAGAATACCCAAATGTACATAGCTGTGGGTTTTTAAAAAAAAATGATTAGGAAACGTTTAAACAGGTGCCTAATATTTTAAGCTTTGGGGCAGAGGAGTAAGGCTATTGGTCCCAAGTGTGCTTTTTCTCCCAGTTATATTGTTTCCTTTCCAGTGTTTTTAAGTGTTCCCAGTTTCCAAGGTAACAGCCAAAGAATACTGGATTGTATTCTCAGTTTATGAGTTGTAGGCAGGTGCTCTTCAGGATGTAGTAAAGGCCTCTGATGCAAATACCCAAATGCTTTTCTTGAATTAATGAGTAAAAACATTCAATCACTGCAAATCTTAAAGCCGAAAAAGCTTCTCATGGCAACAACAGCTATTTACACACCTGCAGAGCTTTGCAATGCACATGGCACTTACCCAAGCATTTCACATAGATCCTTCTATCAATCCTCAGAAGCGAGCAGGACAGACATTATTACTATCCTTATTTCACAAGTGGATATGGGCTGTCCAAGGGGTGGAGCTGGGGTTTGAACTCTGACCATCAGACCTAGGGATCTATCCAGAATACCCAAACACACAATTAATTTAAAAGAGATTTTTTTCTCCTTTCAGAAATAAATCTGAGAGGAAGATTTGATTTATTTGTGTTTTATTTGTAGTTTACATTATCAAATATTTCAATGGGGGTAGTCTCAAGGTTTTCTGGTGAACTTGAGGCTTAAATTTCCTGGGAAAACAAAAACCTTCATCTGTATAAATGAATAGAATTGGTGGAGGAAGTGAAACAACAGAGTGGATAAGGAGATGTGAAATGTAAATGCTTTATGCAGCTGGGGCCTTGGAATAGAACCAAACTTCTAATTACCTTACAAAACAGAAATAGATAGAGCCACTCCTAGAAGCAGTGAGGCTGGCCCAAATAGTCAATCTTACATGAGGGCCTAAAAAGCTTCCTGAAGGAGTGAATGGAGTTCTCATAATAGGAGTCCAGGGTGAGGGGTCAAGATGTGGGTGTCTGTCACTAAGACTCACCATTCTGGAATGATTCAGGACTAAATCCTAGCTAGAGTAGAGGTGGGTGAGATACAAAGAGGAAGTTAAAACAAAGAAGTATCTCTCTGTGATCTTCCTAAGACCCTGAGAACCCAAAGCAACAGTTTTGTGGCACTAGTTGTGCTAAAGCATAGCATGAGAGCATGCTGAAGTGTAGCAGTTACTTCTGGAATAGCCCTTATGTGAGCAGAGACTATCTTACCATGGCATAAATGGTATAGAGTCACGGAAATGCTATGTTCTTTTACTTCCTGCAGCTTTTTTTATATGTTAATTCAATCAGAAAGTATTTTTTGAGGTCAGACTTTGTGACAGATAGTTAGGATACATCAGTGAACAAAACAAATGAAGTTTCACCCTTTGGAAGTTTTATTCTAGTGAGGAAAGATAGAAAACGAAAAACAAAAAATGTGGTGGAGAGAGTTGCCACAGGAAAAAAAAAGGGGGGGATATAGCTTTGGCAAAACACAAGATGGGTTTCTATTTTACATGGTTTTTATACCCATCAAAAGTCCATTTGGTTAATTTTAGTAGTTGTGATAGCTGAAAAACATTTCGTAATGCTAATGGGATAAATTCCTCAAGAAGACATAACAATTCTAAATGTACATGTATCTAACAACAGAGCATCAAATACATGAAGCACAAACTGTTGAAACTAAAAGGCCAAATAGAATTCCTCTCTCAATAAATGATTAAAGAAGTACAAAAAAATTCTGTAAGAATATACATGATTTAACAATATTATCAACTAACTTGACCAATTAATATTTACAAAACATCCCAGCCAATAACTGCACATTCTTTTTCTGTGTACATAGAATATTCACTAGGCATACCATATCCTGGGCTATAAAACAAGTCTCAATAAATTTAAAATAACTGAAATTATACCACAAAGAAATTAAATTAGAAAAAGAATACAAAGATACCTAGAAAATCCACCAATATTTGGAAACTAAATATAAACATCTAAATAATCAATGTGACAAAGAAAAAGAAAAGTAAAAAAGAAAGCAAACATTTTGAATTAAATGAAAATATAAACACAGCACATTAAAATTTGTGGGGTATAGCTAAAGCAGCTAAACTAGCCTGGAGGTAAATTTATGGTCTTAAATGCTCCTATATGAAAAAGGAAAGGTCTACAATTAATAATTTAAATTTCCACTACAAGAAAGTAGAGAAAGAAAAGCAAGTTAAACCTAAAGTAAATAGAAGGAAATAATACAGAGCATAGATCAATGACATAGAAATAAACAATAAAAGAAAAATGAAACCAAAAACAGTTTTTACAAAATACAATAATATTGATAAAATTCCAGCCAGAGAGATCAAGAATATTAGAAAGGGATCAAACTACTAATATCAGGAATGAAAGCGTAGACCTCATTACAGATACTAGAGAGATTAAAAGAAAAAAAAAGGTAATATAAAAAACTTCAAAGAAAAAAAGAAAAACTTCATGCTGCTTCTTTAAGACAAAACTAGTCTTTTCTTTGAAAAAATTAGAAGCACATACAATTACATTTCTCTGAAACTACTACTTCTCAGTGTAGTCTCAATCATTTATAATTTATTATAATTTATAATAATATAAATTATAATTTATAATCATTATAACATATAATATTAATTTATAAACTACTATAAATTATAATAATTTAAAAGAGATAACCAAAGTAACTTCTATTCTGCAAAGAAAGCTGCAGGGTAGATAATGTAAACTGTCACACCTCAGCATTTCATCAGACTAGCAGAGCTTATGAATTCAACTTTCTACAGTTGCTTATATCCTATATACATCTTCTCAAAGTGGTAGAAATGAACATGTACATTAACATAATCTAAAGATACAGTCTTTCTGTAGTATATAAAAATAGAAGAAAAAGTATATAAAGTTATAATTATGCTTAACAGTGAATACCTTAGTATTTGATTTTACCTAGAAACCATCTAGATATCCAATTATTTTCCATTGATTAATCGAATTTAAGTCCAATCCAAGATTTTAAGTTACCTAGATCCTGGAAATTTATCTTCAAGTTGATATACTATAGAACATAATTACTAATGCAACAAAGTTCATCAGAATAACATGCAATTTGAACACAAATATACATTGTTTCATAAGCAAGCATTAAGTAGTAGTGCTAGCTTATTTGATCAGTAAACCTGTATAAGTTTAGAAAAACATACCCAACTATAATAAAAATGTACACTTGTATTATACATAACACTGATAAATCAGAGAAGACATAGCTATTATTATTAAGCCAAATAATCAAACTAGTTTAGTTTGCCAAAGATTTACCTAAATTATGTGAACTTGAATTCTTAAAATGTTTCTAAGCTGTTTTTAAAAAAAAAAAAAACAAAAACTTTTAAATCTAGCAGTTTGTATCTTAGAAGTTCTGTGTCCTTATTTTTTGAGAATTATAGAAATATTATATTTACATAAGCACTTATAAGCCAAACAGAACAAGGATCCTTTAATTTACTAGGTTTTATAATCTAATGTATTAATATCATATGAATTTAGGAAAACATTACACATTCATACAATGAGAGGTAAAGATCTTTCTGAATTACAGTCACAGACATATAGACACAGAGTTAATAGCTTCAATTCTGAAATTTCAGTCATGAATCAAGAGTAAACACAGAAGCACAAAAAATTTACTGGTTCAGATATTAAAGAGTGTTCTCCTTCTTGGTGGCAGACAACATTCTTAATTGGTTTGAACCCAGAGAGATGAATAGGCAAACAAGCAAGACTAACAAACTAGTTTCTCTGTTGTCTCTTGCCCAATAGAGACTAGATCTCAACACATCATTGATGCATTCATAGAGCTCATCAAATGGTTGGATCATAACATCAAATATCCAATCATTACTACCAACTGTGGGCAAAGATTTATTGCTGTAAACAATCAAAGACAAATCACAAAATTAATAGAGAACAATACTAAACACAGAAAAACAGAGAATCAGCAGTTCTATTGTCATTTCAAGAGCCAAAAAAAAGATATTTCTGGGCTTTAAGCAGCCTATGAGCTGCACTTCTCTGGTGAAAAGTATACCCAGTTTTGTTAGGTGAATCCATAGGGCATCTCAGTAGAAGATTCCCAAACTATTAAGAGACAATTAAAAAAAAAAAAAAGTAAAAAGTATGCCCCTAATACAAAACAAGCATGTGTTGAAGATTTTATTGAATGTATTAATGAAGGAACAAGGTACATGTAACCAGGGAGAAACCAAAACCACAAATTTATATGAAGTAAAGAAATGTTGAAAGGAATGTGCAAACGGAAGCAAAAATAGCTTCTTCCACAATGGTAGAGGGAAGTCAATTGAACCTCTACTGGTCAGGACAGATTTTGCATGTTTATAAACAAGAATTATTTTGTGTAGCTGTTGATTATCTACAATTTACAGTTGTAAGACTGTTTTGATAGAATTGGAATCAGATAATCCTGAGGGTTATTCTCTAGTCTAGACAATGCAGTTATCTACTCTTGCACAAATTTTTCCCATAAAAAGTATACCTCCTCTGAAACCAGAAGAAAGGAAATAAAGATGTGTATGAATGAATATAGGTAAACTTGTAATAAAGACAAGAAATTAAGAAAACTCATCTTTGATAGTCTCTCACTTTTTTCCCCAGTGGAGTAGAACATGAGGTTATTTGCTACAAATTAAAGGAACTGATTGCTTTTAAAGGTTTCCATGCACAAAAATTTCACAGCAGCCTTACCACAGCGACTTTCTCATTTCACTAAAAGTAGCCTGTAAAACACAGATAGGTCATCTGGGAGATACACAAGATCATCCTTTGAATGCCTTGACACAGGTCAATTTTCTGCACATTGTAAGAAGTTGAGTCTGGGAATCTATCACTAGGCAAGTTTGGGAAAGCACTCTGGCTTTAGTTTATGAGGTTAGCTACCAGAGCCTTGAAGAAAGAAATCCCAGGAATGGTTTTGAAAGATCCTTGAAGTTCTTTTTAGGTAAGACATTTAGGAGGAATCATGGGGAGTCAATGGGTAAAACATAAGAGAAGGGAGTATGGCCATAAAAGGAAGGGAGTAGCAAAGGAAGGGCCCTTGTGGAGAATTCAAACAAGCTTCACGTGATGAACAGTGTGTCCCAAGGCCTGGGGGGGGGGGGGCGAGTAAAAAGGGGAGTAAGAAAGAAGGGTGCTGACAAGCCTGAAGCAAATCTGTGAAGGCTGACAGCTCACAGTAGAGAGACAGAGAAAAGTAAACGATTAAATCAGAACTTTCAGGGGTAAGCTTGGGGCACTGATATTTTAAAAAGTTCTTGTGATTACAACCTGAAGCCCAGGTTTAAAATCTGTTCCCCAGGGGAAGTTCACCAATTTCACATCAGGTAAAGATGGTCATTGGTCCTGTGGTTCTAGGTCCTGTGGTCCTGTGACTCACCTGTTCCTTTTTCAAGAGGATGTGAGGATTTTGGTTGAGTTTCTTTTAAGTAGAGCAAAATTCCTGAAAAGGAAATAACTTGCGGTTTTTGCCTGTTCCAACTGAGTCATATTACTGAATGTTCCCTCTATGTGAATTAAAAAAAAAAAAAAAAGAAGGTAGACGTTCCACTTGTCAGTGTTTGCTATCCTGCTACATACAGTTAAATAACTGGGAAAAGTGGTTGTAAAATGGCAGGCTTGAAGTCTTCATTCTCTTCTTCGTAATATAATGCAAAGATTATGACTTACTAACACTACAAGGAGCAGTAGAATAAGCAAAGGATTTGGCTCCAGAAGATTGTAGGACCAGTGCCAGCATTGCCCCAGGGAAATCACTACACACTTATCTCAGCCTGTTTTATTCTCCAAAAAATGAGATACTACATCTCTTTGGATCTAAAATGCCATAGATTGTAAGATGCACCACAGTTTTCTATACTACTGAGAAGAGACAGATAATTGTATTATTCCACTGCTAATATAAATTATTGAAACTATTATGACAACAATTATCAGAAATAGAGTCCAAAGTTCCAGCAAAGTTCCAGAATATAAAAATTAAAATTTTTGTGAAAAAATCGAATAAGCTAAGAAAAGTCCTTTAAAGCAATTTCTCCTAAAGTCAGTTTGTTAACAATGCCTTTGAGACTCTTTCTTCTCAAATCTTAACTCAAGGGATACAAAAGATTAACTGAAAAGCCAATTACCTCATAAATGTCCTATATGAAAGATGTGATACACTATCTCCTCCTAAGAAAGTGATTGTAGATTGACATATACTTAACCAGTGATAACAGCAAGAATTGTTTTTGTCAAAATGCAAATAAGAAATCTTGAATATGTTATCAGAAGCCAATAGTGTTTTAATATTGTAAATGCATAGCGTGAAGACATGAGCATGATTAAAAAGGCATAAAGTGAACTGGGTAAATGTATTCAGTTAGTGAAGTATGCAATGCAGGTTAGGGGAAGAAGAAAACAAGAGGACAAGACTGTAGGGGAACCCAAGAGTTTGGGGATTGAAAGACAACTGTGTAACAGAAATGAGAACAGAGTAAAGAAATCCAAGATGTTAAAATTGAATGCCTCTAGCACATTCTCCTACTGGATGAAGCTTTCCATAATTGTATAGCCTGACAGAAAACATTCCGAAAATATCCAGAAAAGAAACATTAGCTTGCATTCAGAGGAGAGGGTGGGTGGGACTAATTTCTTACCCAGTTGATTCTATACAAGAAAATGTAGCTAAAGGATAGCCCACTGTGAGAGGTGGAGCCTGGAGACCCAGCACTCAAGACCAACGTTAAGTGGTCCCAGAAGAACCTCTTAGCAGTGAGGAGGCAAAAACACAACTCTAATCTAGCCTAATTAGGAAAGGTAATTTGTTAGTTCACGTAAATGAACTATGGAAATGTCACGAATGATCCAGAGACTCGAACGACATCGACACTCTTACTTTATTGCTTTTCCTGGTCTTATTTTCTTTCTTGGGGCATAGACTTGGACGGCAGGGGCCTTGGGTTACAATACATATCATTATAGCTCATGAGCAAATAAATGGGTTAAAAACTAACCAACAAAACATCAGCCTTCTACCTGGGCACCGTTCATCAGTGTATCCTAAAATCATTAAGTGAAAGATTTATGGGAAACTTTATAATGGAGGGGTCAGGATGATTACCTTACCTGAACTCACCGGTTCAGCCACACATTACAAGCGTTAAGCTGAAATGCAATAAGAAGTATGCACCCAACCAATGAACCACGCATGCTTAAAAAATTGAACCAGGATCCCTTTAGGCCTTTAGATCTAACTATGAATTTTCAAGTACCATGGAGGATAGAGAAACAAGTTAAACAACATCATCAGTAAAAAATGGGCCAAATGCAAGAATCCTGACGTTCCACAGGCAAATATCTCGTTTCTCCAATAAATCAATAACATGGAGAAGTGTATGAGGGTGGGGAGGGGGGTGGATTAAAGGATGATAGAGCCCTAAAAGACATAGCAAACAAATACAATGTGGGACGACGGAACCTTGTTTGGATCCTTATGACAAACCAACAATAAAAGGCATCTTTGAAATAATCAAGGAAATTTGAACGTATTGTGTATATTAGGTGATATTAAGGTATTACCTTAACTTTTCGAGATGTGATAATGATTGATTTTTTTTTTTAGCTACTCATCAGAGAAAGTTTAAGCGGGAAACGACGTGCTCTAGGAATCTGGCGCCTGCAGGGCCCGGCCTGGCCCTCGGGGCATCACCGCTACCTCACCCACCGCGTCTCTCCCGCTCTCCAGGCCTCCGAAGGCGCCGCTCCCGGCATGCCCCGCGGGTCCAGCGCGGAGGCCGCAAGACCCACAGCCGAGCCTTGAGCGGGACGACGGGACCCTTACCCAAGGTGCTCCGGGCGCTCATTTGCATGTCCCACTCCACAGGTAAACCCGGCCAGTCATTCGCGGCCTAGCGCTCATAGCACCGACCGTGCGGGCCTCGTGAGGTGATTCCGTGGCAACAAAGTTTTCCTAGACGGCCCGGGGTTGTTTAGAAAAGGCGCGCGGTTCGGTCACCCTAAGCAAGAGAGGTGAGAGGTCACCGTGCCTTATATATGCTGGGGGCGGCGTCAGTAGCGTGCTCGCTTCGGCAGCACATATACTAAAATTGGAACGATACAGAGAAGATTAGCATGGCCCCTGCGCAAGGATGACACGCAAATTCGTGAAGCGTTCCGTATTTTGTGCACTGCCCTAGCCTCTTCACACCGGGTGCTTGATTACCTCAGAAGAAATGAGTCAAAGCCCAAGGTATGGCCTGCCATAGCAAAATGATTTTTCATAAAAATAATCATGTAAGGCAATCTGAAATGAGTTACACCTGGATATTAGCAAATACATCGACTCATAAAACTAAAAAGTTCTGAAATCGACTTATTCATGGCCTTGACTCCCTTAATAACACACTCCAGACCCAGGTGGGTTGGCTCTTGTTTCAGAAGACTGCCTGGCACATACTTTGCTTGATTAATCCTTACCAAGTCATTCCTAATTAAGTTATTAAATTATTGCTAAAATAATGAATCCTTAATAAAAGAAGTAAGCCAACATTAGTGCACATTTCGCATGTCAACTTTTGTGACATTTTTTCGGACATTCTTCGGTGTTCTTAGGCCTGAGTGCATAAGCCAGTCAGCCTGTGAGCTGCACAAAGGCCGAGGCCGTTACCATGGAGTGGTTACACTAGATGAGATCAATGTTGGCCGGCGCTTATGGATCCTGGAGCTCCAAGACCAATTGAAAACTGGTTGGAAACAGCAAGCCCATTCGCATCTGCTTTCACAAGTCTTTCCGAGACCGGATTTGTATGCCTGTTTCATCTGGCCTCTAAGGAGGTCTCAGAAATGCCAGTTTACCTAAAACGATGGGTTCCATGATGGAAATTTGATCAAGAGAAAAGTTTATTGCCCAGACCAAAAGCAGATTTTAACAAGTAAAAACCAGCAACCGGGTGCAGACACCAGGATTACCTAGGTCATTTAGAGAAATGTGACTCGGCGACCATGGAGAAATGGCAGGAGACCGTGTAGATAGAGTCGCCACTCGAGCGAGCTGGGATCTGGTGGGAGGGAGAGAGAGCCTTTCTTTTTTTTTTTTTCCTTTAGTTAATCAGCACCCGGTGTGAAGAGGCTAGGGCAGTGCACAAAATATGGAACGCTTCACGAATTTGCGTGTCATCCTTGCGCAGGGGCCATGCTAATCTTCTCTGTATCGTTCCAATTTTAGTATATGTGCTGCCGAAGCGAGCACGCTACTGACGCCGCCCCCAGCATATATAAGGCACGGTGACCTCTCACCTCTCTTGCTTAGGGTGACCGAACCGCGCGCCTTTTCTAAACAACCCCGGGCCGTCTAGGAAAACTTTGTTGCCACGGAATCACCTCACGAGGCCCGCACGGTCGGTGCTATGAGCGCTAGGCCGCGAATGACTGGCCGGGTTTACCTGTGGAGTGGGACATGCAAATGAGCGCCCGGAGCACCTTGGGTAAGGGTCCCGTCGTCCCGCTCAAGGCTTGGCTGTGGGTCTTGCGGCCTCCGCGCTGGACCCGCGGGGCATGCCGGGAGCGGCGAGCCCGGCGGACGTCCACCCCAACTCCCTCCGCCTCCTGCCCGCGCGCGCGGAGCCCTGGAGCTCCAAGCGAGCGAACTACGCGTTGTCCGTGAAGCAGCCATGGTTCGGTGAGGTCTGGGCTGGGTTGGCATGACCGATGCGGCCTCTCCCCAAATCTCTTGGCCTGCTGGGTCACTAGGGCGTTGGGTCACTATGACACTAAGTCGAGTACAGGCCCTTCCAGCAAAAATGGAACGTATCGCATATGTTTCATCAGTAACACAGGGCCCTTGTGCCAGGTGCAAAAAGCACTGTTGAAATGAGCCCAGCGTCCAGCCCTCCGTAAAACTCCTCCCATCGACTCAGTTCTGGATCGTCAGCACCACTCTACTTAGCACCCGGCTTTGCGAACTTCTGCTCAAGTCTCAGGCATCACGCCATCTGCGCAGGCGTCACTGTGAAGCGAAGGGCGGGAGGGGGCGGGGGAGCCCGATGGGTAGCCACGCCCTCCACAGGTGTCTTTTCCCTGGGCCACCTTGGTGTCAGGTCTCCAGCTGGCTGGTACGCAGAGAACGCTGAAGCAAACCTTTTCTGCCTGAGAGGTGGATTCGATGGATTACATTATAGAGTTGAACTGGAGAATCACTCTCGTATTTCCTTACACCTCCCCGCACCGATCCTAGCCCTACATGACACAAACATGCAGAACAGACCTACTTGCAATAAATACCGGAATTTTAGTGTTAAATACTGATTTTAACTACTGTTAAAACCATACTGCCCAAAAGCCTTGTGCCTTGTGAAATGAGGACCAAAAGTGCAAGCCTCTAGTACTGAGGTGGTTACACTGCTCCATTTATTGAAGTAAAGTGGTTTGTGTTAAGATGGCACCCTTAATAAGGAATATGGCTTATCTATAGAATAAGTAGAATTTCTTTTCTCCTTCCTTTGGTCGTCCTACCCTATCCAAAACTATGGCATAGTATTTTGAAGTAAAATCTTGTGAAAGATCAGTAATTTTGAGGTTTTAAAATTAGTACCCAATTTTATGATGTACAAAAATAGTGTGAAATCATGAGTTTCTGGTATTGCTGAGATGAAAATAAAGGAACAGAAAGCCTATAGCGATTATTGCAAAAACTGTTATAATTCTTTTCTTTCAAAACTTCGAGGATTATGAAAACATTATGTTCTCCACCACCACCCCCCAGCCCCCAAAATTGGCAAAAGTGACACTTGAGTAATCTATCAAATTACAAGTAAAATCTGCATTGATACATTTCTTCTAATGGCCTGTCTTTCCAGGAAGCCATTTCTGACTTCAAAGCTATTAAGTGATGTTTAATTTTACAATTCGAAGAAATATATCAAAAATCCTTCCTGTTCTTAATCTCTTTAGAAACCTGACAGTTTATTAACAGATACCTGGTTAGAAGAATCTATAGTGGGATAGATGGTCAGAGTTCCAGGATCATGAACTTGATTTCTCTACCAGTTGTAAGCTCTTTCACCAAGCTACACTCCTTGGTGACTATGTTTAAATGCTTTATATTCTGAAAAGAGAAAAAACGTTTTCCATATACAGAAAAAGGGGCTGACAAAAGATCAAATCCTTTAGGGTGGGGAAATCTTCATAATGGCTTTAAATTATCGGATGTGTACAGAAATTGCAAGAAAGTGTAATTTAACAGTCATGGCACTGCTGAACAATGTGCTGTTAGAGAGCTAAACTGGAATTTCTCACAGGTGATTAACATGACTCCTTTTAAATTTTAAAGCAAAAAATTCTCTCTAAACCTCCAGTATTGCTGAAATTACTTCTATTGCATTGTTATTTAAATATGTATAAACATAAAACCATATATAAACTCATAGCTGTTATAAACTAAAGCTGAAGATTTAAAAATTAAATACAGAACTAGTAATCAATACAATTCAAACATAATTTATTGCAGATGATGTGTTTGGTTAAAAATACGTCACCATTGTTGGTTTTGATAGTTGATTAATGCAGAGAATACCAATTCACCTAAGTATGTTCTATGTTCATCTTTGTTCTATATCAAATGATATAAATACTTGTATATTTTTTAAAAAATATTTTAACATCTTTGAGATCAGGACATACATAGCACACAATAAATGGGAGTCAAGTCTATGAAATAAGGTAGTTTAGAAAAATCAGGCCTCATACTGAACACTTGCCAGTGAGCAATCCTTGAATGACAAGATATATTACTTGATGACTGTTAAGCTGCATTATTTATTTCAACATGGAGTTAGCCTAACAGTTTAATTTAAATCATCACCACATATCTGATCAAATATTGCTTAAATTGGGAACAAGAAAAGATTATCTGGTTAAATTCTTAGAAACTTTTAAACTTTTAGTTCCAGCTCTGAGCTCATGCTGAAGGTAAAGAAGAAACTAGGTTTCTCGTAGTGTTTTATTTATATATAGTTATATATTTTCTGGGCTATATAAAATCTGCAATGTGCAATTTCATCTTATTCTGTGAGCAACAGCTTTCTCACTTCAAAGTAACAGATTTTCCTTAATTTATGAATTCTGATATATATTGAAAACTGCATGTATGTGGGGGGGCGGGGGGGACACAGTCTGTACATTTATGGTGACTCAAGCATGACTACTCCGGTCATACTCAAAGGGCCTTCTTGAATACATGCATACACATACACATACACACACAGTTCTCCTTTGTGAATCTGATGTGGTTATGTCTGGAAGAGTTACAACAATCAGTACATTCATAAAATTTCTCTCTAGGTTAGGTTCCGATATGTATTTAAAAGACTTTTCCATGAAGGCTCTATCTTATTTAATACAAATATAGTTTTTCATGCCAGTGTTTTCTGACATATAGAGGTTTAATCTGGCACTTAGGTGTTTTCTCACTCAGTACATGTATATCATTTCAGTTTCAATGGGAATTTTCTGATACCCTTTATATTCTGACTTGGAAGTGAAGGATATGTACAATCATTATATTTACAAAGTACCTCCCTAATATAAACTTCGACGAGTAATTTTACTAGTTATCTATTGCTGCATAAATTGTCCCAAAACTCAGCAGTTCAAAATGACTTATCATTTCTGAGGAATAGAAATCTGGGAATGGCTTCGGTGGGTAGGTCTAGTTCAGGTTCTCTGTTATGTTTCATTCAAGCTGTCAGGAAAGAATCCGCTTCCAAGTTCACTCAATTATTAGTAGACTTCAATTCCACTAGTTGCTAACCACTTAGTTACTCACCATGTGGTGCTTTCTGTATAGCTACTCACAATTTGCTTCCCTCAGAGCAAGAAAACATAAAGGATATAGTGTACAGGGGATGCCCAAGAGGGAAAACCAGTCACATATAATCTAATTTTGGACTTGACATATCGTCACTTCTGCTGTTTGTTACTAATCACACAAAGCCAAGCTTGGTAAAATAAAGTAGGGGACCATGCAAAAATGTAAATACTAGGAGCCATCTTGGAGGCTGGCCATCATTCAATGAATTTTACTTGCAGCTGATGGATGGCTTTTCCACACTCAGTCTATTTGTCTCTCCAGTATGAAATTCTTATGTACACTGAGTTGTGACTCCTGGGCAAAGGCTCTTCCACAGGCACTGCATTCAAATGACTTACTAGTGTGAATTTTCTGAACTACAATCAAGACTGACTTACAGGTAAAAAGCCTTTTCAAATCCAGTACATCTATAGGTCTTTCTCTAGTGTTAGCATTAGTGTACAAAGATATGAACTTTTGGTGAATGCTTCCCCATATTTAACACATGTGCAAGATTTTTCCTGAATGTTTGCAGATATTCACTAAGGTGTGGCTTGAATTTTCCAGCTACTCTCTCGAGTGTGAATTCTCTGATGTTTAAGTGTCTTCTAAAAGGCACATTCAGTACAATTCCTCTCATATACAAATTCTTCAATGGAACCTGATTACTGACTGGTGGGCAAGGTCTTTCCTACTTTATCCACAGAACATATCCACAGTTAAGTTCTCAGCTCTACTTTCCACAGAAGCCTGAAGGTAGTTGAGTCGTCTTTAAGTTCCAATCAGAGCCGCTGTAAGAAGTGGGATAGTCTCAGGAATGATCTCTCAGCCTCATCATAGTATTTTTACCCAAGATACCAAAAACTCGAAACCTTGTGGGTTTTAGAGAACTGACAAGATTTAATGCTGAGTGCTTCAGGAAAGAAACCATTTGGAACTTTCAATGTCAATAGTAAATTGCTTGAGGGCCACTTCTGCTTTCCTTAGTTTTTATTTTACCGAAGGCCTACTGGTGATGAAGTACCTTACCTAGCTTTTGTCTGGAACCACCTTTATTCCATAAGGGCCTTTTCATTGACATTTCCCCCCTCAGCACTTTAACGATGTCATTCCATTGTCTTCTGTCCTTGATCATTTCTATTGAGGTTATCAGTCTTGTTGGTGCTCCATTGAAGTGTCTTTTCTCCTTTTAGTATTTTGGCCATGGATACCTACCTATGTGTAGTTTTTAACACTTAGTTCTGCCTGACTAGAATTGGGTGAACTTTTACCTGTGAGCTTTCATCAGTTTTGGAAAATTGTTGGCCATAATCTCTTCATCGTTCTTGCCCCATTCCTTCTCCATGACTTCAAATTACATGTTAGACATTTTGAACATATCCTGCTTCACTGGTATTAACCTATTGATAATCTTGTCTTCCAGTTCGCTTACCTTGTTTTCTGGTATAACCTGTTACCTCATCTAGAGAGTTCTTAATATTTCAGTTCTAGCATGTCCTTTTAAAACAAAACATTTTCGATGAAAAATTTCTTCTATTTTTCAACTTTTTTGGCCATTTTTTCACATTAAATCACGATTATAAAGTCATTGTCCAACTCCACAATGTAGATTGATTCGATTATACTTTCTCCCCTTTTTATGTCAAATGATTGTTGCTTCACATATCTAGCAATTTAATTTTGTGCCATATATTGTATATTAAAGAACATAGAGGCTCCAAGACAATTCCTTCCTCTAAAGGAGGTCCCCCTTTCCTGTTAGGCAAAGTTAAGGGTTTTGGTAAAATTTAGCCCAATTTATACCTGTTTTAGGGTACAGATCCAGAAAATTTCCAATTAAAAACCTGGACTTTTGTTTCCTCAAGCTTGAAAAAAGACTGCAAGAGATTCAGCTCTGCCTTTCAGAAACTTTCAGCTTAGCTTTTTAGCTTCACTAAGCTCAACATTTAATAGGTATCTTGACAGAAAGACAACTCCAATGTTGTCACTCCAGCTCTATGCAATCATTAAAAGCATAGCTGGTTTCTCTTTCTTTTAACATAGCCCTCTGCCTAGGCCAAACCCAGATCCCAAGACTGAGCCCAGATTCTGCAAAAGAAATTCGGTAAAAAAAAAAAATTGAACCACGGGAGGTGAACATACAATGTAAACATATGTGCCTTATGATTAAAATGTACAGCTGAAATTTACTGTATTTCATTAATCAATGTCACCATAAAAATAAATTTAAAAAAATAAAAAAAATTTTTGACTTCCACTAACCTCTGAAGAGTTCTCCCCTTTGTTGAGACTTGAACCTATTTTAAATCTAAATTCCACATGATACCTTTAAATATGTGGTTTTTGAAAGTTACCCTATTTTATAATATTGGTGTGTTGAGCATATTCTGCTGTGACCTACTACATCTCATACAAAAAGAGAATCTCTATAGTGTTTGTAAAGCAAATATTAGCGATAGAAAAATGAAAATGACTTTGGAAAATTCAGATGTAGTTATATTAGAATACTAAAAATCATTCTGGAATGCAAATTACTCTTCTCCAATTCCTTGCTCTATTCTTTTTTTTTTTTTTTAAGTTTCCCCTCTATTTCCTTCATAGAACTCTTTCATTCAGATAAAGGGAAGAGGATATTGTAGTTACAATTTTTTTAGGACATTAAAAGCTGCCTTACTAATATGTACAGATAACTGTCATTAAAAGCTTAGTTTTTATTAGATTACAATTTGATTACAGAATTGCTTTGCAACTATCTGTCTACATATTGGTGAGTATGTAGACAGATGAAATTTCTTCAGAAATTCTTTTGTTCTCTCCAGATGCAACGTATAAGCACATAACTCTTGTACCTCAGAGATTTGTACAGTTGATGGCTTCTGCACAGCTTGATTCTTAGGAAGTTCCCAAAAGTGATTGATGTTTAGAAACCACTGCTATAAAAAGAAAGACATGAAAAAAAGAGCATATTCTGAAAACTTCTAGTTATTTTAAAGGCGTTTCTTTAAACTTAAGTCTGAATCTGTTAAGATCTGTCATCTATAATCCTTAAATAGCACTTACAGACTAAAAGCAGCCAAAAAGATTTCAGAAAGATAAACCTACATTAATTAAAATGGTCACATTCTTCTAGATCTCTTATGGATATGACTTTTATATTTTAGGGATAGTTGTTTAAAAATATTAATCACCTATGTCACATTTTATTGAAATATTTCCATGATTATGATTGTGTGTAGAGATGCTGACCTCAAAAATATTACTTTGTCATCTTTCAGAATATAAATAAGACTATGAAATCAATTCAGTTCTGATGTAAAAAATTACAGCACCAGGTCCCACAAAAATAGTATGAAAAAGAGCATTGCTTCCAATTTTACTTATTTTAGGGTATATTAAATGTAAGTTGGCTTCACTGAACACCTAGAAAGACATTTATTTGAATAAAATGAAATACAAAGAATCTAGAAAAAAGGGAAACTAAGAGCACTAAATTTAAAACTGATATTTTAAAAACTGGTGAGTACCTGAAAATATTAAATTAGGACAAAATACTCAGTTTAAGGTCACAAGAAAATGATTTGTGAGTACAGATATGTAATTAAAACAAATTTGGATGAATCAGTGAAGCAATGAATAGGTTTTTATACCTACATCACTTATATTAGAAAAAGATTTAATACAAAATAAAAATAACTTTAAAAATGTTTTAACACTAAGAGAATCTTAACTAAAATTTAGGCAATCTATTAGAATAGGAGAGCCATTATTAATTTGTTTAAAATAATTTTTACTACTTGAGGCGAATAAAACTGATAGATGATTTGTCTAGTGGTAATAAAATTCTAAACTACAAATTCCTTAACATCTACTCAAAGTTAAAGTTCATATATTCCAAGTCTTAGCACTCCTAACTACTGATAAAAATGACTAAACCAGAACGGCCAGCACTGCATTAATTACAAAGTTTGTAATTTTATATATTAAACTTAGTAATAACAAATCTTAACTTTGACTACCATTAAGCTTTTAAAAATTATTCTTACTACCTGCAAAATTTATGTAAAAGACTAATATTAAACACTTCAGAATTTGAACAATGTGAGAACTATGGATTCTCCCTTCCGCACACATATCCACAAAGATAGAACTAATGCTATGGGGAAAAAATGCAATCATGCTCACAGGTTGAGGAGGTTCAACAGAATACTGAATATTTTGAGTTAACTAGAATTTAACTGCTCTAAAAAGATAATACGTGGATCACAACTAATATCTCATTAGCACATTATGAGCTATCACATTAATGTCTCATCTCTAATATCTAGTTGTTGGATACTGAAGATATTAATGATATTGGAAATGAGATAGTAATGCTTCCAGTATTCTCAACTACACACAGATGCTACCAAGAAATCAATTTTGAGTAGTTCCTTCCCTTAATCTTAGAAAATTTTATTTTCAGACATTTAATAAATTGAAAAGGCTACTGAGAACTTCAGGAGTTCAAATACAATAAAAAATTAAACACGTCCCATAAGTGTTGAAACAAATCAGAAATTGTTTAGTCTAGGAATTAAGGTACTTAATAAAATCATTAAATTCAAGATAAACACATACAAAGATTCAAGTCAAACAGACCTCACTAGATCCATAGAATTGCCAATATATACTCATAAAGTTTGGTTTAATATTCATAAACCACAGAAATAAAAATATGTTCTTCAATGTAAGCAGCTCTGCTATAAACTAGAATAGGCTTCAAAATATTTCTAGTGGCTCAAAAGAATGTCTAGCCATAGCTTAAAATTCAGATTAGGTAATAGCTGAGTCGTATAGCAGTTAATCTGTATAGTTTTCCTGAACATTTTAAAATTTAATTTTCATCTGTATGCATACATTCAGAAAGATTTTTGAATCTCCTCTCATGGTACAGTAAAAGCTCAATAATATACCTCCCTAATAAAACTTTCATCATATTGACAACTTATTTTCCTATTTTATGCACAAAAAATAAGCAAATTTTTACCAATGAAATGGTAAAATTAGAGGCAACTATAACTTAAAATTATATAGCTTCTTAATGTTTTATTCATAGCATTCTTTATACAGAAGAAACTTCACTGATATTTACTGCAGCATCCTGTCGGTAAAGCACAAAATTATAAACAAAAAACAAAGCACTTTTGACTTTTGAAAATTATATATATATTTATATCCAGTTGACAAATAGCATCACAATTATTACTGTATAAAAAACTAAAAATCACCATGGAAGCTAAGGCCTAAGTTCTTACTCCAACTTTTGTTTATATCTAAGAGATATTCAAAATTAAATTCCCGTACCTCAAAGAAAATGTCTACATTATTTACAAAGAGTATGGAAAATAAAAGCTGCTTTTCAACTAAGTTAGATTGCTGTTACCTACAGTATTTACATTGTAAAAGGGGCTGGGGTGGGGAGCACTACTAACAAATACCATTTCAAATAGAAATATATTGTGCCCGGAATTTTAGTCTAAAATTAACTGTATATCCTAATAAGTGTTTGTTGATCAGAATTTGACTTCTAATAAATCTACTGAAAATTTGAAACTGAGTACCACTATCCTTCTTTATATTGCTAATCTAGATACTAATAAGTACAATACTGTAATAACTACAAGCACTGAAGCTTAAATGAAACAATGGCAACATATATGTAGATGGAATTTTATTTAAAATTGTAAAATATAATGCCTTAATGTTTTCTCATAATGAGACTAATATTTTTTCCATCCTTTAAAAAGTCTCATAAAAAAATGTCCCTAAACAGTGAAACCTTCCAGTAACTTACCAGAAAAAAAGTTTAATTATATTATTCTGTTCTTAGAATTATTTTTCTAATATTTAAAAACAAATCTTAATCCTTGGCAAAACAACGCAATCAATTCAGTGTAACAGACTGAGCTTTAAATCGCACTTTAACTTTCAATTAACTATAACCTACTAGTTAAGTGAACCAAATGCAGAATTTTAAATGACTCACTATGAAGATTTGCAAATCATTTATAGAATGCATAGAAAAGTGGAGATAAGTTTTGGGGAAGGTGTAAGGTAGTTAATGTAAAAAACAATAAATGCTAATTTTAACACAAATGGTACTAAATGCACATGGAAGCTAACACAGTATAAAAGAGAATAGCTTAAATAAGCTGGGATTCACATATTACAATAGCAAAGTTATGAGTGAGTGAACTGAAGACACGAACAGTTCTGAAATTCTCTTTTCAGCCTACTTCCAAAGAAATAGTCAGGCTTTTTTCCTGTACATAGTTTTGAGCTTTGTCTATACCATATATAGTAGAAAAATAAATTCTTTAGCAACCTAGAAACAGTTTATAAAACTCTTAAAGTTTAATTTTCTTTGCCAGACATGCCAATGTTAAACTGACAGCTATAAATTAAAGCTATATAGACAATAGGTATAAGTAATATAGAACAAGTTAAGAATACTACATTTACCGGATTTTTCTTTTTAAAAATTACTGTACTTTCTTAATTCCTGTGTGCTTTGCAATAGGAATAATAGGGACTTTGTTTTCTTAGAAAAGATAATAACATGGAAGAGTATAACACAAATAATTTATAATATACATGTACTTTAACAGCAGCCTGATTCATGTCAACATCTTGATTCTGAAGTTAAAATCAGAAGTACAATACCTAGGACATAACAGTTGGGAAAGACAACATTTATTTTAGGAAAAAAATTGAGCAAATCAAACTCTTGGGAGCCTCGAATCTCAAAATCATCTATTTACTAGAATACACATAACATAACCTTAAAATTGCAGTATAAATGAAGATTAAAACATGGACCAAGGAATTTTCTCTTTACTACACAAAATATAACCTAGCAATGAAGAACAAGCCATTTTTTTCCTTTCTGGAAAAAAAATGGCATGGTGTGATAAAGAACAAATCTTGAATAAAGCCTAACAAAATTTACCTATGCTACTTATTCTGAAAAATTTACTCATAATTTAGTGTTCTGGTTGTACTTCACCAACAAAATGTTTAACCCCAGAAGCAGCATTTACAGCAAATCTGGTACCAACATCAAAGGGAAATTGATTTAAAAAATGGTGTAAAAGCCACTTTAGATCTTACTACAACATTATCACAGAAAAAAATATGAATACAAGTTTGCAATTATATATATATACACATTCCAAAGAGGCTGTCAGTACCCAAAGTATTTTTATTGCTATATTAGCAATGGATTTTTGGATATGTTTTTAAGGGGCACATAAAAATAGATTCAAGGAACAGAGTAAACTGAAGTCCTAGATTAAAATGTTTGGTTTAAAGAATTTTCTACAACAAATTTCATGTTTATGTATGAAAAGTTATATAACCTTATATGAAAATGTCATGAAGTATTTTCTACACTATACTAAAATGTATTTCCCAAGAGGGAAAAAATTAAAATATCTAAAATATATTAGATTAAGATTACAAGACCATCATAGATCTTTTGAACATGCATCTGTTTATAGAATTAACAGTATACAAGATGTTTATTTCATTATGGACCATAAAGAAATGAGTTGGTGACAACTATCCTTTGCACAACATTATCAACTCACTTTAGCCACAAGCATGTCCTTGGTATGTGTGCACAAGAAATATGTTCGTTTTACCCCTCATCATATCATCCACAGGTTTACTTAGAAGATGAAGGTGCAGAAATGTTAAGAGTATTTTTCTTTCTTTCGAACATCCTAAGCATGGCATAAGTAGCCTGAAATTATAAAATACTTAACTGGGCTTTTAATTATCTACACAGACTGATAAAATGTAAATTAAGTTGCCCAAATTAGCACATAAACAAAACGAGCCATAAAGCAGGCTGAAAAGCATTAATGTTTCATATATGCGAGTTTTAAAATCATTTAATTTCTATAGAAAAATTTTATTCACAATATAATGTGACAGAAAATGCCACAGGAATGATATACTGATTGCAATAAGGTTGCATGCAACAGCAGCTTTGTATTTTATAGCTATTTTTGTTTATAAAAATTAAATCTCTCCAGTCATGCTTATCACATGGTCTTAAATTTGTAATGTAAATTAAGGAATACCATATAGTTCAAAGAGAAAATGTCTCATCATTTTGAATGTGAATTATCTGTAGGAAACATGAAATATACTACCGAACCCTGAAACATGCAAGTCTAGATTTGCTTTTTGTCCATTTTCAGGCTGTCTGCAATCACTTCCTACTCATATGATACCAAGAGGATCCGTCTGTAACTGTGGTTGTATCAGCTGAGGTTGCAATGGTGGTGGTAACTGAAGCGGTACCATTGGTTCCACCAACTGTCCTGGGTTTGAGGGTGGTGGAGGAGCCGCAGTATTCGCAATTTCTACAATTTCTCCATTGTAAAAGAAAAACTGACACTGTTGAATGAATGTTTCAACAACAGACTGATGGATCTTAGTGGTTGACAGAAATTCTCGATTTTCAAAGTCGGGTCTCATCAGGGTTGGCCAAAAACAGATGGATAAGTTGTCTGCTGTCATTAGGTTGATTTTACTTTGCTGACTAACCCTAAAATTACAATAGAAAAAAAACAATTAGAAAACCAATCAAGGCTCATTATAACTAAAGAATCCTAGAGCTGAAAATGATCTCAGATAATTTCATTTTACCTTTTATCTTAACTTCAAATTTAAAACATTCCATGTTCAAAAACACTCCAGTAACAGGAGACAAAAGTAAAATCCATTCCTTATGAGACTCTAAGGTAGTCTAAAAAATGTACCTTGGGTTTTATAATTTACTTATAGAATAGAAGCCACCTTAATTCATGTGAAATAATCTTTTTTGCTCAAGAATAGGACATGTGACATACTTTAATGAGTTTCTGGCAACAAAAACAGAACATTCTAATTGCATATGCAAATTCCTTGTCAATAGTAATAATGGCAGATGAAAAGACAAACCATAGTATGCCACTTCTTTCAACCTTGGAAAAATAAAACTTTGAACTTTAGAAAAACAACTTTATCCAACCAGGAGACTTTTCCTAATTTTTTGAAAAAAATTAGTTTCTAGTATTCTAAAAAGCAATCTTTTCAATCATTAAATATCTCATACATTGTTACAGATTTAATTTGAAAGCCAAATGCAGTTCACAGAAACATTCTACTTTAAAATTCTTTAAATGATTTAACAATAAACATATAATATAAACAAACATTATTAACATTACTGCATCCAGTTCTTTAAATTTGAGGCGAGCACTTCTATCAGTAAGAAATATAAAAAAATCTTGAAATATAACAAAATTATTAAACTGAGAAGGAATCTTAAGTATTTTATCTAGCCCTCTTATTTCACACATAAAGAAACAGCTCGATATGCAAGGTAGCAAAAACTGTTATACTTAAATTTGCATATAAAAAAACTTATAACCAAAGGACCCCCCACCACAGGAGTTGCTCATCTGAGGAAAAATATGTGCCCTAAAAACACGTTCTGTGACAGAAGTTATTGCCGTTTTTTAAGGTTAGAATATTCAGAATAAAATCAACCTTTTGTTATAATGTAGTTAGTTCAATTATATGTTTTTATGTAGCAAGCACGTGTAGCTTCTGAAAATACCTGTAAAATTGAAAAACGTGAGTATGGGAGCATCAGTTCTAATGCTGAGTCGAAGTACAAATCAGTTAGAGATGAGGGTGGTTAGAGATAAGCAAGGCTTCCTTGCGGAGGTAATGTCTGAGTTGAGTCCAGGGTGATAAGTGTTGGTAAAATGGTAGGAAGGAAGGATAATTCAGTCAAAACTCTGGTTGTCTCAATTTCAGTGTGTACCTCCTGATGAAAGACTGTGTCTGGGGTGTGGCCTGATAATTTGCATTCCTAACAAGTTCCCAGGTGATGCTGCTGCTGTTGGTTTGAAGACCGCAGCTTGACAAAGAATGAACCAGTCTAGTTAAGATGTGATGAGGGATGAATTCAATCTTTTGGTTAAGTGCTATGAGTTTATTGGTGTGGCACTTAATTCGTGAGTATTTGAAGAAAAAGGAAAGGAGGTGTAACTAAAGAAGTTAAAATTAGACCACTTAATGTTAAATAGTTTGCATTTTTTTCTGCAGGATATATGGTGTTATTTAATTGGAAGTGATCTTTATAGAAAGATCTTTTGGAAAGATCATTCTGGCGTCAGGATCAAGAGAAAAACAAGAGGAAAAATCGGCAGAGAGAAAGTCCAATGACAAAGGAACCAGAGCTGACTATATGAGAAATGATAAAGCCTAAACTAAGGTAGTGGTAGGAGAATGAAAGGGAAAATAATTAAGAGAAAAAAACTAATTTGACGCAGTAACTCACTAAATAAAGAGAATATAAACAAACGATAACTCCATGGATTAATTTTTGCTATCTGTTGCTCATCCATTATATATTTATTTATCATTTATTTCCTAGAAATGTTAAGTTTCATGAAATAGGTGACTGCTTTATTCACTGCTATGTCCCTAAGACTTACAAGAGTATCTGGCACACAGAGTATAATGATAGTCTAGTTGAGTATTCCCTTTAAAATTTAAGTCTGAATGTTATTTCTCAGTCTACAGCCATACTACCCTGAACATGCCCAATCTCGTCTGATTATGTTATTTCTCTGTTCTATTCTCCATAACCATTCGGAGTAACAGACATGCAATACTATTTTCACTGAGAAAGTCTTGCCCCACCCCCAATCAACTGAATGTCAGCTGAATTCCAGTGTGCTTATGTGACATAAATGAAGCATCCTTTTTATCTTGTCAGTAAAACATTTTGAGGACTAAGCTATTGATCTGACACTGTCCCTCTTCCCTTTATGATCTTATCTTTTACTCTGTCCATCACTCTGCCTGAATCACATAGGCCCTTTTGCTGTTCCTCAACATACCGAATATGCTTTTGCCTGTATCATATCACTGGAGCCAAACACAGTGTCTAAAATAAAATTAAAGGCAGGCTAGCACTATGATTTTTTTAACACACTCATCCATTTTCCCTATTCTTTCTAATGAAGTACAATTCTTATTTCAGGACTTTCTCTGGGCCAGAGAGTAACATGTGCACAAACAATCTCTACACTCCACATTGGGTAAGGTCTCCTAAATACCCTGTGCACATCTATTATCACATCACGAACTACTTGTACAGTAATTTTCAAAAGCAATTTCACCAATATACTTCAATACTATGTATGCTGGTATTTTCTCAGGGAGGGAAACTTTAAAGAATAGTTACTAGAAATAATATAAATAATATAATTTATTCTATATTGATAGCAACAAAACTTTAAACATTGGTTAATACCCCCTTCTAAGAAGTATAGACTGAAAGTACTTGGTTTGGGCACTGACATTACTAGTTAAAAATACAAACTTCAGTTCAATAAAAATGTCAGTAGAAAATATTATGAAGAGTAGACTTTTGAAAAAATTGGTACAAATACTAGTAATTCTACTCAGTCCCAAGGACAACTTTGTGAATCTTATTCTTCTCATCTTTTATAGTTTAGGAAATGAAGGCTTACTTAGCAAGCATTAAGTAAATTGTCCAAAGTCACAGAACTAAATATGTTTCCAAACCAAGCCTGTCTGATTCTGCAGTCTGAAATTTAAGCTATTACACGATACTGCCTTTCACTTAATGTATGGCACTAGGACGATTATTTTTTTTTTTTAGACAAAAGCATAAACTTGAAGCTAAACATATTTAGGGCTATTAATATCCTGCATTTTAGGTAACAAGGCAGACAGTAATACTAATTGAAGTTTCTGATAAAATTCCATTCCCGATAAAATTTCACTGTGTGGAATATCCAAACAAAATAAGATACAAAAAAGGAACAGGATGATAGAAAAAGCATAAGATGTGTAATTTATTAATTATGCGACATTAGGTACATAATTTCCTGCTTTGAACCTCAATTTTTTCAACTTCAAATAGGCTGATTTGATTATTATCTAAGTGTCATACCTAAAATTCTAAGATTCTATAAAACAGAACTTAAAAAACAACGGTGATAATAATGAAAATGTACTTACCACACTTACTATTTATATAATCATTACATGTATTAAGAGTCATATACCCTCCTTTAAACAAATTAATGAAAACTCTATTTTAAAAATTCAGAAAAAATTTAAAGAACCAGTTTGTGTCTCTTTTTCTATCTTATAATTACATTTATAAAGTCAATGTCTGATCTTTGTAGTGCATTTTATTTGCAAAAATAAAAAAAATAATACCTGTTTAGATGTGTTATTACATATCTGAATACATCATAGTTTACAGGATGAAACTTCTTAACAATTTCTTTCAATGCGTGAAGACGTTCTGTTTTATCTATGATTTCTGTAAAATTAAAGTAAGAAATTTGAGAGTGAAACTCACACATTTAAAAATATATGATAAAGCTTCCTACTATGTTTATTGTAAAGAAACAATCAATAATGTGTTTGATGCATATTAGAATACATAAACAACAAAAAAAGTTTTAAAGAACTGCTAAAAATAATTACCATCTATTACAATAGCCTTTTGAAAGTAAAGCTAATAATTAATAAGCAAAGTGCCTCCAAGATGGTAAAATGGGAAATAGTATATTAGCTAAAAATTTACTCAAGCAATTTATATAACTACTGGTTTAGAATTAACAAATTACTTATAAAGCTGTTAGACTCTTAATATTCACGCTACAAAGAGTAAATACTTTAGGTTTTGTGAGCCCAACTACTCAACCCTGCAGTCACAGACAATATGTAACAAATGTGTGTACT
Source organism: Rousettus aegyptiacus (assembly GCF_014176215.1). Classification (NCBI taxonomy): domain Eukaryota; kingdom Metazoa; phylum Chordata; class Mammalia; order Chiroptera; family Pteropodidae; genus Rousettus; species Rousettus aegyptiacus. The sequence continues at coordinate 99,065,523 of NW_023416306.1, forward strand.
GCAATAAAACTTTTGAAATCTTAATTGCAGATAATTTTAACGTGTCATGAAATTTTTCTTTAACTCTGTCAACCATTTAAAAACTATTCTCAGCTCAAACACCTACCAAAAACTGGTGGTGGGCTGAATTTGGCCGGTAGGCCATAGTCAGCCAATATTGATTTAAAAGCATCACCCTATATGCTTATTGAAAATCTTTCCTCACAATCAGTACAAGCATTTAACTCAGTTACTCTCCAAATTTATGCAAATTATGAAACAGCATTATTGAAATGAAATGTGGTTCTGCAGTAAATAGGAGATAAGAGAGAGCTTTACTGCTCTTCCTCATTCATTGCAATCTTCCAAAAGGTAATAATGAGTTTCTCTGAAGGAGGCCAATCTGCATACCAACTCATGGTAGTAAAACTAAATATTACCAAATCTCATTTGCCATAGATTACTTCTAAACCAGTCCTCAAAAACTCAAAAATGTCCTAAGTAGGAAAACTCTGAGGTTATTGTTTATGGTCAAAAAGTAAGAAAATCTAAGCTACTGATTGAACCAATTTCCCAGTTTACATATGCAAGTATGTATAAGGCAACAATACCTTGTGACAATATACTATTGTTTTTTTAAGGCAGTTTTTAATGAAAATAGAGTACTTTCACAAAATCAAAATTATAAGAAAGTAGTCTCACTTTAAGCTGGAAGACTTGTGATCAATCAAAAGGAAATAGGAAAGAGGAATACTAAGAAATTATATTCATTTTAGCCACTGAGACAACAATGTAGATTAAGCACTAGGTTACCTGATACTCAAATAAATCTTCTGTATCATTTTCTAGATAATACGAAATTTAATAGGGACATCTGGATGAATGATGCTAAAGTAGGAATAAATACTGAATAAGTACCCATTTTCCTGTCTTTTTTTTTTTAAAAAAAAAAAATAACTTTAGACATGAGGCCAAAGTTAATTTGACTTGAAAAATTTTAAATCCACATGTGTACAGACCATACACAGGTTAATATTTTACTGAAGTACATTACAGATAAACTCATTTGAAAAGTTTATTTAATTTTCTTATGATGTCTCTGAGTTTGAATTAAAAATACAACTTTCAAACTTCTAGTGCAATGATCTTCAAACTTCTAGGAACAGTGTCACCTGGGAGTCTGGCTAAAACTAAGTATTCCTGGGGCCAACTCCAAGGATTCTGATATTATTTATTTAGAGAAAAATAGCTTTAAAACAGTTCTAATAAGCTTAATTTTTATTAGCTACACAATCTAGTGCATGGCTGATTTTAAGACATAGCAATCAACATACAAAACCCATCACGCCTCTCAAAAAAAGGAGGCTTACATACTTACTTGCTGCTTCTAGTAGCTCTGGATGAAGAGAGTATGGAATTAAAGGATCTGGCAGATCTGCAAAGAAAGCTTTAAGAGCTCCAGCTACAGCATTTACTGTTACTTCCATTGATAGTAGACTGATACTATGATCTACAAGACAAAAATTTAAAAATTAATTTATATAAAATTTTAATTTACAGAAGTATACTAAACAGGTGCTTAAAGACCCAAAGATATTTAAGTCTTCTCATCAGCTACCTTTCTTTACAGTCTGATTCACCTCTCCCTCATTGCTTTAAAATAGATAAACTATGTAGATAAGGGAAGAGAAAACTAAGCTTAGTATATGGAAGAACATTAGTTTTTACTAATAATTATCTTCTTTTAAAATATTTTGTTTACATGAGCTATTTAAAAGAGGTCATAAGGAAACAAAGACAAAAGAGGAATTACATGCATATAAATTCAATTTTATAGCTTGTAAGTTAAAATTTTTTATAAGTTTAAATTTAAACAGTGAAGTTATGATGTAAAAAACCAATGGAACACACTAAAAGTGTATCATACGGTTAATTTTCTATTAAAAACACCTTTTCCTTATTATAATGAATCCTTATGACAGAAAATGTAAAAATATAGACCACATACACACACAAAATAATCCTATCACCCAGAGGCAATCACTGTTTATACTTTAGCATGTTTCTTTTCAGTCCTTTTCTAATCATTAAAAACAACAATACAATCAATAACAAAAATCAGATATACATTTTATAATGGATTTCATTTTTAAGGCATGGCATAGATTAAACTTTGACAAAGTAACTTTTTGATAACATTTAATTGTAATTTCAAACCAAGAATTCACATATATCCTTAAAGAAGAATTACCAATTAACATTTTGCTCTACATAATTTTAATGACTACAAAATATTCCCTAGATTTACAAAATATTCTATTACTGAATATTTAGATTTATTTCACTTAAAAACATCATAAAGATGCTATGATAAATACTTTTATGTACTAAAGCTTTCCCTTAAGGCTACATTCCTTATAATAATAGCTACCCAAAGAACAGTTAATATGGTGCCTGGCACAGAAAACTCTTCATGTGCATTATCTTATTATTCTTCATAGTTAGTCTTCTCTCTCCCATGACTAGATATGAAAAAATTGAGATTTAGAAAGATTAATTTTCCTAGGGCACTAAGACAGTTAAATGACAGAACCAGAAAACAAAACTGGGAAAACTAATTTAAGAGGCCCTGGTATTGAATACTAACCTTACACTTCATTACTAGAAGTAAAATAGTACCAGTTTCTCTAACACAGTATTTTTTTAAACGAAATGATATATTATACCATATTCTTTCAAAGCAAGGCTAACACAAAGCATTCAACAACTGACATTTCATTATTACAACACACATATATCTATTTTATATAACTATCTGGTATTTTTCTTATAAATACATGGATAGTCGCCCCTTCCTTTAAAAAAAATTACAGAAAAGTCTGCAATGAATGCCCTTGTAAGTATACCTTGGTATGTTTACACAAAGATTTCTGTAACATAAATATTTACAAGTTGAATTTCTCTAGCAAAGCTACCTGAATTTTAATATTCATAAACTGCCTCCCAAAATGCACCCATAACCAACAGTATACAAATAAAATATTGGTTTGCCTACATCTCTTTCACTCTGATAATAAAATAACAAATACAATCTTTTTAATTTTTATTTCTTTACAATTGATAGAGGCAGAGTCTATTTTTATGTGTTGGTCACTTTCTTCTGACGTGAGTTCCTTCATCTAGCATAGATATTCTACACTCTTCCAAGTTTTACAGTTTGTCTCCTGATTTTATGTTTTATCCACTGTCTCAGACAAAATTTTTACTTTTTTAGGTAGTCCAGTTTATCATCTTGTTCATATTTTCCAGATTTCATATCAAGTTTAGGCCTGTCCCTATTCGACCATTCAAATAGTCAATTACTTTCATCCCCATACTTATTATAGTTTTCATTTTTTACATTTACATTGATCTCATATATAATTTACTTTATTATGATTAGAGAATTCAGCTATATTTTTTCACTCCTAATGGGTAGTTAGTTAGCCCTATATCATGGGGAAAAATTTTTAATTGCATTTTTAAATAAGAACTATGTGACACACAAAGATGCTGATGTGTCATAAATCAATTTATTACTTTACCAATTCTGGTAATAGATTTGTAGCTCTACTCTTTCTTGACTGTGGTATCTATTTCTAATCCCTCTTCTAAACTCTTTCCCCTCAACATCTATATCTTTAGAAAGTTTTCACGTGAAAAGACTCCTCCCATCATGACATTTGAATAAGAAAAATAATAAAACAATGATTTTATTTGATATAATTATCTTCTTACCTTGATCAAACTGCTTCTGAATATTGTCTTGATCAGTTTTGTTCCCACTAACACGGTAGAGCCCTTCAGTACATAATCCTAAAAAATAAAAATATATACATGCTTTTTATATGTACATATATATCTACAATAAAAATATATACTTAACACTATGTATAACTTAGTAACATACAAAAATGTGATGGGAGAATATTTTAAAGAATTAAATATTTTTGAGTATTTCATTTTAAATAAGTTCTTAATGGACTTCTTTTAATTTTCAACTATTTAGGACATCCAGCTCCACACGAAATGAAAAGACACATCTCTCCCTATTTCTTCTACTAAACACAGCTAAATTCCTGAACGCAATATATAAAAAACGAACATCGAACTTTGAATGATGGAGGGAAGGTGCGCCCTGGCTAGTAACCCTGAATCTTGAAGAACAACATGACACTGAGTTCCCTGTGTTTTCTTTTTATATCTTATGTATCCTGGATAAGACAACAGGAAAGCCTGCAACCCAGAAATACCAGTGAGCACTGGTAAAAAATAATAATAAAGCAAAACAACACACAGAGAAACAATTACAAAAAAGCCTACTCTCTCAGTGAAAGAATTAGAAAAAGCACAGCCTAGCAAGCAAAACAAACGTTTTTTACTATAACTGCCCTATTCTAGCCAAACGCCATGGAACCCACTATTCCTCACACACATTAGTGGTGAGCAAGTAGGGAGACCAGAATTCCACCTCTGCTCAACAGTAACTAAGGTGTCCCTTTCACATCCATGGAGTGTCAGCAGAGTCTGACCTTCTACTCCAAGTTTACAGTTTGGTAAGAAAAACTTTAAAGTCTGGGCTTTAAATACCACAGTGCAGTATCAAGGCAGCCTTCCTCCCCTAATAGAGTACAGTGTCAGAGGAGACCTGCTAAACTAAATGATTTAAATAAGATCTAAACACTCATAGCATATCCAAAATGTTCAAGATACAATAATAAAACTGAAATCATTCATCATACAAAGAACCAAGAAAATCTCAAATTGAAAGAGGACAATGGTCACGAACACAAAGATGTCAGTTGTAGAATTATCTAATGAGGATTTTAAAGCAGCCGCCATAAAATACTTTAGTGAGCAATTATAAACACACTTGAAATACAGCTCCAACATATATGCCACTGGCCAAAAGTCTATATCCAGCTGTATGTTCAATGGGAAGTTCCTCAAAGCTCTTCTGAAAGAGACTCAATTTGATAAGGCATTGTACTCTTCTGATCAAAGGGGGCAAAAAAAATCAAAGGAAAAAGATTCTGTCAAACTTATTTCTGGGATGTCATGGCCTTTGCTTGGGATAATATATTAATTCTTTCTAATTTTTCACCTGGTTATGATTACTTTATTCTTTACCAACAATGTATAAGGATATGAAAGGGGTACAAAACGTATCTCATATTGAAGGGGGGGGGGGAGTCAATATTAAGAAATCCACCGATATAAAGGGAGCAAAAATCTACTACAAAAGCTTCATGGGCCAAAGTTATATTTTAAAAAGTTTTACTGGTATAGCTAACATGAATTAATCTCTGGTGAATGAAAGAAATCAGACACAAAATAATTTAGTATGGTTCCATTTATGCAAAATTTTATATCAGGCAATACTATTTGGGGGGGGGGGCGGAGGATCAGAAATGAGGTTTAATGGGAAGAGACATAAAGGGTGATGAAAATGTTCTGTATCTTGATAAGTGTGTGAATTAAACAGGGGTATGCACTTGTTATAACTTATCTAATTGTAGCCTTAAGTTTGGTGCACGTCACTCTATGTAACTGAACCTTAGAAATAAAAAGAACCATGAGTAAATACTGACCAAATACTGATCTTTATAGTTAGTAGGTTCCCAGTCTAGAGTGCTATGTATACTTTTTGTATATTCTGGATGTGAGCAGAGAGTAAATATGTGAAGGATAAAGGGAGAAAGGATTCTCACTGATGAAGAAGAGAATTACTAATAACAAAAGTGGGACTAGAGCTAAAATACTTCGTGGTGTTAGAGTAAAGGAGGCATTGGCATAAACTCGTGGATTTTAATATAGAAATAAGCATATATATGCAGACAAACATATTTACTACCTTCGTCTGCTGAGAGTCCAGAAGCAGCCTCAATAATGGTTTCTAAATACCATTCTCTACCAAAATAAGCCAGAGCTCTTTGGAGAAAAGCCTGATTCCAAGGCTAGATCAGGAAAAATGTAAGCTAACACTGGTAAATCCTGTGCCAGATAAGAAGTACTTAAAGAGTTATAGGAACATATCTTAAAACGATGTGAATAGTTTATAACTCACTAAGAATACATGAGTCCATACTAATATAAATAAAAAGTTATTAAATCCAAAGTTTTGACTTTAGTGAAGAAGTCTGGCAGACACAACCAAATGATCAAAATTAGTATCATCTATAGTGAAACAAATTGACATCCTATCTCAACAGATATGATGCACTTAGAAGTTGATATATCACTTCGATAGTATTTCTAACAAAAATGAGTAATTCCAATCTAATAATGAGGAAACATCAGACAAACTCAAATTGAGTAAGAATGTTTATTTGTACAGTAAAATGCCAAGCAATAAACATAGGAGAAATGAAAGAGAAAAAATAGTCAATGAAGACTAAACCTAGTAGCTGAAAGTCTGATGACAGCCTCAATGTTAAGAAAAGACAAAAGTAGCTGAGGAACTATTCTGAACTAAAGGTGTTGAAAAAGACATGATCACTAAATGCGATGCACCTAGATTAGACCCTGCCTGGACTGTCCTCTAATATAGAATTAAATGGCCCAAAATGTCCATAGTGGTGAGGTTGAGAATCCCTGACATAGTGGTAAGCCTTTAGTATTATTTGCTAAGTGAAAATTATAAAGGTACTTATTCATCCTAACCAAAAAGCTTGCCTTCCATTCACCAGTAACTGATAGATGTGAAACAATAAACAAAACCATTAACCCCATTATCTAGATGTGATATTACCCAAGTTTTACTCAAACTTAAACCACTTAAATCCCAAAGTATCTATTCAGAGCCTACACGCAATAAAGGCATTAGAAATCAATGCCAATATTCCAAAGCTAAAAATAAAAAGTTAGAAATTCAAATACCTTTTAACTAAGTATCATCATCTTTTTTTCTTTTATTAGGTAATTAACCATCGTACCACACAGAATTCTTGACATCTAAAGTTCTATAAAATGACTCTGACTTCTATTTGAGTTGCTAACATATACAATAAGAGAGTTTTACAGCTTGTTAGCATATACCTTTAAGGTCAAAATAATTAAAAGTCATAAAATAAATTACAAAGGGTAGAGAAGTAAGGTACATAGATAATCCATAAATCCATGGGGAATTGGCATCAGCAAAAGAAATGGGGATGGGAATTTCACGATTTGGTTCTCTCACAAACTACTGAGCTGCCGAAAAGTGTCAGAATCAACTTTTGCAGAACTCTGAAATCTAGTCAAAAAAAAAAAAAAAAAAAAAAAGAAGAAGAAAAAAGAAAGGAAAATAAAGAAAAGAGAGAGATAGAAAAGAGAAAAGAAAAGAAAAGAAAAGAAAAGAAAAGAAAAGAAAAGAAAAGAAAAGAAAAGAAAAGAAAAGAAAAGAAAAGAAAAGAAAAGAAAAAAGAAAATCACAACCACCAGGAGGAGGCTTGGTGAAGAAAGTTAGTTTAAACTGCCACCCCAAATTGGCAACGATGGTAAGGACGGCACCCTATACTCTGGGTACAGGTTGCAAATGCCAGAGGGAGCAATACAGATCTTATTCTCAACAAACTGGTTAATGCCCCAATACAGAACCAATCTGCAAAGACTTGGAAAGAATTTTTTTCCCCAATGGCTCTAGGCAGACTTCAGTGGTCACGAATGTAAGAATATAGACTTTACGAAAATAGTTTAGATTTGCTTGTTTTATGAGTTTTCTAAACTCAATAAACAGCAACAGCATATCCTGGTGATGGGGGAGAATCTGATTTTCAGGGATGCCATATTATAATATGCAAAACCTTTACTTTCAACAGAAAATTAAGAGGCATGGAAAGAAACAAAACAAGATGGTACATACAAGGAAAAAAAGAAATAGACACTAACCATGAGGACACCAGTTATTGCACTTACTATACTAGACAAAGATTTTAAATCAACTGTTTTTAAAATGCACAAGGAATTAAAGAAAACCATGAACGAAGGAAATCAGGAGAATGATGACTTAAATAGCAAATATCAATACATACACAGACATTATAAAAAAAAGAACTAAAGAGAAATTCTGGAGCTGAAAAAATCTAATAACTAAAATGAAAAATTTACTAGAGAGATTTAACAACAAATTTTAGCAGGCAGAAAAACAATCAGTCTGGGAACAAAAAAAGAAGAAAATAATTAAGAAAAATGAACAACACCTAAGAGACTTCTGGGACACCGTGAAATGTATCAGCATACACATAAAGGCTTTCTCAGATAAAAAGGAAACTATTTTTTTTAAATTATGGCTAAAAACTTCCTAAATATTAAAAAGAAACCTACAAATCTACATATCCAAGAAGTTCAACAAACTGTAAGAAGGATGAACTCAAAGACAACTACAATGAAAAACAAGAAGCTACTCATCCTATCCTAGGAATCTACAAATAAGATTAAAAGCTTATTCCTCTTCAGGGCAAAAAAAAAAAAAAAAAAGCAAGAAAGAAAGAAAGAAAAAAAAAAAGGCTAGAAGGCAGCGAGATCATATGAACTCCTGAAAAAAAAAAACCATCCATCAAGAAATTCTGTATCTGGCAAAATGATCATTCGAAAACAACAAAAAAGTTATGACATCCTGAGAAAAGCAAAAGTTGAGGTGATTCATCACTAGTATATATGTCCTAAAATAAATGCTAATGGGGGTTCTCCAGGATGAAATATAAGTGTATTACCACACAGTAACCTGAAAGCCATACGAGAAAATAAAAAACTAAGGTAAAAGTAGTTGCAGAGATAAGTATACAAGCCAATACTAGTATTGTATTTTTGATGTGTAACCTATCTTTTTGTTCCTATATGACTTAAAAGGAATGTATAAAACAATAATTACAAATTGATGTTAACAGAAACGTATGTATAAAGTTGTAATCTGTGACAATAACAACATAAAAGACAGAAGACAGAGCTGTAAAGGAGCAGAGATTTTATATACTACTTAATTAATACTAATAATTGCTGTAAAAATGTTTACTGTAATCTCTAGGGTAATGACTAAGAAAATAATTTGAAAATATACAGAAAAAGAAACAAGAAAAAAATCAGAAAGGAATATTAGGGGGGAAAAGTCACAAAAGAAAGCAGTAATACAGGAATTTAGAAACAAAAGGTTTAAGACATAGAACAGGGAAATGACAGAATTATGTTTTCCTTTAAAAGTAAATGGATTAAACTTTCCTATTAAAAGACAGAATGGATTAAAAAAACAATATGAAAACAATACTCACTATTGATCCAGATACAAATATGTTGACTATATAAAGACAGGAAAATATAGCCCATGCAAATAGGAACCAAATAGCTGGGTGGCTACCCTACTTTCAAACAAAACAAAACAAAAAAAAACAAAAAACAAAACTTTAAGACAAAAATGGTTATGAGACATTGAAGGACACTGTACACTGTTAACAGGCAAGGTTCCAAAATACATGGTACAAAAACTGAGAGAATTGAAAGGAGAAATAGTTCAACTATAAGAAGCTGGAAACTTCAATACTCAGCTTTCAATCATGAATAGAACTAGACAGAAGATAATCAAGAAAAAACCTGCACAATACTATAAATCTACTAAACCAAATAAACATAAATACTTCCACTCAGTAACAACGCATCCATTCCTCTCAAGTGCACATGGAACATTCTCTAGGACAAATTAGATGTTAGGTCATAAAACAAGTTTAAATAAATCTGAAGATTGTGAAATAATACAAAGTGTGTTCTCTGACCACAAAAGAATAAAAAACTAGAAGTAACAAAATGAAAATTCACAAATATGTGGAAATTAACACACTCTTAAAAGTCAACAGATCGAAGGAGAAACTTCAAGTAAAATCAGAAAATACTCTGAGATGAAAAATAAAAAGATGACACAAGATACTAAAATGTATGGAATGCAGCAAAAGCAGTGATCAGAAGGAAATCTGTAGCTGTAAATGTCTACATTAACAAAAGAAGAAAATTTAAATTTTAAGGTTAGATTAATCTTAAGGAAATAGAAAAAGAGCAGACTAAACTTAAAGCTGGCAGAATGAAGGAAATGATAAAAATTTAAATGAATATAAACAAAATATAATGTAGGAAAACAGAAGAGAGAATCACAAGAAAAGGAAGCTTACTTTTTGTCACTTCTAAAATACACACTGTACTGAAGGTTCTAGCTAGAGTAATTAGGCAAAAAAAGAATCCAAAATGTAAAGGAATGAAGTATAATCATCACCTAATTGCTAATGAGTTTACTTACTAAATGTAAGAGCTAACACTATAAAACTCTTAGAAGTAAACAACAGTAAAATTTTCATGACCTTGGATTTAGCAGTGGATTGTTAGATATGGTACCAATACATGGGAACAAAATAAAAATTGGATTTCATCAAAATTTAAAACATTAGTGTATCAAAAGACATTATCAAAAAAAGATAACCTATAATATGGGAGAAAATATTTCCAAATTATTTCTGACAAAGGACATATAAAGCACTCTCAAAACCAAACAAGAAAATGACAAACAACCCAATGTAGAAGTTTGCAAGACTTGAAAAGACATTTCTCTGAAGAAAATATACAAATAGCCAACAAGCATACAAAAGATACTCAACAAAATCAGTCATCAGGGAAGTACAGACCAAAACCGCAATGAGGTATCACTCCATACCCACTAATAATGGCTATAATTAAAAATAAATAAATCGATCGATCAATCGATCGATAGATAGATAAATAAATAAAAAGCAATAAGTGTTGGTGAGGATGTGGAGAAATGGAAACTCTCATACACTGCTATGTACAACAGTGCAGCTTTCTCCTCAAAAAGTTAAAACATACTCCTAGGCATATACCCTAAAGAACTCTTAACAGGTACTCAAAGAAATGCTTGTACGTGAATATTCACAGAAGCACTATTCATATCACAATAGCCTAAAAGTATAAATAATCCAAATATCCATCAATGGTGAATGGATAAACAACATGTGCTACGTCTGTAAGATGAAGTATTATTCAGCTATAAAAAGGAATGAAGTGCTGATACAAGCTATAACATAGAACAATCTCAAAAACATTACTCTTAATGAAACAGCCAGACATAAAAGGTCACATATTTTAATTTCGGTTTTGTGAAATAACCAGAATAGGCAAATCTACAGACATAGAATACAGATTGGTAGTTGCCAGGGCCGTGGGAAGGGTGAATGAGAACGAGTAACTCCTTAATAGGTATGGGATTTCCTTCTGGAGTAATGAAATATGTTGAAAACAAAGAGGTGAAGGTGAAAAGTTAATAAAAAAATATTACATGCATCATTTTCATTCCAGCTTCAAAATAACTGCCAAGAGGATTTACTTAAAGATAAAAGGAAAACAAGCTTAGTAAAGTGAAGTAACTTCCTTAAGGCCACACACTGAGCAAGTCAGGGATATTAGTTTGTTCTATCTAATATGTTACAGGATATACTTTTGAAATGCCTCTCCATTTGTTTTATGGTAAATGGTTTCTTCTGTGCATGCTCTGGGCATAGCAATCTCATGTTTCATGGCTGGACATAGCAATATCATGTTTAGGCATTTTTCCTAGAAAATAAAAATATAAGTATAGAAATATGATAGGTTCAGAAAGAGGATTATTGAATAAATTATGATTATCAAGATGTTAGAATGATAAATCATAAAAAGGAATTCCAAAGATAAGTAGCTTATCGCATGGAATGAAGTTGCTCATGTATTAAAGATATTACGAAATGTTTAATTTTCCCCTTTTGAAAAAACTATATTTAAATGTGTATTATAAATATATAGGAAAAGAAAAACTTATCTCTTGATCATTAAATCTCAGGTGATTTTTCAGTTCTATTCCTTAATGAAGATATCTGCATTTTTTTTCCTGCTATAATAAAATAGTTCCTTTCCTTTAAAAACAAACAAAACAAAACCCTGGTTATCAAAAACTACCTGCAAGCAGTAACGATAAGTGAGATCTGGCCTAGACTTGAGTGACCTCAGACAAGTTAATTTCTGTAGGCCTCGGTTCCCTCCTCTGTAAAATGGAGATGGTAACTGCATATACACTACATAACTCTAAAAATTAAATGAATTAACAATACGTTTATTTTATAGCATACTGAAAGTTTACAATACAAGTAGTAAACATGTAGTAAAAGCTGATTATTATATTATCAAAGTAATTATTTCACCTGAGGAAAAGAATAAAGGCCTGGTGTTTCTTTAGACTTGCACAACATTCATTTTCCTGCATGCTAAATCTGGATGTCAACCACAAAAATGACAGTATCATGTATCAATTTAACTTAAAAACAAAGCATTTAAGATAGCTTTCACCTAAGAACAGCCTTTCTTTCCTTATAATCATACGGAATCTTGCCTCTTGTGTATCAGTTTCATCACCCACTATTATCACAATGAAAAACCCGTGTTTTTATGATATTATAACTTAGTGATTCAGCATAATACAAATTACTCAAGTGATATAAAAATACCAATTTTGAAAAGTCTTACTGTAGCAAAAACGCCTCTATTCTCCCATCTTTTGCAATGATCAGTCTTTGTACTGTAGGAAAAAATAAATGCTAATTCTAGTTTGGTAAATAAAGACTTAAAAAAATATAATGTATGATACAATGACAAACACTCAGGGTTCTTTCAAAATATTGGGGTTCCTTTTTTAAATTTTTATTAAATAAGGGTTTAAGTATAAACACTGTTTTAGGGGCTAAGGGTCTCTATTTTCATGGAGATTATTGTCTAAAGGCTGTGGCGCAAAAAAAAAAAATTTTTTTTTAAAGCATTAGCAAAGACCAGTGACCAGCTACTTTAAGAAGACAATGTTCTTCTTAACAGATAAAAACACCAACATTTCTCAAAGCTAGAAACCACAAAAGGTAATATTAACACACCAGAAAAACCTCAAGGAGTTTCCGCTAGACAAAGGCATACTAAAACTATCTAAAGAAATATTTTAAGGGCCAATTTATAATTCCTCTTTGCCATACAAGAATAAAATAGTTCACACTTTAATCATTATGTTCAGATGGCAATGATAACAACTTTTAGCACTTATCTGACACTGTTAAGGTTACTAAAAGTCCAGAATTTCAAAAGCAACATAAAAAGTCCTTTTGAAAATGACATCACTTGTCTCCTAATGCATCCTATGATGTATTAAGAAGGATACATCAGCCTTATGTAGAATTCTAGCCAAAAATATTTACCAGGAATCTGACTAGGAAGGAATTCAACAAATAGAATTTAGGAACATTCTGGAAAAAAAAAAAAAAGCTTAAAATCTTCAAAAGATGCGTCATGAAAATAGACAAAAGGCGAAGGAAACATTCCAAATTAAACTAAAGAGACATAATAAGAAATATAAGGCATGATCCTTGACTAGATTCTAGATTGGAAGAACAGAACAGCTAGCTAAAAGAGGACATTACTGGAGCAATGAGGAAATTTGAATATACAGAGAATATTAGATGATGATTTTATCTAATAAATCAAATTTCCTGAAGGTGGTATTTATATTGTGGTTATGTGGGAGAAATGTCCTTGTTCTTGGGAAATACATGCTAAAAGATTTAGGAGTAAAGTATATTGCCTATAACTTCCTCTCAAAGAGTTGCCCCCCCCCAAAAAAAAAAAAGAGAGAAGAAATAGTAAATAATTGGTGACTCTTGGTGAGAGCTACATGGATGCTTAATCACATTATTCTTGCAACATTTCTGAAGGTTCGAAACCTTTCAAACTTCAAGGAAATAAGAAATAGCTATTTAATACAATAAATAATCCTTTATAAGAGTAAGAGAATTGTGGGATGATTACTTCAGATCTGTGGTCACATATTTGAAGTGAAACACATGGTTGTTGTTTTTCGACAACCATGATCCACTTTCTGATCCAATCACAGAGTAGGCAGGGAGTTAGTTTATTAACCAAAGTTGAAGTTTTCCCAAGTGAATAATAGTGGGAGTAGAGTAGGTACACAAGACAATGAACACAAAAAATAGATCTAGAAATGAAAGGAAAAAAACACATCATCATTTCAGCTCCTCTCAGTTCACACAGAAAAATCATTTAACAAAATCCCACATCTTTCATGATAAAAAAAAAAAATACTCCATAAACTAACAGGTGACTTTATTTGGAAATAGGATCATTGCAGATGTAATTGGTTAAGATAAGATGAGGTCATACTAGAGTAGGGATGAATCCTTAACCCAATGACTGGTATCCTTATAAGACAGAGACACACAGGGAGAGCCCCAAAGACAGAGGCTAGGGTAACAAAGCTACAATACAAGGAACACCAAGGATTGGCATACTTTCTATCAGAAGTCAAGAAGAGGCAAAGAAGGATTCTGCCCAGAGTCTAAGAGGGAGTGTGACCAGCAGATATCTTGATTTTGGACTTCTAAACTCTAGACTGTGAGCAAATAAATTTGTTTTAAGCTACCTAGTTAGTGGCACTTTGTTATGGCAGCCCCAGGAGAGTTAATACAGAAGGGAACTCAATATACTAAAGTGTATTTATGAAAAACTCACTGCTAACATTATAATGGTGAAGGACTCCTCTAAAATAAGCAATAAGTTAAGGATAATTGCTTTCATCATGACTATTCAATATGGCACAAATTCAAGCTGGAGCGATTAGGCAACAAAAAGAAATAAAAAGTATCCAAATTTGAAAGGAAGAAGCTACTGCTATTCATGGACATGACCTTATATAGAAAACCCCAAAGAACACAGACACAGACACACACACACAGAAAACAGAGCTAACAAAAAAAATTAAGCTAAGTTGCAGGATAAAAGATAACACAAAAATCAGTTGTATACACCAACTACGAACATTCCAAAAATAAAATTAAGAAAACAATTCTGTTTACAACAGCATCCAAAAGAATAAAATACCTAGGAATTAACTTAACCAAGAAGGTGCAAGACTTATACAATGAAAACTATAAAACAATATTGAGAGAGATTAAAGAATACCTAAATAAATGGAAAGACTTATAGTATTCGTGGACTGGAAGACTTAATACTGTTAAGATGGCAATGTTGCCAAAGTGATCTACAGATCAAAATGCAATCTCTATCAAAAGGAATAGGATGGCTAGAATTAAAGAACAAACACAGAGAATATAACCAGTGCTGGTAAGGAGGTGGACAAATTTTAACCTCTGCACACTGCTGATGGAAATGTAAAATGCTGCATCCACTGTAGAAAACAGTTTGACAGTTTCTCAAAAACTTAAAAAACACAGAATTACTATCTGACCCACCATTTCATTCCTGGGTACGTATCCATAAGAACTGGAAACAGATACTCAAACAAATATTTGTTCATGTTCATGGCAGCACTTATCACAACAGCCAAAGAGAAACAAACCAAATGCTACCAACTGATGAACAAATAAATGAAATGTGGTGGGTGGCCATATAATGACACATCCTAGAATATAGATGAAACTCAAAAACATTATGTGAAGTGACAGAAGCCAGACAAAAGGTCACATATATGACTCCATTTATATGAAACATCCAGAATAAGTAAATCCATAGAGACAGAAAGCAGGTTCGTAGTTGCCAGATGCTGGAGCATGAGGGTACTAGTGAAGGGAGTAATTACTTAAAAGGTACAAAATTTTCTTTGAGGTGATGAAAATCTTTGGAACTAGATGAAATGGTGGTACACAACACTGTACATGTAATGCAGGCCAGTTCATTGTCATATACTTTAAAGTGGTTAGTTTTATATTATATGACTTGCACCTCAATAAAAATGTTTTTAAAAAGTATAATCTTGTCACCTGACCTGTGTAAATTCAATGCTGATAACCATGCTTCTTTCTTATTAAAAAAAATTTTCTCCTTAGTGTTTTAGGACTCCACTCTTTCGTAGAGCCTATTTGCGTTATGAACCTTCTTTCCCACTGTTTGCCCTCAATTTCATCAACACATAGCTCACATTAATATCTATACAATGTCAATTACCAAAATCTTAAGACCAAACCATTTTTAGCAGATCTATAACCATAGTATGTTCAACCAAGTCTTGGGCTTTTAAATGGATATCTCACAGGTACCTTGAGATTTAATGTGCGCATAATAGAAATACATTATCAAAATGTCTAATCTACTTTTCATACTATAATTTTTATTATCATTATTGATACATCGCTCACTGTCACCCTAATACAGCAATGTGAAAGGCATTTTTGAGTCTTCCTTTAACCCCATATCTATTAGTATTATCACATCCTAATTCCTGAGAGGCCTATTGTTCCCTTTCTTCTTAGTCTCCTCCACACTACCTCCTTCTATTTTACATTTATAGTAATATTTCAAGGGTCATTGCCCAACATAAACTTAACACAACTTATTATATAGCACTTATTATAAAAACTTCTATTGGCACATCTGATTCCACCTTGAAGGGCTAAATGCTGTAACAACTGTCCTACTTTAGCAAACAACTAAAACCTGTAAAAATTATATGAAACAAGTTTCCATACACTGAAAAACAGGCAGCTCAAAACTATGACCTGTAAAGGAAAAAGAAGCAAGTAAGTTAAATTGTCTGCCCAAAATTAGTGACTAGAGACAGTTTTTAGATAGTAGTGCAGAGAGGTGGAATCCCATCAGAGCAGAATGGTCTACCAGAGTTCAGAAGATAGAAATAGTTCAGAAAGAATAAGATTAGAATTTGTAGGGCAGAGTACCAAAAAAGAGGGAAACATACACAAAGTTCCTCAGAGATATGCAGAAAACTTCCCGAGTCTTTGGTTGAATACTGCACATGTATGAGAGGAAACTTCTTGAGGCCAGAGGCTGAGGATAGTTCAAGTTCTAGTCTCAAAAGAGCTTTTAACGAGCAGGGTTAAGTTCTCATACCTCATTTTAGGTCTAAATAAAAACTAGATTAAAAACTGCTCTGGATCTCGCAAAACAAATTTACAAGCAAGCCAAGAAAATGACCAAACATATCCAGATGAATAAAGTTGGAGGATTCAATACTACTTGATTTTAAAACTTACTACAAAGCTACAGTAATGAAAACAGAGTGCTACTGGCATATATGGATAGGTATACGGATCAATAGAATAAAAGTTAAAGTCCAGAAACATTCACAATTATGTAAACTGATTTTCAAAATACCAAGGCATTTCAATAAATGGTGCGTGGCATTTCAATAAATGGTATGTGGACAATGGATACCTACACGCAAAAGAAGCAGCTGGAACCCTTCCTTGTACCACATACCAAAATTACCTCAAAATGGATCATAGACCGAAATGTAAAAGCTAACAGCATAAAACTCTTAAAAGAACATATAGGAATAAATCTTTGTGATCTTGGATTAGGCAAAACCTTCGTAAATATGACACTATGCAGACAGTACCAATTTTTTTTTTAATCTGAACATTTGATATTTACAACTTTTGTGCTTCAAACGATATCATCGAGGAATTGTGAAAGACAACCCACAGATGAGTTTTGCAACTTGTATCCAGAATATATAAAGAGCTCTTAAGCTCAACAATAAGACAGCTCAATTTAAAAATGGGCAAAGGATCTTAAGAGATATTTCTCAAAAAAAGACATACGAATGGTTAATAACCACTTGAAAATATACTCCACATCATGAGGCATCAGGGAAGTGCAAATCAAAAGTATATGAGATATCATTTCACACCCACTAAGATGGCTATTATCAAAAGAGAGGACAGAGATCGTAAAAAAAAAAAAATGTAGATGATAGTTGTGACAGAAACACGGAGCAAACAGCAAAGTCACCTAGGATCTAGATAAACAGAAGCACTACAACTAGGGAGAGAAATAATCAACCTGCAGCAATAGAAGGTGGGAGGGGGCGAAGACATGAAGCTGCCGGGTCCCCAGCAGCTGAATGGGACAGAGACTACAGTAGCAGCAGCTGAAGACACCTCTTAAAGGGACCATGTCTGTGAGTGAACTTTCGTGGTGACAGAGCTGTTCACTCTTGAGTACCAGCACTGGGTCAGCTTCACGGGGGCACCAAGGACTTTTAAGGGGACAATGAATTGTCTGAGTGAGGCCGGAGGCAAGGCTTTCTCCTAGGCAGAAGTGTCAGCGGTTTGCACTGTTCCTCTGTTGAGCCCCAATATTCAACGTGATGAAAACCCAGGATCTACAACCAAGAATACTCTATCTAGCAAAGTTATCATTTAGAGCTTCCCAGACAAAAATAAGCTAAAGGAATTTATCAACACCAATCTGGTATTATAGAAAATGTTGGAAGAACTTAATAAAAAAAAAAAAAAGTATCAAAAACAGGAATAAAGAATGGTAACAACTACATTCCTATCAACAAGTACCTCAAATGGAAAAGAATTAAGTGCTCCAATCAAAAGAAAGAGTGGCTGAATGGATAAGAAAACAAGATCCCTACTTATGCTGCCTACAAGAGACTCCAGATTAAAAGACACACAATGACTAAAAAGAGATGATAAAAGATATTGCTTTGATGGACCTAGAGGATATCGCACTGAATGAAATAAGTCAGATAAAGTCAAATATCGCATGGTTTCACGTACATATGGAATCTGAAGAACAATAAACAACAACAAAAACGGAAATAAACTCATAGATACAGAGAATATTTTGAGAGCTACTAAATGCGACGGGGGTTGAGGAGGTGAAAAAGGGCAAAGGGATTAAGAAATACAAATGGACAGATACAAAATAGTCATGGAGATATAAAGTGTAGCATGAGGAAAATAGTTAATAATGTAATAAATATATAAGGGGGAAGAGGGGTACTAGATTTAGTGGAAGTGATCATTTTGAGTTATATAGATCTCTAATCACTATGCCGTACAACTGAAACTAATACAATATTGTATGCCAATTATAATTGAAAGCAATTCCACTAAGTACATACTCAAGAGAAATCAAAAACATGTCTGTACAAAAACTGATATAGGAATGTTCACAGCATCAATATTATCAACAATCTAAAAGTTGAAA
This sequence comes from Rousettus aegyptiacus, assembly GCF_014176215.1. Lineage (NCBI taxonomy): Eukaryota > Metazoa > Chordata > Mammalia > Chiroptera > Pteropodidae > Rousettus > Rousettus aegyptiacus. The sequence continues at coordinate 99,084,573 of NW_023416306.1, forward strand.
TGTTCATCAATGAAAAATTACTCAATAAAAATGGAATACTGATAGATGCTACAATATGGATAAGCCTTGAAAATTTGTGAAATAAAAAAAGCCAGGCACAAAAGACCAGGACAGGTAACTCTAAAGAGACATAAAGTTAAGGGGGTGAGTTAAGGAGATGGGTAGCTATGTGAAACATGGGAGTGACTACTTAATAGGCAGGGAGGGTTTCTTTTGGGGATGATGACAATGCTCTAAGATTGATTGTGTTAACTGCTACACAGCTCTGTGAATATACTAAAATACCACTGCACCACACACTTTAAACAGATGAACTGTGGAGTATGTGAATTACATTTCAATAAAGCTATTTTGTAAAGACATTACCTTAAAAAATATATATATTTTACAAATTAGAATAATTACCTGTTTGAATAAAAAATTATGTCCTGTAATGTTTAAAAGATATTGTAGAATTAAAATGTACAACAACAGAACAAGGGATAGGAGGGTTTACGAGATTCTTAAACTACATATTATGATGGTGTAATATTTTTTGAAGCGGAACTGTGATTAAAGATGTATATTTCAAATGATAGAGCACCACTAAAACTCTAAGAAATAGATAAAACCAATAACCTGATATTGGAAAAAGAGAATTAAAAATATTCAATTAATTCAATGGAAAAAAGGAAAAGAAGATAAAAGGAATAAAGACTACATGGGGACAAAGAGAAAATAAAAACAAGGTGGGGGACTTAAAACCAATTATACTGATAAGTACATTAAAGCAATCAATCTAATAACCACTCCAATGAAAACAAGTGGACTGTCAGACCCAATGTTATTTTTATCTACAAGAAACTACATTAAGTATAAAGATACAGAAAGGATAAAAAAAAAAAAGGATAGAAAAGATATACCACATAAACACTACTCAAAAAAAATATCATTGGCTATATTAATATTAGACAAAGTAGACTCCAGAAAAAAGACTATTATGAACCATAAAGAGAATGGAGAATGATTCATAATAATAGGTCAGTTCACAGAGAAGACATAATCATAAATGTATACACAACTACCAAAATTTCAGAACACATGAAGCAAAATCCAACAGAACTGAAAGGAGAAACAAAAATCTTCATGTTCAACAGTACTATTTAAAAAAACAAGCCAACAAGAAAATCAGTAAGGATATACAAGACCTGATCAATAATCTAAACGAACTTGATCTGATATTTATAGAGCTCTTCACTCAACAGTTTAATAAACATTCGGTCCAAGGTCCCATGGAACATCCTTTAAAATAGATCATATTCTGGGCTATAAAACAAATCTAAATAAATGTACACTGAAATCAAATTATTTTCCAACTGCGATAGAAATTAGACTAGAAACGAATACAGAAAAGTAATCAGGGAAATATTTAGAAATAAAACATAATAACCAAAGAGTTAAATTTTAAAAATCAAAAGAGAAATGACAAAGTATTCTGAATTGAATGGAAATGAAAGCAACATATCAAAATCTGTGGCATGCAACTAAAATAATGTGTAGAAGAAAGCATTAACAAACATAGCAGAAAAGTTGGTTAAATCACTGATCTAGGCTTTTAAGAAACTATGCAGAAACCAAATGAAAGCAGAAAAAAAATAAAAAGAATTCAATGAATTAAAAAATGAGAGAAAAAACAAAACCAAAAGTTGGATCTTTGAAAAGATAAATAAAATTGGTAAACCTCTAACAAGAAAAAGACACAAATTAGTAATACCAAAAACAAAAGACATCATTTAAATAATAAATTTTATAAACAACCTTATGCCAAATTGTATAAAACAGACAAACTCCTCAAAAAGAGGCAAACTAAACAAAACAAAACAAACCAATGTTTACTTAAGAAGAAATCGAAAATCTGGACAGCCCTATATCTATTAAAGGAATTTAATCCATTGTTAAAAACCTCCTACAAACAAAATTTCAGGTCCAAGTACTTTCACTGAATTCTATTAAAATTTAAGAAATGTTACCAATTCTATACAAACTTTTCCAGAAAATAGTCTATAATGCCAGCTTTAACGTGATACCAAAACCAGACAAAGACAGCAAGAAAACTACAGACTAGTATCTCTCAGGATGCAGAAATCCTTAATAACATTTTAGTAAAATGAATCCAGAGATACATAAAAGACAAAACATTAAGACCAAGTGGTGTTTATCCCAGGGATAGCAAGGTTATTAATAACATTCGAAGATCAATTAATATGTCACCATATAAACAGACTTTATTTTTTTAATTAATCAATTTTTTTTTATGGTGACATTGGTTAACAAAATCCAATAAGTTTCAGGTGTACACTTTAACAGGTAAGGCACCTATATATTTACACTGTGTGCTCACTTCCCATAGTTAGATTTCTTTCCATCACCACATATGATTCCTTTATCCCATATATCTCCCCCTGCTCAAAGAATTAAATCACCTCAATAGATGCACAAAAATCACCTGACAAAAATCAACACCCGTTTTGGATAAAAATGCAGCAAACTAGGAATAAAAGGGTACTACCCAACCTGATAAAGAACATCTACAAAAAACCAACAGCTAACATTATACTTAAATGATGAAACACTCAATGCTTTTTGGGGTAATGAAAATATTCTGTATCATGACTGTAGTGGTATTTCCAAGACTACAGAGTTATCAAAACTCATACTACTGAACAATTAAAACTGGTAAGTTTTATTGTATGTAAATTATACCCATAAAATTGATTTTTAAAGTCATCATGCTATTTTCTTTGGGTTTCTTTAAAAAAAGTTTAGTTTATAACAATAAAAGTACTACTTGTTTATATCACTATGTCTAAGAACCTACAAACAATGAAGTACAACTTTTAATAGGTATCTAATATATATTTACATTACTACAAGTTCAACCTAAAATAGAAGATGGCTGTGCTACAGTCCATATTGAGAATTTGACATTGAACTCTTAAGCAAGTGGGAATTTCTGCTAAAATTAACATTAATCAATAATAAAATCAAATAACAACAAAAGAACTAGCTTGAATTTTATATAAAACTATTCTTATGGTCTTATAGTACCTCAAGTATACTTCTAAGAAAGCACTTAAATTTATAAATTACCTATTAGTTGACTAAAGTAATTCAAATTGTGCTAAAAATTGGACTAGAATTCCTTTATTTTTTTATACTTGGAATTCATTCATTCTCCTCAAACTAAATCACTCAACTACCATCAAAATATTCAAGAAACATTTTTAATCATGAAAATAAATGTACAAAATGCTACCTATTACTTATTGTTATTCCCTAATCACTCAAGTATTTTCTAACTTCCCAGTCGCACCCATAAATCCTAATTATATTACTAGAGGAAAATAATAATTCTTTAAGCCCAAAGTGGGAAGCATTTCTACTGAATGCTAAAGAATATAGACAAGAAATATGCCTTTTAAACACTCTGTTGAAAGAAAAACAAAGGACTACAGGTATATCCAAATGTAGGCCTAAAAATTAACACTTATTAATGAGAGAAAGAACATATAGGCTATTTTAACTAGAATACTAGTAGTTAACAGGTATGATTAAGTAGCAAAATAAGTTAGTCTATATTCCAGAACAAGGAAAGTCCAACATTTTCACATTTGGCTTAGCCATTTATTAAAGAGAAGTTTTGGCCAACAACAAAACTTTCATATATCAAGTGGTTACATCTAGAGTTAATACTCAAGATAATCAATCTTAATAATGAGAACTATAAACCTCTTTCAAAACTTAGCTTTAATGAATCATGAACATTAGACCAACTGTTGGTGTAGCAAAAGTGAAATTTTAAATCAAATCTCTTGGATTGATACTTCTATCCTACCTGTATCTTCAATGAATTCCACACACTTTTCAACAAATAGTGGTATGGGCTTCTCAGCTGTAACCAGATCTTGAAGGGGCATCCCAAAGTAATTACTTTCCCAGTTTCTACGTGTTGGCGGATTGAAGTTCTTAGTTTTCTTTTTCTGCTGTTAAAAAACATATTCAAGTTAAAACTATTAAAATTTATTTCCTTTAGAGTGTTAGTATTAAGAAATGTAAATACATATTTTGTATCAAAAGAAATATTTAAATGGTACATCCCATCATGCCCATCAATATGGGACTCATTAAATAAATTTTGTTGGAAGCAAGAACTTGTGAGTAATGGAATGAGACAAAAGTGAACAGAGAGAAAATGGCTGTCTTTAAAAATGTTCCTTTTGGAAAAAAATAGGAAACTGAATAGTTAGGGAGGTTAGAAAAGATCATTTTCAATGCAACACAAAGGAAAAACTAAGAGTAAACAATGCTCAATTAACTTTAGGTGTGATCTGTTAAATTTTATTTGGTCTTTGGGGCAGGTCAAGTGAGGTTTTTGTGCATGGCTATATTTGTAAGAACATAACATAGCTTTAACCACTGATTATACAATGAAGCCATAAACTTTTAATCCCATCATCTGTCCCTTCTCATTTTCACATTTTCTTCCTATATACTGGCTCTATTTCTTAATTAAAGATAATTTTCTTAAGTCATGGACAAAACATTTTCACAATTGCAAATGAAAACTTATGTAAGAATTATCAGAATTTAATGTCAATCTAGCATTGGGAGAAAATGGGTCCTAAACCAGAGAGTAAACATCTCAAAAACCTAAGGAAGTATTGTCTCGAAATCAACCATTGAGGAGATCTGAGTCAGTCTTTCTGGAGCAAGGCATAGTACACATCTTCACAAATGATTCTATTGTGCATCCCCAGTTGAGAATCTCTAAAATATAGGAAAACAAGGAAGTTCACTTCCAAAATTTGACAATGTTAAAGTATTTTCATTGACAGCTCTTATTCTGTCTTTTCTCTGATAAAAATAACAAAGCTATTCATATTTGTCATAATCATTGACTTACAAACAGGAGCAAACACAGGCAGAGCTTTCAATGCCTAAAGCGATAATCCTCATCTTAATTTCCTATTCCTTCAGGAGGAGTCTCTACTTTGGATGGATCCCCCAATGTATTCTTCCAAGTCTCTGAGTATCTTGAATAATTAACTCCTTTCTTCATTTCAATTTTAGGTTGCCCCACCTAAAAAACCTCCAGAGCTCATGAAATTCAACTTCTAAATCCTCATATACTTATTACTCTCTGGTGATAAAGATTACATATAGTCGAGAGGTCCTCAACATGTTTGGTTAGGACCTGTGCTCCTACAACAATCTAATGCTTGATGATCTGAGGTGGAGTTGAGGTGGTGATGCTAGCGTTAGGAAACCGCTGCAAATATAAATGAAGCTTTGCTCGCTCGCTTCCTGCTGTACGGTCCAGTTCCCAACAGACCACAGACCAGTACTGGACCATGGACCAATACCGGTCCACAACCTGGGGGCTGGGGACCCCGATCTATACTATAACTAGAGGTCTGGAATGTTGCCAACAAAGCACTGGAGTGTCTAATCTGGCTCAAGAACTAACCCATCAAATCAAGTAGTGTGGATCCTTAAGCTCCTTAAATGATCCTGGTACTACCATCACCACCAAAACAGAACAATGTGTAAGGAAATGAAAATTAAGAGAGTTTCAAAGCTGAGGGAGCGATACACTGACTGAGTCCTTTCTCAGGAGCACTAAGGTACATTCAAGCCTGCAAACTACTAGCTGCACCATTTGATTACAAAAGTAAAAACTGAAACAAAGATGTATGTTTTTTTTTTGAGAGCGATAATACAATGGTGAAGATTATGTAGGTAGAGTAACGAAAACAGCAATGTCCAGCCTATGACAAGAGCAATAGGAATGAAGAGATAAAAAGATTTTAACAGTCTACAATGCTACCTAAAGAACACAAAGTTTTAAGTAAGCTAGCTGGTCCTAACTGTTCCCAACAACTCTTTAGAGATATTCTTTTCAATATTGCCCTTTAGGAACCAATCTAAACTCTCAGATGACTCTGAAGTCATTCTACCCTTACCAGTTGGGGTAACAAGGGAGAGGAAAGTATAAACTTTATCTAAGAAGCTCCTGATACTTTACTAAAATTGGAGAGACAGGGAAGCAAAATAATGTAGACTCTCTAACATACTCTCTCTCTCAGGGAATATCCCCCGAGGTCCATAAAGTTACAAGAGCAAGTTATTTAATTCTTTAATTACACCAAGATTCAGAGCTAGCAATCCAAGATAATGAAAAGCTAAGTGGCTTAGAGCACAGAAATTCTGGCAAACTCTAAAGGGGTAATTTATTAACAGAATTGCCCTGATAGTCAAGTTATAATGGGGGGGGGGAGATAAAAAGCTTATATGACTTTAGTACTTTCTCTACTGACACTAAAAAGAAAATTCTATGCAGAAAAACAGTTTAGATTAGACATTCCTGGATGAGATTTTATGATGGAAAAAAAATGTATACAATTTCTTTCTTCTATAAGTGATAGTTCTTAAGCAACAGCATCACTTCAGAGTTCTTTTAAAACATGAATTCTGAATAACTCTACATAATTATGACATACACTCCTCTGGATTAAGAGTTGCTGATCTTTAGCTATAAATTTATACCAATTCAAAAAGATTTATATGACTTAATATCTATTTCATAAATTAAACCATCTAAAGCTAGATTATTACAACTGCTATAAAAATGCCATCAAGAGTCTCTGAAATGCAAGAAGAATGAGGAGTATGGTTATTTGGTCATTTATATCTATAGCTTATGATCAACCATTAGTAAGAAATGAAGCCCCCAATTAAGTAATTGCGCCAGTCGGAAAACGAGATCCAACTTTTGATTTATTACCACATTCATACATCTCTTCATTTCCACTTAAATGCAAATGCCATGGTCTTTCTTTCTGGCCAATTAAGCAAATCTCATGTGTGCAAAAGTATATCCACAGTAAAATAGGCATTCCACTCACAAATAATATAAACAATATCATCAATTAGGTATCCAGGAGATATTAAAAACAATCACTAGTATAAGTAAATAGGACCAAGAAAAGGTAAATAAATATCTCTTTCCAGAAACTGCTCTCCCACTTCAGTAATATCAGCGACACAACTAGGGCATCTAAGCACTATCCTCAAATACTATAATGAATAACACTGACATAACACAATACTCAACTGCTTCATTTGTAACCAACAAATTGAAGAAATCTTAAGTAGCAAAAAGTAGCTGACAAAGTTTTCAAAGAACCGATACAGGAAACAAGAAAATATGGACTTTTCTATTCTCTTAAATTTAAGATGGGATTCTTGAAATAAAAGATTAAAGAAGAAATGAGAAACAGAAGGTGAAATGTAAAGAAAATGAAAACCCATTAAAGAAATGAAAATCTCTTTAGTAAAAGTCTCATAAATGAATAAAAAGATCAAAATAAAGTGGCAAAGATCATCAGAGTTCACCTTTCCATTGTACCATTCCTATGACACACGCCAAAAAAATAAATTCTGCTCCCATTTTAAAAGACTCAATTTTTCTCTCCCTTTTAGCTACTTGCCCTATAATAATACTTCTTTTTGCTGACAAACTCTGCAGAAGTCATCTATATTAGGTCTCTAATTCCCCGTTCATTCCCTCTTGAATGTACTCAAATTAGTCTATCACCCACATCCTCTACTAAGTATGTCCTAATTAAGGTCATCAATAATTGTTTCAATAATTAGCTATCAGCACTTTTCTTACCTGACCTTTCAGCAGTCACTCTACTGGACTTTCAGACCACCTCTATTACCTCACTTGCTCCCCCCTTATTAGTTTTCTTTGCTGACCCCTCCTCACCAACCTTGTGATGTTGTGAATACTCCAGGCCTCAGTCCTTGATTGTCTTTTTTTCTAAACATTACATTCAACATCTTGGTAATGTTATCCATTTCCTGGTAATTCAAGTTAAAATTTCCTGCTCAGTTTTTTCTCCTGAACTCTTAGACTTTCCAACTGTTAAGCAAATGTATTAGATATAGAATCTAACTACTACTTAACCATCTTCACTACTAACTCCCCGGTCCACAAAGCTATCATCATTTCATACATCTAGATCCCTCAATCCACGCTCCCTGCTTCTACCACCATCTCCTACAGACCATTTTCAGTAAAGCAAAATTTTGGCTTCACAAGTAATGGCCTGCAAGGTTATACACAATCTGCATGCCTTGAACTCAGCCTTTATAAATTCTGACCCCATTTCCCTCTACCTTCCTCATTTACTCCCTTGCTCCTGCCATATGGCTTATCTGCTTCTTTAACATGCCAGACACATGTTCCTGATTTAGGACCTTGGCAATGGCTGTTCCATTTACCTTCTCAATGAGGTCTAAAGTGACCACCTTATTAAAAACTGCACTCTTACTGCTTGTCTTCCTTTAGCTCCTGTCCAATACTCCCAATCCCTCTTATACTGCTTTCACTACCCACAACTCTATATAATTCACTCATGTATTATTATTTTTGTGCCTCCCTGATAAAAGTTAAGCTCTACACAAGGGCAGGGATTTCTATCTACTCCGTTTGTCAACAAATTTCAAAATTCTGGAATATTGCCTGTGAAAAATAAATAAGTACAAACGTATTCAAGATCTCTTCTGAAATAATAAAAATTTGCAGACTAATTTCATCATATACTAAGAAAGATAAACCATCAAGTTACAAACATACCACACTGAACTCAGTAAGCTTCAAAGAAACTTAAATGAATCCAGGCAGAAGAAACCAATCACCAACAGTGGAGGAAAAATACCAGGCTAGCCTCAAAGTTTTCAGGAAAACTGGAAAGACAGAAGACTCATCATAGGAATGCTCATGGGAAAAGTATGTGTCAAGAATTCTTTACTTAGCCAATATATCGCTCAGCTGATATATAACAAGCACCTACAGATTTTTTAAAAGATTTTTTTAAAGTTCTCAAATATGTAATAATTAATATTTAAAATACGACACTCTCAAATTGAAAAATCTTAAACACATGATAAAACACTGTCAAAAATAAATAACTAATATTTGGGGAATCTGTGCTTTGAAAAACATTAAGAATGAACACTGTATACAGTTAAACATAAAACTAATTCTAAGTTTCATAAGTTTCAATGATATGGTGGTTAAATAGAATATAATCTACAATTTTGTGGGTAAAGCTATAAAATATAAAAATAATTCGATAACTGACCAGAACCAAAAGCCTCAACCTACCCTAAAGGGTAGGAAGGGGGTATATAAGAAATGATGTAATTGTGCTAATGCATGACATGGTAACACGATATACTACTGGGGGGGGGGGCGGTTAGAATGATAAACTAAAACAGGGGTTCAAATTTAAAAATAAAAGCAAGCAGCACACAAATAGTCCCTTTTTCTATTATTTTTGTTTGTTTTTTGTTACTGATTAAGACTAGTGAAACAAGAAAAAAGCCAACGAAAACTTATAAAAATAAACAGAAATGGAAAAATATTAGCTAAAAAAGATTCTCAGACTTGGTATAAACCTAAATCCGACTAACCACATGCCTTAAACAAAGAGTCAAAAATAAAAAGGCATTTTTTAAAGAAATAAACAAAAAACCCCATCACATTTGTATGGAACTACAAAAGACCCCAGATAGCAAAAACAATCCTGAGAAAAACGAACAAAGGTGCAACTATCACATTCCCTAACTTCAAATTAAACTCTGAAGCAACAATAATCAAAACAGCATGATATTGGCAGGAAAATACACACAGAACAATAGACTAGAACTGAGAGCCCAGAAATAAACCCACATACAACACGGGCAAATAGTTTTTGATAAAGGAGCCAAAAACATACAATGGAGAAAGTAGGCCTCTTCAATAAATAATGCTAGGGAAATTGGAAATCACATGCAAAAGAATTAAATTAGATTGCTATTTGTCAACATATACAAAAATTAACTCAAAATGGATCAAAGACCTAAATATAAGACCCAGAACAATATATAGAAGAAAACACAGGTAATAAACTTATGGACCCTGGTCTTAGAATTTTATAAATTTGACCTCAAAAGCAAGAGAAGTAAAAACAAAAATAAATGAATGGGACTATATCAAACTAAAAAGCTTCTACACAGCAAAGAAATCATCAATAAAACAAAAAGGCAACCAACTAAATGGGAAAAGATATGTGCGAACCTCACCTCCGATATAGGGTTAATATTCAAAATATAAACAGAACTCACATAACTCAACAGCAACAAAAATAATCCAATTAAAAACTGAGCAGAGGACCTGAACTGACAATTCTCCAGAGAAGACATACAAATGGCCAACAGATATATGAAGATGCTCAACTTCACTAGCTGTTAGGGAAATGCAAATCAAAACCGCAATGTGCTACCACTCACACACCTGTTAGAATGGCTATTATCAACAACACAAAATAATAACAAATGTTGAGAGAGGTTGTGGAGTAAAGGGAACCCTCACACACTGCTGATGGGAATGTAAATTGGTACAGCCACTATAAATACAGTATGGAGGTTCCTTGAAAAACTAGAGTTACTATATGACCCAGTTATATAGTTACCATATAACCTCTTCTGGGTTATCCACCTGAAAATTCTGAAAACGTTTATTTGTAGGGATTCCCCTTTGTTCAGTGCAGCATTATCCATGGTACCCAAAACATGGAAACAACTAAAGTATCCTATGATCAATGACTAAATAAAAGAGATGTGGTACATATATACAATGAACTAATACTCAGCCATAAAAAAAAGGAAATACTGTCATTTGTGACAACATGTATGGATCTTAGTATCATCCTAAGCAAAATAGGTTGGATGTGTGGGCTATAAAACTGAAAGTAACAAATGAACAAATGAGACAAATGAAAATTCATAGATACAGACAAATGTATGGTGATTACTGGAGAGAGAGGGAGATAGGGGAGAGGAAGACAAAGGTAAAGAGGATCAACTATATGGTAACAGAAGAAAATGTGATTTTGGGTGGTGAACACATAATGAAATATACAGATGAAGTATTATAGAACTGTACACTTGAAACCTATATAATTAACCAATGTCAACATGATGCATTTAACAAAAATTTTCTAAAGGATGGAAAAAGTCACGATTTCTTGCTTTTAAAAGAGCAATATTAATATTGGAGTTGTTTTCAAGACAAAAAGCTTTTCAACTATAAAGTTACCCCTCTTCCCCATCCCTTTTCTCCTACATAATCAATTTGTCCCTCTCCTGGGTCATTCCTATAAATGTGTAAGTACTCTCTAATATCTATAATTTTAAAAAACAAACACAAAAACCTTCCTTTGATCCCATACTGACCTCTAGCTACCACCCCAATTCTTGCTCCCTTTCACAACAAAACTTGAAAATGTCATCTACATCTGCTATCCTTACTTTTCATTCCATTCATTCAACTTATTTTCATCTGGCTTTCTCTTCCATTCTACAAAATTGTTTGGAAAGGTCAAATACTTCTGCACTATCAAATCAAAAAGTAACTTTTTATCTTTCTTGAACTCTCAGCAACATTCTTTGACTACTTCCTCTCAGTTTCCATATCACTCCACTACTCTACTAGTTTTTCCTCTTTACTCACTAAGAATTCCTTTTCCAGTTTCATCTGCCTACAACTTTTCCCCCATTTACTCACAAACAGTTGAGTCCTCCTTCTCTAGCTGTACTCTCCCCTTAGATGAATTTATCTAATCTCATGGCTTTACATCCTTTTACATACTGATAACTAAGATATATACCAGATTATATATCTAACTTTTAGACTTCCACTGGGATGTCAATCTAGATATTTTAAACACAACATAAAAAGCACAAAACAGAAATCTTGATTCCATCTGGCCTGAAACTTTTCACCTTCAGTCACTACTATCTTAGTAAAATTACTCAGTTGCTTAAATCATAAATTTAGGAGCCAACCTTGATTTTCCATTTTCCTCTACTCTCCACAGTGAATGCATAAGAAGCCTTGTTGGTATGACTTCCCAAGTACTATCTAGAATACATTCACTTTTCCCATTTTTGATGCCTGTACCTGGACTAATGTCTAGCATGTGGTAGAGGCTCAGAAAACATGAACAGAAGCAAACATAATTATAAACAGGAACCAAAGAAAGCATTTACCATATAATATTACTGTTAACAAATATACAAAGTATTGGTGGTTTATTTAGTTTATGCAGTTTCATTATCCCTATTTCATTCCAATGAAAGTTACTCTATAGGTGTACCTAAGCTTAAGCATCCAAACACAATAAAATTAGGATTCATACAAAATAATAATTACAAGAAGAATTAAATGGCCAATTCCATGTAAATTCATTCGGATATAAAGTGATATACTTTCAGCAGTAAGAAATAAGCATTTAATATGTGCATAGCATCACACTAGGTACTGTGCAGGACACGAAATCAGTGGAAGTAAAGTTAAATGTCCTCGAGAAACAGATAATCTATTATGAAGAAAAAAAATCTCATTATCATTTAATTAATAGCTCATATAAAATAGCATATTATTGTCAAAATAATTGGATGTAAGGCCTAAACCCAAACTTCAAATGTTAGAACTCATAAAGGGAGAGATGAAGTCAGGAATATTTCAGGAATTTAGAAAGAATCTAATCTCTAAGTCATTTACTCATCTAAACATTTGGGTGTCTACTATATGTCAGCATAAGTACTTAAAAAATACTAGAAACTGTCATTTATTTACTGCTTTACTATATATTAGGTATACGTGGTAATATTATTTGCATAACCTAATCATCATGACAGCCTTGACATAGCTACCATTCTGCATCTCTTTCAACACACCTGGAAGAAGTAGTTAGTATAGGAATGAATAACGAGCGCAGAAAGGTAGGCAAGGGCCACATTGCAAATGGCTTTAGATGCCGAAGAAATCTGAATTTTATACAAAGACTATAAATATATTTTGTAGAGAGAGATTAGACACTTCTATTAGTAATAGCCTCCAGGAAGCAACATAAAAGAACGGTTTGAAGCAAAGGTGAACAGAATAAAAGTTTCTGCACTATCAATTCCAGTAGGTATTTAAAATAGTACACCCACTCTGGAAAACAGTTTGGCAGTTTCTTATAAAACTAAATATGAAATTACCAGCCCAGCAACTACACTCTTGGGCATTTATGAAAACTTGTTTATATAAAAATCTACATTCAATTTTTCATAGCAATTTTATTCATAATAGTCCCAAACTGTAAACAACAGATTTCCTTCAACGGGTTAAAAAAATTATGCTATCCCTATACATGGACTATTATTTGGCAATAAAAAGGGAAAATTATTGATTTATGCGACTTGACTGAATTTTGAGGGAATTATACTGAATAAACAAAATCAATTCCAGAAAGTTACATATGGTATGACCCCACTTATAGAACATACTACTACAGGGTAATTACTTTAGGTGGGAAGTATTCCATCATAGTATAAGTGTAAGAAAGAAGGTTTTTGTGGGAGCCCCGACTCCATGAAGGAGGTATACTTAATCCTTTTTGTAAAAGTCTATAAAAGCTATAGGTGCTGGATGAGAGTCCAAACACACTTTGAAAACCAAGAATGTTGTGAAGGCTCTGACAGCCTTAAGCTAATACCAGGTGAAAGGCTAATACCAGGTGAAAAGAGGAAAAAGAAAATAACTGAGGGTAAATAAATGTGGTCTGGGTTCGTGTAAGCACTAACAGACAAACTGGTTCTAGCACTTATTTATCTCTAAGACAGAATCTTCCTACTAAACATTTTGACCTATACATTTTGACATGTTATTTTATTAATGCCATTAACATCTTTATGAACAAAAAACTACACCTAAAGTCATCTCACCTGCTAGAGGGTCCTAGCAAAACACTTAGCTATTCAAGTGAATAATGGGTTGATTTCTTTTCAGCTTCCCCAAATATGTATTTTAAAATATATTCGAATGGAAATAAGTTTTCTATCATACTCAGCATATCCTTAAAATAATTGTTTTTCTCTCTGCTTCCATCTCATCTGTTTCCAACTCTGCTACTTTTAATGGTTGCCAATCAGAACATCAGTAAAGAATAGAGCGTCTTCCTCCTCCCTAACATTAACAGAGGTTCTTAAGCTAAGAGCCCACAGCTTTATGAAGTATATGTAATCCTCAAAATTCCAATCAAATTTTGTACATGTACATTTTTCCAGGGAAAATACTCAAACCTGTGTTCAGATTTTTAAAGGCTAAGGACAATTTTGAAAAAGTTCAAAACAATCATTTTACACAAAGTATGTGCCTTTTACTTGGACAAAGTTAGCTAAAATCACAAGCTCACTTTTGTCACACCCTTATATTTTGCTCTAAGAATTGGAAACGTCAAAAATTACTGCTTTTAAAAAGCAATCTTCCTTCTACCAGGGGTTCTTTTTACACAGTAATAGATTAAGTCACATTTTCTTGAAGACTCTTTCAAAATATCAGTTGGCAAGACAAGAAAACATTACAGGACTATAAATCATAAAACTGTACCTATTGTAGAAATAACTCTCCTTGGATTGAGTGGGACAACGTGTCGTTTTGGAGTACGTAAAATTGACAACCCTATAAACTTAACCTGTAAGTTTTACAATAGTAACAATTATACATTGATATAAAATTATAGTAAGAACACAACTCTTCTGTTACAGGAGTTAAGTGTCTTCTTGATATATTAACTAAATATATTTTACGAATTAAATTTAAGAATTAAAATTAACATGCTGCAGAAATAAAGAGTAATTTCAATCATTTATGCTATGCCAGCTTTTGCTAAACATTCAATAATATGCTGCTATGAAAGCTAAGGGGGGAAAAAACCAAGTTTGAATAGAAAGCCACAATGAAAAAGTTTATATTTGCTTTTAAATTAGTGAAAACAAGCATACCACTGACACGCCATTTAAATTGTCTCAAGGGAATACAGGAATCAGAAATATACTTTTAAAAACTGACTACTAGTTACATTTCAATCTGAATGTGCGAAGTGATAAATCATGGTCAAATGGACATCAAAGAAGACATAATGATAAAATATAGGCAAAAATACTTACGTTATATATCCATACATGTATAACACTATAAATTGATATAGCCAGCACCAGAAACTAAAAGCACTTACCCTATAATTTATGCATTTTGATATAGACAAACAACAGTTCAATACAGACATGTTTTCATATATTTCACTATTTTTATCTTAATGAACAATTTACAGATCAAAAGAAAATTCTAGTCATCACTGTTCGGTTAACAGTATTTTAAAAAGAATTTTACTTAATAAAGACTGAGGTTCTAGAAGTCAGAAGTCGAATAATTCTCAACCCAAGATTTACTACATTCTAAAAGATCTACCATATTAATACCGTGGTATCAATTCACTATTTACTAATATTAAATTAACACCTTGTGACTCAATACATACATACAGAGATCTCTTCAGTTTTTAAAGAAAAATACCTAACTCTGGTATTCTTCCCCAAACAGGCTCCAAATTCTATTACAATGGATAAAGCATTAGAATCTTCTAATACACTTTTCCATGTCTGAGAAAAGATTCCTAGACTGCAGCTCCAATCTTGGAATCAAAGAATGAAGGTAAACAGAATGAACTTTTTCTCTTAGAGGAAAAAAAAAAAAGTAAAAAAGTGCATAAACTCAAAAATCATAGGCTTACTTAAAAATGAGTCAGAAACTAATCCAGCAAATGAGACAAAGGACTGTTCTGAAATACAGGCAGAATACACTGGGATATTTCAAGGCCTGATGCATACTATAATAGGAGTTATTGAGCACCACTATATGCCAGGTACTTGAAACACAGTTCCAATTTCTAGCACAATTCCAAGGGAAGTAATATACAGATGATCCTCAATCACGATGGGGTTACATCCTGATAAACTCATCGTGGAATGAAAATATCTCAAGTCAAAAATGCATTTAATATACCTAACCTATTGAACATCATAGTTTAACCTACCTTATCTTAAACATGCTCAGAACACAATATCCAAAATCTGCTGGCAACACAGTACACTGCAGCGTATCAATCATTTACCTTGTGATCACATGCCTATTCAGGATCAGTAGCTCACTACCACTCAGCATCATGAATATCATACTGCATATCACTAACCTGGGAAAAGATGAAAATTCAAAAATTTGAAGTTTGGCTTCTACTGTGTATCACTTCCTAAAGTCAAAAAATCTTAAGTCGAACCATTTAAGTCAGGGACCATCTGTTATTACTAATTTACAAGTGAGGCAATCAGCTAAGAAAGGGTAAGTGGTTTACTCTTATTCTCTACCTACTGTTCTTAAGGATCATCTTTGCTACTTGGCCATTCAACATTGGCAGTTCCTCCTCAAGGCTGTTAGGCACTTTATATTCACCCCCTAGATCATTTTACCTATTGTCGTCACTACTCCACTGTCTCCTAAATATGTATCTACAACTCAGACCTCTCCTCCGAGAACCCATATATCTAACTGCCAAACTTTCATCTGCACCTGAACTCTAAAACCAGGTATAATTTCTACACCCCAACACCCAATCGGGTAAATTTCAAATGCTCTACATCATGAACAGCATCATCACTGATGAAGCTGCATAAGCTAGAAACTAGCAGCCTATCTGCCTATGTTGTTCATCACATAATCACCTTTCTCCCACACATACCAAACATCCAATCCTACAGATTTTAGGTATCTCTCAAATTTATCCCATTCTATCCACTGTCACCACTCTACCACCTCCCTCCAACTACTCAGCTTTCATCATGGTTAGTTTATACTACTGTAATACGCCAACTGGTCTTCCACATCACCCAATCCATTCTCCACACTAAAACCAGGTGATTTCAAATCCACTAACTGTCTAGTTTTAAATTATTCTTGGGCTAAATAAAAATTCCTAACGTTGTTAAAAAGGTCTGAGTCTAGCCCCTACTCTCAAGTCTCTCCTATACTATTATTCTCTCCCACTGATCATGGGTTAGCAAAACCATGGCCTAGAGGCTCAATCAAGCCTGCTGCCTGGTTTTGAAAATATCCATAGCTCAACCATTTACATATTTTTTTGTGGCTGCTTTTGTACTTCAACAGATTTTAGTACTTAAAACACAAGCTGTATTACCCTAAAATTATTTATTATCTGGCTCTCTAGAGAAAGTATGTTAACTCTGCCTTAAATCAATAACCAACCACAGTGACCTCCTTTAAGAACATGCTGCATTCCCTCTCACCACATGAACATTCTATTCATTCAGCATTATTCTTCCATCCCCTCGACCATTCCCCCCAGTTACGTCCTTTTCATCTTTCAGATGTGACTTAAACGATATCGCTCAAGGAAGCCTTTTCTCACCCTATAGACCATAACACCTGCTTCATTTCAAGTGTTCAATAGCCTCAAGTGGCTACCATGTTAGAGGACAGCTCCCAGCCAGAGTCTGTGGTTTTGGAGATCTCTATTCTATTCTATTGGTCAATGTACCTATTCAAGTACCAAAACCATATTACATCTGATAGAATAAGCACACACACAGCTTCACCCCTCCACCTCTGCCTTTCTTATTCACAAGTGTGCTGGCTATCCTAGATTCATTGCTCTTTCATATATGGATTAGAATCAGTGTGAAACTTCTTGAAAACCTTTGATATTTTGAATGAAATAATAATTAATATGAAGAGCAGTATGAAGAGCAACTTTATGCCATATTTGTGGACATAAAGGCACTTGCTCCCCATTTATTTAGGTCTTTAATGTCTTTCAATACATACAAGTTTGTATATGATGTTAGTACTCCTAGGCACTTGATAATCTGCTATGCTTTTGTGAATGGTATATAGTTGCTTACTGCTGATGTACTGAGATGCAATTGACTTCTGATTTCTGATCTTACATCGAGCTATTCTGCAAACTCTTTTATCAGTACTAATAATTTACCTGCAGCTCCTTTTTGGTTTTTACACAATCACATCAACCAAAAATAACAATTGTTTCCTTCATTCCAATACTCACACTTTTAATTTTTCTTATTGCTTTGAATACGATTTCTAGATAATACTGAAAAGAAGTGGTGATGGTGTACATATTTTGCCTTGTTCCTGGTTGAAAGGGGAACTCATTTCCCCATTAAGGATATTTATTAGATACCTTTTTTGAAGTTAAAAAAATTTATCGTCTGTTCATGATACAGCAGCATTTTCATGCATTTAAATTTTATCAAGTGCCTTTTATATACTGGATGTTTTTGCTATTGTATGTCCAAAATCGCATATCTAAAATCTTTCGGTCAAGATACGTTTTAGAGTTCAGAAATTTCTAGTTGTGAGCCATATGTATAGTATAAAAAATGTCCATTATGTAACAACCCCAGCTAACTGTGGGTCAGTAACCTGTATTCAAAATACATTAGTATTTCTTCAGAAAATTGTATGGATATTTACTCTAAATAAGATAAACAATGATTTTAAGTAGTCTGACATGAGTTTGAATTGTATTTTATCAATAAAAACAAGTCAAATCAGGTTGTGCTGCCAAGTTTTAAAAAAAATTTGATTTTCAGAGGTTATGGTACTTCTGAATTGCAATTAAGGGTCTGTGGACCTGTCTTTTATTTAGGGTGTTTGCATGTACACTAGTAATTAAAGTGAGATTATAGTTTTCCTTTCTTATGTCATCCTTGTCTGATCCTGGAATTAAGGATAGGTGACTTCGGAGAATAAATTAAAGAATGTGTTCTCCTGCTTTCCATATTCTCAATCTGTAGAACACTGAAATGATTTGTTCCTTGAAAAATCTCCTGAAAAATTATCTGGGCCTGGTATTCGTAGCGAGATGTAACTACTACTTCACAATTTATTTAATAGTTAGAAGATTATTCGAAGTTTTCCTCTCTAGGTAAATTGTATTTTTCTAGAATTTTAATTTTTAAAAATTTTCAAATTTGTTCACTTATAATTGTTGCTAGTATTTTCTGTTATCTTTTTAATCTTATCTACCTGTAATTATGTTTCCCTTTTCATTCTTGGTGTTAACTTATGCTTTTTCTATTTTCTTTCTGATCAGTCTTGCCAGACATATGTCTATATTTCTAGTCTTCTTAAAAATCAACTTCTAGGGGGTGCCTCCACAGTATAATGATTAGCACATCTGCTTTACATGCAGAAGGTCCTGGGTCCATGCCCCAAGTGGAGCTACGGACCATATCCCAGGTGCCTGCAGCGAATGCACGGGGGTAGATGCCTCGCTTCAGAGATCCAGTTCTTTTTTTTTTAAAAAAAAAAGGGGGGGAGGGGGAGGAAGATGACATCATCTGTAGGTTAGGGGTGAGGGTGGAAGTGGAGGATTGGATTAAAGAGGGGGAAAAAAATCAACTTCTAGCTTTGATGATTTCTTATTTTGTCTCTGCATCCCATTTTATTTTTTGTGTTTGTGAAAAATAGATTACTAATGTGACAAAATGTTTATGCGTTTGGTAGGGGGAAAAAAAGGGCAGAATAAAAACTGCAAATGTTGTATTCCAGAAAAACAAAGAAAAGGAAGAAGGGAGGGATAAATGGAGGAACAGAGTGGTAGGAAACATACCAAAATTAGAATAATGCTTATCTCCAGGAAACAGTATCATGGATGATCATTATCATTTTATAATTTCCTGAATTTTCATAATATTTCACAATGGGCATATATTACTTTTATAATCAGAAAAAAATATTTTTATTTAACATAAATCTTAAAGATAAAGAAATACTGGTTTTAATATTGTTCTCAATCTTTTAACCATAAAAACAATGGCCTGTTACATGATGCTGATCATTCTTTACGAAAATAGACAAAATGACTACATACGCCTGGGTCTGAAAGAAATCAAGTAAACAGTCAAACTGTGATTAAAAAAATATACTGTAGTTCTCAAATTTTAGCTTGTATAAAAATTGCTGGACATCTAGTTAGAAATACAGATTTCTCCCAGACAAGAAAAAGCTCAAGGACTTTATCAACACCAAACCAGTATTAAATGTTAAAGGGACAAAAGGAAGAGGAAAAGGAGGCAGTGGGGAGAAGAAAAAAGATTAAAAATATTCCTATCACTCTAAAACTGAATGTGTACATCAACCTCTAAACTACCTGATATACTCTCTTCCTGACTTCGAACCCAAAGTTCAAATCAACTTTTCTTACTGCTCAGATTCTGTTAACTGCTTTTGGATTTAAACTAGTTATTCGGTTTAGCAGAATCTTATAAAATGCAATGTTATTTCACAATACCCTGAATTAGAACAGTTTCCTATCATACCTCGCCTTGCTTAATCACAATTTTATGCCTCTGTACAAATGATTTTCCCCACCTAAAATACCTTTTCTCCTTAAAAGTCAATCAACATACTCAAAACCAATGATTTACCTTTTTCATGAAGTTTTATGAAACTAATGCCACACACTCTATAGTGACCTCTCATCATGTATTCCCATAATATTTATATCTGAACAATACTATCGCAAAATAGCATACATACTTGCTTACTTAAAAAATTTACCACGTGCCAGGCACTCTAAATCAATGTGAACTTATTTCTACTAAGAGCCCTAAGAAGTATGATTATCTTGATTTTCCTCGACAGAGGAAATTACATACAGCTGGTAAGTGGCAGAGCCTGGATTCAAATCCTAGAAGTCTGGCTCCAGACCATGTGCTCTTAACTATTACACTATGCTTCCTTGCTTCCTTAAATTGCTTGTAATAACATTTCAACCCTGCCCCAAGCACAAAGTATTGTCTCTCAAACTAATATTCAAGCCCTTTAAAGGATGCACGTCTTTAACTTTTTATATCCTTCAACAGCTTTTTTTATAGACTTAAGCATGTTTTTAGTGAATACGTGCTTAACTGAAACATAAGAAACTTTAATTACTCAAGTCCAGCTTACACTATGAGAATAATTTTTAGGCAAACTAAGCTGCAATAAAGTGCTCCAGCCTTTCTATAATGCTTAAAGAAAAAATACCATGGATAACTGTAATATAGTTAACCAAAGAGAAATCCAAGGCATTTCACTGTGTATATATAAAATACAAAACTCTGAAAGATAACTGCGGCACAAAACTTTATGTATGAAGTTGCACTGTAACCTGTGTTTATCTTTGGAAGACCATTTGTCCAGAAACTAAATGTTTAAGTGACATCAGATTTAAAAAATTACTTACAGATCTAAACATTTATAAAACGTAATTTCTTTAATTTTCTTATAATTCAAATATTATAACACATGAATCTAAAAATTAAATCATATAAAAGTGCAAAGAAATTCCCTAACGACTCTAAGTTAAGACAGCTGAGACTACAGAGTTAAACCAACAGAAAGCACATTATAAACACAACTCAAAGCCAACTCACCCCTTCAAGTGAGAAAAAGACTGATACCAAATGAAAAGAGGTATATTACATGAAGTATTGAATGGAATCAAATATATGAGCTATCTTCAAGTGAGGAAGAAGAGAATCTAGGTCTGATATTAATTCCCATTTGTATTTGAGGCTAAGAATAATAAAAATTAAAGACAAATTACTGTAGTCAGTGAATGTAAGATGCCCGTGACTGAAAACAGCACCATTATTTTGTGTACCTCTAAAAAAGGAAGGGAAAAAACCGTTTCTTTAATTATGATATGCCAATCAATTGTTAGACAAACCCAGATTTAAAGAGTGTTTTAAAACACGGATTTTAGAATTAATGAAATACAGTTAAGTTACTAGGTAGGATGAATCAGACATGAGATTTAAGAAACATTATCATTAACTATAATCAGAGACTATGCTAAAATTTAAGGACATAAATACAATTCGGCACACTCCTTCCCCGTCATAGTGCTCATAGTTGAGAACTTAACACTGAAAGAGTTATTGGAATAACAAATATCAAATGACTGAAATATTCATGCCATTTGTACATTAATCCTAAAGAAATAATGTGAAAGGAATAAACTTTTATGCAAACTGGCCACTGCAACAAAAGAGTAAAATCTGAAATTTCAAAGCCTAACCATCAGGTTTTCTGCTAAATGGAAAACTATGTAATGACTTAAAGTATAACATGAAAGACCATGGAGCAACATAAAGAAATACAATTAAGGAAAAAAGTATGGGAAAATATATGTATACACTGATTCCAACTAAATAAGAATTAGGTATAATAGGAGGAAGATAAAAAGAACATTATTGGGACATAGGTTCAAAATGTTCGAAACCCTGTTTTTAAACAAAATCTGTTTTTAAACATAGATCGCAGATTAAAAAATACAGTAGCCCTCTCCCGCCATCCACGGCTTTCCTTTCTGCAGTTTCAGTTACTTGCATCAACCTCAGTCAGAAAACATCATATGGAAAAGTCCAGAAATAAACAATTCATTAAGTTTTAAATTACATGCTGGGTAGCATAATGAAACCTCTCACTGTCCTCATCCAACCCAGGACATGGAGTATCCCTTTGTCCAGGGTATACATATATGTCACCGGCTCCTCAGTCACTTAATAGCCATCTAGGTTATCAAACAAACTGTATCACAGTACTTATGTTCAAGTACCACTTATTTACTTAATAATGTCACATTCACATGACTTCTACTAGAGCACACTATAATTGTTCTACATTATTATTGTTGTTAATCTCTTACTAATCTAGAAGTTAGCCTTTATCATATATGATATATATATATCATATATATATATATATGGAAAAGCATAGCATATATACAGTTTGATACTATCTGCAATTTCAGGCATTCACTGGGGTCCCTGGAACATATCCCCTATGGATAGGGGGGATTACTTAGTGTCATTTAACTTAAATTTCCTCATTTTGGTATCAGAACTATTGCTATTAAGAGAATGTTCTTGTTCTTAGGAAATACACAATAAAGTATTTAATGGTAAAAAGAGTACAATATTTCCAACTTGATTTCAAAGGGCTCAAAAACATATAAACAAACCCCAATATACACACATGCGCGCATGATGGACAAAATATAAACAATGGGTAAATCTTAGTAAGGGATATACAAGAGTTCCTGTTACTCTTCCTGCAACTATTACTAAGTCAAAGTCACATCAAATTAACAAGTTAGCAAAACAATTTAGACTTGTGATAAAAATGGAAAAATACACACAAAAATAAATGCAATTTAAAATAGAAAGACTGTGGGTGCTTTATTTTTGTTAATAAGTATTAAGTAATTTTAATAACATAAGCAAATTAAAAGAAAAATACTGAAGTCTTTTGGTAGTGATAAAATATGAAGTGAGGAGTAGTGTGCTCGGGTGACTGTGAAGATGCCAGATATGTAGTTAGTAGGATGTCATGAGTTGAGATGTACTTTAAGTCTAGATGAGTCTTATTTCAAAATAGTTTACTTGCTCAATCCAGAAAATAGCTAATGATAAAATAAAGAAATATTACGTCTTAAACTTAGAAAATAAAATGGAGTCTATCCAACCATAATGGGCAGCAATTACTATACACATAAAAACTAGAATAAGCTTACTCAAAGTATCTGTATCTTTAATTGCGCTTAATAAACAGCAGTCAGATGTAGTAAATATTAAGGCTATGGACTTAACTGATGAAAAAATTATCAATACATAGAATAAAAACCTTGAATAAAAATTTGTGTACACTCAAGTGTCAAATAGTATTGGAAGTGAAGGTGCTAAAGAACCACTGCGAAAAAGATCTAAAAAAAATTATTAAATACAACTTTAAAAATATACACATTTAGGTCTCTAATGCTTAACACCATGAGATAAATTAGTGACTAAAACAGACAAAACCTTGGTCAACTCTAAAATTCAAACTTAAGAAAGCTTTCTGTAAACCTTCAGAGAGTGTACCACTATTCACAAAAAAAAAGCGGCCTGGAGAAGTTAATAAATTTTTCAAGACTACAAATTCTTATTTTATTGTATTGTTCATATCCTTGAGTGACGTAGGTATATCAAATTAACACTGCAAAACTGGTAGGTCAGAAGGAAAAAACAGAAAATGTGATGCACACAAACAAAAAAATAAAATCACTTCATATCTGGGTTTCCGTAAAGAGAATAAACATATTCACCCAGAATTTTTATGCTTAAGAATATGAAATCAAACTTCTATACCAAATAAAACACAAATACAATAAAAAGTAATGAAAAAATTTGTCCTCACAAAATATTCGGAAAATTAAAAAGCTAATTATATTTACTGAATCATACAAAGCAGCTTAAGTTTTCACCTGTCAAATCTTTAAAAAAAATAATTTTTAAAAGGCAAAATCAAACATCCTTATAAACATACTGACCAAAAATTAAACTTACCTTTTTATCTTCTTTTACTTTATGAGTTTTCTTTTTCATTTTCTTATCATCTAATTCCTGGTCTGAAGTGATTGCAGGGTTATCAATACCACCTTTCCATGTTTCAACAGGAGAAAGAAGTGGGTCTTCTTCACTTCCACGATGTCTTCCTTTTCTTTTTGTTTTAGAAGTAGTGAAAGCCTCATCATCACTTGCATCTGAATGTGTTCTTCTATAGTATGATTTGGCTTTACTAAACAGGGTTTTAGATTTATACTTGTATTTTGAAGGCCTCCGTTCTCCATGACTTTTTGAGGTTCTATCAGAAAATCCATTTTCTTCATCTCCTTGAGTGTTATTTACAAAGGAGTTTCGAATTTTAATAATGCGATTCTGACTATCATCTGGGACAACATATATCTCATCAGAATAGCCCTTCTGTTTGAAAATTGTGTCAATAGGTTCCGCATAGTTATCTGAAGAATCCATATCTTCAGGATGTGCCAAAGGCACTCGGGAAGTCTGTTTTCTTGGATTTTTACCAATACCGGCTTCAATTGTTTTTAAAAGGTTTGGATCCAATTTTTTCACATTTGTCTTAGGTACAACTGGTTTAGGTTTAATAGGTGGAGGCACTTTATGGTTGCGTTCGTGGTCATGACAGTTGGGGGTACTATGAATAGGATATTCATTGCCTTCCAAATCTAATCTATATCTGGAACGGTCACTAGGTGTTGGAAGCAACTGTACATCATCCCCAATAGGACTATAAGGAGGTGGTGCTTCTGTATCATCATCTGAATCAGGGTAGTTATTATAAGGAAAACAGTCTCTGGGAGATGGTAGAAAAACATCCTCACTTTGATGGGTTGATTCTCTCGTATTATCAGATAAATATGAATTTTCTATCATATTTTTTTTCTCTAGAACATCACTGAAAAACAGTGTAAAGACCTCAGTTTGCCGATGATACTGAGATAAAGAATACAGTGCTGTAAATTTAGCAGTGATTTCTGTTGCAATGTGTTCTCCTTCAGTCATTAACTCCTTGATAGCCTCATTTTCAAAAAAATCTGCTTGGCTGTCAGTAACTGCCACCAGCTGTACAGGAATGGTGTCCTGAACTTCTGAGAGAAACGCTCGAAGCATTCCCATTGATGCTTTCCGTTTGGCAGAATAAACTAATATATATCCATGAACCAGTTCGTCTTTCCTTACTCCAATTGATGAATGATATGATAATATTGTGATCTGTATTCGCCTCCTTTTTTCACCAATGATTTTATCAAGCATTAGGGAATTATTCTGTCCAGCTTGAGCAGCACTGCAAGAATGAGAATCAAGGAAGGGTGAAAGAATAAGATCCACACTAAATGGATCACCACACATGGCACACATGACAATTCTCAAGTCGGCTTCTGATACATCCTTATTGGTGGGAACTGGGCTCACCACATCTAAATTATGTTTAACTGATTCTAATACTCCTCTTAGAGCTT
This sequence comes from Rousettus aegyptiacus, assembly GCF_014176215.1. Classification (NCBI taxonomy): domain Eukaryota; kingdom Metazoa; phylum Chordata; class Mammalia; order Chiroptera; family Pteropodidae; genus Rousettus; species Rousettus aegyptiacus. Next base: position 99,110,438 of record NW_023416306.1, read on the forward strand.
GCTTTACTTGGGTTTCATTAAATTTGCGAGGATATGTACCAGCAGGTACATCTACAAAAGGGCACTGTAACTTGTTTGCCAACTGTTGCCCTTGGTGCCTGAGAATTGGCAGATTCTTACTAACAGAATCTCTCTGATTAGCCAGAATTAATGTAAATGGAAGATTAGCCATATATTTATCTTTTCGGATCTGAGAAGCTTCAGTTCTTATTTTTCCAATAAACTCCCCAATAAAATTCAGTGACTCAATGGAGTTAAATACACAGAAGCACCCATGTGGTTTAAAGGCGGCAGTCCATAACTGACTTAAAAAGTAAGGCGACTTGGCATCAACTGGTCGAAGATCAAGTTCATAAATTTTTCCATCTAAGGCATACTCATCATCAGTGGATTGTGTCCTTATCTCATTTGCTAGTTCTTGGGCAAGGCCATCTTTCCCTAAAATGAAAAGGTTAACTTTATCTATGTTGGTACTATCATGATACAACCGTAAGCGGCCAAGATCCAACTGCAAAAGACTACTGGCAAGTAACTGTTCTACTTTAATGTCTGTACAATTTTGGCCACTAAGACATGTTTCTTTCGTAGGATGATAAACAAACCCTATATGCTTAAGCAGAAGAGACTCCCTATCCGGTGCAAGTTTCTGTAAAGCTTTATATCTAGGTTCTTCACTCAGTACTGTATGAATTTCACTCATTTTATCTGAACTAGGTGTTGCATTAAGATCTAAATCATAAAAAAGTTCAGAATGCTCAAAAAGCATTTCCTGAAACTCTTCTTTGGCTTTTTCAACTATTTCTCGCTGATGCCTACCATACACCTCTTTGCTATCAGCCTCAGTAATATATTTGAAGGCTTCATCCTCCATAACAAAGCACATAACTTCCTCCCATGGCTGCCCAGGTGAAATGAACTGAATTTTTTCCAAAGTCTTTTTGAATTTTTCCTTCATTTCTACCCTCCTTTTCTCTGATACTAGATGTTGTACATGGTTCTGATAGACTTTTTCAGCTTCTAAAGTGCTCAGGAGGTCAAATGGGATTCGCCTATCATTAATTTTGTCTATATGGTCAGTTTCATCCCAAGGTGTTTTTTCTAGCACCACGAAACATAACTGAAAATCTGCTCTCTTTTCCATTAACTTCAAAGCTTCTGACCAATTCAAATGTTCAATCTCTTCAAGATTTGGCAAAAGAGTGTTAAAAGCTCTTGGTAAGGTATTTATATATTCTTCTCTCCTTTTTCTTATATGTTCCTGTTTAAGTTGTTCTATATGTTTTGAGAATGTATTTCTGGCCTTTCTTGTTCCCTCTAAGTTGATGTATTCTTCATAATCAGGATGATTTTTTAATTTATTACTAACAGTTTTCCAAGTTGCATGATAATCTCTCACAGTCTGCACAAGTTTTTCAAACTTATCTGTTGCTGTGACAACAAGTTGTCTCTGTGTTTTATAAGCATCCAGATAGGGAATAATTTTAGGCTTGCCACGAGTTTTATCCAACATTTGTACCAGTGCAGTGAAACAGGTTTCAATGTTGACGTTAAACCGTGCTGATGTTTCCACTACAAGAAGGTTCTTCTTATTCGAAGCAAATGCCTGAACTTCTCTAAGATAATGATCCACACATTCATCACATTTAGTTGCTGCTATTATTACAGGTTTTTTTGATTTTGATAGTTGGACAAAAAGGTTATTCACAAATTTAAGTTGATCATCAAACTTCCTATTGCATCCCTGACTGACATCAATGCACAATAAAAATCCATCTACACTGAGCTTCCCCTCAGGCATCTGCTTCTGTTCAAAGTCTTGTTCCAAGCCTAGTTGATCAGTGCAAATGTACATCAGTTTTTCTGCTGACTGCAATTTAGAGGCAGCTGCACGTTTTATATATGGTTGCAAATTCGTACTCCGATGAGGCAAGAAAGTCTGGTCATCAATGAACTCTGTTTGTTCAATGACATGAATTTTGCATTCTACTCCATCTTCACCATTTTGTGTTATATCACCCCAGTACAAAAAGTGATCATTGTTTACTACTCGTCCTCCAAAGTCAATGGTGCTAAGCACAGAAGTATGCTCTGGATAATATTCATCTGCTTTTGAGCGTACAAATCTATTGCACAAACAAGACTTTCCAACTCCGCAGTTACCCTTGTCTTTTTCAGTTCCAGAGAGTCCAACTACACTGATAGTATAGGATGGGGGACGAGGCTCTTTGTTTTTTGCCATCATAACTCTCTTCTCATGTCTCTACATTCATAAAGGTAACCAGATATATTTCTCATTCTGAAAATAAAATCATCTCAAAATACAGATCCTGAATTTCAAAACTATAGTTGGTTCTTTGTATTTCCCTCATTTCTGTGCAGAAAGGTCTTCAAGGTAATATGGATCATCTTCCTAGAAAGGAGAAAAAAGACATGTCTTAATCATGAATTGCACACATTATATACATATTAAAGATGTTCATAACAGCATCATGCAAGTTAACATTACATGTATTTTAAGGAATCACCATAAAGAGTTTGTGATTTGTTATAAATGAAACATGGCTTCAAAATTTAACACAATTTTAACAATTAAAATTATACAAAATTTAGTATCTCTCAAACTTTAAAATAAGCTCTTATTCACCAAATTTCCATTTTGTCTCTACTTCCTATGAGTTTGAGTCCCTTCCTCTCCCTCAATTTTCCTGCCTTCTATGACTGGAGGCTATGTTTGGTGATCTAAATTGCACTAGTTGCCTTAACAGTACCCTCACAACTTTTAAAAACATGCTTTCAATTACATAGGAATGTCATATAAATTTATTAGCAAGATTTTAGAATTTAAAATATTTTTCAAAGAGTTTCAACATACTCTTGTGAAATCTATCAAATTTTGTGCCCCAAAACAATTAAGATATTCAAATACTTAAAGGAGGAAATAGAAACAGAGTTAATACAAATAACGACAGTATTTAACTAACACTCATGCGAACTACTGAAATAAAGGGCCAATTTTTATTTCATACCTTCAAGTCCACTTTTATAAAATGAAGAAAAATTTTTAAAAACTAAGCCCCAATTTCTTATTAGATTCAAGAGATATAAAATTACTTTCAAACCATTTCTAAATGTTCTTGATTTTTGCATTTATCTCCTCTCAGACTAGTTATAAACAGCTCATGAACCACATCTGAAGAACTCTAAAGAATTTTAAGATGATATATTTGAGACAATCTTTTACAAGTATTAGCTATACCAGCAACATTAAATAACCTTTAAGAATTGCATTTAATAAAATTTAATTTCTGTAGTTATTTATGTGGAAGCAATAAATTAGTATCATAAAGTTTTATCTGGAGATACTTCACATTCTTCTGAGGTTGAATTAAAAGCAACGCATCATTTCTACCATCAAAATTTCAGAAGATAGGGAAAATATCTGACTATGTACACATCAACATATTTGAAAATTATCTTTAATCCAGATAAAGAATATAAAGAACACAAAGAAAAAAAATAAAAGGTACGAAGGCCCCAAACACTTGGCTTCTCTACTAACTTCGAATCCAAGTAAACAGGTATTCGCATTATGCCGCACATTTGCTATACTAACAACTAATGTTAAAGGGAAAGTGTTCTTGTAATTTAAATTTTTGACTAATATTTCAGGTAAAATTCTTAAAAATAAAATTCCATTCTTATTATGTTCTAGAAGTTCACTCTATTAACCAGAACTAAATATTAACAATGTTAGCCATGTGATATTCAAACAAAATGTTTATTAGATTCACTTTTATAATAAATATTACTATACTAGGAGCAACAAAAGAAGTAGAAAATAATCAGTAAATAGAAATAATTTCAAATACGACTATTATTTCCTAGTTTATGACAACAGTAAAGCCTGAAACCTTGAGACATGGTTCCCTCACCTATAAAATGGGGCCACCACATATCTATACAAATTTAAGAACTAAATCATTTTTTTAAATGCTCAGTGCCTAAGCAAACAAAAGGTGCTTAATAAATATTAGTTGTTTCTTAATTTGATTCACAGAACCAGGGAAGCTATTGAAGATTTATAAAAAGTGATTATGACCAGACTTGTGACTTACAAATATTTATCTGGCAGCCAATTATACAATGACTAGAAGTAAAAGAACCTCAGGCAGTTCTGTCCAATTCTATTAACTAGGTTTTATTTTTTTAAATAACTTTTTTAAAAAAATCTTAATCTAGTCAAACTGAGTATTTGTATCTAGCAGCAAGTTTAACATTCTTTACCTAAAACTGTATAAAAGAATTGGACTTTTATTTATTGATATTTACCATAAAGAAAACGGTGAATTAACTGAGTAACAGTTATACAGTGATAAAAAGGGAAATTAGTTTGTGAAAACAGTACAATTCTACAGCTAACAATTAAGGAAAAAACTGAAAACAGTAGACTATAAGGTTTGTCTTTCCTTCTTACTAGAAAAGAAAAATACTACAGATGATATACTTAAAAATATACATTAAAAGAAAATATATCTAGTGATTACTTTGGGGAATTTTTATGTTAAACAGCATGAACAATATAACTAAATATAGCCCTTTATTAAACAAATATCTATATTGAAAACTAAGATCAATTCAGAGTATAGGACTCTTCTAGGCCTTCCATAGTTTGAGACACAAAGTTAATAGAAAAGTAATAATACAGTATCGCATGGACTTGAGTATTGCAGAAATGTTAACTACGAATCTAATCTTTGCCATAGCTACATCTGTAATTAGTATTTGTTATAGATGCTTATCCAAAATACATTAAGACTCATTTCTGCTCCCCTACAGCATAAACCTCAAAATACTGAGATACCTTTCCATCTGATGTTATAGAGTTTAAGAGCAGAAATGAAAACACTCTACCACAACATGTATTTTAAAAGTTTGAGAAAGGAAAGGGCCTTAAAATTAAATGAAGATGAATGGAGCCATCATTCTTTCTTTGGTCACTGAAAACTAGAAGGCTTTTTACCTAAGTAAAACTCTATTATACTGAGGATAACTTTTACTACTGAGGCTTCGATACACCCTAATTAACTTGATGACGACAGTCTGAATCATGATTAAACTTGTAAACTAAAAATAAGAGCTTTGAATGATATTTATGGTTTTCACACCACCTTCACAGTAAACTACCAAACAGAGACAGTGAGGAACATCCATGACCTTCTTTCTAACAACGCTCTCAGGCAGGTTACCAATCGATATTTTGAAGTCAGCTCCAGAGTTTATGACATGAGTCACAACACAGTGATTTTCAAACTGTGGTGGACAAATTTTTTCACAAAGACATAGGAAAAGAAGAATATTGGGCAAATAGTTACTCTCTTCTTCAAATTCTCTCTCAACAAAACAGTGCTTTCTTTATCTGATTTACAGTTTTACTTAGAAGCTTTAGTTAAAATGTTTTCAAATTGTAAAAAGTTTGAGAAATCCTAGACTAGAAAAAAATTATCATCCTGCCCTCAAAAAGATTTTGCCATTTATTTGGGTGAAAATGGGAGAAAGATAGCTTTCACGAGTTTGGCTGTAATAGATTATAAGAGAATTTAATTTCAGACATAAATGAATTATCCACTGATCCCCAACATCCAGGTCAAAACTGCCCTCCATTAACTAAAGTAGTTTTTCTTCTATGCCGAGAAAAGAAGAATCCATTCTGGTTTTTGTGCTCCCACTAATAAATAGTCAATGTCTACATGCAAGACGTTTGATTTATTTTGAAAATTCCTTTCAAATGTTTAATGATAATATTTATGTCACTCCAGACATCTTTTCTTCTTTTGACATAATTTCAATATAACTTGATCTTTTTCTCATAACTTCTAGCTTCATGTTCATTTTTACTCATGAAGAAACCAAGACAAAAGTAGCAATGACCTACTCGAAGTTAGTGCTGAGTCTCTTGATGACTAATCTGTAATGAGCACTACAAAGCTCTTGTTTTTAAGCTTTTAAGTTAGCAATGCGGTGTCTCATTTTACCTTCAGATTACTTTTTTCAAGGAAACATTTAGATAAAGTATCCTTACAGAAATTAATGACAATGTATGTGTGGAATTGTCCTACAATTCTCTGCTGAAATGAAGCTACCTTTACAACTAAGTTTTCTAAGATATTTTACTAAGTCATTCGAATAAATGATTCTTCTAATGGAGTTTTAAAAACATGAGGTGGCTGTCTACAAAAACCTGGAAAACATAAATTATTAGTAATTCCAAATTTAATCTAAAATTGTTTAGTACCTTTTCACAAAACTTGTATTCATTAACAAATGTATAATTTTAAAATTATTTTACATTTCGATACTATTATAGTGTGTCAGGAAATTCCTATTGGATCTAAATTCCTATTGGATCTATCTTTAAAATATATCCAGAATTTATCACTTTTCACTACCTTTACTGCTATCACTCTGACCATCATCTCGAGCCCCAGATTATTCCAAATGCTTCTAACTTCCACTTCTGCTCCCCTTTCCCAGGCTATTCATATCAGAGCAGCCTGAGTGTTCCTTTTAAAATATAAGTCAGAGCCTCTCGTTCTGCTCAAAACTTTCCAATGGCTCCTAAGAGTTAAAAAAAAAAAAAAAAGTCCTTTCAATAACTTACTGTAAGACCTGCCTTCTTCAAACCTTTCTTTCTCTCTGACCTACTCTCATTCGATTTGCCCCACTCTCCTTCTGCTCCAGTCACAATGAGGAACTCTGAACTGTTTCTTGACATGTTAAGCATATTCCTGCCTTTGCACTTACTTTTCCCAATAACCAACAAAACCCCCCTTGCTAACACCTTACCACCTAACCTGCTACACAACTTACTTCTTTATTACTTGTCATGAACTCTCTTTCCCCACCCTAGTTCAGGTTTAATAAAGATCCACAACGGCACAAATTTCTATTTCATCGATATATCCCAAGAGCCTAGCACAGTGCCTCCCACATAGCAATTACTCAATAAATGCATGAATCCAAAAAAATATTAAAATTAAATGTTAATTCCTTGACAAATAAAAACAGTAAGGTACATTATATTTACTAAATAAATGCTGTAATTTATCGAAAAGGCTATTTACAGGGGGAAATATACATATATTTCGAAGTCCCAAAAATTTAGTCGAAAATTGTTTTCAGAATGAAGACTATGATCTATAACAACTTATTCAGCCAGAATCATCATGTAATTAGTACTAACACTTTTATTAAATCTTTAGGTCAAATAAATATCCCTTATATAAAAAGATATTCGAGAGAAGATATAAGCCCAAAGATTATGATATATGCCACAATCTTAGATAACTCATCTAGAATAGTTTAAGAATAAAAATGTTGACTGTATACTAAAAGATGAATATGGTATAATTTTGATATACTAGTACTTTTCTTAATGTTGCTGATTTTCAATGAGAAATTTATCAATACTGTGAAAAATCAGAAGAGGAAATAAAAAGCCATTTTAACATATAAGATAGCTAAGTAATTAAACAATGTAATACCTGCAGTAGAGTCAATCATATTCCACAATACTTTCTTTGACTAAGGTTTCTTCTACATAAGCACACAAGATTAAGGTTGAAAGGAATGGTAAAAAGTCATCATTTCCTATAAATTAGTCTTTAAACAAGACTATAACCAGGTGAATAAAAAGAATCTATTAAAAATTTCAGTAATTTATGTACTGACTAAATAACCTAGAAGTGTATCTTGGTAGGATTATGAAATAAACTCTGTTAGGATAAAGATTTTGCTTGATTTTTTTTTTACCATATTCCCAGCACCTAGAAAAGTACTGGACACACTGTGTGGGCTCAAATATTTGATGACTAAAAGAATTAATCTCCAGACTCAGATTCTAAATCAGCAGGCAATATTGGAGTCACATTTATAGTAACAATTAATAAAAATCACAAATTGCTACAGGCCCACAAAGTCTAGTACAACGAAATACTCTAAACATCCAGTTGTTTTTTTTTTTTTTCCCCAAGAGCTAATATAGTCTGCTCATTAACACAAGTTTTGGGTTTATAAACAAAAAGCCTAAAGACTCAATGGAAGTATTTTCAGGAGGGTCCAAAAAGGCAATACTCTGGAAGCTCCACAAGCCCAACTCAGTGAAGGTAATTCTGCTCCTACCCATTGTTAGTTACCTTTTGATATTTCCAGTATTTATTGTTTGAAAAAAAGTTTCATGGAATACAATACTTGAAAACCAATTACTTAAACTATTCCTATATTAACTGCCTGCCTTATTATTTAATTTAATCAACACTTTCTTCTAACAACATATTAAGTCACTGAAGTCTTGGTGCTAAAGCTATTTTAAACTCTTCTAGACCATTTCCTTATTCTGTGGTGAAAACAGAAGAACCAAAGGTCATTTCATTTATATCAACCTGTGTAAACAACCCATTAAGTATGTACTGTGCTTAACTACTACCTACATAACTTCATGTCATGAGGATACAAAGCTATATTTGGTGACTAGGAATGTGCTCACCTCCTTTCCAGAGTATGAGTCCTGTCTTCTCACTTTGGAGAACTGAGAAGTGGGATAAAGGGCATAATTTGACATTTAATATTGCAATGTTATTGAGGAGGGAAACAATTATTTTCCTAATATGAACTACTTAAGTAAGGTTTAACAATTTTCCTAATGATGCTAATGATGGGAACATTAAGAAGTTGAACAAGAATCTCAGGAATGGGTAGAGACTAAAAAGTACAATTAAAAAAAAAAAAAGGCTCAAAAGCACTTCCCCACTATTTTTAATAAGCTTTACAGTACCATAACTAAGGAAACGGACAATGCACTATACTATGGAAATGATAAATGCAACAGGAATTCAAATAAATGAAAGACCAGTACAAGTTGGAATAGATTAGGGCTTGGAAAATTTTCTGTAAAAGGTCAATTAATAATTTAGGCTTTGCGTTCCATATTGTGTCTGTTACAGCTATTCAACTTTGCAGTTACAGTGCAAAAAAAAGCCATAGATAATACTTACATGAATGACCATGGCTATGTTTATGGACAATGAAATCTGAATTTCATATAATTTTGACCTATCACAAAATATTCTTCTTTTGTTTCCTTAACCATTTTCAAAATGTAAAATGTCATCATACAGGCAGAAGGCTGGATTTGGCACAGAGGAGATAATCTGGAGATCTCTAAGCCTCAGTGAGGAGAAAGGATTCCGGTGAACTTCGAAAAATTAACTGGATTTAGATTTAAAACATAAGACATTCTACGTGTGTGATTGGAGAAGAGTGGTAGAGCACAGCTGCCACGTTGGAAAGTAGACATTTCTTATTTCTTTTATTTCTGAAGATATAAGTTATATGACTCAGAAGGATCCTCTAAGAGCAAAAAGAAAGAGTTAGATCTTATAATAAACAATGAAAAGACATTATAGACCAGAAGTGGAATAAAAAATTAGAGTTGGTGGGGCAAAAAGCCCAAGATGGACAAATATTAGAGACTTTTAAAGCACCTGAACTATCACAGAACTCAAAAGAGCAAACCAAGACAAAGAGAGATTGGTGACAGACTGCTAGATAGAAGAAATAAAGACAAGCCAATGTTTCTTAAGGAAAAACTAAGTGGTTTTAGCAACAGGTCGTGGTTATCACTTGAGTTTCAGGTAACAATATTTCTAAAGACAAATGAAAATACAGAAATGAAATGAGGCAAGGTCAAGATTACTAACATAAAGATCATAAACTTTAGAAAATTATATGTTTGATTTAATATTATAAGAAACATCGAAAGGGTCACATACTTAGTTAATAAAGAACAGAACTCTAGACCTTTAATTCCCCAGATCATAGAAATATTAATTTCTCATTAGTCTGGTAATCAATCAAAATAAATATAAATAAAAAGAGGTATTATCCTGGCTCTGAAAAGGTAAGTATAGAAAGAAACATAAAATTTTGGATCAGGAAGAGTACCTGCTCAACAGGAAGAAAATAAACTATACCATATCAGAAGTCAAGGTAGGAGTTTTTTTCAAGGCTGTTTTATAATGCCAAATATAGCAAGAAGGATAGACAGTAATACAAACAGTTTTCCCATCATTCCTTCTATTAACCTTGTGTTAATACTTTCCCCAAATCTTTCATTGGGCTCATAAAGTACAAACTGGCACTCTTAAAACTTTTACTTTATATTTTCCCTCGCCTGTCAATCTATCCTGCACTTCCTTGTGATTTTGGTCCAGTGTCATTAACTTACCTACCTTTTTTCCCTCTTCCTATTAAACTTCCAGATGTTATCTCCTTTATCTAAATTTCTTCCTACCATTTTTAAAATCATTATGTATTTACCTAGGAAAACCAGACGCTGTAAGCGTAAAAAATAAAAATATAAGGGATTGTGAGATGACAAGGTCCCTGCAATCTGTGAGGTCAACTAAGGGCTGCCTTGCCTAAAAAAAAAAATAAAAAAATAAAATAAAAACTAAAATAAAATCATTATGTATTGCCTTGTATATGGTCCTTCTACTTTGCCTTGAACTGACGTTTAACTATTTCTAAATTGTCAAACTCCCCACCAAAGTATAAGCTCTTTGAAGGGAGCAATACTTTATATTTCTCTGTTATCACTCACAGTGCCTAGCTGCTCAATAAAATATTGGTCAGGGATAATAAATTAGGCTATATCTAATATTAAGCTAGAAAAATGAAAATTCACTTTTCACCATTAATTCATGATGAAAAGCTAGAAAATCTAATCAAGTGACATAAACTAGTCATTTCTAACCCTAAAATGTTACACGTAACTCTTTTCCTCAAGTAAGAGTTCTAATTTTAAAAAGTAAAACACACAGATGTGGCCATACATTAGCAACCTATTTGATTTGACTGCAACTCTAAGGTACCGTCGACAATTAACTTCCAAAATATAGTGAGAAAAAAGACCAACCTTGTTTATTGTCTCTCACACTAAACTCCTACCTGCAGTTAAAACATTCAAATTCAAATGTTTCTTTTTCTGCTAAAGGATTCCCAAAGAGGCCTTAACAGAAATAGTTGCTCTCTTTTGTGTATCTTAGTATTTACAACTGTTTACTCCTATAATTATAGTTAATAACACTTCAACTGAAGCTTGAGCTACACTATCTCTAATCTATTAAGGCCAGGCACACAGTAAGTACTAAATAAAAGTAGTATGAATTAATAAACAACAAATCAGAGGCTTTCAATTTTTTTTAATGCAGATGACTTTTTTGAAAGGAATTCTTATATTTAAGTAGAATGCATTTAACAGACAAAAACAGAAGCTGCCCTTGTTTGGGAGGGTGGGTTAGAGGAAGTCTCAAGATACCCAGGAAAAATCCATAAGGGGCCCAAGGAACAGAGTCGAAAACTAATTAATTTTAAGTTATAGTTAAAATTATTACCATTAAAACTATTTTTCTTAATTTCAAATATGGTTTTTCCTGGTTTGATAAAATGATGGACAACAACCTTCCCTTAAACAAATAGGAGCTTGATTACTCCAGTCACCAAATGATAGATCACTTCATCAAAGTTTCTTCACGGTTCTTTTAAAAACTAAATTCCCTTGGTGTACTTTAAATGTATTTTCCAAACATCTTTCAAGAACATAAACATTACTGAAACATAACACTACACAATGCTCTTCGGTCAATTATACTATCTACATATCTTCATGGTGTACACACAAAGAAAACATGAATTTTACAGCCTGAAGAGATAGCTTTTACAAGAGTATCTAAGAAAACTGAAGCTGTGATAATTAAAACTCATTCCATAGCTACCAAGAAAATCTCTACTGTCATTTTATATTTAAAAAAATGAATACTTAGCCTTAAGTCCTGATGTTGAAAAGGTAGGTTCAGTGCAGTCTTCATGACATTTTTGCTTCAATTTAAAAAAGTGAGTTACAAAACTTATTCTAAGCTGTACAATTTAAATTCCAAAAAAGGAATCCAAATATCGTATTTTATTCCTTAAAAAACCTTAACTTGGAAGGTCAAAATAAGTTATTTTCTCCCCGTGTATACTAAATCTGCCTTGCAAAAAAATGGGGAGGGGGTTGGTTTCAAAACATTTAGGATAAGTAACCTTATAGATTTAATAGAATACTTTCGCACTACATTTTTTAAATTGCTAAAGTAATTTAAATGGGGGGAGGGGTGCTAAAAACTGATAGAGATATCAGAATTCTATGACAATTCTTTCCTAAAGTATAACCCACCCCATTCCTTAATGTTCTTATAAGTAATGTACAAAGAATGATAAAAATAAGACCTGCTGAGGTGAGTTACTAAATGTAGCCTACACATGACAACCAAATCGATTGTTATCTAGTCATCCGTATTGTTCTAATTTCTGCTTAATCAAGATCAATACTGCTTTATCTTTAAAGTTACAGGCATAGAAGTACCCGGCTTTTCCATCATGTTTGTTTAGTCATAAAGCGCTCCAAGGCCCATGTAAGTTTTTTTGTGATCTGCACTTACCACTCTCTTCCACTATGGATACAAGAAATGTGGGTCAATTACAAATACATGAAAAGAACCAAAAATGAAAAAGCAATTTAAAATGGAAGCAAACCCTTAATCTGGAAACTGTCTAGTAGATTACCTATATGGTCAGTATGTATATCTAAAAATAGACAAGTTTCATCATATTATAGTCAAATAATCTTAAATTGACAGTAAAACATTTCAAAACACATTTTACTAATGTCTTACTTAACCAAATATTTTTCCGAATAGTTGCATCCAATCAAATTGTTAAAAGAATCATTTTAAATGGAGATTTAGAGAAATATTTTCTGAAGCGAATGAGATCCTCAATGCAAATAAACACCCCCTAAAATACTGCTCGAATTGAATACTGGTTTCGGACCTAAGTGGGGCCAGTAACCCCCGCCCCCCAACACCTGTAGAAGGCAACAAAAGCAAAGATCAGTAAATACAGCGACATATATCACTGCTTTACACTTGAACATTTCTTTTAATGATATCGTTTCCTACCTATCACAAAGGAAGAAGCAAATTATCATTGGGAATTTAAACTAAAAAACGCGCGTACACACCATCTGCATGCCTATTTTAGTCAAGATTTAAAACATTTAAATTCCATTAAGCATGGTCGAAAACTGGACCTCTATCAAACGGTGCGTCTCTACAACTTTCTCGAAATTTTACTAAACGTCTTAATAGTTTGCCTTTACTCCCGAGCACCTTTCGGTCTCAGCTACACCCAGAGCCTCACTTGCATTTCTAACAACGCTGAAGAGGGAGGGTATGAGGGAGTGTATTTATGTGTGGATAAGTGCGCGCGCGCTCCCGCGCGGTTCCCCACCCCCACCCCGATACTTTTCTTTAGTGGAAACAGAAGGAGAACCTAAAGATCATTCTAGCGAAAACTCAGTATCAAAACCTCAACCCAGTCGCAGTCAACCGATAGCGCTGTGTTCTGGTTGCGCAGTGCAACTTCTCACACCCTACCCCGAGCTTGAGCAGCAGCTGTGAAATTGGTGAGGAGGACCCAGGGAGAAGTGGAGGAGATCGGGAAAAGTGAAAGGGCCGAGACCCCTGAAAGGCGCTTAAGTTTGCAACGAAGATCCTATTTCCGCGAATATGCGCCCACCCACCCCCTTCCGCCTTCCAGGTGGAACTCGTTAGCAGCCGCCCAGCCAACAGACACCGCCAACCTTCGTCCCCACGTACCATCCGAGACCAGGGCAAGTAAGGGCGGCGGGCGAAAGCGGACGTCTGGCGGGGTCGGCGCGATCCGGCCCCCAGCAGGCCTCCGCAGACCTCAGCCCGTCACCTGTGGAGAAAGCGCCCCCTCCCCCGGCCTCTCTGCCCTTCACGCCGACCCTATCTCCCCCGCGGCAGCCGCCTCCCGCCCGGCTCACGAGGACGGTGCGCGGCGCCAGGTTCCCCTCGGCGACTGCGGGGCCCCAGCCCTTGAACTGGTTACAACCAGCCGCGGCGACCGAGCGAGCGAGCAGCCGGCGGCAAAAGGGGCCCTGGCGGGGCGGGGAGGGGGCGGGCGGGCAGGCCCGGAGGGGGCTGGGGGGCGTCGCAAGGTCCTACCTAACACCGTCGGTCTTCTCCGTCTTATCCTCAACGGCAGCGGCCCCGGCGGTGGCGGCGGCAGCGACATTCCTGGGGAGCGCTCCCGCCGCCGTCACCTCCTCCTCCACTCTCTGCTCGCCTCTCTTTCGCCGGCGCGCTCACCGAGAGCCGCGTCCCTTCGGCTACCTCCCCCGCCCTCCACAACACACACGCCCCGAAACCTTAAGCCCTACGGCTCCTGCTGCCGGGTAACCCACCCTCCCGCCCCGCCACCAGTGGCGGCCCCGTCCCTCCCCCCTTCCCCTGCGCCCGGCCGCCGCGCCGGGCTCAGTAATGGCGGCCACTCGGGCTCCCTCGCGCTGACGGATCTCTCTCCCTCTCTCCCGAACTTTACCTCAGCATCTCTCCCAGCGCGCACCGCCGGAACGCACGCGCGCGCGCAGCCACACACCCGGCCGGGGGCGGAGCGGCAGCGCAGCCTCGACGGGGCGCGCGCGCGCGCACCCGCGCCGCCCTCCCCACAATCCCCCACCCCGGCCGCCCTCACCTCGCGACGCCTCCCGCGCCGCGCGCCGGCCAGGGCCCCGCCCCTGCCCTCGTCTCCCGGGAGCCTGGGAAGGCGCGAGCGCTGGAGCCGGAGGGGGGGGAGCCAGCGCGGGGCCGCGTCCTCGCTCGCGTCCCGGCTACCCCATTGGCTTCTGCCCCTCCCCCTTCTTCCTCCGCCTCGCTCACCCATTGGTTCCCTCTCCTACTCCATTCCTTCTCACCTTTTCCCTTTTACCCATTGGCGTGAGTATTTTTCCTCAGCTTTTCCCTTTCTCCGTATTCTGCTCCTCCTCTGTCCCATCCTCCACGCTTTAGAAGATGCAGGCTGTGCAGCCCCGAGCACTGTTGTCTTCAAACCTTCCCTGCTTTCTCCCTTTCCTTCTGTTCCGGTTTCTGGCCGAAACAGAGCAAACCACAATACTGCAAAGAAACCTGACGTTGTGTTAGCAGTTGCAAAGCATCGCATGGGCATTGAATGTTTTTCGGTAGAGCCGTCTCCGGTCTCTAAGCGTTAAAGAATTCATGGGAGGAAAATATGCGCCCAAGCTCGTTCGCAGGGACATACTCTCGTGTATGCTCGTGTGTGTGCAACCAGCTTTCTGTCGGGAGCGTTCGCCAACTACAGGCATCACCCGCCCGGGACCTTGTGGCAGATCTGGTGGCGTACTCACCCAGAAGGCAAAACTCCATGGGAGCCTGAAGAATCCTCTTCTCTGTCGACATGGCACAGAGAGGCATTAGGCCCTCGCTTTAGTCTGTCCTTATGGAAATTGAGCGAGATGTCAAAACTTGGAGCGGGTTTTAGGGTGGCCCAAAAGACCTGCTCACACCGCTACCAGCTCAACCTCAGGAACCATCGGCCACCTGGATTTTATTATACTGCCTTAAATATAGTCAATATTTTTGAGATTTCCCAAGTTTGGGGGTACACTGGGCTTTCGGTATATTTCTCATCTGGGCACTGACATTGAATGGTGGAGAAACAAAGGAGGGTAGGAAACTGCCTTTCCTTTTACCATTGAAACTGGCAGGTCTTGTGACTCTCTCAAGGCCATCAGAATTTGTTTTATTTAGAGGTCTTAAAGATAGTTGCCAGCAGATGAAAGAATGAGCAAAAACACAAATCTACCCCAATTCGTTGTTAAGTCTTTTTTTAAAAGATGTAATTGGGGCTAGAATTTCTCTTTGGAGAAAGATTTGTCTCCTACATTGAAAACAGTTCATCAGGAAAGTTAACATGTAAGAAAGTCCTTTAGATTCAAGATATTCTTTATTCTTGTGTTACATAAGGTGCCGAAGTTAGCCAAGTTTGCTTTTTGGTGTTATAATAATGCAGCTGCTTCCAACCACGTACATTTACGGTCTGTTAGTAAAGAAAAAAAAAAAAAAACCTTTTGGTAAAAATCTGTTAGAAAATATTTGTAAATCTGTCACAATATTCCAGCAGAAGTTCTGTTTGTTTGTTCCCCACGTCTGCCCCTCTACTCTCCATATTTTCTCATAGGTAAACTTAATATATTGACAAAAGCAGAAGAGACATGTTTGATTTCTCTATGTCTCTCAATCTCTAATTTTAGAAAGGCATGACTAAAATTCCTTACCCCAGCCACTCCCTTGCATCTGAATGATACCAAATAGGTTAAGTAAGGTCTGTAGGTACTTCTTTTTCTCAGTTGCAAACCATAGGCAGTAATGAAGGACGCTAAAGAAAACTTGCGTAATATAGAGTGGAGAAAAGGAGAAAAAAAGTAGAGGAGGAAATTCGAGAAAGGGAATGGGACCATTAAAGTGTGGTACTAATGACAGAAGTACCCATTCAGCTTGCATAGGTTGGAGAGTTTGTGCACTTAAAAGCATTTCTTGACCTGTGTACTAAAAGTCCTTTAATATACAAGAAGCCAATTCAAAGTCATAACTTTGATTTTGATCTATTAAGTACTATATATAGCATATCCACCCTATGATATATTTTTAAGCTATTTCCTAAATAATCAGAAATTTCATAACCTTGGACATGTATCAACATAAACCAAAGTTAAATAAATCAGGAAATTTCAAGGAAACGTTAACATATAAAAAAAGGTGTGATTTTCATCTTCTTTATTTGTTAACGTTTTCTCTAAAACAGACATGATATTGAAGAATCAGGACATGATACCTGAGGGGAAAAAAAGACTTGAAATCTCATTTTCTCATAATTAAGACACCAGAATATTTTTTAAGCTGCAGTTTTTGAGCAGTAATTTTCATAGCTGACATGATTTTGGGTCATCATCATCCATTTTGATTTAAGGCATCTGGAACTTAAGGACTTTGCTCCTTTTTAATACTATTTTTTAGTCAGGTTAAATGTGTTATGTGAGTTAATACTTTTTGTTGTCGTTACTTGCTCTTCTCAAAAAATAAAGTATACAGATTTCTGTACAAATAAAAATCTGAAAATGGGAATTGGGGCATAAAGTTCTGTGGTTGAAAATTATGAGATCTACAAATAAAATGTAATAAAGAGCAGAAAATAAAACAAAAACTAAAGAGAAAGATGATATTTTTAAAAATTGGCTAAGAACCATGCCCTCAGAGAAATAGCTTTAAACACCCATCCTCCAATCCAAAGGAAGAAGTTTTGAGAAAATAATTTATTCTTTACACACACACACACACAGAGGATAGAGTAAATGTTACCAAGCCCGCTCAGATCAACTATTCCTCTTATCTAAAATAAAAAGTTGAAACACTTGTTCTACTGTACTGGATAATTAAAATCACCTGAAGCTTTGTTCATTTACTTTGAAAAAAATAGTAGAATAAGATTTCAGTCAGGCATTTTGGGTTTTTAATATAAATATTCTTCACAAATTTCTAGTTCTTTAACACATCTTAATAAAATATTATTATGCATGGTCTTTTCAGGATCACAAGAGATGACAGCCATAAAAAAAAAAATGTTATCAAAATTGCAGCTTCAACTATCAGTGGTAACGCTACAAGATACAGATGTTTGATGTGATTTGACTTCAAAAGAATTTACCCTATAGAAGCAACTACACCCCCTGCTGGAAATTTCTTCTCATAACTACTTTGGCTTCTGTAGCCTCAACCAAGAACATATGAAAAGCCCAATAAAGAGCCTTTCCCATTTATGACAAAATTGACAAATACTTTTTGCCTGTCTGATATAGAACATGCTTTTGGAGAACAAACTACCTCAGAATATCACCTTGATTACAGACAGAATATACAAAGAAGTCAGAGAAGAACGAAGACAACTAAACAGAGCACTGAAAGATTGTTTATTGTCTAATTTCCTATTGAATTTCACAACTCATTTCCACCCACCTCCTGCCTAGATTTCTCTCTTTCTCCCAATCTCATACAGTTATAATTTTTGGGAGGAGAGCAGGCAGGGTAAGGTGGGATGTTATTCACACTAGCAGGCAAATTACGATATACCAATAACTATAGTAGCCATTTACTGAGTTAAGGTGCTTTCTCCAAATTTGTTTTATGGCTACCAGTGATATTTTTGGTATGAAGAAAAGGTGTTAATTATGTCTTGGCTGTTACTATAGAAAATATTTTGACAAGAGCTAAGGTAATTGTGAGCATGGGACTGGAACAGTAGGAAAGTACTATATTGACCTTCCTGGCATTTTGTTCCACAGAGCCTTGTTCTGTTGATTTTCCAGAACTGTATTTTCAGACTGAAATCCCAAAGATGGTATCAGAGTCTAGCTTCAAAATGTCATGTTCATGCTGCTCTGGTCCTAGGGCATAACTGAAATGGTGAGAACAGAACTCTATTTTTTTGAATAATTAGTATTTTATAAAGTTTATTTGTAATACAGGCTCCTTTTAATGGAATAACAATTCATTCAGGTCCCACCAGCAGAAATACTTTAATTAGACAAAAATCTTCAAGTTATTTCCTCTCACAAAAGGAGGTATTGTTAGGCCATCTGGACCCTCCATTGAGTTTTTATAAAAGATCACAGCTTGAATTTAATCAACCCCAATAAGGTTAACCCTATAAAGCTAAAAAAAAAAAATTGCAAAGGTTGCTAACTGAATTCTCTGAGATTGTTACCACTGTCATTTGTAAATCATTACAATGGGAAACGGGAACTTGTACTGCTTAACTATTTAACCATAGAACATATTTTTTGTGAATATTCCTTATTCCTCTGTTTAGGCAAATATAGCTCGTGAGCCCCTCTAGGTAGGAATCACAAATTAATGTTTGGCCCTATGTAATATCTAGAATATCATTAGTAGAAAGCTCAATAAATGTTTGGTAATAATATGAAATACTCTAAGTTTTATGGATTTCTGCAGATATATTGCTAACAGAAGGCTTTAGATTATATTTGGAAGTACCAGCTGAGATAATCACTTTGGAAAATGCAAATCATTTAAAGAAATTGTTGAATTAGCCTATGAAAGTTGAGTTAGCTATCCTTCCCTAAGTACAACTCACACTTCTCTACATGATATCTCTCTAGTAGGTAAATGTTAGTTACTAGCAACAAATAACTATGGATCTAAAACATCAGGGAACATTCTAAAGAACTAGTACAGCATAAGAGTTTCTGAAATCAAAAAGGTGTCTAATCATTTTACAATGAAGACTTTGTTATTCTTTCCTATTACTATACGCTGTAGTAGATGGTAAATCTTTGCTGTGCCAATCCATACTTCTGCATTGTTTTCAAAAAACTCAAATAACAATGTGATTCTTCTGATGGGTGAACAGCTTCTTTCAACACATCTATTGCATAGTGAGGAATAACAATACTCATCTTTCCCCAAATAAGCTTCCCATCCCTCTTAAGCACATCCCAGAACAAGGCAGTAGCATATACTTCATTTATTTCCAGCTTCGTTCCCATAGGAATAGATATTAATAACTCTTTTTTATTCTTTCCCAAAAAAGTATTTACATTAAGGAATTCTGAGATTTTACAGACATGATAAAGTAAATGTAAAGTAGCAAAAATTCATAAAGAGCTATATGTGTCCTATAAATCAAGCCCTTATGAAATTAACTGAAGGCAAATACTTTAAATATTTTTAAAGTATATATTTTTTGAGGTAGAAAAATATCCATAATATGTTCTGTGAAAAAAAAATCAGGCTACCAAGCAATAAAGGTATATAATTCCATTTTAATGAAAAGAAAATGTCAAAAACAAGATGACAATATTATTGACCAACATGTTAATAGAGGTTTAATCTAGATGGTAGGATTATAGGTAATGTTTATTTTCTTCTTTTTACTTTGTTTCTACTTTTTGGCTATTATCAATAGTGATGCTATGAATATATAAATGTATGGATATATGTTTCTATTTCTTTTGGATAAATATCTATAGGTAAAATTGATGGGTCATATAGTAAAGTTATGTTTAATATCATAAGAAAACGCCAGACATTTTCCAAAGTGGTGGAACCATTTTACATTCCTGTCAGCAATATATGAGTGTTCTAGTTTCTCCACAACCTAGCCAATGCTTGTTATTGTCTGTCTTTTTTTATTATAGCCATTCTAATGGGTATGAAGTGGTATCTTATTATAGTTTGAATTCATATTTCCTAATGACAAGTGATATCAAGCATCTTTTTTATATGCTTATTAGCCATTGGTATCTCTTCTTTGATAAGATAGCTATTTGAATCTTTTACTCATTTTTTAATTGGACTGTTAGCCTTATAATTGAGTTGAGACTCACTGGATCTTAAATTCTTGGATTAATTTTTCCTCAAAAAATCCTTAAGATGTTTTCTTAATGCAATGATAACTTCATTTTAATATTTCCCCATACTTCCCAATAATTACTTTTTTTTATTTTGCATATTTGTGATACTTCTTTATTCTAAGTTACAAAATGTTGTAAAAGATACAATATCATTGAGTAAAATACTTTCTCTTCTAGCGCATTCTTACAGCCAGTTTACTTAATTGACAATACATGGTCATCATGTAGATGTTCCCCATTCCTCCTTGTTCAAACAGAATAGCTTCATGCTAGTTACACTATTTGAGCTGTTGTTAGAAACAGTACACTTATTCTATGAGAAAGTCTGAGTAAAGGACTATAGACAGTGAACAATATATGCCCCATTCCAAAACCATTGGGCTCTCTATCTCAATAACGAGAGCCTCGAGCAGGACTTTTGAGGCATTTCAATCAAAAGTTAGTAACTACAACTAACCTTCTTTTTCTTGGTGCCTAATTCATTTTCAGGTAGTAAGTGTTTTTAAAAGTGAATTAATTCTTTTAAGCCAAAGAAGTATAATTTTAGAGCACCTAAAGGGATCTTTTCATTTGGTACCTCAAAACACTGCCATGTCTTTTAATATTTTGCAGTGCAAGGTGACTTCTTGGCCCCAAAGAAATCATGTACCACAGTGATTTAGGGATTAGAAAGAAAAGAGGCTACTGCAATTTGGATACTCACTTCTGATTTATTATATGTACATCCTGTAGGTTTGTGTTACTATGGTACGCATCCCAAGTGTTATCCTGATTCTAATAAAAAAGCTCTGGCTTTGACAGTGTTCTCTATGTTTGCCTTGTATTGGAACACGCTACTGACAATTCTTTGAATTTACCTGAAGGTAAAACTCTTCACCCTCCCCAATCATCTCATCAGTTAACTCGCTGAAATTAGCTGCCACGGCCCACCATTCAGATAAGTATTTTTAGCTAAATAATCACAATAATAGGTATTTGCAAAGGTATTTTCAGATGAGATGCCACAATATACACCTGTAGCTTAGAAGGAATGCTTGCCTATCAAACCCTTCTAAGACATAAAGAATAAATACTCTGTAAGTTGCTAAAATGAAATGTCCTCATTTGAAAACATAAAAGTCTTCATACCAAGTGGAAATACTTTAGGAATGCTGACAACCTCTACTGGTCCTATTATGATGATTCAAATCTTATTTAGTTTTAGGTTTTAGATTAATTTTGTTGAGAACTCTTATTATTATTGTTTGAAAGTGATATATATTAAGTGTAAACTGGTTATACGTTAATTATTTTGATTTTACTCTGGATTATTTTATGTATGAAATATATTTATGGAGTTTGATATATTCTGGAGATTCAATACGATTCCAAATTTGACAAAATATAAAAAACATGTGTATACTTAAATACTCTGGAAGGAAATATACAAAAACATTAACGGTGGCTATCTCTGGGCAATTTTCTGAAAAATATATTTATCGCATATACTTTTTTACACATTCTTATATACTTTCTCATATATACTTCTTTATATATCTACATACTTTCTTAGAATTTAAAGAAGAGGACATATTAATCACATCTTCTCATTCATAACATTCCTTAAAGTTATACTGACTGGCAAAACACAATAAACAAGAGTTTTAAAACTTAGGTAGACCATCTCTTTGGAGTACTATTTTGATATACTCTCTCATTCAACAACTATCAGTTGGTACCCACTGTGTACCAAAGGCTGTGCTCCAAATCAGAAATATAACCATGAAAGGTATGGTTCCTGCCTGTAATAGGTTCATGCCCATACACATTTTAACTGAGAAGTAGACCAATAGAGTACATCTTTTGATGCAGCATAAAGAAGTCTTTCAATTTCTATTATTCTATAATAGCTTTATTATTTATAGTTTCTGATTTTAAACATGACAGACATGATAGACAGATGATAGATATAGATCAATAGATAGATAGATGATAGATGATAGATGGATGATAGAATCTTCAAAGGAATGACAAATTTGAATGAGCAATAATTTTTCCTTAATTAAATTAACCCACTAACTTGTTCAAATTAATTTTGTGATAATGATATTTTCAGACTCATTCTGAATGTTAGAGGCACTTTGAATCAACTCATTTTTTCTTCTATTGTCAAGTTTGTAGTTTCGCGGTTTCATTTTTTGCAGTCTTTAGGTTAGTGCCATACCACCAAATGACATAGAAGCCATTCCAAGACTGAGTGAAGTCTTGTTTTAACTGGCATATAACTGTTTTTATTTGGGTTTCTGTGGAATTTGGAAGTCTGCAACTCATCCAAAATAAGGGCATTCCACAAATTCCATTTCATAAAAGCCAGCCTTCTTTATATACTGTTTCCATTTCCTTCAGTATAACTAAACTTTTAGCAGGACATTCCCAGTAAAGTGATAAAGGGAGGTGTTTTAGACTAGCAAACACAGAATTCTTACTCAGTAAGTCGTCTTGGTGGTATTAAAAGCAGTAGCAACAGGAGTGATGGTAACAGTTTAGAAAAATAATCATCATAATACAGTTAAACACTTTAAACATCAACCTTTTAAAACAAATTTAGAAAATCCAAGAATTAAAAATATCAACATTTGGTACATGTATTCGTTGGTTCAATACAAATAATAATCACAATTCTTTAGCAATATGTGCTATTTCTCAAGTTGTTTGAACAAAAACTAGGTTTTTCTGGGTTGCCAAATTTTTGGCATAAAAATCTTTGTTTTTATTTTAAATGCACATCTTATTTGGATTCAAAGCACTGTAAATACAGAGAAATTGGGAAAGATTGTGCTACAGAAAGGAGGCCTTAAAGAAGGTAATGTAAAATTACTCCTGTAGAATCTTGGTTCCTGAGAAAGACTGCATATGGCAGCTTCCCATACACATGGGTCAGTCTCTTTCATATGTGAGTAAAACACATTCAAGTTAATGGGGATGAGGCATGTACATCAAGGAGAGCATGGAATCCACACACTATATAGCAGAGGAGAGTCATGGCAGAGTGTTTCGATTTAGTGACATGCTGCACATAGTCTACTATGGAGCACAAGTTAACACAAATAATTCCGAGTATGCTAATTTGCAGGAAATATGCTCCATAAGAGCTGAAGTAACTTGCATTCTTTTGCTTGAGAAAAGGAAAAGTATTTTTAAACATATAAAGGATACAGTGAAGAATGAACAAAAGGAAATGAGCTTATACTGCCATGAGGTTGAAAAGAAGAAAGACCTGACAGTGCTGATTTAAAAAATTAGATACCGTAGCATTTTGCAGGCTTCTCTAGAGATATTTAAAAACCAAAGAGAGTCACGGGTGCTGCTGGGACATCAGGATAAAGGACTAGATAGATAGTCCTATGATGCTACTCTTGTCAAGTAAAAAAGGCCATTAAAACCAAATGTTCCATTTGTCTAAATATGCCTATAAAACAAGGAGATTACCTTGCACTTGGTATGAGATCATATGGTAAATAATGCTCCAGTGGCACAGGGTACATACAAATATCAGAGTTATTATTGTTTTATTTTGTTTCATCGGATTACTTGTCTGAGCTCTTGGTCTAAGACTCTTTGCATTGGTACTACTGGTCCTCTGTTCCCACAGATTAATATTAATAATAATAATAATAAATATAGTAACTAATAATAAATCATTATCTCTTGCCAATATTTGTGACGTTTTGAGTCATTCAAAATTTTAATAAATAGGAGAAGGGCCATTGTTTTCCCAAAGTTTTCATATTCACTTCAAAATTTGTCACTGGGTTCCATGTGATATTTTGTATTTTGAGAATCTATTGATGAGACAGATACAAAATGACAACAACAAAAAACATGAATTTTCTTATTTTAAAATGAGTGTATTTTGTTAATCACAGTGACATTTATGTACATTTGAAAAATTGTACCCATAGGACACTATATGTTAAGTCTCCAGACAGTGTTTGGTATGCATATTCAAAGGTTCCAACAAGAGTCAGGCTCCTAAGGGAAATAGAGAGGAGATCTGAGCTGAGATCCGGGTCTGCAATAACAACTTGAACACATAAGCAAATGCCTTTTCTTATCTGAACCTTAATTTTCTCATTTATAAAACAAACTGCTCTTTAAAAATCCACTGAGCTCAAAAACTTTTTTGATTATATCAAGTCCTTTATTTAGAAACTATACACAACTAGATTTAAATGTCATATGTGGACGTAAATGTCAATGTGTAGCAATATTAATATGCTTTTCATGCTGGGAAAGTTGTTCTTATAAATCAATATTCTTATACATTTGTGTTTAGTGAACCCAATATAAATATCCAGCATGCTTTCTCGTAAATACTGCTTTATTTTTTATATTTCATTCAGTCAACAGATCTTAAAAATTAGGTTTCAATATATTTATACTTACATCGTAGATGGAAACATTGATGTTTGTCCAAAGAATCACATAGTAAGTCAGTGGAATCATTTAAAATGGAGCCGTCATTAGGAGGCAAGAAATGATTTTTTAAAAAATCTCTTTATGTTCTCTTTATAGTAATGTGTAAGTTATTGAAATAATCACTGTAGGTGATTTTCTTTTCCTAAATTATCACTGTCCTAATTACTAATGACTATTAACTAAGTATTTTTCTAGTTTATGCTATTTGATTATAGTTGATTAGAAGATTATAATGCTGCTGTATCAGAGTTTGTATGTTTTTAAATGTTGAAATTTAATTTGATATTATTACTGCTTATGTAAATAACATTTGCAGGAAAATATTGAGTTAGTGGAATTCTAACAAATGCTGTTCTTAGTAAATTTTAATAAATTATTATACTTTTTAATTTTAAAATGTCAAGTCACATTTTAATTTTAACATTTATATTCCAATTTGATATGTTTATTTTTATTCAGTAATATGATTCTAGCGTTATTTTTGCATTTATTTTACTCTTTTGACCATTTTTTTCCTAAAGTGATTTATATACAAAACTAATATGACATTATACGCAGATACATACACATAATATTTAAATGCCAGGCATACACCTCTTCCTTTTCTTGATCATTTTGAACTCTCAGTGGATATTTTAGATAGTTGCAGACATAACTTTTATTCATAACTGTACCATCATTTTAAAGCCTAATTATAGGAATTCATTTTTGTTTTAAAATTCCGGGAGTCTAGTAATAAAGAGATTTTTACTCTAAGAAAAGTGGGATAACCAATGTATTTAAAAGCAACTGAGCACCAAAAATACTTGGAAGAAGAGCAGCTTTCAATTTAGAACAATAGAACTATTGTACAGAATAAACTAGCACTAATGTAATAAGGGTTTATTATGTTTACATTTTGCCCAGATATAAAAAAGAATATTGAATAAAAATCTAAGATGTCATGTCAAGATAAGCAGGATAAAGATCCAGGGGTTTAGCTGGCAGTAGAAAAAAATTAGACCCTAAATTATGAGGAACTTAAACCCAGAAAATTTCTGTAGAGCCAGGAAGTATGAGATTGAGACTTCTGTCAACTCACCTCTTCCTTCTTTTTATCCTTCTTGTTCCTGAATAAATTAGGACTGAGCAACACTGAAAGCCCCTATAAGGGGTTGGCCCCCTTCACATTCACTCCTCCTTGTGCATATAGATGCCTTCATGGAAATTAACTCTGCAAGCTGGAGCAACCTTTGCACTCCGATAAAGCACTTGCAAATTCAAGGCTGCTGATCAGTCTCTTCATGAAGCTTTGCCAGGATTGCTTTGTGGGGTTAAGATTTTCCTCAAAAATATACTGATTAAGCAGTGGTTCAGATACATCTGGAAAGTGCTGCCTGAGATAAGTCCAGTCAGAAGCAACTAGTCGGAAACTCATGAGGGTATAAATAGGCCCTTAATTGGCCACTGAATGAAGGGAGGACACAAAATGGGAATCTAGACACAGACACAAATGAAAACTTCAGAAACACTACTATAGTTTCAAGACTAAAAAAAATGTTCAGAAATTAATTTTAGCTTTACATAACCACACAAGAAGCAATTAAATGAAACAAGACAACCTGCTTATTCAGAAATTAATTTCTATGCTAATCTTGAACCCTAAATTTTTGCTAATCCTATTTTAGTTTAATCACTTTTACAAAAGCCCACACATTTAACCATGTTTCTCAATGCCACCGTTTGGCAGTTTTCACAGCATATTTTGTTTTGATAATGGTCTTGTCATACTTGCCCTCACCTACAAAAAAAAGAAAAAAAGAAAAAAGAAAAGACAAATCCATACAAATTTTTGAATGTTTCCTTATACCAACACCCCTGAAAAATCCAAATTTTCCAACATCAGTTTGGCTCAGTCAAATTGATCAGAGGTCTCTGCCACAAACCTCTGGAATCATTTCCATGGGCTACATAAGAAACCAGAAAATTACCAAATGGTGGGTTGCAATAGTTGTCATGATGTCTTTGACACATTAACAAACACCAAATCATGCAGTAGTCATTTTCCAAAGTAAGTGGTTATCACTTCTATACAAAGACTTGAAATTAGTCTAGGTAAAATGACTATAAGTTTAATATGGACTCCAAAAGTAGAGAGAGGTCTCTAATCCATCCATCTTCCTCTAGATTGATATACACTTATGACATCTAGGAAAGGATTGTTTGTGCAATTGATTTATTCAGTCAATTGTTCATTCATTCACTCGTTTAACCAACATTTACTGACTGCTGGATGTTGTGCTTGGTACTATAGATATAAAAATAAAGACAAATGCCCTATCCTCATTATTGAACAAGAGAGACAAACAGGAGAACAGTATCAAATTATAGTGATAAACACGATAGAAGAATGCTCTCCAGTGAGAGTGAGGGTATCCCAAGTAAGGTTTCTATCACCAAGGAGGTAATAACTGACCAGACCTTGAAGGAAAAGAAGGAGCTCCAATAGCAAAGAGAGTAAGGGAAGGCCAAGGATTGGGCACATATGTGAGAAAGGAGTTTAGTTTGCTCATTCTATTTTCTTTAGCCAAATTTTTTTTAATTACAAAAAAGACAAAACAAAACAAAGACAAAAAAAACCCCACAAAAACAAAAAAAAAGAAGCAGGTGAAAGAAACTCAAGAATGGTTTGGAAAAACAGATAACCTGTGATTACACTAGAATGCAGAGCACAGTTTTATTGCTTCAGGGCAAGAAAAAGGAGTCAATGGTTTGCAAGGATTCCTTTTCCACTTAAAAATTTTATGGCTTTAAGCTGTGGCACAAGTTTAACAATAACATGCTAAAGAAGATCAACTTTCCTTTGTGATCATAGCAGTCAAGACAGGTGGGGGAGGCTGTAGGAGAATAAGGGAGGGAGTCCAGGAATCATGGCCAAACAACTCTTAAAAACCATCATCCCATAGTCTCCCAAAACTCTATGGCCCTAGCTCCTCATCCTCTTTGAACATAATTTGTAACATTCCATTTGAGAGACTGTGATAGATCCCATTTTCAGAAATCTCCATGACCTTTTTAAAAGATAGTTCAAAACATGACCTATATAGTTGTAACCTGCAAATCTCATTTTTAACACTTAAAAATTCAGAATTCTTAGATGTTACCTTTTTGTGATTCAAAGGAATTAATGGAAGCATTTGTTCCCTGCCCCCAAAGAAAACCCCAAACCCAGACAATGTACATTAAATTTAGCAGCAACCACTTTGTGGGCTTCAACAGAACTGGATTGCAATTGTCAAGTCCACTGAAAAGCACGTCATTGCACATTTGCCTGCTACCCTCAACTCAATGCTGTAGGATATCTTTTTTTTTCAGTAACTACCCATTTAAGTAGTTAAACTTCTCTCGGATGTAGTAAAAGATAAAATAAATATAAAACTTAAACTGAACTCAACTTTAAAATGAATCTTGTTACAGTGAAAACCAAATATTAAGACATCGCTAAACTTCCTGATTAAATTAACATAAGTAGCACAATCTTTCCTTTCCCTCCTTCTGTTTAAGAAGCTAAAGCTTCTTTATGCTGACATCTCAATATATTTGAAGGATCAATTAAAACCAGAGTAGGATTCCAACCTTGTGTCAAACAAGGAAGGATAACAAAATAGCAATGATTACTAAATATTGCAATAGACTATTGTAAGTGGAATTCAAAAAGCGATGTGCCCTTTAACATAGTAATTCTACTTCTAGGACTCTATCCTGTGGAAAGGTAAATAGACAAGAATGTCCATTGCTGTACTATTTATCTTGTGAAAAAGAGAAAACAAACTTATTCTGATTAAAAGAGGAATGAAAAAAATCAATTATGTTAAAATCATGGTATGAAATATTATACAACCATTATAAAGAATGAGATCGATTTATATGTACTAACACGAAAAGACCTCCAGGACATATTAAGTGAAAAAAGCATGTTATTAAATAAATATATATATAGTCAGATCCAATTTATCTGAAAAAGTATATGTATATGTACATTTATCTATACACTTAATATATGGCAAAGGTTTGGAAGGATGCATACCTGTCAAGGAAAGTAGATGGAGTACAAGGGAAGTGAGTAAGGAGATGTCAAAGATGAATTTCTTATTTTTTATAATTTTATGTTGTTTACATTTTGATGATTAAAACTTTTATAAAAGTTTAAACGAAAATAGTATTCATCAACTGTTAAACAAGAGAAAAGAACAGCAACAGCAATAGCTACAAAAAAAGCCTAAAATAAAAGAAAGTTGGGGCCATAGCACACATGAGAAAGAGGTACTGGGAGTTCATTTGAGAAGACTGAAAACTGTCTTGGTTGTAGCTTCTTGTTCTTTTTTTGATATTGGATAAGGTATTTTAAAACAGTGAATTATGTCACCAAAAACCATAACATGTCTGATTGGTATGCACTGCAACTTTATACTCTACAGATTGTATCATTTTGTAATACGTGCCAAGCATGTCACTAAAAAGGCATGAAACATATGCTTTTTCCTGTGATAAATCACCTTGACTAGGTCACAGAACAAGTCTATTGCAGACTGCGGAGTTTTCTAAATGCCATAAAAGAGCCCTGAAACATGGTGACACTCCTCTCATTTTGCTGGCATAAATGACACATGCCATCAAAATCACCGCCCCATCTAACATTTGTTACATTTTTGACAAGCAATTTTCATTTTTTCATTCAGTAATGCTCATTCACGTATACTATCATAAAACAAAAGAAGATACATCTGTTTTTTTTAATTTCAAAAATATGAAGTAGTATTCAATTATATTTCTTATAATGTTGGTAATTTCTTAGAATTATTAGAAATAATATGATAAAACAAATATTTTAAACACAACTTTACCTAGTATTTAGTTCCTTCTCTTTCCATTCCTTTCTCCTTCCCTTTCTCCTTCCTTTTTCCTTCCTTTCTTCTTTCTTTTTTCCTCTTCCATCCTTTCTTTTTGTCTTACATAAGTAGGTATTAAACACATGTTTTGTGCCAAGCAGTGTGCTGAGTGCTAGGAATCCACAGATGAGTATGACATAATTCCTGTCTTGGATGAGTTTACAGTTTAGCGAGGTAGACCCATATGAAAACACATTAATCTGAATAAAATATGGTGTTGTAGACAAAATCTTGATGAGAAGGAAAATAACATTTTTTGGATATCTACTACCTGTAAAAACCATGCTAGATGTTTTATGTACATTATTTAACTTTCACACCTCCACATAGGTATTTTTACCTTCTTTTTGTAAATGGAGAACTTGAATTGCAGAAATATTAAATAGTGTTAAAAATTTTTTAAAGCATCTAAGAAATAATCATCAGTGATATTACAGTAAATTATAAACTTGGCTGGATTAATTGATTTGTCAACACCTGCTCCTTAACTAAAACCCAAAAATCTTTCTACCAATTGCCAAAGTTCACTTTTAGACAGAAAGAAATGGTCTGCTCATTGCAGTGAAACACAGTGTTTGTTTTTAATAATCAAATTTTGAATTTTAAGTATAAGAAGTCAACAGTAGCATTTTACTAACAATTAATTAGAAAAGAATTGATAATTGCACAAGCGAATTATCCTAAAACAAAACTATTGACACTATATACAGAAAACGGAGGACTCTAGAAAAGCTATTAATGGCTTATCTGACCTCTATTTTACCAAGTCTCTCTATTCACAATTTCTATGCATTCTTAAAATAGAAGATCATTTTTCTTCCCTTTTTGGGACAGTATTGGTTCTGTTTCTATAGCTAAGAAGTATCCAGAGGACTTAAGGCTGTGTAATTTTTATGTCTTATATCTTGTAAGCTTTTGAGGGTGGAGGAGAGAGCAGGCATTTCATAGCTGGTGAAAATGAAGATCCAAGAGTATTAACTAAAGCGTAAAAAAAAGGACAGTTAATGAGACTTACTCATAAATACAGTTTAACATTTTCTGTTTTCTTTGTTAGTAAAGATAAAAGGTTATTTGTTTCCTTCTTTTCTTTCAAAAAACATGTGTTAAATACTTCTTATGTTCCAAGCTTTGTGCTGGGCACTGAGGGTACAAAAATGAAGTAGCTCAGAGTCTAACAAAGATAGATCTGTAAAGACCATGTTCTAGGCCCCATACTGTGTTTTACATGGATTATCTCATTTAATGCTTAAAATAACTCTGTCAGATAGGCAATAACATTGTCTCCATTTTGCAAGCAAAGACAGCAAGGCTAATAGGAGTTAAGTACTTGCCCAAGGCCACAACATCCAGAAAGTAGCATTGCTAGGTGTGTTTGAATTTTAATTACTGCATGACCCAGCTATAATAGAGTTATAAACAAAGTGCTATGAGAGCCGGAAGGGTATAAAGGTTGTAAGTAACTGTCTCAGCTTCAGGGAGTCCAGAGATGCTTTATAGAGATGATAGCATTTGAGCTTCACCTTGAAAGAAAAAGTAGTGAATATCCATCCACTGGGTGGAGAAGGGTGGAAGGGCATTTGAGGTTGGGGGGAAAACCTATATGCAAAGCCATGTAGGTATTAAAGGGCATGGCAAGGTTGAAGAAACTGTTCAGGATCAGCAAGAAATGAGTCAACAGACTTAAAGCTACATGAGGAAGGTTTGCATGCTTCAACAAGGAGCTTAGTCTTTATCCTGTAGGCCACAGAAAACAAAGAAGAGAGTGGAATAAAAGAGAGGGAGAGAGAGAGAGAGAGAGAGAGAGAGAGAGAGACAGAGAGAGAGAGAGAGAGTGTGTGTGTGTGTGTGTAAGATAATGCCGTGACAGTGTAGAGAGTGGGCTGGAATACAAAATCTGCCTGTAACTGTAACAGTCTATGAGAAAAAAGGGACTGCCCTGAAACTTTATGTGATAATGTGATTTATAATAAGGAATATATATTTGGCCTTTGACCCCAGTCCCTGACACAACTCCTAAAATCCTTATGAATTCCTAAGTGATAAGAGTGCTAAGAGTGTCTTTTGTGGTAATGAGGCAACTCTGGGTGGGCTTGTGGATGGCTCCCGGATGAGGGTTGGTTTGCCAGTAAGACCATGCCTTGATTAGAAGCTTGGAATGTTTAGCCACACTACTCCACTCCACTCCACTTATATAGAGAGGGGAGAAGGGCTGGAAATGGAATTAATAATTGATAACACTTATGCGATGAAGCCTTAATAAAATCCCAATAGTATGAGATTTGGAGAGCTTCCAGGTTGGCAAACGCATCCATATCAGGTGAGTGACACACTCCAACTCCACAAGAACAGAAGCTCTTGCACTTGTGACCTTTCCAGATCTCGCCCTGTGTATCTCTTCTTCTGGCTGTTCATCTATATCCTGTATAACATTCTTTAATAAACTGGCAAATATAAATGTTTCCTTGAGTTCTGTGAGCTGCTTTAGCAAATTAATCAAACCCAAGGAGTGGGTGACCAGAACCTCCAATTTGTAGCCAAGTCAGACGGTAGTTGTGGGTAACCTGGGGACCTACTTTTTGTGATGGCATCTGAAGTGAGATGGGAGGTGTCTTGCGGGACAGAGCCCTTAACCTGTGGGAGCTGACCCTATCCCCAAGTACACAGTCAGAAATAGTTTAGATCGTAGAATACCTAGCTAGGGTCACAGAGAATTACCTATTGTGAGGAAAACCCCAGAAGTGTCAAAAGTGAAGTGTTCTGTTCGAAATTAAAGAAGAAAGACACAGGAGGAATAATGCCTCCTTAACCCCCCGCCAACAACCACACTTAATTTACTCTAGTTCTGGAGATGTCTAGGTATTTATTTAAACAGCTAATATTGTGTAGGACGCTTAGAGGATTAATAACACCATGTAATAAGGGAACTAATTATGTACATACCTTATACATGTCATGTTACTGTGCTAAGCCTTTTTATATGTATTATTCACTTGATCCCCACAACAACCCTTAGAAGTTATTTCTCTCTCTATTTTGCAGAGGAGAACTCTGATTGGTAAGAAAGTTATCTGAGGTCATACAGGTGATCACTGGTAGAGTTGGAATCCAAACCACCTAAGTCTGTCTTCTTCCAAAGCCCATGGCCTTTCACAGAGAACACACTCAAGGACACTACAGTTTATTTAATGGTTCCATTCATTCCAGTTTGCCTTCATTGAATTTAAATAAAGTACCTTGAGAACCAAAGTGTTAGAACAGTAAATGAAAATAAGGGTTACAAAGCAGTTCTATAAAATGTAGGCCTAGTTAGGGGTTCTTTTTAAAAGTATGCTCTATACTTCACCTTCGTTGGCATACTGCCATTCTCTTAAAAGGGAAATTTCTGGAGAATCACGTCTCATTTGCATTTGTGGTTTGGGAATCTTCCCAGAAAACTATGATCTGAATAAAAGGATGTAGTATTAGGTTAAAAATTATACTTAGTTTTACCTAGCAACCCAACTTCCAGATCAAGGTTATTACTAAAAAGAGTTCGAGTAGGTTTTGTGCATTAAGATGTACACATAGTGCATTTAGATGTACACACACAGTGTCTTTATAGAGAAACTAGGCTAACCTGCTTCCCTCGGGACCTGTTTATAACATTGCATTCCAGTGACTAAACGGCCTTGATACTATATTACATCAAGCTTCACACTGCTGTGGCAAAGTGCAATTGTACTTGTACTATCATTCATTAAGTTTTACAAATGGATTGGTAAAGATTATCTGCATAACATTGTGTTATATAAATGTTAGTTGTTGCTGTTGCTATTCATTATCATTATTATTATTTTTTTCAATCCAACCAGTCACCAACATTAGTAATCTCAGTGGTAGACCCTAAAACTGTTTGGAAGGTTGAGTGGTAGCAGAAATTGCATATACCTTTGACCAAAGAATTATCTTCTTTTATCTGAAAAGGCACTCTTCAGATAATCAGATTGACTCAGCCAAGCCAAGCATCATCTCATGATTTTCCTCTTCTATTTTCTCCCTCTGCTTCCTTTACTTCAGTACATACTGATGCTTCATTCATCCATATCAACAAATAAATTTGTTGAGTGTATACTCTATGCCAGACCTGGTTCCAGGTGCTGAAATTAGAGCAGCGAATAAAGCAGACAAAAATACCTGCCATTATTACAACAAAAAGAATAAAATACCTAGGAATAAATTTAACGAAACATATGAAGGACCTATATAATGAAAACTGCAAGACCCTATTAAAAGAAATTGAAGAAGAGACAAAGAAATGGAAAGATATTCCGTATTCTTGGATTAGAAGAATCAACATAGTTAAAATGACCATATTACCTAAAGCATTATACAGATTTAATGCAATCCCTATCAAAATCCCAGTGACATTTTTTAAAGAAATAGAATAAAAAAACATCAGATTTGTATAGAAGAACAAAAGACCCCGAATTGCCAAAGCGATCCTGAGAAAAAAAGAACGAGGCTGGAAGTATCACTTTGCCCGACTTCAAATTATACTACAAAATGACCGTAATCAAAACAACATGGTATTGACAGGAAAACAGACACATGGACCAGTGGAACAGAATCGAGAGTCCGGAAAGAAACCCATATTTATATGAACAAATAATTTTTGGCAAAAAAGCCAAAAACATACAGTGGAGAAAGGAAAGCCTCTTCAATAAATGGTGCTGAGAATACTGGAAAGCCATCTGTAAAAGAATGAAACTAGACTGT
Organism: Rousettus aegyptiacus; assembly: GCF_014176215.1. Classification (NCBI taxonomy): domain Eukaryota; kingdom Metazoa; phylum Chordata; class Mammalia; order Chiroptera; family Pteropodidae; genus Rousettus; species Rousettus aegyptiacus. The sequence goes on from NW_023416306.1 coordinate 99,144,986, forward strand.
TGTCTATTGCTACACACCAAAATTGACTCAAAATGGATTAAGGACCTAAATATAAAACTTGAAACAATAAAATGCATAGAAGAAAACATAGGAACTAAACATGGGACCTTAAACTTAGAGAGGATTTTATGAATTTGACCTCAAAGACAAGGGAAGTAAAAGCAAGCATAAATGAATGAGACTACATCAAACTAAAAAGCTTTTTCTCAGTAAAAGAAACTGTCAACAAGGTAAAGAGACAACCACCCAAATGGGAAAACATATTTGCAAGCGACACCTCCAATAAGGGCCTAATATCCAAAATATACAAAGAACTCATACAACTCAACAACAATGACAACAACAACAAAAACAAATGATCCAATCAAAAAATGGGCAAAGGACCTGAACAGACATTTCTCCTCAGATGCTATAAAAATGGCCAAAAATTTTTGAAAAGATACTCAACATGGCTAGCTATTAGGGAAATGCAAATCAAAACCACAATGAGGTACCATCTCACACCTGTCAGAATGGCTATAATCAACAGGACAAGCAATAACAAATGTTGGAGAGGATGTGGAGAAATAGGAACCCTCATATACTGCTGGTGGGACTGCAAATTGGTACAGCCACTATGGAAAACAGAATGGAGGTTCCTTGAAAAACTAAGAATTGATCTACCATATGATCCAGCAATCCCTCTACTGGGTATTTACTCCAAAGACTTGAAAACTCATATCTATAAAGATATTTGCACACCAACGTTCATAGCAGCACTATTCACAGTGGCCAGAATGTGGAAGGAACCGAAGTGTCCTATGATAGATGATTTGCTAAAGAAGCTGTGGTACATATATACAAGGGAATATTACTCAGCAATAAGAAGAGATGAAATACTGCCATTTGCGACAACCTGAATGGACTTTGAGATAATCATGCTAAGCGAAATAAGCCAGACAGAAAAAGTTGAAAACCACATGATATCACTTATATATTGGATATAAACCTAAAAGCAACAAATGAGCAGGACAAACAGAGACTCATGGACATGGACTATAGACTAGTGGTTACCAGAGGACTATAGAGTAGTGGTTAGTAGTGGGGTAGGGGAGGAGGAAAGAGGCAGATGGGGTAAAGGGGGTCAAATATAGCGGGGTAGGGTGAGGGTGAAGTGGGTAAAGGGGATCAAATATATGGTAGCTGAAGGAAACTGGTGAGCACACAATAGAATATACAGATGTCAAATGATAATGTACACCTGAAAATTTTATAATTATATTAATCAATGTTATCTCAGTAAACTTAAAAAAAAAACACCTGCTGTCAAGAAGATGCCATTCTAATGGAATGGCCATGCCACACATTTTAACCAGACCAGTAGTCCACCTAAGGGCCAATATCAATCACCCAGCCAGGGTCAGGACTGGCAATAGGTGAATAATGTGGCAACCAGACAGCTGCCACCCCTCCACCCTCACCTCCACCCCTGCCCTCTGGCTGGAGTCTGACTACACAGCAACTCCACTGAGAAAAATATTTCCTGTTGCTACACTCACTTCTGTGTGATGCTTTGGGTTGTTACCATCTGGAGTCTTGCAATTCTTGCAGCTGAGGTTGTGGCTCTCCCGAGTTTAACCAGCAGAATACCTAACCCCAAGCACCTGGGATACAGAGCTTTTCGTGAAGAAAAACCTGAAGATCTGAAGGAACTGAGAGCATTTTATATGAAAATCGAGACTCCTGATTTCTGACCCCGAACAAGTAATTCTCACTATGTTTGAATGTACCTACTAAGGAGCTGTACAATCTCAGAATCCATCCACACACAGTCTACCTCTACCAAGCTGGAAATGCATGTCGTCAATGCTTCAAAAATATGATGAGATAGATGGAATTTGACCTACTTCATATTCAGGCTCCTTCTCTATAGGATCTTAATTAGTTTTCTTAAACCAAATTTCTTGGTTTCTATAAAAAGTAAGGAAGCATATAAGATTCAAAATGATTCATTTACAAATATCCTTTTATCAGGAAATGTTGATTAAAACCACTGTTCTTAGATCAGAGCACGTAAGTGGATGATTACCACTCACCTGTTATAAGAGCAGAAACAGAAACTAACTAAAAAATAGGTGAACTCTCAGAAAACGAAAAAAATGTTATTTTGTCCAGTGATTCAGCCCTTTTTCCCTCAGATGAAATCTTTTACTAAAAGTAATAACATGAAGAAAATTGATGTTTTGAGTTGAATTTTTGATTTTCTCTTTCCTCCTGGTGGAAGTGACTAATGAACAGTAAAATGGCCAAGAGGTAGACAGAAAGTCACAGAGGAGAGAAGGAAGAGAAAAAGACAGAAATAAACCACGAATGGTAGCTAGGGCTGAAACAATAAGGAATTCAGTGTATTTTCACTTTACAAGGTAAGGGAAGAGCCATGGAAAATAATAGTTATATTAGCTTAAGTAATGACAGTAATTAATAGTTGCATACCTCTACTTTGTGAGGCCCAGTGCCTCTCAGCAACCCTACAAGGGCAATATTATTATTCTTTAAAGAAGAAGAACTGGAATCTCAGAGAGTTAAGTAACTTGCTCAGGTCCACATAGCAAAGTAGTGAAGCGTGGACTATAACCCAAATTCAATACTCTTCCCTTTCACCACAGGTCTCCTCTGCACCACTCCTTAGAATCTACTGCAAAACATCATACATATCTCAAATGAGAATATATGATGTTATTATGACAATTTAAAACAGTCTAGTAAAACATATAGGATATCATTGGTCTGTGGAATACAAATCTTAGTGTACAGAAAAATTTCCTAGAGTACTTATTTAAATTACATATTTTTAAAAATTACATATTACTGGTTTCCACCCCTGGAAGATTGAGATCCAATAGGTCTAGGGTAGGGTCCAGGAATCTATATTTTTAACAAGTATCCAGGTAATTAATATAGGTGATCCTCAGATCACACTTTGAAAAACAATGTCATAAACCTTACCCAAAATTGCCAATTCTTGATTTATTATTCTCTTGCTTTGTCACTTGCTTTATTCTAAGATATATGGAGTCATGTCAATGAGATAGTAGTCCAATGTAGAGGAGAAGAAATACAATACTGGTGGGGAGAGGCCAAGGTTGTTGGTAGAACTCTGTTGCTAAGTGGTTGAGTAAACTCAAACAATTGCTTTAAATGTTGTAAGATTTTATTTCCTCATTTATAGAATGGGAGTTTCTAAAAATCATTCATTTATGATTTTATTTGGTTAAAGATGACCAATTTTTAAGAATAACAATAATCTTTAGAGCCCAAAAATTTCAATGGTGAAATGTAAGAAGCAGAGTCCACTTTCATTATAAATTTTATCATATAAACAACTGTGTCTCCAAATATCATGAGTTTGGGGGAAGGGAATGCGAATCCAAAGATGGAAGCAGGTGTGACTTAAATTATATATTTAAAACAATTCATTTGTTTGCTTAGTAACCAATTTCTTCAGTCAGGTAGTTGCATCTATACTAAGAATTCTTCAAGTATGTAGTATTTCAAATCTTAGAAAGCATCTTGTTCACAATCATTCATTCTAATTATCAGTAGCATCTTGAAGTTCAAAGTTATTTTGAGTTTGTTTTTAAAGAACTAAAGATAGCCTTTGATTTCCATTGATACATCCTTAGATATTGAAAATGCAGGCTGAGAATTACTGATGTATATCTTGTTTTAAAACGTCCAAAGTATGGCTAATTGGATACTTAGTGTCCACAGAGACAAGCTTAACAAGTGAAATGAGTTACACAAATGAAGTCACAAGTTAAAACAGAGAAGGAAGACCACTAATGAAAGAGACATGTTTCTAACTCAGAGAGGAAAGTCACAAAGCAAACTTGCTGCACTTTCAGAAAGTTGTGTATATTTACCTCCCTTGAAATATTCTTCTTGGCTCTGTGACTCATTAACACCTTCCTGGAAGGCACTACTTTGCTTGCTCAGTCTAGTCTAGTGGCAGAATTTGGTTACACAAAGAGACAAGGAAGAGATATATTATTATATGGGAAATCTGAATCACCAGGAACAAAAGAAACAATTCACTCAATTACGAACTAAGTTGAGATGTACTACTTACAGCAATGTTGAGAGAGATGTTAATTTCACACTTAGATAGTATATAATATCTTCTCCAGCATTTTGCAGTATAATTTAACAACTTTTATTTAAAAAAGAACTTTTCAACTCAATTGATGCTAGTTTTAGATCCAAAGCTTTCAATTAAACCGCATTCCCAAAAGCACTATATTAAGTAAACTCAATGCATTCATAATCTTACATAGTCTATATAGCATTGTAGAGTCACTTGGGGAAGTGTTCTGAGATTATTTTGTATGTATCATAAAAATAAGTATACTTTTTCTATGTATTTTCTAGCTATTTCCTTAGCAAGATCTTAGCTCATAAATTGACTTTGACTTCTTTGGTTTATGATTTTGCTGCATCCAAGAAAGAAAGATAAAATGTTTTCTGCTGCAGCTAAGAACTATAATATTGTTAGTCTCTCTACTTGTATTGCTAGGTAAGCTCAGAAGTTAAAATTTAAAAAGTACTTTTTTGGGTCAAGAACTCTGAGGAAAACAATTTATTTTATATTCCATACTAATCTTTAATAACATTCATAAATGCTATGACCTGAAAAACCAAAATAAATTTTTTTCTGGCTTAAAAAAATTCCACTCAATAACCTTTAATCCACACATAACTCAAAATATGAACCAGAACCAAACCACTGATGAGCTTTCAAAGACCGGGTGGGCACAAGACTAGGTAGGTACTCAAGCACCTTCTCTTTTCACATTTTCCTGCATCTTCTAAACTTTAAAACAATCCGTGAGCTGAAAAGGGCCTGGTGGATCTACCAAGCTCTCTATTCCAATGAGAAGTATGTCCCCCGTGGACCAGGAACATCTATAATCATGACTTTCAGGAATCATTGGAAGACTACTTGGCCTGCAAAATTTGCACTTACCTAATATTTTAGAGGCTCAGGGCCCGTTTGAATAGCTTTGGGTATAATTATGGTCTAAGGATATCCTATAAATGCTGAGGGGGACACAGAGAAATGGATCTTTGTTGGAAATGTGTCTATTTTGTACTTAAGAGTAAATAATTTTTCTTGAATTATTGTTTAGGCACCCATAAATTGGCTAGGCTAAATCATTCTCAATAGTGATTCTGAATAATTCTGGCATCTGAAAGGTCAGAAGAAGGACTATCAAAATAGAGGAAATGAACTAATAATAATGGCAGTAAAAATTTGTCAAGTATTTCACATGAATGATCTTGGTTAATCCTCACAGTAATCCTTTTACCGTGTAGGTATAATATATTCCACTTTACAAATGTGGAAACTAAGGTCCAAAGAAGTTAAGTGACTTGCTTAAGGATTCATAGCTGAGAATGGCAGAATAAGAGTTTAACCCAGGCCACAGGCCTACAGATCTGACATGTATAAACAGTATGATATACCACCTTCCAGAAGGCCTCTTTTGTTTCCACAAAGTCCAGCACTACAATGGTCAGCTTGTCTCTGCCTACCTGTCATTAGCTGCCAAGGAAGTGAGACAGTCTCTAAAGTGAGCAGGATAAAGTGTTCAAATGAGATTTAAATAAAGAGCTTACACTTTTGTTTATGCTATATTGTGCTGTACAAAAGACAATTTATATTATTTAGTACTTCGGAAGCCATACTATTAATTTTGGAATTGATACTAGGATGGAAGATTTGCCCTATACATACAATGTTATTCTTTTGTATGAAAATACAATGTTATTCTTTTCTAAAAAAACTTCTCTGGTGTCAAGGATACAACATTTAGGGACCTGGATTTATGGCCTCAATGAACATATTTCAAATTATACAGCTTCTTGAAAAGCGTTGGGAAAGATGGGGAGCTCTCTACCTAGAATTTGAGGGAAGTGACCATTAGACAGAATAAATTCTCATTTTTATTGCTTTGACTGGGAAACCCTCCCTGCCCTGAGGCTTTTGGAAGAAACAAGTTGCCATCTCTCAGCTTGGGATGTCCCCGCAGCACCTCCTTAGCAGTGAACTCTTATAATTCGCCCATCACCTCTAGATGCCATTAGGTTCCTCAGCTCTAGTAAAGCTACTAAGGAGTCCTGAGAACCTTGGGCAATTCCTAACATCTTAGAACACACAGCTAAATAGTGCACACTATTTTATTCCCTAACCCTTCTATTCTGAATTGTGGGGCTGCTCTGTGTTATCTGCACTTACATAGATCTCTAATGCCTTTGGAAAGTGACAATGACCAGGTTCTCTTATCATTAGTTTATTCAAAGCTTGTGCTTATAACAAACAAAGAAATTATTGGAAAATGTTGGAAAGGCTAAGAAGGTTTTAGCAAATTAGGTGATATGTTGAATTGCCTAAAAGTTTAAATATCGTTTCGAAAGGCACCATCCTAATTTATAATTGCACTCATTGTTTAGACACAAGTTCATCCTATATTTCACAAAACATTTTATTTCCTTATCTGGCAATGATTATTCTTGACCCTGTGGTCAGATAAGAAGGTTGAGCAGATGTTACTTTCAATTTAAATGGATTTTTATGCCATTAAAAGGAATGTTTGCTCTGCCTAAGAAGAGCATTGACTATAAGTCACAGACTCTGGACCATTTCCTGTGGGATTTTTCCACCGTCCTTCCAATTAGTCAGTCAATGTGATGCTTCTCTAAACATGATCATTTATTTTTCTCTGGAGGGTTTCCTTCTGTCCTGTTCAAGTAAGATGATCCTGGAAAGTAAAGAAAGGTTTCTATACCCACCAGTGCAATATTTATGATTAATTGCAGCCCATGATAATGAATGACAAAAGAAAAAAAGCATTCAGTTTCCTTGCTTTTCTCCTATAAAAAAGCATTTGTTGTAGTTTGAGTCCTAGCCAACTTCCATTGTTTAGGCAGTAATTAGTCAAATTATACCAATCACCAACAATCATAACAGAAATTATATAATTGTAATTTAGACCAATGACCTTGAACTTATGAAAATAGAATGTGAGGTATTTAATTGTATAACATGGCACTACAATTCTATACCTTAAACTCATGTTTTTAATTAGTTAATTAATTTACAATATCCTGTACCTAAACATTTCTGAATATGACAAAATTATGTGAGTTTCACAAAAATATCCAAATAGCACCTTATTTCAAACAAACTAATCCATATTAAAAATAAAGCAAGATTCCCACTCTCATATAAATAATGACTTTATATATATCAGAAATTTAATTGGGTTTTACAGCAAACATGTTTAAATTAAACTGTTGCAAGAAATTGGTCTAGTAGAAATTATTGAATGATTAAAGCAAATTGACATCTTTTCTAATCAGAGAAATTCTAAATCTGTTCAATACTCACTGTCAGTAGAATTTCCCTTAAGAAACAGAATGGGTAACACATACAAAAACAAATAAGTTGGATGCTTCACATCAACAAAACGATGAATAAAAGACTCTTCCAGCACAGTAGGCAAATTTCCCCTTTAATAAGCAGCCAGGAAAAAGCAATATTTCAATGTTTGCTTTCCCTCCTTTGAGGGAGAAGGTTTCACTATGACTTATTTTACTTCCTTTTCATTCTGTCCTATTTTCTTGGCTCCCACAGACAGCTCCAGTAGCAACATGACAATACCACTTTGCACTTGCCGAAAGCGCCTTTTCTCTGAAACGTTAAGCTGTGGTCTATGCGAGGAGAGTATAAAACAGGGGAAAGGATGCAAACGTTGAAGTTCATCCTCTCATGCAAACATTTGGAGAGACCAAGACCCATCTTAATCCTAGACTGAGAATGAGAGAAATCAAAACAAACGTAACTCCTCCCAAAGTTCACACTAGTACTCTTGAAGCCTTTGGCAAGATTTGCCATTATCTCAAGCTCTGTTTCACATATAAAATAAAGCAGTGCTATTTTCTTTATGAGGATGTGAAAAGTAACTAGATTGCATTTTCTAAAATAAAACTTGGAAAGAAAGCAGATTTTTGGAATTCTAAAAATAAGCCTAAAGTGAGTGCCTACAGCACATCAGTCTTGAAAGCATTTTTCTGGAGTAAAAAACACATTTCTATTAAAAAAAATAATAAAATAAAAGAACTTACTTGTCTGGGGAAGGAGCAGCTCAAAGTAAAAAATGCTTCAGAATAACATGTATCAAAAGGTTGTGGATGTTCTCTCTTTGAGCCTCTGTATGTGCATATGTATTTCTACGTCAATATCTACAGAAGTATTTTTAATGGAAGAAAAAACAACTTTTTCTTTACAAACATCAGAGCTCTCTGTTGTATATTAAGGTCATTTAAGATTACTACCACAAGTCCAATATTTTGGACTCCCCAGATTCCTGATAATCATATTATCATCTCAATATTCACACAAAAGCATTTCAAAAAATTCTATATCTATTTATGATACTCTTTTAGCAAGTTAGGAATGAAGGGAAATTCCTTAATGTAATTTTCCTGTATTTGAAGTTAAAAAAAAAAAAACACATCCAAAGATATACAACATTATTTATTAGGGAACTGCAAATTAAAACCATCATTATATACCACTAAATACCTACTAGAATAGGTTAAGAAAAAACATCATACTAAGTTCTGATAAGGATGTGGAGCAACTAGAACCCTTATACTTGTTAGTGGAAATATACATTCGAAACAGCCACTGTGAAAAACAGTTTGGCATTATAAGAAAAATACAAATGTTCTCATAAACATTTATTTAACATGATTCAGCAATCCCATTCCTAGGTAATTACCTTAGAGAAATGAAAACTTGCTTCCAGTGGCTTAATTCAAATTACCAAAAAACAGATAATTCAAATGTCTTTCTGGTACATCTACACAAAGAAATACTACTCATCAATAAAAAGAGATGAGCTACTCATATACATAGCCACATAGATAAATCTCATATGCCTTATGCTAACTGAAAGAAGCCAGACTCAAAAGGCTACATCTTGTATAATTCCAGTTTAATGACATTCCAGAAATGGCAAAATAATGGGAATATGAAACAGAGCAGTAGTCACCAGGGGCTGAGGATGGGAAGAAGAGAGGTTTATTTTTTGAGGTTGATGAAACTCTTCTGCATCTTGATTGTACTGGTGGCTATATGACAGTGTGTGTTAGTCAAAACTCATAGAACAGTACACCAAAAGTGTGAATTTTACTGTAGGCCAATATTGTAAACTTAAAACATGAATTAACACACATAAACACAAACATAAAAACCTGGAAGAAGATATAACAAAATACTGATGGTGATTATCTCTTATATGTGTGTGATTTTAGTTTATTTCCTTGGCCTCTTCTGAAATTTAAAAATTATCTCTAATCAATATGTATTAACTTTTGTTTCTAAAAGAAAAAAATTCACATTTCTTTCATCTGTTAAATGTGAGCCTCCAGACCCAGTTAAGTTTGCCACTGCCTCTTGGAGGCCTCCGTGATTTCATGATTTCTCTTCTTTCCTTCTGCCCTTTGTTTTTCATGACAGTTTCAACAAGTCGATCCTCAGTTCAAGAACATGCAATGGTTGCTTAATGTCCACTCAAGCAAGTTGTAATTTATTCACCGCCTTGGAGTCTATTTCTGATAAAATAAAATTAGGCAAGGATTTATTGAGCCCTAATTATGTACCAGGCACTGCTAGGTGCTCCACATGCAATACCTTATGTAATCCTAATACAACAACCTTAAATGAAATACTTTTCTGTACTCAATTTATAGATGCCCACAGTCATAAGTTAATAGACTCAGAAGGGCAATGAATCCAGAGTCCAAATTCTCAACTGCCATAGTGGAGAAAGGTGGTTAAGAAGCGAACATTTGGAGGAAATCTGCCTGGGTTGTATAGCTTGTCTCACTACTTTCTAGCTTGTGTCTTTGAGGGAAATTGCTTAATTTCCCCAAGTCTGTTTCCAGAACATAAAATAAGGATAATAGTAGTAACTATTTCTTCAGTTGGTTGTGAGGATTAAGCTATATTATACATGTGAAGTGCCTGGTACATGATAGGTGACCCCCTACCCCCAATTCACTCCCATTTCCCCTACACCAGTCTTCTTTCCTCTTCAGCTCTAGCAAGAATCTTCGGCTCTCGCCAAGGTGACCTTCTAACTTTTCAGGTACATCACCAGGCTCTTCTCATCTTCAGGTCATTGGTTTATTATCCCCTCAGCCTAGAATACCTACTATTCTCTTTTCCACTTTGTCTTACCAGACTTAGCTCAAGTTCCCCTCTGTCCAAGACAACATTTCTTTATATACCTTCTTGTGAATGGTCACTAATGGTTTTACGGACATTAATTTTGTCTTCAATTAAAATGGCCATCCAATAAGGTACTCATTAGCCTTATGTCATTATTTAAACTTAAATTTATAAAATTAAATAAAATTAAGAATTTTAGTTCTCCATTTCCACTAGCCACATTGCAAGTGTTCAACAGTCATAAGTGGCTGGTGTCAACTCTATTGGATAACACTAGTACAGAGCATTTCCATCACCATAGAAAGTTTTATTGAAGACTGCGGGTCTAAATTGCAAACCTTTGGAGCGCTAAGGTTTTAGAAACCCGGCAGTACATAACACAGTAATTTCATAGGAGGAACTCAGATGAGTCCTTATGTTTTGCTTTATTGATTCGCCAAGGGTATTCACATTTGATGGGAATACTAATATAGGCATGATCATTTGACCTAGGGTACAAAATACTAATTGATTAAATTATTTATACAATTTCAGCTTAGTTTAAAAAGACCAACTTTCCAGAGAGCTCAGACGATCTTTCCCTTTTTACGGAAATGAAATAATTATTCTGCCAATGATCCCTTCAGTTAGGAGCTGATGTCCTCTATGACACATACAATTTTCACAGAATCTCAGATTGAAGTTGTCTGTGTTAAGTAATCTTTTGTAAAACATTACCTAAAATAATTGTCTTACAATGAAAAGATTTCTTTGTGCTTGGCAAATACTGCCCTGATAGCTTGCAGCATTTTAATAAAAGGAAAATGCATATATTTATCTTATTTTAAAGGTAAAGAATGAAGGTCAAGTGATTTACCCAAGGTCACATTTCAGCGCTACTACTGGATCCAGTTCCTACAGACACATGAGCATCCCCTTCCCGCCACCCCCCCCATCTTATACTCTCTTCACTGAATCTTAGAGTTCTAAATCACTCCTATACCCTCAGGACATTTTACACCCACTAATGACGCCACTTATTCTGAGTGCCTACAATTTGTAAGCTCTCTGCCAAAGCAGCAAAACCTTAGGCAGATACAAAACCCCCACCCCAATCACATAAACATCTTGGTTCTATCCCAGCTGAGTCACTGCCACAGAGTATAAGATTCTCAAAAAGTCAGACTGAGCTTAAACCATTCCACTAAAGCTGCAGCAAAGAAGTAGGTCATTAAGAAATAAAACATAAAATTAGCGAAACAGCATTTTCCCCACCATATGCTAAGAAGTTTCTCCAAATGATCTCTCTCTCTCTCTCTCTCTCTCTCTCTCTCTCTCTCTCTCTCTCTCTCTCTCTCTCTCTTTCTCTCTCTCTCTCTCTCTCTCAATCTCTCCCTCTCTCCCTCTCTCCCTCTCTCCCTCTCTCCCTCTCTCCCTCACACACACACACACTCACACACACAATCCATACATCAGATAGGAGGGCAAATTGAGAAAGTAGCTTCAGGGATGTGTTGATTGAAATACTCAAGCAAGATGAATTGCTTTTTGATAATTAGATTTGAGGAAGTCATTTTTTTTCCTTCTGTGATTTCACTGTTTTGTGTATTGCAGAAAGATTTAAAATTCTTAGGAGATAAAGGTCTTTCTCCACATGCTTCATCGCTTTGTGCTTATATCCAAGACACAATGAGAACTTTCAAAAATTTTCTCATATAGGGTTTATTTGCCAAATATTTTCAATGTTAAAATGGTTCAGTATTTCAACCAAACTATAATTAAGACTTGAAGAAGAAAGTCTTATTCTAAGATACATGATCATTAACATTCAAAAGAATAAAAGTGGGATAGATGTGAGTTTCAACAAGGGAAATTAGCAAAACCAATCTGATTTTATATGTTAGACATTTCCTGGAAGCATAGCTCCTGAAATCGTAGCACAAATAATAGCCCCAATTATTAAAACTGAGAAATTTAACAAGGCACAAGATGAAAGTGCACACACACTGGGTTAACCTCACACTTATTCAGTCACAATTATTAAAAAATGCTTTCAGATAGGCTTGTACTTTGAATTCCAGAGGATTTCTTAGCTGACAGCAAATTTACAGCCTCTCCTTATTGCAGCAAATTTGCTTGACTTTTGGTCTTTATGCTGACATTTTGATAAACTAGTACTTCAATCCCATCGAGAAATAGCATGATAATAATCTGTGGCAAACACTCGCAAATTTTAAAAAAAGGAGAACAGAAATAGCAGGATAACATGCAACTGTCCACGTAAGAAACATCCAAACCTGTAGAGAATTTTTATGAGTTTATTTGAGCCAAACTAATGATAATTGCCAGGAAACAAAATCTCAACAAATTGAGAAAATGCTCCAGAGACTAGCAGCTTTGCAGCTTATTTTATACATTAGAATCAAAAGAGGAGATGTAAGGAGGGTTACATGAAATCCATTGGTGGTAGATATAGAGGGCGGGGAAAAGCAAATCGGGGAAATCTCTCAGAATTCCATCAAAAGTAAAACAGAGAGACACATACTTCTTTTGCATTGGGTACAGGTTAGTTAACAATTAACATTTACAGCACATAGAGATGGTATGCAGATCACAAGATAACAATGAGGGGTTCTGTGGTCTAGTGCTCTGGTGCCAGGTTATACCCTGAGGGGTCTGGGCAAGGGGATTACTCTGACATTTCAAAGGTATGTTATCTTAGATGTCAAAAGACAATAGACAGGCTCACTTAAGGTAACGACTGACCTTTGTCAAGGAAGCTACAGTCCTTGAATGTGACTACACACCATGATCTGCTTTTAGTTAGGAATTTTTACGTTCAGACCACCCTGTGTGTTTTTTTTTCTGGTCTCTGAGTTTGTAAAGCCCATCATGCAGCGCCCCCACCTCCCGAGCTTGTTGTCTGCTTTAGTATATGGCTCCTTTTCCATCCACATCAGAAAAAGTAATCAACAGTACCACCAAAACTTTATTTGCAGCCTCTTTGCATTTGTCCATATTGAAATCCACTCCCCCACCCCTCATCCCCTGGGAGGTATACTGACTCTTTACTGAAGAGGTGGGGTGGGAAAGTAGGGAGGGTCAGAGACAGAAGGACATAGAGTGTGACAAAGAGATACAGAGAGAGGAAGAGACAGAGAGATAGAGAGTCAGAGCCCAAGACAGATGACATGGAGAGAGGGGCTGAGAGAGAAACAAAACCCTCTAATTTAGAGTTCGTTCGTATTAGGTTAGGTGTTGAGTATAATAATCTATTGGAAAGTTCAAACAAAAGTGAAACAAAGGTGGATGTACTCAGCTTAAATTGACTTGTTCCCTGGTGCAGTCTTATTTTCCCTGACCTTTCTTTCCACCACATTGCACCTCCAGTTCACATTCACGGGCTGCCTTTTGAGCATCATCTAACCTTGATTTTTCACTCAGTCTCTTCCAGTTGAGTCCGTGACAAGAAAGTGGAGAATAATAATTTGTAACCTCTATGGTATTCAGATCAGAAAGTGATTTTTCATTTGAAACTCAACTGTCTGAGCCACTCATCTCCTGATACCATTATAGAGCACAGCTGCCCAGGTTGCTCTCAAACCTTGGCATTTCATTAATTATTATGATTGCCTCTAACACTTGCACTAGTCAAAGCATCTGCTTCACAAGTGAAGCATGAGGGCAGAGATATTGTAGGAATTGACTGATTCTGGGGGATTGACAACACAAAGCAAGAGTCCGTGTGGTTTGCACTATATCAGGTGACACTGGATTATTTGTTATACCCAAATGAAGATACTGAGTATTCCCATGAACTTCATTTTCAAATGCAAGGCAATAAATGAACCATGCCAGTGGTTCTCAAACTTTAGCTTGAATTGGAATCACTTGGACTGGAGGCCTTGTTGAAATACACACTACTGGGCCCTTCCCCCAAAGTTTCTAACTCAGTAGGTCTGCAGACCTACCCTGAGAACCCAGAATCCCAGATAATTTAGGAGGGAAAGGCTGTATGGAAAAAACGAATAGGTTCATACATGCAAAGAGGGAATGAGATACCTCCTCTGGGCCCGTGCTTTTTAAGCTTGAACGGCCTATATATCACCTGGGGATCTTGTTACAATGCAGATTCTGATTAAGTAGGCCTGGTGTGGGTCCTGAGAGTCCTCATTTCTCATAAACTCTCAGGCAATGTTGATGCTGCTGGCCCAGGAACCAGACTGAGTTTCAAGGCTTTACATTACCCAGGGCAGTGTTTTTCAAAGGATATCCTGAGGACCATTCATATCGAAATCACGGGTCGATTGGGGAGGGAGGGTGTTGTGATTAGTGCAGATGCCTAGGCCACCCCTATACATACTATATCCGAAACTCTGGCAGAGAGATCCCAGTAATCCACCAGGCAAATAAGAGTTTCTGTGATTTTATACAATGGATTAGGGGGTGGTGGGGAGGACATGAAGAAGGGCATGTCAGCTGGTAGTTAGTTATTCAGTAATGACTGTTTCTAGGTACTGACCACCAGAGACCCTGATTTTTTTCTCTCTTATTCTATGGCCCATCTTATGTTGGCTGTTGGCAACATCATCAGAAAAAGTAACTAGGATCCTAAAAGAAGGGGTGAAACTTCTTATGACCTATTTTGCTCTGCATTAGCAAAAACGGTAAGAAAAAATATGGAAACCGTAGGATGTGCTTTAAAATTTTTCCATAAATTTAAAAAGTATTCCTGCTTTTACCTAGCCTGTGTTTCCATACATAACCACAAATTGTTGTCTAGACTTCTTTTTTTAGTAATGAGTGAAAAAATGTTTTTGTAATAATTACTTAATATGTTGCTAAATCCAGGAGACAGCAACTGTCTGCCAGCAAGTACCATATTGAAGTTTCCTAAACACTACAAAAAATAGAAATTATTTACAGTTAGCATTCAGCATTGGCAAACAAGTCATGCTATTAAAGATGTATTTACATATGTTATATTAAGAGGCATGCAAATGTATGTGCAAAACTAGGCATAATTAATCATTTCCACCAGTGATGACTATCCCATTTCCAATCTTGCCATCTAATCCCCCCTTTCTTTTGAGCACAGATGTGTTTCTAACCTCCTGGGATCCCAGCACTATGTGCAATACTCCTCCCCCGACCCGAGCTCCTATACCTACACTTAAAGAACTGAACCATGGAAAATGATTCCAAGTTCTTAGACCAAGAAAATGAAGTTTGAACAGCAATGAATGGGGACAGTTGTTTCTAATCCGGGTTCTTATTATCGGGAACATCTAGGGAGCTTTTCAAAAGTTCAGATTCCCCAGTCACCTCAAGATTAATATTCAGTAGGTTTGAGGTAGGCTAGGAAATTTATAACACTCAAAAATACCAAGTGATTCAGATGATCAGCTAGGATTGGACATACATAAATGAGTACTGGATAGAATCAGAGAACTTTGATAATGTTGTAGTTATTATTTTCGTTGCTAATAGTAATTTTTATTAATATTAATTGCATTCTTCCTACATATCAAGCATGTTACTATGCACTTTACATATTTAATCACTTAATCATCATAACAATCATTCATCTTATGGATGAGGAAATTTTTTTTATTATTTTTTATTTTTTACTTTCTTTAACGCCTACAGCATTACTAGATGGTCTCCTATCTAAGTACTAACCAGGCCTGCCCCTGCTTAGCTTCCAAGATCAGACAGGATCAGGCATGTTCAGGGTGGCATTGCCATAGACGGATGATGAAATTAAGATTTAAAAAAATTGTCATTTGCCTAAAGCCAGAGATAGTAAGTGGCAAAGCAGGAATTTGGTTTTATCATTAAGTAGTACATGAGTCACTTGAATATTTATGTGAATCATTTAAGTCATTAAATTTTCTCATTTGGTGATGAGGGCTGTTAGGCTGGACTCTAGATCACTTCTAATCTTCCTTCAAGCTCTAAAGTTTACTTGTGGTATTGAGTTGAACTAGAAGACGTGATTTTGGTCTTCTAGATCAAGGTATGTTGTCTGACTTCCTTGCCCTCCTTTCTATTTCACATTTAAAGTGCCACTTTGTATATGGCTCCTTATTTTCTATGGAGCAAAAATTCCTTCCCCGTCAGCCCTAATCCTTCTCTCTAACTTCATCTCCCAACAGAAACCCAACCCTCCAGCCCCACTAGGTAACGGGTTTGCCCAGCTCCATGCCCTTGCTCCCAGTATTCTTTCTGTCGCAATGCTTTGCCCTTCTTGGTTGCTCGATGAAATAATTCTGCTTATCCTTCACAGCCAACCCACATATTAACTCCTTTGTGTAAATATCCCTCTTTTCCTGGTCAGAATTAATTTGTTCTTTTAAGATTTTACTTAGTCTTGTGTTATAGGTAGAATGAACTTAAGTCCTAGCTCTCTGGCAATCCGAGTTTCAAATATCCATGTAAGCATGCCAGTACTTGGCAGTCTTGGTTTAGACAACATGGCAACTATAGTTATGTCTTATATCACACTAAGTGTGTGAACTGGTGAGATTCCATAGGGTAAAGATTCCTGCTTTGACTGACTATTCTTCCATTCACCGCCCCCTCCCCATCCATCCATTCATCCATTCATGCATCCATTTATCGGCATATATGTCAAGTTATACATCCTTGTCTGTACTTGGCACATAATGGACATTTAATTTTTTGTTGAACTTATGTTAACTGATTTTATATGAATCTCTGTTTAGATAAATCTTTTGCAATCAGCTTCCTCTCTACCACCACCCCTGCCACTTTGATGAAAATTATTTCTTCCGAAGAAGTAAATAATGAAGTATCAAAGGAATGATAGGTATAGAACATGAATAGAAAAACAAAAATGTCAGATTTGATTAATGTAGGCTCTCAGCATAATAAAAGAGACAAAGCTGACATTGTGCTTTGTTTAAAAGCCAATGACAAAGGCCAAGCTCTTCAACTGGACCTGTGCCCAGCACTGCCTTTGTACCAAGCCTGGGCAAGAATTGAAACAGCATGTAACCAAGAAGACTTATAAGACAGTAAGACCTGTAAAACTAAGTAAAGGTAGTCAAGGAACCATGTCATCTTAGTCACCTCAGGCTGCTATATCAAAATACTATAGATTGGGAGGCTTTTGAACAACAGAAATATATTTCTTACAGTTCTGGAAGCTGGAAGTTCAATACTGGGGTGCCAGCCTGGTCCGTTTCTGGTGAGAGCTCTCTTCCAGGTTGCAAACTTCCAACTACTCATGGTATCTTCACATGGTAGAGAGCAGAAGAAGGAAGCAATCTATGCTGAGACTCTGATAAGAGCACTAATCCCATTCGTGAGGGTTCCATCCTTATGTCTTTATCTAATCCAAATAACCTTCCAAAGTTCCCATCTCTTAATATCATCATAATGTGGAGCGTGGCTTCAGCATATGAATTTCAGAAGGTCACAAACATTTATTCCTTAATGGGCCATCACCACGTCCTCAGGACAAAAGTCATTCAATCTACCACAACATAAGTGGCAGTGTTCAAGGGTAAACTATATGGTGGGCTTCTAGAAGAGATTTCTATTTACTTGGATACCAAGAGAACATGTATAAAGAAAAATTTTCATTCAATTCTGAATCCCTTTTCATAGTTGTGGTTTTATGGCAACTATGGAAGCTTTCACTGACTTCTCGTGGTCTTCTTAAGTATCTCTTCTCTGTGTTCCCAGACCATGTATCTTTCCCATTGCTTGCTATGACGTTATCTATCATGAATTAAAAGTTCTACAAGACAAGGTTTCATTCACTTTGATGTCATTCACTTGATGTTCCCAAGGCCTAGTAGAGGCAGGGAAATTATTCAATACATGTGTGATGAATTAACGAAGGGAGTATTTAGCCACCTGTACCTATCACAAGTAGTTCCTTTTAATGACCCTGTTTGGACTTTAAGTGGGAAGTCTTTGACTCTAGGAAGGTCTAAACTTGGTGACAATGAGTTAGAAAGAGTAAAAGCATAGGGGCCTGGTTGGTCTAAATCTCCTCTAAAACAGAACACCAGACCTTTACCAGAATTGCCAGAAAGCAGTTCTAATTCTGATTTTATTCTAGTAGGATAGGCAAATGTTTTCTTTGCAAGGGTTTGTCCTTTTCTTTCTGACTTTGCATGAGCATCCAAAGAATTCTTATAGGGGTAGCAACCGGTCTCTTCCTTGTACAAGGTGAAAATTACAGCTTTAACCTTTACTTCTTCTTAACCCAGGAATCTTGAATCAATAACTTCAAAGACTGAATGAGATGGCCTTTGTTTTATGTTTTTTCTGTCTCACTATCCACACACCCTGCCCTTTTATTTTTGCAATCATTTGCAATTAGCTTTTTGTTACAACCTATTTAGAATAAGGGATAAATTTCCTTTGATCATCTACTTGAATATTGTATAATTACTCCACATTTGATGAAACCTTGGTCATTCAAAAAAGGTTACTTACTGATGACCATATTTTCTTGCTGAGAAGCAAAGAGCTAATTTTCCAAGTTTGCCTTAGGGGTTAGTAACAAGTCATAAAAGTGGGTCTTTCAACATTCTCCCAGCACAGCTTCCAACACATTCAAAGTCACCTTTATGTGCCTCTCAGTCAAAAATTAAAGATATATAATTCCTTCCTCAGCCCTAATAAAATAATACATTAAAAACAAAAACAAAAACACAAACAAAAAAATACATGGTCTATGGTGAATGGTCAACGTTCACTCTCTCATTTCTTTTCACTTCCTACTCCTTCCCTAGTGCACACCTAAGAACATGACCCAGCTGAATGTCAATTAGTGGAAGCAGAGGGACTCTTTTGCTACAGTTTCCTGATATTCTTTCCTAGATTGCGCACCAGTGGGGATGTGGTCCTAAAGGCCTTAGATGATTGGGGTTCCATCTTTCTAAGATTATCTTGTATTATTTTTATTGTTTGTAACCCTTTAATGTAAAAATCTCCAGGAAAAGCAATTTGTTTCCTTTTTCCATTTTCACATCTAGTCACTTAGTTATCTAAACTGTGTGTGTGTATGAGAGAGAGAGAGAGAGAGAGAAAGAGAGAGAGAGAGAGAGAGAGAGAGAGAGAGTGAGTGTGTGTGTGTGTGTGTGTGTGTGTGTGTGTGTGTGTGTGTTTTGATCTGTATGATGTTTTCATCTACTGTGGGGATTTTAAATAAACTGTAACTCTCTCAAGTTCCTTTTGGTTAGGAAGTTTTAAAGTCAGATTAGATCTCAGTTGAGTTTTTTAGTGGTAAAAATAGAGAAGCATTTAAGAAAGTGTTATCGTCATACAAATAGTTCATACCTTCAAAAGATTTTTGGTTTTGTTTCTAGCATTCAATAATCCTGACCATTTCAATAGGCCATATACAGAAAGTATAATCCTCCTTACCCTACTTTATTATTTCTGATAGTGATATCACAGACCAAAGGATCATTAAAATTGGGCCCAGGATTTTTTATTTTCTTCAAAGGAAGGTGTCAAGATAAAGTATATGCTTTTTAAGTCAGCTTATCGCTGACAAGTCATTTCTTAGATTATTAAAGTTGCAGAAACTTCCACAAATATCATTTACTTTTTATAGAAAAAAATTTAATTATTATGTTAAGAAGAGAATAATGTAAGTCTATTCAGAATTGTTGCGAGGTATAACTCACAAGACATTATGCAGTACTTTGCAATACTGTCACCTCTTAATCATTTGAGTTCCAAACCTCCACTATGTGCACAGCAAAACCTTTTCCCACTGCTTATCTCATTAGGGCTGAAAGACCCTTCCTCTAGACTATGTGGCATGTTGTTTCTCAAACTGATGTTTTGCAAAGCGCGGACCTTCAAGATGGTAGAAGAGACAATAGCACCAAGCAGTTAAGACCATAGTGGTTATGAACATGAGCTGAATGTGGATTGAATACAAGGTACGTAATCAACCCAAGACACTGATTAATCCAATTCTCTGCATTTGATGTCAACAACATTTAATAGCAAACTTTTAAAAGCAAATATAGTCTTAGCTCTGGGATTTTTCCTCTATTATTTTAAATAAGTTACCCTCTCCAATCCTCAATCTCATTTCTCGTAAAATGGGAATGATAAAAAATAGTTCTTGTCTCACTAGTTGTGAGAATGAGATGAGGTCATGTTTGCCAATTTTTTTTGTTTATGCGTTTGTTTACCTGTTTATTGTCTGTCTTCTCTCTACCTTACCCCCAGGAAAAAATCAGGGACTTTGTCTTGTTTATGGAGGTATCCCCAGAGCCACGAACAATGTGGTACACATAGCAAGAGATCAATAAATATTTTTTTGAAGAAAATGAATGACCGAAATAATACATGAGAAGTTCTTGGCATGATGTGTGGCAAATAGTAAGTGTTTAATAAATACTAGCATAAAAACAACCTATTCCTATGAGCTATTTCTCAAATAAAGGATGTTGTATAATATACATTATAAAGACTGAGATATCCTTTAGTGAAGAAATTTGTATAACTTTGTTAGCTCCATTTACCAATCTTATTTGACCACAAAACCCTTCCTTCCCAGCTATACTTCTTCATTAACATTCTCTGTACATAATTTGAACTTAATTCTGGAAATAATGGATTCATCCAGTATCCCTATTTTAGAGGTAAAGAAACAGAGATCTAGATAGTAAATGGTTTGCCTAAGTCAATTAGCCAGCAGCAACTATTCTAGAACTAGGGGCGATGCTCCAACACCCAGACCTGCATTCTTTCCCCCAGGCCAGGTGAGCAGTGGCGTGCAAGCAACGACATTGTGCTTCAGCATTAGAAGGTACTGGCTTCAAATTCCACTTGCATCTTCTAGCACTGAGCTCTGTATCCCATCTCTTATCCTCCCCTCCTCTTAAAGTATCCTCTTTGATACCTGATCACGCTACCTCACGAATGTGCAACCTGGAAGTGCAAGGATCTTAACATCCCACAGGACAACCCTTGACCAACAGGAGACAGTTGCTCATGGATAAATACTTTCCCCTTCTATCCACCAGGTAGATAACTCTAAGGTGTATTCCACATATCTCCCTCAAGGGTCTCTGTGGGAATGATCTCAGTTGCCCACATCAGTGACACAGTCTACAACCTAGCACTATAGGTAAACTCTCCAAATTCTTAGCCTCTCTCCTTTCCAGTCCCGCTGCCTTTTCCCAGGTGTGTTACTCTTTTGCTTACTATTGAAAACAGCTGTGTCATCTCTTGTAAGCCCATTAAACAGGTGCTGGATTTCACACCAAAGGTGGCTGCGATTTGGCAGGCGGAGGTGTAAAATGGGAAGTGACATCTAAACATAAGTTGAACTAGAGTGGAGTCCTCTAACAGATGAGAGGTGCTACTAGGCTCAGAGCTCTGTTGTTCCTTTCTTCCTGCGTTTTCAAGGATTTTGAGGAGGCATAAGAACAATGTGTTTATAAACATACTCTGTGTTTATGACACCTTCTGGTTTTTCTGTTATGCTGAATGAAAAAGACAGAGCTACTCTTGGAGTGGGAAAACAGTACAGTGTGAGATAGTTACCACCATCCTTTAGCAATATTGGGTAGCCTACCAGGCACCAGAGGTTTGAGCTTAAAGCTTATTGTTTTGCTCTCAACCCCCAAGGCAAGAAAGGGCAACAGCATAGCCGTATTAGACTGTGGAAACAAATCGACCCAAAATCTCAGTTTCTTTTCTGCTCACGTAATACGATACAGGTGTTCTGGGTCTGCAGTTTCCTTCCACGTCATGACTCAGAAACCTGGGCTTTTCCACACTGTGGCTCTGTTGCTCTCTAGAGCCTTGTCATCGTTGTCTGTGTTCAGCTGGCAGAAGAGGAGAGCATAGAGAAGGTGCTCTGCCTACAGGTGACAAAACCTAAGCTCATATTCCACTGGCAAAAATCAGTCACATGGCTTCCCTTGGAAGCAAGGAGGTTAAGAAAAGCAGTGACCAGCTAGTTTGTGACTTCCCAGCAACAACTGTGTTCTATGAAATGTGGAGCATAAACCGAGGGGAGCGGCTGGCCGTCTCTGCCGCAAAGCTACAATTGTCAAGAATGCCAGTTTTAAATTCCCATCGATCTGGATCCAGACCCCAGTTCTGCTACTCACTAGCTGTGCAAAAGTGGTCATGTTATTTAGCCTTTATAAGACCTTTTCCTCATCTGTAAAATGGGGGTAATAGAGAAATCTGTCTCATAGAATTATCATGGAGTTTAAGTGAGATCATGCACATACAATCTTGTCACGGTGCCTGGCACGTGAGCACTCAGCAAACAGTAATTTTACTATTGACTCTGAAGAAATACAACCATCTCACTGAATGAGATATGTAAGTTTCCTTCAGTTTGCAAGAAACAGAGACTTATACAAGTTATCTCAGTTGATTTGAATTTATTTTTTAAGAGATACAAAGGCCTAAGAAAGAGCATGAAAAAAATCTGAGCAGCTACACAGCCAGTTCTTCGCATTAGAACGTCACATACCTGATGAGAAGAGGACAATGATGGTAGGACGACAGTCCTGGAAGCTCGGGATGCCTCTCAGACGGGTTGTTGGCTGCCCCACCAAGAGGACTCAGCTACTCGTTGGCTTAGCATCTCTCTTTTCTGCTGCTTCTGACTCTTCTCAGCACCTCCTGGTTTCTTCTTACTTAATGGCTTCCGTGAGTTTTTCTCTTTATATCTTGTTTTCTGCAAGTCTTGCGCTCACTCTGAGAGGATCTGATTGTTAGATAACCCTTATCAAATAAAGGGTACCTTTCACTGGCCAGAACCCAGAGCCAGTAACCCAGGTTATCGATGTACCTACTGTGAATCTTTGAATCAACTGTGTCTGTGTCAGTGTGAATATATCATACAAACATGGTGACCTGGTATAAGAAATGCTTCATGCTTCCTTGTTTAGAAAGGAACAGTGGTTGGAGCTTCAAAATATTAGAAATAGGGGAAATCATTGAAAATTTCACTGGTGAAAATTCTCAAAGTTATTATATGCCTTCAATTTGCCATGGATTAACTTGGTTTCCCAAATCTTATGAGTGTTTAGAAGTGAAGTTTTAAGACCAATTTTCTTAATACGCCTGCTTGAAGTTTGTTTACATTTACCCATCTCCCATATTGCTATCAGAGTTCTTGGCCCCATATAATTTACTTTCTTCTTTATACTCTAAATTGCTTCCTTTCTACCTATAAGGTAACCTCCAACTTCTTAGTCTGGCATTCTAGATGTTGCCAACTCTGACTTATCTTCTACATTCCTCTTTACCACCCCTATACCAATGCCCACCACACTGGACTTTCTCCGTTCTCTTCTCTTTCATACTTTTTGTAAATGCTGTTCTCTACTAGGAATTCCATTCTCTACTCCTTCACTACCTGGCAAATGCCCGTTGATCCTTCTTGATACCTTCTCTCTGAGGCTTTCCCTGCATCTGCCAGTCTCTGCCTCCCCCGACCATGCACTCCCTTAAGCCTGGGTGAAATCAGTGATCTCTTGACTTGATTTCTATAGCATGTAAACATACTCCCATGGTGGTGTTTATTATTTTACACTCTGGTTATTTAAGAGTTGGTCTCCAAGGCACAACTGCGATACTCAAAAGCAGAGAACATGTCTTATTCATATTTTACATTCCTAGGGCCCAAGAGAGCATCCTTCTCATTTAGCACCCGATAACTGTTTATTGGATTTTATTGGAACTTAAAACCCTGACACCACAGAGGAATTTGGAACATGGAAACAAAATCCACTTATTCTCCTGTGTATGTTTCTTATTATGCAGCATTTTTACTTCTTAGGGTTATTTTATGGTGGATCACTTTGAATCTGTTCTAGAGTATAAAAGAGAAATGAGTCCATATTTTCCATAAAGTGTCGTGATTAAAACTTCGATTCTTATTTAAAATATAGGAAAAGTATATGATTTTTTAAATAAGTCTTGCAGTTCTCATACATCCTCTCTTATGCCTTTTCTCTTAATATAAGTGCTATCACATTTCTCCACATGTGGACACAAACTCTTTGGGCCTTTGAAAACTAATCTATTATCAGATCTCTTTTGTGCAGTAGAAAACTTCTGCTTTAGACTCTTTCAGGGAAGTTGGCATTTGGAGATGTATGGGAGGCTGGTATGGTTGTCACAGTGATCAGAGGGACACAGGAATGCCAAATACCTTGCAATGCATGGGTCAGTCATGCAAACTGAATATTGTCCACCCAGTGACACTAACCCCCAGTTGAGAACCATCAGGTTAACCATTAATCTGCTTAAAGTCTTTTTTTTTTTTTTTTTTTAAATAATATGAGAGCAAACCACAGGAATCCAAAAGAAAGTTTCTGTGTCAGTTTGAAGACCTTCAATTTAAAGAAATTCATAATTTTTTTCTGTGCAAAATATGGACTTACATTACATTCACTGGAAACAGGAAACTCCTAAAAGAATCAACAAGAGAAAGCACTTAGCATGCCCTCTTGCTTGTGAATATAAGACAGAATAACAGAATAAAATGGTTCTTCCTATGAAATGCATTTAATTTAATAAAATATCAAATTAAAGGTTGGACAGTCTCGGCCCTATTACAAAATAACCTGCAGAGTGAAAAGTGAAACATGCACAATTTCATTAACCTTTCATTCATAAAGCATAATGTAGGAAGAATGCCATTTTAATATACAACTGAACAAGGCTATTTCCATTCCTTGAGAGAGCTTCACATATTAACATTATTCATCAGTGTGGATACAGGAAATAGTTTAGAGGAAAAAAATCATACGAAGCATTTAGAAATATTTAACTTTTTAGTCATCAATCTTTTGAATGAAGATGTTTTCTTTGCATATAGTGTTTTGTCCACTTCATTAAATATTCTTAGCAGCCTATGGAAAAGCATGTCATTTCGTGACTTAGTGATATTTATAATATGTGGGGAGTCTGTTAAAACCCTGACTTAGGGTGTATAGAATCATAAAACTTTAGAACTTCAGAACATTAAAAGCCCTAGAGATCACAGGGCCCAGTTCTTTATTTTGTAGATGAGGAAACTGAGGCTCCATAGAAATTAGAGACAGTGGAGGTATTGGATCTCTCTAGGGCCAGGGAGAGAAAACAGACGATCTAGGTAGGTTGCTTTGTGAGCACTTAGCATCTTCCATTTATAAACTGTTTCTAGTGAACCTTTAATTATATTCTGAATAGATAATGGCAACTCAAAACTTTGCTCATTCTGTAGTATTCTTTAGCTGTTAATATTAACGCAATGAGCTCCTGACAGAAAAAAAGAAAAAAAATTGAGGCAAAAACAAACAATCATGCAATAAACTGCAAAACATAAGCACCTAACATTCGAAAAACATGTCATGTTTCTTTAAGATACTGTGCTGTATTCAACTACAGTGACTGTAGAAGAATGGAGCATCACTTACCTTCTCTGGCTCTAATGGGTTGGCACAAGGCAGGCATATCCTGTGGCATTCATCTCTTCTTTCCTTCCCCCACATGTCATCTGCAAATGAATTGTACACCTAACATTTGCTTTGGGCAAGTGAATTTTAAACCAAGGAAACACAGTATATTTTAGTATGTTTTAGCAATAGGCTTCAAGTTTAACGAGATTTGGATCTAATGTAGCAAATTGGAAGTCTCTTTAAACTTATGAAAATGAGATTCTACCCAAGTTTACAGGCAGGTACAATAACACTTGGAATGTGACCTTGTCTTGCGTCAAGAGGCTTTTTTGGAGTATAAGTAGAGCAAATTGCTTATGGAACACTCTCCTTTCCTTTCCAGAGTTCTCTCTGACTATTAACACCGGAACAAAATGTTCCCACTTGACAGATATTGTAGTCTTTTGGTAGTTAGCTTAAAATGCAGCTGATCTGTTCTTCTGCTGCTTTCCCCGAGGTGACCAGTCTCTGAAAGCTTGTTTTAAAGCCATTCAACAAGCAGGAAGAACCACACCTGTTGCATCTGATTTCCTCCTCATTTAATCAGAATGAATAATTTAATAACTGCTTATGTACAGACACTCCAGTGACTGGTTGAAAGATAAGACTGTCAGGATGCTAGCATTTTTCGCTATTTCTGGTTGGTCTTGAGTGGAAGCTTGGTTTTTCTCTTAGTGACGAGAAGCCAAATAGCCACGACCTCAAACGTTCACCTAAGTCCTTAGGGCATCAGGACCTTTCCACTGTTAGTTGTGATTTTAATTAATAAAAGATAGAAGGCATGTAATGGACATTTGTACTAGCTGCCTTTGGAAAAGGCTTTCTGAGGTCATGATGCCTAGAGTTATGGGAACCATTTTGTGACATGCTGGCCACGGCATGCAAACATCTTAATGGACTACAGGGGTTTTAATCTAGTAACCCACAGACTGTGTCTGAAGTGGCCGTAGGGGTCTCTTCAATCTCCAGGCGTCATACAGTGTAGGTTCTGATGGGCATCCAAGGCCATCATAGGTATGAATGTGGAGGGAAGAACTGAGTGGTCTCCTGAATATCACATGGTGCTTCTTTGCTCAGACCCCTGTAAAGTGGCCCCACCTCTACTCTGCCCTTGTACTTGCTTGTTCTCTATGCTTTTTTGTTTTCCAGAGCACTCCTGGGAAGATTGTTCTGAGAAATATTGAAGGCAATGATCTTGTAGAATGACAGAGGAAGGAAGAGATACAAGAGTAGAAGCTCTGGGACTCACTCTTCTCTAGACAATTGGCTCCTTGTTGGGTGCCTTATATCTCTGCTTCTATATCCAGTTTTGATGATAAGACTCTAAGGATTTCTTTCAGTTTGTTTTTTACTGAAACCACTGCAATATCACAGTAAATATAAGAATAATGAAGAGAGGATCACTTCATAGCCCACTGGGGTTCTGAAATTAAATCCAGCTCAGGTCAGGAACAGGCCAAGAGGCCCAGCTGCTGTCACCTATTGTCAGTCTCAATGAAATTATTTTCAAGATTTCTAGTGCATTTGTAGTTGATTTCTCTATTGTATAAAATTCAGAATGAGAAGGAAGTTCTGCTGGGGAAATTTAGAAGAAATAAAGGCACATTCATCTGTTGTTTAAATCTATTTTCCTTTTTAAAGCATATCAATGTATTTATTATTTAGTTAATCACCCACAAGGTGTCACATATAAGGATCCACACACTGCCATGGGCTACATTCTCAGAAGGGATTGGACCCTCTGGAAGCTGACATAAATGATTTAGGTAATTCATGTTAATGAATGGTCTCAGTGTTTCAGCACCCTATGTCCTGCTAACTCCCAGGATACGTTTACTTGAGGGGATAGTCTGACTCAATGTGCATAACAGACATATCACCGTACACATCGCTGTGGGATGACCCAGGGTTGGACAGGGACCTGGGTTGGTAGAACTACCAGAAACAGCAATGGAAGCTCCTTAATGCCTTTTCTGCTCCACGATGTCAGACTCGCCTAAGCCCCCTATCCAGCTGAACAAACCATTTTCCTCCCCCAGTGCTTCCTGAGTCCTTAATCCTTTTACTGAGAAGCCAGAAAAAGAGGTCAGTGCAAATGGGTGTTGAAAAGAAAAACCATGGGTGTCTTTTACCCAAGAAAAGCAGAGCATTTCTGAATTCTGGCTCTGACACAGAAAGGCCCTGTCTCTAAGTCCCTTCTCATGATGACTGCCTGCGGACTTGCTGGAAAGTATTCTGGCTGGTATTACTGCTGTGATCACATATCCCGAGAGCAACACTTTAAAAGCACCCAAAGCCAGTTTTTTGGAAGCAAGTAGGCCAAGCAGTTTACAATTATATTACGTTCAAATGAGAAAACATATATAAGAAGGTTCTAAGATCTGTAAAGTCTCAGATGTGTGTCTAGCACGGTGCCAAGCCACCTAGCACTAAAGGTAAAATATTCAGAAGATGGGCTTATTTTCCAAGAACTTAGCTATGGGAGGGTGACAGGGCTGCCCTAAACAAAATAATTAAATGATTAAGTGCTCAACTGTGCAATAGTAAGTAAACCTATTCTAGGTGGGCATGAGAGAGCACTGGGGTTGAAGTTGTCAGAGACACTTGGTGGAGAAACCACAAACCCAGTGGCTGGTGCCGTGTCAGGCAGATTGTGAATTTAGGAAGAATAGAGATGGTGCAACTTGTTTTTATCCACAAAGTGTAACTGTGGGTCAGGAATGCAATCAGACAACTTACCTTGGTCTGACTCAAACTTTGTACTTAGTTCAATGTATGATTTATAGCTTCAGAGACTTTTATCTATACACATGAAGAAACTGCAAAATGATTTGGGTATTTAAAATAAACACTTGAGAGCTGGTTTTACTATAGCACGTGGCTAAGTAAGAACTAATGTGTTCGGTGGCTCTTTCTTACTATGAATATGACAAGTTAGAACTTTAGTTTTCAGGAAATGAACATTCATAGCTTTAGTCACCTCCTTGCTATTCTAGACAATAGTAGGAGGAACTGAATTCATTCCATACACGTGTTTCACTTTGCCTTGATTCCCAGAGTAATGAATGATTTTTTAAGCAGCAGTTGCTGAATTCTTATTGCATGTCTTGACATGCAGACTACTTAAGAGGAAAAGCACGCCAGGGAATTATTGAGGGGAAAGAGTAGTGACACCTGCAATTTCCTTTGAAATGGATCAAAATATAAGATGGACTATTGGGAGTCTAGAGGAATGGCTAGATATGTAGATATGTGATAAGACAAGAATAGTAAAATATTAATGAAAAAATCTAGGCAATAAGTAGAAGGGTATTTATGTAAAATTTTTCTGACTTTCAACTATTATTAAAAATTATATAATAATATGGTGGGAAAAGACAGAGACAGTGTTTTTCATTTTTTGTTTTCTTGCTCTTTCTTCTCATAGTTAAGATCATTACCTGAAAAGACACGAAAATAAAATAGCTTGGGCTAAGTCCTAGACATAAATGAAACTTAAAGAATTGCGAATGTAATTTTTTTGTTTTATTTATTTTATTTTTTAGATTCCACATATAAATGAAATCATATGGTATTTGTCTTTCTCTGTCTGACTTATTTCACTTAGTACAGTACCCTCTAGGTCTATCCATTATTGTTAGCAAATGGTCAGATTTCATTCTTTTTTTATGGCTGAGTAATATTCCACTACACACCCACACACCCATCCACACACACACACACACACACACACACACACACACACACAGCATATCTTCTTTATCCAATTGTATATTGATGGATAGTTAGGTTGCTTCCATATCTTAGCTATTGTAAATAATGCTAAATTTTTACATTGTAAATAATAATATAAGAAATGAACATAGAGGTGCATATATCTTTTTGAACTAGTGTTTTGTATTTCTTCAGATAAATACTCAGAAGTGGAATTGCTGGGTCATAGGATAGTTCTATTTTTAATTTTTTTGAGGAACCTCCATACTGTTTTCCATAGTGACTGCAGTCCCATCAACAGTGCATAAGGGTTCCCTTTTCTCCACATCCTTGCCAACATTTGTTTGTTGATGTGTATGTGGTTAAAACACACACACACACACACACACACACACACACACACACCTTAAACTTTACCAGTCAAGGATTGATGACAGAAATGTCGCTATTAGAAACATGGTCTGTTAAGTTAAAAGTTAGTCTGCAAAAACCTCCTAGGATTCTTAGAGGACCACCTCTCAGTTGCAGATTACCTAAAGTGTCCACTTCAAAATAATATTTAGCTAAAAGGGCAGGATAAGGGAGAAAGAAAAGAGAACATAAGCACTGGATGTCTTAGGGGAGGAGCACGAGACAGAAAGAATATCTGGAAAGGTGTTAAATATTACCTTCACCTTCTTACAAGGTTACTCTGGGCCAACCCAAATCCTGATATTAGTGTTTGTTGCTCTTGAATTGTATGTAAAAGTTTTCTGAAATGTCAGTGGAGGTGTCCTGTGGCAATTTAAGGAGGCTTATAAACAACTCTCTATAGCTCTTGCTACTTAATACCAAGTACTTAATCTCAAATCTTATCCCCATAGAGGACACTTTGTACCATGGGCTGTTCATCTATGGTTAGGCTTAAACTTTGACTTATCTTTCCTGTGGAAAAGAATATTTTCATTTTTGTATGTTTAACTTTTTTTTTTTTTTAATCTTCAGAGATATTCCTTTTCTTAACCTGACTTCTTCAGAAAGCAGAGCCTGAGGCAAGGTTTCACATGCTATGATTTAAGGAGGGAGGATATACCAAAGATCAGGAGTGGACGGGGTTGTGAGACAGAAAAGGAGATAGAACCAATACAAGGAAGTGTATTGGGCTGGACACCACTGAGCATAATGGATTGTTTGATGCCATAGAATCATCTTCCATGAAGCCATGTAGACAATGTCTCAGAAATGTCCCTATAGGGGACAAAAGTGGAAGAATTTATCCTCTGCTCCCATATCCTATTTGTCAAATTTTTACGGTACAGAGTTAATTCTCCTGCACACCCACATGTGTAAGAGTTGCTGTAAATTTCTATGTTTTGGTATCAACAAAGTCTCAGAGTAACAGATGAACAGTACACAGCATAGGTGTGAGGTAAAGAACTGTCAGGTTGTGCAATTGTGAAGTTGCTTGCTTCAGTGACAGCTGGAATAAGAGACAAGAGAAACAGAGAGATCTAAAGTGGTGGATAAGAAAAGTTAATATAGTCCATCCCTTGCACCAAGCAGCCTACTTGTGCCCTGGCTCACTTAGTGCACTCTGGAGTCTCTATTTTTCTGAGAACAAGATGCTCTTTTTCTCTGAAGGGAGAGGTCTGAGTCTCTAATCAGTCACAGAGTCTTCCTCAAGTTGACAGTAGTTGAATTTTCCTTAAAGATCCAAGTCAAGAGTGTTAGTGAAATGTAATGCAGTCCCACAGTTGCGGCTGGTCCTAGGGCCAACGCTGACATTCACCATCCCCTTCTTCTACCTCTCACTTTAGACTTCTGTCACCTTGGCCAGATCTTTGCCACTAATCTGTACTACTTGTTGAGTAGTATATTCAAGATCTACATTCCTAAGGGATCTGAGGTCTTTCTTGCTTTTTGTACCCCATTTCCTTGGGCTGTGATTTCTATAATTACTAATATTATACAGATGCACCAAAATACATCCTCATGAATCCTGTGGATTTCAAACACATTCTTTCCTGTTAACATTATGCAGAGCAACCTCAGCTCCTCAGAATATTTACTACATAATTTTTTCTTTGCTTGTTGATCTACCAGCACGAGGAGCCCGAAGTGACCTGGTGGTAGTTGCAGTTTCAAGTTCAGTGGAAACCTTACAGTCGCCTCTGGACACCAGGGCTTCTAGACCTGGAAAATTTTGTTCGTCGAGATGGGAAACAAAAATTCCATAAGAAGATTGTTGGGAGTGATGATGAGAGAGGCCACACCTCCTTCCCAATAGTTACAACTATTGGGGATAGAATACCATATATTGGCAGCTATTTCACACATTATTACATACTCAGAGGAAAGTGTTCCAACTCTACAGAATATGTTCCCCAAGATGGTGACTTAGCTGAACCTCTAATAGTCCAGTTCACTGTTCTATTAGACCGGCTGCTTCTGGGTGACAGCGTACATGGTGGATCCTGTAGCTATGTGCCTACAGTCACACCTCTTTTGCCATTGCTGTAAAACGTGTCTCTTGGTCTTATGTAATGTTGTCAGGGCTACCATATCAATATATCAGGTATGCTGAAAGGCTTAGATGATTATGCTGGTGGAGGCATTATGGGAAGGAAAACAAACCTATATGCAGAGTATGTATCAATTCCAGTAAAGATGAATTGCTGCCCACTAGGGTGAAAAGGAACAATATAACTGCCCTGCCATAAAGTGACTGGCTAGTCTCATTAAAAAAATGGTGTTGTATCAAGGAATCAATATCAGTCTCTGTTTCTGGTAGTGCCAGTGGTTAGAGCAGGTAAGGGGGAACTCATCCTTTTGGGCCCATGCACAGGCTCCTTCTTTGCTTTCTTAGTCACTCTGTTTATGGGATCACTGCACAAACTCTGGGGTAGCTGAGGAAAGACACTGGCTTATATCTGCAGGATGAGTCATCTGTCCCACTAGTTGTTGAAGTCCTCCTCTGTGGTAGATATCCTTTGGTGATCATTAATATGAGACACAAAGATCTGGACACTTTGTGCCCAGTCCCATAGGTTAAGCTACATGGCTGTTCTCCATATCTTTTTGCTCCATCTGATGGGGCCATCATCCAAGAAACTATAATAAACTGCATCCCAGAGACTTACATTGCATTGTGATGGGAGAAAAATATAGAAAATTTTCTCCACCACTGGGGGAGAACTCCCATTTCCCACTGGCAAAGATCTAAACCATGGGATTATTAGCTCTCTCGCATTTCCAGGGTGTTGCTCAGGTATAGGAACCTAGTGGAGTCATGTGACTTTGTGTCAACAAGGAAGCCCCAGGAAAAACAAGAAAGACTTGCAGTCCAGTTATGAGGCTAGACAGTGTCAAGTGGCATCTGTGTGAAGTTCACTAGAGCCCGTGAAGAGCTGGTGACTGCTGCAGCTGCTGGAATAAGACAGGCGAGGCTAAGAATAACTGAAGTAGAATGTTCAGTGTTTGATACAGCCCTCAAAAGCACATTTCCAAAGAAGTGTGACCCAACTTTCTCTAGGCTACAGGAATCATTGAACCAAATTTATTCTTAACATGGCATTTTACTGGCTTCTAGGATTCTATCTGCCTTCCTTCCTTTCCACAGCACCTCACATTGTAGGTATTCTTAGGAGTCCTGGGGGATGTCTCAAAAGCGTTTGAGACTCCTTCTGGGCCCATGCTCTCTGAGATAATGCCTCTGTGTGCAACCTTTTCCCAACATTGTCAACCTCTAGCCCTGGAGGCTGACAGCTCTGCTATGGCTGATGCTCTGCTCCAGAGACAGAGCCTTGCCAAATGCCTTGGCCACCCAGTACACTGCCACACAGAAAGGAAATGGTGTTTTTCCTTGTGTTATGCTCTGTTGGGGAGAGGCCTCATCCTGCAGGAGTTGTTTGGGCTCCATGGTGGTGCAGAGTTTGGTGACTCTGCTTTTCCAGTTTTATTTATTCTTCTCTCCAGGGCAAGCATACGACACCAAGATAATTGGGCCAAGGTGGCTTCAAATAACAGCCTTTGTACTGAACCAAGAGTCACTCCTTTTGACCCTTAAGTCCTGTTGCTAAGCCGAGCTTGCTGGGCTGGAATTTTTCTTCCCCTAAGGATAAATTTTCTTCCAGGGACTGAACAGCTCTTGTAATTTAGTATTCGATATATCTTTCTTCTCCAAATCCCTATCCTCCAGTTTGCTAGAGGACTCAGTTCAAATTCATTGTCCGAAAGGTTCCCGAGGACTCTCATAAACAAGAATGACTGAGGGCTGGGGACACTTTTTGCTCAATTCCTCCCACCAGTCATGTCCTACTCTCAGCTCTGGCCCAATCCTTAGGGCTCTCTAATCCTTAGAAAGGAGAGCAAAGAAAACAACACACACACACACACACACACACACACACACACACACACACTTAGGTTAGCAATTTAAGGTTTAAGTTGGAAGCCATTAAAAAAAAAAAAAAAAACCTGTTAAATATTTACAAAGCTTTTACCTGCACAGAATTCTTGCTCATTGTGCTCACTTTGATGATCACTTCCTGATTTGTTTTAGTACCCTTAAAGTTTGCACTACACAGAGACCAGGAAGCCTGATAATAGCTTCAGGGAAGCAGAGAAGCACTTACAGAAAAATGTGCAATGGACATCTTCCATGCTCAGGGCTCTAGTCATCACTCATTACCACCACCACTCAGGAGATAGAACCTAACTGATGATCCCAACACAGAGGAGATGTCCATTGTCCCCTGTAAAGTTCAGGATCCCAGACTGTCTTTTCAGACTTTGGTAAGAACTTCCCTTTTACACTTGCATTGTCCCTTGGACAAAGGAAGTAGAATTTTATGCCAGCCATAATAACAGTTAGTCAATACAAACCTGGCTGACATGTTATTGATGAAAGCATTTTATATAATGCTGTGGGTAGACACACCCTGGACTAGCTGCCTGCAGCTTAAATACTCGTAAATGCTCACTTCAAAATGTATGTGCAGGTCAGACCCTCAGAGAAATTCCAAGATGCTACTAATGTTCTATTAGGCTATCATTTGTGGTGATTTCTTAAGTGGAGTGGTCTTATCATCTTTCTTGGGACAGCACTGGGCATACAGCTGATGTTAAAAATATGCATTAACTAACTGTATGAAAGAATTAAATATAGAAATCATTACTTCAATTAAATGCCATGAGCTGAGGATGTATAATTTTTTTGATGATAATATAGCAATTTTTATTGTGGGAAAGTTTTTTGAAAGAGAATTGATCTATAATTCATTTGAATATTTGTCCATAGAGTAACACAGGGCCATAATTTCAAAGTGCAAGAAAAGGTAAAGAGTATAGCTATGTCTTATTTGCTATTTTGTATGTATACACTCTTGTGCTTTAATAAGTTAGAATGTTAGAGCTGGAGGAGATCTACCAGATACTAAAACTGAGCCCTGAGGAAATGAAGTGACTTGCCTAAGGTCACACATTAGTTATTAGCAGATCCTGGACTAGAGTCCATATTCCTAACTTTCATTAGGCAATTCCCTTTCTATTCCCTGCTCAGTAATGAGGCCTCTCCTTAGCTGTATTTTCCCTACCATGTCACACAAATATCTCTTCCTGTGATTCTGAAGTCCATCATGCTAGAGGTGAGCCAGTTTCACTCCTTGAGAAAAGGCTGTTGGAAGTGGAATTTATATCACCACATTTTAGCTGTTATTTCTTAAATGACATCTCTGATGAACTGGAGGAAACACTGTTGTCTGAAATATTTCCAAATCAGTAGCCACATCTTCATTTTACTAGCTATGCTCATTTTAAGAAAGGTAATATTATGGAAACAATTTGATTAGAAATGCCATGATTTCCTTTTCTCTTCCTCTGACCCTCTTATGTATCTGTAACCATTTCTCTCTGTCTCTGTCTCTGTCTGTCTCTCTCTCTCTCCCTTTCTCACACACTCATGCACATATGCAGAAAACAGTTGTTTTCTGCACTCAAAGGGCTGAGATGTTATCTAGATTGTTCTCCTTAATCATGAACACACCCATACATCCCAGATGCAAACAAATTTGACTGTTTGTACAGACCACTCCTCCCTCAGAAGTATTCTTTAGTTTCTAATAACTTAACATTAAGAGTGAACCCCATATGAGCACACACCACACATAGGCACAGCGTGAGCAGTCAAGGGATCCAGAGAACCCCCTCTGCCCATGGAGGCCCACAAAAGGCAATGTGGATGGAGAAGGGTACAGTTACCCACAGCTTCATTCTCTACATTCATCATGCTGAGCTCTTTATAAGGGAGATTTCCCTGGGAGACATGCCTCAATAGTTATCCCTTTCTAAATGGAGAGACATCAGAGGTATGGCAAGAAGCATCTATCTGGCTCAAGAGTCTCTGAATTCACCACACCTTCTCCTTATGAAGGAATCTTTTCTAGCCTAACCCCTCATAGCAAAGGCCATTTCTATCATGTCTCTGACCACTACAAAGATGTAGAAAAATAGGTGGCCCTTTCTGTAACTCTGTTGACCCTTAGCTTTCTCCAGGCCAAATTATCATCCCATGAGAGGCAGATCTAGCCTCTTACTAGATGCTGGCAGCTACTGTTATGAAATTCATTGAATAGACTTTTATCGAGGACATCTTATCTGCTGAGCTCTTAATATATGAATGTTATACATGAGAAACTTAGATCATGTGAGAAAGATGATATTATTGATGATGATAGTGATAATAATTAGTATATAACAGGTCCTGTACTAACTCAGTTAACCCTCACATCAACCCTACTAAGTATTATTACCTCCGATATTTATTCATGAGGAAGCTGAGGCTCAGAGAAGTTAAGTACTTCTCTGGTCACACAGCTACTCAGTGACAGAGCCAAATGACCTTTCTCCAAAGTCCATGGTGCAACCACTGTGAAAAAGTAGACAATTCAGTAGGTGTTAAGAACTATATAGGAGTGTGTACAAGATACCTAGGGAGCACAAAGAAGTCACTTAAGTATGAGGAATTATAGAAGGGTACTTGGAAGAGATGTCCTTTGAATGGCCTCAGAACCCCAATCCCTAGTACAGAGGCAGTCACTAATGCAGTCACGAAGGTTGGTCACCACCACCACCACCACTGGACATGACCTGCCCAAACTGTTGTTGGTCCTGGTACCAGACTCCTATGAAATGGAGTTTATCCTTCTTGTTTCTCTATCTCCTTCCACCCCCAACTCAATTGTTCAGTTCTCAAATTACAGTCTAAAGCAAGTAGAAGAATTGGTTACTGCCTCCCTTTCATGACCAAGTGAACCCGGGTGGCAAGTGAGGAGAATTAATGCATTGAATCTGGATATATCTGGGCTGGAGTGACTCCATTGCAAACTCATTGTGTCATACTTGAACAATATAAGGATTCTTTCCTTTCCCTCTGAGAGTCCACAGCTGCAGTATTTCTGTGCTGCTTTGCAGACTCTTATCAGAGTTTTAATGAAGTGTAGTTGGTTTGAAGTAAAGTCTGTCAGTTCTCATGAAAAAAATTAAATTTTGGTCTTACACTGCATATTCAGCTCTAAAACGGGACCTGGGGCTCATTATTCAGAAAACAGTGATTTATTTTCATCCCCAAATATTAATTGTGCTGCTGAATTTTCACAATAGGATGATGAGCTCATTATTGAGAAAGTTTTGCCCATAGGAAATAATTGATTACAATGATCTAGAAACTAGTTGCTCAGAAAAAATTTGAAAGGGCCAGACACTGCCATGCTGCAGGATTTTTTGGCTGGATAAAAGGAAACTAATTACCACACACAATTCTGGTGACATTTCATGGCAAACCAGTATGGCTCCTAGGATGTTTGTAACATTTGCAAAATGTCTCTGCCTGCACTTTTTCATAGTAACAATCACTGATCATGAACACAGGGCTGGGGAATAACACAAGATCTTTTAGTCTATCCTCTAATCCTTATGTCAGATGTGCAAGACTATCTCTCAATTTACATACTGCCAATAGTTTTAATCTCAGAAGACTGACATATAGTAGTTGCACAATAAATATGTGTTGAATGAATAAACAAATATGAATGATCCGTTCTGGCTTTCCCGGACCTCCCAGAAGTGATTTCAGCCAAGTCTTCTATTGTAGAGTCCAAAAAGCAATCTAATTTTTCTAATCATGGCTTTGGAAGGTGCAGCAAATGTAGCTTAGAAGGGAAAAGAAAGAAAAGAAAGAAAGGAAGATGTTAAGAAGGGAAGAAAGGAAAGAAAAGGATGAGAGAAAGAAGAAAAAACACAAGGAAGAAAAGAAGGAAGGGAGGGAGGGGAGAAAAGAGGGAAGAAAGGAAAAGAAGGAAAAAAAGAAAGAAGGAGATTTAGTGGGAGAGGATAAGGGAAAGAAAAAAGAAAAAGGGGGTGCAGGGAAGCAGGAGGAACAGAGGAGAATTTAAGCAGAAAGAAGGGTAGTGGGGGAGGCAGACTGGAGGGAAGAGGAGGAGGACGTGGGAGAGCAGGCATCTAGCAAAGCAGTTAATGGCTTAAGAGCAGCTTTAGATATCTCTGGGCTAATCGAAAACAAATGATGTGACCTGGTGGTCTTAATAAGTGGGAGGCAGAAATAACCCCCTGGGAAGAATCTGTCTGTGGTGAGTTAACTAACTGGATAAAAGGGTTGGGGGAAGGGAGAGAGGGAGAGAGGGAGGAGGGAAGGGAGGGAAAAACGGAGGAAGGGAGGAGGGAGAAAATGAGGAAAAACCCCTCCCAGTTAAAAAGTCTATAATCTTCCTGGAACTGTCAGTAAGTTCACTTTCACAGTGACGAGAAAGGCTCTGGTTTCCAGATGCAACTTTTCTAGCTAGGGAGAGACCTTAAAATTGCAAAGCCCACAGGTTAAAACTGCTGGTTGTGAGGAACTTAAGCCTGCTGATTCCAGAAAGCAGACCTAATTAATTCAGGTAACATAGTCTCTTTCCATGTGGAAAATTTGGCTCACTTCATTGTGTTTGTTGTTGTTGTTTGGCCAAGGCCAAAATGATGGTTTTTACTTGTTCTGCTCAGCAACTTAAAATGCTCCCTATCAGCAAGTTCTTTGTAATGTCTAACCTGTATCTTGCTTTAATAGAAATTTCTTTTCCCCTCTTTCTCCAGCCTCAACAGAGGAGATTAATTAGTGCCTATCTTCTGTGTAGAACATTCCTTCATATTCTTTACTCTTAGATTATTCGTGAGCCATCTCCCCCCAGAGAAGGCTTTTCAAAATAACTAAATATAATGAGACTTAGTCCTGCTGCCTTTTCCTGATACATCCTAGTACACAGCCTCATGGACCTACGATGGGAAAGAGAATCACAATAAGACAATTTCAGATGAGGAATTAAATGTATATTCCTTTAGCATTTAGCCTAGATAGCATCCAAAGTTTAACATAACCTTCCAAACATTTTTATCACATTCATATGGGACAGGAATGATCACCTCTACATGAGAGAAGAAATTGGAACATGCCTTTCCCCAGCAGGTCATCAGCACGGCCAGGATAAACCTCCAGTGTCTGGACTTCTTTGCCCTGCCTACAGCCCAAAGAATCCTTTATGTCTTCATGTTAACAGTTCAGAAAAACCTCAAGGAAAATCAGAGAGCCACAGCCATGAAGGGGAGCTTGTTCTCGGTCACCCTGCTGTTCTGACATTTCCCTAGACATCCAGAATCATCCTCCTACCACATCAGAGTTCTCACCCTTAAATTCTTTCTCCAGAATAAAAGCATTGCACGAAATACTCCGGCCATTAAACTGGTTCATGATGACAACTTCCTCAAAATTTTCCATTAGGCATCAGCTGCTCTTTAAGTTAAGAGTGAGGAGAAAGGTCATCATCTTTCCTGCTGCTTAAACTAAAGCATGACTCAGAAGAACAAACAGGGAAGAGATGGCGTTAATCCCCACATTAGCTCTTAATACCCCACATGGTACTCCACGCCCCACACGACCAGATCCAGGACTAACGTAAGTCTAATTTTCTTTATGTAACTGTTTATCTTTGCACAGACTCCCTAATCTTCTAGGATAGGTAGGCGGCTACAGAAAAGGCATGACATTCCTTTCCCTCATACTCGATAGAAACCCACCAGGCAACACTGGCTTCCTCTGGGGTCGGGAAGGCAGATGGCCAACACCATGTCAGAACAGAAGGTGTGGAGCTGAGTGTGAGCAGACCTCACTGAAGCCTGTCAGACAAAGTGGTGGAGTCCTAAGGGAGATGAAAAGCCCCCTCCCGGGCTCAACGGCATTTGTGAAATTCCATCATTAGAGATTCCTTGCCCTTGTCTCCTGGGAGAAGACAACGAACCACACACTGAATCATTAATAAGCCAGTGAGAATTTGTCCATCAGATTACTCCCGCTGGAAGTGGAGCTTCTGGCAGCAGGAGCTCTCAGGTGTGCAGGCAGATTCTTCCATTAGCAATGCTGCCCAGGCCCCATGTAAGAAGATGTAAGCTGGAGCTGTGCAAGGAGAGGGAGCAGGCAGCCTAGTCTTCTCTCCATGGTCCAGCCAGGGGGTTTTAAGACTCCATGACTAGTTTCTACTCACTGGCCTGCTAGGCTGGCATCTTTTGCACGTACACTGAGAACAGTGCTGCTCTTAGAATGGACCCTTCACAATCTTGATCAGCAGCCTTAGGTTTTTTTTTAGCTCAGAGTTTTTACTTGGTATAATGTCAATTTAGGTCAACAGAATCTCAGCTTTGGTATCTTGGCAATTCTGAGCAAAAGCTTGGCTTTAAAAAAGAAAAAAGGAAAAAAGGGGAAGTTGATACCTGCCCTGCTACATTTTGGGTGAGACTCTGTTAAATGTCAGGAGGGCTCTATTCGTTTTGTTTTGAACAGGCTGCATGGGCCGGGAGCCTCCTTTATACCCCAAATTCCCGATAACACATGTCCCATTGGCAACTGCCAAAACACAGGGTGTGAACTCTCTTTTCTTGGTTTTAAGGCTGGAGTTTCGGAAGTGATTTCAACTTTGACCATCCAGATCTCATTTTTTAATGGATTTTGGCAAGCCAGCTGTCCATGACAGCACTTTCACCCTCTAGCCCTGCCCTGGCTGGTGTGCATTTTGAACTGAAATAATCCCATCCTGAGCCATGAGCATTCTTGCTTCACTTAAAAGAGCAAATCTCCCAGCATTCAGCAGCAGGCAACCCTCTGATTAAAGAATAGCCATTTTTCTTCAGTTTGGCAGGTACTGTGATTTTCTTGGGACATCCCCCATGTGAAAATGCAGCCTCAGTCTCCCGGTGGGACATCTTCCAGATTCAGCTGGGGCTCAATGACATTTCCCATTAGAGAGTAGAAGAGTAAAGAATTGAGAAACACATTCATGACTTTTCTTCTGCAACCAAGTGTTTCAAGGAATTGGCCAATTAATGCTTCTGGCCATGGTATTTCTCAAACAGTTGTGTTTACTTTCTTCATTTGGGGCAAGCTCTCCCCACCACAATGGCTGTGGGATGTTATGTAATTACCTGGGCCATTCAGGCAAAATATTACTCGTATCTCAATCATCTAAGTTAATTTAGAAACAATCTAGAATTTTCCCTGGATACTTGTCTCCATGTTCTGTTTTTACTTTGAAAACCTGTTTTTTTAGATATAACTGGAATCTCAGAAATCTCTCACATGGATTACTCATGCCAAAGTGGTTATTAAATGAAATTGGAAAGGGATTAAAGTTTTTGTTCTTTTACTTTACTTTCTTCTCGGTTTTTATCTTATTTTAAGGAAGATAAAATTACACATCTTCTTTTATGTCCATCATTTCCACTCCAAAACGAGAAAGAAAGAAGTTAATGACCAAACATTTTTGCTCATCTCTGCCTCAGAACATTCCTGATAGGTCTATCCAGAGAGGACTTAGGCTGTGCTGATTCTGTCTGTGAAACACTGAGACGAGTGGGTTTAAATAATGCATAGCCTTTCAATCTATTAAGGAGATGGCTATGTGGTTGTTTATCATATTTAAATGACTGAGCACTGGCAAGAACTGACATTGAAATGACACCTAAATGAGGGCACAAGATGGAAAGGAGGAGCAGGGGTGGTGGTGGCAGCACCCAATGATGGCTTGCTAAGCAATTACAGCCCTTTCCCAGCAATATGCAACATTTCTGTTGGTGTTAATACTCACCTCCATTATGCTCTTTTACTCAAATTGGAACACAACACACCTTCCCCCACCAAAAGAATGTTTAGGCCTGTGGCCAGCACTGGTAGCTGAGGGATAGATAAGTCCACTGTCCTGGAATATAAATTTTTCCTCAAAGATTTGGGGGTTGGGACATACAAAACAATTTAACTACTAATTTAAATAATTCTATATTAAAAAGCGATATATAATGAAGTAAAGTACAATATTCTAATATGCCTTTAACATAAAAGTGGGGAAGCGCAACGAACGTTCCCAACTTCTGTGAGCGCTCTGCTAAATGCCAGGCTTCCAGAGAGTTGCATTTCCTCACCTCTGCAGTTAGGTAGCTAGGCGGAGACATGCAGAAGGCACATCCTGCTATATCTGATGAAGACTACCTGGCACATTGGTGTCCCGAGGCTGGCCAGCAGCTGGGATTCTGTTGGACTGGGCTGACCCAGGCGTGCTGCTGTATGCCTTGGTTGCATGACGCCTGGGCTGAAGTGAGCCATTCCATCCCTCTTGCTCTAAATAAATGCCCACTGTCTGCCTGTTGCTACTGCTTCTCACTTGATGGCAGTTACGAGGCCATTAGTAGGAAACAAGAATCTGCTCTTTCTCCATCTGCATATTGGACAAGTCATGTACTATTTAGCTTGTGAGGCCTGATAAGCCAGCACAATCTGTCCATTGACTGTCGGCCTTCTTTCCAGTCCCAAGTACCAGAGTCTCCTGGCTTAGACTCTTATTTTGCATGTCTCTATCTGTCCCCAATTGAATGCTCTTCGGTTGCACCTGCATGGCACTCATGAGAGTAGAGAAAGGGCTTCCTTTGAGCTAATTCAAACTCCTGGCCCTCACACTTGTTCCACTCTGTGTGTCCTGGGGATTTCTAATTTGAGGCCTGAACATGTTTAAGAATGCTGTTTTCATGTGTCCACAAAGCACTGTTTATTTTGCCCCATCCTCCTAGGAGCATGTTGGGTACTTCCCTTGTACTTTTTTTCCAAAGAAGAAGGCCAGGCAGTGATGACAGGGCTCTTTCTCTGTGCCGGTTCTGAGGTCAGCTGTGTCTGCGTCTAGACCTTCAGAGAGGGGTCATAATAATCTCTGGATTTAGCATCTTAAAAATCTTTCTGGATCTAGTTCTCCCTTTGTTGATTTTAAAGTACAGAAACTTACTTGGGACATGAATAGCCCACTGCCATATTCCCATGAGGGTTTAACACATTTGAAAATTATTATCATAATGACAGAATATTGCATGCTGTGATAAACTAGGAAGTTCTGATGCCAATTTATAATGTGGTGAAGTTTTTAAAAAATTACTATCATAACTGTTGCTACCAGAATCCCTTTTGTCTAGGGAACTGATATATATATATATATATATATATTATATATATATATAATATATATATAATATATATATATATATAATATATCAGTTCCCTATATATTATATATATATATTATATATATATATATTATATATATATATAATCTCCATCCTACTTTGTTGGTATCTGATACTGCTCACTTTGCTTTTTCTTTCAACCCTTCCTATTATCTTCCTCTCCTATTCTTTATAGTGCCTTGAATAATTTTCATTATCGCAAAATATGAAAGATTCTGCTGAGAGAAAAAGCAACAAAATAAGAAATATGTTTATTCTCATATTTCAGAAAAGTGTAGGCCAGAGATTATCACCTATGAAACCTTTTACTGCTCTCTGTAAGACCCAGCTTAGTAGAAGTAAAATGGTTTTTGAAAAATTCTTGTTATCCTGAATCCAAAGTAATAATTAATTAAATATGAGAAATTATGATAAAATCTACAACTGAAAATAAGATTTGCTGAAGAAAAAATAATTTTTCATGTCACTGAAAAAATGTGCTTTTCTCATCTCCAAACATCTCATCCACCATGATGAATTAGTGAGATTAAAACAATAATTTACTCTCTACTACTGACTATGACAATAGTTGTCCTTTATCATATCTCTTCATTTAAAGCTTAAAAAATGAATTTAATTAAATTTGAACTTGTAGGATATTTGAATACCAAGAGGCAGTTTAAGGTTAAAGTTCTTTGAAACTATTTCAGGCTTTCTTCCAAAATCTCTAAAGATTTTTCCTAGAACGATATCCAGGAAAATGAACGGGGAGGGCAGACCCTTGATATTTGAAGACTTCGCACTGGCCATTTTTGCTATTTGTAAGTGACCCCAGCATTCTGTAATATATAAGAATTTGTCATTTAGAACCCATTTCAATATGGCTTTGTTCTCTACCACTCTGGTACTTTGATATAGAGGCATAGTGTATAAGTGACATTATACTCAGATTCTATCTCCCACTGACCCACTAACCAACTTTGTAAATTTAGGATACTTACTTCACCTCTCTGGTCATTGTCATCATTATAACTATTACTGTGCCTAACATTTATTGAACCCTTACTATGAGTTAGGCACTGTGTTAAACTCTGTATCAAAATTATCTCATTTAATGCTTACAACAACCTAACATAGAAGGCACTATTATTATCTGTAGAGGCAAATAATACTGGGTAAAAACAGCTAACAGTGATCAAATGCTTATTATGGGGGATAATATGCCAAGTGCTTTATATGCATCATCTTATATAATCTTCATAATAATGAGCTATGTACCATTAAACCTCTATGTAACAGATAGGAAGTTGAGACTTAGATTCATTAATTTGTCCAAGATGACACAGCTAGTAAGAGATGAAGGAGGATTTTGAATCAAAAAATTCTTTGACTTTGGAGC
The DNA here is from genome assembly GCF_014176215.1 of Rousettus aegyptiacus. NCBI lineage: Eukaryota > Metazoa > Chordata > Mammalia > Chiroptera > Pteropodidae > Rousettus > Rousettus aegyptiacus. The sequence goes on from NW_023416306.1 coordinate 99,189,372, forward strand.
TCAAGATCTTAATCACTAGGCTCTACTGGGTATGTAAAAAATTAATCATGCTGAAAAAATGACATCCACGTACAGATGTTGTTCTTTACATTTACCGAAGCACAAAACATCGGTCATATACTGTCAATCATTATGTCATATAGATGGCATTTCCCATTGGCAGGGCCAGCCCTTACAGCCATTTCCTCGATAGTGATTTTCATAGCCATACTCATCTCATGTGGTTTCCTGTATGTGGCCAAGGGTAAACACCAAAAGGACAACTGGTCGAGGTTCAGGTGGTAGAAATACTGACTATAAAGCCAGGTTTCGTCTGCAGGCAACTCTAGGTGGCCCATAAGGGATTGAACCTGTGTCCTGGTTGCATTAGTACTGCACTTCATCCAAAGAAACCAATTGCCCTCATCAAATCCTAAGTGTTCTCTTGAGCATTTTCATTTTTTGTAAACAGATGGCAAGAATCTGTTTCTGACAATCGGGCTAACTTTCTTGTTGCCTTCTTGGCTTGTAAGAATGAAGGATTAGAAAATGGAAATAAGCTGGGACAAGCAGAAGGCAGATTTCTGATGTAGATTCTCCAAATCCTACACACACACACACCATCACACACACACACTAAGACACAGACACACACATGCAACCATCATCAGCAGAATAGCAGAGGTGATTTGTCTATTTTGAGAGCAGAGCAGGAGGTTTGACAATACTTCATTTTTATGTACTTGCTTTAAAGGATCACAGGTCAACATTCAGACTTTTCATAGAGGACACAGAAACAAATACAATCTCTTAGACTGATTGTAAATCTGAGGAGCAGTTATATCCAAATTATAGTTATTAATGTTATTTCTGTCTCTGAATGATAAATTACAGTCAAGTCCATTACTTAGCAGAGTTATTATGCTCTCAGGAAGTTAATTTGGGGACGGTTTTGATTTTCTCTGGAAGAGGAAAGGCAGATTCATCTTTTGGCTGAAGCATGGCTATTTTGGGATCTAGTCAGATATCATTTTGTGAGAGACTCTCGTCCAAGTGTCACTCTTGTCCTCCATGGGTGGTGCAGATGAAAAGAGAAGGCATATGCAGGGAATTTGTCCTCAGCTTCATAATGATACTCTTCCTTCATCTGACATTCACTAAAAATAACATTTGAATGAAGGAATTGGGTCACCTGGTGACATTTTTGGTAGTAGCAGTACATTGCAGAGAAAGCCTTTATGTTTTCACACAGAATTGAACAAGTCCATTGTTGGGTTTGTAGAAGACATTTCCAAAGAGAGTTATGGAAATCCCTCATTCATATCTCACTCAAGCACAGGAGAGAGCGCTGCATTTCTGGGGCAACTTGAAGAAACTTCCTCATGGAGGCAGGGGCCAAAGTAGATAAATAAAACATTAAAGTCTAGTTTCAATTCTGCAGTTCTGCAATTCTCTATATACTGGCCCTAAGGCATAAACCAATTAACCACTTTCTCTCCCTAATTCATTTCATTTTCTAAGTATGAAAAATACAAGCTGCTATTATTTTAGTGTCAGATGGTTGTAGTAAAATTTGGAGGCTTTAAAGACAGAAGATGCTTATATCCTCATTCCTGATTCCAGTACTTACAGGAGACCTGGCACATTGTAGAGCTGAATAATAATAATTGGAAACCTCTTACGGCTTCTCTGACACATCTTCTGCTGCTTTCACCCTTGTTTGCTAGGTCCAGGCACATGGGTCCCCTAGTTGATGCCCAGACACTCAAAGCACATGCTTTCCTTTGCATTTGCAGTGCTCTTGGCCTGGAATACTTCCTCCATGTATTTGTGAGACTGGCTCCCCCACCGTACCGCCGCCACCCTAAGGTTTCTGCTCAAATGTCACCCTTTCAGTGAGGACTTCTGTCATTTCCTCTTTCTCACATTTCTCACATTTTTCCATTGATGTAGTATCTATGTAGTATCTATTTAGTTGTTTATTTGTTTAGCATCTTTATCCCCCTAGCCTCATAAGACCAGAGGCTTTGTTTTGTTCATTGCTGGATTAAATACTGATTAAATGAATGAGTAAATTAAAGAACATATGTTTTAGTTACCCCTCCTCTGGTTGATAGGAACAGATACTCAAGCAATCTCAAACCTCAAATAAAGGAGATTCACCTTCGTTAGAAGGAATCTTACAGAAATCCAAGAATAAGAATGTTGGTAGGTCTCTTGGTAGGGCCTCGTGTCCTGAAGGCAAGAACTGAGGGGGCCACCAGGACTTCAGTGGCACAGCTGAGAAGATTTTGACTCCAGCACTCCATCACTACCATCACTTCTTCTCCTCTCCTCCATTCTGATTTCCGCATTACTTGTTCATACCAAGCCATATGCTCCGGCTTGGAGTTTATTGCTTTATCTCATTCAGCTCTCTCAGACTCAGTCTACCCACAAAGGAGACTACTGATCTCAGATCATCTTTTCAAGCCTGGCCAATAGTTCCTATGTCTGTAGCTTCTCAACTGGTTGAGCCTGCACCCTCCCCAGTTTCGCTCACCCATGATGTGATGCAGGCATCATATGATCTGCTCCTAGTCAGTAGGAGTTCCTTGAGGGTCAGCTTCTAGAAGGATAAGACTAGTGACTTCCCCAATACTATCCTCCTCCTTCTCCAAGAAAGCCCTTTCATCTCCTACATTCTCCTTTAAAAGTAGTAGAAGTTTCATTGAATGTTTTTGTTTGACTGATGTTTTTAATCGGTGAATTTTACCCCAAAATGCCTTTAAAATTATGACATGTATCAGCTTAAAGACGTATGGTTAATGTGAAATGAAAAGTCATATAAATACTCCTTTTGTCTTGGGCATCATATTTAGATTCTAGAAGGACTCTGATAAGTACAGCTGGTGTGGCAGGTCCTGTACTACTCCTAGGTGGAGAAGATCTCAAACAAAACAAAACAAAATGCAAACAAACAACAAAAAACGACTGACCAGAAATGCTCTATCTCGAGGGCTTGTTTCTCTTATCAGTTAGGAACACTGCTTGAGCTTGGGAGAGGAAATATACAGACACAACTACGTTCAAAGCAAAGATACTTGCAGGAGACAATTATTTTGTGTGGCCCAGATGCTGGAAGCTGAGGTGCTTGAAAGGTGTGTAATTAAATCCTCAAATGTCCTCTTTAAGTCTTCTTTCAAACCCAGGATTCATTTTTCTTTCTGGTCTCAAGATTTTCCTATTAAGAACCTTAAGCTAAGAAGACTGAGGCCTAGCATGGACCCTGGGAGACCATTGCTCTCAGCATTCTACTGACCGTGGGCAGCCATGAACAGTGAGGAAATGACCTTTCTAGGAGCCCGTGTATACATCTGGTAGACCTGGAGCCAGGCACCACCACTCAGTGGACCTCAGCAAGTGATAGCCTCTGTGGGCCTCAGTTTCCTCAGTTCTAAATCTTAGAGTTAAGAGGATCGAAATCTAATTAACTCATTGTATGTGGAAAATTTGTAGGTTTAAGATCATTGGTGAGAACTTTAATCTTTTAGAGGAAAAGTTAACAATGGTCCATGGGCCAAATCCAGCTTTCTGTCTGTTTTTTTTTTTTTTCCTGTCTCTTTTTTAATGACCTGTGAGCTAAGAATGGGATTAACATTTTTAAAAGGTTGAAAAAAATTCAAAAGAATAATATTTCATGACCTATGAGCTAAGAAGAGGGTTTACATTTTTAAAAGGTTGAAAAAAACTCAAAAGAATAATAAGATTTCATGACAAGAAAATGATATAAGATTCAGATTTCAGTGTCCGTCAATAAGGTTTTATTGGAACACAGAATTGCTCGGTCATTTGTGTATTGTCTACAGCTACTTTTCCGCTAAAATGGAAGAATAGCTGTGGCAGAGACTGTACAGTCCACAAAGCCTAAAATATTTACTTCTGGCCCTTTACAGAAGAAGTTTGTCAATTCTGGTTTTAGAATGTAGAGGTTAAAAGTAATCAGCTGAGTTGGACACACCTAGCTTTAAACCATAGCTCATCCCTAACTAGCTGTGTGACTTTGGAAAGCTACTAAATCTTTCTTAGCTCCACTTTCCTTATCTGTAAAATGAAGATAAAAACAGTTCATATCTCAAAGGGTCATTGGGAGAAATTGAATGACATCACCATGAGGCACTGAGCAGAGATCCCAGCCTAGCAGAGTAAACCAATTCAGCATTTGTGCTAAATATGTATGTGTGGGATAAATACATGAATAAACTACGAAATGTAAATTTAATGTTATTTTGGAGAATCACCCTGACAGTGTCTGGGCCAAGCAGCCAACTAGAGAAATGGAAAAGACAAGCTAGAAGTACAGGAGGGGTCAGGGCTAAGAAGAACCAGCTGGCTATGAGTTGTTGCTGTTTCTACTACTGTCTCTGTACCCACAGGGCCAACCAAGTCACAGAAGTAGCTCTCACTAGGCATGGAGGTTTTTTCCTCTACTTAGGCTTATCATTGTATGTACTCCTAGAACTGCAGGCGATTTACTCAATCAATCACTCAATCGCCCAGCTTTTAGAAAATCTTTCAGGCTTTACCTTTAAAATATATCCAGAACCCTCCCTTTCTCTCTCTCTTCTCCCTGCCATTCCTACCACTCTGGGCTGAGCCACCATCATCTCTCACTTTGATTATTTCAATAGTCTCCTAACTGGTCTCTCTGCTTCCTCCTTCATCTTTCTATGGTATGTTCTTAAAAGAGCAGCCAAAGTAATCCTTTTAAAAGGTTAGATCATGTCACTCCTCTGCTCAAACTGTCTAGTGGCTGTCCATCTCAGGCAGAGTAAAAGCCAAAGTCCTTACAACAGTCTACAACCCTCTACTTGCTCTGTCCCACCCCATTACCTTTGACCTCCTCTCCTATACCTCTCTCACATGCTCACACTTCTCTAGCTACAGGGCCTTTTGCTCTCCTCAAATGCACCAACAGGCTCCTGTCTAAGGGCCTCAGTAAGACCTGTCCCTTTATTTTCATCTGGATGCTCTTCTTCCAAATATCCCCACGACAAACTCCCTCACTTTCAACTCTTTCCTGAAATTTCAGTTCTTAATAAGATCTATCCTGGCCACTCTGATTAATTAATACTGTTTGAAATCAGAATTGCGCCCTTCCAACATTCCCCCCTTACTTTTATCATTAATTTATTTACTCTGTCCATTTTTATTGGTTTTATCTCCACTAGAATGTAAGCTCCATGCAGGCAGGAATTTTGTTTTTGCTTTTTGTTCAGTGATGTATTCCAAGCATCCAGAACAGTGCCTGGTCCAGAATAGTACTCAATAAAATTTGTTGAATGGACTAATTAATAATCAAATGTTTTATAATCTAAAAATCTTTTTCCCACTCACAGAATCTACTTCTCAATGAATGTGTCAGGAATCTGATCACCTCCTTGAAGGCTTTTGTGCCACTATTTTAGATTCTATAAAGGAAACTATGGGAAAAAGTGCCCTCTCTCCAGTGGAATCTGAGGGAGCCCAAACCACACCCCAACTTCAGCTGTACCCTCTGGGCTAGGGATGACCTCACCGAGAATGGATAATCCAGCACTGGACTGTTCAAATTCTTTTGTTTTCCCCCTTCCCTTGCTTTGTTTTTACACCAGCATTATTGACAAGATTGGCACCACTTGAGCAAAGGGGTTGGGGGAGACATAAACCTCAATAGCACTGGTTTTCAAGCTTGCATGAAGATCTGACAGGAAAAAGAGTTTGAAATGCTGGCATGAAATCGGGGTAGAATCTGTGTACTGAGTTATCTCCATTACCTCAGAGAATGGTGTGATTATATCATCACCTCTGATGAGGATGAAAGGAGAATATGAAAAGGCTACAATCTCAGGTTCTGTACCTTGCCCAGCACATCATGGGCACATCCTGCATATCATTAATTTATTTACTCTGATATCAGATACCAAGAAGAAGGCTGCTCCTCACAGATACCCAGTCCCTGGTTGTCACATAGTGAGGAATCCGATCAATGTTCACAGGAAACATCCCCAAACTCTATCCCCTGGCCCATGGTCCAGGAATGATGATTGCGGTCAGAGTCATCATGAAGCTTAAGTATATATGAATTGTAAATGATGAATAACCACATTATAAATTTCGCAAGGCTTGTTTCACAGAGAAGAGATTTATACCTAAAGATACTGGCAGTGAAATCTCCCTCTATCCTTTTAAGGCCACAGGATGCTCAGCAATAAACAAGGAAAGGAAATAGCCTGAAGAATTTGTCAAGGAAAGTCTTTGACCAGCCACAGCCGGATGTTGGCTCCAAGTGATGCATGGACTCTAGCTTCACCTTCCACTAGAATTCTTTCACTTCTCAAGTTGATATCTAAGGGAAATGGATAGAAGGAGGAAAATTCTCATGGGAGGGCATTTCTGGGCTCCTCTTTAGAAGCTGGAGGTCTACTGTAAAGTTTTAACTCCTCTTGAATGTAGAGCTATTTACTGATGTGGAACAGGCATCTAGATTTTTTTCCTCCCTGCTACCAATTTTGTGGGTATGCTTTTTTCTAAAAAAAAAAAAAAAAAGCCAAGCCCTTGCTTCTCTCTGCTCCTGCCCAGTCAGAACCTAAGAAATAAAATGAAAGAAATTTGTGTGCTTTGCAATGACCCCTCGGGCAGTGCTGCCTGCCCCTCACCCTGGCCCAGTGAGTCTATTTGCAAAGCTGATTTAAGATGAAAAGCAAAGTGTAGTGAACAAGCTGTACCCTTCTGCCCTGGTGAATATTTTCTGAGTGAAGTTTTACCAGCCTCAAAATTCTCCACACACTCAAGAGGAAAAGGCATTAGGCTTTTAAATGGTCCGGATCAGGTTTCCATAGTAGCTTAGTGAGACAACAGACCTTTCCCTAAGAGTTATGCAGATCTTGTCTACAATGCTGGTGCAAAACCAAGAAAGCCTACAATGGGGTCTTGTTCACTTTAAGCTGAGTCATGAAAATCATGCACTAAAACCATCTTTGGAGAAAGACCTGATTGGGAAAGCAACAGCCAGTAAACTTGGAAGGAATTTTCAAAAGGAAACGTTACCCTCCATATTCTGAAAGGCATTCAAAGCAACAAGAGATTGAAGAAAAATAATTTGACATTGCACTTCTCAACCTCATAAAACATTTTTAAAACTAACTCATTATCATAATTTATAGCAGGAACTAGTCTCCTAAGTCTCAATGGACAGTCTGTCTGACATCATGGTCCCATTTGTATGATTCATTTTTTCAAAGGCAATCTTGCCAGACCATTAAAAAATAAAACAATTAATTACTTTTATGATAGCTGGTTGCCTTCTAGCCCTTAGTTTTTCTCTTTGCAGCGAATATCATCACTCATGTAGTCTTGCCTGATATTTCTGCCAATGCATGTCAGAACACTGCCTGCGCGGTAACACGAACCATCCAAAACATGTAAAACGAGGCCCTCATTTCATTGGACATTGTAAATTTAATACTGTTTCTGTTTCATTTTGCTTACAGCTCTGCTTCCTTTTTTAAAATTTTTCATTGTTTTTAACTTTTTAGGCAAGGCAACCCTTGGTTGACCTCACAGATTGCAAGGGCCTTGTCCACTTACAATCCCTTATTTTTTATTTTTTACGCCTACAGCACCTGGTCTTCCTAGGTACAGCTCTGCTTTCTACTCCAGGATCCCTTCACGGCAAAGCAATTTATTAAACCTGACCCACACTACCATGACACCACATGTCACCATTTATCCCAACAAACAGGAAAGTGTTACTTAAGGACAGAGCTGTTTTCACCGATGCTCTCTCAAAGGAGACAATGAGAAGGCTGTGGTGATGCAGAATAAAGGATTAAGAAATTATTCTCTCTGAGACTCTTCTCTCCACATACCTCCAAGGGAAAGTCAGATGTCATCTAAGTCAAAGTGAGGCTAGTTTTTATTTCTCTTCCCACTCCTTTTCACTTCCCAATCTTCTTCACAATTACAGAAACAGCTGAAAACCACTTCTTTCTTTAGATTCTCTATTGCTTACTATAATTATTATGGCAACAATTGCCAAGTGGATTTGCAATCTTTGATGTTTTTCCACAATGAAGATATTAAATCCTCTTACAAACATGATGTCACTAATTTCTACAATGATACTCAGATATGAAGCAAGGACTAAGACCTTCAATTCTCATTTACACAGACAGGGAGAATGAGACAATGTACTGGAAACCCACAGAGTAATTAGCTAAGCTGGAATTAAAACCTGGTGTTCTGATTCTTATTTAATACTAGTGCTACCCTGATTCTACATTTTAGAGGTTCAAAATAAACACATGAGATCATCCAGGATGGTGTAAAAATTAAAATAACTCCATAGAGTTTCAATAACAGTTCTATAACTTTTTTAACTGTAGCTCTTTGCCTGGAGTAGAGCATATAAAACCAAAGGAGAGTAAGACACAGGAGACTGAATCCCTGAGACCTCACAAGAAACTAGATGGTTCAACCATTGACACAGATAGCAAGTAGAGAAGTAGCCAGCTATAGCTGATGAAAACATAGAGCAAAGTTTGGGGTAGTGATTTATTTTTAAAGATTGTATAGTATAAATTATAAAGGGAAACTATGAGGCATGTGAAGGCCACCCACACTCTATTTCATTCAAATATAGTTTTTTTGGGGGGGGTTGAAACTTAAGTTTCATCTTCTCCATGAAGCCTTCTTTGACTGTTCTAGCCCAGAGTAATTTCTACCTTGCCTGAACTCCTGTAACACTTTTCATCGAAACCATGATTCCTGTTAGAGTGTATGTCATTGTAAGTGGGGAGGGGAGGACAACCTCTCAAGTAAAAGGGGAGGTACTGAAAAGATACAGTGGACTATTATAGAAATTAAATATTAGAAACACAAAGAGGACTTAGCTGGAAAATTGTCAGGCAGAAATCTACTTTTCTCTCAGCCTCTGGAATATTTCTATTTCCCTCTTTTGCACTTACTCTAGTCTTTCTGCAGCATACTGCTCACTCATAGTTCTTGCTCCTCCAGATCCATGACTTTAACTTGCCCTAGTGCCCACTCTACTGCCAACTCTACATGACCTTACTTGCAAAACATCCACTACTATCTGACTGCAATCTCTGAGTCTCTTAGTTCAAATTCATAGAGGGGAATTTCACTGGCTAAGCCCTATCTATTGGTATACTCTGGATTAGGCGTTTGATCCTGGTGGAGCTCCTGTGACTTGGGGGTAGGGCAGGGTCATGTGTGATGCAGAGGTGACCCTGCAGCCAGAAGGGGAAACTGGGCCCCTATCATCTATTTGTTCCAGCCATTCTCAGCATGTAACTGTATTCTGCCTTGCCTTCATATATAACTTGTTTTATACGTGTGGCTTATTTGCTGGTATAGTAAAAGCTTCTTCACATTAGGGCTCTGCCTAATTTTCTTTCTGCCTCTGAGGGACTTGTACATGGGATATCAAAAATACTAGTTAAACTGATTTTTATCTTCCTTTGATATACACCTAAGTAAAAAACATAAACACTTCTTAGCTATTTGATGAGTGAATTAACGGTGTTACATTTTCAATTGCAACATCTTTCAAACATTCATTAAATAGCCATATTTTTCCTTACAGAAGCTTCGTCTTCTTATTGTCAACTATCATACACAAGCATTCATTCTTTACTATATTTCAAAATGGTTTTAAGATGATATCTTCAGAGATTTCAGTGTCCCACAATGACAAAATAACTGATACCTGGTTTATCTTTCTACTGAAATAAACAACAACAATGAACAAATTACATGAGCCAACTGTTTTCAGGCAAGCACAACAGGACTTTAATTCTTAAAAGAAGGAAAGCATGAGATGAATCCCACAATTGCCCCAGTTTTCTGCCATGGGTACGCTCCTGCCATAACATAGGAAGACAGAACAGAAGCAGAGTGAGCAAATAAGACAGAGATTATAGTTCTGGGCTGCAAAAAAAATAGTTTTAATTTGTGAGATCAGATGCTAGAAAAAGAACTTGTGCAGATGGGCGGTCCCAAAAGTCTGTGCAGGGATTCACCATGGGTCCTTGGCAAGGGTGAGGCTGCACTTCACAGGGCAAGACTCCATAAGGCCCAATAGAGACTTATTGCTACAGGGCAAATTGCCGAATGGTAATATCAATAGCAATGCCAGAGATTAGGTAGCATTGGCAACTATTGGAGTTCTGGTCTGGAATTCAGTTGAGATCCAAGAAAGACAGTACTTTAAGAATATAGTCCCTACTTTAGAAGCGAGAACCTTAGACGTGACATCATAGAGTAAGGACTGCACATAGGACTAAATTCAAAACCAAAATAGCCCTGCCCTAACAAAGAACCAAACTGAGTATGACAGAACCAAAAAAGATCTACCAGTGATTTAACTCCCCACAAGAACAAAACAACACTCTAAATTCAACACTCGACACATAATCCGGAGTTTCTATAATGTATCATCCATATGTCTGGGCTACAATAAAAACCACAGGCATGCAAAGTAAAAGAAAATTTTGACCCAGACTAAATAAAGAAAAAAATTGAAACAGAACCCCAAAAGATCCAGATGTTGGAGTTATTGAGCGAGTACTTTAAAGGAGCTACTACGAATATATTAAGGACTAAAAGTAAAAGATGGTAAAAATAAGTGCGCAGATGGGAAATCTCAGCAGAAAAATGAAAAATATAGAAAAAAAAACAAAATGAAAATTCTAAAACTGAAAAGTACAATATACAAAATGAAAACTTTACTAAATAGACTTAGCAACAGATTAGAGACTGCAAATTAAATGATTAGTAAACATGAAGAAAGGTAAATAGAAAGTATCCAATCTGATCTATAAGACGATCATTTCGTCTAACATTCTAAAAAGTATTTCACTCACTCAAAAGTCAGAAAAGGAAGAATGAAAAACAGATGGGGCAACTAGAAAAAATTAACAAGATGATAGACTTAAGCTAATAATTATATTACATGTCAATGAGGTAAACGTTCTAATTAAAAGCAAGAGATTTAAAAGTTAAGACCCAACTAAATATTGTCTATAAGAGATACAATTGAAATATAAAGAGAGAGATAACAAAGTGAAAGAATGGAAAAAGATATACCATGGAAATAGTAAGCATAAGAAAATTGCCACGGTTTTTTAATATAAGACAAAGTAAAGAGTATTACCAAAGATAAAAAAGGATATTTCTTAAGAAGAAAAGTGTCGATTCAATCAGAAAGACATGAAAAACCTAAATGTATACTTCCCTAATTATAGAGCTTTTAAATATATAAAGCAACAACTGGCAGAACGAAAGGGAAAAACAGATAATCATAGTTGAAAAATTTAATATCCTACTCTCTGTAATTGTTGCAATTAGATAAAATAATCAGAGTGGATAGGAAGATTTGAACAAAACTATTGACTAACTTGACCCAATTGTCATTTAGAAAACACCACATGAGAACACACATTCTCTTCAAGAGCACAAAGAATATTCATTCTAAAAGACCATATAATGAGCCATAAAATAAATCCCAATATATTCAAAAGACTGAAATCTTACAGAGCATGATCTGTGGCTAAAATTAAATTAAATTTGAAACTTATAAAATATCTAGAAAATTCCCAAATATTTTGAAGTGAAATAATATACTTTTAAATAACTCATAAGTCAAATAAGAAATCACAAGTGAAATTGGAAAATATTTTAAACTGAATAATAATGATATACAACAAGTCAAAATTTGGGCGATGCAGCTAAAGCAGTGCTTAGAAGAAAATTTATAACTTAAAATTTTTATACTAGAAAAGACAATGATTTAAATTCAAAGATCTCAAGTTTCACCTTATAAACCTAGAAAAAGATGAGCAAATTAAGCCCAAAGTAAGTTGAAACAAAGAAATAAGAAAAATAGCAGAAATCAAAGAAATAGAAAACAGAATAGAGAAAATTAACAAAGCCAAATGTGGTTCTTAGAAAAGGTTAATAATATTTGTAATACTTTAGCATGGTTGATCAATAAAAGAGAAAATACAAATTACTCACATCAAGAATGTCATTTCAGATATTCTACAAACCTTAAAAAAATAATAAGGCAATATTATGACATATTCTACCCTAATACATTTCACAATTTAGAAGTACTAGAAAACTTCCTTGAAAACTCAAATTGCCAAAAAGAAAGAAAGAAGAGAATATCTAACTATCTCTATATCTTTAAAAAAATTGAACTTGTAATTTAAAACTTTCCCATAAAGAAAACTCTAGGCCCAGATAGTTTTTACAGTGGATTCTCTTAAACATTTAATGAAGAAATATTACCACCATCAAGGACTTGAAAGATGCAGAGGTGGTGATTCCCACCACATCCCATTCTACTTGCCAATTTGGCCTGTACAGGAATCAAATGGATCTTAGAGAATGGCAGTCGATGATTGTAAATTTAATCAAATACTGACAATAATTATAGCTGCTGTTCCTGATGTAGCTCCACTGTTTGAGCAAATAAACACTTCTCCTGGTACCTGATATGCATCTACTGATCTGGCAAATATCTTTTTTTCAAAGCCTGCTAGTACAGACCATCAGAAGCAGTTTGCTTTCAGCCAGCAAGGCTAGCAATACACCTTCACTATCCTTTCTAAGAGGTATATCAACTCTTTGCCCTATGCCATAATTTAGTCCACAGATACCTTGATCACCTTTATCTTCCAGAAGACATCACACTGGTCTCACTATAGGCCGCCAAGTGATTATGCAATCTGAGCTTCCCATGATAATTTGGTTGTTGTCTGATGCACCAAGCCATAAAGTTAGGCATGCACAGAAGCACTCCATTATTAAATAGAAATGGTATATACAAGATTGGGCTCAAGTAGGCCCTAAAGACACAGGTAAGTTACATGAGGAATTGGCCCCAATGTCCATGGTCCCCACTCCTGCTGCACTACCTTCTTACTTTTTGCATACATCTATGGCCTTGTGAGGGAGTTTTCTACAACAAGTTGACTGAGGAAGAAAAGACTTGTGCCTGGTTTATAGATGTCTCTGTACTATGTGCACACACCACCAAAAGTGGACATTTGCAACACTACTGCCCCTTTCTGGGATATCCCTGAAGGACTGTGGTGACAGGAAATCCTTCTAGTGGTCAGAACTTCAAGCAGTGCACCTTGTTGTTTATTTTGCTTGGAAGGAAAAATGGTCAGAGATGTGAGTCTATAGTGATTCATACACTGTGGCCAATGGTTTGGCTGGATGGGCATGAACTTGTAAGTAACATGAATGGACAAGGAAGTCTGAGGAAGAGGTATGTGGATAGACTTCTCTGAATGAGCAAAGAAAGTAAATATCTTTGTGTCCTATGTAAATAAAGGTGACCTAAGCAGAGGAGGATTTAAATAATCAAGTGGATAGAAAAACCCTTTCTGTGCAAACAAGTCAGCCTCTTTCCCTGGCCACTCCTGCTGGTCTCCAAAGGGCTCATAAAATGGCTATGGTAGCAACAAAGGAGATTACACATCATATTAGCAACATCAACATCCACTCACCAAGGCCAACCTGGATACAGTTACTGTTGAGTATCCAATCTGCCAGCAGCAGAAACCAGCACTGAGTTCATGATGTGGTGCCATTCTCTAGGCCGATTAGCTAGCAGCTACCTGGTAGCAAATTGATTACAATGAACCATGTCCATCATGGAAGGTATAGTGCTTTATTCTTACTGGAATACTTACTTACTTTGGATGTAAATTCCCTTTCCTATGTGCAACATTTCTGCCCAAACTACCATCCATGGGTTTACAGAATGCCTTATCCACCATAATGGTATTCCATCCAACATTGCTTCTGATCAAAGGACTCACTTCACAGCAATGGGCTATGTGATAATGGGCCCATACTCATAGATTTCACTAGTCTTACTGTGTTTCTCTTCATCCTGAAGTAGCTGCCTTAATAGAATGGTGAAATAGCCTTTTGGAAACTTAGTTACAGTGCTAGCTAGGTGGCAAGACTTTGTGGGACTATGGGAATGTTCTTCAAGAGGCTATGTGTGCTTTTAATTGGCAAACAATATATGATGATGTTTCTTCCATAGCAAGAATTCATGAGTCCAAGAATCAAGGGGTGGAAATAGAAATAGCTGACAACTCACTATTACCAGTGATCCACCAGCAAATTTTTTTCTTCCCATCTCTGTGACCTTATGATTTGTTGGTCTAATGGTCTCAGGTCCATAGAGAGGAATGCTTCTACCAGGAGACACAATGATTCCATTGAACTGAAAGTTATGACTGTCATCCAGCCTCTTTGGCTCCTCATGCCTCTGAGTCAACAGGCAAAGAAGAGGGTTACTGTGCTAGCTAGAGTTACTGATCCTGATTAAGGGGAAACTGGGCTGGTACAATACAACAGATATAAGGAAAGGTATGGCTGGAATACAAGAATCCCTTAGGGTGTATCTTAACACTACCATGCCCTGTGATTGAAGTCAGTGGAAAACTATAATAACTCAATTCAAGCTGGACTGCTAATGGCCCTGGCCTTTTAGGAATGAAGGTTTTGGGTCACCCCACCAGGCAAAGAACCACAAACAGTGGAGATGTTCACTGCAGGCAAAAGGAATATGGAAATAGTTGTGTAGGGAGGTAGTTAAATACCAGCTGTGACCATGTGACCAGTTGCAGAAATGAGGACTATAATTGTTATAAGAATTGTTCGCTTATTTTGTATAAACATGTTTGTATTATATATATATATAATATTAATATATACTTTGATAGTTTAATTTCTACCCTTTCTTATCTCTATATCATCTAACATAAGATATATTAATAATAGTTAACTTTACATCTTTAAGTTACAGGATATTCAAAAGAAGAGTGAACATAACCCATGACTTTTGCAGTCTCTTCTGGGGAAAGAGTCATTGCATTTTTTTCTGCTTTTATACAGGATAGTTGTGTCATATTAGGCAAAAGTAGGGCTTTGTTGTTATTATTATTAGTATTATTATTATGTTGTTGTTGTTGTTGTCTTTAGTTGGAAATTAAGTATAATTTAAGGAGATGTATATGAATGCTGAATTGAAAAGAAACAGACTTTGATGGTCAGTTTTATGTCAACTCTACTAGGCATAGTCCTCAGTTCAGGTGTTGCCCTAAAGGTATTTTGTTGATGTGATTAACATCTACAATAGATAACTTTAAGTAAAGGAGATTATCCAAAATAATCTGGTGAGCCTGGACCAATCAGCTAAAATACCTTAAGAGCAGACCAGAACTAAAGTTTCCCTGAAGAGAAAAAAATTATGCTATGCCTGTGGACTGAAGCTTCAACTCCTGCTTATATCTTTCCAACCTGCCCTTCCTGATGAACTGTTCTACAAATCTAGGACTTACCTGGCCAGCACCCACAATTGTATAAGTCAATACTTTGCAATATAGCCAACTATCTATCTATAGATCATCTATCTATGCATACACATATGTATATAAACATTTATTGATCCTATTAAATCTTTTTCTGGTAGAACCCAACTCCTTTTATGAGGCCAGAAGAACTCTGATATCGATACTTGACACCAATACACAGGAAAAGAAAATTACAGACCAATACCACTCATGAATTATAGACATGAAAATTCATAATAAAATGCTAGCAAATCAAAAGCAGCAATATAAAAAGGATAATACATCATGACCAAGTGAGATTTATTCCAGAATGAAAGTTGGCACAATACTTGAAAATCAAGCACTGAAATTCATCAGTCAAACAGAATTAAAGAGAAAAAGCTAGATCGCCATCCTAATGAAGAAACAAAGCATTTAACATTCCACATTTATTTGTGGTAAAAATTCTCCATAAATGAGAACTTGATGGAACTTTTAGAATGTGATAAAGAGCACCTGTAAAAACTTATAGCAGATATCATATACTTAGTTTCCTAAAACTGGGAACAAAGCAAGAATGTCTACTCTTACCATATCAAGTCATCATTGAACATACAGGTCATAACTAGTATAATAAAGCAAGAAAAAGAAAGAAAAAATATAAAGATCTGAAAGAAAAAGTAAAACTCTATATTTGCACATGCATGATTGCTTATATTGAACGGTGACCACTGTTATTAGCTGTTATGTGGGCTATCACTTAGTATAACAACCCTTACTAACCTCATCTGTAAGATGGGGATACCAAGTTATGTGAATAGGATGAAATGATAAATGAAAGTGTGTAGCACCATGCCAGGCTCATGAGATATTAATGTTCATAAGTGATGGTAGTAGTGGTGACTTCATCTAGAGTTTTAACTTCCCTATGCCTCAGTTTCCTCACCTGCTAAACAGATGATATTATTGTCTACTGCCTAGGGTTCCATGAGGATTACAAGCAAATGCATATAAAGTGCTTTGAACAACGCCTGAAATAAAATGTGTCAATAAGTGTCAGCTACATCATTATTATCTAATTATATGTTCTACACTTAGAATAATCTTATATTTTTAAATTAGTCTCAAAGAAGTCACCTTAGCAGGAAGGATTTAGGCTTCAACCTTCTTGGCGAGAAACACAGCGGGGACGCAATAGCGGTTATTGAATACCTGCTCTATCCCAGTTACTGCTAGGCACATTTATGTATATTAATCTCCTTTAATCCTTAAACCAATTTTTGGGTGGGTACCACCCTCAGGCCCATTTTCTGGGAAACAGAGACACAGGTGGTTAAATAATTTGCTCAAAGTCTCACTGACAGTAATGGATCACGTTAAAATGTCATTTCAGGGAGTCCAAGGTCAAGCATTCCCAATGCATTTTAGTCATGTATAACACAAGTAGCTTCTAACTGACCTCACCAGACTGTGTTTATCCTCTGTGTATAGATAAAATTAGTCATAAGCATTTATTCTAAATGTCCAAATTAACACTGTAAGCGTGTGTCAAATGAATCCCAACTGTTGGTAGGGGTGAGGAAAGAGGGAGGGAGAAGGCTTCTCTCCATTCCAAGTGATTTGGATCAACAGCAGCATTTTTACCCCAGGTTTCTAGACTCTGTGGTGAAAAAAGAGAAATCAGGGTATACAGTAAATGGAGTTTCACCAAACTGCATGCCCAATTCTTGCCAGGAAAAAAAAGCAGCAGCAGCTAAAAATGTAACCTGTGTTGGATCCTTGAACAGAGTCAGCCTTCATTACTTACTGCTACTTGTTGGTCTAGAAGAAATATTTCATTAAATACACTCTTGCTGTAGATTTTTATCTAGTTGCCATAGAAACTTTGGAGGAAAAGCTTGTTTTTAACCCTTGGACTAGGTTTACTACCCAGTTTTGTAGCTCTATTTAAAAAGCCCCTTGTTATTTTCAATTCGTCCCCTTCTGCTCACCTGTTTTCTCCCCCTGTGAGACAGCTGGACAGGACCTGTTCATGACCTTCAAACTGCCACTTGTGATTCTGAAGGCACAATTCCTGAGGGTAGATGGCAACAGCCAACAGCGCTTTTCTGTGTTTATCTATGAGATGGGCTCTAGTTACCACAGAATTTTTTTAAAGCTAAAGTTTCACTTCATCAAAAATAAAAATGAACTGTCTTGTTTCTATACCCTCTGCCAAGCATGTTTCCCACCTAGCTTAAGTCTTCACTGAAGGCATCACAAGCCGCCCCGCCCCCCCCATCCGCCGCCCGGGCTTCTCAGACAGCCTCCAGATTGAAAGTGCCTGTTTTCTAGAAGCCCTGAGTCCTTCTGTCCTCCCACAGGTCCCTTCCTCACTGTTCCTGGAGTTTCTGAACGCACAACTAAGTTTGTGCTTGCCTGCACTGTGTCCTTTCCCTGAAGGACATATACATGCATCTCAAAGCAAGAATCTAGGGTCAGTTTACAGCCAGTGTGCTCCCAGGATGTGAACTGCTACCTGTCTCTCCATACTGGATGACATCTTTCCAACACCATTCCTTTGTTCTCCTGCCTGGGAGCTCATTCGACGCATGTGGAAATTCTCATCTGGTTACAATTGGCTTTGTTTCGCACAGAGACGTAGGTATTGGCCAATAGGTTGTATTTAGTTGGGTCAGTCAGGGCCTGGCCTTGCTCTGGTTTGGAGAGAAATTTGAAGGCCAGATGTTGGACATTTTTGGAAGTCAGAAAACATAATCTATGGAGGATAAGAAGATTGCTTCCAAGCTCTTTTAATTTCAGTCATAGATGGAGGTGTGGTTGGACACCATGGCTGAGAACAATTTCACATAAATAACATACTGACCCTGGCCAAGGCAGATATAGTCTTCCAGAGAGGAAGTGGAGGTAAGGGCCTCACTTGTCCCCACGTCGTGACTGCTACTTAATGGACTTAGCCTCTCAAGGTGAGAATAAAAATCGAGTGCAATGGCCTATCAAGGAGTTTGAAAGCGCTAGGCAGTTCCACTTTGCAGGAGTGATACCCACTTAGGAGGATGTTTTGTATTAGAGCTTTCATGACCATTATCTCTGATTATGGAGCCCCAGAAAAAAGCCTGAATGACTCCCACAAGCACAAGGAAAGATAAAGATTCATTATGACCTGTTCTGTTCCTGTGATTGCTAACTAGCAAGTGAGATAAGCCAGCTCATCAGTGAAACATTCCCTGGAGATGAAAGGGCTTCAGGGTTGCCAAGACAGGCAATCTTTCCCCGTTAGGAAGTCCAAAGGTGAACACTGTGGCTGGGTGGATGTCCACACCCGGCTCTAGGTTAACAAATATTCTAGGTAAGCCCTGGATGTGGGCAAGGAGGAGTTTCAGTTGCAAACATGACTTCCTTGGAGCTACAAAGTCCTTGTCCATCTCAGTTTGAATGCCTCTCATGTCTCAGACAAGGCCTGGTACATAGCAGATGCTGAACAAGTTAAAGGTATACGAGGTTGGGTCTTTTTCCTTTATTATTATTATTATTATTATTATTATTATTATTATTTCTTCTTCTTCTTCTTCTTCTTCTTCTTCTTCTTCTTCTTCTTCTTCTTTTCTTTTTGGCTATAGATCATATGTGTGTGTGTGTGTGTGTGTGTGTGTGTGTGTATCATATATATCATATGTATTTAAATAATAGCTTTATTAAGATATATTTTACATAATATGAAATTCACTATTTTAAAGTATACAGTTCAGTGAGGTTTAGAATATTCACAGAGTTGTGCAATTATCACCATTATCTAATTTTAAAACATTTTCATCACCTCCCCCTAAAACTCTGGACCCATTAGCCATCACTCCCCATCCCCTACCTCTGACCATGGGTTTCTGACCACTGCATTCAACAGCTTTATAGATCTCTGTGTAAGCACACAACGCAAAATTCCACCCTGGTCATGCTCTTCAGAAAGCCTTCCTTGTGTTACCCTGGTTCCAACTAATCCAGTCTCATCCTTTCTATCACTGAAAAGAACAGATGGCTTCGGCCTTCTCCAGGCCAAGGCTGAGTCTCTGTATTGCCAAACATGTTGATGAACACTGAAATTCAGCCCAGAATCACAGTGAAAGCAAATGCGAAATACCTGGACATCACCAAAGTAATTCAGGCATTCTCTCATGCTCTAGCACCATTTAGCAACAACATGGGTGACCCATTCTGGTGCAATGAGTCTTGGCAGAAATGTCGTTTGGAATGTGCCAGGTCAGTGATGGCCGGTCAGGCTCGGTCAAAAAAGGCAGCACTGCAGGTGGGCAGTCGTATCAACCAGGGGAATTCACAAGAGGAAACACCAAGTGCTGTTTTAGGATGAAGCCCAGAATCTGAACCCTGGTGGTATGAAGTTTCGCTGGGAGTAGGGGACAGAGCCGGCAGACTCAAGTCCAGAAAAGAGCTGTTTCAGCAGCCAGGATGGGTAGCCATAGATTCAACACAGGAATCTATGGAGGTCAAACAAGGTGAACAGGATTGTTCTGAAGATTTTACCAAATAGCTTGTTGCTACCTCAGTCAGATTTATTAGCCAAGTTCAGCAGTTCTGGCCTGAGAGCATTTTAAAGGCACCACATATCTTTGACACTGGGAACTGAGAATCACTGATGGATAACAGTGAGGAGGAGGGTAGTCCTTCCTTCAATAGCTTAGCTTCTTTAGAAAATGAATGTTGGCGAGCATAGCTCCCATTCCAAGAACGTCATGACGGCTTCCCTCAGAGGGAGCGGCGAAGCTTCATGTTATGTCTGTAGTTGGTTGTTAACATGTGGCTTTTCTGGGCTAGAATGTAAGCTTCTTGCAGGGAGAGACCATGTCATTTTCATTTTTATATCCCAGTGCTTCACAGTGTCTGGCACATAATAACCACTCAATAAAGACTTATTTAGAGAATGAGCAAATTTCTAGTACCTGTTTCCAAAAAAAAAAATATGTTCCTGCTTTTTCCTAACTTCTCAAGGAAATAAGAGGGAGATAATAGCAGTAAGATTTTCCACAGAGCTCAGTGGGAAAAAAAAAACAGTACCTTTCCTCCAAAATTCACTGTATTGAGGAGGGCAATTATGATAAAATGTAAATATGCTGCATTTAAATATACTGCTCTTATCAGGGAAAAAACTGGTACTACACATCCAATGGGAAAATATGTGAGCTGAATATTCAAACAAAACAAGACAAAAAAACCACTTATGTGAGGCCAGCGAAACAAACTCTGAGTGCTGGTGCAGAGACAGCAAATACCTCGCACGCATATTGACCCTCTTCCTCCCAGGCCCCTGGCAGACACTGTTAATCAAGCCTAAGCTATTCTTTCCCATCAAACTGAGGCTTAACTTTAGGATCCTTGTCAATGATGTATTTCATGTGGTCATTACTGGGAGGTTGGTGTTGATAGGTATATAATAAGCCTTTAGTTATGGCTAAGCTAGAGTGTAGGAAGGACATGAAAGAATGTAAGGTCATTTAAAGAAGACGAGAAGGGGACCTGGGAGGAGCCCCAACGTATGGCTGAGATCTGTGGTCTGGCTCAAGTGTTCTAAGTCGGTTGTTGGGTGTGTACGGAACGGTCTTGGCCTAACTTAAGGAATGCCCTGGGGCTGGATCTAAGACACAGTCAGCAAAATGTTCTGTTTTCCAAAACACCCAAGGGGCTGAGCTAAGAAGTCAGGTGACCTGGCAAAGTCTGTTACCCCAAAGCCTGAGTCTAGAGGAATAGCCAGTTTACTGGACGAGGAGTGAAACAGCATTAATTCTGTACCAGCCTCAGTGAATAATGGTGTGTGCCCAGGAAATATGCCTCGGCTATAAGCTGCCTATACCCCAAGGTCTCCTGCCAGTGGGGAAAATCCTGGTATTATACAATTTGACGGAGCAAACTGTATCTGCCCTGTGTTGGGGGTGATAGGGCAAAGAAGTGGTCCTCTCTGAGTTCCAGAGAAGCTGGTTAGAGGAAGACTCTCTCTTCTCCTGTCTTCCCAGGAGAGGACGACAGAAATTACCTGGAGTGTAACCTTTCGTTTAGCAGTAGCCTCTTGGTAAACCTGAAATGCTTGCACCTAATCTTCATAGCATAGCTCTGTAGGGCAGAGGTGGAGGAACTGAAACCAGACAGGCTACATGACGAGTTCTCTGACACACGGTGAGGCAGCTGGGATCAGCCTTTAGGCTCTTCTTGTTCAAGACTGCTTTTCCCACTGAACAGCACTGTCTGGTCTGGTGTGATGCCCAACAATTCACATCATAATGTAATCAAAATAGCCCTGAAGAGAAGTGGGCAGAAACCGCTATATACCTAATTGGAGTTTTCTATGGCATTTTTCCTCTGAGAAGCATTTTCTTGCCTTAGAGTGAAGGGACTCAATAAACACATATTTTTTGATGTCAATAATATTCTTCTAATATGCATGTTCGACTATGGATCAGAAAAGTCAGTGTATAGACTGGCTTACCATTTCTCGGAGGCAGTATGGAATAAGAGAAATTAGGGAGACCTCCATTCTAGCTTCAGCACTTACTGGCTATACAGCATTAGGTAATGACTTTTACTCTCTGAGCAATTGTAAACTCAGGATACAACTATCTGCTTCTTAAAGGCTGTCCTGAGGATTACCAGTGTATAATTTAACACATATGAGATCAATGATGCTAAATCCACTCCTCCTAGGGAAAGATGAAGGCCGGTGGTTTTGTCCTTAGAAAGTAGGCAACACGAGAGAAGTCAGTGATAAAGACAGTACTGGACTCCTGGGTTTGCAGATGTCCAGGCCAAAGCTCTTTCCTCCTCTCTATCTCTCTGCTGTGTTGCCGGCCTGCAGGCTCAGGCTGGAGGCGATGCGGGTGGAAGGGAGAAGGCCCTCAGCAACTCAGCAGGCTGGGTGAACTCCATGGCTCCCGAATGGAAACAGGCAGCTGTGCCCTGCCCTCGGGGCTGCTTGGGGTTCATTTCAAATGAAAGACGATTTGAAGAGAATTACAATCATTTTGTTGGGAGGTGACAACAGCATGAAAATCTGAGGGGGGAGCTGGAATTAAGGAGAGACAAACAGGGAGCTATACCACTATGGCGACCCCCGTCACTGGGGAACGCTCCCAAAAAGCACTCAAGCTGGTTGCCGATGGATGCCCTTCCTGGCTCAAGTGTATCTCAGGGTCCCTTCTCAATCTCCTCCCCTTCCTCATGGGCTCAGGCTGCTCTCTTCCTCTGGGCTCAGCCTCCGCCAGCTTCCTCAGCCAAGCCCACAGTTTGCCAGGAGGTCAGGTCCAAAACACAATTGCAACAGCAATAGTGAAGACTGAGCAAACAGCCCCAAACTGATGATGAAAAGCTGAACTGGGGAGCAGACAGGCTGTCTCGGAATGCTGCCAAAATGATAAATCATAGCAACAAGGCCCCAAGTTCTCCAGACCAGGAGCTTCGCTGGGAGTGGCTGGCACTAGGGAACTGGCCGCTCTCGAGCACATTCTGGAGAAGCAGTACCTTTTCTTTTAAGGAGGTTCACATGACAGTTCTTAAGACTACAGTGAAAAGCCACTGGAAGGAAGTGTGAAAGCAGGACCATGAGACCTCAGAGAAGGCAGTCAAAGGCTGGCATGTTTTTAAAAAATAACTCTCCCTCAGCAACAAGCAGTCCAGTCCTGCCCTCAGCTAAGCCTGCAGCACAGCCTGTGTGCTTTGTCCTGGCGGGACTCAAAGCCCGGCAAGGCAGCGGGAGGTAACTACCCTTAACCCTGCTGCCTGCCTGGAATATAGAACTGTGGTGCCGAGAGGAAAAGTGTTTCATCCTGTGCTATGTGGGGAGTGGGCAGAAGTTGATCACAGCCCTAGAGAAAGGAAGGCTGTCCTGGAAACACACACGAGGGGAGTCAGGACAGCATGAAGACCTACAGAGCCATCTCCTTCCTCCTTACCAGCCATCCAGTCCCTGGCCACTGGTTCTTGGGGAGAAGCCACTTGTACCTTCAGAGGAATCAGACTTCACAGGCCTTTAAAGAGCATTGCATGTCTCTAGCTGAGGGCATTTCTTTCTCCCAAATGTTTTCCTGATTTTCTTTTTCCTCTTTTTTTTAAGCATCATGCTAGCCCAGATTGTGTCATCTCATTCTTGGATAACTGCAATGGCTACTCGGTAGCCTTCTCAGCACAGCTCTCTCCCTTTCGGGTCTTCCTTGCCATGACCATAAGACTTTCCTCCTAAATGACTTTCTTATGAAATTCCTTTACTCCCAGTTTTATGTGGATACCCTATTCTGCAGTGTCCGGAGCCCAGACTCTTCTGTCCAACTTTCCAAATCCTCCATGATCAGACTCAGCTTCCACAGCTCATAGAGACTCTGAACTTTTCACTCCAGCTAAGCCAGTCTCTCCCTGTTCTCTATTCATGCCAGATTCGTCCCCACCTCTATTTCTTACCTTTTTTCCTCCTCACCCTCTCTGCCTAATCAAATTCTACCCCTCCTTTAACCTGCTTAAGACGCAGTCTCATTTACTCCTTGCCTTACTTCTTAGGCCCGCATAATCTCTCACTCCTCTGAATTTCAGCTGAAGTCAGCGGCTCAAACGTAGCCCTTGGTGAGTTTCTAATTGTCTCGTTTATCTAGCTACTGTTCAAGAAATTTGAGAGTGGGGCCACCACTTGTACCCTTCAATGGCCTCAAGAGAACCAGGACAGAGAATGGTGTTTGCAATAAAAGGAGAACAATTCATACTTGTTGCTTCTACAAAGTCCAGAGTGACCTTGAATTACAGTGGGGTCATTCATTCAACAAATCTCTACTGAGTACCTACTACGTACCATCATCTGTGCTGGAGATATAAATGTGAAAAAGACAGGCGTGGTCCTCAGTGAATTTAAAGACAGTTAAACAAGCAGTTACCATGCAGACTGGCATGATGCTGCTGTGGTAAGAAACAAATAGCCTGCAATGGGGGTACACACAAGGGCAAGTAACCTAGTCTTGGGAGGTCATGTAAGATTTGCCAGGGCTGGCATTTCTTAAAACAAGACTTTGAGTTAGCTGGTTAAGGGCACTAGGGAGAATGAGAGAAAACTACTTCAAATGAACTAAAAGACATTTAATGTAGCTTGATCGTTTCTAGGAATATCACCTTCGTTTCTCTTAAAGAACCTTTATGCCATACATAGTTATCAAATGACAATGTAATTATCTGTTTATATCTATTGTCCAATCAATCTACCTATCCATCTATTTATTCTTAGCTAAGTGTATGCAAGTCTGTGAACTTTCTGGATGCGTTCTGGGTAGAGGCATGAAGATACATTCTTTATAGCATCTCTGTAGATTTTCATTCTTAGTGGCCTGAGATGTTTGGTAGAGTGTTGCTTACAAATGGAGGGTGGGGAGGAACAGGGAGGAGAGAGGGATGGATTGAAACTCTCACTTACAGAATACTGTAGTCCATAGGTGGCATGTACTCTGTTGCTATTCATAGGAATTCTTGTTCAACCCCAATGTGGCAATGATCTGACTGCAAAGCTATTATGGATAAAATGAAGAGACTATCTACATACAAATCTAAGCTAGATTTTCACATGTCCAGATTAGCAGGGTAGTTCCTTGAACAGAAAGAAGGCAAGATTTAAACATCACCCATTTCTCAGAACAGACTCACAGTTTGGATGTACTGGCATTTTACTATGCTGCTTCTGAATTATTTATTTAATACTGTTTCATCCAATTTTAAAGAACATGAGTGGTTTTACAAATAAAGCATGGCTGCCAGGGTACAAAAATGGATGGCTGAACTCAAGTACGATGTCTGTGTGTTTATGCAGGAGAACAGATAATGTTTTATGAAAACAGACCCTTTCAGTCACATTGAGACCATTCTAGCTGTGGACCTGCACCCCCATACAGAAGCATGGCTGCTGCCTAGCAAACTGAGCTCTACCGTAATCTGTCCAAGAACCACAGCCTTCCATTGCCCTGCAGAGTAATAGCTAGACCTCAGCATCTCATGCTAAGTATTCAGGGCACAGACATCAAACTCTTCTGTTTTCCACGGGATAGAAAAAGGCTGTGAACACACTCAAGGCCCCACAACGCTATTGACTGGTTTGGAAACAGCGGAAGCCCTGGCTGTGATATTCAACCGCATTAAATGACCAGTATTATCCAGAGCCCCGCAACGTGAGTTCATTGTCTTGCTGGTCTTTGACGCCAAGCACATTGGAGAAAGGCGGTATGCAATTAGAAGCCAGCCTGGTGAAAAGGACTTCGCTCACACCACATGCCCAGTTTTTGTCCTCAGAGGAGGGTGTCCATCTGAGAAAGAGTAAGCCCCTAGGGAGACACATTTATAAAGAATTTCGAGGATGTCTGGCTATCTGGTTTCGGCGACTTTAGGTTGGGGAGGAGATTTGCAGTCAGAATTTAGCTTTAGGCCAGGACATTTGCCAGCGTTTGAGTCTAACAGAACTCTGCTGTTGACGATTGTGCACAGTGAGCCGCGTTCTCCCGTGCCCGGGCACTGGGATGTGTTTTTCTAATAAATCCTTCCCAGTCTGCTGTGAATCGTTTCCAGATACTTAAATGACTCGATGATTTAAAATTTCATTTTAAACCATGCTCTGCACAAGAAACAAGACTGACATTATTAGGATTTTCAGACTTTAGATGTGCCTCATCCAGCCAAGTTGGTTTCAAACCCTGAGGTGGCCGTACAGAAATATTTCTAATAAACATTAATAAATACCCTACATTGATCTACTGAAAAGCAGAATCAGTCTTTGCAATGGCATGAAAAGCTTTGAAATGAGGATACGGAGATGTTTAGCATTCATTAGACATAAATAAAACCCCTCTGAGGGGAAGTTCTCCCACTCACATTGCCAGCTTCCATTGGCTAGACCACAAAGTTCCTTGGATTCCCAGACCCTTTTATAACTTGTAATTTTTTGAATAACCAAATGCACTCCCTTTCCTGAGGATCCCAATAACCTGAACAAGATAACAAGCTTACATTCCCCTTCTCTTGCTCCTAGTGTGCTTTCCAAGAAGACTCTGCTACCTGCCTCAGCAGTTCTGTGACCCCAACCCCAACTCCATGTGCCTCACCTCCCAGTCTGGCTGTGGAGGTGTATGCTCAGACCTTTGGGCAGAATTGGCCGTGCCGAGATCAGCTCTTGTGCTTTAACCATAAGAAAACTCAGGGCCTTAATATTTGAAGGGAACCTGAAAGTCATTTGATTTAATGTCCTTTCCCAGCATTCATCTCATCTCTCTAGTTGAAATCTTCACTACTTTATAATATGCTCTGCGCAACAGTTGGATGTCTCTCTGGTGCAGCCTCTTTATAACGATCATAGCTAGTTTTTTGTGTATCGTTTTTCTCTGCTGAACTCTCCAAGGCAGGAGCCCTGTCTTATTCATCTTTGTATCTCCACTGTCCCTGACAAACAAGAGCTGAAAAGAAATGCGCAATTCTAACTTTCCACTTCAGCACTAATTTATCTCACTCTGTCAGTCAACCAGACCAACCTATTTAACTATTCCATAGTTCAATCCAATCCACCTTTCTCCAGCTAGTCTGAAAAGATATCATGAAAGATCCTGCCAAATAGCCTTTAAAGACCCAAACATAGTCCCCTGATCTTTGGGTTTAAATTTCAATTTAAAAAATGGGAGTTATGATTTCTTTTTAGTGAATCCATGCTAGAACCTGGAAATCACATCTCCCCTTTCAACAATTTAACAAACCATTTGTTAGATAACCCATTTTAGAAATCTGCCAGTGGTTAATGTCAATCAAGGTCACCGGTCTGTATTTTCCAGAATCCACCTCTGAGATTTTGGGGTAACAACTTTCCCCACTCATTTGTGGATATTCATTCCTTGGTAACTATTTCAAAGATTGTTAAAAGTCATTCCTCAATCATATCTTTCAATTATTTTGGTTCCCTGGAGAGTAATTCATCTAGTCTTAAAGACTTGAATACATCGCAAATGGCCAGCTGCTCTCAATATCTTTATCCCAATTGGGGCTTCACCCCACCTCTAGGATGTATGTTCACTAATGAAGGGAGACAAAAATCAATTCATTCTTGCCCTTTGGGATGATGTAAATCTGGGATATGGAGTGTGGTGAGAGTCTAGAGGAGAGCTGTTGAAGCATTCCTGCCAGCTATTGGCAGAGGTAGATTTACTGTGAAGTAATGAAGCTTAATCTTCAGAGTCCTTCACTAATTTTGTATTCTTTTTCTTAAAATTATCCTGCCAAATTGTGTAACCTTCAAAGCACAGACATATGGATCTGCCCTTGGGTCTCGTGTAAACTCACAAATTTTGCTTCTGCTGGAAATGTTCTTATGGGTGTTGCAAATAACCAGACTATCAAAGCAAGAAAGGAAAATATAGGGCTGTTTTATGGGCTAACCAAGAGGTTCGAAACACTCAGCCCTGATACTACCGTTTCACCAAGACTTTAGGAAATTCACTTAACCTCATGGATCTTTCATTCTCTTACCCACAACACGGGATAATAATCCTTATTTTCGTTTTAGTTGACACTCATTCAATGTTGACCCACTGTAGCTATACCCGACCTTATAATAACTTGATACATAAAAATAAACATTTGTTGGTATTACATACAGTATATATAAAACAGAAAAATTAACCTTGCAGAATGAGCATTTATTCTAGGAGAGAATTAATTTAATTAACGAGTACTGAATTTAAAAAAATACATAAGATTTACAGTCAAGAAAAATGACTTCTAAACATAAGCCAAGAAGCAGTGGAAGGTAGAGCACATCTCTTGAGCCTCGTGAGTCTTAGTTCCCTGGTTTGGCAAATGGAGATGACAACACCTCCTCAAAAAGATTTTGTGAAAATTAATACTATACATAATAAAATGCTTTGTAAGCGGTAAAAGTGATTTATAAATGCAAGGTGTTATTATTGCTTTAAATCATCAAAATTTTAATTGATTTACAAAAATTCTATTTACACAGAATTTTCCGAAGTGCAAACTGTATACACTATTAACAGTCATGTAGGGCATGAGTTAAAAATTTAGTGAATGACAATGCAAATATCAAATAGTATACGAATAAATGTCAGTTTAAAAAATCAATAAAATATCTAACCTCAAGAGCAAATCTCTCCAACCCAGACCTCATTTTTTCCATTGAGCACAGCCGAAATGCTAGTGATCCTGGGAGTTAGTTATATTGGGAGTTCAAGATCAATAGACTTGTTATTCAGCCTTGTTATAGGACAAATTTTCCTCAGTTACTTCTTTTAATGTGCCCCAAAGTCTAAAACATTTTACCAATACTCCTTAGCCTAGGAAAACATCTCTCCAGATTTCCAAAGTGCTTGCACCTGAGGGTTGTCTGCATTTGTTCACCCCGTAATACCACAAGCTTCTGACTTGAGCATGTCCCTTTATTCAGAGAAAAAAAACTTGGACAACAGTCTCAGGTTGCTCTTGAGATGCTTTAGCTCCTATGTGACAGGAGAATTTTGCACTTGCTTCCTTTCTTGAGAAGCCTTCAAGCCGCTCAGAGATTTCCAAGCACCTAGCTTGCAGGATTAATCTGTTGAGCTGGAAGGCTACTGCTTGACTTTGCTTAGCTCAGTTTAACAATTTAAACATAGATTCCTTTCCTCACAATCTGTTGTTCTACAAGGAAAGCCTCATTTCACAAAATTCCGTGCAAAGTGGAGTTTCGAAGCTCAATAGAGACAACTGCATTCATTACCGCCAGCCCTGACTTTCAGAGAGGAATCCTGTTTCCATTCATTATCTTTCACAGTACGGTTTCATCAGTCTCCATTAGGAAGTATCTTGCATTTACGCCAAGAAGTACCAAAGGTACATGGCCCAGTAAGTGGCCCACATAGGTGCCAGCTACCAGCACCCTCCCCCTCACCAAGCACTTCCCCCTCCATGGCTCTGTCTTCTGCAGGCCAGAAACCTATCTTCCCTCATTAGAGAGAATACCTTTCTGAAGTCATTTTTTTACATACATAGCCCAGACAGATTCCTCCTCTTCTACCTCCCTGTTTCCTTTCATTCATGCCTGTCGCTCCTATAATTTTTTTATTCTTGCCATTGAAGGTTTGCCCTCCAAGTCTTTTCTCACTTCAAATAAAACCCTGTTCCCCAAAAGGATACAGATTGGGTGTTCAACCCACCTCTCGGCACCTCTCTCTTACTCATGGTTGTCAAAGGAGTAAAAAGGCTAACTTTGGATAGAAGAGGGAAGAACGAGAAAGACAAAGAAAAAGGAAGATGTGGGGTGAGAATCTTGGGATGTGAGGGTACCCAACATCCCTTCCAAGGAGGGCAGAGACCTCAGGCCCCTGAACCTAAGATATGGTTTAATTGGCATAAAAAATTAGTCTCATTAATCCTAGTTTCATTTTAAAAATCAATAAAATGGAACTAAAATATGTTTATGTTTGTGAACTAGTAGGGTTTTCTCCTACCTTCACTCTTCTCATTTCTTTCCCTTCTCTGAGTTTAGTAAAATGAGTTAAAAAAATCAAAACTTTGCAAAAAGAGACAGTGCATGTGAGCAACAGAAAGGTGTGTTTTGTAGACTCTCCACTCTGAAGGATCTAAAACTCCCCTCAGCCCTGCTCAGGAGAGACTTCATGCAGCAACTCACGGCAGGAGTCAAGAACCAGAACCTCTGGAATTCATCATGCACTGGATGGAACAGGCCCCTTTCCCCTCAGATCTCTCCACCACCTTTACACACACAAACTTCAGCAGTACCTTCATTCCCAACAGTCAGCACCTGCTTCTCTTGTAAAGGACCACCCTCAGGCTTGAGCACATGTTACTGTTGGAAGTGACTGGTGTTTCTGTCCTGGGGAGGAGGATAGGGATAGCACTAATACTCCCGATGGCAGGGTTGTAAACTGCTTCAGCTCCTTGTCCTCCCTTGCCTGATGAAGACAACTCCTCTGTGTCCAAGAGCAACTCTGTGGGGCTTTGCTTGATACCTTCCTATACCTCTCTTCCTGATCCCACTCCCCTACCAATTGTCTCTTGGAAGGCTTCCTAATAAATCACTTTCACATGATCCCTCGACTTGGCAGCAGCATCTGAAAACCCAACTTAAGACATCCTAGAGTGGAGCCAAGAGGCTGCAGAAAGAGAGAGAAAGTGGAGGAGAGAAAGAGAGAGAGAGAGAGAGAG
Source organism: Rousettus aegyptiacus (assembly GCF_014176215.1). Lineage (NCBI taxonomy): Eukaryota > Metazoa > Chordata > Mammalia > Chiroptera > Pteropodidae > Rousettus > Rousettus aegyptiacus. Next base: position 99,219,974 of record NW_023416306.1, read on the forward strand.
GCAGAGAGAGACTGGTTGGGCCCTAGAGCTGTCTTGTTTCTGCACTTTCTGAAGCCAGGTTTTTCTGGGTTCCCTCACGTATATCCTATGATAAATTCCCCCTTTTTTCCTCTGACAACTTGATTGTTATTTTTCTTGTAGTCAAAGTGGCCTGAGTGTGACAGCCTGGAAAGGAAACCTCAGTCGCTAGAGAAGAATCATGCTTTGTAAAGCAGTGACTTAGACATTTTACTTGGTCCATGTCCCATGTTCTCCTGTCAATCTGAGAAATAGCAAAGGAAGTGCATTAACGATTTAAAAATTGCCTTATCAAAAAGCCTTAAGATATTAGGCACAAGGGAGAATTGTTTTAGAACCTATGACAAACTAAAGCCTAAAACGTGGGTGACCGTGGGGAAGAGTTAAAAACGGGGATATTGAAGGGTTGAAGCCTGGAAGGGTTCTGAAGGCCTAGTCCTGGAGGACCTTAGATCATCTGAAGCAGAGAAGGAGGAGAGTGGCCAAAACCGATATGCATTTCAGAAAGATTAAGATATCAGCGGGAGTGTGGAATGGATTGGGGGAGGGGGGTGTTGATGACTAAGAGGCTGTTGCAGGAATCCAGCAATCGGATGATGGTTATCTTAATGAGGACAGGACCCTGGAGGAAGAGAGAGGAAGGGAGCAAGTTAGCAATGTTAAGGTGGTAAATTGAGTGAACTTAATGAATGTAGGGCTGAGGGGAGGGAGAAATGGATAAGGACATACTCAGTTAAGTGACTGACTGGTGGACAGAGGTGAGCCCCTGGAGCCGAGGACCAAGGCAGCAACATTCCTAACCTTTATTGCTCTAAGAAACAGTTCCTGAATTTAAGGCCTGGATCCCCCAGTGTGGCCCCTGAAAGCAGATGCCAACCCCCTCAACAGCAGAAAAGCTTCTCTTCAGACTGCTGCCTCCTTGGAGCCTCATGCTAGAGCTCTGTGTTTACAAATTCAGGAGAATTGAATTTCACATAATCATATATGTGACAAAGGCCTCAGCTATAAGCAATATTAATGAAGACAAATGAATCAGCCAAATGCTGCAGCTTGCACAGCAGCTCCTTGGGCCCTGCCTCGCAGGGAGGCTGCTTTGTGGGGGAAGCTCATTTCTGCCTGCAGCTCTGTCCTGGCCTGATGGAGGTGCATGAGAACCCTCCCACCGGGGGGTGTCCTGAGCTACTGCCTGCACAGCCTGGACAAGGGGGCAGGCAGTTGCCGGGTGGGGCTGGGGGAGGTTAAGGGGATTCTAAGAAGATTCAAAAAACATGTTTACACGTTCTTATAAAAGCTGTCTTAGGGGAGATGTGCAAGTAGAGATTAGTTGGATATGGTGGTCTCATCGTGTAAAATAAACAAGCTCCCAGCATCCTGGTGGGGGCTGATTGGAAAAGTAACTATTAGAATTTTAATTCCAGCCAGTGAGTAACCACAGCCCGAAAGGCATCTTACTGAGTGCCATGAATCAGTCTTGCACGAGGACAGTGTTTGGCTCTTGGCTGAATTCCCTTTTCCCCTTGAAGGCCACTCGTATGCCCATCCGTTTCTCTTTGTGACAGAACAGAAAACATTCAACTTTGGGACTTTTACTCCACAACCTCTCCTGAGGGGATCGCAGCCAACAGGAAAAAAGAAGGCATTTATAAATCTAGCAGCATGTGACCGGGGCTGACGAAGTGACCATGGCTCTGTCCTGGCCCCGACGGCAGGAATGGATGGGGAGGAAGCCCCACCCTAACAGGCCAGGGTTTAATGCTTAGAACCAGCATGGACAACCCCTAGAGGTGGAAACACAGCAATCCAATGTGCCCTTGGTGAGAGGACATACAAAACTGTCCCATTAACAGGCAGAACAGTTTGTTGTGAAAGCATCCAGACCTGGCAGCAGGGAGAATCTCACCGTGGTCTCAACATTTGCTCTATATAATTCAAGAGACTGCGGGGAGGTCGACCTCTCTCTCCCAAGGGAGACATTAAAAAAATATGCCCCTCATCAGAGTCTAAAGAAAACGTTCTCAGAATTTCCCGACATGAATTAAATAAGCCAATTTTATTAGATCAATATGAAGGGATTTCAAACTAATTAATCGGTGTAGATGGGATCAGCCAATGACAGTGAGACAATGGAATGAAAACTTGGCAAGTCAGTAAAAGGTCTCCCTGAATACAGTCAGGCACATAACACTGGGCCTCATCCCCCGTGGAAGAAACTTCAATTGCGCAGTAAAAGAAAGTAAGTTGGGTAACAAATTCACCGTCAACAGCAATCTTCTTCAGGGAATACGCTCTTAATGACACTCAGGTTGATTGTCCATTCTTAGAAGGAAGAGAAGGATGTAGAAGCAATCAGAAAACATAAACATCTTTTAATAAAGCCAGGCAGGCTGCTGGAAGAATACATGTATATAGGAGAAATAAACAATAAAAAATAATGCACTTGGAAGAACAAGTTTCCAGCATCAAAAGAATGACTATTAGTCAATACAATTGGGCCAGAAAGCAGTGTGGGGCATCACACTATCTTGCTTAGCCAGCAGCCACACCCTTGAGAGTTTCTACAGGCAGAAGAAACTCTCATGCAGTGGGCCATTCTCTCAGGCTCCAGTTTCCTCCTCCCCTACAGCAAAGGGTTGGGCCAAATGAACTCTGAGGTCCCTTTTGGCCCAAAGATGCTACTATTTGTCATTATTCCAGACTTACCCTGAGAGGGGCCCAGGTCAGCATTAACGGAGAACTGGCAATAATTGTGTCATAGGAGGAAACAGAGTGGGGATTCCTAAATCAGAGCTAGATCTGGCTGGCCTTCATGACTCTCATCATTTCAATGATCAGAATCCTTTCAGAACCTAATCAAATTGTATCACATTATTTTATACTTGTCTAGCACCATGCTCACCATGCCGTGCCTCAAATTGTACACATCCCACATGTCTCTTGGAACGGTGAAAAGCGCTCAGCCTTTGGAGCCAAAAAAGAACTGGATTCAAATCCCCACTATACCACTAGCTGGCTGTATGATTCTAGACTAGTCATGTTCATACAATGGAATATTAGGCAGCCATTAAGAGCAAAATGGATCTACAGGAATTCACATGGAAAAATGTTCACAATAAGTTATTTAAAAGGACATACCAGACAATAGCCAAAAGGTGGAAGGAACCCAAGTATTAATCAATGTATAACTAGATAAACAAAATGTGGTACATACATACCATGGGAAATTGGTCAGCCTTAAAATGGAAGGAAATTCTGACACATCCTATAACACAGATGAACCTGAGACATTATGCTAAGTGAAATAAGCCCGTCACAAAAAGGCAAATATTGTATGATTCCATTTATATGAAGTACCTAGAGAGGTCAAATCCATAAAAATAGAAAGTAGAGTAGTGGTTGCTAGATGCTATGGGGAGGGGGAAATGGAGAATTAGTGTTTAGTGGGTGCAACAATTCAATTTGGGAAGATGAAGATGTACAACAATGTGAATGTGTTTAATGCCACTGAACTATACTTAAAATGGTTAAAATGGTAAATTTTATGTTATGTATATTTTGTACAATAAAAAATGTGAATGGCAGAACATAGGTATAGTATTATCCATATTTCATTGAAATTTTTTTAAGTTTTATTCATAATTTTTGAAACCATATTTGGAAATTTTTCTTTTTCTTTTTTTAGGTTGTATGTGTGTATGTGTGTGTGTAAATTTATATTATTCTTATATGGATTGCCAAGGTGTTTTTTTTTTATTGTGGTAGGACTACTTAAAATGAGATCTACTCTCTTAATAAATTTTTAAGTGTACTATATAGTACTGTAGACTAGAGAGGTACCATGTTTAGAGCGGATCTCTAGTGCTTACTCATCTTGCTTGACTGAAATTTGGTGCCCACTGATTAGTAACTCCCCATCTCCCCTCTCCCCAGCCCCTGGCAACCACCTATTTGGACATTTCTTTGGTTTTGTTTTTTACATTGACAACATGTTAAAATAATATGATTTAAGATAATTACGTTAAATATATATTATATAGTTAAAATTAATCTTACTGTTCCTTTCTATTTTTTTATGAGGCTAGATATTATAAACTTACACATATGACTCACATTTGTGGCCTGCATTATATATCATTGGATAGAGCTGATCTAGACCCCCAGACGCTCTGTTTCAGGCCCATGCCTCATCTAACCAACCAAGGCACCAGCTGCCTGGACTCAGCTCAACCCCACCTGGGTTTTTGTGCACAGCAGCAGCTATGGTGACCCAAACTCTGAAACTTATGAGTGTCCCTGCCTCTGACACCAATTGGATCTTTGTGCATTCACTCACATTTCCCTACCCAGCTCACCTCCCCGGCTTGCTGTCTTTTGGGACAGAGATTCTCAAAATGTGGTCCTTTGACCAGCAGCATCACATCACCTGGGAACTTGTTACAAATACAAATTATTGGGCATCATCCCAATAGTCAGAAACTGATTCAGAAACTGTGGGAATAGGGCGTAGCAATTAGGTTTTTAACAAGCCTCCCTCCATTATTCTGATGCAGGCTAATGTTTGCCAACCGCTAAGTTTTTGAGCAATGTTTCTGAAACTTTGCTACATATTAAAATTGCTTAGGGAGCTTAAAAAGCTCCCAATGCCCAGATCACACCCATGTCAATAAAGTAGAATCTCTGGGGGTAAGACTCAGGCATCAGTTTTTTTTGAAAACTTCCAATATGCAGCCATGGTTGAGCCCCCATTGTCTAAGTGTAAAGGATACAAGAATATCAGCCAGCCATTTCCCCCAGAGCTGGACAGTCTGCAATCAGTCAGTAAGGCACCCTTACAGTGAGGGAGAAAACAGTGCTTAAAGTAAAGTGAGAAAGGGGTTGAACTGAGCATGTCTGAACCTAGAGGCCTCTCGTTATAAATCAGCTGCTGTAATGAAATGGGGAGCTGCACCTTAGATTTTCTGAGGCTGAAATGACAATGTGGAAAGGGAACAATTTTTCCCACAGACCACCAAGAAGAGAGTGGCCAATGAGCCACTTGGAGGTCAAGAGAGGCCTGGACGCTTCCATTCTCTGAGGCTCGAGATATTGTAAAACCATGTCCAACTAAGGTTTCAAAAATCGTGATATATTTTTAGAAATTTACATTTAATAAATTAAGGCTTGTAACACAAGTAAAACTGAAAACACACACGAGGCAATGTAATCATCTTACAAATATAATAGCAGGATTTATTTTTAAAATTCATGGGCATGGTACCAAAGTCTGGCAGAAGCTTAAAGCTGATGATCATTTCCTACTTTTAGTCTTATTAGCATATCTTTGGAGATAACATTTTAAAAATCCGAAGTTGAAGCCTTTGTGTGAGATTCCTGGATGGGAGACCCTCCTTTGCCATTCCCCTGGGCTAGGTCCAAAAGAACCCCTGGAAAGAGGTCCTAAGTGTGGTCCCAGGACAGGTGTGCATGGTCTGGCCATGCGGCCTGGCCAGCATTGGAAGCCTTGCAACAGCCTGCCAAAGTGAGTCCAAGGACACCAGAGGGAAGTTGGGGTGCACGCAAGAAGCGCTGGCCTGCTCCCTACACATAATCAGAGCCTGTGGCTGCTGCTTTCCACCCTCTTGGCCTCTGGTGCCCCCCTGTTCACAGGCATACTTAGCTGCTGGCAAGAGGAAGTGATGCAATGAATAACAATCACAAGATACCCTCCATTCACCTTAAGATAATTCTTCTAGTTTGATGCAGAGTTGTTGGGGGAGAGGGAGAACTGGGGAAGCCCTTTCCTGTGCAGCACCTGCAGCATTGCGGGTTTATAAAAAACACAAGATCTTCTGTACCAGAGGCTAGACTGGTCTCAGAGCTCAGGACTCCATGTGATATTATACTTTAGGAAGAAGAGAAAGCAATTGCAGACTGAACGACAATTAGCAGCTTCCTTTTTGTGTTCTTGGACTCATCTAAGTAGTGGCACATGCGTGAGGAGCTGCCTTTGGCCCTAGCAGCACATGCTTTCTCCTCTGGGAAGTGAATTCAAAGGCATGCTGGCTAAAGGGACCACAAGCTGCAAGCCTCAGCGGTCTCTTAGGAGGACCCTGGCAAGGTCTATGGCATCCAAGCAGTGCAGGCAGCCTGGGCATCACAGGGCAGAGGGGTGGGAATGGAGCATGAGGCAGGAAGGGAACAGCAGCCCTTGCTCTTGCTGGCTCTGTTGGAATCAATGGCTGCCATGGTCTCCCTATTTCCTGGAGATACAATCCCAGGGCTCATTCTGTCCTCTCCCCTGAGGACCAAGGCTTCCAGGGGAGAAGGGCCACACTCGGGCAGATGTAGGTGATGGCTGAGATTAAAAGTCCAGGGCTAGCCCTTACATTTCAGCGTGTCCCCAGCCAGGGCAGGGTCTGATTTTTTGGTCTCATTTGTCCTATTACCCTCCCCTGGGTCTACAGGTTCCTCAGTTTCTCCAGCTTATGGAAAATATGAGGAGGTGGGAAAAAAGGGAGAGGGAGGAGGAAAGGAGGGGAAAAGTGAGCACATGGGTTGCCTATAGGGTGGTGAATACTTGGAGGGAAGCCAGCTGTCTGGCACCTCAAATCTCCCACACCTCCCTAGCCAGTACTCAGGCCTGTATACTCAGGGTTCTTCTGCCCCAATTTTACCCAGGCTTTAAATTACCCAGACATAGCTCTGGGTTATTTTGTCCAAAATGTTCCTCTGGAAATCTAGATTGCAAATGCAAGATGTACATTCTTAGAATCAGACTTCTGAGGCCTAAAGACAGGAGGATGTGGACTTAGCAGTCTGGCTGCATCCCATTTCTGTCATACCATAGGATGAATACACAACAAGGTGCTCATCACTAATGCAGAGCTCAGGAGACAGCAATAGTTCAGGTAAATTGGAATGACTAAGCCAGAGCTCAGCTAGTCCTGGCTATTTACGGAGAGTAAAGAGGACGTAGAAGATCTGAAATGACTTGTGGAATCAATCCCAAGGCTGTCAGACTGCTCCTTCACTGGCTGTTCAATTACTGGTTCCAAAATCCACCCCTCAGCTCTACAAGACAGAAGACCATTTTGGAAAGACAACCCAGGCCAAAGGCTAGAGAGTCTTGCAGCAAGCGCTGTAATAATAGTACCAGTAATAATGATGGTTAACATCCAGCACTTGTATTGGGACCGATTCTAATGCTTCCAATAGATTTACTGGAAATATGATTTCTGGAGCAAAGCAAAGACCATCCTCAGGCCCACGTGGCCTCAAGCAGTTCCCTGGAGGACAGTACCTTCCCCTCTGCTGGTAGTTTGACCCAAACGCATCTTGACTCTTCAACTTTAACATTCTAGTTTGAGTCTTAGCCAGCCTAGCACCTGGGCCTGCTTCTTCTCATCAGAAGGAAAGAGCAGCAAGCACCTGACAGCTGCATTAAATGAGCTGGCTTTAGGAGAAGCACAGGAAGGAGTGACTATGTGTGTCTCCAGGAGGCAAGCACTGTTTGCTGATTGCTATCGTTCCTCTGGGGAGCCACAGGATGGGGTGGGGGGTCTAATTTTGTGAAAATACAATATATTAAAGCCTAAATTAAAATAACTCAGAAAATTACTATCATCTTTATAAAGCAGCCTGCTCTGGTGTACCTTCCTGTACTTCCCTAAGTGTATTTAAAATATGATTTAAAAATTAGATTTACTGAAGCCTCATCAAACACATGTGCATTGCATGGCCCACACTTGTGTAAGTACTCCTAAAATGCTAGTTTGCATGAAATTTATTTTTCTAGAGGAGTGTACCCTCTGGAGGGGAGGGGAAGAGGGGGTCAAACAGCATTATGTGGCTGCTGACCATGCACTGGCCACACAGTTGAGCACAGGGTACCTGGGAGCTTCAGCAGCAGCATCACATGCCGTCCTAACAACACACACTTGGGGGAGGTACTATCATCACAATTCACAGGTGAGGAAACAGGCTCAGGAGATCTAGAGATGTCTTCATTATTGGCCAGCCATTAATAGCAGAGCTTGGCTGGAACCCAGGATGGTCTGACCCCAGTGACCAGCACTACAGTTAAGGTGCAAGCAAGACAAGGTCCAGATATTCTCCAAAGTTATGTCCCATGACTTCCTAATTACAGATGTGGTTGCAGAATCCTGTCATTTCCTTTCTTTTGGGTCTTCCTTGTCTTCTCAATCCAGTCAGAATGAACTTTAGATGTGTCCCAAGTGGAGTCTGCTTTCAGCTGCAAAGAGCCACTCAGACACTCATCCCAGCTGGTGGGTCTGTGAATAAACACCCCTTCTGGAAACAATCTTCTACAAGCACAGCTTGACTGGAAGGACTCATATGCCTGAGCTGGTCCAAAAGGGCTATCACCGAAAGCTGCCAGGACTGTGGAACCAGTCACACCACTGGCTCTCATGCCAAATCTGAGCACACAGGAGGTTCCCCTAGAAGCTTCTTGACGTTCGGGTGAGTTGATCTCTGTGGATTCAGCACCCTGATGAGCCAGCACCAATTCCAGCCAACACCATGTCTAACGAATGCTGTGCTCAAACCCAAGATGCTCAAATTGCTACCTCATGTTAAAAAGAACCTGAAGCTGCAAGGAATTAGCACTGCATCTGTGAGACTAGGGAAAGAGAACCAAGAGAACAGGAGCCTAAAATGACTATTTTGGTCCATATGGAAAATTGATACATTGTGTGCATGGTAAAATCCTTTCAGTTATGTTTTTAAATGTGCATTTTTAAAATTCAGGTTTTAAGTGTTATTCTAGGAAAAGCAACATGATTCCTATAACATCAAGAGATCTGTAAGTAAACTAAAAAGCTGTTGGAACTTTCGTAAAGGAATTAATGTAATAAATGAATTCAGGCATCAGTGCATATTAATCAAATTGCTTAAATTATAACTTTAATTAGTCATGGAATTTCCATACTCGAAGAGATCTTGGAAATTATTTGTTCCAAGAGCAAGAATTGTGGAAAATAAATGGTCAGGTGGAGAAAAACCTTCTGACTAGAGAAATGCACAAAGAGACCAAGAGTCAGGGGGCAGAATACACAATGGTTTGAAAGCTCAGGGGTTTGTACAGACATCCTGGTTCGAAGCTTGGTTCTGCTTTTCTTTCTTTCTTTCTTTTTTTATTTGCTTTAAAAAAAATTTAATTAGTTTCCAGTATACATCTATATAGCTCATAAAACAGTCCCCCCAATTGCTCCCTCCCTCCCTTGACCCTCCACCTAGCCAACATATTCATCGTAATTGCATTCCCTATGCCGTACTCCCCATCCCCGTGTCCATCTGTCAGCTACTAATTTGTACTTCTTTAACCCTTCACCCCATTCTCCCAGCCCCCAAACTCCCCTCCCCTCTGTCCATCACCAAATTGTCCACTATATTTGTGAGTCTGTTTTTGATTACTTTGTTCTTTTTATTCCTTAGATTCTGTATATAAGTGAAATCATATAGTGTTTATCTTTCTGTGTCTGACTTAAATACCTTCTAGGTCCATCAGAGCAATATGTTTTTTCATCACCTTCCTTTTAGTCTGTGTCTTTTAATCTGAAGTGAGTCTCTTATAGACAACATGTGTTCCTTTCCATTCATCCACTCTTTTAGTTGAAGCACTTAATTCTTTTCCATTTAAGGTATTTATTGATAGAAACGTAGTTGTCACCATTCTTTATGCCTGTTTTTGATATGTTTTTTCTTCTTAAAGAAGTCCCTCCAATATTTCCTGTAATACAGGCTTGGTGGTGATAAATTCCTTCAGCTTATTTTTGTCTGGCAAGCTCTTTATCTGTCCTTCAACTCTAAATGATAGCTTTGCTGGATAAATTATTCTTGGTTGTAGATCCTGAGTCTTCAGCCTGTCGAATATTTTTTTGCCAAGCCCTTCTGTCTTGCATAGTTTCTTTTGAGAAATCAGCTGCCAGTCTTATAAGTGTTCCCTTATAAGTAGCTATCTGTTTTTCTCTTGCTGTTTTTAATATTCTTTCTTTGTATTTAACCGTTGGCTTTTTAATTATGATGTGTCTTGGTGTGGACCTCTTTGAATCCCTTGATTTTTGGAATTCTCTGAGCTTCCTGGGGTTTTATGTCCATTTCCTTCACTAGGTTAGGGAAGTTTTCCATCATTATTTCTTCAAACAGCTGTTCAACATCTTGATTTTCTTCAGTTATAGTTATGCCAATTGGATGGATATTTAGACCCTTAACAGTGTCCCATATGCTCCTTAAATTATTTTTATAGTCTTGGCATCTTATCTCTTGCCATTCTGATTGAGCGTCCTTGTCTTTGCCATGCTCTAGATAGGGCATTTGATCTTTTTCTTTATTCACTCTGTTTCTTCCATTTAATATACTTCTCATTTCAGATAATGTGTTCTTTATTTCAGACTGATTCCCTTTTATAATTTCCATTTCTATTTTATGTTTTTTTAATCTCTTTATTGAAGTTCTCACTAATTTAACCAAAAGTTCATTGAGCATCTTTATAACTAGTGTTTTGAACTCTGTATCTGTTAGATTGCTTGACTCTATTATATCTGGATCTCTGTTCTGTTCTCTCATATGGTTTTTACTTCTTTGTCTTCCCATTTTGGCTGCCTTTCTGTGTCTGTTTCTATATACTAAGCAAAGCTCCTAAGTCTCCTGGTCTTATTAGTGTGGACTTGTGAAGTAAGTGTCCAGTGGCACAGTCCTGAGAGGGGCTCAGCTACAGGCCAGATTTAGTTCAAGCCTCTGTCCCTCTGGGGCCACCTGTTAAGATTCAGCAAGCAATCCACAGATGCAGTGCTTATAGTTGCCTCAAAAAGCCACACCAGAAACCAAGGCCAGTTGCCTCCAGTGTGATTTGAGGCACTGCTCAGCAAATAGCACCTGACTCACTGAGGATAAACTTGGATGTGGCTTGGGTGGGGCCACGAGTTGGGGGAGGCGTGGTTTCAGGGAATCCTCTGGGCAGAGTGACCTCTGTTATCCAGTTTGATGATGTCGCAGCTATGGTGGCACTGTGTCTGGTGCACCGGTAGGGGATAGGGCTCTACAGAGAACAATGGATACCACCAGCACTTCTGTACTGAGCGAGTCTCCGCTGGGCCCTCACTCTGACAATATCTCCCTGTAAGTCCCTGGAGCCCCCTGCACGCAGCTGAGCGGGCGTTGGTGCTCAGAGCGAGAAGGTCCGTCACCACGAAAATCCGCTCACTGATGCGATCCCTTTAAGAGGCTTCTGCCACTGCCACAGCTTCCATCTCACTCAGTGGCTGGAGACCGGGCAGCCCCGGGTCCTCGCCCTGTCCAACCCTCTGCCATTGCAGGGTGCTTTCTTGGATTTCTCCCTAGTTGTATGGCTTGTTCATTAAGATCCCAGATGATTTTTTCTTGCCGCTGTTCCTTGTTTCCATCCCAACTTTGATTTGGTTGCCAGAGGGATGAACAGAGCCTCTATCATCTATGCCATTTTGGTTCCAATCCCTGGTTCTGCTTCTTAATGGCTATATGAACCTGACTGAGTCGTTTGACCCTTCTAAGTGAGTTTACACCTCTGTAAAATGCCGAAGTGTAACATAACGTTACTGTGAGTCTTAAGAGAGACCATAACAGAAAAGGCTTAGTACGGTGCCTGGGACACCATATAGTGCTTGGGACATCAGTGTTCAGTAAATATTGACTTTGGAGAAAAAGGAGTTCCATAAACAGAATCTAAGTGAGCCAGACTGACACATGGAATGTCACTGTGGCCTCTTCTCTACCTATGAAAGACAAAATAATATTCAGGAGACTTAAACACCCAGATTTCTGACCATGAAAACAGGACATGGTATTCAAGGCTTTTTCTAGAACAAAAAATGATCTCATAGAAGGGATCTAAATCTCAGCTGAGAAAGAAGCTAGACGTAACAAGCAAGAGAAAAGGATCCATGGGGACAGTGACTCTCCTCTCCTATAAGGTAAGTAAATGCTTCCTGCACTGGCTCTTGATGCAAAGCTGTCCCAAAGTTATATAACTTGGGGCAAATTCCTGGCCAAAAGAGGTTCAAAATGAGCTTCATTGTGTTCTGTTTTAGCCTATGGATGGAACCAGTACTGTATTAAAGGTGCCTGAGAAAAGTTAAAGGTTAACAAATAAGATATAACTCTATGTTTGTGTGCTTTTACATATTAGTATAGAATTAGTTCAGCCTAACAATATAATGCTTATTAATTATGCTGAGGAAGATAGTGTAGAACAGTGGCAGAATCAGACAGTGGAATACAACAGATCCTGGAACTATCCATTGGTACTGTCAGATCTTAAAATGGGGATAACCATACCTGCCTCATGGGTGGCCATGAAATGTCACCGGCACAGGACCAGACACACAGTTGGTACCTGAAAAGCATTTGTTTCTTCTTCCCAGTTCTTCGTTATGTTAATAAGCAGCTCTATTTTTGAATGGAAAAGAGGACTATACTTGCCTTACTCTGTTTCCCACATCAGTAGGAATCCTCATTGCTCAGACCAAAACCAAGGCATAGATAGAACTCTCTATTTAACACAAGGCAACTGAATTACAGACGTGGTGTTTGTGAGAAGATTAACTTTGGAATGTAATTTCCCAAGTCTTAATCTATCATGGCAGAAAAGACACCCGAACTTGGAGCAAGAGGCAATGGCCTTCATCCCATTTCTGCTACTAGTTTTTTGACGATAGGCAAGTCATTTAAAACTTAACCTGTGTCTCTGGTTTTAACTCTTTAAAATGAGATTTTTTTTTTTTTAACCTGGACAACATTCAAAGTTCCTTAGAACTCTAAATATCCTATGTTTCTAGAATTCGTTTCATGCTGTTTGTTAAAATGTATGGCTATGTTCTACTCCAAAAGCCACAAGGCCCTGCTCTATGTCCCTCACCTTGGTTCAAGTCGTGATTTGTTTCTTGAGTTAGTGTCTCCATATAAATGGTAATGGCACAGACAGGATCTAAGTTAACCAGAGTGTCAGCTGTCACTGCTCTACCTTCTGTTTACTCTGGAGACCAGCTAAAGCTGTGTGAGCTGGGAGTAAATGGATGCCATGAAGATAGGATTTTACTATGAAAATAGTTTTCTGATGAGTTCGAAGAAGTAAAAATGCTCGGTAGACTGTCTTATACCTAAACGATGCCACATGAATTAAAACGCAAAACACAGTGCTCTCATACCTCTGCAGATTTCAGTTTCTTGTGACAGATAGAAATTTCAATTAACTCCCAATGGAAATTTTTTTTGTCAGTATTCAAAATAAAATGAGGGCACACGTCACACAGTGGCCCCAATAGTCAGAACAATGGGGGCAGGAGCTTTGGTAAATATTTACAGAATGTTAACACCTCAAGAACTAAGTATTTGATGAATCATTATAGCCTTATAGTTCCTCCAACACCTAGCATGGTTTCGCACCTAGTGGGCTGGGAGCTCTTTGAAAGCAAAGATGATGTCACTTTCATATATAGTGCGGTACCTGGTATACTATGGTGCTCGTATTAGTTTGCTAGGGCTACCATCTAACCAAGTATTACACATTAAACAACAGACATCTGTGGCTAAGCAACCAAAATTTATTTTCTCACAATTTAGGAGGCTGGAAATCTGGGATCAAGATGCCAGCATGGTTGGTTTCCTCTAAGGCCTCACTCTTTGTTCTGGAGATGACTGTTTCCTCCCTGCGTCGTCTCGTGGTCTCCCCTCTGTATTCCTCTGTCCAAATTTCCTCTTCTCCAAAGGACAGCAGTCATATTAGATTAGACCTCATTTCAGCTTAATTACCTCTTTAAAGACTCTGCCTCCAACTACAGTCACATTCTGAGGTACTAGAGATTAGGACTTCAGCATTTAAATTTGGGGCGAAGGGTGGGGGGGAGGCAGACACAAGTTAGCCCATTACAGTGCTCAGTAAGTGTTGAATGAGTGAATGGTGGAAGGATGGGTGGATGAATAGATGGATAGATCGATGGATGGATGGATGAAGAACTAGCTTAGCTGGGTCAACGAATACTTAGTTAATTGAGTAAAGTTACAAAATCACTTGTGGAGACTGGATTTTGCTCTAATATCATCCCAAGCGTTTTTATATTATATATTTTAATACAGCCCTGCAAGATGTTTTGAAAAGTTACTACTCATCAAATTCTATCAAGATGACAAAAAATAGCCACATCCAGACTTATTGGTCATTTCCTTTGTCCTAATCATTCCCATTTGTAAGGACTTCTGGCATTACAAATATCAGTATTTGCCTACAACAAATAACTACTACCTCTCCCATAAATATCTATATACTTAGAGCCCTCACGTTAGGAAACAAAGAACTAAGAGAGGTTTATGTTAGATCAGTTGCCTGGTATTCCACTGTGTATGCTTGTTTGTTTTAAAGTAAACCTGGGCAGTACTTAGTTTCTAGGTTGTCTTAGCATTCTGATTTCATTCAGTGAACTATAGAAATGCTTCTATAGAATCGTAGGGAACTGGAAAAATGCTCAGCAAGGGTCTAGTGAATCTCTCCTCTGATTTATTTGGTTGCTGTGAATGCTGTTACTTCTCTGACAGCATAGAAAGTCGTAAGCTCACCCTCCACTGCCAATGTTCCTTCTCTATTTTTCCATCTGGCTATAGAAGTGATAGCCACGTGTGAAACTATCAAGGTGGCTGTAGGTGTGTGTCTAGACAGGGTAAGCAAAGTACTTGTGCCCTTTGCCCTTCCCCACAATGTCCTGAGTCACGGAGCTGGTTGTCAGTCTGAGCCTAGTACCAGCCGTTGTAACAGCGGGAAGCGCTGCCAGAGGACACGCCCAGCCTGAATGAATGAACTATTTGTGGCACGGCCAGTATGAGACAGGTTCACTGGCATTATGAGACCATGTGCTCATTCATCCATTCCTCACTCATACATTCTCTGCTGGAAATCATGTTCAGCAGATAAGCTATAGTATAAGCTTCCCTTGAAGCAAGTGTGGTAATTTTAAGATTCCATTATGATTCATACCAATTTCATGCTTAAAAATAATAACAGAAAGATAAATGGACAGTGTGAATTCTATCTGTATAATATGTGAATTAGGTATTAAAATTTAAAAGCAAATTTATTGTGGTCCTTTGTCAATGACAATGATGAATTATCCTGGCTATAAGCCTTGAGCAAACTGGTTACTCTAAATATAGGATTAACCCATGCAATTGTCCCTCTGCTGCCTTTCCTTACCCTGAGGCTTCCTGACACGAGGTAGTATTAATGAGTATTTCCATAAACATCACTAGGCATGAGATCATTTGATTCTGACCACACGTGTAGAGCTGGCCCTTGAGGTTCCAGGTTCTCCCCATCTGCAGAGTTCTTTCCCCATTCCCACAAACCTAGATGTTTGTATTGGGCACTAATCAACTACGGTCATGGGCTATAAAACTTCTTGTCAGCGATTCAAACCAAGTGATTTCTGACCTCTATCTGCACCTCTTTTTAAAATGTGGGTTAACTGTCCTGTTTTAGACATGTCTTATTGTAAACCATTTCACATTCTTTTTGAGAGTAGGTGGCATATAAATCATAGTTGAAGAAAAACCTTCAGACTGAAGCAATATTCCCAGAGCATGGAAAGCTCAGTGAGGAGGGGGCAAGAGAGAGGGCTTGCTCCCCTTGGACCCACCTGCTGGGCGAACCTGTCACTCGCTCATCAGGCCCTGTTCTCTGTAGGTTGCAGGAAGAACCATCCAGAAGTCTGTTAGGAGCTCCACTCTGCCAGAAGCAGAGCAGCTAATTCACTCAAGCCTAGCTCTGCTGAAATCTCACGACATAGAAGGACAAGAATGAAGTGAGGAGAGCTGCTGCTTGGACCTATTTTGGGCCAATGAGGGAGAATAAGATGGATGACAGAGTGCAGGTGACTAACATGTGGAGAGAAAGGGAACCTTGCCATCATATGATTTGTAAGAGCCAAGGAAGGAAGTCTGAGAAGTTCATGTTCCTGAGATTGCAGGAAAACAGAGCTCCACAAGTCCAGTGAAAAGAAGGTGTGATTCATGGATGTAAACAAACTTGGAGGACAGCATAATATGGAGGTTAAAGTGCACACTCAGGAATCTGAACAGACCGGAGTCAGGCTCCTGGCTCTGCTCTCACAACTTTGCAAACGTCACCTTCCTGTATCTCGGATTCCTCACTATAATCATGACTATATAACCTACCTTATATGTTGATTATGAGAATAAAATGAGATAATGTATGAAAAGCCCCTAGTACAGTGCCTGAATCATGGTAAATACTCAGTAAAGACTGGCTATTATTGTTTTTGTCACCATTATTGCAGACCTCCTATGTGTAAGGCACCAGCCTAGATACTCTTTGATCCCATAGTCGGAGACTCTCATCTAAATTTGATTAATTAGTCTAACTAGATTGGACTCCAGTCTAATCATATATAAATTGATTCTAGGAAGACTGAAGGCTCCACATAATATAACTTTGACTATGTATTTATGCATAATTCCGGAGAGGAAGAAGAGAGGGAGTTATCCAAAGAAACCACTATGTCTCCAGTGAGCTGGTATTTTACAAGGACACTCACAAAGGCAGGAAGGAGGAATTGGCAGCCAAGAGCAGATACAAAGGAATGGCATAAAATGAAAGAAGCAAGTCAGAGAAGTGTGAGGCTGGGCTTGGGGTTAATGCATACATAGAATGACAATCAGAGCCATTGGGGTATGCTCAGAACAAGAGAAGGGTTGGCCTATTCTCGGGGCAGATGACACTTAGAGATGATACAGTGAAACAGGATTACTTATCTTCTAGTTTGTTTCCATCTTCTCTATCAAGAAGGAGGATCTGTGGGCCAGAAAGGAGAGCAAGAACATGGCCAAGAGGAAATTAAAGTCTGAGATAGTGAGGAGATAGGAGGGGGACACCTGGCTGCTGTATTTAAGTCTCAAAGCTCTAATAAATTACATCTCAGCGCTGTCTGTACATGCACTCAAATACAGCAACATGGATAAACAGCCTAGGATCCTAAAAGAACATGAATTCATAATTATAATATCTGAAAAAAATGGCAATATGGTGATGTATGAGAGTGTATGAAGCATGGTAGAACTTTCAGAAACTCACAGAGGGACAAAAATCTCAATTTCAGTAACAGATTTTTAACAAAATTCTGGCACAGATTAGAAGCTTTGTGTTGACCTAGGAAGATGAATGCTGGTCAGACCAACCTCATCTCTCTCACAGAGTCCTTTAGATGCTAACTCTGTTCCACAGACATTGTAGAGTTAGGAAAAGGTAACAGCCAAGGCTGTACAATCTCTTTGGGAATGAGACCGAAAAATACAGGTTCCATGACAGTACAGTTAGAAGCACTCAGAGTGGCTCAACTATAGTCCCTAAAGAAGACTGGAAAACAGGTTAGCATTGGTCTATGGAGGTATTTTAATGGCACATGACTCAGTCTCCAGTGCCTCTCTATACAGACAGGGGTCTTAACTTGCAGGACAAATTAAATTTGCTGACATCTGCTGGGAGAAAGACCAGAAGGGCATAGGTGGGGTAGAGAAGAGGTTGAGCCCACCATTGTGGAAGCAGAAAGCCTGTGATCTCAGCTCCACCTCTTGTTAGTCGTGTGATGTTAAAGAAGATACCTATGTTCTCTGACCCAATTTCCCGATCTGGAAAATGGGGATAATAATTGTATGAGGTAGATTAAATTAGTAAGTATAAAAGCATTTAGAATAGCACCTGATTATAGAAGTTGTCAAAATCACAACCACCTCTATCTACCTGAAATGATAGAATCTTACAAAATGAAAGCTATACAAATAAAATGTTTACTATAAATTATAATACCCAATAAGGAAAACAACCTGAAAGTCTAATAAAGGACTGAAAGTACACAGATATGATGGAATATTATGGCCATAAAAATCAAGTTACAGAAAAATAATTAAGACAATGAAGAAAATGAATCAGAGTAAGGGAGAGGAGGTGATTGAGGAAAGTAGTCTCTGAGGGACGGTGTTGATCAGGGACTGAAATGAGGATGAGCGAAGGCCCAAAAGCAGGAAAGGGCTTGCACTGGACAGAAGCACATGAGGCTGGAGCATGGTATGCAAGGAGGAGAGGAGAAGGAAATGAATTTGGAGAGGCCTCACCACGCGTGGCCCTGCCAGCCGAGGGAGGCATAGGGTTTTATTTTATGTGAAATGGGAACCCACTGGGGAGTTTTGAGCAGGACAGAGTTATGATTTTAAAAAATCGCATTGGCTATTTTAAGAAGAATAGACTGTAGAGGGGTTAGAATGGAAATAGGGAAACAAATTTGGGGGGGGATAGTAGTTTAATAACTTGGCAGTATTTTAGGAAAGACATGACGGTGGCATAGGCAGGGAGAAAATGGCGATAAGTGGCAGACTTAGAATATATTTTGAATAGTATGATCCAAATTTTATAAAAAAGGAACACACACACACAAATATACTGGACAGATACATATGCAAATATTTTACTTCCTATCTCTGGATCGTGCTACTCATGATCACTTTAATTTCCATCCTTATGATTTTTCTGCATTTTTCAAAGGTCCCACAACAAACATGTGGTATTTAAGAAATCAGAAAAAAGAAGAGGACGTTTTTGAAAAAGAAAACATCAGTTATCCAAGGACAGGCCAAGTGAGGTGTAGATCAGTAACAGCCTAAGAGAAGCCAAGGATCTGACTGACAGCAATTTTAATACCTGTTGGCAGTGTATACGTCCAACTAAAAAAGAAACAGCTGCAGGTAACAGGACAGAATCTAGGGACCTTGTAATAGAGACCTCCATCCCCGTGAGAAGTATTCTGCTTTATTCAAAACCGCCTTGTGCACCATGTGCAGTCCTGGGTGCCACAATTCTAAGCTCTAAATGAGCTAGAGGAGAACAATCAGGACAGGGAGAGGACTGAAAACCACACATTGTAACAACAGGAGTAGTTACCTCCCACTGAGCACCCACACTGCGTCAGGCATTTTAAAATGGTGAAGTAGTTAAGATATGAAATGTTTATTTAAATGGAAGTGAAAAAGCAGCAAACGAATATTTTTCTGAGCATTCATGGAGTCACTGCACTAATTACTTATTCACGCTTTATCATATCTAATCCTTACCACAATATTCTGAGATAAATATTATCTCTGTTTTATAGAACCACGGTTCTACGAAATTGAGTTAGGGAAGCAGCATTGTACTGCCATGGGCTCTGGAGCCAGACAGCCTGAGTTCAAATCCAAGCAGCTATGAGGCAACTGAGGCCCATGGACATGCTACCTTCCTGGGCCTCAGTTTCCTCATCTACAAAAGGGATCTATGACGCCTGTCTCATGGGGGTTGTCTGAAGATTAAATTAGTACTCAGCACAGCCTGGCATAGAGTAAGCTTATTAAGCATCAGCTGTTATTTTTAAAAAATATGCCTAAGTTCACCCGCTGAGTAAGTGCGAGAGCCAGTGGAGAAGAAAGGAATCTGAGGGCCCTGGGTAGTTACTTTCTACTAGGTGAAGGCCTATCATTGAGAAGAAGGGAGAGGCTTCTACTCAAATTCAAGAAGTAGAACCAGACCCAGTGAACATAAGCATAACAGGGTGTTCAGTAGGGTAAAACCTGAAATCAGCTAAGTAATGTCAGTTGCTTTTCTGCCTAAGGGGATAGAGCGCTTCCTAGTTCAGGGAAGAGTCATGAAGGGGTCACTCTTACAATGCTATAAGATGCCTGTACCCCTATGATCTGGAGGGGGTGCCTAATAGAGCCATTCGCAGCCTGACAAACACAACAAAGCCTGCTCTTTGTTATGACGAGAGGTGGGACGACTGCTTGGGTGGGGGGGTGTGAGATGCCTGCTGGGAGATATTATTAGAATCTCCCTGTAGGGTTAGGACAGATCCCACAAGAAGCCCTGTGCGAGAAAAGGACATTGAACATCCCCAAGGGGAAACGGCATGAGAAAAGGGACAGTGTGGAATGATGGTCTTGGGTTACCCTTGTCCAGGGTGAGGAAAGGCTGGTCCCAACACAGTCCATGGCTGGGACCGGAAACGCTTCTGAACGCAGATGTCGTTGGAGAACAATGACTGAGTGCTCTGAACTAAAAGAGCCGTAATCTTGGAGCCCAAGCACGGGTACCATGCGGAGGCTCTAGGGCAGTAAGAGAATCCCTGCAGCAGGGACGGGTGGGGGGTGCTGGACTGCGTGAAGCCAGTTTCCCAGCTTACCGCGTGGTGAGAGGTAGGACACTGCAGACCACTCAGGCCCCGATTTTTTCACTGCCTGCATTTGGAACTAGGACTGACCCTTTTGGAATAAATTAAGACCAGGTTGTTCTTGGTGTTCTTGGCATTCTTAGATGTTTAGAAGAGGTGGAAAGTGGTGGGGGCCTTAAGAGAGAATTTTGTATTTCCTGCTGATGTGAGCAGGATGATGCTCTGGCAACTAATAGAGGGGGAGAGATGTATGTATTATTTGTATCGCACAAAGTACTGAAGTGGGTTAAATCAATCGCATACATTTAATAAGACTTGATTAATCTCAATATGAAGGACTTCCTAACATCAGAATTAACAATAATAATAATAATAGCTAAAATTTATTCAGTGCTTACCACATGCTAAACTCTTTACATGCCTTAGCTCATTAATTCTCACAAAACCATAAGAGCTGGGGGCTCTTATGTTTTAGTCACCATTTTATGGTGAGGAAACTGAGGCCAGGAGAGGGTAAAATACCTTGTTCAAGGTCATGCAGTAGACACTGACAGAACCAGAATTAGATGGTAGGCTCTCGCCTGATTGCAGAGCTTATCCTTTTAATCACTGCACCGTTCTAACTCCCTAAGAAGGAGAGATGCAATGCAACATGGCAGTGCAGTTGACAAGATTAGGATAGACGAGTTTGGACTAGAATACCCATAAAATCCTTTCCTATGCCGCAACACTTAGATTTTACACTTCTTTGCAACCTTAAGAATCTATGTGCTTCATTTATCTCTACAGAATTGCTATCAAAATGAACTATTTGTTATGAGTGGAAAATAAGCATAGGAACTATTGCTAAGGATTATAAAGATAAACCACATATTGAGACACATTCCAAGTCTGTAGGTCAAATTTAGTGACAATGACCTTCAGAGAAGTAGTATTTGTTCATTCAGTAAATATTTGTTACATGCCTTCCATGTGCATTGTTCTAGGTACTTGGTATTTAGCAGTGAACTAAACAAAGGTCCCTACTTTTGTGGATTTTACAGTCTTGTGGGGGGAGAAAAACTAAACAGTAAATACAATAGCTGAGTAAATTATATAGTATATTAGAAGGCTTTAAATGCTCGGTCACAGTTGCAGTTTTAAACTCAGACCTTTTTGAGAAGGCGACATCTAAGCAAAAACATAAAGGAGATGAGGGAATTAGCAGGTAGGTACCTGGAGAAAAAAAAAAAATTCAGGCAGAGGAAACATCCAAAGCAAAAGCATAAGACAAGAGACTGCCAGGTCGGTGAAGCCGCAAGGAGGCAGGAGTGACTGGGGCAGGGTTAGAGAGAGGGTGAAGAGTAGGAGGTGAGGTTCGAACAGTAAGGTCTTTCAAGCCGTTGTAAAGTCTTTGGCTTTTACACCAAATGAGATGGGAAACTGCTGTGGGGTTTAAAGCAGAGAAGCGACATGATCTGACTGACATCGAGTATATTAAAATGCACTGTATTTAATATTATTTTGACTTGAAAATATTCTTTATCACTTGGATCACTGCTCATGAGCAAATGGAGCTCACACCTAAATGAATGTCGGCACCATCTACAGAGAATCCCAATGGTCTTAGAATTGGAGTGGACGGGGAGGGGGTTGGTGGACTTGAATAAAAATAGTTCAGTTCAAAGAGACACTGGAAGGAATAACTAATAATGATAGCTGTAAATATCACTACAAATATTAAGTGCCATCAAATGCTAACTACTACTTAAAAATAAAACGCCTATCATTATTTTTTGGCCCAGGAGTCAGGACCTCTGACAGCCTGTTAATGCTTCAGTGCCTTTAAAGGACTTTTCCTTTAGCCTGTATTATCTGACAGCTGAATCTCTCATCCACAGTTCTGGTGGAAGGAACCGAGCTATTTACCATATGTACTCGGCAGCAAAACACAATCCTGAGGGTAGGGGTTCATGAACATTTATTAAAAAAAAAAAAAAAATCATTAATTTTTAGCTGTGCTTACAAGACTCCCTGAAAAGCATTGAGTGTATAAATGAATGACATGGGGACGGATGAAAAAAGCTCTTGCAATGAGTTGTTTACACCAATCCACTGGGTCATGAAAATTTTGCTTGCGATTTGTTTGTGTGGGAATAACACTGGAATACTAGCTTGCCAGTGACTGCTTTGAATCTGATACAATGAATAGCTATTGTTCTGACACAGTATCCGGCTGCTCATGTCTACACACACTGAAGATGACCTTCCTCTTTAGAAATAACTTCCAGCCATTATATATTTTTAAACTTGTTATTGGTGTACCCAATGTTCTAGATGCCTGGGGAGGAGGGAAGTTGTATAAAGACATTTCAGTCCCCACCCCCCCCCCAAAGGATTCCATGACTTCTCTATTTTTGATAGGTCAGTCTGCATTTCTAGCATAAAGAGATATGAAATAAAGAAAAAAGGGAAGTACATTATTAATACTTATGAAGTACCGGATTCTGTGTTATGATGTCAATTCACCATTGCAACACAGTATAAATAGACATTATCCCCTATTTTGCAGATGAGGCAGCTAAGGGTCAGAGAGATTAAGTAATTTGCTTAAATTACTTAGTAAGTATCAAAGCTGGGATTTGAAACTAATTCTATTGACCCCACATCCATGCTTTACTACTACACAGACCTGCCCTCGAGAAACTGTCACCTAGTGTGTGTAGGAGGGAAGACTTACACATAGAAATCAATTGGAGAGGAATATCAGCAGTACCTAATCGAATGCTTAATTCACGTGATCAAGACTCCAGGATTTAATCCTACAAACAAGTCCAAAAGCCTACAGAGAGCGAGATCCTAAGCAAAGTCCTTGCAAGGACATTAATGAAGTGAAAGTGACTAAAGGAAGCATGATTTTCTATTAATGACATACATACCTCAGATCATCAAAGATGGCTGAGAAGGTAAGCGTGACGCTATAGGCCCGAGATGGCACTGCCCACCTTTCGACGTGCCTGGGCCCACTCATGTCTTTTCCTTAAAGTTCCACAGTCTGCAGGTTAATAGACTAGGGTGTGTGTGTGTGTGTGTGTGTGTGTGTGTGTGTGTGTGTGCGCGCGCGCGCGCGCGCGCACACACACACATGCGCGCACAGAGCGGGGAAGATGTCAGAGGAAAAGCAGTAAGTCCCAAGACATTAAAGACAATGTGAATTAGAGATCACAAAGAGAGCTAATAACACTCACAGGTAATTATGCCTAAAATGTGGTTGATTACTTGCTAATGTTTTAGGAAATTTTTAGCTTCTAGGATGTCTGTTCTATTTCTTCCCACCTACTGGTATCTACCGTGGGAATGGCAATTGTGCAAGTTACTAAGCTCCAATCATTCAGCACCAAACCCACCCTTTCATTGTTTGCCTAGTGTTTCTGGGCTGGGTCTCCTGCTCCCAGTTAGGCTCTGCCAGGAAGAAATGCTGGAAGGCGGAGGCAAGGCTGGAGAAGGCAGAAGGGAGCTGCCTTTTCCCGTTTCGCTTTTTTATTTACTTTCTATTTATCAGGGCTTCCCCGGCCTCACTCCTTTATTCTGGCAGGGGCAGTTCGTTCCAGTAGTAGCAATTGCTTCTAGCTTGCACTTCTCCCAGGACTCACAGAACCAGCCTTATAGTGCGCAACTACCCTCTCCCACCCCCTCCTCCAAAGAAACTTTTAAGTTTTAAAAATTCTGACCTCTTCCCTTTTTCCTCTAGTCTTTCAGTTGGTAGATGCTTCCTTCACTTACTACCACCATGACCTCTTAATGTACTCTTTGTCCTTTCAGTTCTTCAAATGAAGAACAATGCTAGTTAGTGATTCTTTGTATTAGATTCTCCCTATTAAAATAACCGATGTGGTTTCTGTCTCCGACAGGATTCTGCCGATACACAATTACTTTCATTGTTAACTTAAATAAAAGCAAATTGGAAAGCCATGTAATATATGCTAAGGTTCAAACAAATGTTTGGAACAGGAATATTTGGTTTATCCCTTGTATCTACATGAAGCTGATGGTTCCAAAATGCCATTTGGACCATGTCCCTCCCTGGTCTAAGGCCCTACAATGTCTCCCCATTGTTTACTGGATGAAGTCCCAGCTCCTAACACCAGGCCCTCCACAATTCTCTGTCCGCCCCACCCCACCCCCAGAACCACCATGCTGTTTATCACATGCCATGCCTTTGCCTGAGTCGTTTTTATATTTCTGAGTTAGAATTTATCCTTCAAAGTCAAGCTCAGGTGTCATCTCTTCTAAGAAACCGTTCCTGTTCGATCTCTCTAGCAGCTAAACACTCCTTACTCTGCACTCCTTGTGCTCCTAAGTCTAAAGGCACTATCTTAGCAGAGCACTGGCTTCCTGAGGCCAAGATAGACATCATATTCCATCATTATTTCAACACCTGGAACAGTGCTGGACACTCAATATGCCCTTAATAAATTTTGAGCTTGGAATTATCTGTTTTTCCATTACCCAAGTTTCCTGTTACCCACTTGAGAGATATAATTAAAAGAAATAAAACTCAACGTTCAGAGAATTTTAAAACTCATTTCCATTCCT
Source organism: Rousettus aegyptiacus (assembly GCF_014176215.1). Taxonomy (NCBI): domain Eukaryota; kingdom Metazoa; phylum Chordata; class Mammalia; order Chiroptera; family Pteropodidae; genus Rousettus; species Rousettus aegyptiacus. Next base: position 99,244,795 of record NW_023416306.1, read on the forward strand.
CTTCTGTTTGGACGGAACACTTCTCCAAATGCAAAGCTGTTTCTATATCTTTGCATTAGATTATATCCTTAGGAGATAAGGACATTATAATTTCCTCAGTTCAGTGCCAAGGAGGGCTGACACCATCATGAGTGCAAACACTGTAGTTGACAAAGGAGAAAATATGGCCATCCAGGACCTTAGCTAAAAGAAAGTGGTCCCTCTAGCCAGGGCAGGCCAACACAGTGTTGAACAGTCCTTACCCACCCTTCAGCATGTCAACCTCATCATGAGTAATTTGCTTAACTCTAATCTAGGACTCATCTTTTTCCTGTTACCAACTATAGGGATAAGGATATTACTCTCAGGAGTAACTGGTCCAGGCATCCTAGTGTGGCCAGGGTCCTTCACAAATTAGGCGGTGGCAACACTTTCAAGTTGATTACGTCATCAGAGCAATTGGATTTTTGCTGTTGTACACCTTTCTGCTACTGCTGGCTAACAATGCATGTGCTCCACCATCTCTATGCTCCCTCATAATCTGAAGGTACAAGGGAGTAGATGTGACCATAGAAAACTGGGAGTCTGGAGGCAAGTAGCAGGCAGCACAAACCCAGCTCTGGTCAAGGCCGCTGTGTGCTCAGCTTCTTAGAGGTGGAGCTGGAAAGGAACAAAGGCCAAAAAAAAAAAAGCAGTTTCTTTTTGTCCTATCACTTATCTTTTGATCTTTTAATATGTAGATCATAAGCTTCTGTTCTTGCATGGGAAAGAACATGAGTCAGTTTGGTCAGAGATAACTGTGATCTCTTTAAGACAGATAGTATGTTTTCACCTGCAGAGTTGCTAGGAGAGAGATATTTTTATACTTAGAGATATCACAAGGACGCAACTGAATCTTACTGAGAATAAACAATTACACTGCCCTGCTTCAGGAATAATTACATCTATCATAGTTTCCATCACTTTATTTTCAGGAATCTTTGCTGAACAATTGCACCCCTATTTCCTTTTTTATCACTCTAACACTGAAATTTTTACCTGATTGTGAAAAATCCATTTGAGAGGTATGGCTTTGGTATGGTACTAAGCACCTTATCCACCGTTTCACTTCCCACAGTTTCAATTACTGTGGTTCAAAAATATTAAATTAAAAATTCCGGAAATAAACAATTCATAAGTTTTAAGTTTCACACCATTCTGAGAAGCTCGCAGAAATCCTGCACCATCCTGCCCCCTCCACCTGGGAGATACACCACCTTTGTCCAGCGTGCCCACACTGTATATGCTCTCTGCCCATTAGTCACTTAGTGGCCATCTCAGTTATCAGATTGACTGTCACAGTATCACAGTGCTTGTGTTCAAGTAACCCATAGTACAAGAGTTGTGATGCTGGCAATTCAGATGTGCCAAACAGAAGCCGTTAAGTGCTTCCTTTAAGCAGAAAGGTGAAAATTCCTCACTTAAGAAGGAAAGAAAAATATTGTACGCCGAGGTCGCTAAAATCTATGGTAAGGATGAATCTTCTCTCCATGAAATTACCTAATTTATAAATTAAACTTTATCATAGGGATATATAGGAAAAAACATAGCATATACATAGGATTTGATACTATCCAAGGTTTCAGGAATCCACTGAGGGTCTTAGAACATATTCCTATAGATAAACGGGGGACTACGGTACTGCTCAATATGGAGAAGGAACATTCCAGTCTTTCACTGGAAATCTGCTGTGCAGAGAGCCAGGTAACACATAAGGGTGCTATTTAAAATATTTAACAGGCTGCCCCAGCGGGCACCTGGAAGCCTGCTGAACCAACCATTATCCCTTTAGTCCTGGATTATGGAAAGATCTAGAGCCCCAGGGGAGGAGCTGGGGCTGCCAGGGCAGATAGCAGTTGGGAGGGTCAGGATCGGAGCTATTGACCGACTAACACGGAAGGGTGTAGTGTTTTAACAGCTGGTGCATTCCAGTTGAACATTAGCCTAAGTAATGTGCCAATTTTCACTTTCAGGTTAGCAAATTGCAACCACAATGTTCATTTCTATGGTTATTTAACATACTCTGAAGGCAGAAATGCAGACGAAAAATGAGCCCAGAACAGATGTTGCCTTGTACGAATAATGAATGAGCAACAAATTTTACATTCCCTGACCCCCAGCCCAAATGAATCAAGAAAAGAACCAACTATAAGCCTCTGGCAGAACGGCTAGCGTATTGACAAGCTCAACATGTGAACCAAATTTCAAAGGCTGTCCAGTGCTATCGGGCGATTTTTAGAACCATGACATTTGCATCAAAGATTGTGTCTGTGCTAAGCATTTTGCATCTCTTATGACAGCCCTTTTAATCCTGGACTTTGGTTTCTGAAGTTATTTGTTTGAGCCTATAAAATAAAGTACTGTTTGATCCTTAGCCAAACACGAGAAGTTTCTTGATTCTTTTTAGAGCTGATTCTGTGTAATATAATTGGTTATTCCTTCTCTGAAACATAATTATATCACGTATTTTTATATTTCCTTCTGCTGCTTCTATGGTGACACCATTTTCATATTCCAAGTAATTAGTCTTGAAAATGGGCCATATCCTTGTAACACAAACTATCTGGGTTTTTAATCCTGTTAGCTTAAGCCACAGGCAATTACATAAATTTCTTTCTTATTCACAACGTTGCAAATGCTGAAGAACTAAACTGTCTTGCTAATGTAGCATCAGGTTTAAGAAAATGAGACACCTAATGATTTTGCCAGGATTTCAAAGGGAATCGTTAGCTACAGGACAATGGTTGGATGTGAAATAATACCCATCTCAGGAGCTAGCATTTCAAATACTTTTCAAATATTTCTCCTTTGCTCCATTAACAACAGTGGTAATAAGGTGACATGACATACTTAAGAAGTAGACATGATATGTACAAGAAGTTAAGGGATGTAGGACAGATTTAGCTACGGAAGAAAATATTGTGGTGCTCACAAATTGTGCAGTGCCGTAAGCCAGCCCTGTACTCAGTATGAATGTCAATGTCAGCTGATATCTATAATGTATTTCACAAATTATACTGCTGTTCAATCTTCTGTTCACAAGGCTGACTGATCAAGGAGGATATTGTGTCTTGATAGGAAGATATGTTCTTCAAAGTTTATTTGTTGAGTTTGTTTCCTTATATGATATATGAGATTTATGAAATCAAACATTTCTCCTTTTTAAAGAAAAGTATTATGCCTTAAGCTCTTAATTAAACAACCACCTCTGGAAACAGAAAGGTAAAAAGAAATACAATTAATTAATTGTGCTAACCATTCTTCCCTGAGGACATTAGCCAGGACTTCAATAATTAATTAAAATAATATTAATAAAACAGAATTATTGAGTTACAGCTAGTACTATTCCATCTTATAAAACATTCCTAGAAAAGACAGGTATTTGGTCCAGTTAAGAGAGCAAACAAATTCTCTCAATGTTTCTAAGTAGACTGTGTCAAAACTCTCTGAGAACAGCGACAGTCCCAGGGTCATTGTTAGTTTTGCCTGCCAAATGTTCCCAAACACACCACACAAAAGATCTCAAGTCCTGGAAATAATAAGTAACCCTCTTGGTTTCTAGTAAAAAGTTAGTTGTTCTGGGAATAAAATGTACCATTACCCAAACTCCAAGTGGGAAAACTCAATCAAACTGCAGTAAATGTATAATGTGAAATAGCCAGCTAAGTAAACCCTTGACTTTTAATGCTGCTGACAAGTGGCTACTGGCCACCCACAGAGACAATGACAGAATCCCCCACAATCCATTACCTCAGTCAAGTGAATTCCCATTTACTACCAAGGAGCAGAAGCTATAAATTTTCCTCTAACTGTGCCGCCCAGCAAATCTGTGACCAGAAGATGCCAACGACCTTGCTTCAGTAACAGAGTTGGCTCCCCCATCTGACACCGCTTCAGTCCCAGGGCTGCCTTTCTAAAGTGGCCTTAGTCGGAAACAGACGGCAACCAATTCAATAGCATAAAATATGAAACCAATTCATTTCCAACTAAAATAAATACTGCTGACATTACAGTCTCAAAAAAAAATTCCAAATACCAAGCCATCTGGAATCTCAGTGGAGACTTATAATTATAAAAGAATATCATGGAGGCACAGAAGTCAAAGGGACCTGCGAGGTCTTTTAGTGGGATGGCCAACCCCCCACTGAGATCACTCATGTGTCACTCATGGCAGACAATTTCACTGTCAGAGAGGGTTCTGCAAGGAAGACCATTACTGCTTAGGTCAAATGAACAGTTGTTCATATGGATCTAAAACTTCCGTCTCTGAAACATTCCCTTCGGTTCTCACTTTTCGTTTTCCTGAGGAAGTGGAAGAAGCCTAACCCTCTCCTCTGTACGATGTCGTCTTTAAGCCTTATTTCTTCAGTCTAAATAAACAAAGTGCTTATTGGCTGCTTCAATCAGGTTGAACAGTGGGGATTCAAAAATGAGCAGGATCAGCATCAGACGCATATGTAATTAACCTGTCGTTATGACTCCTATACCCATAGTATAAAGTCCTTTAGAAACTACCCTTTAAAAAATATATATATATATTTTTTAAGTATATATATTATATATATATTTTTCCATAGTAATGTAAACTTCTCAGCAGTCTTACATGAAATAGAAAACATGAGTTGGACTGAACAGAGCTGCTCTGGCTGACATGAGGGGGGGTTTGGGGGGTTTGGGGGGGGGCGCGGGGGGGGCGGGAGGGGGGGCGGGGGGAGGGTCCGAGACCTACCTGTTCAGCTACCTTCTCTTTCTTTAACAGCCCCTAGAAACAGCCCCATGGAACCCCAGAGCCCCGCGCAGCAGCACAGAGTAAACACCACTGCTCCGGAACTTCAGAGAAGGATGAATATCCTCTGCTGGTCAGATGCAGAGCGTTGTGAGGTAAAGGTACAAAGAGCAGGTACTGGGTAAAAACCTCCCTAAAATAAGTGGCACCTGAGTTAGATGGTGAAGGGTGATTATAATTGGGAAGGTAGAACAAAAGCAAGGGAGCTCAGCATTTTGGCTACGCTGAGGGGGTGATTAGCTCAGCGACAACACGTGAGAGAGTGGTGTGACCCAAAGCCAGAAAATAGACTGGAGGAAGGAAGACTTCGAATGCTAAGCTCAGGAATACGTATTTTATCCTTAATGAAAAGCCTTTGGACGCTTTTAGGCTGGAGAGTGATACGAGAAGATCTTTGTTTTAGAAAGTTAGGTGGTGATATGCAGTTTGTATCGCAGAATGGAACAAAGTGATCGAAATTAATGATAAGGTTATTGCAATAGTTAAGATGAGAGCTTGTTGGAAGGACATTTTGGAGAAAGAATTAATAGGGGCTGTTGGCTGGTGGATTAAAGGAAAGTTCTAAGAAAATGCTAAGATTTCTTGTTCATTCATTCACTTAAACATTTGCTGCGATCCCACTATGTGCCGGGCACAATTTAGAAATGAGTAAGAACTTTTTTTCTTCAAGAGGGTGACAATCTATTCAGATGAGACAGACAAGTAATTAGGCAATTAAGTAGATCATGAGTGGTATTACTACAGATTATGTGCATGATGGTATGAGAGCATACAGGAGTGAGAGGCGGATACACGTGCTGGCTCCCTTGACTCTGTTCCATCCTCTTTCCAGCACACCTTTCTGCACATTGGGGATTGCATAGCTAAGGACTACATTTCCCAGTTCCCTTGCAGCTCTATTTCACTTGAACTTAGCCAAACAGAAGCAAACAGAAGCAAAGACTATAAGACTTGGAACATGGGTGTAAATACCCTGAGAGAAAGTCCACCTGTTACTGCTGCAATCGCTTATGCTGATGAGCTCGGCTGTGGAGGCTTTTTTGATTTTTCAGTGGCAGTGGTGCCTGTGTCTAGCCCCCTGGTACCATGCTGACATGGATCTTGGCAGGAGCAGTGTAAACCTAAAGCTAAGAATTGTGGTGGCACCGCCCTTAACTTCTGGCTTCTTGATTATAGCAGAGTCAGAGATCCCTTGGTGGGCCAGTTTTACGGTGTTAATCTGGGAGTCACTCCTGGAAACTCAGCCTAGAGCCAGCCAGCTCTTCTAACCCTTCCAAAAATTTTATGAGCACCTGTTCCTCTTTCCTCTGCTTTTTAAAAAGCTAGCTGGATAGATTTTGAGCTGCAACTAATTCCTAACCAAATCAAAGAGATGTTTAACGTAGGCTGGAGGAGATCAAGGAAGGCTTCCAAGGGAAGATAATGCTTGAATGAATCATAAAGGGTGAGTATAATTCAGTGAAGTAGAGAACCAGGAAAAGACATTCCAGGCAAAGCCAGGAAGGTAAGGGAAAGAGAGAATGATGTGTTCAGAAAACTGCATAGGATTCACAAAGGGGGATGCTAGGAAGTGAAGATAGAAGGGCAGGCAGAGGCACATTCATGAGAGCCTTGAGTCAGGCTAAGCAATCTGAGTTTTATGCATAGCAGTTATTGGAAATAGTAAGTAAGGAAATAATATAAGCAGATTTGTATGCTAAGAAGACATCTCTGCAGAATCGCGAAGTATAGATTGACACGACTCGAGAGTAAAGTGGGGAGAATTCATTAGGAGGAAACTCCCATAATCCTGGCAAGAAATATTGAATGTTGACAGCGTAGCTAAGAGACAGTGGGAGTGGAGTGGTGGGGACAGATTTTAGAAGTAATAAGAAGTAGAATCTTTGAGAATTCAAGACCATCTAAATATCAAGATGATGTGAGTAAAAAGGTGTTGTCAAGGATGACTCTCCATTTTCTAGCTTTGGCAACAAGTGGGTGACGGTGCTACTTAATGCTATTACTTAGATATGGAAAAAAGAAAGAGGAGTGTGTTTTGTGGGTAAAATGAAGAGTTAAATTTTCGATATGATAAATATGAGGCGTCTATAGCAAAACTAAGCAAAATTTTAAGCAGGGCTTTGGGATAGATGGACATCGAAGTGGACATTGAAGACTTGGGCAGAAGGACTGTAGGATAATGTGTAGCCTGCAAAGGAGGCAGGCTTGATGATAGAGTCCTGGGGAAAACAACCATTTATAAGGTAAGCGTGGAAAAAGAGAGGAAGATTGGGCCAGAGAGAGAAGATAATGAAAAGAAAATAGTGTCATGGAAGCTGTGGAGAGATTTGAAGAAAGTGATCCAATGTCAGATGTCCTAGGATGGTCAATATAAGCGTGCGCGTGCACACACACACACACAATGCATCTGATGAAAAGGGGAAAGTAAGCACTAGAACAAGGGAGAAAATATCAAGGACTATTTTTTCCCCAAGAAACTTCAATATGAAGGGAAGAGAGATAAGGCACTTGCTGGGGGAAAGACAGAAAGAGTGAGAGGGTTTCATATTTTTTTTAGATTGAAATGACTTACCAGAGCTTACAGTTCTGAGAACTTGCTGGACCACAGGCACTGCTCTAAGTATTCACATGCACTAATTCAAATGCATTAATTCATCTGTCCAACCACCCTATGAGCTGGGCGCCATTATGCTCCCTGTTTTACAGGAGAGCAAGGATGGGCTAAGTACTTGTCCGTGGCCACAGACTTGGGAAGCAGCAGCACCAGGTTCCACACCTGAGTATTCCAGGTACAGGGCCACATGCGTAACCATCGTACTGCCTCCACACCTACAAGAAGAGCAGAAACAGCAGAGGAGAGGGAAAGTTAGAGCAGAGGGGGGTGTGGCATTCCCAGGGAGCCCAGGCAGAGCCCTTAGGCAGGGGACAAGAGGTGCAGATGAGTATAAACGAAGAAAAGTTACGGCTGTCATTTGTAAAATGCCTCCATTGTTTCCTGCCCAGAAGGAGGTGGGAACGTCTACTCAGTATAAGAGGACGTGGTGAGATAGAGAACCCTTGATATGTGCCGAGAAGAGCTGAGGTTGCTGCCGAGCAGAGGAGAGAAGGCGCTGCTGAGAGAGACAACCAAAGGACTGATGGGCTGTACTGCGCTCTAGCTGAGGATGGAGCCGGGACTTTGCTGTCCTCGTTTTGCCTGGCGTGTGATTTTATTGAACAAATTTCTGTTGGAGCAACAGAAACGAGAGTTTGAGTATGAGAGGAAAGTAAGAAAATTAACAATATTAAAAAGAAATAGAAATATTACTTTATTTAACAAACACTACATAGTAATTATTATGTGTCAGGCATTGTTCCAAACATTTCTAAATATAAACTCATGTAAAAATGATCATTAATAGTAATTGTTTCTATTTATTGTTCTATGAGCTACATGCTTCTTTAACTCTCATTCAGTCCTTACAACCACCCTATTAGGAAATTATTATTCTTGTTTTATAGTCGAGGAAAGTGAGGTTGAGAGAGATTAATTTGCCCTAGATCACAAGACTTAGCAGCTGTGGAGCCAGGTTTTGAACCTACGTCTGTGTCTCCAGAGGCTATGCTTTCCACTACTACACCACACCTTCTCTGTACAGAATGAGGTCATGAGTCAGGTGTTTAGGCTAGACAGAGAACATAAAGCCAAAAGGGGATAATTAGCTGAAAATGAAGGAGCACAGGGTGGAGTGTGTTTGAAAGGCAAATAGAGGGGAATAAACTGAGAGGGCAGAAAGGTGGGGTCAAACACTGATATTCCAGAGTTTAGGAGTTCAAAGGTAGAGCAAGGGCCATGGGTCTGAATTGAGGTACTGAGCTAAGGTCCTGGATGAATGTGGGGTCTGTAAGTGACAGCAAGAAGGCAGAAGTATGAACAAGTACCATGAGGCTCAGGGAAGGGAGAGTTTTTATAAGATGGTGAAGAATCAGTGGGTTGGATGGGACTACGGGGGCCAGGACATACTAGCCAATCTGTCCTCCTGCACCTCTTCCGCAACTCCACTCACCCCCTCCACTTACAATAGTTAAACTATGACTTCAGCACAACTAAGATGAAGTCAAGTATGCAAAAGGTGCCAGACATATACAAAATTGTCCCATACCAGCCATAGGAAAAGCAAGAACTTGGTATGATATGATCATGGATATGTATGTATGTATGTATTTATGTATCATTATTTACTGAGCTATTACATGCCATTACATTCTACTGGGAGACAGAAAATAAACAAGTAAAACAAAGTAGGTGGGAAGTACTACAGAGAAAAATGAAAGCTGATTAAGGGGCATGGGGAGTAAAGGAGTGGGGGGGGGGGTGAATATTGCTATTTTAGACAGGGGACAGCCCTATAGAAAGTTGACATTTACACAGCCTTGTAGATATCTAAGATAAGACATGCACATGCAAATGAAATGGTCTAAGGTGGGTACATGCTTGGTATATTCAAGAAACATCAAGGAAGCCAGTGTAGCTGGAGCTGAATGAGCAAAGGGGCTAGTTAGTAGCAGGAGGAAAAGTCCAGGCAGGAGCAGAGCATGTATGTTCTTATAGAACACTGGAAATTTTTTTTAGCACAGTATCTCACTCATATTTTCAAAGGCTCACTTTGACTACCATGTGTCAAACAGTCTATGGGTGGTAGGGATTAGGAAGGAAGGGTACAATTTAAGAGGCTACTGCAAAAAGCCAGGTGAGAGATGATAGAGGGTTGGACCAGGGTGCTAGCAATGGAGGTAGTGAGGAGTACTTGGATTCTGCACACATTTTGGAAGTAGAAATGGCAGAATTTGCTGTCGAATTTTTGATTGGCAGCCCCTATGATGGCCCTCAATGATCCCCAAGTCCCTTTGAGTGTGGGTTGGATTTAGTAACTCACTTCTAATGAAAAGAAAATGGCAAAAGCGATGAACTGTCAATTATAAGATTAGTTTTAAAAATGTGACTTCTGTTCAGCTGAACCCTCTCACTCTTTCTTTCTGGCTAACTTGGGAAAGCCAGATGCCACACTGTGATCTTCCCTTGGAGAGGCTCATGTGGCAAGGAACCCTCGTCTCCAGCTAAAGGCCAGCGAGACCTGAGGCCTGCCGGCAGCCACATGAGTGAGTTTGGGAGTGGTCCTCTACACAATCAAGCCTTGAGATGACTGCAGCCCTGGCCAACATCTTGATTGTAGCCTCCTCATAAGAGACTCTGAGCCAGGGAACCCAGCTAAGTTGTGTCCAGATTCCCGACCTGTAAAAACTAAAGTATAAGTATTGCTGCACTGTAATACAGAACTAATATAGATTAGAATGGGATGTAAGAGAAAGAGAATAGTTGAGAATGACTCCGAGGGTTTTGGTCTGTGCAACTGGCTCCTGGAGTTGTCATTTATTGAAGGAAGAACAGGTTGAGCAGTTGTCGAGGAAGCATGAATTGTTTGGGATGTGTTAAATTTAAGATGTTTATTCGATGGAGATCAGGAATATGCAGTTGTATTTAAGTCTGCAGTTTAGCAGAGAGAGCTGGGCTGTTCAAGCTTTTTGCCCATTTTTCTATTGTTTCATCTATCTTTTCCTTATTTTTGGAGTCATTTTTGTAATGTAGATACAGGTGCTTTTTCAGATATATGCATTATAAATATCTTTCACTCTGTGGCGTACCTTTGCACTCTCTGAATAGTGTCCTTTGATTTACAGTATAAATTTTAATGCAGTTTGATTTAACCATGTTCCCCTTTACACTTAACACATTTTATGTTCTGCTGAAGAAATCTTTTCCTACACCATGGTCATAAAGATACTTAGAAATATAAATTTGGAGATCATCAGTGTAGCAAATCAGATGGCCCATAGAGTGACTATAGAAAGAGAAGGCATCTTGGACACAGGCCCAGTGCATGCCAATGCTTAGAAAATAAAGGGCTGAGGGGAATCGGCACAGGAGAATGAGAAGGTGTAGATGGTCAGTAATGCAAGAGAGCTAAATGAGATTGAGTGGAATCCCAGAAGTTTCCGGGTGAAATTATTTACACTGACATATGCTGATATATGGAGCGGAATGAGACTCAGAGCGCACCACTAAAGTTGGCAGTGCAGAGACCACTAGATAAGCACTACCTTAATGAGATGTGCATGTATGTACGTCGGAGTGGGAAGCTCAAAAGCCTAATTGGAGTACAATGGGAGAAGAAATAAAGACAAGGACAAATTACTCTTCTGAAGAACGTTGCTGTAAAGGAGAAAAGAAAAATAGGGTGGCAGCTGGAGAGAGATGTGCAATCAAGGAAGGGATTATTTTTTCCTCCACAAAAGATGTTACAGTCAATGTTTAACAGCTGAATAATATGTGTACAGCAAGTTAGGAAGGGCCAACTCAGGAAATAATTGATGATGAGGAGAGAGGTGGTCTAAATGATGTCCTTGAGTCAGCAAGAGGAGATGAGATCTAATGCGCAATGGGAGAGGATAGTCACCGAGGCAGAAGGCTGGTGAGATACGGTTGCAGAAGCAGGTAGAAGGCCTTTTCTGATTGCTTTAGTTTCTCAGTGAAGTAAAGATCGAGGCCGTCAGCCAAAATGAGGAGTAGTTAGAAGTTAGTGATTATAAAGAGCTGTAACAGAGTGGTTAAGAGTCCAGATTGTTAGCCAGGCCACTTGGGTTCACGTTCTAGTTCTCCCATCTAACAACTGTGCGATCTTGGGCAAGTTACTCAACCTGTTTCCTCAGCTTCCACATCTGTGAAAAGCAGAAAATAAGAGTACCTACCTCATAGGATTGCTATGATGATTAAGTGAATTAATGCATGTAAAGCAAGATTTTATTTATACTGCAGACAACATTGAGTGTCTGGACCTGTTATGATAAAGAATTAGTCATGGACCATAGGGAAGTCATCAAAGTGCTGCCACAAGCATTTAGGCCTTTCCCTGGGGCACATGTATTTTGTCTCCCTCGTGGATCAGGGAAAAGGGAGGTAGGTCTTAGGCAACTTAGAGGAAGTGCCCTGTGACTCTTGTGCATTGCGATTCTCAATTCTGGAAGCAGTTTCAATTTCCTGGAGAGCTTAACAAAAATATCAGTGCCTGGGCCCCAACTTCAGAGATTCTGATTCATTTATCTGGGGTGTAGCTCGTGCTGGTACTTTTGAAAAATGCCTTTTATGAATGTAATGAGGAGCTTGGGTTGGGAAGACCTGGTCTACTAGGTGGGTCCATGCTGTGGAGATGGGTGGTGGGCCATCGGAGTTGTATTTTACAAAACAGTCTATTCATCCAATAAGATTTGATTCCACATCTTCAAAGCAACTTTCTGGTTTATTCTGGTTCTCTAAATGGTTTCTCCATACGAAGAGAATATGCTGGTCAGGCTATAGCATCTAGTCCAAGTGGCAGTCACCTTCATATTGTAAATGCATAAAGTGACTTTGTGTCCATGTGCAGTGATGTGACTCTCTGGACTTAGAAATAGAAGGTGCTGGCCATGGAGCATAAGGAAATCACTAAGGTAGTGCTGCTCTCTCAGGCTTGTCTGTGGGCACAGAGTCTCAGATCTTTCCCTGAAGATGCTTCTGTCTCTAGGAAGTTAGCAGCCAGACTCGAACACATTTTAGAAGATGTGCAGTGAGAGCAAGAGCAGAGAATGCTGGTTCAGCTCTCATTTTAATGATTTTGGCAGCAACACTGGACATAATTTCTCACAGCCTAGAGCCACAGTTCCTAGTGTATATAGCCCATGGACCACATGTATGAGAACCCTCTGCTAAATTACAATATCTAGAAGTAGAGCCATAAATCTACATTGTAATAGGCTCTCTGGGAAAATATTATATGATAAAGTAAGGGAATCTAGAGAGGTGAACTGATTTTTACATTCCATGAAGAGAATAAGTGAACAAGTCAAATAGTGCAGAAGACCTTACAATCCATTGTCCCCTTCTCCATCCTCCAATGACACTACCCAAAAAGCGAACTTTTTTACTATTTTCATTTTTATTATTTTGGAAGTTATTTACCTCCTCTGGATAATCAGTTGGATAAAATTAAGAAATATTCCCATTTTTTAATTTATCAACTAAATTTTTTTTGACTCCTCGATATAAAAAATAAGGATTTTGTTTATACGACCCCATGCCTCTTCTCAACGCTTTATTAAATTATTTTTAAAAATTTATCACTCACTATTGTAACATTAAATAATATTCAAACATATTTCTTTTTACATAAAAACTGACATCTGTGTTGGCACCCCACCCTTCCTACTTCCACATTCTACCTCGTGTCAGGTACATATTGATTGTTGCATTAACAGATTCTTCTACAGATAGGTCTTCAATATATGTACTTCCTTCTTCTCCCCTGCAACCCCCTTGCCCCACCATTTTTGGTACCACTGCTCACACCTGCCTCCTACAGGACCTGCGGACTCTCAACCCAAAACCTCCTCCACTGAGCAGCCAGCTCCCTTGTCTCCTGCACGTGGTGCTAGGCTGTTACCTTCCCTTGCCTCTCATCCGCCAACTCACCCTCAATCTCTCTCTACCTTCCACAAATTTGTTGAAGGCTCTCATTTTTCTGTGAAACCCAGGTCCATTCTCTTCCCTGTCTATACTTTCATTGTGGCTGGACCCTGAGATTAATAGAAGGCAAATGTGTGCACTTAGTCCACCTTCATGAAACAGATATCCTAGAATTCATTTTCTAGAACAATGAACTGTGCACTCATTGTTTTGCATCTCAGTTCCAACTCTCTCTTAATTATGTTTGTTCTGTTCTTTCTTATTTTAAGACTATTCTTGATAGAATATGTGCTAAGCAATTTTTTCTTTTCCTTTGTTATCAGTTTATAATATGCTGTTCTTCTTGCATTACACTCTATTGAAATCTACCTTATTTCCATTGAAAACATTTCTTCGCATATCTCAGCTCGTCCTATCTATAATTCTAAATGTTTTCCCACTCTTGGGTATTTAGCCTTGGCTATACCTCTAACCATTCTTTTCATGTTGAAGCTAACTTTTAAAGAACAAAGAAAACCTCCTTTTCAAAAGTGAGTAAAAACAAAACATTGATGTTCTCATTCCCAAAGACGGTGATCTATAGCTCCATGAGCCAATGCCCACAAGAGCCAGTTTTTAAACTTTTCTTCCTTTATGTGGATATATAGCTCTATGGGTAAGATGTCAGCTTTGGAATAGAATGAACTGTATTCAGATCTTGCTCTGCCACTTACTTGGTATACAATCTCTAGTCAGATATTTCACATGGCAGAAATTAGCAAGCCATTCTCCAAACACTTTTCTCTTTCTTCCTGGGACTCTACTTGCTGGCCTCCCTTGCAATTAGGAGTGATGTGATGGACTTCTGTCCACTGAAATGTAGATGAAAATTCTGGCCCATGAAAACTCACAGTCCTTTATTATCTCACTCTCCCTGGCTGCTGGCCTGACATGAATATCCAGGGCAAACTTAGAAGCCACGTGTTGAAGATAGCAGGGCCTCCATGTGTACGTTGAATGGAAACTCCACCCCATTCCCCACCGGCGCTGCCAATGGGATTTTACACAATTAAGAAACAACCTTTACATGAATAAAGAATCATCTTCCTTTTTGTTAATCTAATGAGATTTCAGGTTTATGTTATGGCAGTTTGTTTTACCCTAATCAATGTACTTCTCTAACTTCACTTGCCTCCTCAGGATAATTCTAGTACTTACCTTCCTAGTGCTGTTAAAAAGATTAAAAGAGAAATAGAAAATATAAAGTATGTTAATGCATTGTGCCTGGCAAATGCTAAGTACACAATAAAGGTTCATTATTATAATTCTACGAGTACATAACAACTTATTTAACTGTTATATGGATGTTTTATACTTTATCTAACCATTCCTTTATTACAGTACGTTTTTGTTGCTTCTATCAGAATAAATAATTGTAAAATAAACCTCCTCATACATAAATATTTGCATCTGATTATTTGACCTTTCTGGTTTTATTTTTCTTTACCTGGGCCCTTAACAATAATTTTAATCCTTAAGTGATAAATTAGCAGATACTTTTCATCTTGATTTATGTTTTATCTTTGCTATTTCTTTTTTTTCTCTTATAGTTTAAAAAATGAAAATGGCCTTGAAAAAGTCCATAGACGTTTCTCTAAAGGCTTCTTGCCAGTATATTTATCAGATGGTTTTACTTGCAGAAAGAAAAACAGAGCTGTGTCTAAGTCCTAGAAGTTGGAGGTAAAAGGAGTTGAGAGAAGGGAAGGGTCAGGAAGAGGAGAGTGGAGATAAAACCTATGCCTGTCTCACAATTCCACTATAAGGGAAGTCTCCTGTTCTGTTGTCCCGGCCATTACTAGTAGTTGAGCTACCATATTTCTTCCTTTTATATTCAATTAGGTATAAAAAGAACATGAAGCATTAACAAGCTAGAATCTTGCTTAACTGAGTTTTTGCTGAGCATATAGATAACTAACAACAAAAGTAAACAATGGCATCAATGAAACATAATCCTTGCATTAAACCTCCCATCTATTGAATGGCTTAGGTCACTGTCTGTAGATAAATCAATGATCCTGTCTTCCTCTGTCTCTGGCAGCTAAATCAATGCCCGCTCTCCAAATCAAGGAGATGCAATATTTCTCCACTACATGTATCTTGGAAAATGGTTGGAAATGTGTAGGAATGCAGTTTGTAGGCTTCTTTGAAGGTTTTTATGAATCACAATTTTATATTCTCATAGCTGGAGGAGACCACATGAGTCTGCAACTGTTTTGTCATATGCAGCGCAGTCATTATCTAAGGCAAATGTTCTCTTATCTCATTTGCATTTACTTCCAAATAACTATCCTTTGGAGTGAATGTCTAGTCACAGGTATTTATTGGAATGACGAAGTAAGTGGCTCTGCTTTCCCCTCAGGCTTCCATCAAAGTGTAACATTTAAATGATGGGCGTACATCTGCCTTCTAACTGCCTTCACACAAAGGATGGCCACTCTCAGTAGCATCTTCTTCAAATAAAAAGGGCAACAATATAAAATGCAATTAGAATCCCAGCAGGAAACAGATGGCCCACTCAGATTAGGATAATTCATGGAGGTTTTAATGGAGGAACGGTTTACAAAGGTGTGAGCAGAGTGTAGAGAAGCCACTGAGATAGTGTGATACCTCAAGTCTAGTAAATAATAGGGGCAATTGCCAGACCCAGAAAGGACAGAATCATGTGCAGATGACTATTGATTTACATTTGATAGAGGGATGCAGCCAGCCCTGAGTGACCCTGTGGGAAAGAAAGGCCAAGGAATTAATACCGACCTTACTCTCCTCCCTCCCTTGATCTTCTGGGATCTGCATTGCTAGAACCCGGTCAGAAGCCAGAGAGTGGGACAACTCATACAAGTCACTCTCCCCGAGCAAAGAGTGGGAGAGAGAAGGGGGACGGTGGAGTAAACACGGAGAGATACATGGAAGACAGCTGACGAAGAGCAAAAGACCAGGAGTTCAGTGCAGACGTGCCAGATATAAGAGGTCTATTCGAGATCAACAGGAGGTGGCAGCAAGGCAGCTGCCTCTATGGCTGCAGTTCGGGCCAAGGCCTGAGCTGGAGGTACACACTTAGCACGCAGATGCTTTTTAAAGCCACAAGATTGAAAGCAATCATAAAGGAGGTGTGAAGAGAGAAGAGGACCAAGGGCAGAGACCTAAGGATAATCTGGCTAAGAGAGAGAAAGGAAAGCTTGAGAGCGTGGAGCTTGGAGGGCCGGTGAGTAAAGAGTGAGCCTCGGAAGGAGGGAGGGGGCAGACCAAATGCAGGTGTCACAGGGGCTCACAGGTCAACTTGGAGGAAATATAAGACATGGTATCACTGGTGACCTCACTGTGTTGTGGTGGAGACAGAGGGGCCAGAGCTCGACTGCAGAGCGTGTCAGAAGGAACAGGAGGGAGCAGAGGACTGGAGATTGCAAGCATGAGCAACTGTCGCAACAGGAGAAAAGACTGGAGAAGGAGCACTGGCAGGGAATGTGGAGTCAAGAAAGGCTGACTTTTAGGGGGGTTTGTATGCATTAGGTTTGTACACTGATGGGAATAGTCCATGAAAAGGAGCAAAAATGATGGTAGAGACGAGAGACGGGACTACGGAAACGCGGAGCACACAAGCCCCTGCATTAGGTGCAGCTGCCACTTAGCTCCAGCCAACTGTCACCAGCCTTCTGGTTTCTCAAGAGAAATTAGAAATTGACCCCTCCCCCCTCTCCCTCCCCCGCTTTTTTAACATGGAGTCTCACGATAGTTAAATGTTGGCACCTAATTAAAAAAGAAATTAACTATCTGAAGTTCAAACAAAACTCATCTGCAGTCTGCCAGTTGGCAACCTCTCCTATACAGCAAAGTTTTACCCCTTCGATGGTTAGCAGGTGTGGCCTTCTGTTTTAGGGACTTCTGAAGGACACCGGCTGTTTAATCTCTAAAGTCTTTGGACTTGTAAGTGCCCTGCAGTGGTGCTCCGCCAGGGTGGTTAATGATACAGCCATTGTCCCCTTTGTAAAGGGCAGTGGAACTAAAGTTGCCAGAGCCGGCTGCACATCCTATACTTAAGTCTTCACAGTTAATACTTAGGCTTCACATATGCCCTTTACCTCCTCCCACCTCCTCCTCACTAAGGAAACTTACTATTTTCTGCAGGCCAATGCAAATAAAGGTCACCAAGAAACACTTTAGAGCCAAACACTGAATGCTGGCATGCAGTAGAAGGGCTGATTGTAGGCTCCCAGCTAATAAAAAGAATGCCAATCAAAGGGGGCCTCTGCCTGGTCTGAAACTCAGCCCGAGCTGTCGGTAAGGGCCCTAAGCAGGACAGTGCTTGGATTTCCAAGGCTGTCCAGCACCTGCACAGAAAAACTGCAGAACCTGGCAAGTTGACAGTCTTTCCCTGACCCAGGCAGGGAGGAGAGAGTGCTGGCTTTAGTCATCCTACTGCCTTCCTCCAGAGGTGAGGCTAAGGAGGAAACTGCCTTAGGTGGGCTGCTGTTTTCTTACTCACAAAACTGGTCTTTATGATAGGGTTAAAATCCTAGACCTCTCCAATTTTCACCACGTGAATACAAGCATTAAAAATGCTTCTCAGGTCACAGTGCTGGTTTCTCCTAGCAGTGCCTGCTTCTGTCTGGAAGTGTTATGTCAGCCCCAGAAAAACTGTATTTTAAATGATTTCCTCCTGCTTAAGAATGAATCACTAAAGTTTCCGTTGGAACAGAAACAGTTTTCATCTCTGAAACATTCTGCTTTCACTCACCTTTTTGCCCAGTCCTATGGAGAGCAAGTCGGGAAAAATGTATCAACAATTCTGCCCCACTGTTGAGCTCTAAAGCATACCTGTTTTCCCCTCCATCCTACTAAAAGCTGCCTGGAGAGAATAAGGGAGGATAAAGAGGGCTTCAGCAGGCCGAGGAGAAGAAAGAGAGCTCTCAATGAAAAACACTTTTAAAAGTCTTCACTGGGGTGGCTGAAATAGTTCTCCCAGCTCCAAGTGAGAGGGAAACTAGAGGAACAGTTATTAAGAACTACTTGGTAGGGGAGGATTCTAGGAAAACGGCAGTGTGGCAAGCATAGTTTTCCAGTCTCTTCAAATCACCACATAAAAATAGAACACCAAGATAGCAAAACCAAAAACCAACGGACAACATTTATAACAAAACTAGATGACAAGGTATCCCACAAATCCCAAAATATAAGTGGGTGGAGAAAAAACAACTTTCACAAGACCCGCTCGGTAGCCTGTTTATGCAGGAGGAAGGAGAAGCATCGGGGCTTCCGAACTATGGACTCAAGAAAAGAAAAACCACAATAGAGTCAGCAGGTATCACTGGAAAATATGGAGGACCAATTCGAGAATAGCGGCTGAAACTGGGAGATTTTGCCCTTGCCAATGGCAAGTGAGAGGAAAGGGCCTGCAGCAAGAGAGGCAGAAATCAGGGCTCCTTTCTAGGATAGGGCTCATACTGGGGAGAAGCTGCAAGCAAAATTGAAAAAATTAAAAGCACAATGAGATATCACCTCACATCTGTCAAATGGCTATCATCAATAAACCAAAACACAAGTGTTGGCGAGGATGTGGAGAAAAGGGAACCCTCATACACTGTTGCTGGGATTGCAAACCGGTACAGCCGCTATGGAAAACTGTATGGAGGTTTCTCAAAAAATTAAAAATGGATCTACCTTTTGACTCAGCAATTGCACTTCTGGATACTTATCCAAAGAAAACTGAAACAATAATTCGTAAAGATACACACCCCAATATTAATGGCAGCACAATTTACAATAGCCAAGATATGGGAGAACCTAAATGGCCATCAACAGATGACTGGATAGAGAAATTATGGTTCATATATACAATGAAATATTACTTAGCCATTAAAAAAAGTGAAATTCTACCATTTGCAATGACATGGATAGACCTAGAGATTATTATGCTCAGTGAAATAAGTCAGAGAAAGATAAATACCATACGATTTCACTTATATGCAGAATCTGAAGAAGAAAAAGAACAAACTAATCAAAAACAGACTCACGAATATAGTGGGACAATTTGGTGACAGACAGAGGGAAGGGGGGTTGGGAGGCTGGGAGAATGGGGTGAATGGTTAAAGAAGTACAAAGTAGTAGTTGATAGTTGATCACAGGGATGGGGAGCACAACAGAGGGAATGCAGTTAGCATTAATATGTTGGCTAGGCGGAGGGCCAGGTGAGGGAGGGATCAAGTGGGGGGATTGTTTTATGAACTACATAGATGTCTAACCAATGTACTGTATAATTGAAACTAATTTAAATAAATAAATTTTTTTAAAAATTAAAAAAAAAAATTTGAGCAGAATAGGACAATAGAGACAAAGAGAAGAAAAAATTCAGGCCAAAGTAGAGAAAAGAGACCCAGCCAAGAAAGCTATGAAAGAAAGCTGCCATATAGTTGAACACTACACAAATATAACCAAAGGGAGGCTCTATTAGGTAAGAAATACTTTACCTCGTTCTTCTAAAGTTGAGAAAAACTAATTTTACTAAAAATAACCTATAGAAAAGTATTAAGATAGATATACAAAGTTATTATTTTAAAAAGAAAATAAGAAACTGAATAGCATGCCATAAACAAAGTATGCCAGAAAAACACATCCACTATATAGAACAAAATTATAATCTAATACTTCAAAATGAGGTAAAGACATTAAGAAAATGATGGAAGACTTGAAAAAACTCAAAATTAGAAATACTCAGAAATAGAGTGACAGAACTCATACCAATTGGACACAAAAGCAAAAATTTCGGAAATGAAGAGTAAACTAAAAGGAACATAAGAGCAAATACATATGACAGATAATGTCCTAAGAGAAACAATACTTGCCAAAGAGAAACATATTTAAAACAAGAAAGAAAGAAAGAAAGAAAGAAAGAAAGAAAGAAAGAAAGAAAGAAAGAAAGAAAGAAGGAAGGAAGGAAGGAAGGAAGGAAGGAAGGAAGAAGGAAGGTGAAGGAAGGAGAGGTAGGGAGGGGATGAGTGAGTACGAAGGATTCCGGACGAAAGGAGGAGGAGGGGTGGGGTTCGTATCCAACCTCACGCGCATCATCTCTCCTCGTTCTCTCTCGCTCTGCTCCTCTCCTCCCTCCCTCCCCCCTCCTCCCTCCCTCCCTCACTACAGAAAAGAGAGAAATGACGAATATCTATTAAAGATATGTGAAGGAGTCCACATGTATCGATAAGAGCCCCCATACAAGAAAAGCCAAAGTGGGGAAACAGAACAAATACTAAAAACTATAACTCAAGAAAAACTTTTCTAAAATACAAAAATAAATATATTTGAAACTACATACTGAGAAAAACGCACTATGTACCTAAGGATATCAACCCAGAATGACCAATACGAGACCATATTCAGAAGTGAAGGGATAGAGAGAAAAAATTGTTTGGACACCTAGAAAAAGAACATGTGAATTATAAGGGAAGGAAAATTAGATCGCCATTAGTGTTTTCACACACAGTGTTTTATCACAGAAAGAAATGGAGTAACATATTTAAGATACTCACAGAAAGAAAGTATGAGTCAGAGAAATAATAGCCAGCAAGACTCCTTGCAAGTATAAAGGACACAAACTCATCAACATGCAAGGACTCAGGGAACATTTTTCCCAAGTACCTTTCCTGAGGAGTGAGCTTTAGACAGCCAAGGTGACCAGGGAAACATTGACATAATGGTGGTGGTGGTGGGCACTAAATATACACTTTACTTGTGGAACAAAGGGCTAAAAAACAATGTAAACAAAGTACAGCTGTTACAAAAAGGGGAAAGAGCAGATGCGAAACATATGCACGTTTGTGCATATGTATGTGTCTACATACATGTACTTGTCCTGGCTCTGTCCACTGAAAAGGCCTGGCATCAAAGACTGATCCGGTAGCAATGAGCCACCCTCGCACCAGATAGGGTTTTAAACTATAATTTCTCACTAAAAGATCATGGGGCTTATTAGAGAAATGGTAGTTTCCAGGTATAGCACAGGAAGTATATAAGATAAGCCTAGAACATCTTGTCACATCAGAAAACAAGGACACCATTGAAGACTGCTTGGGTCATGTCAAAAGAACTTAGGAGCCGCCTTGCAAAGACTTCCACTGGCTAAAGAAGTGATCATTTGAGTTTCAATAATGATAATAAATGCAATGCATTTAAATGTTTGAAACCTATCAATATGTTTAAAGCCATGAGTTCCAAAATAATTGGTTATCTTTGAAGTATGACAAAGGACTAATTCATGGGAATTTAGTAAATAAAGGGAAAGAACCAAACATTTATTATGCACCTCTTTATAAATTTATTCCAATAAATGGGAAGAAAATGATAGAATTAGAATAGCACCATTTTGCAACTCTAATGAATTAATAGATGTAGACATTAAGAAAGGTGTTTCTATGAAAAAGAGAGAGAGAGAGAGAGAGAGAGAGAGAGAGAGAGAACCAGATATCATGAGCCTCCTATGATCTTGCCAAATACCATCTAGAATCTTGCCAAAGTGAGTAAACATGAGTCTGATCCAGTGTCTATAACCAGTTGCCAATTTTCAGAAAATATGACAGGGGAATATGTTCTATTGCACCAGGAGACTACAATCAGCAAAATCCAGATTTTGAGAAACATTAAAGATTAAATGGCTTGGATTCTTCCACATAAATTTAAGGGAAAAGAAAGAGATTGAGAGGGAATCTGTAAGTTAAAAGAGACTTAAAGACACATCAAATTTTAAAAATGAGCAAGCTAAACTAGAGTGCGCAGGATGCAAACCTACAGGATAGCATGATAAAAATGCAGCAAAGTGATTATGATCAAGTCAGGAACCGTTACCTTTGTGGGAAGGTGGAGCTTCTGGATGGTTATATTAGTCAGGGTCCTCCAGAGAAAAAGAACCAATAGGATATACATGGGTTATATAAGAGATCTATCATAGGAATTGGCTCACGTGATTGTGGAGGCTGAGGAGTCCCATGATCTGTACACTGGAGAACCAGCAAAGTGGAAGGTGTAATTCAGTCCAAGTCCAAAGGCCTGGGAATTGGGGGGCCAACGATATAAGTCCTGGTCTGAGTCCAAAAGCCTGAGAAACAGGAGCACTGATGTCAGAGGGCAGAAGAAGATGAATGTCTCAGCTCAGGCAGAGAGCAAATCTGCCCCTCCTCTGTCTTTTTGTTCTATTCAGTCCCTGAATGGATTGGATGATGCCCATCCCCATTGGTGAAAGTGATCTGTACTCAGTTTACTGACTCAAATGCTAATCTCTCCCAGAAACATCCTCACAGACACACCCGGAAATAATATTTTACCAGCTATCTAGACACCCCTTAGCCCAGTCAAGTTGCCGCATAAAGTTAACCATCACAGTGAGTAAGAAAGTTCTATTTCCTGACTTGGCAGTGATCTCAAGAATGTGCACATCGGAATAATTCATTAAGTCATAGAATTGTTTTGTGTCGTTTCTGTGTTTGTGCTTTGTTTTACAATAATATTATTATATTACTATAATAATAGCCCACTTGAAAGGGCTCCCCCGCCCTCTGTGGGTGGGTAAAGAGGCTGGTGCTAGGTCAGGAGACGGGAGCAATCCCCAACAGTGTTGTCTAACTAGGAAGCAAGACTGTCCTTTCCAGGATACTGATAAACCACCAGAACATTCTTTGATTTTCCTTACCCTGTGAGAAAGATCAATGGACTCTCCTGAGAGACTATTAATTAATATACTGGATAATTATTATTTTTTATGTCAGGAGATATGTACAAAAAGGGTTTTAACTCAGATAGGTCAGGAAAGCTCAAACTAATTTTGCAGATACCTTTTGAAAGCAGTTATAAGTAGATGGGGATTGGAAAGGTGGGGGCGGGTATGACCTTTTGGAAAAAGCAGCAGACCTTGTTCTTTACTGTCAAATCCTGTTTCATCCAGGGCTGTGGTCAATTCAACTGAGTGTACTGTACTACAGTCATCTAATTCTTGATGATTTAATGGCTTTTAAAAATCTATAAAACAGAAACATTTACCCAATTAAAAAGAAAGTTTCCCATTACGAAAAGCTTATTAGCCATTAGAATAGATTACTAAAGGAAGTGCTGCTGTCTCCTTACCATCTATTCAGAAATCCATCTATTCAGAATCCCCTAGGTGCAGATACACATAGAGACAGGTTCAACAGATGCCTGTGGGTATCTCCCGGGGACATTATGATTGCATGATTCCATCACCGCCCAGTTGGGAAGGCAGAAGAGCATGGTGGGTAGAACACAAACACATGCCAGAAAGATTGGAGTTTAAGTGTTGGCCTTTTTCCTTTGCTAACTCTGTGACATTGAGCAAATTGATTAACCTCTCCAAATGTTTATTTTCTTATCTGTAGACTGAGAATAGTAATCACGACTCTTTCATTAGGTTGTTGTGATGACTGAATGTAATGATGGATGTAAAAGGCAAAATACCTGACATCCACAAAAGCTCACTAGGTGTGAGCTATTATTATCATTATTAACATAATCATCATCACCAGGAGGGTTATGAAGAAACAAAATATTTTAGATCAGTGGTCCTCCAAGTGTAGTCGCCAAACCAGCAGCACCTGCGTCACCTGGGATTTCTTAGGAGTGCAACACTCTCCCACCCAATCTCCAACCACATACCTACTGTGTTGGAATCTCTGATGCAGGGCCCACAATCTTTATTTTAACAAGCCCTACACTAATTCCAGGCACACCAGGGTTTGAAAACAAACTGATCTAATACCATTATCTATTGAAGCCTCTTGCAGACTTTCACAACCAGAGAGCTTGAATTTTTTAGGAAGGCTGCTAAAATTCTGCTTTTTTATCCACTACGAACAATAAACTTGAAATCTAGCCTTGATTCTATCAGCCAGTGATGCTGAAGAGAGAGAATCCCTCTGTCTGATGCCCACTAGAGCCTTTTCAGTACATTGAAGGAAAGACTGTGGTTTGTCATCTATGTGTTCCCTAGCATCTCACACCCTGCCTGACAGATTGTAGACACTTGATAAAAATTCATTGTCTGAATAATAAATGAAGAGTTAGAGGAATGGGTAGAGATGATTATAGCATTCAACTAGCAGATAAATTCACATCTAAGGTAATCTAACTTAGGATTTTGTTTAAAAATGCTTGCTTGCTAAAACTCAGGGACATTCATTTGCTTGGCGTAGTCAGCAACTTAAACGTATTTCATTAAAGTGTATGACTTCCAACTGAAATTGTGAAAAAGGATTAATGGTGATTTTAAAACCTCAAATAACTAAATTCCCAATGAAATTAAATTTGGGACAGTAATCAGTCCTTGGGTTAAAGTGGTAACCAAAGGAAAACAGACAGACAGAAAATTTTTTAGTTGTTTCAAATCCAATTCTGAGGCTAGATCCTGGAAAGAAAGAGAGGGAAATTACTTTACTGTGGTAGATGCATAAATGATTGTTTATATCCTGAAGCATGACAAAATCCAGATTAATTAAAGGAAGATAAATCAAC
Organism: Rousettus aegyptiacus; assembly: GCF_014176215.1. Classification (NCBI taxonomy): domain Eukaryota; kingdom Metazoa; phylum Chordata; class Mammalia; order Chiroptera; family Pteropodidae; genus Rousettus; species Rousettus aegyptiacus. The sequence goes on from NW_023416306.1 coordinate 99,269,676, forward strand.
TGAATATAACTTATGAAGGAAGGAAATTATAAAAGTCTTGTTTTAGTAATATTTCAATAATTTTATATTTTATAATCTGTATATCTCATTAAACACATCCAGGTTAAAGCTTAACTAATATTTATTCTAAAGAAAGCAGCAGTCATATTATCAAGTTGAAACACCATGTCTTCATATAGAAAAATATATCTTCCTTTGAGAATTAGTACATAAAACCAGCAATTACAATTCCAAGAGGCATAGAAAAATTAAATGCAGTTTGGCACCCATCCACACCTACAGACTGTATAGAAAAATATTAAAGTAATAAAAAATTGTCAGAAGCAGTAATACCAGGACCATCAATATTTATTTTGTTTCTTGTATTTGGCCATCTATTAGTATGAATAGTGCTCAGTAAACATGAATGATTTTATCAGTATTCTCAGCAAAATATATCTGGTTTCATCAATGTAAAATCTATTGCCACCAACCTTGCAAGTTTGGTCTCCTGGCCCAGGGCCAACCACCTCTCTTGGAGATAGGGCACAGAAAATGAATGAAAAGCATATATTATCTGGAGCAGCTCTGTACCTTAGAGAAAAAGAAAAAGAAAACTGGGGTGACTAAGAGCGATTCCTTGGTAGCACTTGAAAAAATAATGCAGAGTTAACTAATGAATTAATATGAAAACTGGACCTATCATTTTTTTAACTTTGGGTTTAGGAATAATGGGAGACCCTCAGGCACTAAAGGGACACGATCCATTAACTTGCAAGTAGGCTGAAGAAGATAAGGGACTCCCAAAGAGCTTAACTTACTCTCAAGGAGAGCTTACTAACTCATTCATTCATTCATTCATTCATTCATTTCTCAGTAATTCTCACTTTTAGATGCACTTCAGAATTTAAAAATTACTTGTGCATTTTTGTACCAACTCTTTTTTGGTGATTGCAAACTCTTCAAAGATTTCATTTTGTAGAACATTTGGAGGACCTCTCTTCAACCTTCAATCTCTCTGAAATTAGTGAAAGTACTTCTAAAATGTTCCTTTTAAAGTTTCAGTGTCCTCTCCCTTAATTCTTTCCTCTGAAACTGTCATTTATACCCCATAGCAGTGGTGTTCATGACTGTGTAATAACAGGGTGCAAAAATCACAAAACCCTTTATTTTAAAAGCTGAATCTTTGCACAGTAAAGGAGAAAATAAATTTACAATACAGAAATTAGGGAATCTAGGAGCCGAAGGTTGCAAAAGGTACCTAAGAAAGAATGGAATGCATCAACCTCCACCAGGATACAATGACACCCGAAGCTCTACCTGCAGTCCAGCCTCCTTTCTGAGCTGCAAGCTGGACACGGAGCTGCCTTCCTGATACTGTCTCTCTGACGGTACAGAGATCTGCAAGGCCTGTTTCAAAGGTTCAGTGCAGAGGCCGTGTGCCTGTGCATGCACACACACACACACACACACACACATTCTGCATTTGCCATCAAGAATTCATGATGTAGCCTTTTAAGAGTGGACCTTTGTTGTCGTATGCCTGAAACTAACATAATACTGGATGTCAACTATAATTGAAAAAAATAAAAATATAAAAAAGAAAAAGAAAGTAAAAAGAGTGGGCCTTTGTGTGGGAAATGAGTCTGCTTCTTAGTCCAGAGACAGACCAGGGAGAAGTCCCAGCACGCATTTTCTCCCATGCCTGGATTCTGATGCCAACCCATGTTGCAAATGGCTGCTGATAATTCCAGACCCTCCCAGACGCCTGCAGCACAATGAAGAGCTGTCCTCGCTACCCTTGCTGACTAGCATTTGAAGGAGCAATCATATTATACGTTTAGATGAACTGACGAGCAAACAGACAGATCTTTTCGAGGAAATTTATTTAATAGTTCCGTAGAAATTATGCACTTAACCAAACAGGAAAACGGGTGGTTGGTAACTTTAGAGGTGTATTCCATACACTATTAGCTCGCCAATGTCTGAATCCCTTAGTTTGGAATGAACTTCAGACCGTCAACAATTAGACAAAGATGGCAAGAGAGTACAGTACAGAGACAAATAGATTGCTGACATTTCCATAAGCTGGGCCCTATCTCCAATGTGTGTAAAGATTCCTGTTACAACAAGGGCCTTTTCAGTTACACAGGATAAATCCCCTCTAGTTCAAATAGCAGATTAGGTGATCGGCACTATTCTTTTTGTCTTAGCAACTTATAAGATGAAAAGTAAAATCACATGGCCTAGAGGGAAGTGAGTAAGTCAAGCTGTATGGTTGAGGCCTAATAAACTCCCTTAAGATGTCACAATGTTTACCCATGTTCCACAGGCACCCAAGACTTAACAGAGCCAAAAACACCGATCGCCTCCCTTCTAAGACAACCTGTTCCTCTTCCTATTGCCACCTCTCCATAACTGGTACCAGCTGCCCAACCACATCCAGACATCTTGTCCTGCCATTTCTAAATCCTGCTTGGGTTTACCACCCTGAGTTATTGGGTCAGATGTAGGAGTTGAAAGTGGACATTTAGCAAGGGGAGGGCAAGCTGAACGATGGAATGGACTACCATTCAGAGGACAGGTGAAGTCAGGAGGCAAATGGTAATGACCTCTGTCCTTCAAAGAGTCGGCTGATCATTTCTGTCCTGGAGCATGTGTGTCTAGAGGAAGTCCAAACTGAATCTCCTACTCTACAGAGACCAGAACTTATTGAAATACTTTTTGTACAGCTTCTTGGTATGCCAGGACATCAGTGCATGTACGGAAGTCCTCTTGGAGATCTGTAATTATTGCAAGCATTAGCTGGCTGCTGAGAGCTATAGGGTGCCGTGTCAGATGTGGAGCCATCAGCGCCCCAAGGAACTCTGCAGTTCTGAACAGCCATGTTATCTGGCTGAGCCACAGGTATAGAAACAGAATATAAGGCTCTCAAGCCACTGCCACCCCTTCCTCCCTGCGTAGAGCAGCCACCAGAAGATGTGACCTTGAGAGGTATAAAAGTCAAACCCAGCATGCTGAGTCCAAACTGAGCCACTGATTAAAGAGACAAAGTGAAAAATGGAAGGTAGAGAACGAGAAAACGAGGCAAGTAATCAAGGCACCAGGAAAGTCGAGACTGAGAAGAGGCAAAGTTGCTCTGAATGAATTCTGAAGACAAAGTGTAAATGCCTGTTGGGCTCTTTATTCACTCCCAGTAGTCTCTTATGGTTCATGTCATTCAAATGGTTCAAACAGGGAGGAAAGCAGCAAGTTGAGGTGATTCTTGGTCAAAACTCACGATTTTTACTAGGTACTAATAGTTAAGCTCATCTGCAGAGAGAGAGAGAGACTGGAATGGGTAAGGGGCTTCACAGAAGCATCGAGGTCTCAAACAGCCTCTGTGGGAACAGAGAGGGAGTTGACCAGGGACACACAAGCAGTGCCCAGCAGTCTTGAGGGCCCTGTTGAGGCTGACCACGCATTTGGTCCTCACTTGGGTATGTGGTTTTCTTCATCATTGCTGAGCACTTTCAGGAGAGGAAGCAGATTGTAGGCATGCTACAAATTTAGGCATTAACAAACTGCTCTAGTAGTTACACAACAGGGTAAGTGAATGAGGGAGAAACAAATGAAGCCATTCACTGTGTACATCTAAGTTGGTTCAGAAAAAAAGGTGTGATGGTTAATTTTGTGTTTCAGCTGGGCTGGGCTGTGGTGCCCAGGTATTTGGTCAAACATTATTCTGGATGTTTCTGTGAGGTCGTTTTGGATGAGATTAACATTTAAATCAATGGACTTTCAGTAAAGTGGATTGCCCTCCATAATACAAGTGGGTCACATCCAATAAGTTGAAGGCCTGAAGAGAACAAAAGACTGACCTTCCCTGAGTAAGAGGAAATTCTGCCAATGGACAGCCTTTCGATGTGAACCACAACATCAGATCTTCCATGGGTCTCCAGCCTGCCGGCACATCTGCAAGCTTTAGACTTGCTGGCCTTTATAATTGTGAGAGTCAATTCCTTAAAATCTCTCTCTCTCTCTCTCTCTCTCTCTCTCTCTCTCTCTCTCTCTCTCTCTCCACACACATACATACACACATGCACATATACACAAACACAATAGGACATCTGTGTACATATATAGATATAGACATTTTATAATTGGTTATAACTTACTGGTTCTATTTCTCCAAAGAACCCTAATATAGAAGGTAAGTCTGGAGAGAGAAGGACCAGGTAAAGCCACATGGAGAAGTCTTGACAGTTCAGTGAGGCTAATAGAATGCAGAAACAGAAAGGATGGCAAACCTCTACATTCAGAGTCAGGAGAGTTTCAGATTTCAAATGCAGAGTAGATCTGAATGAGAACAAAGTCAGAGAGTAGAGGTAGAGAATGTAGGAACTAAAAAAGCCTTTGAGGTTCAGGTGCTAGCTGGTCCATCTACACGCACATTGGATCAGTGCACTCAGCCTGAGTGTGAGCTTGGAACAGACAGAGAAAACCGTGATCCAGGATGTCAGTAGAGAGGGAGGGCTGCCCACTAACGTTCTTTGATGGCTCCTTATCATCATCAGGGAAAGTCCAGCTCCTTCTCATGGCGGGAAGCCCCCTGCCCAGCTCATCTCTGTTCAGCCCCAGCCCAGCCTCAGCCACACTGACTTTTTTGCCTGTGGTCTGAAAGCTGACTAAACTCTTGGCCTTCAAGCCTTTGCACATTCATTTGTCTTTCCCTTCTTGAAAGAGCAATCCACTTCTTGCTCTACCACTCTCTTTTAGCCTTAAATAAAGTCAAAAAGCATTCTCATCTTGACAAGCACTCCTAACAAACCAAAGACCATCTGGGCAATAGTCAGGACAATTTATTCCATACTCAGTGATTAGCTGTACCTTGAATGAAGCAAACAGCACTTTTCTGTGGAACTGCAGGTTCTATAGATCCTTTAAAAATTTTCAGGCTGTTCAGTCTAAATCATGGCCCAAGATGTGAGCTTTCTAGGTTTAATTCAGGTAGCATCAGAGAACTGTTTTAATTACTTGCAAAGATGACAATGAGCCTACAGCAGGTGGCAACAGGTAGACCTCCAAGCTCTTTTTTTCCTTTGCATACCCTTGTCTTTTGCCATCTCTCTGTCAGATTGCCAGTTTTAATATTTAGTGCAGATATAGGCTTTTTGAATTGATTTCTTTTCCTATTTTTGATTTTTCCCCTACAGCCTCTCTTAAACTTAGTGCTTTATTTAAAAAATGATAAATATAATATGAGCCTAGTTTTAACTTTTAAAGCATGAGGTAGTTCAAAAATTAGAAGGGTGGATGGATATTAATCAGTTATACTTGATTCTCACTGATACCTGGATCAGAGACTCTGGCAGTAAACTTCAAGGAGCCAGAAGCTCTGATCTCTTTCCTCGGCTCGAGAAAAATTCACCCGTTTGCCTCACTTTCTTCCCTCCATAAAGATTGTATGGGAGTGGAGAGAAACGTTAGGGTACCAGAGTAACACCATGCCAAGTGCTCACTCTTGCACGTTTGCTCATCTTCCCAAACCATTGTCTCCAAGTTCTCCCCAGTAATGCAGGCAACAGCATCATTACGCAGCCACACCAAGGGGACAGTCTTCTACAGGTGACCCTTCTTTTCACAATTAAGCGAGCTGCAGCTCTTAATGGCAAAAATAAAGTATGATTTCTCTCTTCCCTACACTAAATGCTCGCCTTCCTTAATAAACTTGTCCTCATTCACTGTGAAATTGGAAACATAGCCTTTTCCTGATGACCAGATGGCCCAGCAAATTTAATCACTTCAAGCACACCACGTTTCCTCTCCACTACCCTCCACAGTGAGGAAATCAAGAGGCAAACTCCTTATTCCTCCCAGATGCCAACCTCTCTTGAGTGCTGCCCCCAATCATTATTTAAAAAAAAAAAAAGCCAGAACAATAAAGATCAAAGAAAATATTTCTTTAAAGCTATAAAATAAAATAAACTTTCAGAGGAGAGTAATAGTAAATAAATAAAAAAAATGAATCAAAATTATTTTTGATTAATACTTAATTCAATAAGAATGCCACTTAACATTTAATTTATCTGGTACAGTTGTTTGATTTAAATTTCTCTTCAAATTCATGTCTAGTACTCTGGAGAGTAAAGCAAAAAAAAATTCCAATGAATAATGTAGAGCACTCTGAATAGAATTTTACCCACACCAGTTGATATTCACTTAATACAGTGGCCTGTCTGTTCCAGTTAATAAAAGCTTAACATGATTCCTGAGTTTCTTTGGGTATACAGTTGGCTCTCCATACCTGTGAATTTTGCATTCAAGCATTCAACTGACTGCAGATGGAAAATACCGTTTTTGATCCGTGGTTGGGAATCCATGGATGTGGAAGGCCAACTGTCTGCATCATTCTACACCATTTTATATAAAGAACTTGAGCATCCATGGATTTTGGTATCCACAGGGGGCCCTGGAACCAATCCCCCATGGACACTTAGTGATGACTATATTCTCCTTAGTCTTACCTAGACAAATTTACTGAATCTTCTAAACCTATTTCTTCCACCTGAAAAAACAGGTACCTTACGCTTTCCAAAAAATATAGGGAAATTCATGTTGGTAAGGTACTTTCGAGCACAGATAAACTGATTTCACAAAAGGTAATTATTCCCATAGTTGTCTCTCATATCAACCCTTCCCCCTTCATCAAACCAATTTTGGAGAAGGCGACGAATGCTCTTATTTATATGGAAATTAGTAACTCCTTTATTTATTGATTAAAATAACATGTTAGGGTTGCTATGAATTGTCAAGACAATTAGTTTGCAACAAGGATTTGTATTAACAGAGCTGGGAAGTGAAACCAAGACTAAAGTGGCAGCATCTATTCTGCATTTGGAAAATATGCTCTTAGAAAATATGCAAACAAGTCACAGACATACTTGTTTCTGAAAGCTTGGGACACTAAAGCATTCTAAGAAGCATGACAACAAAGCCATCATTCAGAAATAAAAGTGGACTATACAGGTTCCAGCCCAAACACTTAGATGGCATATTTTCCTATCCTTACAATACTTCGTTTCATAAAAAAGCAACTTGACTTAATAGCTTCTGTGTCCTTGTCTTTACTAACAGGAAGTAGTTATTATGAATCTTTATTTTTGATATTTGTTGTAAAATATAATTAATCAGAAGCTGCAGATAGATCCAAAAAGCTTGTTTATATAAAAATTCTTCCCTAGAAAAGATAAGAAGCCTCCTTGATTTAACAGAAAACAATTCCTTGCTAATTCAAGACAGTAAAAACTTTCTTTCTTCACCATAAAAAGACATAAAAAAAAAGTTTTGATGTTTTTGTTTATTGGTGATTTTATGTACATGATTTATAAAAATTGGTGAGGGAGACTAAATAAAGTCAACTGTTTCAAGCAACAGTCTGAATGCTAATTAAAGAGTAAGGAAATGGTTTTGGAGTAATGTTTTTTTCCCTCCACAAAACTATCAATTTGAACTAAAGGGTCACAGAATATTTATATTAAAACTTTATAGTCAGTAAAAGAAATATTTCCTTGGTGCAAAGGAACAAACATCACCCAACATTCCCTCTAAATTCTTCAGCAAAGAAAATAGAGTGTAATAGAGAAAAAGAAGAATTCCTAAAATAAACTTTATGCAATCACAGGAAGCATTTAGATCCCTTTTTTCCTCCTCTTGCAGGAAAATGAAACAATCTCTGGGCCACAGGAAATAACACAAGTGTTAGAAAATCCCTGTGGTATGAAATAAAAAAAACGTCAAGTGAATCTCTTCTGAGTCCCATAAATGACGTAAAGGACAACAGATGGTCAAAGACTCAGGCACTTCAACAAGAAGTAATTGATTAATACTGGTGAGAGTGACGACTCCGTTTGAGGTTCAGGAAAATAGGACAGCGGAGAGTCACATACACAACATCACAATCGATACATCTGCACACAACGAGCTCCTGGCTTCATTTTGGCAAAAAGAGCACTGCAGGAAGAATACTAATAGCGAGAAGTGTGGAAGGAAGAAAGCATGAGGGAGAAAAGAAGAAAAAGTGGATAGGACTATTTTATTTTAGATTGCCAGCAGATTCCACTACAAATTAGTAACAATATGGGCATGTCGATAATTGGGGCAATTTAAGAAAAATCAACAATTCATAACTGGATATAATATTGTACATAAGCAAAAATTCATATCATAATATCATTGGGTAGAAGAAAAGTTTATAATGTTCATTCAATTTAATTATAAGTGTCAGAAGAATAAATCCTGGGTATTGAAAAAAAATGGTATTGATGATAGAGGCTCTGTTTATTACTCTGGCGACCAAATAAAGTTGTGATGGTAACAAGGAGCAGCAGCAAGGAAAAATGCCTGGGATGAATAAGCCATACAACTAGGGAGAAATCCAAGAAAGAGCCCTGAAATGGCAGAAGGTAGGACGGGCCAAGGATTCAGGGCTGCCCAGTCCCAAGAGGCTGAGACGGAGGTGAGACTGTCCCAAATGGCTAAGTGAGAAGGAGGATACAGCAGAGGCAGACACCCCTTAAAGGGGCCGCATCCACGACGGATTTTTGTGGTGATGGCCTTGCTCGCTCTGAGCACCAGTGCCGATTCTGCTACGTGCATGGGTCTCAAGGGACTTACAAGCAGATACTGTCAGAGTGAGGGCCAAGGCAAGACTCACTCAGTACAGAAGTGCCAGCAGTATCCATTGTTCCCTGTTGAGCCCTCCCCGCTACGAGTGCACGGACACAGAGCCGCCATAGCTGAGAAGTCATCAAACTAGATAACAGAGGTCGCTCCACCTAAAGGATGCCCTGAAACCCCACTTCCTCCAACTTGCAGCCCCATGCAAGCCACATTGGGCCCCACACAACAAGCCACATCCTCAGCAAGTCAGGTGCTCCTTGCTGAGACTCATACTAAAGAAGGGAGCTGGCCTTGGTTTCTACTGTGGCCTTTTGAGGCAACTATAAGCAGAGCATCTGTGGATTGCTTGCTGAATCTTAACAGGTGGCCCTCAGAGGGGCAGAGACTTGGGATAAATTTGGCCTGAAGCTGAACCCCTCTCAGGACTGTGCCACTGGACACCTACTTCACAAATTCACACTAATAAGACCGGGAAACTGAGGAGCATTGCTTAGCACATAGAAACAGACACAGAAAGGTAGCCAAAATGGGAAGACAAAGAAGCAGAACCCATATGAGAGAACAGAACAGAGATCCAGATATAATGGAGTCAAGTGACCTAACGGATACAGAGTTCAAAACACTGATTCTAAAAATGCTCAATGAACTTTTGGGAAGTGTAGATAAATTTAGTGAGAACTTCAACAAAGAGATAAAAACCATAAAATGGAAATGGAAATTATAAAAGGGAGCCAGTCTGAAATAAAGAATACATTATCTGAGATGAGAAGTATATTAAATGGAATTAAACAAAGGAATAAACAAAGTGAATAAAGAAGAGGATGGAATGACCTATATAGAGAATGGGAAAGCCAAGGACACTCAATCAGAATGGCAAGAGATAAAGTGTCAAGACTATAAAATAATTTAAGGAGCATATGGGACACTATTAAGGGTCCAAATATTTGTCTGGTTGGCATAACTGAAGAAAATCAAGATGTCGAACAGCTGTTTGAAGAAATAATGTTGGAAAACTTCCCTAACCTGGTGAAGGAAATGGACATAAAACCCCAGGAAGCTCAGAGAATTCCAGAAATCAGGGATCCAAAGAGGCCCACACCAAGACACATCATAATTAAAATGCCAAAGGTTACATACAAAGAAAGAATATTAAAAGCAGCAAGAGAGAAACAGATAGTTACTTATAAGGGAACACCCATAACACTGGCAGCTGATTTCTCAAAAGAGACTGTGTAGGACAGAAGGGCTTGGCAAAAAAATATTTGACAGGATGAAGACTCACGATCTACACCCAAGAATAATTTATCCAGCAAAACTATCATTTAGAGTTGAAGGACAGAAAAAGGGCTTCCCAGACAAAAATAAGCTAAAGGAATTTATCACCATCAAGCCAGTATTACAGGTAAGGTTGGAGGGACGTCTTTAAGAAAAAAAAATATGTATCAAAAACAGGAATAAAGAATGGTAACAACTACATTCCTATCATTGAGTACCTCAAATGGAAAAAAATTAAGTGCTCCAACTAAAAGATAAAATGGCTAAAAGAATAAGAAAACAAGACCTCTACAAGTGCAAAGGGGACAGAAAAAGATATTGTTTTAATGGACCTAGAAGGTATTTAAGTCAGACAGAGAAAGATAAACACTATATAATTTCACTTATATGCAGAATCTAAGGAATAAAAAGAACAAATTAATCAGACTCACAAATATAGTGGACAATTTGGTGATGGACAGAGGGGAGGGAGGTTGGGGGGCTGGGAGAATGGGGGAAAGGGTTAAAGAAGTACAAATTAGTAGCTGATGGACGGTCACGGGGATTAGAAGCATGGTATAGGGAATGCAGTTAGCATTAATATGCTGGCTAGGTGGAGGATCAGGGGAGGAAGAGAGCAATTGGGGGGATCATTTTATGAAATATATATATGTCTAACCAAGGTACTGCATACTTGAAACTAATTTTTCAAAAAGAATAAATCCTACACTTATTTTCTGCCTTAAAAGTACTTTTTCTTAGAATATCCAGTTAAGAGGGTATTTTTGGCATTGCAACACAGGATACATTAGTAGGCAAATGTTTTTATAATTTCACCAAAGACTTAGCAATTAAGTCCTTCTCAGGATGAAAGGTCAAAATTATTAGAGTAAATCAGGAAGAACTTCAGATTGTGTAGACATTTCTCCTTTTGTGGCTTTAATGCAAAAGGAGATTCCACAAAATCTTCTGAAGACCATCTACCTGTGTTGTGACATTTCATGACCACACCTGGAATTTAAGAGGTCATTAATAGGGTAATAAAATCAATTACATTTAGTAGATTAAAAATGTAGTTTTAAATGATTTTTTAGACTATTGGGTTTTGGCAACAGTAACTAGGCAGAATTAACTGTTTAATCATTTACAGTGTCAAAATAGATCCTTCCCTTTATGCTCTTCCAGCTCTTTCCTCCAGCCTTGGTTCCCTCGTGGCTATGTTCCTGCGATGGTCTTCCAGCTGGTCTCCTCAATTTCCCTGGTTTTGCTATTGAATGCCCCTCCTTTGCACCCTTACCCCAACACTGCTGCCACCTTGCTTCCTACAGATGGCTGGATCAAGCTTTTAAAAATATGGTTTCTGTAAGTCACTTACAAAGTCAAGAACTTAGGAGAGCCAGATTCTTAGTAACCTAACTGCAATAGTTGACACATATATACACAAATATGTGTGTGTGTTTTAATGCAAATTGTAGCATTCCACACACACTATTTCTTTGAACAATATAACCCAGTGATCATTCCATTTCAGAACCTTTGGGTTTTATTCTGCTTCATTCTCCTTTAAGAGCTGCATTATACTCCATTGTATGGATATTCTACGATTTACCTAACAAGCCTCTGTGGAGGGGAAATGATGGGTTGAGTAAGGAGAAGAAGGAAAGAAATTAATTTTTTCTTCAAATCAAAGGTTATATTTCTCTAAATTACGCTTGTATTTTATACATGCAAAAGAATATGCATAGGAGAGTTAAGAAACAAAACAATACCCACAACCCCACCCACCCTCCCAACTTAAAAAAAAAAACAAAAAAAACCTAGTTTACCAATACTGTATTTACCTTTGCCTGCCTCATCCCTGTCTCTCACCTTAAAAGTAACTCTTATCTGATTTTAACATTTATCATTCCCATAGGTTTTTAAGAAATTTTATCACATGTTTATATGGCTAAATCATATATTAGTTGGTGTTGCTTGTTTGCAGCTTTATAAAATGGCATTGCTGTAAATAGTCTTTGCAATGGCATTGCTGAAATAGGCTCCCTGTACTATTAACAGTTTTCTGTAACTGGTCATTTTCACATATTATGTTCTTAAGATTCACCCATTTGAAAAAGTACCTGTAGTTCATTCATTATTGCTACTACATAATATTCCATGGTGTGACTATACTATAACAAACTTATCCATTCTTCTGCCAGGCATTTGGGTTATTTGCAGGTTTTTGCTACTCTGAACAGTGCTGCCATGAACATTTTTATGTGTCTTCTGGTGTACACATGCAAGAAGTCCTCTAGAAAATACCAGAACAGAGTAGTAAGTTATGACTGCAATATTATAATGAAGTGCTCTCCAAAGTGGCTATTTACCATTTTATCAGCAAAGTCTAAAATGATTCCCTTCCAACACTTGGTTTATAAGACTCCTTAATTTTACAATCCAATGAGTATAAATGGCATCTCATTGGTTTTGATTTGCATTTTCCTGATTACTTCTGGGATTGAGCTTCTTTTCTTATGTTTATTGGCCATTCATGTTTCCTCTTCTGTGAAATGACTGTTTTGTTTCTATTGCCTAGTTTCCAATTAAGTCATCCTTTTTTTTCTTACATATTGATCTGTAGGAGTCCTTGAATCATTCAGAATAACTAGTTAAAGGTGCTGCAATATGCTCTCAGTTTATAGCTTATCTCCTAAATTTCTATGTCTTTTACTGAACAGACATTCTTAATTTTAATGTAGCTAAGTTTATCAATCTTTATTTTATGAGTAGTGCCTTTTGTATCTTGTTTAAGAAAATCACAAAGATCCTACATTTTCTTCAAGATTTTATAATTTTACCTTTAAAATTGATTTTTATATGGCATGAGGTAGGGATCTGTGTGTGTGTTTTTTTTCCGTAACGATAAACAATTTCCCCAGCACTGTTTCCCAGTGATCTGCAATATCCATTTTATCATAAATCAAGTGTTTAGATATACACGGCCTGTTTCTAGGCTCTCTTTTCTTAATTTTCTTTCCTTATATTAACTCCAAACTATCTTAATTACTATAAATTTATAGTATGTCTTGATATCTGGTAGAGCAAGTTGCCTTCCTCTTCCCCTTCCTCTTCCTGCTGATTTTTCTTCCTCCTCGGGTGTTTTTCAGTTATTATTGGATCTTTGCTCTTCATATGAATTTTTAAATCAGTTTATTGGGCTCTATTAAAAGGGAGGATTATTTTTCATGGAATGCCTTTTTATACCTTCAAAATTTTGTCTAGAAGACACATATTGCAAATAAAAAATACTTAAAAATAATCTTGATGGGCTGTTTGTTGTGTCATGGTCAAATTGCCTTTCATTGCATTTAAGGCCCTCTGGAATCTGATCAGTTTTTTCCACCCCATTAATCATTACCTTCAAATATGAAACTGCGTCTCTAAGTAGGCTAGTTTACAATAGCTCCTCCATATAGACCATATATGGCCCACTTATACTTGCCTATTTCTTTGCTCATATTACTTCCTTCTATTTAACCACCTATTCACCAAACCTGATTTCAGATCTTTCTCCAATGCACTTCTCTAAAACTACTAAGTACTTGAAGTCAGAGTTTGGCTGTTATTAGTTTTAAGTTTTATTTGCTGACAGTTTGGTGTCCTCAATTTTAAGTATGAGCTCCATAGAGGCAAGTACGAAATGGAAAAGAGTTGAAATATTTTTGAAGAAACATAAAATCCATATTAAATGGATTTTAGATTAATCACTATTGCCAACTTTTGGGTCCAATCACAATAAGGCCTTTTAGCTCACATATGTTGACTTTCTTTTATACTTGATCTAGGTGAGTAACTATGATTAATGAACTACAAAAGAAAGCTAGTGCTTCATGGAATTTATTTGCAAGGGACTTTTACAACATAATTCAAAAATATCTTTATCAGCAGAGACAGTCTAATAACATGTTCTCATGGTGGTTTACAACATATCTGTATAGTTCTCCATCAGAAGAGATGATAAGGAAACAAGTATGTGAACCATAATTAAATCTATTAGGCACGGTGTGAGAAATAATGTTTAAATAATAGTTCGACAGCTGCCAACACCCAACATCTTCTTCGAAATGTTTTTTAATACTTGAAATAGATATAGTTGAAGAGAACTTATTGTTCCTAGCTTATTTCTCAATTAAAATAATAAAAAATAGAAATTGCTACTGCTTGATATATTAAGTTTATAAAAGACAACTGATGTTTATTGTAAAGGCCCAAACTAACCTGCAGTATAAAAATTATCAATGGCATAGGGTATAAATGAGCTGAAACAAAAACTAATAACTATAGAACTTTAAAATGTCTATAAAAGATTAAAAATAATAAACAGCAGGAAAGTAGTTTGAAAAAAATTTCAAATATATAAACACTTTTGTCATTTTTTTACTAAAGGATATTCTTTTTTATTAAGCATCTTTTATATTTTAAGCAAGTTATCTGTTATTATAAACCTGATATTCCCAAGAATAAAAGTCAGCTACTTTTCAATTAATAAATTGAAAGTATGGCAGATCAATATTTATATAGTCATTCAATTTCAGAGTTTAACAAGGTTTTTAAAGCACCGATATGCTTTACACTGAAGATTGGGTTTAAATATTACTTAAATAAGTGTTTCCGATTAAGAAAGTGGTCTATGACCAAGCTCTATTGTCACTATACTCTATAAAAACTTTAAGCCAAATTACCTAAAATAGTTTTAAATGTGAAAAAAAAAATGTTGCTTTAGACACACAATAGGATGTGGCAGAAGAAAAGAAAGCAAATCGTTGAATTGATTATCCTCAAGTTTCAACCTGAACTCCAAACGTCAGTAGTCACTCTAGCACGAGGAAGAGAGAATGCTCATCTAGTTTTCAATATTTACCTTAAAAAAATGGGACTTTGAAAAAGGGATTTGAAAATAACCATATGGAAATTGCAACATTTCAGGCATTTAAAAATGGTTATCTTCTCATAAAAATACAATTCTTATAAAAAGTATAATTCGGTATCAGAAAGCAATTCATTCATGCATTATTATTTTTAAAGCTTTGTTGAAGTATAACTTCACAATACATATACAATAAACTGCATATATTTAAACTGTACAATTTGATGAATTTTGGCCTCTGTATATACCTGTGAAACCTTCACCATAATCAGGTTAATGAACATTTCTATCACTTCCCAGAGTATCCTTATTCCCTTTTTAATCTATCCCTCTGTCCATATCCTTTCTCCCCCAATACTCATTTCCAGGCAACCACTGATTTACTGTGCCAAGTAGTTAAGGATACAGCTTCTAGCATTGTATATAAATAGAGTTTTACGAGTTGTACCTTTTGTCTTCCTCTTTCACTCAGTATTATTGTTTTAAGATTTATTCATATTATTGCATCAATAATTCATATTATTGTATCTATTGTATAGATATAGCAAATTTGGCTTATCCATTTACTTTTTAGTGGATATTCAAGTTGTTTTTATTATAAACAAAGCTGCTAAGAATATTTGTACATGTCTCCATGTGGATACAAGTTTTGCTTCCTTTGAGTAAATATCTAGGAGCAGAAAAGTTAGATAGCATGGTAAGTGCATTTTTAACTTTTAGAATGTGCCAGACTGTTTTTCAAATGTAAATGTACTGTTTTACATTCCCACCAACAGTGTACAGAGAGTTGGAAAGTTGAGGTGGATCCACATCACCACCAACAGTCAGAGTGGTCAATCTTTTACTGTAGCCATTTAGTGGTATCTCATTGTGGGTGTTTTGTTTGTTTGTTTTGTTTTTGCATTTCCCTAATGACTAAAGATGTTGAGCATTTCTCATGTTATTTTTAATGGTATCTCTTCTTTGGCCAAGTCTCTAGTAACATCTTTTGCCTATTTCAAATTGAGATATTTGTCTGCTGATTAATGGGTTGTAAGAATTTTTTTATATAGTTTAGATACAAATTCTTTGTCAGATATGTTTTACAAATGTTTCCTCCAAGTCTATAAACTACCTTTTAATTTTCTTAACTTTGATTTTCAAACAGCTGTTTTAATTTTAATGAAGTACAATTTATCAAATTTTTCTTTTATAGTTTTATAGTGATTTTCTGTGCCCTATTTAAAAATTCTTTGCCTAACTCAAGATCGTGAAGATTTTCTCCTCTAAATTTTCCTTCCTGACATTTTTCATAATTTTTGATTTTGCATTTAGGTATATGATTCATTTTGATCTCATTTTTGTAGATGTGTAAGGTCTAAGGCAAGATTAATTTCTTTGCAAAAAGATGTCTAATTCTTCAAGCATGATTGCTGAAAAGATGATCTATTCCTCACTGAATTGCTTTGACATCTTTGTTGAAAATCAAGTTATCATATCTGTACATGTCTATTTCTGAACTCACTGTTGTTTCATGGATCTATATGTCTATCTTTACACAAACACCACACTGTCTTGATTACTGCGGCTTTATAATAAGTCTTAAAAGCAGATAGTATAAGTGCTTTGACTTTAACCTTTTTTCAAAACTGTTTTGGCTATTCTATACCCTCTTTATTTCCATATAAATTTCAGAATCAAGTTGTCAATTTCAACAAAAGAGTCTCCTTGGATTTTGATTGGGATTGCACTGGATATAGATCAATTTGGGGAGAACGGATATCTAAACAATATTGAGTCTTCCAAACTACAAACATGGTTATCTCTCACTATTTGTATAAGTTTTCTTTCATTTCTTTATTAGTGTTTCATTTTTGTCAGATAACAGATCTTGCACACACATTATTAGATTTGTATTTAAACATTTTGTTTTTTGTTTTATTATAAATTGTACTATTTTCATTTCAATTTCCAATTGTTCATTGTTTGTATATAAGAATAAAATTCATTTGTGTACATTGACTTTGCATACTGCAACTCTATTAAATTCACTTACTATTTCTAGTTACTTTTTTAAAATATATATTTGAGGGCCTTTTCTCCACACTCTAGTTGCCTTTGAATGGAGATAGTTTTATTTCTCGCTTTCTAATCTGTATGCTTTTCTTTTTTATTCCACTAAGACCTTCAGTATGATATTAAAAAAAAGTGGTGAACTTGGTCAACCATTCCTTGTTCCCAGTCTTAGGAGGAAAGCAGTCGGTTTTTCACCATTAGTTATGATGTTAGCTGTAGATATTTTGCAGATGATTTTTATTGGGTTGAAAGAGTTGTGTTTTATTCCTACTTTGCTAATTTTTGTCATAAGTATTGAATTTTGTCATGTGCTTTTTTTTGGTATCTATTAAGATAAACATATGGTTTTTCTTCCTTAGTTTGTCCTTCTTCAGTATGTTTCTTGTTTAATCTGCTGTGTACATTGATTGATTGTCAAATGTTGAAGCAATCTTGCATTTCCAGGATAATGACCTCTTGGTCACCATGTATTATCCTTTTTATATAATGCTGGATTCAATTAAATATTATTTTGCCAAGTATTTCTGTATCTGTGTTCATGAGGAATATTGGTCTGTAGTCTTCTTGTACTGTTTGGTTTGGGTAGCAGGATAATTCTGGCTGCAAAAAATGAGTTGAGAGTGCTCCCTCTTCTTCTATTTTCTAGAAAAGTTTATGCAGAACTGGCATTTTTCTTAAATGTTAGATAGTTTTTGCCACTGATAGCATCTGGGGCTGGAATTTACTTCATTAATTCATCATTACAAATTGCATTTCTTTATCTTCAGTACACCATTGGCTTTGAATCCTTCTGGTATTATCTTGTGTGTAAGTTTAAGGATGGGTTGCCAAAGGATATTTTTTTTTCCTATTCCATACTTAGTTTTTGACCTTCTCTATTCACATTATTATTTCCTTCTCCAGCAGTAGACTGCTGTTGCTTCATACACAGTGCTTGCTAGCTTGCATTAGGGGTTCTCTGTTGTATTGGTCCAGCCTCAGCTTTAGGCAAACCCTGTGTCCCTTAGTCTTGGCAATTGGGCTTTCTCATTGGTCCCACTCCTCACCTCTCCCAGAATAAGATATCTTTAATGTCCTGAGGCTACGATGGCTTCCTGTTCCTCCATCTGAAATAGAGGGTTTTTCTATTTTCTCTAGCCCAGTCATAATGGGTCTTCATCTGAGGACAAGGTTTGCTGCTCCCTCCCACCCCAACTGTTTGTCCTGCATGGAAGAAAGGTCAGGGAAGGCTTTGTGTTTTTCTCACCAAGGCAGCTGCTTTCCTCCACCAGGCCTGTACCACTAAGGAAGACTTTTTCCAGTTCCCTGCCCCGTGCTCAATTATTCTCTTATCACCAGTGAGGTCCACCAGAAAAGCCTATGAGTAAATGCAAAAGCCCCTTCTGTTAGAAGGATCAGGGTTTCTAGATTCTGTTATCTCGCTCAGTTTTTAGCAATTTGTTAAAATTTTTCACTGAATTTTTACCCTTTTGTAGGGAGCTTGACAGCTATTCTTTGTTCTGCCAAAGGTAAGGTAATGCTTGCATCCTATCTCTCCTTAGAGGTCTGACTTTCCTTACATTTCAGGATAGTTGAATGAACTATAACTTAGGTTCTTCTGTCGGTTTAAGAAAAGATATGATTTTATAGATTATACAATTTGTTCCTGTTCTATGGATGGGTATGATACTCTTTCCAGTCTTCTCCATCCTAAGCAAAATTGAAACTCTCTAGTAGTTTGTTATTTTTGAACTTTACACACTGCCTCTAACATTATATAGAAATGCAAAAAAATTGAGAATTGCCAAAACATTCTTGAAGAACAATAGGTGATGATAAACAAGACAGTGAGTTATTGTTGCAAAGACACACAAGTAAATTAATGGAACAGAATAGAAAGTCCAGAAACAGACCTATAAAAACACAGACATGTAATCTATAACAAAGGTGGTACTGCAGAGTAGTAGAGGAAATAACAGTCTTAGTAGTACTGGGACAATTAGATATTCATAAGAAAAAAAACTTAAAGTCAACCTCACCTAATAACCAAAAAAACACTTCCAAGTGGGTTATAGAACTAAATGTAAATGATAAAAAATTCTATAACTTCTAGAAGCTGATATAGGATAATGTGTTCATAACTTTGGGGCACTGCACAAAAATTAATAATCGTAAAAAAGAATAAATTTGAATACATTAAAATTAAGATCCTTTGTTTACTAAAAGACACTATTAATACAGTAATAGACAAGTTATAGAGTGGGAAAGATATCTGCAACACATAAAACAGTCAAGGGTCCATAACAAGAATAGAAAAATATACATATTCTCCAGCAACACAATAGAAAAATGGGCAAGATATTTGACTGTCACGACACGAAAGAGGATATCTAATTAGTCAATAAATGCATATAAAGGTGATCAAATTCATTTGTAATCAGGAAATGCAAGTTAAAACCACAATGAGATAGCACTAAACAACAAGTAATTCTACTCTCAGAAATAACTCGACAGAAATTCAAGCACATAAACACCAAATATATATATATATATATATATATGTATACACACACACATATATATATGTACAAGAATTTTCAGAACAGCATTATTTATAATAGTAAAATGTTGAAATCAATCCAAATATCCACCTACAGTGGAATGGATAAGTTGGGTATTCAAACAATGGAATGTTCTATAGCAAAGAATATGAACAAATTGCAACTATATGCAACAAGAGACATGGATCTCAGAAACATAATATAGAACAAAAGCGGTCAACATGGAACAAGATACAAGCGGCTAATATGGAATAAAATACTGTATAATTCCATTTAATATAAATTTTTAAAAAATAGACAAAACTATAATGCTTAAGGGAACAAGCTTAGGTGTTAAAACATCAGCATGTGGTTAACTCTATAAAGGAAAAAGGGGATAGTGATTGTGAAGGAAAACACAGGGGCTCCTGGGATGCTTCTTAACCTGGTTGGTAGTGACGTGGATGCTCACTTTGTAGGTAATTAACTGACCTGTATATCTATGTCTTCTGTGCTTGGCTGTCTGTGTATGTAGTATACTTCATAATAACCTTTCTCACATTTCCCCAAAATATCTTGTGGTCACTAGTGAACTTATTTATTTATTTATTTATTTATTTATTTATTTATTTATTTACTAGAGGTGCTTCAAATATACTCTTTGGTTCTAATTTTGTAGGATTCTAGGAAAGTATTTTGTGTTTTCAGGGAGTGTGGTTGGGGGGTTTCTTCCCCTGTTTGGAAGTGAGTGGCACAGAATTCAGGTAAAGGTAAAAAATACGTAAGCTGTATTACTGATCAAAAGCAGGGTCAGAGGATAGGTGACCACAGTGGGTTCTGAATACCCTACCCCTAAATTAGATGGACTTGCCATCCAAGTCTGAAGCAGAGATGGACAACTTCAGGTTTCCCTGTTGCCTGCCTCAGAAAACTCAGGATTTGGCTGAAATCAAAGAAATGTAGACAGGAAGGTATTTACTGGTAAGATGAGTCACTCCTTCTTTCCTGGAATAGCGCGGCTTAGGGAGCTTGCCTTTCCCTCCTGGATAGCGAAATGGAAATTCTCTACGCTCTATGAAAATGTGAAGAATGAGGAATAAATATTACCCCTAACAACAGGCAGAATAGCTGTGCTTGACAGTATGTCTTTGAAGTCAGCTCTCTGAAGCTTAGCAAAGGCTGCCATGGGCAAAATTTTAGAATAAGCTTCATTCTGCAGTTAGAGAGACTTTCCCTTCTATCACTTCTGAACCTGTGTATCTACTCCAACCACTGCTTTTTCAGTGGCTTTCCTGGAAATGTCTGCAAAGACGAGGAGGTAAGGGAAAAGGAGAAGAGAGTAGGTGATTATATATGTAAATCTTCATGTATTTATGAACAAAGACTATCTTTCTCATTTCTCCATCAGATATATTAAATAATGACATACGACTTTAAGAGCCTGGAGCTGATTCAAATCATTCTTTTTTCAGGTAAAGTTTAAGTACTTGCTTTTTGGTATTTAGAAGTGCTCAATGATTATCTATACTGGCCTACCCTGAAAAGGCAATAAAAACACTAATAAATATCTACAACTTAAAGTCATTATTTCCTTCTCAGAGTGATGAATGATGATTACGCGTGTCCACAATTACTTCTATTCATGATTTTAATTAGCACAGATAATTTTTTCCAGGACATTCAGTTCAGACATACAGCATATTTTTTTTTAGATTAAACTTTTATTTTTATTTTGAAATAATTGTAGATCCACATGCAGTTGTAAAAAAAATAATGCAGAGAGATTCCATTGTACTCTTTACCCGATTTCCTCCAATGGTAATATCTTGCAAAACTACAGTACAATATCACAACCACAATATTGACATTGATACAGTCATGATACAGAACATTTCCATTCACAAGGATCCCTTGTGTTGTCCTTTTATAGATATACACAGTCCCCACCCTCCACAACTCCCTCCCTAACTCCTGGAAACCATTAGTTTATTCTCCATTTCTATAGTTTTGTCATTTCAAGAATGTCATATAAATGGAATCATCTGGTACATAACCTTTTGAAATTAGCTTTTTAATTCAGTGTAATTCTCTGGAATATATCCAGGTTATAGCATTTATCCACAGTTTCTTCTTTTTTATTGCTGAGTAGTATTCCATAGTATGGATATAAGACAGATTGTTTAACCATTCACCCACCAAAAAATTCTGGTTTGTTTTGGCTATTACAATATTAAAGTTGCTATAAACAACCATGTATAGTCTTTTATGGGAACATAAGTGTGAAAACACGTTTATAATGCTGTGTAACTCTGCCTAATTTTCTGGCTGTTTACAGAAGAAAAGACATCAAGGCAGTTGCCAAAGGTCATAGGTCACTTCCCTATAACTGAGGATTAATTAACGACTCTTATTAGTACTTGATACCTGACCTTGAGAAGCCCTTGACTCTCTCCCTGAGCCTTAATTAGACAAGACACATGTTTTTCAAAGTGTATGCTTTGAAAAATGAACGCCATGAAATGCTCCTACAAAGGGGTAGAGTAGAGAGAGGGGATTTCAGGAGTTTGAGGAAATGCTGAATACTACATTCCTCTTTTAAAATAAACAAATGCCCTTTGGTTACAAAAGGAAGGATCCAGTATCCAACTGCCAAAGTTTAAATTCCAGCTCTATCTCTTCTAAAATAGTAACCTTCAGCAAGACACTACCTCAGTTTCCTCATCTGTAAAATGGAGATAAATAACAACAGCACCCCACTCATACAAATGGAACATTAACTATAAGGATACCAGAAAACACATGATAAATGTTAGCTATTATTACCATCATAATGGAAATCATCAAAATCATGATCTTATTAAAAATACATATGTCC
Organism: Rousettus aegyptiacus; assembly: GCF_014176215.1. Taxonomy (NCBI): domain Eukaryota; kingdom Metazoa; phylum Chordata; class Mammalia; order Chiroptera; family Pteropodidae; genus Rousettus; species Rousettus aegyptiacus. The sequence continues at coordinate 99,291,928 of NW_023416306.1, forward strand.
AGGCCTCACTGCTGGAGATTCACATTCATTAAGTCTAGGGTAGAGTCTTGTCTAGATGAAGAAGCAGAGGTTTAATCTACAGTAAGACTATGTCCAAGACAGTACTAGAGGCAGGATTCAAACTCAGACCAAACTGCCTGAGGGAGGGGTGTCACACTTATGTCTTTACATGAATTTAGTAAATACTTTAAATGACGAGCTCTGCAGTCCTTCAAGAAGAGTGCTGTTCTCTCCTCAACTGAAGGTTGGGCTTGTAATATAAATTCATGATTCCTCAAGGGGTAGATTAATAAAATAAGATGCAGTTCTGTGCAGTTGGCACACATCGGCTTTCAAAAAAAATCATAAATGTAGCAGTAGTAACGACATGTAAAAATTTTATTTGCAAGACATTGCTTAGCAAATCAAATCTGAGAATAAGACATTATTTCCTTGGAAATACAAGAAAATAGCTATGATTGCTATCATTTCTGTAGTTTTTACCACCACACTGCTGATTTCCAAGGGTCTTCTTATTGTTAAGCAACATGTACATTTCCAGTACACTTAGGGAATCACTGCAGAGGTGGTGGCAATCTTCTTACCACTTCTGCAGCTATCCTCAGGTAAGCTTTGGCCTGGAAAAGAACAGATAAGTTTGTGCTATATCTCTCCCCAACACATGTCAAATGACTCATGAACTGTTTGCCGTAGTTGTCCACTGAGTTTAATAGTGAAAAGGCTGAGCAAGTGAGAAGATACTGCTGCCTACACACTGCAGGTGGGGCAAGAAAGAATTTTAGATTATTTGGAGGATGACTATTTGGAGGATGACTTTCTGAAAAAATATTTAGTATCAGCAATTACTGTTTTCAAAACTCTAATTCCTGTGTCAACAAACTAGCAACCTGGTCTAGCTGCAGAAAAATTACACCTTCCTCTTCTGAAAAATTAATATTCTGAGTTAGATACCACCAACACTTCTTTGGCATAAAAGCTGTTAGTCATTTTAAAGGGGACTGTTACCACCCTATTGTTTGTCTTTAGAAAACATTTTCCTTATTCTCTCTGGGAATGGCATCTAATACCAGCACCAAGTACCTGCAGGCTCCTTCACTTGCTGAGTTTTGGGGACCATGGAAGAATTCCTGGGATCAGTTTTACACTCTTCATCTCTGCAACCCCCCAGGGCGGTAGAACACAAAGAGTAGCTCCCAAACCACTGAGTGCACCACAAACTAACTGGATGCCCACAGTAGGGTTAGAACAATGGTCATGACATTTGCATTTAAAGAACTTTAAACAATTGCAATACAAATGAATATCCCTTATTTTTTCTATTTTATCTATGAAAGTAACTGTCAGAAACAACAGTAAGACTTTCTATAAACAACATAAGACTTTCTAAAACTATCAATTTATATATTTATATACTTAGAATTGACTATATACAACTACTACAACTACTAACTACTACTAACTACTACTACTAATAATGGCCAAAACTTACTACAGTACTTAATATTTGCCAAGCATTATTTCATTTATCCTCACAGCTACCCTAAGGAATAAATTCTGTCCTTATCACCATTTTAGAAGACGAGAAAACCAAGACTCAGAAAGATTTACTGCTAATACAAGATGAGCTATCCAACTTTCTGACTCTGCACAGTAAAACACTGTTTAAGGTTTATATTTACCCTAACTTGATGAAATGCTTTAGTGTGTTTCACACACCTTCATATAAAAAACTATGCTCGAACCCTAATGTATGAATTATGCTTTATTTTAGCAGAAAAGTTTTAAAATTTCATTTGAGTATATATTTTTTAAAGAAGAACAGTTTTCAAAACATGAATAAGGACTTATATTTTTTTATTGCGTACCCACTATACCAAGTACCTCACATAAGTAATCTCACTGAGGTAAAATAAGCATCATTGGCTCAACTTGGATAAAGAAACTGGGAGTTGTTTGCTCAAGGTCACAAGGTCAGAAGGCTGGGAAATATTCAAACCTGGGCCCACCTGGCTCCAAAGCCCAGCTCCTTTTACTACATTACATATGAAACAGAAAATCCAAGACACAAATAATCATAATGTAATGCTTTGTCTAAAAATGGTTTTGGTCCCTGCTATAGTTAATAGAAATAATAGTTTTTGTTTAGAAATGGAAATATGTACTTTATAAAAAATATTTCTCTTTAATGTACTGATTTTCACCCATGCGTCTTTATAAATACCTTTTTAATCTCCTAGCAGATTTCCTAGGTATTTAATATTTTCTGATGAAAATTTAAAGTTTATTAAGGCAAGCTAAGACAAGGCCATCACTCTATAATCTTTTAGTTCTTACATTAAATTAGAGATGTACCTATCAGACGACACAAAATACTGAATGATTCCAATAAAATTTGCTACATTTAACCTTTGTTTTTCAAAGGACCATCTCCAAACTTAAACTTTCAATACAGGACACTCAAAGTAACAGTTAGATTGTCATTTGCTGAGAAACCACTAAAAGTGCTTAGTTTAACAGTTTCGATTTCTACAAAACAGTTGAGATTGATTTTTTCAGCCAAAGCAGTATTATTTCAACAAATCCTTTTAGGTTCTTATTGTGTATAAGGCATTGTTTTGGGAAATTTGTGGTATATAATAATGTTAAAGGGAGGTAGAATGGCTCACTGGTGAAGATTTGGGGACTTTACGTCAGACAGGCATAGTATAAAATCTTAGCTCCATTACTTACTAGTTTTGAGGCCTTAGGTTAATTACTTAATCTTTCTAGGCACAGTTTCCACATCTGTATAATGGTTATAACAACAGTATCTATCTCAAAGGGTTTGAAGGAGTATTAAAAATAAAGTATGTGAAGTGTTGGCACAGAAGAAGCAAATAATAAATATCGGTGGCCATATTATTACTATTTTGTTCTCTACAAGTAATTTACAATTTTATGGTAGGGTTCATAGTAACATGTCCTTTGGGGTACTTTTCCTAACTGAAGAGTAAGTAAATTAAATCCCCCCTTTTGTTAAATCCATAACCAGCAAATAGCAAACACACATTGTATGTAAAAAGTATAACTTAGATTTCTCAAAATATTATTACTCTTTTTTTTTATCAACTCAAGTCTACACAGATTAACCTTTCTCTCCTATTCAAGATCTTTTATTGGACCATCTAGAGGCACAGATAATACAGCTGGATCCTATTTGCCTGCTCTATCATTAACAAGTTAAAAGGAAATGGATGGCAACTAACGAGCAAGAAGTTTTATAAAGAGCTTTGATCATTTATCTTTTGTTTTTAAAGATCTGAAGTTCTAATTTATCATACACTGTCTTTTCATGTTAAAACTATGAGGTAATAATTTAGAAATTATAAGATAATAAAGTTCCAACCTATATTTGAAAGTCTGTACCAGGAATATCTTATAGCCGAACTCACCAAATCAAATCTAGCTTAAACCACAAAGGGTTAGGCAGTTCACATTCTCACAAATGTCACCCAACAACAGTAATATAAAAAGTCCAATTTTTATGCATATGTTTATGAGATTTAAAAAATATAAAACTCCACAGACACTTGCTTAGAGTTTTAAATCAAATTATCCCTTGATGGTTTTTATTTGTTCTATACTATATTACTTTCTTTTAACGCCCTTAAAATGTTCCTTGCTTTCGAAAACTATTGAAGAAAAAAGCAACAATAGGTGCAAAAATATTAAGAAATGTAAACTCATAACTGAAATAAACTAGTAAGCAATTAATCTCAGTCATCATAATCACCACAGAATGTCTTTAAATAGTCTGTTCTCAGGAGGCATTTCAATTTTCATGCAACTTTTCATTCACTAAACAAAGTAAAATACACCTATGGTAGTTGGAATTACCAAGACTTCAATTATAAAAGAAATAAAGGGTTATGATTTTTGCTCATCTGAAATATTTCCAAGTAAAGACTGAGAAGGAAATTCAATATTACCTAAAAGACAAAGAAAAGAAAACCAATGGTAAGTGCAATACTGTATTTACTCAGAGATCATAGTCTCAGCAACACAATCTCCTATATCATAACCATTGACCCTTAAGAAAGGGAAAGGAGCTCTCAGCCCTGAAAAGGATAACTTGAAGTAAACCTACTTTATTTATCTAATGCTCCTGACTGTCAATTTACTCTTACTTTATTCACAGCTCTAACCAAGCTTGGATCTTTTATTTTCCAGTTCACACATGACTAGAGGAAGCAAACTAGATTGAAAGGTGTAGTAATTATGGATGGTCAAAATAACAGTACTTTATATAAAACTACAAAAGACCCCGGACAGCCAAAGCAATCGTGAGAAAGAAGAACAAAGCTGGAGGTATTATGCTTCCTGATGATTTCAAACTATACTATAAAATTATAGCAATCAAAACAGTGCGGTATAGGCACAAAAACAGACATACAGATCAATGGAACAGAACTGAGAGCCCAGAAATAAATCCTCACTTCTTTGGTCAATTAATCTATGATAAAGAAGGCAAGAATATACAATGGGGAAAAGACAGCTGCTTCAACAAATGGTTGATGAGAAAACTGGCCAAATACATGAAAAAAAAAAAAAAACAAAACTAGACTGCTTTCTTACATCACATATAAAAATAAGCTTAAAATGATCAGAGACTTAAATGTAAGACATGAAACTATAAAACTCCTAGAAGAAAACACAGGCAGTAAACTCTTTGACATAGGCCTTAGCAGTAATTTTTTAAATATGGCCCCTCAGACAAGAGCAACAAAAGCAAAACTAAACAGATGGGACTATATCAAGCTAAAATGCTTTTGCACATAAAAGAAAACCATCAACTAAATGAAAAGAAAACCTACAAAACTGAAGATATTTATAAATGATATATCTGATAAGAGGTTAATATCCAAAATATATGAAGAACCTATACAATTCAATGTCAAAAAAATAAACAATCCAAATAGATGCTTTTCCAAAAAAGACATACACATGGCCAATAGACAAATGAAAAGATGCTCAACATCACTAATCATCGGGGAAATGCAAATCAAAACCACAGTGATATATCGCCTCACATCTGTAAGAATGGCTATTATAAAAAAAAAAAAACAAGTTAACAAGAGTTGGTGAGGATGAGGATAAAAAGAAACCCTCATGCACTGTTGGTGGGACTGTAAATTGGTGTAGCCACTAGGGAAAATAGTATGTGGAGTCCTCAAAATATTAAAAACAGAACTAACATATGAACCAGCACTTCCATGTCTGGGAATTTACCTGAAGAAATTTTTTTAAAAAAATCCACTAATTTGAAAAAATATATGTACACTTATGTACATTTCAACATTATTTATGATAGCCAAGATATAGAAGCATCCTAGGCATCCAGTAACAGATGAGTGAGTAAAGAAGAGTGTGAGTGTGATGTGATACACACACACACACACATACACACACACAATGGAATATTACTCAGCCATGTAAAGAGTAAAATCTTGCCATTTGTGACAACATGAATAGACCTAGAGGTTATTAAACTACGTGAAATAAGTCAGAGAAAGACAAACACCATATGATCTCACTTATATGTAGAATCTGAAGGTCAAAACAAATGAGCAAAACAAAACTGAAACAGATTCGGATACAGAAAACAAAATGATGGTTGCCAGAGGGAAGGGGGGTGGGTGGAGAGATGGACAAAAATGTAAAGGGGCTTAAGAGGTACAAATTTCCAGTTATAAAATAACTGGAATAAATAAGTCACAGGATGTAATGTACAGCATAGGGAATACAGTCAATAACATTGCAATAACTTTGTATGGTGACAGAATGCTACTAGAATTGCCATGATCACTTTATATGTTATATAGATGTTGAATCACTATGCTACACACTTCAAACTGTATATAGAATACTGTATGCCAACTACAGTTTAATTTTAAAATGAACGAAAACAAAACAACAGTACTATAACATTATGCTTGTTAACTAAGAAAAAATGAGAAGAGAAATTATTAGATTGTTTGCGACTGTTCAGCAAAGGAGTATAAAAACTATACCAAAACTGATGTACCAGACAAATGACTGTTTTCAACTTAAATAGCAAGTGATATTTAGGAAAGAAGAGATACACATGATTGATTTAATCTCTATTTTCTAAAAAGAGTAAAACAAAATATTTTGTGCTTAAAGTCATAAACCTCAGCAATCTTAAAAAACTATCAACTACATATTCAATGAAATACTTTTAGTTTTTCCACCTCACCTCTCTAATCATAGTTATTAAAATAAATACATTGAAAATCACATCTCCAATGGTATATAGTTTCCCTATACCCCATTTAATGCTTTTAAAATGAGGTTTCCTTCTCCCAACAATCAGCTGAACTTCAGATACTTGAAATATAATAACCTCGGGCAGTTGGACATTGATAGCCAGCAAGACAAGAACTCTACAAACTTTCATTGTTCATGTTCTTCATGAAAAAATTGGTTAGGTGATGATTCTTTGTCACTGAACTTATTTAGTTGATAATTCGGAGCTTACAACCCCTTATTTTTTATTTTTTACACCTACAGCACCTGGTCTTCCTAGGTGGTCTCCCATCCATGTACTAACCAGGCCCAACCCTGCTTAACTTCAGAGATCAGCTGGGATTGGGCTTGTTTAGCATAGCATGTCCATAGACTAAAGATCCTTTAGATCCGTTAACCGATCTTTGTTTAATATGTGCATTGCAAATTAACTTGATTGTCTCAACTTCGAAAAGTTTGTATCCTATAAAAAGAAATTCAAATACACATAAAAGTATAACTTACCTCATCACTTTCAGGCTGTGAAAACACAATTGGCTGGCCTGTATCCGAAGCTTCTCTTATATCAAGATGTAAGGGGATGTCTCCTGAAAGAGTCCACCAGATATCCCTTAGTACTACAAAAGTTCATATTGGCATATAGAATTACATTGTTTGAACTTCAAAAAGAAACATAATCTAAACTAAATCAATTCAAATCAACTTGAATTATGACTATCCTAAAACTGCTAAATCTCTGAAAAAGAAATTTCAAGTGAAAATTAGGGGCAAAATATTCCATTTGAGGATAGTACAGTGACTGGATATGAATATATGGAAGCTATGTGGCAGACAATCAAGGAGTGAGGCCTCTGATTTATTTTTTACTGGAAATCTTCCAGCAAGAAATGGCTTGGAAGACATCTGTAAATTATCTTTACCTGTAATACCTGATATAGATACATCATACACCACATAATAGAAAATTGAAGAGGAGAAGATGGGGAGGCAAAGTAGTTTTTAAAAAGTACAACAAAATAACCTTCCTGATGTTGGCTGATAAGGAAGCTAAGAGAACTCTTGAAAAGTAGGCCGCGCCTTTATCTCTACTCACTGCCTCTTTATCAGATAGAATTATTTTTCTTTTATTATGTATTAATCTATATAGCATTATATATCACTTGTGAGCTTGATGAAATCTCAGAAAGTGTATAATAAGAACCTCCATATACACATTTGAGGTCTGGGAGGATGTATGTCTTTCCTGATGATATGTTACTATTAGGTAGTAGAACTTAGGGGGCAAATGCTCTGATTCATCATCCGATTGACTCTTTCCACCCAATCATCACAAATGAAGCCTTTCAAAAGGTTGAGATTTAAAACATCATAAATGGAATCTTAAGCAGAAGAGCTGACTTGTCATGGAACTCAGCATTCTTAGAACCACTCCAAATCCATGCAATGGTTATTGAAATGTATGTATGTGTGTGTTTTATATAAATATGTCACTCAATACCATGCTAGGCAATGTAAATAATGAAGAAGAAGTATGTTATAAAATTTAAAACCTACTACAATTTGTATCATGAAATACTTGGAGAACAGATATTTCATGCTTCTCTTGTCAACAAATTTTAAAATCTTAACCAACTCTTTAAGTCTTTCTTAAATGTTCAATAGCCAAATGACAGAACACATGAATATTTCAGTAACCATTTAAAGATTAACTTCTCAATAAATTTGATGTCTACTCTATAGATCAACTTAAAACTTTAGAAGTCTATAATAGGGCAGGCGGGGGAATACACATATTATAGAAAAGACCTAGAAACCGATAGAGTTTTTTCTCTTCATTTATGAACTGCCATTATAGTAAGGAATCCTAAATGCTTTCATTTCTGCTGCAGTAATATAAGAAAAAAAAGTAGGACGATCTCTGTTATTTAGCCACCTATCACCATCAATTCTGTCCTCTAGAGACAGTCTTACCTATAGGCATAGATGAGTAGACCAAGAAGGAAAAACCTTGTTAGAAAATAAGTGGCATAGTGAGAGCAGTAATGGGCTAACAGGTGTATACTGAGAAGGATAAAAAGGAGTAAAGGTATGGAAAGTGGGTGGGGAGCAGCTAGGCCTTGAAAAGTATCTTTGATGGGCTAGGTCTGAAGCAAGCAGGGCATATTTCAGAGACATAAATCAAGGGGTTTCTGTGAGATGATCTGAGACTTTAATTACTATGCATAAACTGTCCTTGTAGGAAAACATAAAGTTCTCAAGAGCCATTTTACCAAATAACCATTTAAAACACAGCCCAAAGGATGAACTAAATTAAGAGGGAGCTAGAAGGTCAGTAAAAGACAAATAAGGGTTCCTGGGGGCTTCAACCAGTCAGGAGGCCATAGCCCTGAGAGATCTTTTCCTATTTCAGTTCCTCATTTCCAATTCCAACCTTTTCATTATTGGAGCCCCTGTTCCAGTTCACGGGAGACCCCTCTGGGCCCCCAGGACTGCATTAAAAGGAAGAGATTCGCCTTGAGCTGGAGCTATAAATTATTTTTCACAACAATGTTAGATACAGCAGTCCATAATACTATTCGGTTTTTGTGATTAGTAATCAGTGTTGCCGATACATTTTTAGGGTAACTATACTTTTGTGATCTATTGGTTAAAAAGTAACTTCCCTATGTGACATTGTTTTTCTAGGAGATATATTTCAAATTCTTAATAACTGGCTTACAAAATCCTACCCATTTATAAATTAGGGAATTATAATATTGTCAGCATAATTCAATAATGCCATTATAATTATGCATTTACTTTATTATATAAGTGAATGTCAATCTGTTATGTTATTATGCAGATTTAGGAAATTGAACTTTCTAGGTTAGTTAAATGAAAAACAGTTGCAGAATATAATTACTGACTATAATTATAGCAATGTATCAAAATATATATCATTAGTATTCACCTGGCACTGTGGTGGTTGCTATAGTACAAATGCATAATAACAACAATGCATTTAACATCAACTTTTAGAAATGTAATTATAACAGAGAATGTTTTGAAATTCCTTGATCTCTAAGGGATCTTAGTTGTAAACTACTTAAAACTAATAATTCACTCTATGGTTCAGCATCTAACATTTGCCTTCCCTAGAACAGAAACTCATTCATAAGTAGAATATCAAAATATGTTTCCTAAAAAGTACATTAAGTTGCTTGTGGATTGTTTTAAAATCATGTTTTATCCAAATTCTGTATTTTGCTCACTTAAGGCATGATTTTATTTCTCCTTATAACACTAATTAATCCTTCAATTCAATAACATGAACAGCATATACATACGATGTAAATTTCAGGTGCCGTGCTTTATACACATGGCAGACACATATAAAAAGATTACAGTAAACAGAAAATATTGTCCTTCTAGAGCAAGACTGATAAATTCAGAATTGATAAGGGAGGCATTTTTTTCATTTACACTAAGAACAGACAAAGGCTGCTACAACACACTGAACAGGTATTTCCATATACACTGTTTATACTGAGAGATGTGTTCTTGACTTAGCAAACAAACTGATGACCGTTACTTAAATGTGGGCTTCAAATTACAGTACTCAGACTACGAAACTCTCTTCTTAAATTAAGTTATAGAAAGTTTTTTTTATCAATAGCAGAAGTTACCAAATTTGGCAGAACAAACTTCCTATTCAAAAAGACTTCCACTAATGAAGTATTATAAAAAGCTAAAGAAAAGTGAGCACATAAAACCGCGCTTTACTAACTTAATATAAAAAACATAGCCCAAAGCAATTCATCATATTCTGAGACATTCTTCATTACCATGCCTTATCTCCACTTTCCCTTCTGCCGCTTCCTCTGCAAAAGAATATTCTTTGGTCTTACCTAAAACATCAAGATCAAGGGTCCGTGCTAGTCTCTTTGCACCATCGGCGCCAAAAATATGAGTTTTGTGTTTACATTTTGGACACTGGAAAACACTCATATTTTGGACAAGGCCCAGAACCTAGAATAATAAAAACACTGAAATTAAAACAAAATCAAACCAAATCTCAATCCATATTTCAACAAGTTTTTACTGTGTACCTACTAGGTTCCAGTGATACAATGACAAATAAGTTATGGTATCTGTTCTCAAGGAACTCACAAGCTAGTGGAGGAGCAAGACACATGTAATTTAATTAGCTTTAATGTGACAAATGCTAATGAGATATAAATAAAAGGGATTTAAAAATTCTGTCTGAGAAGAATAAGAAGAATCTCTGAGGTCCCCATAGAAAACTATTTCTTGAAGTTGAGGCTGAGAAGAGGGGTTGACACCTACAGCAGGAATTCTAGGCAGAGAGAACAGCACAAGCCAAGGAAAGGAAAAATAATGTGTGTGGCCCATTTGGACTGCAACCAAGCGGGGATTATGGCAAAAGTGGTTTGGTAAGGAAAGTCAGGGTCAGACGGCAAGGTGCTAAATGTCATCCATGTAATGGAGACTTTTTTCTTGGGACAACAAAAAACCACAAAAGGCTTTTAAAATTGGTATTAAAGAGGCAATGTTACCCAATCAGATATGTGTTTCGGGAATTCAGTTCTGATGGCAACGCGGAAAAAATAAGCAGAAGAAACACAGGAAAATAGCTAAGAGGATAATTGTGGACAAAGCCTCATAGTAAATAACGGCTAACATGTAATGAGGGCTTATTATATGCCAGGTACTGGGATAAGTGCTTTAAATGCACTCTCTTATTTATTCCTCACAAGAACTTTAAGAGATGGGTATTTTATCATCCCCATTCTATAGGTGAGAAAACCGACATAGTGAAAGACTAAAACTCAGTTCTTATCAGAATGCTACCTTTTGAAACAAAACTTTAAAGCCTTATGAAAGTATCCATCTCCTTCTGAGCACAGCTTCCAGGACAAAATAGACACTTCATAAACATTTATTGAATAAATAGACAGGCTCTGCAAATATAATCCTTATTCGTGCTCTTTTTAATCCCACTTCTTATTGATGGGAAGCAGCAGTTCTCTTCTTTCAAAGGCTTACAGATAATGTCTGTATCATCCTATCGATTCCATCTATAAGATTATCAATTATAAAAGATATCTTTATTAGGACATTTGCATTTTGAATGAAGAACAGCACTAACTGCCCACAATGAAACATATAAACAAGAAGGTGATCAAACTTGTTATTCTTCCTGAAAAAGGATACAGAAAAAGTTTCATACAACACATTTAAATGAAGGCAAACAGTGAGGGCCATAAATATGTAGGTAAGCATTTTCCAAGCATCTAATACATGCCCTTTTGCTGATGCAAAGTATCACAAAAAATAAATCAGTGTGTCTTGGTAATTCAGTATCATCTCCAGAAGCTAAAAGAAAACACAGCTTAATATCACACAGCTTATTTATTCACTAGGTCTATATAATACACTCATTGCTTGGACAGTTTTACTGCCATTTATGTTAAATATTATATATCCCCTGACTGTAGGGCTTTCAACTTAAAAAAATATCACTCGAGAAATGGGAAAAGGAAAAACATTTTAAAAACATGAAAATTTAGGTGAGGGTATATTCCAATCCAGAGACAATGGAAAAGCATTCCTACTCTAGAACTTCTTAGACTGGCCAAGACACAGAGGCACAGAGCAACAGTGCATTTGTAGTTAGTGTGAATAACTCTCTAAAGACTATATAAATATCTAAGACATGTTCTCTATAGACACTATGTAAATGTCATGAACATAAATCTATAACCAAACTCGATATTTAATGAGCTCCTATTATATGACAGTAACTGCACTAAACAGAAGCAGCCACAGACAGTGGTGAGGAAAGCCGACCTGATCCTTGCCGTCTTAGAGCTCGCATGCTAATTGGAGAAACAGATTGAACAAATAGTGAAAACAATCTACTTTAAAAACTGAAACAGCTTCTCTGAAAGCAAAGCAACAAAGTATTATGAGAGCATAGAAAAGAGAAGACTCTGTCTACCCTGGGAGTCACAGAGGACTTCATGAAGAAATATTTGCTCTAAAAGTTAAAGAATAAGCAAGTAAAAACAAGGAGGAAGGTAGGAAAACACTCAAGACAGAAGTAGGGATCACATGTCTTCTTCTAGGAAATGAAAGAGCCGTATGGTTGAGGTATGGTGTGACTGGCATGAGATGAGGCTTGAAAGGTAGGGCTCGTAGGCCATGCTAGGTATCTGGGTTACATGAGTGCAAAGTGAAGCCACTGAAGGTTTTTTAGCAAGAGAGACCACTAAGCCTGTAGTTCTGGTAGACTCATGTCTCAGACTGTAGGCTTTTAAAAACATGGACTGGAAAAACTAAAACGACTTGTCTTTGTGTGTTTATTTTCTTAGAGAAATACAAATCCAGGGCTGTATTCTCTGAAATCAGTCATTTCAGAGGTGCTAGTTTTTAATGCTGTCTAAAATATTCCATTTCTCCTCCTGGGCACAAGGTTAGGGTTTTTCTTCTCTGCACAGGACTTTTCTACTTGGGGCGCAAGGTTAGATGAGGACATGTAATTTGTTTGGACAATGAAATGTGAGCAGAAGGGACATGTGTCACATCTCGGCAGAAGCTTTAAGTGCTAATTCCTCATTATCTTTCCCTTTGTCCTTGTGACTAGCAAGCTTCCAAAAGCGGCTGCTCCTCCAGTCTAGGTGCAGAGTAAGAACAGCGTCGAGAAGTGTTGAAGTCGAACCATATAGCATGAGGGAAAAAAACTACTGTTATTTTAAGCCACTGAAATTTGAGGATTGTTAGCACACATACATAACCCAGCCCATCTTGGCAGGAACAGGGGTGTAGGAAACAAATATTGAAGTTTTGATTTATGTTTTATGATTTCCTTTTTAAATTCAATTTTGCGTGTGTTATAATCAAAACAACATGCAAATGCAGTAATATATGTATACTATAGATACTATATATAATTTATTAATAAATAAATATATGCTCAAACATCATTTACTGATAAGGATGTATAATAAAAAATTTTAAAGATAATCCTCTATGTTTGAAATTCAGAAGTTTTGACAACTAAGTTTGGCTCTATTACTGATAATATATAACTTCTAGTTTAAAGAAAAATGCCCTTTTTTAAAAAAAATTTATTGGGGTGACATTGACTAATAAAATTACATAGGTTTCAAGTGTCCAATTCAATAATACATCACATGTATACTGCATCGTGTGTTCACCACCCAAAGTTCAATTTCCTTTCATCACCATATATGTGACCCCCTTTCCTTCCTCTTCTCCCCCTTTCCCTCTGGTAACCATTAAACTATTGTCTGTGTCTCTGAGTCTCTGTTTGTCTTGCTCATTTGCTGCTTTTGGTTTTATATCCCACATAGGAGTGAAATCACACGTTTATCAACCTTTTCTATATTATTTTGCTTAGCACGATAATCTCAAGATCCATCCATGTTGTTGCAAATAGCAGTAGTTCATCTTTTCTTATGGCTCAGTAATTTCCATTTATATATGTACCATATCTTCTTTATCCAATAATCTATCAAAGGTCATTTTGGTCATTTCCATGATTATCTTGAATAAACTAATTCCATTAACCAGAATTCCCTCATCTTAAGACTTCTCACACATACATTAATTTGCTTAGAAAAAAAAGAAAAGAAAAGCTGTAATGGAACAGAACAGAGAGCCCAGGGCAGACTCACAAAGAAAGGCACTGATTTACTATGGAGATGACATAGCACTGCATGTTAATTGGCTATCTGTATGGAAAATAAAAAATCTTAACCTCCCATACACAAAAATTAATTCCAGATGTATTATAGAGTCAAATGAGAAAGGTAAAACAATAACACTTTCAGAAAAAAATAGGAGACTATACTTATAACCTTGGAGGCAGGCAAATATTTTTCTAGCAGAATACAACGAAGCACTAAATAAACATAAATGAAAAAATGTTTTTTTTAAACTGGACTGCATTAAAACGAATAATTTAATCAGAAGACATAATTAAGAGAATAAAATGAGATGGTATCTATAACACACATATATGACAAAGGACTTTTGTCAGGGATATATAAAGAACTCTTATAAGTCAATAAGAAAAAATCAGATACTACAATAGAGAAATGAACAAGAGACTTAACAGAAACTCCATAAAAGATGATATCCAAAGACCAACAAACATGAGAAAGAGTGTTATCTTCATTTATCATCAGAGAAATGCAAATTAGAACCATAATGAGATACCATGTATTTATGCTTAAGTCCTGATTAGAATAAATGAATGTTATGAAAACGACAAAAAACAAACAAAAAATACCAAATGTTGGTAAGGACATAGAACAACTACACTCATATTTTCAGTTAAGTAAGTGTAGGCCGGTACAATGATTTTGGGAAAAACTCTTTGGTAGTTATCTACCTAAACTTATATATGTTTATATTCTGGCACAGTAATTCCACTCTTAGTTATATATTAACGGAAACGTAAACATAACATTCATTGAAAGACATGTACAAATGCGTTCATAATAGCACTAATTATTCCCTAATGGAAAACTACCCAAATGTCCATCAACAGTAAAATGAACAAATAAATTGCGGTATATTTATATAACGAAATGCTATAGAGTAGTAAGAATGAAAGAACTATAACTACAATCAACAGTATGGGTGAATCTCACAAATATAATTTTAAGAAAAATAAGCCACACAAAATTATATACTTATTATTCCACTTATATAAAGTTCACAAACAGGCAAAACTAATCTTTGGTATTATAATTTGAGTTCTTCTTTGGGAGTAGTGACTGGGAAGTGGCGTAAAGCATGAGCTTCTGGGGTACTGGTAATGTTCTGTTTCTTGAATACAAACAATGGGTCTGTTCGCTTAGTAAAAATTCATTGGACTAAACATTTACATTTTTTACCCTTTTGTGTATACCATACTTCAATAAGACATTCACTTTTTTTAAAAGATGGTCATCTCAAGAATGGCCAGAAAAGCAATAAGAACAAATAACCAAATGATGTATATCTTGTGAACCTGCACACAAAAACAATCATTTGTTTTAAATAGAAACACTTGATACCTAATCAGTCTTCTTTCATTTTAGTAAATATGGTGAGTGTGTTATCATATCTCATTGTGCTGGATTGTACAAGTGTCAGTTTGTTCATATTGAGAACTACATGGCTCCTGTTTAAAGTTCACCCGAAGTGGATAAGATCTGGGAGGTAGAAGTGAAGCCTTAGGCATTATACTCTAAAGGTTTCCTTTGGTTAGAGGTAGTGAAAGAAAGATACAGAGGTGCAGATGCATTCCGGTTTGTCTTCATTCTTCTTGACTCTGTGCCCAGATCTCCTTTGCACTGTGGTTTTAATTTGCATTGACTTGATTATTAATGTTTAATGGTCATTTGTATATTCTCCTCTGTAAAGTGTCTGTTTAGGTCTCTCGTCTATTTTTTCTATTATGTGTTTTTTTTCTTACTGAATTTTAAGAACTAGTATTTTTTAAATACAATTCCTTTGTTGGTTGACTCCCAATTTTTATATTGATTTCATGTTGAAATTATAGTATTTTGGATATACTGAGTTAAGTATACTATTAAAAATAACTTCACCTTTATATTTCTATTGTACAGTGCTGCTGTAGACAATTTACCTCTGACTATAGAACTTCGGTAGTTCTCCTACCTAATGCTGTTTTAAGGTCTTACGATGCACAAAAACATTTATCAGGGTCTGTGATTTATGAATATTTTTTAAAAAGTGAACAGAAATCAAACAATTACCTTCAAGACTATACAGGACAGATAAACTGTCAAATTTCTTTGCTTTATATACATCAACTGAATATAACACTTATGGGTTATCTCCTTCTGTTCAGAAGCTCAGACAACAGTTAAACACATACATATACACACACACAATTAAAAATGAGAAAAATTACGTATTGATTAAAGTATGTAGACTGTGTGGTAGACAACTTTTTCAAAACATGGAGTCAGTTGGAAGAAAATTTTAAAGGGAGCCCTGAGTATGAAAAAGATTAGAAAACATTGCCCTATTTCATTTAAGAGTAGACCCCTACAATCAATGAGTTTTAAACAGAGGCAGCTAATATAATAAGAAGGAACATGAGAAGATCCATGCTGCTATGTTGTTCATAAAATAATTGTTCTCTTAAATAAAGAAGTCATGTCCACATGACAATCCCCCACCCTCATCCTCCAGAAAGCCTTATATCCTATGAATACTTTATATGCTGTTGAGCTGTTTGTGTTTTTTGTGTATCCTATATTGTGTATTCTCTGATAGCAGAAGCATTAGCAAATAGATGCTTTGCCATAGCTTAATTTACATAATACCATCAAGTTGCCGCTGTTAGCATGCTCAGTCATTTTCTTATGTCTCAACAAAGCATAAGATTCTTTTTTCTTTTTATCTACGTGCCTGCCTAACAGCAGCCACCACAAACCTTTCATATGTTATTTGTAGGTTATTTGAATCCATCATTGGCTCAGAAGAGTACTTCTTTTATTAACTTTTAAAAAATTGACTCTTGAAATATTAACATTGCTCTGAAATATTGGCTTTTTGTATCTAAACATACTGAATTAAGTAGGCTCAAAGGCCCCAATTTTAATTTCTTCTTGGCATTTTAAACCCAGATTCAGGTACGTAATAAGCAAGATTTTCAGGCCACTAAATAATCCAATTTCTCAAGGTTACAATCAGGTTAAATTCTTGCTGGATGGAACCTGTCACAAGGATTAAAAGCTATGATTTAAGAAAAAATGAAGAGGAAAAATTCACTATTAAATAGACAATGAATAATAACCGAAACAGGTTAAATTCATAAGTGCTTTTTGGTTCCTCTTAGCCTTGAACTAGTTATTGGAATTATACTCCTTGAAGCGTATATACGGAATCTACAATTTTAAAAAGTGAGATGAGTGCTCTTGTCTTTTCTTTTGGAAGTAGTCTGGCCTGGAAAGAACAATGAACGGAAAGGCCTGCACTCATGCTCCTTTCAGGAACCAACTAACTAGCTCTGGGTCCATGAGGTAGGTGTAACTCAACTTCTCTATGCCTTGAATTCTAAAATGAGGGTTTATAATGATCTCTACAGTTTACTACTATAACAACGACATTCAGAGCTATCCTTCACAGCACCACATGCTGAGGTCTATGCTAAGTATTATATATATATAATCTTATTTAACTGCCACATTGAACTATGAGACAGGTCACAAAACACTGAAACTAAATTATTTGCTCAAGGTCACAAAGTTAGTAAATAACAAAGCCAAAATTCAAACCAGTTGGGTCATTAGTTTGTATGTGGAAGTCGCCCAACAAGATAACAAGTAAATAGACTAGAGGATTTTGTTCGTGGAACTAGGTGTCTGAAACAACTGATCAGTCCATACAGTTTAGTGGGATGATTTAAGAATGCAGTTATAAGGGAAGATCTGATCTGCACCATCTTCACCAGTCACTGATGCAGTCGAGCCTAAGATTTCATTCCCTTTTCCTGGTCATGGAACTCCCCTTCCCCTTACCACCCTCATTATACCTCATTGTATCTCTTGACTATCAACAGAACCTATGGCTCCTCCTCCTTTTTCAGTCCACCAGTTTCCTGTCTTCACTTGCTCACTCAGACAATCAGAACCTCAAGTGGTAATCAGATTTCATGGAGATTCTTCTTGTTCCCTGGAATCTCTGATCCTGTGATATTCCGTGACGTCCACATTACTAAACCTCAATTCTGGATAATCCAAAGAAATAGCAATTAAGATGTGAGCTCTGGAAAGCAGACTGCTTACAATAGGATCCCAGCGGCCCACCACACAGATGTATAGCCTTATGTGAGTGACTTAATCTTTCTGTATGATAGTTCCCTCATCTGCAAAATGAGGGAAATAATGTTATCTACCTCACAGAGTTAGAGAGTTAGGTAAGTTTAATTCATGTAAATCAAATAGAACTACATTCTAGTTAAAAGCATACATAAACTTCTGAGAGATTCTGGGGAAAGACAGAAATGAGCATACATCTTCAGTCTCTGAGATGTAATTATGGCTGAGATGAAGAATGCTACCTACCCAGTCTTATAAAGGTTATCACTGAAGAAAAGCTATTTTTTAAAAATGGAAAGATTATCCAATTGTGAAGAAGTAAGCAAGCCACACGTGATATGTCACCTGCAAATTAGTTAATATGTGTTCCTAGAAGGAATTCAGTGTTTTGTAAGGCCTTCAAAGCCAATAATGAAAGATTCTTTAGGTTAAATTAGTACACACTAGTAGTTGGTAGTTGGTCTTGGGGATGGGGGGCACAGCAGAGGGAATGCAGTTAGCATTAATATGATGGCTAAGTGGAGGGCCAGGATAGGGAGGGAACAATTGGGGGGATCGTTTTATGAACTATACAGATGTCTAACTGATGTACTGTATATCTGAAACTAACTTAAATAAATAATTTTTTTAAAAGATTCTTTAAACACATCAAAAATATTGGATTTTCCAGAGTCAAGTAAGACTATCTGATGATCAGAAGAAAAACTATGCTCAAGTATCAAAGGCAGAGAACAAATGTGCCACCTGCCTCTGTTTTCACATAAGATTATCTATTGCTAAATTATTTTTTAAGGCAGGTAGGCCTGAGATATTAAATAAAATAGGATTTTGGGGGTTCGATAGACAAATTAGATGCTGAGAAAGCTCCAAAACAGATATTATTGAACACATGAGTTGTAAGGCATTCAAGTGTGAAGGTGTGGAACTCCTGGTCCAAATAGATAACCTACTGCCATAAATGGTTACTCTGCCAGAAAAATAATAAACCACAATTCTGATCCTCAGAATTCTGACCCAACTTATAGGGTCTTTGGTGATAAAAATGAAAAGCAATGAAAAATGGAAAGAAAACATTGATAAGAATAATCTATTTTACATTCTAAGATCACCTAATTTTTCTTAGATAATGATATAATCATTAGCCCTTATAAATAAATGCTAAAATATTCGAGACCATAGATGGATTTTGTTGTTGTTTTTAACCAGCAGGAAAAGTAAATCACAGGAAAAGCAAAATTTCTCTCACTCTTTTATAAAGTAAGTAACTATTTGCAAAGATAAAATAGTTACAGAATCTGCCTTAGGCTTTAATATATTTGCTGACAGGTCAACTGTAGCAATAGACAGCTAGCTGTTCACCAAAATCCATGGTCTCATCTTCCTTGGCACTTAGCTAACCTACATTTCCTGGGCTCCTTGAAAAATGTGATGTATAATCATGTAACGGAGTTTAATGGAATGTGAGTAGAAGTATGTGTATCACAACCAGGCCTGGTTCATAAAAATCTCCCATGTACATGCCTCTGTGTTATCTTTCTGTTCTGCCTGGCTCAAATGGGATAGTCACAAAGGTGACCATAGAAGTCATGTTTAAAAATGACAGAGACTCCAATAGCCTAAATGACTTTATGGAAGGAGGCCACCCTGCTCACCTACTCATCTTCTAGTACTAGTAGTATGTGAGCAAGAAGTAAACTTCTATTGCATTTATATCGCTATATTTTTGAGGTGCATTTATAAAAACAATTATCCTACATTAAATAATATATATTTTAAATAATGCAAAATTTTAGGCTTTAAATAACTTTAGCAACTTAATAAATCTATATGAAGAGAAGAGTTCAGATTCAGCTGATATACTTAAGGAATAAAGAAATATCAAAGACAAAATTCATCTAAACTTTTAAAAATTCCTCATTAAAATTTTTATTAGCAATAAAAATACCTAGGCCAAATACACAAAACCTGTGACTTATAAATTTATCTGCTTCATGATAATATTCTAAAAGTAATTATAATAAGTAACATTATGTTATATTGCCATTGAGTATTTAGGTTGTGCCAAACACTGTACTAAACCCTTTACATGCATTGTCTCACTTATTTCTCACCTCGATTTTGAGGGAAATACTTCTACAGTTCCCTTATTGTGAATGAGAACACTTAGGCATAGATTAAGTAACTTGTTCAGGTCATGCAACTGCAAAGTAACAGATCTGGGATTTGAACTCTTGGGAGCATTCAGACTCCTAAACTTATCCCTCTTTACTATTATGTAAAAATGCCTCTGTCAGCAGTACCCTATTGTCTAAAATTACAATATAGTAAGGTAAAAAATTGTAATGAAGTAATTTAATTTACAACCATAAAAGAGATTATATACTTAAAGAATACAGCTCTTTAAGTGCTAAAAAAAATCTTTGTGTAAGAGGCTACAAATATACAGATAAATTATAAATTTGGTTCTGTGAAAGGAGATGGTCACATGCATCATATGATGTGAATGGTACTAAAAAGACCAATGGCAAATCATTTTCTCTACCAGTCTCTTCCTTGTCAAGTAGTTTTAAATCACAATCCTTAGAGAAAAAGGGCAGGGATTTGTGACTGGAAATCTAACCTCTAATTTCTAGTTCACTGTTGTCCTAAGCAAAACAACTACCTCCTGGAAGATTTATTAAGGGCAGCATAACTCTAAAAATCCCTTTGATTTTTGCCTTTTTTCCTAACCACTCTACCCTATGTAATCAATTGCCAAGCCAGTCAATCCTTCCTTTGAAGCGAAAATTACATTTATTTCCCTTTCCATGTTCATCGCTATTATTCTAGATCAGATCCTTGCTGTCTATAACCTACACAAGTGTTTTTTTTTTCAATTAAAACTGTTTTATGATAAAATAAATATTTTACATCTTGCTCCAAATAAACACATACATATATGTGTTTATAACTGAGACCAAATCGTTATGAAATGTTTATTTTCTTAAGAGCAATCTACCCTGATATTGTTTAAAACTTTGGTTATATCTCTTACTATATTGATTTTATGACTTATGGTGGGTCATACCTGCAGTAGGAATAACTTCGACCATTGCGAATGCTTCCTTACTGCCTCCATACTCTCCTGTCTCCAATCCTTTCTATTCATCCCCACTAGATTAAATCCTTTCAAAGTTCCATTCTAATTTTGTCTATTTCCTATCCAGCATTCTTTGTAGACTCCTCTAAAAATCTCAAGAATAAAGTCTAAATTCCTTAGCCCTGTGTTTAAAGTTCGACCAAACCTAGGCTTGGCATAAACACACCCAAACATATTACAACTACAGACAAACTGAATAACCCTGAATACAGCGTGAGATTTCCTGATTCTTTTCAGACTGAATTCTGTCCCTCCCCCATTCCTTGATCTGCCTAAGAAAATTCTACTCCACTCATTCATTCAGTATACATTTAGTGAATAGCTATATGTTCTAGGCACAGAGGGAAGTCAGCGATCCCTGCTCTCACAGAGCTTACAGTATGGCACTATAAATGTGAAAGTACTGACAAATGTGAAAATCGGTTACAAAGGGAGAACTAGAGTGTTATTGGATCATATACTAGAATGACCTAACCTAGTTAACAGAGAAAAAGCCATTTAATCTAAGTACCAAAGGATAAAAAGGAGTTACTAGGTAAACTGTGAAGGTAAATGTTTCTCAGGTGGGAAAACAGTATGCCGAGAGGGTTATGAGGAGAGAAATCACACAGAAATCTCAAAGAAGTGGGAGACAACCAATTTGGCTGTGGCAGAAAGAATGCAAGGCAAAGCGGTCTGGGACCTGGGGATAAATAAAATAGCAGATTATAGATGAGAGTGTCTCCAGGTCAAATGTCAGTATACGAATTTATCATATGCCTGCCATAGGCCAGGTAACTGAGAATTTAAGGATATTTAAGGCCTGTTTTCTTGTTCTCCAGGAACTCACATTCTTCTGTGGAGACTGACAAGTAAACCTGTAGTGGGATAAATCAAACTAGATATATGTTCAAGCAGTTAGAGAAAGAATTATTAACCTTTTCTGACAGTTTGGAAAAAGCTTCCAAGAGGAAGTAATGCCTGAGTAGGATTTAAAAAATGAGTATGAATTCTGAAGCTAACAGTGGCTTATCAGGCAAGGGACCAGCATGTGCAAAATTACAAGGACATTAAAAAAAAAATCATAGGTCTTCCATGAAAGCCCTCCTTGATAGCCCAGAGAAGAAAGTATTCTCATGTGATATAGGGCCTCTACACTACAATGGAGTTAGGGATGGAGTCTACAGGATGACAAGGTACTTGAAGAAAAAGGCTTCATCCTCTTTTTTTTAAATCGCCAATGGAGCTTATTATAGTTCTTTGCTTAAAGAAGGCACTCAGTATCAGTAAACATGTATTTTAGAATAAATAACTATTTCTTGAATTAAAATTAACTAAGTGATCCCTTACATACAGATAGAATAAGAGAGGAAATAGGCTTTAATATACTTTTCAGAAGCTCAGAAGATGACCTAAGAAGGAAGGGCTGGATAGTGAAATTCCCCTGACTCTACAAGTTCAAATGGTAGGGAAAGGGATCCAATTTGAGGTGCCTGGGCCTTCTTTGCAAAAGAAGGCAACAAAAATGGGTGAGAATGACACAACACATAAAGAACTCGCCATTAAAAATGTGTAAGGTTGAAATTTTTTATTTTTATTTTTTTATAGTATAGCTACGAATACTGAAATAATCAAGGATTTGGCAGAGCTAATGTCATTCAGGCCGAGAGCAGAGAATTTAATAGTTCATCTCTTCTCCTTCCCCCATCTGAGCCTTGCGTTTTAAGAATCCATTTAAATTAACTTCAGACTGTTCTTGTAGACATTACTAAACCCTGCCCATACCAGTGAATTCCAATGACACCATTGTTTCCATGGTAACTAATGCACTTCAAAAGGGAAAAAAAATAGAGAGCAAAACTAAAAACTAGGGGAAAAAATGGAATAAAGTGGTATAAACAAAGCATAACATTTCTCCTTTGCATTTATAGAACACTTTCTAATTTCAAATGTTTTACCGTTACTTAGACTTCAAGGCTCTTTAAGTGTCAGAAGGATGTGAGGTCATCAAATCCACATTCCACACATAGCTGGGATTCCCTCTACAACGTGGCTACACTGTGGTTGTCCAACCGCTTACAGAGCTCATTGCTGGAAAGTTCTCACTCTCACTTACAATGATTACTGAGCTTGTTCTACAGGTTTAAGAGGTAATTAAAACATTCTACCTTCTTTAAAAATGTTTGCTATTTATAGGCAAATAGTTAAAACATAGGGGTGGAAAAGAGCTGTACAATAAAGACACAGGACAATGCTTAAAAAAAGCCAATTTGGAGGGATTATGCATTTCCAATGACTTTCATCTCTACTTCAGCCCTACACAGCCATGATAACCATATGTACCTTTGTCATGACCAGGGCTGCTCTAATTCTGCAAACATCAAATTTCTGATTACAAACAGCTCTTTCAGTCCCTAACTAACCCTGCACTAGGCCTGTGAGCCTCATGCAGCCCAAGATCCTTCCCTTGGGATACTTACTCAGGATATTTCCTTGCTAATATCCTCAACTTTTTATCCTTCAGTGGCACTTACTTAGCAATAGCCTAACGTGGGCTTAGTGACCATCCATCTCTCTTCCTCACTGTTATGTCCCACCCTCTGTCCTATGGTCTAGCAAAGAATCTGTCAGAACAATTATGAAATTGTTTGCCTCTTTACTTATAGGGTAGTAAGTGTCAAATGCTGCAGGTAAGTGAAACTAACACGAAGACTAAAAGACATATATGCTGAATTTGGCATCTATGGTCATTAGACTCCTAACTAGCAAAGTGCATACAGGACCTGCCCCATGGCCATAGTTGCCTCTAGTGACAGCATTAGTTAAAATCGTCTTTTGTTATATACATGATGATAACTTATGCAGGAGGTTGGATAACAAAAAGCTCTTGCTTCTGCTGTTTTGAAAATTTTTCCCTCAGGGATTTCCTGATGCTTTTGAGTGAGCTGGACATATGCCTCCACTCTTATCTTAAAGAATGAAAGGTTAAGCATAAACTTATATGCTAATAGCATGGCTGTTATCCTGACCTTGAAGTGGCAGTAACAGACCATTGGTCTTATTATCTAATTTCTTCCAGATAGGATTATGGATTACTTGTTCTAATAATTTTTGGTAGATAATACCCTAACTTTTTACTGATTTATGTTTTAAAATCCAATATAAGTAATCTTATTTAATTATATAGGTAGGCATTACTTGCATCTTTATCTTGGAGAGCATAATAGCAAGTCATATTGTTCAAAATAAGTGCTTAATTGAGACAGCTTTCCCTCCAAGGCAGGCATTTGGTTACCATTGCTTTACAATTTTCCCAAACTACCATTCACAACATAGAACATCTTGGGGGTTTTATCACTTATTTATCTACATATAAAAGCTGTCCCTAAAACACAATTTTACCTCTGCTAGTGAGAATACCCTCAGATTGCCTGGAAGGTAAACATACATGTATTATCCCCATCAGCCTCCTCAATTTTCATAAGAGCATGTTGATCTAATCCAGAGCTCCATGGCTTATTAATGCATACAGCTCTGCACTAACTGGCAAGCGAAGACCATCTCAACTCCACTATTCCACTAATTTGTACTTTTCAGAAGCTCTTCTGAGAGAGAAACATTTATGAAAACTTCGCTCAGAGTCCAACTCATTCTAATACATCACTGGATTTTATGCCATGTCATAGTCTCATTAAAGAATTTAATGAGAGTTATGAATTCTCTCCATACCAAACAAACACAAAGTGAACATACAATTTGGAGATAAGGGAGAAAGAATCATGACCCCTAAAGTTAATCCATGGGCTGAAGTCTAAAAGCTCTGCTCTAAATTAGTACAGCCACTACGGAAAACAGTATGGAGGTTTCTCAAAAAACTAAGAATTGATCTACCGTATGATCCAGCAATCCCTCTACTGGGTATTTATCCCAAAGACTCACATTTATAAAGATATTTGCACACCAATGTTCATAGCAGCATTATTCACAGTGGCCAGGATATGGAAGCAACCGAGTGCCCTACAATAGATGAATGTCTAAAGAAGCTGTGGTACATATATACAATGGAATATTGCTCAGCAATAAGAAGAGATGAAATACTGCCATTTGCAACAGCCTGGAAGGACCTTGAGATAATCATGTTAAGCAAAATAAGCCAGACAGAAAAAGTTGAAAATCACATGATATCACTTATATGAGGGATATAAACCTAAAAATAACAAATGAACAGGACAAATAGAGACTCAGGAACATGGACAATAGACTAGTGGTTACCAGAGGGTGGAGGATGGGGGAGGAGGGGAGACGTAGATAGGGTAAAGGGGGTCAAAAATAGGGGAGGTAGCAAGAGAGTGAAGTGGGTAAAGGGGATCAAATATATGGTAGCTGAAGAAAACTGGACTTTGGGTGTTAATTACACAATAGAATGTATAGATATCAAATTATAATGTACACCTGAAAATTATATAATTGTATTAAACAATGTTACCCCAATAAACTTAATTTAAAAATAGATAAATAAATAAAAATGAAAAGTTCTGCTCTATAAGTTCTAAAATCTATCCCTGAATTTAGTAAGGCCACTAGAGAGCCAGATAGATGGAAATAACACATTGGCTTTGTACTGAAATGCTTGTTCTAAGCTGTCCACTTGCACAAGCCCACTTGCTTTTGCTGAGGCATACTAGGAGAAAGAATCTCTATTCATGGCAAAGATGGTGACAAGAATATGTTTATACATACAGGGTTGTTTTTTTTTTTTTTTGAGAATCTAAGGGAGACTTATGCCTCTCCAATCTCAGCTCTGCTTCTCTTGAGCATCAAGCTCTTTTTTAACCTCCTGGAAATGAATGGCTTTGTAACAGTACTATGTTTCTTTCCCCATTGCTGCTAGAAAATTAATGGCATACTTCAAGCATGTATTTAAGTCCCTTAATGACATGCAATTTGTTTACAGATTTCATTTCTGACTCCATTTGATTTTAATTGTCCTTTGTGTCATTTTTATTATATTTTTAATTTGTTCTATTTTGCTATATTGTACAGAAAATCTGTAGATACTTTTTAGAAGATGGTGATATATAAATGAGTTAAATTGTGGGAGACAGAAGTTAAACTGTAGGGAAAAAGTCATATTTTCCACCTATTCTCCCCCTCTGGCGATCTATTCAAGTTTATCTATCTAAATAATTTCCTAAAATACTCATCGTTTTGTTTTTTTTTTTCTTTTGGAGGAGGGAGAGGTCAGTAAGAGCTGCAAATATGTGAGAGAGGTACTACTTGTTCAGAAAACTCATACCCGAAGATTATTTTGGAATTCTTCTTGATTACTATAACATGTATACATGTTTGCATTCTTATGTGCTGTTAAAGTAAGCATAAAGATGAAATAGGGCTTTCGTACAGATTTCTGCACAGAACCAAATCAAAATTTGGATTGTATTTCTCAATGACTTGCTTTTTCAGTTAGAAGTATCTCCTACGTTTGCAACAGTGAAGCATAAATACTTACAGGCACATGGACTTTTCGAAACATCTCAGCACCCTTGTGTGCATCCATCAATGCAATGTCCTGGGGCGTGGAGACAATCACAGCACCTACTCAAGAGAAAACAAAAAGACAGAAAAATGATGCTCCATTTAATTCTTTATGGAAAGATTACTTCTAAAATTATGTTGCTTACATACTAAAAGAGTCTAATACATTAACTACTTAGGTAATTTGTATAAATTTTACATACATTAATGTCTACTTTGCTCTCTTTTCTATTTCTGACTCCTCACTTCTAAAATTACAACTGACTGACCAATGATTCAAGATCACAAGTATATCATCAGAATCGCCTTCCCATTCAGATAATATACCAGTTGGAAGATGCACAAGCAGGCCTTACTTTCAAGAAGCTAAGAGACTACTCGGGAAGACAAAAAATAAATTAAGATTATAACACAGTGAGCTAAGCACTATAACAGAAGTACTCCTAAAGTGTTAGGGAGTTACAGGGAGGAATCAAGAAAAAGATAAATAGTTCAGTCTAGGGGTGAGAATGGGGAAGGTGACAATGGATGAGGTGAGGAAGCAGGAGATAAGGAGGAGCAATAGGGGAAAGTTTCCTGAAAGAAGTGATTCCTAAACTCAGTCCTCAAAGTTTGTATTACAGAAAACTCATTAGTATGGGACACACTGTGAAGAATAGCTTAGTGGGGGCAAAACAAGGCACCGTGGCAGAACTTTAGATGAAAAATGAACTAAGGTGGCACTGAAAATAGGTGAAGAAGCCGGCTTTCCTGAGTCTGCACTATTGCAGAAATCAGATGGTTCTATGATACAGTGTTTCGAGAGAAAGTGCAGTGCACTGGTTATGTTTTGCAGAGCCTGTGAATTTCTTAAATTTTGTGGTTTCTTCTAGATGACAACCTGAAAAATAATTAACATACACATATTCTAGATCACCTAGATAGCTATCATCTTATAACTAAATACACACTGCCAATGACATTTGAGAGACCCAAACCATCAAATTGGTACCAAGTGGCAGTACTTTGTCATAGCTAATGAAAACGGAGGTAGGACTAACACTAAATAACTGAATATACTGAGTGAAGATCAAATGATACTACACTGTCTGAAGGGATATTTTGAAAACGTCAAAATAGAGAAAAGCAGCAGCAGAACCAAGTTAGCACAAAGCATGTGGCAATACAGCCATGCCAAACCCAAAACAAGTGTGCAAGAGCTACAAATTCAGCTTGCAATTAGTACTTTCATTTCAGCAAAAACTTCATCTTCCATATTAATATCATTAATTTGCATTTTATCAATTTTGTTTTACTCATATTTTAATTTGTAATTTTTTTAAGTTTTTAAAAATTATATGAGTTATTAAAGGATGTATGTTTACACCTAGTTAAGTAGTCTTATAACAAAAATAAGTCAATATGGAGTATGGGGCAGATAATTTTTCCTTTTGAAGGAGGATCTGTTCATTACTCAAGTTAAGGAAACACTAACTTTAGAATTCAAACAGAATCAGAATTCAAATTTTTTTTCTATACCCAACTACCTTTGTGACTAGGTTAATAACTTAATCGAAGATTCAGTTTCTTTAACTACAAAATGGCATAATAACGCTTAGGTCGCAGGGTGAAATAATTAAATGAACTAATATATATGATACTTAGACACACGGTAAACATTCAATAAATGGTAGTTGTTGTTAATAATAGTATCATTATTATCTTTATTATTCTTATTAACAAAGTGTCTTACAAGTTGCTGGGAAGATCATTTTCATATTTGCCATCAGGAGCTCATCTTACTTTTCAAACTGTTCCATGGATCACTACATTTTCTATTTTGATTTATTCTGCCCAAGAAGCCAAAAACTAGTCCTGTCTTTTAAAGATTGATGGAAATCACATCTCTGCAAAAATTATAATCAAATCTCTATATTTCCATAATTTGCCACCTTCAGGATTCTATTACCAATCGATTTCACTGTTTTTGTCATATCCAGGCATTTGGCAGGAATCTAATTCCAGTTCTGCCCCTATCTAGCTGTGTGACTATCCTTGGGCAAATAACTCAAAAGCATTCTAGGTCTCAGTTTCCTTAGCTGTAAAATTAATGCAAGGACTAGATAGTCTCCGAGGTCTCAACTAGCTCTCTGATTATATGATCTAGTATTACCTCTTAACAACAGTTTCCCAAACCACCCCTGTACAACCTGAGTGCCTCAGTAAACCTGTTT
Source organism: Rousettus aegyptiacus (assembly GCF_014176215.1). Lineage (NCBI taxonomy): Eukaryota > Metazoa > Chordata > Mammalia > Chiroptera > Pteropodidae > Rousettus > Rousettus aegyptiacus. The sequence goes on from NW_023416306.1 coordinate 99,320,967, forward strand.
AGGGAATGTGAAATGCTACGTCCTCCAATAATGATGGTCCTTCAATCTCAGAGCCATTCTCTTCACATGTAAAGGAAACTCCCTTAGCTATTTCCTCCAAATTCTCTTCTTAACTATATACTAGTACACATAGGGTTTTCTACTGCATTTGTCCTAAAAAGTACCTTTAGCTTTCATATGATATAAATATTGTATTGTTTTTAATAATATTTCTCTGCTATTCAAATTACCACTACAAAATGTAGTTTCATGGGCAGTTAGAATTTTTCTCATTTTTTTTTTAATCAAACAAAAGTAATTGCACAATGCATTGCACAAAATAGGCACTTAATAAAGGATTGGTGATTTAAACAATTTTCTTGTATTTTCAGATTGCTGCATGAACTCTTGGTTGGTAACTCCTTCAACTAGGAGTCAAAAGCTCTGGGTTCCGGTTTTGTTGACAATACTAATGTATGATGTAACTGTGAATAGTTCACTAAATCTCAATATATCTCAATTAATTCCTCCAAATAATGAACCTATTTTCATTGGTCCTCTTTAAAGAGCTATTTCATTATTTTAAAAAAATGTAAAAGTGTTATAAAAACATTCAGTGACATTATTTTGATACCTATAAGATCCTAGAGAGAGGAATTAAAGTGACTTGGTTTTCTCTGCAGTACTTAATTCTAACAGAGTAGCACAAATAAGCACCTATGCCATCTGAGTTTCTTTAGAGTAATCTATATAGCACCATTCACACATCAATGAATAATAACTTTCTGACAAAGATAACAGTCATCTTCCACATGCCATCAAATGCTCACAAAACACGTAAACTACTCCATTGTAACTATCAACCACATTTATAAAAGATTTTTATTTTTTAATTTTTTTGCTGAAATATATGTTCTTAACTAAGCCTAAGTCCTTAATCACAACACAATCAGTCTTTAGGACACTGTTCTGAGGGAAAAAAAATATTTCTATCCTTTCTTAAAGAATACAAAAACACACATAAATCATTACAACCTCTTTTGTTGTACCAAATTTCAGAACATCATATAAGTAACCATTCCAGACAGCCCTTTAATAACTTTTAGAATTTACGATAAAGAAAAAATGCAAATAAAAAAAACAAACAAAATGTTCAGTGAAATTAAATTTAATGATTAATCAGTCTGCGAATTACAACCCAGATTTTTTAATTTTAAAGGAATTATATCCATTTTTTTCTTATTGATATATCTCAACTTAAAATATGGTCTCCAAATATATTATATTTTATCTTTATGGTTCTTGGCTTCCTACTTATTAATTTTAATTTTTCCTCGGGGCTTATGGAACATGAACCAATATGAATCAGTCTAGATTTTTCTCCTTATCATCACTGATGATATCACTTCAGTTTTGCGATGGAGGGCTTGTTAGAAAACTTGTGCTCCCTCTACTGACCATCAGGAATGTCAGTAGCAACAAAGAGAATGTTTAGTTTGCAATAAACTGAATTATTTTCTGGGGGTAAAAATACAGTATCATAAAACACCTTTCTCAAGATAAATTTTCTCTTTTCTAGGGTAAATGTTTAAGTTTAAAAATCTTATGTAATATTGTTTAAATGCTATTTCCCAAGTTGTAATCTTTTTAAAGGCTTTTTATTAGTTGAGATTTACTATAAAAGGTTAATTTTCTGGTAGATTCTGACAAATATGTAAACATCCTAAAAAATAATTATCTAGAGTATTATCTTAATTGCTAATTCTCCTGACCATTAAGAGGAAAATCTATTTATAACTGCATATCTGGATTTGGGTCAGAGTTCAGAGTAGTTAAACATGTAAAACTGATTATTCCAGATGTTAGGCTGAGCATAATTACACCAGTGTGGAACTATTCGACTCAGCTACTCTAAGTCTCCAGGGCACAAATTGTATCTAATTCCCATGCCTGACTGAGAACTTCAATGTTGGAACCTAATAAACATGTACAACATGGACAAGCAATTCTATGCCTTACAGCTTGAGCACATCACTGTAAAGTCGACTAAGACTTAAAAGAATAAATTAACTGCTAGTCTTAATGTTCACAGTACTCTAAAATTTAGTGCTGCTCATTCTCCTTTTTTTATTTAAAGATACTTGCAGCAAAAGAAAATCATTCAACTTCCATTGGCTTAACATAAATAATACCAAATATACAATTATTAACTAGAAAAAAGATTGGCTTTGCTATTTTTCAGCTCTTCCCTTTCTCCCCCATAACCCCCAACTTCCTGAATTATAAACATTATTTGCTGTATAAGGAATGCCCATTGATATTAGTATCAGATTAAGTAAAGCATTATTAAAATGGTAAATTCACCCACAGAAATGTTTCAACAGGAACTATATATAATTCTCTCCTGAGTTCATGCTGCATTCCAACAGAGAACTGATTATAGTCACAAAAGGTATATATTTTATTAAAGATCATTATTTTACTCACTTCAGAAATGAATTTGGTCATAGGAAATTATGTCAATTACTGCTGAAAAGAATTTTAAACACAATAATTAGCGGAAACCACACTATTTCAAAGTCACTGGTAAGACAGAGTGTGTGCATTTTGGAAAGATAAGAATTTAATAAGTTTGTCAAAGGAATCTAGATGTATATCCGCTGTTTAGGGACAAAGATTGGCTCTTCATTAATGGAGTCAACAGGTAATATGCTTCCAATCACCTTGACTTACTGATGTTAACAAGGAATTCACGGGGGCTACCCAGACTGCCTTTCACTAAGGAACCACTGGGAACAAGTAAGGATTTCAGAGAGTTTAAAGAGCTTGAGCTGGAAACAATACTCGTTTCTTTCCAGTCTTAAATCCATCTTTATTCTGATTGCTAAACACCTTGGGGAGCCTTCTCGTTATACGTGTATGTCTCTATAACACAGAAAGCTTTTTTGTTATTCTGAGTCTGTTCATGTTGAACTCTCAGAGTTAATATTTTGCATTTCAAAATCTATTAGATGCACATATAACTCTGCCTGCCTATGCTCACGGTGAGCCACCACCAATGGCTATTTGTTTAATAATGTAACACATTCCTTTTCATACATATTCTTTCTCTAATATAAACTCTAGAGAAGAGAACTGCTACTCCCTGGTTACCCTAACTTTATTTAACCAGGTATATTTCAGGAAATAACGACTGGGATTTTTTTATGAAAAAGCTCTGCTGCATTTCCAAATATTGTCATACTTAAGATGTGAAGACATTCTTCAGAGCTATACTTCAGGTTCTGATAAAATTTCTAACATCTATGACCAAGTGCAAACATTTTTAAATGAAAGATTGTGGAACTTGTATTTTTTCTACATATAAATGTTTAATGGGTTTAAAAGTAGTTTTTAATATGAATCTGACTAATCATTGGCCATTATCACTATTCATTGAACTTTTAAGATATTAAGGAATTTTAGCTGTCAGGCATATCATGAAAGAGGTGCCCAGAAATTCTTAAGACAAAACTGAATGAACTATCTCAGAAGCTTCCCATCTAAATACAGGCTAGATAATCAAGGAATTCAAATATCAGATAAGTTAGTCTAGACACAGTGATTCTGAAAACTGACTATATAAGAATCACTTGAAAAAGCTTTTAAAATCCTGGGTCTTTCCATGTCATAGTTCAGAATTGTTAATTCTAAGACCATTTCTTTGAACTGTAATTGATAGACTGTAAGTCCTCCCTATAACATGTGTTGACCCAAATACAAAGGCCCTAAAAAGGTGATTTCTTCTTAAATTTAGATTGAGAACATTGTCATTCATTAACCACTGGTATTATTTTTAATTTTATAATTCAATTCCCAATTTAACAAGGAATGATATTTCAGACTGAGTACCAGGGGTGCCCTAAAAGGTAAAACTTTAGAATACAGTTCTCGTCTTTAAAACCTGGCTACAATTTGTATGGCAACAAAACTAATTTCTTTTGTTAAAAAAAGGTTTTATAATTTGGTGAATAAAATAATAATTCTCTCCTATATCATGCAGTTGTTGCCAGATATCCATTACTTATATAACTTTATGCAACATTTGCCTGGAAAGATGGTGCACTTGGAAGAAGTCCAAAATTAACTGTCTCCTTTAAATTTCCATTCTGCAAATTGAAAATGTAAATGAAATTTAATATCTTTGAATATTAGGAAAAGCTATAACTTAAATCTTCCACCTTTAAGGTACAAGCGTGTTTCCAGCTTCATAGTTTCAGGTTGTTATAAACTGCAAAATGTAGGGGAAACACAGCACTAAAATCCAAAGGTAGTATTTTCCTCTGAGTTTTCAATGGCTTTCCAGAAGATTAGTAATTGATGCCTTTCAAGAATTACTCTTTTAAATTTGAAGACAATTAAGAGGGGGAAAAAATAGTTGTGTGAAAAAAAATAAAATATTTTATTTAGTTTACCTAAGTGAAACTACTACATTTCTTTTACTTTGAAAGAATAAATACCACACAATCAAGGAAACTATATCAAGTGATGTCCTGTGATCATTCACTCACCTAACAATATCAACAATAAGTTTCTGATCTTCCAAATCCCTCTGTTTTCATATTATAAAACATTACCATAAAAGAGAGAAGGGATTAGGCCAAGCAAACTACTGGTGGAGGAGAAAATACTAGTGTGGACTTGTACAGCTTTTTCTCAAGAATCTCTGATGAGTGAATTGGAGCTCAGTCAGTTACTGTAACAATAGGTCCAATGTCTTTCACAGCAATAAATGCTGTGAAATAATGACTGAAATATTAAGGTATCTTAATTTAAAATTTCTACTCCATCTCATTGAAATAAATGCGAGGCAAAAAAAGCCTCTGGCTTTCCTTCCATCTATAGTGTCCAACGGGAAAGGTCCTAGACAGGAAGAAGGACATCGCCTCATTGTCATAACATAATAGCAGTATGCCAGTGCGCCGGTGCAGCTTCTCTTGAGACCATGGATATTGAGCGCATTATCTAGCTGACTGCTCTGCTATATTCAGTAGCTTCTCCCTCTCTAGGAGAAAGAAATCAAAACAGGATCCACACTAAGGCTCTTGGCTGTTTTCTGTGCGACTTCTGCCCTTCCTTGGAAGAAAAAGAGCGAGAACAAAGAAGGGACCATGATGGCTCCCCTCTCAGCTGCTTAGTTCTTTGTCCCCTCTGTTATATGAGTAATTTCCAAAAGTCTCATTCCTGTATCAATCTCTACTTAATAAAGTGAAGGGAAACTTTCTTTCATAACTCTGTCCTAACAAAATAAACCCTTTTATGCATTAATCCCCACTACATAAAGTAAACTATTTCACCACTTATCTACAATATAAATATTCTGTTCGCAAATTTGATGACAGTACAATTTTGCTTTAGGATGGTATGGATTTTCACTTATTTGACTATACTATCTCTATTAGCTTGCGAACTTAGAGGACAGACATCCTTGCTTTGTATTTCATCTACTGCAAGACACTAATCCACAATTATAATGACTACGAAGAAGAGAAGCAGTTCTGGGTATTTTCCAGATAATAACTGTGATCCACTTCATTTCCTTCCCAAGCTCTGGTTCATTCTCCACCCCTCTCTGACCTGATCAGTGCCTGGGTAGCTGACCTCTGTGGAAAGTATCACCTGAGTTTCCTTACCCTCTTGATACCAAGAGGCACCTGCCACTAGAAGGTATCAGCAGGATATGAGACTGTGGGAGGGGAAAAGGTTGGAGTATTGTTACCTACCTCACACACTGCTCCTGCATGCCTCTCAGGAGTTTCGGCCTTAGCTATACTCCTCTGAGGCCACAGAAAAGGCAGCCCCCTCTTCCATGGCCCAGCAGTTGCTCAGATGCACTAACACGTTTCACTGCCTTGCCCCATCATTAGTCTCTGGGTACTTCACCATCTCTTTTTGGTTTCTCTAATGCTGCCCACAGCTCTGTAACTAGTCCCTTCATTAAACTCTGTTCTGTTCATTCTTTTTAAAGTATGTCATCTGTTTCCTGCCAGTAACCTGACTAATACAGCACTTTAATATAACTTCCTAAAATCCTCTAGTCTCCCCCAAAAGAAATAAACTCTTTACTTAATTAGTTCCAAGAGTTAAAATCAAATTAAGTTACTATTCAGATAATCATACAGAGGACCTCAGTTGAAGCAAAGAAAGAAAAAAATATTTTAGGTAATATCTATTAGAATTCAAATACTAGCATAGTGCATACATTTTCAAAAATCTTAAGGAACTTATAATGTTCCTCAGAAATATTAATCCTCTTCTATTCAGGAGAACACTTAAATGTTCAATAATGCCCAAGAGTTCACTGCAATCATTAAAAAAAAAAAAAAAAAAAAAAAAACTCTGGAAGTCAACTCTGGAATCTACCCAATTCAGTACCTGGCGGCAACTAATTTACAAGCTAAACAAACAACAAGCAAAACACCAGCACACTGTATCAAAAAAAAAAAAAAAAGTAGTTAAGAAAAACAATAAAACAAAACCAGTACTAACAACTCTGCCTTTTCTTGGCAAGTTCAACAAGACAAGAACAAATCCAGAGACTATAATTGGTTATTTCCTATCTTTTATGCTGTCTCTTTCCCTCTAGCAATTACTGCAACTATTAGGTATTTGTAGTGCACAATGATTCAGTAGTCCATGTAAGCTCAGATTTAGATCATTAGCCAATAATATTGCTGTCAACACATTATCACTACCGTTGCTACCCAACACTTTTAACACAAATAAGAGGATAATTTTTTTCTTTGAAGTTCTCCTTATAATGACTCTGTCATCTATCCCTTGGAACAAAATGGAACACATATATAGAGTCGTTAATTAGCATTCCAAAAGAGGATCTTTTTGTGGGTACAGGTCTGCCTCCGTGAATTTTCCAAAAGAATGTCTTTTTCTAAGCATAAAATATTTAGTATCATTCTCTCAGCATGGCTTGGAGAAATGTTATGTTGATATAAAAATTCTTTCTAATTCATAACATTTCACCACAGCCCCCTCCCCCCACCAAAAAAACTATTTTAAAGTGTTCAAGTAGTTTCTAAAAAAATCATACATTTAGATGGAGCTTTTAAATTCATTATCTCATTTGATCTGTTTAAGTCTGTGGGATAGGCAGGTGTTTCACAGGAAAGGATAAAGAGTCAAAGAAGTAATTAGCACCAGACTAAATACCCCCTGGCAAGTAAATAAGAGAATTTCTTATTATTATCTTATAATGGAGTAATGCTGGTAGTGATTCTCACTAATAATTTAATATGGAGCCTGCGTGAAACCAAATAGCAGTGCCCACATGTATAACTCAGACACCAAAACAAAGTTAATACTAAAAGGGATCAAATGACCACAAGGACATTATATATGGTACAGGAAAAAGAACAGCATAAATAAATCTAAAATGAAATATAGTATTTTCTCAAAGGGAGAGTGAAATAAAATATATGTTTTTAATAAATGTTTTCTTTAACTTATACATAGAAAAAACACCTAGTAAAAGCAGTCAAGGTCAAAGAGATTAAAGGAATGAGTTAGCAAGATGATAAGAAAGATAAGGGGGCACAAATTGGTTCACATAAACAGTGATAACCAACTAGCTTTGTCATTTATTCAATCAATATTAACTGCATAAACCATGGTCCAAGATATTGTAAGAAATACTATAATAAATAGGAAAAAATTCTTGCATTCAAGCAGCTTACAGCCTAGTTGGGAAGATAATACAGACACACAGATAAAATACCCATTCACTGATTCAACATTTCCTGAGTGGTTATGGGAAGTCACTGAGTTTGGCACTGTGAGAAATACAAAAATGAATAAAACAGAGACTTAGCCCTCCAGGGAGTAACAGTCTGGTACCAAATGATAACACAGTTATACAGGTTTTGAATTGAGAACATGAGAAGGTCTAAATAAAATGCTATGTGAATTTCAAGGAAGGAGAAATGATTCCTCTCTGGGAGTCTAGAGAAGATGACAAAGAATAAACATTTGAAATAAAGGGAATGCAGGATTTAGGCACCCACAGATTGGAGAGGAAAGACATTCTAAGCAAGGACCAGTTATATGTAGACATAATTCATTTACATACATTACATGTGTGTAAAGGGAAGAGAGAGGGGGCAGTGAGTACATAAGGTTTTTTGGGAGGGATCCCGGGTTAAGCAAAAGAGTTTAGTGGGAAGGCTAGGTAAGTCAAATCGGGGGGACTCAAATGGGATTCTAAATATCTTATATGGTTTTTGGTATATGAGACATAAGAAAAGGTACAACATGAAATATCAAGAAGAGTTCTAAAATCCATGATAAGAAGAAAAGGAAATTAGGTTCATAGTTAGAGAGTAGATAATTCAGTTAAGCCTAGAAAGGCAGATATAATTCTGACAGGCTGTTCTAAATTATTTAATTAATGAAAGCCATGATTCGAACCAGTCAGTCCAGCAACTCTGATGTCCTTTCCTCTAAATCCTGGAAGCTGACTCAATTTTGGTATTTCCATGTATGTTAGCTCTGAAATGACACTGGCCTGAGTACAACCAAACCTTGGGAACTAAACCTTTAACAGACACACACACAAAATCACATGCACTCCCCTTCACCACATTCTTACATCCTCTTAGATAGAGTACTTTCATTTTTCATGATAAAGTAATATGTGTTAACTGTAGAAACTCTAGTCTTTCCATTGCCATTAATTTTAATATTGACATAATAACCCACAGTATGAGTGTACTAACACTAATAGCTACAATTCTATCCTGAGAGCCAGTGTGCCTGGAAACTAGACAAATGCCCAAGACCAGGATGATCAGCCCAAAGATAATATTGGTGTTTCCAAGAATTATTTGAGGCTCTACTCCTAAAAGCCAAAGGAGGCCACTTCTAGACTGCCTCCAGAGCCTCCCTGGAATGTAAGAGTTAAAGAAGTCCAAAGCAATTTCTGAAGAGTCAGGAAAAAAACAAAACAAAACAAAACCCAGTACTGTAAACACCAATATAGACCATTGGCTGGATGCCCATCATGTAGGGGTGCACAAGTTTAGCCATATTCATAGACAAATTTGTTTTTATCTGAGATCACCTTGATTAGAAAAATTTCAACTTATATGGGTTTGAAGGGACTAGAACTGAACTCAGAAAATCACTGAGTCAAACATTGCTGGGTTTTGTATGAGAGTAGTTTGACGTAGAGGTTAAGAGCATGAGTTTTAAATTTAACTGGAATGGATATGAACCTCAGCTATAACCCACTGTATCTGTGTAATCTTGGGCAAGTTACTTAACCCTTCAAAAATTTAAGAAAATAGGAATAATATAACACCTGTGATAATTAAATATAAAAACAAATATATGGAAGGCTATCATTAAATGGCATTTTATTAATAACAGGCAAACATCAAATGTCCTTAAAGAATTCGTTTTTTTTTTTAATTATTATAAAAATATACACGTTCATTATAGAAAATTTAAAAAATATCTGACAAACAATTTTATTTCTATAGCCTGGAAATAACTAAACCATCTTTAGTACTCCACCCTATTTTTTTTTAATGGATCAGACATGGGCAGTGAAATATAAGTTTTCATAATAGAATTACAGAATACTAGAAGTTTCATTTTCAAATCTCTTCCCCTTAGGCCAAGATAAAGCAAAGCAAACCAGGTATGGTACTATTTTGAATGCTTTACAATGTATCATATTTACTCTTTAAGGCTCTTCTCTGTGACATGCTTTACAATTCCCCTCCAACCCATGATCTCTTCTTCCCTGATCCCCCATCTAACGGAGATTATTATCTCTCATATAGCACTTCTCATACTCTGCATTATAGCTATCCATATTCTTTTCTTACCAGCCACTGTCTCCCCATGCCCTTCTCCCTAATTTATCTTCAAGAGCTGGAGCTTGTAACCTGAAGACTGTGAGCCCCCTAAAATTATCCATAAAAATCGTGTTTCTGTAGGTACAAATATATTTTCCTAGAGAGAATCTACATATTCGTCCAATTCTCAAAAAAGGTCTGAGACTCAAAGAGTCCCTGGAACTTGTTATTTCATTACCTTGGACCCTCTACAGTCCTTAGCATCTACCTTTATATAAATATTTGTTGATTTAAATTTTATTAATATATCATAAAATAAATGTTAGGTTTTTGTTTAATACAACCTTTTAAATGTTTTCCTCATCTTTCATTCCCTTATCTTTATACTGTTTCTGAAAGAAGAATGGTGGTTACCAGGGACTAGAAACAGGAGGGAATTGAGAATTACTGTTTAAGATGTACAGGGTTTCAGTTTGAGAAGATGAGAAAGCTCAGGAGATGGATGGTGGTGATGGTCACATAACAATGTGAATGTACTTAACGCTATTGAACTGTTAATGTATATTTTACTGCAATAAAAAAAAATACTGCTTTCTATTCTCATATAATATTAATCACCTATTAACAGGGCAGACTTTCCATCAAAGAAAAGGAATAAGAAATACACTGGTTAAACTTTAGGATATAAGAAAGAAATCCTCCAAGGAGAAGCATATCGTAACCCCACTATACACACTGTTGGTTTTAGAGTATTAGCACAAATTAAAACAGGGTGATATAATCATAAATCCTGTTCGAACAGAGAAGCTGTTAACTGAGTAAACAAAGGTAAATTGCTTAGGACCATCAGCTTACCTGTGTGAAGCAAATTAAACTTTTGCAAGGTAACAAGTCACAACTCAAGGAATAAATTATAATTTACCCCAAGTCTATCAATGTATTATCCACATGAATAATGTATGCTTTTCAGATACCAGCAATAGGCATTTCAAGGTAGCTGGAATACATTTTATTCAATAAATATTCACTGAGTAATCTTAAGATTGAGAAATATAAAAGTCCCAAAACTACTTAAAAAAGGAAAAAGCGGGCTGTGTAGTATGCTGATTACAAAAAAGAGGAATTGTTTTCCTAAGTGACTTCACTTTACTCCCATCTCATTATTATAGCTTGCCTCACTAAAAAAAAAGTCTCATATTAATGATGCTATATTAATACTTCCAAACAATGTATATATCTTATCAAAAACCTAGAAACTAAATCTTCTGATGATAAAATGTCTGTGATATTCCTTTGTTATTTATTACCAACAAATAATTGATTTGCAAAGACATTTAAAATTCCATTATTTTTCCAAAAAGTCCTTATAGATAAGAAAGAGCTATCTCCACTTCTCCAGGAGAATCTAGGAAAATATTTAGAAACAGATTCAACATAAAACCTACTATTCAAACTGCTTATCATAGAAAAATATATCCATTACCATATCATAGTGCCATGTATTCAAAGTAAGCTAAAATGTTTATTGCTCTCTCAGCTTTAAGATTAAATAATCAGCAGAATATAAAATTTTCCCATAGTTGTGTTTACCAAAAAAACAAAATTTTCAAATATTTACACTTATTCAGTGGCATTTACTCAATATATATTTTCTGAGTGACTATCATGTAGCAAGCAGGTACTAGGCTATAACAGCTAGACAGCTGTGAAACAGACAGCCACATTCTACCTAAATAATATTTAAGCACTACTGCTTTTCTAGAACACAGATTTATATCTTCACCTTTGAAAAGTGTCTTTAGGTTTTTTGTAAACATATTCATTCTGGTAATATTTTTAAAATTGCAATTTATGAATCTGATCGCTAATAAAAATTTAGAAATGATTATGTTTGTTAAAACATAAAAATGTTTGCCTGTCATAAGTTTGGTTTTCTGTATGGCAACAGCAAAACATCAAAGACAGCACAAATTACATTAAACTTTATGATTTACCTGAAATGGGAATATTCTGTGAGACTGATAATTGCACATCTCCAGTTCCTGGTGGCATGTCAACAACTAAATAATCCAGTTGACCCCAATCTACCTAAAAACCAAGATGACACAAATAAATCACTGTATAACAACTGCAGTGAATAGTGATATAAACAAAAATATATTAATAACATCTAAAATAATAGCTTCCATCTGAGAAATTACTAAATCAGGGACTGTGCTGAGGATAGATATAGGAATGATACAGGAACAAATGAATGAATAAGAGAGAGTCCCTCACTAGAAGACCATCTCTGAATAAGGTTAAATTTCCAAATGATGGCCCCTTGTTCCTCCCCGCCACCACCTACCCACGTATACTAACAGTGAACCTATTTCACAATGGACTTCTATTTAGGACCAATTGTTTATTTTCATGACAAATAGCCTATTATATTATCGAAGAAAGTCTTAGCTCTTTGTCCTTTGGATTTTTGTTTTTGGTACAGTATCTCTTATGGAAGATCCTAATAGAAAATTTTAAAGTTTATTATTTTTCCTTTACAAAATACACTAACAAACCAAAAATTAATAAGAAGAAAAATTTAGAGATGTAACTAGAGTTCCAATACTATAACACTTTGATTCTTTCCAGGCATTTTTCTCAGTATCTATAACTAAAAATTCAGCTACATAACCAAGTCTTCAATGTTCAGCCTCAATTTAGACAGGTCCCAAGGGTACCTCCGGCTCTCTTCTCCTCAGATGGTTTTCCCACTGAGTCCCCAGTCTCAGTGAATGGCCTTAGGTTCCTCTCAGTTTCCAAAGGGGGAAGCTTGGAATCACACTTAACTCTTCCCTTTCCCTCACTATCCAACTCACTTATTCTAACTTCTAAAGATCTCTCAAATATATCTACTTCTCTCTTCACTATTGCCAAGAACTCAAAGGAGGCCACAACCATCTATCATTAAAGCCTCTGAACCAATCTCTCTTCCAGCATTGCCCATCCAGTCTAACACCATCTAGAATGGAGTTTGATAGAGCCCTATTAGAGCCCTATTTTTTGTTTAAAACCATTCTATTGCTTTTAGGATAAAGCCTGAGCGTAAGTTCCACAACATTCTGCTTGGTCTTCTTCACTTGCTAATTCCTCCTCATTTTTCAGATTCCACCTTGAATTTACCTCCCCTAACTTCCATTAGATTGGATTGAGGTGTTCCTACTATGTATGTTTTCTAGTCATTCAATCGCTCAACAAATATTAATTAATTGGGTATCTACTATATATCAGGCATTGAGCCAGGTATTGATAATTAAATAGTATCATAGCCTCAAAGAATTTATAATATAGAGGGAGACATATATTAAGCGCATTATGAAATAAGTTGTATAAGTGTGAGAAACTGAATGAAGATTGACATAGCCAGCGAGAAGTGAGTGAGGGGAAGGGTGACATTCATTCACTGTTGTTTCATGATCTTCTCATGAAACTGTAGCTGAGTGAGAATACCCAACACAGACAGAATGGACAAACCGGAGATACTTAATAACTTTTCTTTCAAGCAATGAATGAATAAATGAACACATATGCAAAGGTTTGATAATTTTTTTTACATAAACAGAAATCACACTGTGTATGTAATCCCATATCCTACTTCTTAAAAATAATGTGAAACAAGGCTTTTGCATATAATCATATATTTTTAAAATTAAAGTTTAGATGATATTGGGTCAAATGTATTCATTAATGTATTAACATATTTATTCAACACATACTTATTGTGAATCGACTAGGTGCCAGGCACTGTCCCAGGTGATAAAGATAGAGCAGTGAGTAAAACAAAGTCCCAGCCACCATGAAACTAACATCTTAGTGAGGAAAACAAACAGATATAAAGACAAACAAACCACAGAGTAAAAGTACTATGAAGAAAACAACAAGTATCCTTTACTATACAAATTTATTTAGTTACTGGTTCAGATAGCCAGATCATATAACAAGAAAAATTTTTAAAATCTCTTCAATTCCTGAATTTCAAAAAGCAGGTAGTAAGAGTTCAGATAGCAAAGGATTTATCAAAGAATTTCTTTGAATAGCCTCAGTTCCCAAGGTCAGATGGTGAAGACTACTTAAAGTGTAGGGAGAAAAAATAGAATGGTGAAGGTGCTACTTTAGACAGGGTGGTCAGAGCCCTGAGTTAAGTGATGCAGTTATCTGAAGAAAAGCATTCCAGGCAGGAACAATAGCAAGGGCAGGGCCTTAAGATGGGAATCTGCTTGGCACATTCAAAGTATAGCTAGGAAGTTGATACAGCCTTTCTAAAAGAGCATCATCCCCCACCAAACATCAATCTTTCTCCTTCTCCTTGTTTTTCTTCACAACATCTAGTAGTGGTCCCCAACCTTTTGTCACCAGGGACCAGTGCTCCTATGCAAATCTAATGCCTGATAATCTCAGGTGGAGCTGAGGCGGTGATGCTAGTGCTGGGGGAGTGACTTCAGATACAGATGAAGCTTTGCTCACTCACCTGCCACTCACCTCCTGCTGTGCAGCCCAGTTCCTAAAAGGCCATGGACTGGTCCACACCCCAGGAATGGGTCTACTAGCAAGACCAATCAATGTGATTGGGATGGACCCTTGGCCCTGGGGAATCAGGGAGGAAAATGACTGCCGAGAAAGAGGCAGAGCTTTATACAGCCTGCTAAAGTCTAAGTAGTAGCTAGGAAGAAAAAACAACTAAAGGCAAGAAAAAGGTGCAACTAAATAGAGAAATCATGAAGCAGGAGAAATGGAACGAAGTCTAGACTGACTCATTTAAAAGTGGACTGTATCCAGGTAACCCATTCATATGGTGCTAGGAATATTCCCTAAGCGATAAGGCAAATTCTTAAAAGTAGTTGGGCTGGGCCAGACGTTGCCTCTTTCCTTCCTGTGTGCCCTTAATTACTGACTGAATAGTAGGTTTTGATTCTTATGCCTACTTGAATCATAATTAGTAGTTCTCAAAGTAGTGTCCTTGTGTGTGATTCTGGCCATATATTTGTTGCTACTTCTATCCTATACCTAATTTCTGCCATCTGTCCTTGATTTCTTGGTTCTTCAACCCCAGTTAGGCACAGTCCTGAACTAAGAGCAAACAGACCAGTACTTGTGCTTTGCTCAGAATCTCAGACACGAAACCATGGCACTACTGGCATAGCAGATGCAATGAACTTGTCCCAGACCCACGGACAAATTTGTCAGTCAGATTACTAAGCTTCCAAGATTTTTGATTCGACTAACTTCCATGATTTGAATGGGTTTTCAAGCTCTAAGCATCTCTGGACTCCCTCTCCACATCCAATCCCCTCCATAATGCCTAATCAATATTCGCTGAGTCAAGTTGCCCCTTACAATTGTATTATACTACCAAAATTAAAATTTTTGCCATATGAGATACCTTTTATATAGAATATAAATCTAACATAGAACATAAAGCATTTTCTTTAAGTCAGAATCATAGTTTTTGCTCTGCCCAGCGGACTATAGAAAATCATGCAAAATTTTATTTTCATTGCAAGAAGAAAATGGCTACAAAGGTGAAATTATTTAAATATAAATACCACAGTGAAAATATGAATAACAAAAATATTTCTACTTGACTAATGACTTACTGACTTGTAGAAATAAATGATATGACAAAACGTATTAAACTTATCCTTGAGATTGTTTTGATAGAGCTTGACCCAGTTATAAAATGAGAACACATCATTCAAGTTACAACAACGATGTAAATGTTCTTCCCTAATATTTTCATTTTTTTTTTCAGATGATAAAGTTCTCTATTCCATTTTCAAATGTCTTCTTTTCTATAGGAAAAGGGATGGGGTTGGGGGTGCAGACCACTTGAATAAATTCCTTCAAAGTCACTACCTAAGTGATAGTAGTAATGTTTTGAGAGAGAAAACAAAAGAAACTTTATTCTTTATCTTTCTGTTTATCATCATTTCTAATCTCCTTAGTTGTTCTAGCGGAGATATAGAGCAGACTGGCCCTGACAACCTGGAAATAGCATCAATTCACAAAGAACTTATCCAAAAGTTGATACATGGTTCAGTCAAACTTTGGTAACTCTGTACCTACTTTCTGAAATAATATTTAAAAGATTATCCAATTCCCAGGCCAGCCCACAGATATCCACCCATGTTAACCCACAAACAGTAAAACCTTACAATATAAAAAGAATGATCCTACCACAAAAGTAACAATATTTAAGGTATTATGGGAACATCTCTCTAAGTTTTCTAGAATCCTGCTTTAGGACAACTGTTTTGCTTATATGTACAGATGTTCATAACCCAGAAAGTAGATATTAGCTGTTACCAAAAATGCCTAAAATATTACGAACCTGTCTGAGAATCGAGATATTTTTATTTTTAAAAAATTACTAAAATAAATTTAAAAATCAAAACTTTCCCTATTCACCTAAAGGCTGAAACTTCACATTTTTTTTTTTACAGTTGGAGTAACAAATCACTTTATTAATCTAATTTGGGACAGTTTATAAAATATATTAAGATGTGTAGTATTCTCTTTAATAAGGAAAACTATAAAAATATAATACTCTCTTTTAAAAACCTTAGAAATAATATTGTATTGGGAAGAATTCAAGATCCTGAAGGGGCAGGATCAGAGCTACCACAGAAGCTGCACGGAGCCCCATTGAGAAAATCCATACACTGTCCAGTGCTTTTGATGGTTCTTGGGGAAGTTATAAAACTGCTGCTCTGAAAGAGACAGGTCACATACATATAATTTTTATTACAGTATATTGTTATAATTATCCTATTTTATTATTATTGGTATTAATCTCTTACTGTTCCTAATTTATAAATTAAAATTTATTAAACTTTAAGTATGTATGTATAGGAAAAACATGGTATACATAGGGTTCAGTACTATCTGTGGTTTCAGGCATCCATTGGGGAGTCTGGAACATATCCTCACAGATAAAGGGACTAATATATCAAATAGAATCTATAGACTCACAGAAAACTATTTGCTTAGAAGACTATAAGAAATAGAATCATTCGTTTCTTTTAATTTTTTTCTTTTCTGGTTATAGTGATGTTTCTTTTATTTCTTAATTTTTTTATGTTATGATATAGTATGCTTTCTATACATGATCCTTGAAGAATCTTATATTATAAAGCAAGAGTCCTAGTCACCATGGAAATGTTGGCTGTAATGTATTCATTTTGTGATGTTAGAGAATATTTTTGCTTTCAATAATCATCCATTAAATTCTGGTTGTTTCAAATCAATAAGTATCATTCTATCAACCATCTACACAAGAAAATTATGTGCAGTAATTATTTAAATCAGAGTAAATAGCCTATAAAGACTAAGCACAAAAAATACTTTAAAGATTTTTCAAAATACTTTCAGCCTTTGAACATGATATTTTTGAAACTGGCTCAGTGTATTTTATCCTAAAAATTTAAAGATCTAAATCATATCAAAGAGAAAACCGAGAGAAATTGTAGCTCCATATGAAGTTATATTTTAAGTATAAGCTATTATAATTCAGCTTTTGGATTTTAAATTCTGATTCAGACATTAATTATTATGATTTTAAAAACAGTAGTGTAAAGGGGGAGTTTGGCAAAAATCAAGACTATGAATCTAGCTAGGTACAGACAAGAATCCAGATAGCTATTCATTAAATAGAGGAATTTTAGTCTGGAAAACTGTTATATCTAAATTGTCACTAATTCGCTATATACCATGGGTCAGCCAATTAACCTCTCTGGACCTCAGTTTTCTCATCAATAAATAAGGTGTTTTAGATTAGATGATCACTAAGTTTCCTTCCAACTACTTGAAAAAAAGTGTGACTATGATCTGTTTGGGTAAATTGGAAAATATTTGTGAGGGATTTGCTCACAGAAAAAAGTAAATAAAAGACATTTTTATACAAAACACCAAAATGACCAAATAGTCTTTTTTTTTTTTTAAGAGGCAAGCACTTATAAAATATAAAAACGAGATAGCTAAAAGCTTCTTGGTATATTTAACAATTTATTTTATAAAATGATAATATTTCCTTTGGAAATTTAGCTGAATTTTGCAAAGACCTTAGACTTAAATTTGCACTGAACTATAATCTACTCTGACTGCAATCCTAAAATACTTCTTTCTAGCTTACCCAGGAATTAACCTGTTATACCTTTATACAATGTCATAATTAACAAAGTAGATGCATTTTGAAAGAGTTTTTGAGGTGATCACCACTGAGGTGGGGGGCAGGGAGGACATTCAAGCACGAACCCGTAAAGGTTGAGAGGTCTAATCCAACTTTCCAACTAATACAAAATTTCTTTCCATAAACATTCATGAGAAGGAATATACTCAGCCAACCAAAGAAAGATCAAATCATTCCAATTCTTATCACACATTCAAATATAAATTTTGGATAAATAAAAGGATGGAAGAAAATTGTCACTTAAGTTAGCTTTCCTATATTTTTCTTTTGCTACATATGAGATGGGTTTACTTTTGACTTTCCTTATTACTCAGGCTACATAACTTCACATATGCTTTGTTTTCTGATTTATCTTCAGTTGCTACAGGCACTGCTATTTATAAAACTTCCTCCTCCTCCTCCTTTTTTTTAGCATTTTATTTTATTTTATTATTAGTTTCAAGATTACAGTACATTGGTTAGACACTTATATAGTTTATGAAACGATACCTCTGATTACTCTGTCTTCTCTGGCTCTACACATAGCCATTACAGTAGTGCTGACTGCATTCCCTAGGCTCTGCTCCCCATTCCCGTGACCCTCTATCAACTACTAATTTGTACTTCTTTAATCTTTCATTGCTTTCTCCCACACCCACCACCTCCTCCCCTCTGGCCATCACATATTTATGAGTCTGTTTTCAATTAGTTTCTTTTTGTTCCATAGATTCCACATATAAGTAAAATCACATGGTATTTATCTTTCTCTGTCTGACTTATTTCACTCAACATAATAATCTCTAGGTCCATCCATGTTGTTGCGAATGGTAGGATTTCATTTTTTTATGGCTGAGTAATTTTCCATTGTATATGAATCATAACTTCTTTATCCAATCGTCTGTTGATGGGCATTTAGGTTGCTTCGATATCTTGGCTACTTTAAGTAGTGCTGACATGAACATAAGGATGCATAGATCTTTATGGATTATCATTTTGGTTTTCTTTGGATAAATAACCAGAAGTGCAATTGCTGGGTCAAAAGGTAGATCTATTTTTAATTTTTTTAGGAACCACTAAACTGTTTTCAATAGCGGCTGTACCAGTTTGCAAACCCTCCAACAGTATATGAGGATTCCCTTTTCTCCACAGCCTCACCAGCACTTCTTGTTCTTTGATTTATTGATGATAGCCATTCTGACAGGTGCAAGGTGATATCTCATGGTGGTTTTAATTTGCATGTGTCTGATTAGTGACCTTGAACAGCTTATGTCTATTAGCCATCTGTTTTTCCTCTTTGGAGAAATATCTGTTTAGGTCTTCTGTCCATTTTTTAATTGTATTGTTTTGTTGTTATTGTTGTTGAGTTGTATGAGTTCTTTATATATATTTTAGATATTGACTCCTTATCAGATGTATCAAAAGCAAATATCTTCTCCCATTCAGTAGGTTGTCTTTTTGTTTTGTTGGTTTCCTTTCCTGTAAAAAACTTTTTAGTTTGATGTAGTCACATTTATTTTTTCTTTTGGTTCTCTTGCCTGAAGAGATATATCTGAAAATAAATTACTAGTAGCAATATCAGAGAGATTACTGCCTATGTTTTCTTCTAAAAGTTTTCTGGTTTCAGGTCTTGCACTTAAGTCTTTAATCCATTTTGAGTCTATTCTTGTATATGGTATAAGAAGGTGGTCCAGTTTCATTTTTTTTTTTTTGCATGAACATGTCCAATTTTCCCAATACCATTTATTGAAGAAACTGTCTTTACCCTATTGTATATTATTGCCCCTTTTGTCATATATTAAATGAGTGTATAGATGTGGATTTATTTCTGGGCTCTCTATTCTGTTCCATTGATCAATGTATCTGTTTTATTCCAGTACAATGCTGTTTTCATTATTGTAGCCTTGTAGTATACTTTGATATCAGGTAATGTGATACCACCCATGGCTACTTGGGATCTTTTATGGTTCCATAAAAATTTGGGGATTTTTTGTTCTAGCTCTCTGAAAAATGCCATCGGTATTTTGACAGGAATTGCAATGAATCTATAGATTGCTTTGGGTATAGTATAGCTATTTTAAATATGTTGATTCTTCCTACCCATGAGCATGGTATGTACTTCCATTTATTCCTATCTTCTTCAATTTCTTTTTTCAATGACTTATAATTTTCTGAGAACAGGTCTTTTTCCTCCTTAGTTAATTTGATTCTTAGGTATTTTATTGTTTTTAATGCAATTGTAAATGGGATTGTTTTCTTAATTTCTCTTTCTGAAAGTTCATTATTGGTGTATAAAAATGCCACTGACTTCTGAATATTAATTTTGTATCCTGCTACTTTACTGAATTCATTGATCAGTTCAACCACTTTCTGGTGGAATCTTTAGGGTTTTCTGTATACAGTATCATGTCATCTGCAAATAACAAGAGCTGTACTTCTTTCCAATTTGGATACCTTTTGTTTCTCTTTCTTGTCTTATTGCTGTGGCTGACTTCCAATACAATGTTGAACAGGAGTGGTGAAAGTGGATATCCTTGTCTTGTTCCTGATCTGAAGAAAAACACTTTTAGGCTTTCCCGATTGAGTATGATGTTAGCTGTAGGTTTGTCATATATGGCCTTTATTAAGTTGAGGTATGTTCCCTCTATTTGTTGAGAGTTTTTATCATAAATGGATGCTAGATTTTGTTGAACACTTTTCTGTATGTACTGATATAACTGTATAATTTTTATTTTTTGATTTGTTAATGTGGTGTATCACATTGATTTGTGGATATTGTACCAATCTTGCATCCCAGGAATAAATCCAATTTGATCATGCCGTATGATATTTTTAATGTATTGCTGTATTCAGTTCACTAATATTTTGTTCAGGATTTTTGCATCAATGTTCATAAGAGATATCAGCCTGTAGTTTTCTTTTTTTGTAATGTCCTTGTCTGGTTTTGGAATTAAGGCATGGTGGCCTCGATAAAGGAGTTAGAGAGCTGTCCTTCTTGAATTTTCTGGAATAGTTTGAGAATAGGTGTTAGTTCTTCTTTGAACGTTTGGTAAAATCCACCTATTAAGCCATCTGGTTCAGGACTTTGGTTTTGGGGGAGGTTTTTGATTACTGCTTTGATTTCATTGGTGGTAACTTGTTGGTTAAGATTTTCTGTTTCTTGTTGACTCATTTTAGGAGATTGTACAATTCTAGGAATGTATCCATTTCTTCTAGATTGTCCAATTTGTTGGAATATAATTGTTCATAGTACTTTTTTATGATCCTTTGTATTTCTGTGGAGTCTGAAGTCACTTCTCTTTCATTTCTGACTTTACTTGAGTTCTCTCTTTTCTTTGATGAGTCAGGTTAAGGGTTTATCAATTTTGTTTATCCTTTTAAAGAACCAGCTCTTGGTTTCATTAACCTTTTCTATTGTTTTTCTAGACTCTATTTCATTTATTTCTGCTCTAATCTTTATTATTTCCTTCCTTCTATTCACATTGGGCTTCATTTGCTGTTCTTTTTACAGTTCTTTTAAGTGTAAGGTTAGATGGTTCATTTGAGCTTTTTCTTGTTTCTTGAGGTAGACCTGTATTGCGATGAATTTCCCTCTGACTACTTTTGATGTGCCTCATAGATTTTAAGTTGTTGTATTTTCATTTTCGTTTGTCTCTAGGTATCTTTTGATTTCTTCCTTGATATTGCTAACCCATTCATTGTTTAGTAGCATGTTATTTAGCTTCCACGTGTTTGTTTATTTTCCAGTTTTTTTTCTTATAGTTGATTTCTAGTTTCCTACAATTGTGATTGAAGGATGGCTGTTATGATTTCAATCATCTTAAATTTACTGAGACTTGTTTTGTGTCCTAACACATGGTCTAGCCTGGAAAATGTTCCATGTGCACTTGAAAAGAATGTATATTTTGCTGCTTTGGGGTGAAATGCTCTGAAAATATCTATTAAATCCATCTGGTCTAGGATGTGTTTTAGGGCCATTGTTTCCTTGTTGATTTTCTGTCTGGAAGATGTGTCCATTGGTGTCAATGGGGTGTTGTAGTCCCATACTATGAGTGCATTACTGTTGATCTCTTTTATGTCAGTCAATAATTGCTTTATGTATATAGGTGCTAAGAACTTCCTCTTTTTAAAATAAAGACAAGCATCTACTAAATTTCAAGGACTTAATTTGAGACTACAGAAATATATTTGAGCTTTAAAAAATATAAAATGGATTATATCTGTAGGATAATTTTTATAAACTACTACGTTTTCAACAAGAAAATAAATTAACAAAGTTTTAGTAATCGGCATAAGGGTTGTGTGAAAGTGTCAATAAACACATTAATCAGAAAGTCAGATATCAGGGTTTTACTATTAATTCAGATGTTGAACTCAGCCAACACGCTTAACTTTTCTGTGCCTTTGTCTCCTCATCTTAAAATGGTATAAACAAAGAATTTTAGGACTAGAAGATACCCTAGAGATTATTTTGCCCAACGTTCTTATTTTACAGATAAAAAACTAAATCTAAGAAATTAAATGATTTGCCTAAAACTTATTCTGCAAAATAGGAACAATAAAAACAACCTTTATCTGTTTTATAGAGGGTTTTTTTTCCAAAAAGGAAATAAGATCATAGATTTTTTAAAATAGTAATTAAATAGTAGTATTACACTGAAAAAAGTAATTTTAAAGAGAAGCTTATCTGTCATATCATGCAAGCCAAATTTAAAATTTCTCTCAATGAGTATATCATGTTTATTCTTCCAACCAACTGACAAGAAAACTAAGCATAAAAACATGTGGTTAAAATACAATTTAAGAATATATAAATGACTAAAAATATAGGCTAAGAAGTGAGCAGAAAGGAAATCACATCTGTCATTTAAATAGATTAATTAAATTTCTACATTTTAGTGTCCTGTGCCTTGTTCCTATTAAGTAGATCTGTCATCTACAAAGCTAAATAATGCAGCCTTACCTATAACTACTTTTAACACAAAGGATTTAGAGTAAGATTAAGAAATACATATATGAGAATAGAGATGATATAGTTATAGGTGGGAAATTGGTTTAAAGGTTGGGGAAAA
The DNA here is from genome assembly GCF_014176215.1 of Rousettus aegyptiacus. NCBI lineage: Eukaryota > Metazoa > Chordata > Mammalia > Chiroptera > Pteropodidae > Rousettus > Rousettus aegyptiacus. The sequence continues at coordinate 99,344,072 of NW_023416306.1, forward strand.
AAATAAACACATAAAACGACCTATTTTCCATCTCAACTTCACATTTTCCAACTTCCTAAACTATATAATTACTTCAGAAGTACCCAAAAGACATCTAAGAAACCTGAGATCACTAAATTGCAAAGAAATAAAAAAAAAACACCTGAATTTTATGCATTTCATTAAAAGACTATTAAATAAGCAGCTGTTCCTTTATTGTCATTTAAGCACATTGGTCATTATATCTAGGCTTGTTCACAATAACCTTGCACCCTGATGGGCAAGTGGATATAGCAACGTTATATAGAAGTTGTTCTTGCCTGAATAGGTATCTATCTTCATATTTATCTTATTACAGATCACGTATTAATATGCATGCTTAAAGCCAGAGTATAAATAAGTAGGTGCAGAGAATATAATCATTATGGATTTTAACCCTAACTCAGAAATTAATACCACCATTTACATGTGCCAAGCACTACTCTAGACACTGAGGATATTGCAGTAAACAAGAAACCTGAAGTTCCTACCCTCAAGAAATGGGGATACCAAGACAAAGAACAAACTAATTAGCACATCACTTGTAAACTTAATAAAAACCATCTTCCTAGACCTAACTTGCTATCTACAAAATCTGAAAACTAATATTACTCGAAGTACCTCCATATCCTTCTCAAACAGAAATTACACCAAAAACCTATAACTCAATAAGACTTGTACTCCAGTTTTCTCTGATCTATCCCTGCCTCCAGTGGCACATACACAATAGAACATTGTCCAAAACAGGAGGTATAAGCCATGCCATGAACTAGAAGAAAAATGATTGGATCATGCATGGTAAGACTCAACATAAACCTGTGCTCCATACAGAAACCAACTCTAGTTAGTAAACCTACTGCTTCTCAAATAAGATGATAATGATAAATATGTTATTTGGAACTTATTTTCTTTGCCTTAGTTTCAGGATCAATGTACAGATAAGTCATTTTTATTTCAAATATCATGGCCGTCAGTTTAAAAATCTTTGTCATCAACTAGACTAAATGTTAATCAGATTATGAATTTCAAGTCACATTTTAACATGAGAATTTTTTTCTCTTCCAATTGAAGAAATAATTTTATTTGATATGATAAATGTATACTTTTGCAAAATTGCATCGAAACAGGCATACAGTCTGATGTTTGATTCTTGTATTTAAAACAGCAATCTAGTTATGAGTATACAAATAAAATTAAAGGTTTAAGTTCTGACCAAGCTACTCTGGCATCAGAGAGCAAAACTATCTGGATGTAAGAAATTAAGTCCTTGAATTAAGCATACTCTCAGTAATTCTGAAATATTAATATACAGGACACCGAGTCAGAGTAAAGAAATACATGCAGATTTCAGACATAAAATGTAACTTTAATGGCCTGAATCAATCAATCGAAATCTCCTCTCTCTTTCAACTCCCCAATCAATGACACATGGGAAAATAGGAATAGGAGCAGGCAGGAAAGACCTGCATTGAGAAAACTTAAGCTAAAACTTGGGCACAAACCAAAAAATCAAAAGAAATGTGTACTAACAATAGAGCCACATTGTCTCTCCTTTAAGGACAGAGGACAAGCTTTATTTACTTTTGTATCTTCAGCCACGTACATATAAACCCAATCAGTGTCTTAAAAAAAAAAAAAAAGCAAACAAACATAGAGAAAGTCAAAAGAGTCCTTCCACATCCTCCTCCCGGCCCTACAACTACTAACCTTTTGGCACCACAGCCCACATTCTTTCCACATAATGTACTCCCTTTCAATACAGTTACCTCCATCCCCACTGTCCCATTCCTCTTTCATCACCCCTCAAAAGCAGCAGAGGTATAGCTACACACACACACACACACACACACACACACACACACACACACACACGCACGCATGCACACACGCACGAGAGCTCAGAATACATTTTAATGATTTTATGAAGACGAGCTACATAAGTGAGCTATGAAGAAATCTCAGGAATGACTAGTTAACACTCCTCAGAGAAGTTCTTTGAAGCAGGAATCTTTTTAGGCATGTGACAGATAATTGGCCTAGCATAACCTAAGCCCAGAAGCAAAAATCTGTAAATCAAAAAGTCATGTGCACCAAAATCAGACATTTAAACGAAAAAATGTTTTGTTGTAAAAATAAGAGCCCGACTATTCTTGCCGTAATGGAGGGCTCCTCTCCACCCACTGGCAGTGTGGACCACAGAAGTCCCTATTTGCAAGGTCAACACAACTCTGACAAACTGGATCTGGATGCATTTAAATTGCCAAATAATTGTGGCAGCAAAGCTCTGTACATGAAACTTTCACCAATACTCCTAAATATGTCCTCTACTTTTTGTAACAACTGAAATCACTGAAATTTGTCAAGTGACACAGTCATTCATAGAAATATGAAACACTTAAAATCAATACTGACAGTTATTGGGTGCTCTGTAGGTTCTGGGTTCTACACTAGGCAGTGCTTTAGGCATGATTACCATAAGAGAAGCTGACTTGTCTACTAATGGCCATCAAACTGAAAGAAAAACCAACTATCCAAAGTAAGGTGTCTTCTTTCTTTTAAGAACTACTCATTTTAAGTTTATTTTTATACTCAATTTCATGGATCCTATCACATTTTAAAAACTATTTGAGTTTAGTTAAATAAGAAACTTTCTGAGCTATGACTAATTCGGTAGTAGTATTTTTGCCTAAAGGCCTATGTATAATACCTTATGCTCCAAAATAGAAAGAGGATTTTTATAAGATGCCTTCATCCTGTATTTTGAAAATGCTGGGCCTCTGTCCTCTCTCTGAAAAACTATCTGTGGCAACAATCCAATTCCTTACTGGGTAATTATAGAATAACTAAATTTTTTGATAAGTTATGTTTTTAAAAAATTTCAGACTGGTTCTCCAAGAATATACAAGGGGGAAGGATAATCTCTTCAATAAAAGGTGTTAGAAACAAATGGACAACCACATGCGAAAGAATGAAACTGAACCCCTATCTTCTGCCATACAAAAAAGTCAACTCAAAACGTATTAAAGAATTGAATGTAGACCTGAAACTGTAAAACTCCTAGACAAAGACAGGAGGTAAGTTCCTTGACATTGGTCTTGGTAATGATTTTCTGTGTTTAACATCAACAGCGAAGGAAACAAAGTAAAAAATAAACAAGCGAAACTACCCCAAACTAAAAAGCTTCTGCACAACAACAAAAATCAACAAAATGAAAGGGCAACCTACTAAATGTGAAAAAAAAAAAATCTGCAAATCATCTATCTGATAAGAACTTATATAATTTAAGGGATAAAGAAAATCTTATTTTTAAAATAGGCAGAAGAACTGAAAAGACATTTTTCCAAAGATATATAAATGGCCAACAATCAGTATCATTCACTCATGTTAGGGAAATGCAAATCAAAACTACAATAAGATATCACTTCACCTGTTAGAATGGCTATCATCAAAAAGACAAGAGATAATATTGTCTTGTTGATATTACCAACAAGATACAAGATAAGTATTGAAGAGGATGTGGAGAAAAGAGAACTTTCATGCATTGTTGGTAGGAATATAAACTGGTGCAGTCACTATGGAAAACAGTATGAAGGTTCATCAAAAAATTGAAAATAGAACTACCATGTGACTCAGCAATCCCACTTCGATGTATGTATCCAAAGAAAATGAAAACAGGATATCAAAGTGATATCTGTACTCCCTTGTTTACTGCAGCATCATTCACAACTAAGATGTGGAAACAACCTAAGTGCCTGTCAATGGATGAATGGATAAAGAGGTGGCATAAACATACAATGGAATATTATTCATCCATGAGAAAGAAAGAAATCCTTACATTTGTGACAACATAACATGGATAGACCTTGAGGGCATTATGTTAAACGAAATAAGCCAGAGAGAAGACAAATACTGCATGGTATCACTTATATGTAGAATTTAAAAAAAAAAAAAAAAAAGCCAAAGTCATAGAATCAGAGAGTAGAAAAGTGGTTGCCAGGGGCCAGGATGTAGGGAAATAAGGAGAGGTTGCTAAAAGGATACAAATTTTCAGCTATACGATGATTTCATTATGAGAATCTATTATAGAACATGGTGATCACAGTTGAGAATACTGTATTGTATAACTTAAATTTACTAAGAGAACAGAACTTAAATGTTCTCACTAAAAATTTTTTTAGAAAGAAAAGAACTAGCTTTCAAAAAACAGTGCAATGTAAAGGTACCTAGAAAAACATCAAATTCACAAAGACAAGAATTTGGTTCACTTAGCACCTACACACGTTTGCACATTCATAATCCATGTTTTATTAATTAATATATACAAATTATACATCCAAAAACAGTGCTATCTCATATACAAAAAATGCTTGGCACAATAATTTTTTAAATAAAGTGGTTCAAACTTCAACCTCCTTTAATGAGAGAATAGTTAAATAAAGTATCATCAATGAACAAACTGGAGGAGTTGCTGTGCACCCAAGGATAGAATTGAGACCCAGCACCCTTTCCTCACCCAGGCCAGGTACCCCTGCCTATTTCTCTTGGTTAAGTTGGGTTCAGTCAAGATTATCACAGTCCCTCCAATGCAGCCTCCACTGCACAAGCACCTGGCTTGAGTGGAAGATCCTGTTCACTTAGTGCCAGCATCCTGACTACTCTGTCTAGATACAAACTTCATATTCAACCTACCAGCAGGAGAGAAGCATGAGGGTCCTAATCAGGCCCAGGATATCTCTGCTGTCCTACCCCTGGAAATGCACAGATACCTATGAATACCAGCAGCAGAGATCCCCCCCGCCTCCCGCAAACCAGTTGGTGAAACAGCTGAGTGAAGTATTTCAGACTGAAAACCCCAAATCAAATCTTCTCCCAGAGCCAGTTCTGCCCCCAGAGGCACTTTCATTTGAATTGGATTTGCCTCTTGGGAACCCAGTGATTCTTTGAGAACCAGATGCCACCTCTGAGTCAGACTGAACTCCCTCCATACAGGTGTTTTCCAAGGAGGAAGCGGGACAGTTCACAGAAACCTCAATATCCACCCAGGGCTCAGACAATTCCTTGAGAGATCCTGAAACTCCCTGATCTAAGCACAATAGAGGGACACCAAATGGCAAGGTACTAAGGAGATCTCCCCTCACCATTCTGCAGGATGAAAACTCCCCTGGGACCCTGACACCACAAGAGAAGCAGCCTTCTCCCGAGTGAAAACGATAGAAAACTATAAGAAGGGAACATTCTGGGAACTGAAAGACTTCTAAACACTGGAGGACAAGCATGGGAGCAAGGTCAGAACCATGACAAGGAAAATCAGCACCTTCCTTTGGTAGAAAATTAGGCTCTGTGTGGCCCCAGCACTGGGTTAGCTGGGGGCCTACTGACATTGTGTTCTCGCACTCCTCCTTCCCTTGGGAGATAAAGAAAAGGCTTGTTTTCTCTGACTCCCCCTAAACTAAGATAGAAATATAAATGTGTGGCATTCATGTAACTTCAAAACTCATTATAAAAGCAATTGCAAAAGAGAAGTCCTAAAAGTGAAATAATCGAAGACAATATTCACGGAATAAGTAAGTGTATTATGATATTTTCATCTCTATATTATTCCCTACAATCTCAAAGGTAGTGTTATCCATGTGACATGCCACAAAAAATCTGTATTGAATACAGAAATAAGTGAAGGAATGAACAAAAGAAGAAATAACCAACTCCACTTAGAATAAAATGTGTCTTGGCAAAGAGCCACATCTAAAGAAGTTTCTAGATCTATAGCACTTACTAAGAGATGGTGACAAAGAGAAGCAGAGAGTGCCAGGTTTCTGACAGAAAGGCCATGATTTAAGACTCTCATATGCCATATACAGAGGGTAGTGAGAGGAACCACCTTGGCCATGGCAAAATGTGACCCACATTGTGCTTCCTGAGGACACAAGGAAGAGAGAGTCTAGTCTTTGCATCATATATATATATATATATATATATATATATATATATATATATATATATAAGAAATATTAGGATGAAAATTATTTCACTAGTAAAACACGTAGTTTTATTCAACAACCATTATGAACAACTTCCCTAAGCATTATTTTGAATGACAACACTTACTTGGAGATATACACGTATATTTTGTTTGCTTGTTTATAACAAAATATATTATTTTCCTTTTTTTTTCCAAAAGTAAAGATCTCATAATTTTATAGTCTCATTTCCTCTATGTATTTATCTGTAAAGTATTTCTCAGTTCCTTCTTGATGGAAGATATAATTATAAGTGTTTCATTATTATTCACATGAGCCAAGAAATGTTAGCCGAATTTTCATATCACACATAAACACATATCACTAAACTTAACCTCTATCTAGATATGAAAAACAGCTTTTAGAAAGATGTGACATTAATTACCCAAAATACAAATATTTTTAAATAAATGCTAAGAGAAAACTTGACATTTTGTGAATTTAAAAAAATCTTTCTGAAGCTTTGCTACAGAGACAATTCTTCCACACATGAGCTTTTGAAAACATTAATAATGAAAATGCCAGCTGATTTTTAAATACTTTTGCTAAGCAAAAATAGTATATATTGTTAATACTTCAAATGTAAAAGATAAATAATGTTCTTAGAATTCAGCAGCTTCACAAACATTTAATTGATTCACTTAACAAATATTTACTGAGTAGCAACCATATTTGCGAGGTATTTTTTTAAAGTTCTGGGAATTTAGAAGTGAATAAGATAGTCAAGATCTTACTACCAGCCTCATGTAACTTATATTCTAATGGGTGGAAACTATCAACAAACAAGTAAATATAAGAAAATGTCAAATAATAAGGGTTCTGATAAAAATAAAACAAGATGAGATGATTGTCACAGCCAGCTCTTCTGGGGTGACATTTAAAGTGAGACCTGATTATCGAGAGGGAATGGATACTAAAGATCTTGAGAGAGAGAGGGTTCCAGATAGAACAGCAAGCTGAAGGGCCCAAGATGAGAATAAACTTGGGGTATTTGAAGGAAAGGAAGAAGTGTACTTTGAGCAAGAGTAAGCATGGTAGAGATGAGGTAAGTAGAGGTCAAATTAGGTAGAGCTTGCTAAAATATAGAGTTTGGTTTATAATCTCTAAAAGATACAGACTCTTCTTGTAAATATAACCACTATCAATATTACCATCACTACACCAAAAGTTTCAATAATAATTTATTAAAATCATCAACTATATTGCCAGTGTTCAAGTTTCCATGTATCGTTTTTTTAAAAGCTTATTGATTCAAATCAGTATCCAATTAATAATTTTCTTAGTCTTTTTAATCTATAGATCATCATTCCTTCACTTTTTTCCTTTGCAACTGATTTGCTAAAAAACTGGATTATTCGTCCTATAGGATTTTCCATATTCAGTATTTCCTGACTGCATCTTCATAGTGTTACTTTAAACTGTTCCTCTGTCTCCTATATGTCCTATAAATTGGTAGTTAGATATAGGGGTTTAATCAAATTCAAGTTCAAATTTCTAGCAAGACTACTCCAGTTGATGATGTAATGTACTCCAACCAGGAGGTGATGTAAAGTGTTCTCACAGATAGACAGGTAGATAGATGAAGAGAGAGTGAAGGAGAGAAGGAAGGAAACAGACAGATAGAAGTATAGGTATAGGTATAGATACAAACATAGACAGATATCACATAGCCTTAGATTGATGATAATACTTCATTAGGAGTTGTAAAATGCTGATAATATAATTCTGTTATTCCTTTATTTATCAGCTGAAATACTTCTGTAAAGAAAAAATTTCCTTCATCAACTATGTGGTTAACAACATAGGAAAACAAAACAAAACAGAATACTTGATTCACTTTATTTTCAAGTTTTGCAAACAATAAGTTGGTTGCCTGGCATGGATGTTTTAAGCAGTTAAATTTTTAAAGATCACTCCGAGTATCTAAAGAATGAAATCAGAGAAACCTCTTGGTAGGCTCTTATAGAATTCTAAATAAATGATGATGGGTTGTACCAGGATGGTAGAGAGATAAAGGGAAGTAAACAGATTAAAGATATATTTTGTAAAGTCTAGAGGACTTTTTGGTAGATTGTATATAGAGAATAAGGTAAACAAAGAAGTCAAGAATGTGTCCTAGATTTTTGGCCTGAGCAACTTGGTTTATGGGAATCACTAAGGGAGAAACAGATTTAGGAAACAAACTGAAATGAACGAAATTAAAACAATATTTACCAAATCTTTATTACTGTTTTTCTTTATCCTGACTGAAAAAAATTAAAATTTTCAGGAAGTTAAAATAGTTTTATGGTCTTTTTCTATAAATAATGCTTTTTGCTGAAATAAAAATAACACTGGATAAAATAAATTTCTTTTTTCCTTAGATAATTCATTTCCTCACCTTTCCCCCATATGTATTGACAAAGGATAAGCTGGGTGAAAAAATTAAAGGATAATAACAAATATTACTTTAATCCAGATTGATTACCAATCTTTCATATCAGCTGATAGATCATCGCAAATACAAAGGATATACAATCAGCCAGGAAACAGAAATAGGAAAAATGAAGCTCAAAAACATTAACCAGTTAATTAGGATTAATCAATTAATCTTGGGGGAAGAGAAGAACTCCAGTTCATCTTTTCGAAGCTAATTTTCCATTCTCCCATTTCTAAGGGAGTACTAATAATTCAAATTATCCTGTTGGGCTTCCCTTGCTTCTCCCTACAGAGTAAGAGGGAGAATATGGAAGATTTAAGAGAGAGGGAGAGAAAAGAGCCTAATCTCAACATATTGCCAATAGCAATAAAAATAATTTATATTACTTTCTAAATGACAAGATTTCTAAAGATGTTACCTAAAGTTTCATACAGAAAAGGAATATCAGATTTGTCACAAATCATTTCTGCATATATAAAAATTTTAGATTGTTACCCCACTTTGATAATATACATTTACAGAATATCTGGTTAACTAATGAGATATAAATGACAAACAAACCACCCCCGTGTAATGAAACATTCATATACGTATTATACCTATGAATAAATTGAAAAAATGTTATTGATCTCCATTAAGTCTTAAAACTATATTTGTGTGTAAATATAGCTTATTTAGTAGTAACTAGGTTCCTGTTTAGAAGAATGTCCTTTTTTAAAATATTCGAACGATAGCTCTGGGTTTCATTTCCCAACATCAATACTGGCTCTGTTAATTGGAGTCTACTAAGTACTCAAAAGCAATAAAAAGAAACAGTTCTTCTAACTAGAAAACAAACTACAAAGGGAGAAAATAGGATAAAAATAAATGTAATTCCAAACTTCACAAATGCAGATTAAATATCTCAATAATTAGAGAAAGGAATATCTTAGACCTTAGAAAACTGTTGAAAGAAAGGAGTCTGAGTTCATTTACAAAAGCTTAAAAGCTATTATGTCTGAAGAATTAAAAAGATTCCATAAGATCTTCAACATAATATACACATTAAAATATTTGAAATAATTCTATTATCCTTTGTACAGTTTAAAATATTTTTTGAATTCTAAGATATAATTACATTTTATTTTATTTTTAAATGCTTTTCTTGACATTTCTTTTCATAGAAAAATAAGTGCTTTGTATTTGTGTGTTTTTCTTACTCAGAATAATCCTGAATGTTTTAATGCAAATCGATTACATCAAACATCTTCACAGATGATAAATTATATTCTGAATATCAATTATTCAAAAATGCAGTCAGAAGGTTTACAAACTGCTTGTTTAAACACAGAACATACAAATTTCAGACAACATATTTATTAACATCATTTGTAAGACAAAATAGGTCCTTTTAATTCAGTATATGACGTAAGGCTGACTGACTCACATAGCCTGAAGTTCCTTTGCTTCTCCATCTTAAAGATCACATATTTTTCTCATTTCCACTTCATATCCACCGCTTCCTCTTGGAAAAAAATTTCCTATGTTTCTTCTTTTTCATTCTCCTTATCTAGATGCTAAGCCTTCCCTACAATAAATGACAGGGGTTTTTTTTCTTCATTAACCTTCTAATATACCATCCTTAACCTGGGTAAGGTGAGAAACAGAGTTATGGCCTACCCTGACAATAGCGAGGCATGTATTTTTCATTCCTTTAAACTTTCTGATTGCTATTTCTTTGACTTCCTCTCAAAAATACTCTGCTTAGTTCTACACTCAACTGTAAGAATTAGAATAATACAGTTCCAAGGAGTTGGTTAGAATGTCATCCTATTACTTTAAATAAAGTAAAGAGATAGCAGACCCAGAATTTCAAGGACTATCTGATCCTGAGAACAACTGTTCTTGGTATTTTAGGTTGATTAGTACCAGGAACACAGCCGATTGTCATGGCAATGTGGTTTTGGCTATTGCATGTTGGAGCAGTGGTCAGATTACGGAACTTTGTGGTATTAATTTTTAAAAAAATTAAGAATGTTTAATATGGAGATGGCATAGAACTTGAGGACTCAATATTTTTATTTTGGAAATATGTTTTTGGTTCCACTGACCCTATCTGGCACAAAGGACTCACTCTGGCATTGAATTGATGGCAGAAATAAAACTTTTCTATGCTTTACATCATTACGACCTGAAAACATATCCAAAGTATAGGGACAGGCTAGCTCCATACTACATAAAAAGATTTCACTAAAGTGGCAGTGTCACTTAATACTTGCTAAGGTAGCTCCTGTGGACCTGTGTCCTTGTACAGGATCTTGGGTTCTCATCAAGGAATTTACAGCAATGTACTCTGAAGACCACCAACCTAGACTGGAAGGGCTGCAGCACCTCTGAATATGTAGCACTGGGGGACTGACTGGCTCCTCTGAGCTGAAACATGTCAGTGGCTGGCTGATGGGGATATAATCTTTGGACTCAAAATTGAGATGTTTTGAGTGAGAGGGAATCTATTGCCAACCCCCACAGATATTGATCCCATCAGAAAAACAAAAAAAATTCCCTTTGAACCATATATCTTTCCATTTCTTACAGGAAATTCAGCTCCATTATAATCTTATGGGACCACCACCATATATGCAGTGTGTCATTGGAAACACTGTTATACGGCACATGACTATAAAGCTTTGAGAGCATATAAAGAAGGTACCGTCTCTATTTTTGAAAAGAAGGATCTGAAATATCGAATAGTTAAATGAGTTGCCCAGAGTCTAATCTAATTGCCTACTTTTGAAATTGAGAAAGCTGAAGGAGGGAGAAGTGGAGTGAAGTCAGCATAAGTAGTAACAGAACTAGAACCTGGGTCCAGCTTCCTTTCAACACAAAGAACTAGAAATGGAGAGTCAGCATGAATTCCAAATTCCATTCTTATATCATAAATTTGACTAGATTGTGGATAAAATTCAGAATAAATTCTGGGGTTGCTCTTTTCTGAGGAAGGCTTAAAAAAAGGCAGTGTTATTCCTGAATGTTATCTGCAACAATGGATAGTTATCACAGTGCTGACTATGTGACTATAAGCTTTTGGAGCACAGGGCATTTCCAGGAATTCAGTCTCTCAGCTGTCCTGTTATAAGCTCCCATTGGACAGCATTTGAACTTATCATGAACAAAGTATTCTTTGTTTCCATTCCTGGCATCTACCTTAGGGTCTAGCAAATATTATTTAGTAAATACGTTCATTAAATAATTAAATGGAAGAAGGGAGAAATTATAACAAAAAAAGTTGAGCAGCCTATGGACGAAGCTAAATAAGTGAAAATTAATGTTAACCTAACAGTATGCATTTTAAAAGTGATGATAAAACCCAGAGGCACAAAAAATAAAAATAAAATAAAGAGTAATATGTCTAAGTCAAAATTATTATACACGCTAAGGATGGAATTTGGAATTCAAACTGGCTCTCTTGATTTCTAGTTTTTTTGCATTGAATGTCTATGTTTCTTACCCTCTTCTTTGGATTTTCCATTTTTTAACATTCCATGTTACATTGTGGACTGTTTCTTCTAACCTATCTTCTGGTTCACTAATTTTCTTTTCAGTTTTATCTAATCTGATGTTAAACCTAATGACTAAATTTTAAATAGTACATTTCAGTTTTAGAACTATTTGGTTCTTTTTTAAATTTGCTAGGTAATTTTTTCTAGTTACCAGTTCCTTGGTAAATTTTCATCCTTAGCATTATTTCTTTGAACATAGGAAGCTTAGTTATTTATAGTCTATGTCTAATAATTCCAGTATCTTATCTTCACTGAGTCGATATCTATTGTCTGTTGTATCAGCTAGTTCTTTCTCATGGGGTCTCTTGTTCTTCTATGCCTGACTACCTGTGCCTGCATGTTGGGCAATGTACTTAAAAAAAAAATGTATTTAAAAAATAAACTATGCATTGGATGATAGCATCCTTCTCCACAGAGAACTTTCACTTGCTTCTCTTAGAGCTACCAATCCAGGACTGTCTTAATCCAAGGTCTAGACTTAAAATTCCCTGATCTAGTAGATGATGGAAGTAGTGCTGTAAGTTCTTAGGAGGGCTAAGCTAGCATTAGTTCACTTCTATTCTAATAGCTCACTATTTTGTGGTTCCAGCTCAGGGTAAGGGGCAAACTACTCTTGGAAGACTCCAGGTTTTAACTTATACCCCTCAGCCTTGTGAGGCATCTGAAATCAGAACTCAGCTTCAAAGCTGCTAAGCTATGATCAATAAACACCCTTAGGACAAAAGTAGTTTTAAAAGAATGGGCTCATTTCTATTAATTCTCATCTTTTCATAGATGCTTCTAATAATTTGTTTTTCATACTTTATCCAACTTCTTTAGTTGTCCTTAGCAGGAGTATTTGTCCAAATTACCTAGACTGTCATTATATAAACAGAATCTTGTTTGTTCTAAATCATTAAATCTGTAAATCTGGAATAAAAGGAAATGTCCTTAACTTACTAAAAGGATCTATAGAAATCTACAGCAAATATCATACTTAATAGTGAAAGAGAAGAAACATTGTCATCAATATCATATATGAGACAAAGCTGCCTGTCACTGTTACTATTAAAAATTCTGGTGATGCTAGACAATGCAACAAGAAAATTAAAGCAATCAAGAGGTTATAAACACTACAAAAAGACAACCTCCCCAGAAATTCTGCTGAAAAACTATTAGAATAAATAACACTAAGATGGCCAAATACAAAAAAATAAAATAAAATAAAAATCGAGTTCCTAGAAAACAGCAATTACTAATTTAAAAAAAAAATGTATACACATACACACACATGCAAAAAGATTCCATGAATGTGGAAATAAGAAGAGTTCAGATGTAGTTAAATTGATACGATGTTTTAATCTTTGAGTTCCACTAAATATAAAACACTCATACACTTAAATGTAGGTTTCTGTGTTATAGATCACTTATAAAAGGGTATGTCTAAGCTTGACCAAAATAAATAAAGTGCTATTTATTTTGTGTTTGTTTAACATGCAAATTATCTAACTCCCTTACTAGATCATACAAGAGGGTAGGGATTGTGCCTGTTTTGTTCATTATTTCATTTTCTGCATATAGTGCCTGGTATAAGTAAATGAACTCGATTTCTGATTCTTAAATTCCTTAATGCTTTTAATTTTGTATAAAGTTCTACATTAATTAAAGGTCACCTTTTATATAGATATTCAGTTTAATAAAAGGATACCAAAATCTCAGGTATGAAATCAGATAATAAATAAGTAATAAGTTTGACTTTCCAGTGGTTTTAAAAACAATTTGAAAGAATGATATAATAGATACATCTAGTGATAGCAACAATGACATCTCACAAAAAGCAGGGGGGTGGGGGGGTCGAAACCAACCATGTTAGTTACTGCAAAGTAACACCACTCAAAGAGGAATAAGGAGACTAAGAACCCCTAACTTACTGTCATTAGACAGTTTTTACTTTCTCAACCCAGAGCTGTCTCCAGAATCTCATTATAAATGATGCTTTTTCAAGTTTCTCTGTTCACAGTAAGCCTAGATCAGATTTCCTACAGGCTTTATAAAGACACTTGTATGTTCTAAGATGGTTCTAACATAATACTTTATGCATCTACTCGGTAAATCCTTTTCAAATAAATCTATCAAAAATTTTACAGCACAACACAGGAAAAGAAATAAACCCATTTAAGTGGCTATCAGTTTCCATTTCCTCACTTGGGTTTAAGGAAAATAAATATCAAGTAAAAAGCACTTGAATCCACTAACAATATGAGAGCTTTAAACATTGTGATACAAAACAGTCAAAAATACTAGCTTCCATTTTTCCCTCCTATATAACAAAACTTGGTTTCAGCTGACAACTGCTATACTAGGTTTCAGCCCAAAGCAATTTAGAAATAGACAAGTCAGAAACTCCTTAAAAATAAATTAGGGTTTATAATGGAAATGCTGACAGATGCTTCTTTATAATAATGCCTGGTGAGACTACTATATTTTAAAATGACTACATCACATGTACGCAAGTGTTGAATATTAAAATGCAACAATGCCTAGCTTATAATTAAATCATGATCATGAATAGTTCAGTAAAATATGTTATAAAGAAAGGGTGATGTGACAAGAAAATATACTGAGTTAAAATATAATGCAAGTAAAGATTTATTAGAACTTGTCATTTAGAAAATTCAAACAAGAGGAAATATCAACATAAATCCTATGAAAAGTTAAAAAGGACAAACTCAGTACGCCCTAAAAACAGACTACCAAAGTGACTGGTGTATACCACAATTACTTATGAAATCACGTCTGTCATAAGATGATCATACCCCTAGATTAAGACCAAAATATAAATTTTAATATATACATATAACTTTTTTAAAAATCTTAGTATTCCAGCTTCTAGAATCTTTGATCAGCTACTCGGCTTTCTGCTAATGCTGCTTTTCTACTATTATACTTCATGCTGTCTTTGTCTTTGACATTGTACGCCACCATTTCCATCGTCCCCTGCTTTTGAACTCTCCATACCTATACTACAACATATATTGGTTGCCAAAGAAATGTGGGGCTAAAAACCCAGCATAAACAATTCTACCACCATCAAAGAAATACGGTAAGCCTTCATTTACTGAGAAGCTAACACTGAAAAATCAACTTCGTGTTTCAAAGTGAAGTAGAAACCTAGAAGCATTACACAGGTAACTTCTTCATTATAAAGCCATATGCAGGCCTCAATACATATCTCATGATACTGGTACACAGTTCATCTTAAAACCAATAATTTATAATGAGTTTTCTTAAATGACATGATTATCTCTAATTTCAAATCCAAAATACTAGATTTGTCTCTTAGCATGGGTGTGTTCCAGTGGGTTACTTACTAAGTCAGTGGTCCTCAACAAGGGACAATTTGCTCCCCAAAGGACATTGGGCAATATCTGGAGACATATTTCATTGTCATGAGTAAGGGGAAGAATGCTATCTGCATCTGATGAGTATTCAGCAGCCATAGAGCTGCTAAAAATCTTACAACGTACAGGAAAGCCCCCCACCCTCAAGAATCACCTGGCCCAAAATATCGATAGTGCCACTGTTTAGAAACCTTCCACTAACTCCTCTGTTTTCTTACCAAGAAGCAATTCCCCATAGTTTCCCTTATCCTGCCTCAAATAAACACTCAAACCATAAACCAAAAATTAGAACTGAATTTCAGACAAAGTGGAGGAGTGAAGTATACAGATTACCTTCAAGCACAACTGACTCATTCACCCATTCAACAAATATATCAGGAATTGTACTAGGCAATGGGGATACTGTGGTGCCCAAGAAAGATAAAATTTCTGTTTTCATGTAGGTTATGTTCTAATGATTCTAATGATTCTCAGGTTGAAGGACTCTTCAAACTAAACAAAAAACCTTCAATGCTTGACATATTCTGGGAAACTGATGTAGCTATGCACACAGTTCCCAATAATAGAGCATTCACTCTATTTTTGGAAATGTCTTTATTTCAATGAACCAAAATAACCTTTCCTGTAGTTTTCACCCTCTGATCACAGTTCTGCTCTCTCGAGTCATAAAGAACAAATTCCTGTTCCAAATGACAGACCTTTATACATTTAAAGACAGCTATCATACATCTCTGAATTTTGTATCCTAAAAGCTAAAATAATTCCACCAGTACCTCTGACATTTCTTCCAAAGACATGATCCTTAAGATTGGAAGGAAATGAGTAAAAATACTAAGGCTTTTGAAGAATTTAGGCTATGAATTAGTAAATGGTAAATTTTCTTGAACTATCCTTTTCAAACAGATAATATTGATTTTAATAAGAAAGAATGTAACATTTACTAACACCCATATACAAAGCGATATCATTGACAGTTTGAATTCATTATCACATTTAATTACCATAACAATCCAATGAAGTACATAATATTTTCAATAATTTGGACATGAAGAAATCAGGCTCAGAAAGAGCAAAGGAAGTCATTCAAAGATCATATCTTTTCTTCAGCTCATGTACTTTTCACTATATCATGTTAACTAAAAATGGTGCTTGTTTTCACATGTTAACTCAATTATTGACCTTTCATTATTTCTATAACCCAGTTTTATAATGAAGCTAAATATCAGGTAGTTTATGTTTACATAAAGAAGAACCCTGTTCTAACAAAAAAACATTCTAATTTAAAGTGCCTTTCAATAGGAATATATATATATATGTATATATATATATTCTTATCCTACCTACATAACTCTCCATACAGATACACTGAATTCTGCTTCATTAGCAAATTCTATGTAATACATGCTTTCTTGAGTTGCTATTTATTAAGAAAATAATTTAACTGAGAAAGACATTTATTTAAAATTTATGTACATATTAGCTATATTGGAATAATATAGAATGCTAGCAATTCTTAAAACTCATTTATAAGAGTCAGGCAGTATAATATAATGGCAGGAATTAATAAAATGGACTGGATTTGTAGTACCGAACAGCTTCTAAACCTCTTTGGGTCTCTGTGTTCTAACATAAAAATGGAGAAAATAATATCGGAGTATTATAACAGGCTCTGAATTGGTCTCTCTTCTTCCATTCTTCTTGCCCTTTTCTTCCCACTCCATATCTTTCTATTCTCTACACATACCAAATTTTTAAAACAAAAATCATAGCTTGTCACTACACTGCTCAAAAACCCCCAGTGGCTTTCATCCTATTTGGAAAAAAAATCCAGAATCCTACCATAGCCTGTTAGATCCTAGATGATCTAGTCCCTGGCTTCCTTGCTCACTTTTTGTACTTGCTCCTCCACTTTGAATGTTCTTACCCCCAAAGACCTGGATGGCTCGCTCTCCTTCCTTCTATTCAAGTATGTTTTAAATATCACCATCTCAGATAAGCTTTCCCTTGGTATTCTCTATTGTCTTATCTTTCTTCACTGTCATGTATGATTTTTAAAATATTGATGTTGGCCTTTGGGAAGTTTTTGAAAACTAGAGAGCTAGAGACATAGAGATAGAAAGCCAGTGGCATAAGATGATAATTACAAGTCATAAAGTAATTAAGTGCCTCCAAAAGGCTTCTGAAATTCTACTCCTTATAGAATTTATAATTTTTCCTTTAACCTGATTTGCTTAGATCTCATTTGCCCAGGCACAGTACCAGGTCACAGAGGTGGATCACAAAATGTTAAGCGTGGAGCATTATAATTTCTTTCTTTAATATTTTTTCAAGATGTTGGTTTTTCTGAAAACCAAAACCAAAACATACTCTGGCCTTGAACAATTACAAAAGACATGAATCACCAAAGCTACCCCAGAGGCAATGCATACATTAACCATTCAAATGAGATTACATGCGAGGCAGCTGAGGTGCAATGAAAGAGTCCCTTCCCAGGTATATATATGACCTTATATGCAAGCTACTTAGCTTCTTACTTGTAAAACAGAAAAAAAAAAATTACTCCAACTCATAAAAATATTATGAAAGTGAGATAAAATTAAGAAAATAAGAATTCCACCTATAAATTAAGCCACTCTAAATGTCTGCTCTCTCAGCTCGTAGAATATAAACTCAGGCAGTAGTATGGAATCTACTGGAAGTGCTTTAGACTTTTTGTTTAATGTCCACAATACGTGGCACAGATTCAGTAAATGTTGGCCTTGTTTAAATTATATAGGAGAAACACTGACAATTCCCCAAAGTTTAGATGGTAAAAAGAATCAGAAAAAAAAGAGCCATTTATCGTAGGCTTTTTGAGTAACTAAAGTAGTAAAACTGATAACCATATACTTTACAAAGTGGAACCAGCACTTCTCTAGACTTGAAAAACCCTGACATTGTTATCATTCATGACTTCTCAAATTTCATGTTATTTTCTTACTCATTTGTTCATTCAGTCAACATATCTTGAAATTCAACTACATGCTACACACTATTCTAGGTGTTACAGATTAAAAGATCAGGGCTTGGTCTCTCACCTACTAATAAAGGAAGAGCTTTTTAAAACAGTTAAGCTTAAGGATTATGGAAGCTCTGAGTAGAAAATCAATTATTTTAAGAAAGGCTTTTATAGCAGTGCTATCTAACATAAGTTTCAGTAATGATGAAAATGTTCTTTAATATGTACTATCCAATACAATAGCCACCAGCCACATGTGGCTATTGAGCACTTAAAATGTGGCTAATTGACTAAGGAACTGAATTTTAAATTTTAATAGCTTCATGTAGCTAGTAATTACTGTATTGGACAGCAGAGCTGTACAGAATATGTACTATGTGAGCTGAAGTCTTGAAAAAAAAGGCAGTGAGGAATTAAAAGGAGTAGAAGATAGTATATTCTAGGCAATGAAAGGGCACAAACTGCATGCAGGGCTGTGAGAACACCTTAATGTGTTCAGGAAAGGCTGCCTGGGATATGTGGAAAGTGGAAAAGTGAGAAATGAGGTTAAAAGGCTTAGATAGGGCCAAAATACGAATGCCCTTGAATACCAGGCTATGGAGTTAAACATCGGGCAGCAGACAATAGGAAAACATCAAAGACTTCAAAACAAGGGAATATATGACCATATTCCAGCTTTAGCAAGGCAAGCTGACCATAAGATGATTGATACATTGAAAGAAGAAACCATAACTTGCACTATGCCAAGTTAGATGATAAAGACTCAGACTACTGTAATCACAGTGAGAACAGAGCTGAAGAACGAATTCAAGAAGTATTTTTGATATAAAATTAAAGGGATGTGGTGGACAAGAATAAACCAAAGTAAATACTACTGAGATACTAGCCTAGGAAACCAGATAATGCAGGCACTTTCTACAGTGACTGAAGGGATAAAGTCTACACGCTCCTGCTCAAAGTTATTTGTAAGAAAAAAATCTAAATATCTATTAATAACTTAAAAGTTAAATAAATTATGAAATCATTTAAGATAGCGTATTACATATTTATTAAAAGCATTTTTAAAGAATATATAATATCAGGGTAAAATGTTCATGATCTGTTAAATGAAATAAGTATGCCACAAAGCAACACATATAGCATTACCCTGGTTTTGTTTTATATACTGGCAGAATTTTTTAAATTAAAAAATATGCCAAAAAGTCAACAGTGGCTTAACTTTGATGAGCCATTATAATCTCTTTCTTGAATATTTTTTCTAATTGTCTAATTATACTAATTATTCTAAAATACTATAGAATTTTTTTTATTTAAAAATAAATTTTTGCTCTAAAGCACTGTACCTTAAAGCACTGGAGCCTGTGGAAATCACATGATACCACTTATATGTGGGATATAAACCTAAAAGCAACAAATGAACAGGACAAACAGAGACTCAGGGACATGGACAATGAATTAGAGAGTAGGGGGTGGGGGAGGAGCGAGGAGGTAGATGGGATAAGGAGGGTAAAATATAGGGGTGTAGGGGGAAGGTGAAGTGGGTAAAGGGATCAAATTTATGGAAGCTGAAGGGAACTGGGCTTTGGGTGGTAATCACACAATAGAATATACAGATGTCAAATGATAATGTACACTTGAAAATTATATAATTGTATTAAACAATGTTACTCCAATAAACTTAATTTAAAAAAATGTACCACAATTACAAAGTACAAAATATGATTATTTCCCATTTATTTATAATGTCTTACATATGATTTATGTATGTAAACATGTAACAACAAGTAGGGGTTTGGTATAAACGTATATTATATGTAGTTATGCAAAAAAGAGATTTATTCTGCTCATATTCAATTCCAATTACTCAGGTGGATTTATATAGAGCAGACACTATATGCTGAAGCAGCAGCTGAGCAAATACTAATCTTTTTATATGTACATGCCAGTTCCTTTTTGCATTTAACAAAACCTGGCTTTCCAAGTTCTAAATTTAGATTTACAAGAAAATCCTGACCTGGTAGAGAAAATCCTACTACGGAGTATATGGCTACAGCAAATGCTCCTACATCCTGAGTGTGAATAAAATATATATTAAATAAGCAATGTAATAATGTTCTTCATTAAATAGAAAATAAATAGAATTTTTCAACTGTAATTTTAATCTCCTTGCCATAAAATAGGTTGTTATTTGTCTTGAGAAACCACATATACATTATAAAGAGAATTTTAACCTAACGTTCCCAGCCATATGACAAGTCTTTTTCTGATCATTTTATAGAAGGAGAAAATAAAGGGCTAGAATTAAAAGCATGTTTCTATTTTAGATATTCAGAAACTTGATTTGATTTCCTTACTAAAATTAGTTTTATGTCTTATTTTTGTGTTTTCTATTAAAATATACTGGTAGAGAGGCAGTATTTTTTCTGGGACACTTTGTAAATAAGCCCCAGAGCTAAGTAATCCCGATAGCCTCACTCAAAGTGAGATAGTGTCAAGTGTAGGATTAGGGCCAGGTCTCCTCACTTAAAATCTAGTGCTCTTCTCTGAGGAGGTTACAGTTCTTAAATTAAAATATATTTTCTCTGAGATTTGAAAAAGGGAGCACATTTTAGATACTAGTTAGTGACACTTGAGAACATCAGCTAGCATTCAAACCCAGAAACTGCTTTAGATGTTTTGGCTAACTACCTCATACTACATAGTGGGTAAGAATCACTAAAATAATCACTCCAAAACAAAGAGAATTCAGAAATCTGCAAGAGCAATTAACCACCAGTATTTTACTATGTTTCTATGATCTGATGTCCATTTCCATGGAAACAGAATAAGAAGTGAGAGGCAGCCAAGAGAAGAGATGTCAGAACTTGTCAGGTTCAGTGGCTGGAGCTGAAAGCTGCAAATGCTTTTTTTTTTTTTTTACAAACAGTATCAGCTGACTTCTGGCACATAATCGATCCTCAAGTTATAGGCAATGTCAGCTTGCCCGGAGAAGCATAAAGTTAAAGAACAGGCTTAGGTTTTTGTTTCATTTTTGAAGTCTTAAATTAAGGGGGGGAGGGACACAAATTAAAAGCCAATTGTTCAAAATTCTAAATTTCTAAATCATAAGAATGCAACAGAATTGATTCAAATTTCCCAAAGTAGACAGAGGAAATTCTTAGCTGTGATGAGAGAAAATGTAGGACCACCACATTCTGGAAAGAATAGCAACAGGGCGGGGTCAGGAAAGAGACAGAGGCAGAGGAAGTAGTATGCTCAAAAGCCCCGAGACAGGAGCTTGTGTGGCCCTTTCAAGGCACTGCAAGCACACAAGAGCTCTTTGTGTAGGGGAAAGGGTTATCACAGAAGGCTTTCCCACAAGAGGAGATATCTAAGCTAAGACCTATAGGGCGAGATAGAGTTACAGAAGAGAGTATTCCAGCATGAGGAAGAGCATGAGGGAAGTCCTAGGGGCAAAAGAGAGCAAACTGGATACGGCAGTAGCAAATTGTTTAAGACAGCTGGAGCAGAGAGTGGGAGTGGGGGAGGAGCTGGGAACAGATCAAGAAGGGCCTTATTTCCCAAGTTAGATTTTGAACTTTTATCCAAAAAACAAGTTGTCACTAACGATTTAAATCAGGAAGTAACGTGATGAGGTTTGCATTTAAGATTAGTCTACCTCAAATTATACAGGGCTACAGATGTAGAGTCTGTTAGAGTTTTCCTACTGGAGAGATAAGGGTGGACTGACCGCAGTAGGTAAAGAGCAGTGTCAGAGATAGGAGAACAAGACATAGTGAATACGAGCAGTGGGAGAAGGAGGATGAGTCAAGGATGACATCCAGGATCTTGGCCTAAATAGCTATGTGAATGGTACTGCCAATCATTGAGTCTCTGTCACAAGCAAAGAAGGAGGATCCTCATTTCAGGTATGTAAGAGACAATGATGAGTTCCAATCTGGACTTCATGACTCTGAGGTATCCATGGGACAGTCAAGCAGAGCTATCCAGCAGACAGTTGCATGGGTGTAGTCTACAACTCAGGGATGGGTATGATAAATGCATCTACAACTCAGGGATGAACATATGTATCAAGGCTTCAGGACTGAATGACATGGCCCAGGGAAAGCACAAGATCAGAAGAGATTCCCAAAGATGAATTGTAAAGGCTTTGGTTTAATGTTGGCTGCACCATTTACTAATCACATGATCTAGGGTTACTTAGTCTTTAAGCCTGGAAAATTAGGATAATTATATCTGTGCTGAGAACTAATATTTAAAAATTGAGTAGAGAAAGAGGAACCTATAAAGTAGAATGAGAAAGAGAAGATAAAAAGTAGACACTACAGGAGAATGTAGTGTTATGAAAACTGATGGAAAAGAGTATTCAAGATTAAGGTTAGTAGATCAAATAGCACAGAGAGATCAAGTAAAATAAGAATTTAAAAGTATACAAAGGATCAAAAAAAAGATCTCCCTGGTGACCCTAGCTTAAAGCATGGTAGAGGGGACTACAGACAGAAGTAGATGGTAGATGAGAGAGTGAGAGATAGATTTAGAAAATTCTTTCAAGAAGCTTGGCTGCAAGAGAAAAGAAAAATTTGACTGGTACCAAGTGAAATCAAAACACAGTTGCTTGTTTTTGTTTTCTTATTTGGAAAAACTTATGCATGATATTAAGATGTTTTCAGTTGCAAGTAACAGAAAACCCAACTAACAATGCTTAAATATTAGGTCATTTATTGTTTCTTTAATAAAAAAAAAAAAATCTAAAAGTAGACAGTTCTAGAGTTTTTTCAGAATCTCTTAGCTATAAGAGAAGCTGAGAAATTATCTGATTTTCCTGACTCTATTTTGAGGCAATAAGGGAGATGGGGGCTGGGAATGATTTTTACATAGCCAGCCAATACTGTCTGTCACACGCATGTTTAAATGCTGATGTGAAAGAGTTAATAAAGAGAAAGAAGCCAAAGACACAGAAGGAAAGAGGGCAAGAATGAGTAGCAGAGTAAACAGATTTATAAAGACATTCCTTCAGATATGTCTTATAATGCGCAAAGTATAAAATACAAATCTGCAGCCAAATGACAAAGGGAAACTCTTAATATTTTTGTATCAATTAGCATTTCAGAGATATTAAGAAATGTGTTTTCATTCTTTTAAGTGAAAACTTAAACCTTTTAAAACTTCAGTTGTACAGTTTAGTTAAAAGTTCAGCTTAGGAAATCAGAGAGACTGCTTGTGGGACCCTGCCCAAGTTATTCAATGTCTTTATGTCTCAGTTTCCTCACTTGCCAAATAAGAATAATAACAGTACCTATTAAACAAAATTGTGTGGCTTAAGTGAATTAATACAAGTAAACAGTATAAGGCTTAGCACATAGTAAACACTCAATAATAGGTAGCTATTTTTGGTAGTATAGAAATATCTAAGGATAATCATTAATTCAACTTATTTAATCTGATGTTTTCTACATTCACCTAACTAATACACCAGACTTGGTTTTAATTCACCAAGAGTCATTTCTTTTGGTAGACTTTTTATTAACATTATGTGAAACAATTATTAAACACACACAAACATTTATGAATGTAAATTAATATAGCATTATTTTCAAACTATGAATGATCACTTAGCATTGGTAAACTTTTAAAAATCAATAAACAAAGGTTTACAGGAACCAAAAGAAACTACAGCAGCAGGTTGCATGCCTTTCTTATTTACAAGTTCTCTAAAATGTAACCATTGAAAGCATGAATAAAGTCAGAGGGTAGGTTGCTTTAAATAGTAATATGGATATACAATGGAATATTACTCAACCATAAGAAGAGATGAAATACTGCCATTTGTAACAATATGGATGGACCTTGAAATAATCATACTAAGTGAAATAAGCCAGACAGAAAAGGCTGAAAATCACATGATATCACATATGTGAGATATAAACCTAAAAGCAAGAAATGAACAGGACAAACAAACAGAGACTCATGGACATGGATGATGGACTAGTGGTTACCAGAAGGAAAGGGGGAGGGGGAAAGTAAAAAAATAAATGTTAAACAAAAAAGTAATAAGGAGACACTGAAAGTCCTTGAAATGACATCATTATAAGAGCTATACATTGGGAAGAATAATCTGACAGTCTCTGGGTAGGTAATAAGGGGAAAATTTTAGTCAATGATGGAGGGATGAAAGAGAATAAACAAATTGCCAAAATAGCCATCAGCAGTCCAAAAGTCTTTCAGCAATAAAAGAACCTAACCAAAATGAATAACATGGATTCATTATGCAGTGGTTATAAAGAAGGAAAGAACACAATTCAATCAGCACTAAAGTAATCACAACAAAAATAATTACTGTATTTCATCAAATAGAAAACACTATACATTATAGGAAACACCATTATTTTATATACCATCAAAGATAAAAATATAGTAATAATTAAACTGACATAATGCCAAGATTTTATTGATTAGAAAATCCACTCCAATTTCAGAGATTCTAAAATTTGAAATATATGTATCTTCAAATAAATACTGAACCTGCCTGATCTCCTCTGATCTCGGGAGCTAAGCAGGGTTGGGCCTGGTTCGTACTTGGATGGGAGACCATTTAGGAATACCAGATGCTGTAGACGTTAAAAAAAAAAAAAAAAAAAAAATCAAATAAGTAGTATCTGCCTAAATAATAAATAGGGGTCACAATCCCATGAAATCCCCAGTAATATCCATAACCCTCCCTCACAGCCTGCTTGGGATCTGTTCAAATCTTAGAACTTGAATAGCTCCAGCAAGCTTCTAACCTCTAACTCTGACTCATCTGCACCGAAAGAGATAGGGTAAGCCCTTGCCCATCTGACAGGGGCCACACTCTAAGAAGCTCTCCTAAGACAATAATCTTATGTGACCTTTATTAAGACTCCTTAATTATGACTACAGAAGACAAAGTCCTACCTTTTAGAAGTCCTACATTCTGTTCAGATCATTGTACGTTATTCTTTAAAGTCAATTTTTTTTTTTTATTTCAACAACATTTAAGAGTGAAAACTTAGGAACTTTCCTGAAGTGTTCAAGGAAGAAATGGGATGAGTATGACAATTAGCCTCATTTTAATTAATTCATTTTCTAAGGCAAATGATTTTAGACTTACTGGTTTTTGCTGCTAGTGAATTATATCTAACATCATTCTATCTCTTTCATCAATATATTTCACTAGCTTGGCACATTTTTCTATTAGTGCTTTCTTTTGCACTAATTTTGATTGCTGACTTCAATTGAATGAAATAGTCCATTTTTTTTTTTAATTCTCTTATAAACAAGCCAGCATGATTCCCATTAACATCAGAGCTACAGTTAGAGCCCACCTTTACATTAACTATCCCAGGACCTCTATTACTTCCCTGTGATAGATACAAAAAGAAGGAAATGGAAAACATTTCTCTGTGCCGTCACACAAAAGAATACCTAAGCATCACTGCTTTATCAATGAAACACTGGTCAAGTTTAAACATAATGATGACTTCAATTTCTTGGTACTTGTCTGTGCTTTTTCTTGTTACTTCCTTGCCTGCTCTCTTTAGATTCAGGCCTGGAGTTAAACAAGATGCTCTGTTTTACTCTAACCGTCCTTACTTTAGTTAGATGTCGGAAAAATCATTGAAATATGTTGCTATACTCCATTTCAACTGAATAGTTAAATCGTGCCCCTCTCCCCATTCTATGTTCTGAAAGTAAGAATCCTGATTCTCTATCTTCACTGTTGAGAATAAAAATAAATATAAAGACAAAATCAGGGCAAGGTCCCACCTCTCTCCTTAGTAAGCACTTGAGCCAATAACAGGGAAATAAAAACTGGTAACCTGAGCCCACAGAACTGGAAAGAAAGAGGAAGATCAGAGATGAGAAACCTAACACCATACTGAATAGTTCTGGGGAAGAAGGACAATAACTAGAAAGATGAAAACCCTAACCATGCCAAAGGGGAGAGATAATAGAAAAAAACTAATGATATACCAAATGGGAAAAGGAGAGATGACATGCTAGTTCCTGTATCCAGGACAGAGCAGGATGTGATTGAAAAGCCTAAAACCTAAGGAAGAAATTCAAGGAACTGATGGCCAAGAATAGTATAGTATCTTCCTCTTCCCAAGCTACCAAGACTAGGGCTGATCCAAGGCTGATGTAGAGCAGAAGATAATCTGGCTCAGCTATATATAATCAGAGGGCTGCAGCAGGAGGCTTTCCCTGGGTGTCAGTTTAGGAAAAAAAGCTCCTAGCCTTAGAAATTGTTCCAACTAAAAACTAACAAATCAAGAAATGAGAATATCAGTGGTTGACACTGGAGAACAATAATTCTCCTTTTCTTATACTCTTATGCCTTTATTTTATTGCTAGATTGCCCATTTAAACACTTGAGGTCACTAAGTAGTTTTATTAGGTTTTTGAAAAGTGTCCCTACATCTGTGTTAACAGAGACTAAGACACAAGAATAAATTGTGAAGTAATGACACTGACCAACCAGATCTACTCTAACACTTGTGAAATGTGGCATAAGTAACTTACAATAGGGAGGTTGGGGACAGTTGGTGACAGCCAAAAAAGACTGTAATAGCTTTCTGTCTTAGATAACTATAATAACAACACATGAAAAAAAGAACATTACAATATTCAAAGCTGCATATGTAAGTACTCAGTCATCACAGTGAGTTGGAGGTACTCATGTAAGTTATCTCTTATAATTAAGAGAAAAAGAAGAGCATTTAAATAGGAAGAAACAACTAGAAATTAATATTCATGGGCTGTTTCTAACTCCTTCTGAGAACTAGTTCTTTTCCAGTGCTAACCACAGGAATACTGATAGGGAACCTAAAGGAATCTGTGAAATCTGATATCCTGTAACAATATCACCAACTTGAATAGTCACACTATGGAATATTCAGCCTTGTTCTTTAAGTTCCAACTTTGACTGCCTTAAGTAAAAAATATTGTGAAACAGTATCTGAAAAATCATCAAAATTTCTAATATATCTAAACATCGTGCTTATTCCTACAAGACAAAGTACTTAACTAAAAGCTTTATTTTATGATTTTGAACTATGTCTTACACATCTTTGTGTCCTCAGCATCCAACCAATGCCCAAACATGGTAAATAGCCACTAAATGTCTGCTGCTGGAGATGACCAAAAAGTCCAATGACATTTTAAAAGCACAGCAATAATTATTTGATACGCTCAATAAATAATTAAGTAAATGAATGCATGGTAATCAAAAGAAAACCCAAATAGATTAATCAAACTGAGCTATTTACTAAATAATACTTTCTCAGAAAAATATTTCAAAGAACTGATAGTTATATTAATATCTACTTCTTTGTTCACTAATTTCTAGTTTTTAAAAGGAAAGAAAAATTCAAAACTAGGCTTAACATAATTGACTCTTTAGCCTCAGAATAAGGCCTAAAGAAATCTAAGAGCAATAATTAAGTTATATTACATAGAAACTTTGCTTCATGTTTAAAGGTTTTTTAAAAGATTTCTATTAAAATATAGCTAACATACATTATATTAGTTTTAGGTGTGCAAAATAGTTATTCAACATTTATATACTTAAAGAAGTGATCGTTATGATAAGTCCAGCAACCATATAACACCATACAATGCTATCAAAATATTATTGATTATATCCCCTATGCTTTATACCACATCCCCATGACTTATTTGTTTATACCTGAAAGTTTGAATCTCTTATTTCCCTTTACCGTCCCCATTTTTAATTTTTCAATTACAGCTGACATTCAATAGGATATGTTTAAAGGGTTTTTAAGGAAAAAAATTATGTCTTAGGTGCCTGAAAGACTACTGTCCTGTTCAACTGAATTAATTAGTGTTCTTCATTCCTCAATGTTTCACAAAGGCCTAATAAAGTATTTTTAAATATGAGACCTGCTAAGCATCTGTGGATCTTATTCAAAGGAATGAATAAGAAGGTCAGATGCCCAAAACTGACAATGAAGACATTCAATACATAACTTCATCTATAATTAATACATAGTCTGTGAACCTTTTCCCTGAAAGGCAAAAAATTTCTATGGTATACTTAGATATGGCTAACCTCATTATCTTAACAACATCATTTAATATTTTATCTCTTTGTCGAAGTGTCTGGGAACTTCTGAAACAATATATCATAGTACAAATCTGGATGAGAAAGGTAATTTATATTGGTCATATAATGTCAAAGGAAGAAAAACAGAGAATTTCCTTAGAAACTACTGAGACTATAAATGACTAAAAGGTCATTTGAAGCAATTTTCTCATGCTTCCACATATCTTAAAAGTCAGAGGATCTACCGCCACTGCCAAATAAGTATTTAAAAATGATTTAGTTAAATACAGATGCCTTACAACTACTAATATTTAAAGATAAACACTGAATTGTTTAACAGTTTACTTTAAGGGTAGCTATAATAATAATTGGTATGCTAAAATTTTAATATTTTTTGAAATCAAGTAAGTTATAGATTAGAAACTGTTTTTGTTATATTGACTTTATACTGAAATAGTACTGGTAATATAATTTCATATATATTTTTCTACGGTACATTGGTCAATACTTAATAAACCTCTGTTATCTCAAACATCAAATACAGGAAAGAACTGTTAATTATCCTGCTAATTACTGGGGAAAATACACCTATTATATAGCTTCTTATATAATCATTCACCATTTGAGAAATGATGTATCCAACTTCTTTGGTTCTTCCCATAGGAGGTGTTAGGGGGCTCAAAAAAAATTTTTTTTTTCATTTTATACAGGATTAAGCAGAGCTTAGACCACACTCAAAAGCAAAATTCTTTAGGAAACCAAAGGCTTCTCAGAACATTCCTTATTCAGAAGTGAAATTCCATTGTCGGGGAAATCATTAATACCAACTATCAAGGGAAAATGTCTCATTCCTGTTGCACAATCACTAAAGTGAAACTGCTTCTTTAGTTGCTAGGAAACAACCAACTCATTATATGCCATTATCAGAACCCTAGAGAAGAAAACTGGCATCTGCTTCACATTTGGGGATACTGGAGATTGAACTAAAAGCATTGAAACTGCTGCCAAAATCCATGGTCTCTGGGGTTTACACTGTGACCACAGCAGGTGCTGACACCAGACTAGCCTTTGAAGTTTTCCTTTCTGTAGCTCTTTCTCTAACAGCTAAAATTATTTTCTTCCAACATCCCACATTTTCAAACTCAAAGATTCTAAGACAAGACTTCTCCATTTGAGTTAAACTCATTATGTCTATGTTGATCACAACTTAAGGAAAACAAATAGAACTAAGGAATCTTAACGAATAACAAAAATTTTAAGCTATTAGTTATTCATTGAGCAAAATGTACTAGGTGTTTTTGCCTTTAATTATTTAAAGTCAAAATAAAAGAAAATTGTTTCAAAAATCAGGAGAATAAAAAGGAAGACATACTGATAAATCTAGTACTCAAAATGACATTCTAGCATTTCTCTGCCTCATTTTCCTAATTAATCATAAAGTTTAGCTTCTCTTTTTATGATATGCTATGTTTTTTTGTAATGAATCACATAATGCATTCATGAACATATATTTATTCATCAATCTCTTCCCTTCCTTTTAGGAGATGAGGTTGGAAGGAGGTGGGGTAAAATTATATTAGACACCGGCAAGATGAAACCATGAGGCTCTCTATACTACTACTTCTGCATCTAGAAAGATAAGTTACCCATTGAGATGAAGCTGGAAATGTTGACAAACCATCTTCCTTCACCAAATTATAAGAATGATCCTGGCAGGGCTCCTCCATCTTAATATAATCCTTTGCCCCACACCTTCAATATTAATGTTCACTTCATTTGAATTACTCACATCTGCCAATCTTGGCTAAATAATGTTCCCTTAATATTACTTCATACTTTCATTCTCAAACTTATCTCCACTCCCCCATCACGCTTATCCTCTACCAACCTGACTCTTACCCAACTTCCTAGGTCTTATGAAATATCACTTCCACTTAGGGATTTAGCAAATAAAAATAGAGAACCCTCGCTCAGTTAAGTTTGAATATCAGATATACAACAAATAATTTTTTAGTGTAAATATGTCTCAAGCAATATTTGGAACATACTCATACTGAAGAATTATTCACTGTGTATCTGATACTCAGACTTAACTAGGTTAAGTTTGTCTGGCAACCTTTTTACCACCCCACTGTGAGATTGATACCTTGACCTTTGAAATTTTTCTCACTTAATAGAAAACTGCCTTTACTCAGTAATGTCTCATTTCTAAATTTCATCTATAAAAAAAAGACTAACTTTTCTAATGCCCCTCCTCTAAACAAAATCAATTTATCTGTCACTTTTTAAACCTGTTCTTCCAATAGCTACTGTATCATCTCTTCCCCATCACAAGTGATTTTTAATTATTTGTTTCCTCCAATTTATCCAGCTGATACCTCCTGAAAACATGTCTTTCTAGAAATCAGGCCTTGACTTCTGTCTTTACCTCATTAATGCCCTATATATTTTTTCCTTTTAGACTTTCTGCCATGCCAATCCTGGATCTAACAACAGGTTTGCCCATGTTGAGTTTCGGGCATCAGAATATTGTTAAAGAGTTGGCAAAAATAAAAAAATTATAATATTTAGTATCCGGTGGGCCTTTGCTGCTACACAGAGATCCTATCACTCATCTCTTCATCATTTATTTTTTTAGTCCTCAGAAAGCAGTTAAAAAACACTGGCTCTGGACCATCTTATGCCTAAATTCGATTTCAGAATCACCAGCATTAATTAGTGTCACCCAGGGTGATCTATTAAAAGTGCAAACTCCTTCGCCCTCCCTTGGATCTACTGAAGGAAAATCTTTAAGCAGTGGAGTGAAACAGGGATGCTATAAATCTGAATTTTCAGCTAGCCCTCCAGATAAATTTTATAAATACTGAAATTTGTGAGCCAAATTTTCTCTATTGAGTGAACGCACTATCTTATTCATTCCAATAAGATCAAGGAAATAACTTATTAACTTCTTTTTAGTACCAAGTATGATGGGGTTCCCTCATCTAATCTTCTTTCCATTCTACTCACCAAACTTGGAACTACACACTTATTTTCCAAAAATAACTCATGTGTTAACCTTTTAAGCCCATTCCTTTTTGCCTTTTTTTCATAATATTCCTCTTTCAATAATCCCCTCATTTTCTAGAATCTTCAGTCCCTCTTTAGTCTATCCTATAATTTGGAAAAGGTATGGCTATCCCTTTTGGAAAGCAAATGAAAAGGGCCTTCATTTGATTCCATTGCTCCTTATATTTCCATTCTATTTTCTTTTCCTTTTCCCCACTCCCTACCCCTATTGGCCTATTTTATCTAACAAGCAGAATAAACTTCTATGGAAGCACAGTCTTTCTATATATCTATTCTTAAAACCCCTGACTTTTTTCATATACTGTTCTACTAAAGGATAACAAATGGGCACCTAACAACTATTGTCTCCTTGTCTTTTTTCATTCCTCATTCTGAGCTATCATTCTTAAATCTGCAAACCAGTGGTTCCCAAACTTGTCTACACACTGGAGTCAGTGGAAAATCTCCAAAAATGCAACCCAGAAGATCATGAAATTTTTGTTGTTGTTGTTCAAGAGTTTCTATAAAGCTTAATCTGCAGCCCAATCCCCTTCTCCTTCCCAGAGGCCAGTAGGCAGGATGGAAAGTTCCAACCCTCTAAACACTGGTTCTTTCTGGTGACCAGCCCCATTCTAAGGCTATCTAAGGGCCCCGGCCTAAGTTATCACACTAGCATGAACTCAGATGTGCTCAAAAAGGAGATTCTTATGAATGACAAGAGACATTCCTATCACTCAGGAAACTCTAAGGGTTATAGGGCTTTGTGTCAGGATGCAAGAACAAAAAATGCACATATTTCCTATTATACCACAACTATATATATATATTAAAAAAAAAACCTTTATCTCAATTCACACATAAAAATTAATTCAAGCTATACAAGCCAGAATTACAAAGCTTTGAGAGTAAAATATGTGAGAATATCTTTACAATCTTGGGGTAGATGGGCAAAGATTTCTTAAAACACAAAAAGTATTAGCAAAAAAAAAAATTTTTTTTAATAAATTGGATTTCATGTAACTTTAAAACTTCAGCTCATCAAGAGGCAAGTAACAGACTGGGAGAAATATTCCCAGTACATATATCTAACAATGAACTTATAGCCAGAATATATTAAAACTTTTGCAACTCAATTACAAGAAGAAAAATGAACCAATAAAAAATGAGTAAAAGACTTGAACAGATGCTTCATTAAAAAATATACAGCAAAATCTAATATGCACATAAAAAGAAGCTCAACATCATTGGCCATCAGGGAAACAGAAATTAAAACCATAAAAAGATACCATTTCACACCCACTAGTGAAGAGACTGACAACACCAAATTTTGACAAAGATGTGAAGCAACTGGAACTCTTATGAACACCTGTACAAGTATTTAAAGCAGCATTATTCATTATACAAAAAAATTGGAGACTACAGAATTTGGTTATATTCATTCAATGGAATACTATGCAGCAATAAAAAGAACTACAGATATATGCAACAAAAGGGTGACTTTCAAAAGCATTAGGTTTAGAGAAGAAGAAACAAGATACAAAAGGCTAGATCCTGTAGAGTTCCATTTATATAAAGTATAAAAACATGCAAAACTCATTTATGGTGACAGAAATCACAACAGTGATGGCCTATGGATGGGAGATTGAATAGAACAGAGACCAGTGTAACTATCTAGGGTGGGCAGAAATGTTCTCTATGGTTAAATAAGTATATACATTTATCAAAAAAAAAATCACTGAACTATACATATAAGACTGTGCACTTCATTGTATGCATAAGTTTAATTCGATAAAATATTGTAAGGGGAAAAAAATTCTAAACCAGACTTCCAGTTCAAGATGGCTAACTGCAAGTATTTATTTTCTCCCCCAAAAGAGTAACTGGGAAAGGACATGAAAGGAACTTCTAGAACATTGGTATTTTATTTATCTTTTCCTGAGATTATATGTATTTGATGTTTTAGTTTGGAATAATCTATCTGTACACTTATGGTTCATAGACACTTATGTATACATGTTATACTCAATTTTTTTACTCAATGAATCAGGTAACTTCTATAATCCACTACTATACAGAGGATCTATCCAGCTACTAAATTTTCACTAAGGATTATAAAAAAAAAAAAAAAAAAAAAAAGCAGTTCAGGTGATCAGCATGGTCACAGTGTAGTCTGAAATATCAGCTTTTCAATTCTCATTAAAATGTGACAGAAGTTACTTTACAAAAGACTATAAGGTAAATAAATATTCAGTCTAATATACATATCCTAGAGGTTACTCTAGGTATCCTCTGATTATCCCAATGAAGTAAGTTACAGATCCGTTTTCTCAGCCCGTCTTTCATCCTGATATTTTATAGTACGTTTGCTAAAAATGTATTTTCAGCACTTATCAGAGTAAACTGACTTTTATACAATTTATGTGTCAGAGAATCAAATCTCCATTAGGTCCTCTGCCAGACTATCAAATTCCCTAAATATTTTTAAGATGAGCATTTGATAAAAGTTGAGAAGAATAATGAATAACATCGATGACTAAAGTGTTGAGACCATGGCTGAATTCAGAAATCAAAGATCGTATAATGCCAGCAATTAACACAGTTATTCTATATCTCTGACAGTATTCAGTTGTATATGAAAGAGGCTGGGTTATGGAAGGACACTGAGAATGTGGAATTGGGATCTGCCCCCCTCTCCTCCTCAGCACCCCACAAAATAAAAAATACATATATATTCTCTGGTTCCTTCGGACTTTTGATCCCTTCACCTCTGGTCTCAAAACATTTTCTTCATTTATAAAAACAGGTACTGAATATAACTTTGACCTTTGCGCACACTCTTTTTGTAGCCTAATTAATTTGAACTATCAGGTTTAATCTCACTTATTCTGTGGGAGACTCCCTTTGCCTCTCTCTTGAAGGCACATGCATTCCCATTCTCATTCCCATTCCCTTTCTTTCTCTCTGTCTCTCCCTCCTTTCTTCTTTCCCTCTCTTCCTCACTCTCTCCCTACCCCTTACCCTCGAGGGCTCATTTGGAGAGATGATTTTGTCACTTGTTGGAATTTGAGATTTAAAATGGTCCCTGAGATTTTAAAAAGGATACACGGAGGTAAGAAAGAGAACTTGCACACATCTTGCTGTGAACAGACTGTAGGGCTAGGGAATCCTGCATCGCTGAGCTATGAGCGCCAGTGCTTGGCCTGAATCTCTTATCTCTAAGTTTCTGATCACTGTGGAAAGCAGAAGTATGTCCACCTTCTTGTGACTACCCATAAAGGATTGGGAAGAATTCTGAATCATCTCTTGTTGAGAATTATAACAGCAATATACGAGGGAGAAAATTCATATTTGAAATATTCTCATGACAAAATCAGAATTCTCTTTTTGGTGTTTCCAAATTTCTATTGACTCTATCAACTAAATCAACACTGGTTTAGAATTTCCTTAAAAAGAAAAGGTGGCTAAATTAATCTACACAAAGATCAATAAGGAATTGGTAGAGAAAGGATATTGTTAGTAGTATAACTAAAACAACCAACTGTGGAATCTGAGTGTAAAAGAGGAGGAGATGCACCCAAGAGACTTAGAAGCACTAGGAAAATAGAAGGATACTGGAACCAGAGATCAAAGAACACATTTGTCAAAACTCAAGCAGCAGAAGAAAGACATTACAATGAAAAAAGATGAGTTTCAAAGTTCAAGACATATTTCATCTATTTACTATCTCAATTGAATATGTAGTTCATTTAAAAATATAAATATGTATTTCATTTAAAAATATAAATATTGATATAGAAATATTCATAATTATACATTTATGTAAATATATTTATATGTTTATGCAAATATATTTTATATGGAAATATAAATATATAAACATATTTATATAAATGTATATAAATAATTTATATAGAAATATACATATTTCTATATATAAATACATATATAGAAATATCTATGATTCAAACTGTCAATCTATAGCATGGTACCTGCACCAAAGTAAAATCTGAATAAGAGGTAACTGATGTAAGTTGGTAGAGAAAATCTAAATTACTCATAATATTTATCTAGAATATAATTAACTATAAATTCACGGTACTAAGAAAAAATTAAAATTTATTCCTATGAATAACACACAGCCCGTCTGATATTTTTAGATTATCCAATCAACTGTTCACTTCCTTAAGGATAAATTAAAGTTGATTGAACATATATTATAGAGACAAATATATAGCCATATGTACTCGGAATAAAACAAAATTTTATTTTGTTCTGAAGCAATTTTAAACCACAAGCACTGTAGTTTATATAATTTTTTTCCTACATCTAATTCCTACACTGCCCTTATAACTCATATTGGCTAAAATGAGATTAACCATAAATCTAAATAAGGCATATTACTTATAAAATAGATTTCCTCATCTTACTACAGACCCAACAGAGCAACAAAACAATATAAGACATTAAGATTTTTAATGCTCATAAGCAATGGGAAAGATTACAGCATATAACAATAAAATTTGGCCTTGGCGCCACATAACTTATTATACATTCAGTCTATCAACTGTATTCTTTTGCAAAACATCTCAAACCTAAATGCAAATTTAATAGCTCTCTAATCAGCAAATGCATTAACCACAGTGTGCCAATAATAACATGATACTGAATGCAATTTTCATACCTGCCTCAATAGTTTCTCAACGGCTGACATTACCATAAGCCCTCTCCAAACAACTGGAGCAGTTTCTTCAACCAGGAAGCCCATAGACATACTGCAATAATAAAACAAAAATACAACTAATTTACATAAATTAATCAATATTATTCTGAAAAGTAACAAAGTAAAAAAGATATGCTTACCAAGCAATACCATAATTCAAAAGAGGCCTCATTAGGTTGCCTGAAATAAGAAAAAACATCTCTCTTTTAGAAGAGTAAGTCATTTTACATAAACATACAGATTTGTTTTCTTATCAGTGTGTCAAATCATAAATACAAATAGCTACTCAACTGCTACTCTTTTAAGTTCCAACTAATTCTCAATTTGCAAAAATTTAAACATTATGTCCAACAAAGAAATAATACTTTCAATAGATACAACATCTAAAAATAGTTGGGATATTGTTTTATTAAGGAACAATTCATCTACCATTTTCAAATATGCTTCTAAAC
Source organism: Rousettus aegyptiacus (assembly GCF_014176215.1). Taxonomy (NCBI): domain Eukaryota; kingdom Metazoa; phylum Chordata; class Mammalia; order Chiroptera; family Pteropodidae; genus Rousettus; species Rousettus aegyptiacus. Next base: position 99,380,747 of record NW_023416306.1, read on the forward strand.
AATAGCCTCGATAAGTATTTTTTCCAATTTTATTCATATATATACATATATAATTTACATATGTTTATCTGAGTATACATGTGCACACACAAACACATCTAATCAGTTCTCTCTATTTCATTTCTTTTTCTTTACTAATTAATTTGGAAAGTCTACAAATCCAAAACAAGTAGAAAAAAATCTATTTTGTACCTCGACATAATAAAACCCATATGTGAAAACCCACAGCAAGCCTCATACTCAACGGTAAAAGATTAAAAGTTTTTCCTCAAAGATCAGGAACAAGGACGCCTTCTTTTGCCACATCCATTCAACACAATACTGAAAGTTATAGCCTGAGCAATTAGGCAAGAAAAATAAATAAATAATGTCAATTGGACAGGAAGAAGTAGTTTTCTCTGTTTATAGATGATATGATCTTATCGATAGAAAAACCTGAAGATTCTATGAAAGAAAAAAAACTATTAAAGTTAAAAATTAATTAAGGAAAATAGCAAGATACAGAGTCAACACACAAAAATCAGTTGCACTTCTACACACAAACGATGAACAATCTGAAATGAGAATTATGAAAACAATTCCACTTATAACAGTATCAAAAAGAATCAATTACTTAGGAATTAACCAAAGAGGTCAAAGACTCATTTCAAGTAAAACTATAAGACATTGCTGAAAGGAATTGAAGAAGACATAAATAAAAGTAAATCTCATTTTCATTGACTAGAAGACTTAATAATGTCGAGATGTCAATACTACCTAATTTACATATTCAATGCAATTTCTATCAAAACCCCAATGAAATGTGTTTCGGAAATAGAAAAATCCATCCTAAAATTCATATGGAAAAGTCAGAAATCTCAAATAGGCAAATTAATTTTGAAAAAGAAGAACAAAGCTGGAGGACTCACATTTCCTGATTTCAAAACTTACTACAAAGCTACAGTAATCAAACCAGTGTGGTACTGGCATAAAGGTGACATGTAGACCAATGGAATAAAATAGAGAGCTCAGAAATAAACTCTTGCACATATATTCAAACAATTTTTGATGGCTGGTGGGGGCAGAGGCGGCAAAATCATTCAATGGGTAAAGGACAGTCTTTTTTAACAAACGGTGCTGGGAAAACTGGATATCCACATACAAAATAATGAAGTTGTACCCTAACCTAGTACCATATATAAAAATTAACTCAATGGGGGAAAAAATGGCATAGATGATAGAGGCTTTGTTCATCCCTCTGGCGACCAAATCAAAGTTGTGATGAGCAGCAGCAAGAAAAAATTGCCTGGGATCTAGATGAACAAGCCATTCAACTAGGGAGAAATCCAGGAAAGCACTCTGCAACAGCAGAAGGTAGGATGGGGCGAGGACGCAGGGCTGCCCAGTTTCAGTGGCTAAGTGAGATTGAGGCTGCAGCAGTGGTAGACGCCTTTTAAAGAGGCCGTTTCTGTGAGCGGATTTTCACAGTGACGGACCTGCTCGTTCTAAGCCCCAGTGCCGATTCAGCTGTGTGCTGGGGGCACCAGGGACTTCCAAAGAGGCAAAGTCTGAGTGCCGGCAGAGGTGAGACTCGTTCTATACAGAAGTGTCAGCATTATCCATTGTTCTCTGTTGAGCTCTCCCAGTGCAGAACACAGCACCGCCATAGCCCAGATGTCATCAAACTGGATAACAGAGGTCACTCTGCCCAGAAGATTCCCTGACACCCCACCTCCCCCAACTCGCGGCCCCATCCAAGCCACATCCAAGTTTATCCTCAGCAAGTCAGGAGCTCTTTGCTGAGCAGTGCCTAGAATCACACTGAAGGCAGCTGGCCTCGGTTTCTGGCATGGCCTTTTGAGGCAACTATAAGCACTATGTGGATTGCTTGCTAAATCTTAACAGGTGGCCCTGGAGGAATAGAGGCTTGAACTAAATTTTCCCTCTAGTTGAACCCCTCTCGGGACTATGCCATTGGACACCTACTTCACAAATCTACACTAATAAGACTGGGAGACTCAGGAGCTTTGCTTAGTACATAGAAACAGAAACGGAAAGGCAGCCAAAACGGGAAGACAAAGAAGCAGAACCCATATGAGAGAACAGAACAGATATCCAGATATAATGGAGTCTAGTAATTTAACAGATCCATAGTTCAAAACATTGGTTATAAAAATGCTCAAGAACTTTTGGGAAGTGCAGAGACTCCAACAAAGAGATTAAAAAAAAAAACACATAAAAATGGAAATGGAAATTATTAAAGGGAACCAGTCTGAAATGGAGAGGAGAACACATTATCTGAGATGAGAAGTATATTAAATGGAATAAACAAAGTGAATAAAGAAAAGGATCAATGCCCTACCTAGAGGATGGGAAAGCCAAGGACACTCAATTAGAATGGCAAGAGATTCGATGCTAAGACTATAAAAATAATTTAAAGAGCATACAGGACACTATTAAGGGTCCAAATAGTCATCTGATCAGCATAACCAAAGAAAATCAAGATGCTGAATAACTGTTTGAAGAAATAATGATGGAAAACTTCCCTAACCTGGTGAAGGAAATGGACATAAAACCACAGGAAGCTCAGAGAATTCCAAAACCCAGGGATCTAAAGAGGCCCTCACCAAGACACATCATAATTAAAATGCCATGTATTTAATAGCAACTTGTTCCTAAACTATCATCCAGTTGTATAAATATCAAACACAATCAGATGTACTAGGTATTTAAGTTCGTCATCTTGAACAAGATTCTGCTGGACCTTTTATTATAGTGTTTTTGAACAACAGAGGTTCTTACTTTTTATGTAATCAAACTAATCAATTTTTCCTTTCTAGTTTACCATTTTTCAGTCTTGGATTAGAAAGCCTTCCCTAAAATATTGCCATTGAGACAATCTCTTCTATTGTCTTCTAAACACTTTATAATTTTGTATTTCACATTTAAGTCCTTAAGCCATCTGGAATTAATTTGTGTATGGTGTGAAGATCCGTTTTCTTTTTATTTCCATGATAAGAATAAATTGTCCCACCATCAACAATCTGCAATGCTAGGTTTCCATATATGTGTAAGTCTGTTTCTGGGCTTCATATTCAGTTCCACCAGCATATTTGTCTATCCTTGAGCCAATACAAAACTCAGTATATAGTACTGTAGCTTTATAAGTCCCTCTAGCTGGTAAAGCAAGTCCCCTTTCTGGTTCTCTCTCTTGAGGAATGTCTTACCTATTCATAGCCCTTGGCTCCTCTTTTTAATTGTGAATTCAACTTCATGACTCTCCACAAATAGAATTTTGAGAGAATTTGCAAGACTATTAGGAGAACTGACTTCTTTGTAACATTTGGACTTTCCTATCCAAGAACATCATTGGTTTCTCCATTTATTGATATCTTTAAAAATCTTTCAATGATTCTTTAGAATTTTTTTACTTAAGAGTTGTATATTTTTTGTTAGATTTTTTCCCATGTGACCTGTATTTTTGAAACTAATTGTTTCTTTTTCAAAATTGCATTTTCTAACTCTTTATTGCTGGCATAGAAATTTAATTTTCTCGCATATTAATCTTATATCTAGCACCCTACTAAATCCTGATTCATTTTAATAATGTGTATAATTTAAAATTGTTTTCTATATAAATAATATTTTCTGAAAATAATGACAGTTTGCTTCTTCTATTCAATTCCTTATTCGTGAGTGTTAGTATGTGTTTGGATTTATTTTTCAGGCTAGAAATGCCTGTATGATGTTAAATAAAAATTGTGATACCAAGCCTCCTTGCCTTATTCCTAATTTTAAATGCAAGACTTTTAACCATTCACCATTGAGTATGATTCTTGCTATATATTTTTTAAAGCTACATTATATTGGGTTAAATAAAATTCCCTTTAATCCTAGTTTGAGACGAGTTTTGGTCATAAATGGTTGTTGAGTTTTACAGAATGCTTCTTCAGTATCTCTCTGAATTATCATATACTTTTTCTCCTTTAATTTTCTAAAATGGTGAGTTACATTAACAAATTTTTTATAGTGCTGGACCAAACTTGCTTCCCTGACTTAAACGCAATTGAATTACAATATAGCTGTTTTACATAATGCTGGACTTGGTTTGCTAATATTTGCTTAAAATTGTTTACATATATTAATTAGGGAGACTGACCTGTAATTTTCCCTTTTTGTTCTATCCTTCTAAAGTTTTACTAGCCTCATAAACTAAGCTGGAAATATTATGTATTTTTCTGGTCCATGAATGAGAAAATCTTTCTGTAAGATTGCAATTATTATTATGTATTGGCATAAAGTTGTCCAAACATTTTCCTATATTTGAAACATACGGCTGCATCTGTCAAGTCCCTTTTTTACTTCCAATACATTTACAGGTCTCTCTCTCTCTCTCTCTCTCTCTCTCTCTCTCTCTCTCTCTCTAAACTCTATCTTGCCAGGAATGTGTCTAATTTATTAATCTTTTCAAAAATCAATTTTTGGTTCTGTTGGCCCTTTCTACTGCATCTCTGTTTTCAAATTCATTATTTTCTGCTCTTAATCACTTCCTTCTTTCTAGTTTCTTTGAGTTTATTACACTGTTCTAATTTCTTAAGTTACATAGTTAGCTCATTTATATTCAGCCTTTTTACTTTTTTAAATATAAATATTTGGCACTATTACATAACTCTAAATATTTTTAGCTTTATCCTACAAATTTGCATTTTCATTATCATCTCTTCTTTCAACCATGGGTTATCTAGAAACTATTTCTAATTTCCAAATGTGTATAAGTTTTTAGTTATCATTTTGTGATACATTTATAAATTAATTGTGTGATAGTGAGAGAATGTGGTCTGAATGATACCAATCATTGAAATGCATTGAAACTTGCTTCACAGCCTCGCATATGGTCAATTTTTATAAACATTCCAGGTTTGCTTGAAAAGAATTTCTATATATGGCCATTAGATCAAATTTATGTATAGGTAGTAATTCTTTACCTTCAGCAATACTTTTGCTTTAAAGTCTGCTTAATTTGAAAAAATTTAAAAATTTAAAAAAGTCTATTGTCTGATATTAACATAACTACACCCACTTTCATTTTGCCTGACTTGTCATTTGCAATTCCTTAACTTTAAACCTATGTATATTTTTATGTTTTAGGTATATCACTTGTAAATAGCTTTAATTTACCTCAATTTTACTTTCATCTTCTTTTTGTTTTCTCCTGTCTTACAATATTATTCTTTTAACTAGAGAGTTGTATAATATTTATAGTTATATTTATATTGCTGACATATTTGGATTCATATCTGCTATTTTGTACTTTCTCTTTGCCTCACTATTTTTATTTTTTGGTAGCCTTATTTTTTTATTGAGATTCTTCTTATTTTATTTTCTCCTTTTTTGGAAGAGAAATCACACTGTCTACTTTTATTCTAAAAATAATCACCCAGAAATTTAAACAAGCATATTTAAAGTGTAAAGTGAATCAATACCTCTACCCTTTTTTCCTTTGAATTCTCCAAATCCACTCACTTCCTCTCCCAGGCCAATTCATATGCTATTGTTGTCTTAAATTTTAGCTCTACCTTGGAAAATTCTCAGCCATTATCTTTTTAAACATTGCCTCTGCCACATTTTCCCCATTATCTACTTCTAGAACTCTGATTAGACAGATCTATGCTGAACCTTCTCATCCTATCTTCCATGTTCCTCAAACTTTCACTTTTATTCCCAACTCTTCTTCTTTATGTACTACAATCCGGGTATTTTCTTTTTATCTATATTCCAGTTAACTAGCTTCCTCTTTAGTCATGTCTAATCTTTTGTAACTACCAATATAAGGAAGATTTCATTGGTCACTTATTAAAAATGTCATCCTTTGGGTGTCACAGCTTTTATATGGTGATTCTCCACTGAATCTTCCTCCCTCCTTATGCACTAAACTTTGTCTCTATTCTTTCATACACAGACCTATAAAATATAAGGCCCAAGCCATCAAGGATTAGCAGGTAATATCTGGGTAAACATCAATTTCAGTGCACAATTTCACCAATTAGTTCACACGTTCTTGTTATTTCTAAGTTCTGAGAAATTCCCTTTCTTCCTGCTACCTCAAGCATGCATTGAAAAGTAATTTTTTGTTAATATTTTATGTAATATTTTATGCTGTTACAGGAAGAGTTTTTCTGAATGTCTAATCTGCCTTACTGCCAGAATTTAAAATGGAAAACTGCTGATTCTTATACAGTGATTTTATATCCTTCAAGATATCTTCCAGAATGCTCACTATTTTTCATAAAGTTCTTGATTACTTCGTTTGAATTTTCTAGGTAGACCAACATATTACATGGAAATAACGATGATTTTGTCTTTTCCTATCTACTTCATTTTCTTATTTTAGCACAATGGCTAAAATCTGCAATAGCAATGGCAGCCTCGTCTTATTTTTAATGTAACATGGAAAAGACTACACCAAAATAAAATAGGAGAATATGGGTATCATCTATTCACCTACTCCTTCATCTAATCTACGTAGTTTCAAAACATGGCTTGAAGTTCAAATTGTAAGTAGAAATTGAAACTAGATGTTATGGACTGAATGTTGTAGCCCCCTCAAATTCATATGTTAAAATCCTAACGCCCAATGTGACGATCTTTAAAGGTAGAGTCTATGGGAGGTCATGAGGGTAGAGCTCTCATAAATGAGATTAGTGTTCTTATAAAAGAGACCAGAGAGCACTCTTGTCCTTCCCTCCATGAAAGAACAAAGATATTGGCCTCCTCTGAACCAGGAATCAGGTCCCCATCAGATATCTAGTCACCTGGCACCTGGATCTTGGATTACTCATCCTCCAGAACTGTGGGAAATAAATGTTTGTGGTTTAAGCAACTGAGTCTATAGTATTTTTATTATAGCAACCTAAATAGACTAAGACTGGAACAGTCAACAGTCTTTTCACAAAATTGAAAATCAAAATATCTAACACTATAAAGGAACAATCTTTATTAAAGTGCAATCCAGAGAAAATTTGTACTTTAAATATTGCATATTTCATATTTAAATTATGAACTGAAAGCTCAGCAATGTAAGAAGATTCATCACCATGTTAAATGTGTTTCTTCAGAATTTAATAGGGAAAAATATACACTGAAACTCTTAAACACATACAGCATATATATTAAAAAGAAAGTTAAAAGGCACATTTTTTGATATCTTCTCCTATGTACCAGCAAATAAAATTAATACTGCTTAAAAGCATTTTATTTTAAATAATAAAATTACAGAACTGGATGTTGGCATAGACTGAAGCCATACTTTAATAGGGAAAGCTTGAATGAGAACTCATGATTACATGTACAAATCGGTTTATTTGCTTTAAAATTTTATTTGAAGAAAATATATACAGTAATTCCTCCACATAAACTTAACAGAAAAACTATCAAAGAGTACAAACTACTGGTTGAAAGTTTACACAGAAACTTTGGATTCCACTGTCCTTTAACTTATACCCTTTGGAGAGACTACTATTAGCTGAAGTTATCATGACACAGATCATTATTTTTTACTTCCCGTATCCCCACAATAGCTCCTGAATTAAAGCATGAAAGACACTTACTGTAAGTCAAACCATTTCAATTGCCACAATGCCACTCACAGAATGAATGACACTCTGCTGCATCCTCTTCATTCTATTACCACAAAGATCTATCATTTCTAACAGGTGTAAATTTAATTAATTGATTATATGTCACCAGTGGATTTCAAACAGCTTTTGAGACTACTTTTATATTATAAATTAATTATCAGACTAGAATAGACACTGTGACCATGACAAACTGAAAAGTAATATGCATTATGAAGTCTGCTTTAAATCTTCCTATTAAAGCTATCATTAAATATTCCAAGGATAACTCTGATCTAGAATCAGATCTTCTTTCTGTAGGGATCCCATTGTTCATGAATCAGCTTAGTCGTAGACATTTCTATGTACTTGGTATATAGCTTTAAAAAAAAAAAAAAAAATCTCTGTACCTTCTACCGGGTTCCCTGGCTCCAACACTGAAGAGTTTAAAATATAGTTGGACATTAAGGTTCAGTAACACATGTCTAAAAATTTTATAAATTAAAATCATGTAACTAGACACATTAAATCCATTTTTTAAAAGGAGGATAGAGAGTACAGCCAAGAATATACCACCTCATTTTATAAACTTTAAGGGCTATATAGACAAAGAGTAAAGGAAATAAACAAAACAGTTTTATAAAAATAAAGCTTTCTCCACATATTGAGAAGATACTCAAAGGTACAAGAATCTTCAAAAAGTAGGAAAAGATAGCCAGTGCAATTTTTACTTTCGCTTTCTCATCTTCTACTCTCCTATTCCTTCTTTTCCTTCTAAAACCAAGAACCCTTCTGATGGGAAATCAAATGCAAGAAAAGAGTTGCATCCACTATTGTTCTTTTGGGAGAACTTAAAAGTAGCTGAGTGAGATGATGTAGTTCCACCAGTAAATAGTACCCAGGAAAAGTTCAGAATACCCTACTTGTTTACCTAGAAGAAAAGAAGGAGGATTTGGAGTGAAAGTGAGTAAAGACGAAAGAATGAAATGGGTCAAAACTCAAGTATAAATCTGGACAGCCAAAAAACAATATCATAATATTTCACCTAGCAGTGGAAATGGAAGGGGATGTAGAATGTTAAAGAAGGGAGCAGCGAGTAAGACTATAAAGAAAATTCTTCAGTGTTTTTACAATTGTACATCTATCACTCTCAACATTAAAATTTCATTTATCTTCAGCATACTTTCCCTTTTTTGTACCAGCTTGGAACCTACACCATCTCAGGCATCCCTCCATCTGAAAGCTGAAAGCCATTTAGGTTTATCTATCTTGAAATCCAACCTCTTCCTTATCAAAAAAAAACAAAACAAAAACAAAAAACTTCCCCTTTCTTTTCCAGCTCATCCCTTCCCCAAAACAAGACTGTCATTGTCTCATGTGGTGGTTTCTATTAAGAATCTGATACAAGTAGACCATATTGAGAAATTAGGCTTTGTAGAGGAGAAAAGTATTTTTTAAATGGCAACTGTTCGCTGGAATGTAAATGGGAGAGTTTATAAGGGATATTTTAGAACAGGGGTGATAGCTCAGGATCATACCTACTCTGGGGCTAACATTTTCTTCAGTTAGCTAATCATTCAGAAAATATTTACTAAGTAACTAGAAGTATAGAGATACACTTGGCATCCTATTCTTGTCAGTTTATATTGTAGAGTTTAACAGGAAGAAGTGAAAGAAAGGCTAGAAAAAATAGATAATAACAGGACTTTAGGGAAGGATGGTAAATACTCACTTTACATAGTGTTATTCCAACAACCCATACATCGCTATTCCTGGCCTCCAACCCACCTTATACCAGCTTTGGCATCACTAATTAATCACTAACTGATCAAATTCTTTCTTACTGAAACCAACTCAGAATTTTTTAAATGTCATTTTCCAAGTAACTGGCTGTTATTAAGATTAAAACTATGTGTTATCTCTGAGTTAAAGGCATCTGGGAAGGAAAAGTTTTAAAGATGACAAAAAGAGCCACTATACTCTGCCTATAAGAGTAACAAAAATTATGTCGTGCAGTACTGTACAGATATTTAACAGATATATTTCACTGAATCCTTACCACAATCCTATGAGGCAAGTACTACCTCCATTTCACAGCTGAGGCTCTGCCCAGCCTCTACTCTGCTTAACTAAATTCCCTTCTTCCATAGCAGCCTCCAAATCAGCTCTCCATAATCATTCCTTCTTCTCATCTCCTCCAGCATGACATTAAATGTTACCTAGGTGATTATTTATGTTTCTTCTGCCTCTATCTTGCATCCCCAACTACATATCATATATTCCCTTTGCTTAGTATAGCCGGTGCTCAAAAAAAATGTTTATGTAATAGCCAAAACAATTTTGTAAATAGGTAAACAGCCAAAAGTAAAGAGATGTTAAAAGAAAACTTCATACTTGATATTTAGTCGTCCAAGACTTTTTAATGCAGTGAAATATTATTTCTTATAAGCAATTAGCCATTTACCAGCTATGGCCTTAGGCAAGCTGTCTTCATATGACATAGGAAGTCTTCATATGTCATTCTTCATATGAAGTAGTTGAAAATCAGAAAACTAAGGTAATCTGCCCAAAGTTAAGCAGTGAGCAACAAAAGCAGTAAGGATTTGAATCTAGGTCTATTTCTTTTTTTTATTTTTACTAAATTTATTAGGGCAACATTGGTTAACAAAATTATATAAGTTTCAAGTATACAACTCAATAACGTATCACAAGTATATTGCATTGTGTGTTCACCACCCAAAGTTAAATTTCCTTCCATCACCATATATTTGATCCTCTCTACCTTTATCTACTTCCCTGCTCCCCCTTTTTCCTCTAGTAACCATTAGACTGTTGTGTCTGAGTCTCTGCTTGTCTTGTTCATTTGTTGCTTTCAGTTTTCTATCCCTCATAAGAGTGATATCATATGGTTCTTAACTTTTTCTGTCTGGCTTATTTCTCTTAGCATGATAATCTCAAGATCCATTAATGTTGTCACAAATGGCAACATTTCATCTTTTCTTATGGCTGAATATTATTCTATTGTACATATGTAACACATCTCCTTTATCCATTTATCTATCAAAGGACACTTCAGTTGTCCCCATATCTTGCCCACCATGAATAATGCTGCAATGAACGTCAGGGTGCATATATCTCTATGGATAAATGTTCAAATTTTGAGGGTAGACACCCAGAAGAGGGATTGCTGGGTCATACAGTAATTTTAATTTTTTGAGGAACCTCCATACTGTTTCCTATAGTGGCTGTACCAATTTACATTCTCACTAGCAGTGTATGAGTGTTTTTCCCCACAACTTCTCCAACACTTATTACTTGTCTTGTTGATAACAGCCATTCTTACATCTGTGAGGTGGTATCATTGGTTTCGATATGCATTTCCCTAATAGGTAGAGAAATTGAGCATCTTTTCATACATCTATTGGCCATTTGTATGTCTTCTTAGGAGAAGTGTCTATTCAGGTCCTCTGCCCATTTTTAAATTGGGTTGTTTGTTTTTTTGTTATTGTTTTTTGTATTAGTTCTTTATATATTTTAGATATTAGCCCCTTATCAGAGGTGTTGTTTACAAATATCTTCTCTCATTCAATTGGTTGCCTCTTTGTTTTGTTGATGGTTTCTTTTGCTGTACAGAAGCTTTTTAGTTTGATATAGCCCATTCATTTATTTTGGCTTTTACTTCCCTTGCCTTTGAGGTCAAATTCATAAAATCCTCTCTAAAATCAAGGTCCATGAGTTTATTTAGTATTTATGTTTTCTTCTATGCAATTTATTGTTTCAGGTCTTTGATCCGTTTCATTTTGAAATAAGTCTAGGCCTATTTCATCCTAAGTCCCATATTCTTTCCACATACATAACCAAAGAAGGAGGAGGTAGAAGGTCATGACAACATATATGAGATCAGAAGATAACACACAGTTGGAAGGTAAGCTATTATAGGAGCAGCTTTTCCTTCTATTGCCTGATATGCCCGAAGTCCCTGAAATAATACAACAGTGCTGTGATTCTCCAAATTATTCTGTAATTAATCTGTATCATCTTTCTTTTAAGTCCATGAAAGGTCTTAGCTAGGGTTACTAGCTATAATATTGCAGTTGACTATTTTTGGGTATTGTGATATATCTTTTAACTGAATTTCTGTAATCCCCAATCTTTTTGCTTATGTAGTCACATTTCCAGCCTTCTTATCAATTTATATGACAAATAAGACTGGTTTTCTTCTATTAGTCCAAGTGGCTTCTCAACATCTCAAATTCATTTTTAAGTAGAAATAGTGAGCTACAAAAACAAGAGATTCAGCAGCTGAGACTTGAAACACAGTAGCAATACAGACCCATAAAACAGTGACCAAAGAAGAGCAGTTAGTGGTAAGTTAGCAGAACGAAAGTGACATAGTGGGACAAGAAAGAGATATAGCAGCCATATGACAAGAGCTTAACACGAAACTGCACTTCTCATAATAACTAAAATGCTTGTTAATGTGTATGTTGTGAAGCAACAAAAAAGTCTAAACATAAAAAATTTATGAAAAAATTATGACTGCCACTATAAAAAGATCCAATTAAAAACATAACTGGAATACAAGAGAGAAAATAAATAGATGCACAGCTAAAGACAAAAAAAAAACTGGCTTTAGTGTGGCCTTTATATCAGTGTGGTAAAAAAAAAAAAATTACATAAACTTAATTTGTTTTAAGAGGAAAGGAAAAGATACGAAGCATAAAAATGAAAAACTATTTTAAGAAGACTACTGAAAATATTGATTTAACGTAACAAAAAATGCTATAATAAAAAAAGATATAGCTGTGAAGTAATAAAAAATTATAATAAAAACATAAAAACTATAAAATAAAAAATTTATAAATACTCAGGGGCCAACTCCTTTCCATAAACACTTTGTATTTACAAGAAAAATCTTACTACATTATCCATTCAGTTACACTAGAGTTTTTGGGGCTTAATGAATAGCCCATATATGAGAGTATATGGATAAGAAATAAAAGGAAAGAATAAGAAGCAAAGTCACAGATGTCTGTGACCCCACAGTAAACTGGAGACTTTCCAGAGGGTAATGAAACTGCAATGTTGGATAGTTTTGTGATTTTGGTTACAAGACTACCATCAAAGCATTTCTAGAATAGTAAAAATTCAATTCTATGTCATTCAAGATTATAGGCAATTAATTTATATGATAGCTGTAACCCTAAGAAAGACTAAATATAAATTACATGTCTGTAAAAAATGAATTTTATTTTAAAGGATTAATGAATACTCACCATGTAAGACTGACTTCTTCCCATTCACTCACTCATTCAACTTATTTACTGATTACCAAGCAAAGTTTGGAACTAGGGATACAATGGCAAAGAAAAACAGACACAGCATCATGAAACAAAGTTTATGGGAGAGATAGACTAGCCACACAGTCAGCAGACAAATGTAAACTTGCAACCAAAAAAGGCCTACAAAGGAGAACACAGAATTTGGCCTTATCACAGGGGTTTTTGGTGCAAAAAAAAAAAAAAAAGAACAAAAAACAAACAAAAATAACCCTTCATTCTTCAAGAAGCACGCCACAAACTTGAAAGTTTTATAAAGTTTGTTTTTTATGTAATATTGGTATCTTTAAAATCAGGGCACAGATATTGAAAATATTATTACTTGAAGCAAGGGTGAGGGGGACCATCATTTATCTAAAGAGAAGGAAACTTTAAGTGGGTTTTACTCAATACTTGAGATAGCCCTTGAGATTCCTCAAAAATGTCACCCATGCTATAAAACCACTCCTAGAAGAAAACATAAGCAGTGAACTCTTTGACATTGTTCTGAGTAAAATTTTTTGTGTATATATATCCTCACATAAGGAAAACAAAAGAATAAATGGGACTACATCAAACTAAAAAGTTTTGCACGGCAAAGGAAACTATCAACATAACAAAAAAACAGCCCACTCGCTGGAAAAGATATTTGCTAAAGACATCTGATAAGGGGCTAATATCCAAAATATATAAAGAACTCATACAACTTAACACCAAAAAAATAAACAATACAATTTAAAACTAGGCAGAGGACCCGAATAGATATTTCTCCAAAGAGAACATACAGATGACCAACAGACAATATGAAAAGATGCTCATCATCACTAATCATCAGAAGAATACAAATTAAAACCATAATGAGATATCACCTCATACCTGTCAGAATGGCTATCATCAGTAAATTTTTGAAAAAGAACAAGTATTGACAAAAATGTGGAGAAGGAAACTTTGTGCATTGTTGGTGGGATTGCAAATTGGTGCAGCCAGAATGAAAACCAATATGGTGTTTCCTCAAAAAATGAATAATTGAACTACCTTACAACCCCACATTCCACTTGAGGGTATTTTTCTGAAGAAATCCAAAACACTAATTTGAAAAGCTATATGTATCCCTATATTCACTGAAGCATTAATTACAATAGCCAAGATATGAAAGCAACCTAACTATCCATCAATAGATGAATGGATAAAGAAGATGTGGTACATATATGCAATGGCCATAACAAAAGAATAAAATTTTACCACTCATGACAACATGGATAGACCTAGAGGGTATTACGCTAAGAAAATAAGTCAGACAGAGAAAGACAAATACTATATTTCACTTATATGTGGACTCTAAAGAACAAAATAAATGATCAAACAAAACAGAAACCGACTAATAAATACAGATAACAAACTGATGGTTGCCAGATGGAAGGGGGAATGGAAGGCTAGGTGAAAAAAGTGAAGAGATTAAGAAGTACAAATTGGCAGTTATGAAATAATCACAGTTATTTAAAATACAGAATATGAAATATGGTCAATAATCCAATAATAACTATGTATGATGCCAGGTGAGTACTAGAATTTTCAAGGGGATCACTTCTTAAATAAATGTCTAACCACTATACTGAACATCTGACTCTAATATAATACTGAATGTCAACTGTAATTGAAAAGTAAAAATTTTTTTAAAAGTCACTCATGCTAAAAAAGCTGTTAAATTCGAGAAACAATTCAGCTTTTTAAACAAATACCCAAAGATCCAGAATAGTATCTAATTTCAAAACAGTTTTAAACATAGGCATTTTTATATCTAGCCTTCAAAGAAGTAGCCAAAGGACATTAAGTATGAAGACAGCATTTTGCAATGAAAGCCACTTCCATAAAAAGCTGAGTTAGGTTTTATCTTAATACACATTTGAAATTACTTGGTCTCAAACCAATGTCAACTAATTTACGTCTTAAAGACTTTCTCTGTATATATGTCTTAACATTTTTGATAATACTGTCACTGCTGGAAAAAATCTTTTATTTGAATCTCATAAGAGTAAAGAACTAAACTTGTCAAAGTTTAATGAAAGATATTATGCAAATATTAAGAGATTATTTACTCCTCCTTGACAACATAAAATATACAGTTAAAAGTTAAAAAATATAACTTCAGCAGTCTCAACTCCATGTACATAGCATATTATCTCCTCATATGTTTACTTAAGGGAATATCGACTTGTAGGGGGTCTTTATTATGCAAAAATGCTACCCACAGTTACTTGTATTTAATAGTTAATTAGTTAAAACAGTATGTTTTTAAACTGTTTTTATAAGCTTTTATGTTCATCTTACAAATCGTGTTATTTTATATATAATTTATAAGTTTAGTATAAAAATGAAAACAATTACTTCCTTTACTCATGTTCAATTAATTCATCGAAGATTGGATTCCCTAACAATTATCTCCAATTATAAAGCTAGTTAAACAAAGTTACCTAAAACAGTTAAAACTATATTTACAAATCAAACAAGTGTGATTCTCTTAAATCTTAGAAACTACCGAAATCATTCTAAATAACTAAACAACTCTTGTAAATTTAATAAACCAAACTAATAAATGGAACGAATCCAGTTATCTTGAATGCTCTAACACTATTTAGAAAATTAGCTGAATTTTTACTTCTTTCTAATTAAAATCCTCCTAGTTGTAGTATAACAGAAAACCAGGAAAAACTTTGGTTCCTGAAGACTTGTGTAATAAAACTGTCGTTATCAGCCTGAATGGATAGCCTCCAAACTCTTATGTCAAAGAGAAATAAACTATCTTGGTTAAGCTACTATTGTGTTGGGTTTTCCTTCACACATAACCAAACATAATCCTAGCTAATATATAATATGTTTAATATCAAACATTTTAAACTAAAATCACAAAACACATCAGATTCTCTAATATGTTTGATTTTCTTAAATGTTTTGAACACCTTTTAAAACAAATACAAACATACAGTATATCACAATGATTATAAAACTTTTTTTCTAAATAATATAAAACATGTTAATACTTACAGATTTGATCTGTGTCATAACTAAAGGTAGCATGTTTACCAAGACAGAGTCACAGAACCAAGGGGCTTCTTCCAGGAGAGTTCCACCTGGCTATCATGCTAAGTGTTCGTTTGTTTGTTTATTTGTTTGTTTGTTTTGTAATACTAGGACTTTTCAAACCCATGACTTTTCTTGCAACCCAGTATCATTATATCATACATTCCTTCAATTTTTTAAGCCACCTCTTAACACAACATTTAATTGCCTGCTTTAAAATGGTGATATTCTTGTTCATTATAGAAGATCACACTAATCTCTCTGTGAGTGATTGGATTCTGCTTTCTTATGTTCTCATCTGGTTCAATGCCACAATGCTACATTCATTTTATTGACAGGGAAACTGCAACAGACAAATTAGTTTGTAGTTTATTGCTGTTGCTTTAACAAAATGATAACCAACAATTAGATATGATATAAATCATGGCTATAAACAGAACCTTACATATCCACCAATATTTATTACTTATATGAGTTTCATGGCTGGCTACTTACACAGCTTCATTTATCATAGAAGATTAAAGGTAATCTTTTCAAAGGGTGACCAGATATCTTAGTAAGGCCAAGAAACAGTCCACATTTTCAATGGGTAGCAATAAATTAGATAGCAAAAGGGGAACATAAATGTCACAATAGCCAAATGCCGAAACAGTGAGGGTTTTTGAAAATGAGTATGTCTAAATGAAGTTGTTATGTATAAATTAAAGTATCTCACAGTGATCACAATTTGCCTATTCCTTGGAGCCTCTGAGGGACTTAGGTTTAAAGAAAAAAAACCAGACAAGCAATAGGAAAATAAGAGACCAAGGGAATGTGAGGAGCCCAGTTGTTTCCTTACTTATTTCCATGACCAGGAGAGTAGGGTAAGCATAGGGGTAAAGAAGTAAAGAAGTATAAAGAACTGATTCTATCACTTTTGCTCTCCCACTGTATTGCTCACCCATTTTGTGTTAGGTTATTAAAAGCGGATTCACTGCATCACTATTACCTTTCCTCCACAATGCTGTCAGAGTGATGCTCCTAGAATGCAAAATTGATAGTGTCATTCCCCTTCCTAAAATCCAAGATAGTTTCTCATAGCCTTGGAAGTACACTTTGTCTTCTCAAACAAGAACAAGATGGCCTTTATGACAGGACCCTCACCTACCTTTCTGGCCCTAATCTTTCTCTTGCAACTCACCCACAGACGCTCTTCACTTCTGCCATGACAAACAACTTGTATTCTGTAGGCTTTTAACTCATATGTTATTCCCTCTTCCTGGCCTGTCCCCTTCACTTTCAATCCTCGATCCCTTCTTATAACAAACTCCTGGCTCATCTATTTTTCATAACTTGGCTCAAAAATCAGCTCCTTCAACAAGCTTTCGCTAAGCTCCCAGTTTGACTTAGAGTCACCATCTCTAGGTTCACAAAGAACAATGCTTATACTTCTATTACAGCATTTACTTATGCTTATTATTATTAGCTAGTATGTTTCCAATAAGCTCCTGAAAGCAGGGATCAAATCTTATTGGATCTGACAGCCAAGAACCAAGTATTTCTCATGTCTACTAACTACACAAAAGATACTCAGTGTTTGCTTAATAAATGGAAACAATGTCTCCTTCAACATTTCACTTTTGAAACAACTGTAGATTTTTAAAATTGGTTTTAAAGTAAGCAAAATTTAACACCAACCATTTTTATGTTAAATCTGTGCTAGTTAATTTTTAAGGAACAAAATTTTAAAACATGCTTTACTTAAATATATATGTGTATGTGTGTGTATATCTTTTTCCAGCAATAAGAATCTGTGATAAATATTTATTTTTAAAAAGCCCTAAATGTTCTTCCAATGACTATGGTGCCTACTAATATATGCAAAAACAGCCATCTGAACTCAGGTCTTCCTGATTACTAAGACTGTTATCTCAATTTTTAGTTACTATTCTTTCCCAAATCTAACAGTAAGAACATTCTTGTTTATTGTGAGGCCTCTAGGTTAAGTGTACAACACACAGTATCAAATCATACAATCATTTGTTTGAAATTAGAAAGTGGCTTACAGGTAGATCTGTCTTTATCTCATATAACCATCCGTTAAAACTTAGCCCTTATATTAGAGTCCCAGTCCCCACAATGCTGTACTTAAAACTGACCAGCATCACATGTCCCCCATAAACCTCAATCATAAAGAAGCCGAATTTTCAACTCTAGACTTTGATACTCAGCTTCCCACCTCCATCCCTATGCATCAGAAGCCCCACGTGCATCACCCCAGACCCTCTTAGCCCCACGTATCTCTCATTTCAGCCACCAATGTGGCAAGCAGCTCTACTTGGGCTCACAGAGAAACTACCTGACCTTCCCTCACTTCAGAATACACACTATGTGCCTCTCATGCCCTACCCCAAGACTTCCATGTTGACCCCAAAGAATGAACACCGCCAGACACCACAGAACTCTGTCGGGACTCACTCACGTAGAACTCAGAAGAGAAGGTGAATTAATACCTCCTGAGGTGAGCCTTTGGTCAACTAGATAAATTCTTCCCCTATTCTCCCAGGTACCCTGTCCTGAGATGGAGTTTACATAGTCCCAGGAAGTCAAGCAATCTGTCACATTTAGCAACAACCACCTTGACAGCACATTTTCATATTGGCTCTCCCTCCTTTTCTCCTTCCTTAGTCCAGTTTTGCACTCTCTAATAAATTAATTAGTACTGCTTAGGGCTCTACTTTCTGGAGAACCCAGTATAAGACATTCCATCACTTCAAAAAAAGTATGTGGTTTGTATACTGCAAGGGAAATCCCAAAGTCCATTAAACTGCAAGCTGCTATTTCTGCTTTCTTTTCCTTAACTGAAAGACCTCAGAGATAGCAGAATAAAATCAAAATCTTACTGTCACTGCTTCCTCACTCATCACTTCTCCTAAACCATTCCAAATAACAATTTCCAGAACAAATAGTCTCAAACGAAATCTTTGTATTAGTGTCCATGCACTATTTTAGCATGGCAATGCGATTAGTAGGAGGAAAGAATGATGGTATATGCTGAGTTACTAGTTCCTTCTCTTTTTCCAGGTTGTTCATAGTCCCAGTACTGAAACAATTTGAGAGAGCAATCATTTCAATCTATATAACATAATTCTCAAAAGTGAAATTACTAACTACATAGGTTCTTTTTTCTTAAAAATGGAAAAAAATAGTATAAGACAGCCACTCAGATTTATTTCAAAGATTAACTGTTAAGATATCGTCTTAAAACTGACTTTAATATTCATAAATATATATACATACATAGTTTGCAAATTAAGTTACTCATATACCCAAAGCAGAAAATAAAGTATGCAGCTAATGTACAAGACACTCAGCAGAAAACATATTCATTTATTCGACTAAGATTTATTGCACGTCTACTACATACCAAGCATCAGAGAAACAAACCAAGTAAGAGAGTCTCTGCTCTATGGATGTTGTATTGTCTTAATAAGTAAGGTTTAAAAGAAAAAACTAAACAGATAATTCAAAAACTCTATCTTCGCAATTGCAATAAGGAGACTGAGGAATCGGAAGGCATCGTGGAAGAAGAAACATTAAAACTGAAACCTGATGAGAAGAAATTAGTTGTGGGGAAGGGGTGGAAGACAGTAGAGGCAGAAGACATTTCAGGCAGAGAGAATAAAATATGTGAGGGTCCTGAGACAGCACAGAGCTGGGCATTTTTGAGAAACAGAGGCCACTGTAACTGGTGTTCACTTGAGTAATTATTGGAATTGAGGCTGTAGAAGTAGATAGAAGACAGGGACCAGATCAATCATATAGAACTTTGTAACACTGGTAGTTTTACAAATGGTAATATTGATAATGATAACATTATTTTAAACTTATATCACTTTTCATGATATGAAAATATAATTTTACACTGTAATTCATAACAACTGGTCAGCTAGTAAAATTTCCTCAGCCAAGCATAGTAAGTCTCCCAATGAAACACCACTATTCTATTTTCTCCCTATTCTACAATGATTAATTGCTCTTTTAAAAAACAGATTGATTCATTGGGTCAATACCATAGATACTATTGAAGAAACCTGTGTTGTTATGTCCAGTACTGTTCATTTTGTCAGAGCAAACTTATCCAATATTTTTTTTCAACTTTTATCATTGTGGTAAAATATATATAACATAAAACTTACCATCTTAATCATTTTAATTGTATACCTCAATGGTATTAAATACATTCATGATGTCCAACCATCATCACCATCCATCTCTATAACTCTTTTCACCTCGTAAAATTGAAACTCTATACCTATTAAACAACTCCCCATTCCACTGTGTTCCTGGTATCCATCATTCTACTTTCTGTCTCTATGAGGCTGACTACTCTAAGTGCCTCACAAAAGAGGAATCATACAGTATTTTTCTTTTTGTGACTGGCTTATTTCACTTAGTATAATGTCTTCTTTCTTGGTTCATCCATGTTGCAGGATATGTCAGAATTTTTTTTTCAAGCCAGAATAATATTTTATGTAATTTTATGTATATATCACATTTTCCTTATCTATTCATCTATTGATGGACACTAGGTAGCTTCCACATTTTAGCTACTGTGAATAATGCTGCTACGAACATGAGTGTACAAAAATCTATTCAATCTTGATGAACAAGATGTCATTTCATCCATTACACTGTATGGATGCATACTACATACACAAAATCTAGAGTACTAGTCCAGAAGGAAAGTGAAAAAGATGGCTTATTTTGTTGCTTTTGGGGGGGGGGGTAGCATATCTAATTTCTCCTCTCTCTAGTTATCCTCACCAATTCTAGACCATCAAAACTTTTCAAGTTTCTTTATATACAGTGACATTATTAATGGCCTCTTGCCTTTTCCCATAGAGTTCTCAATTCATACATGAATGTTCCCCACATCTTCCATTTTCAAAACTCATTTAACATCCTGCTTTCACAAGCTACTCTCCTTTTAAAATGCTTTACTTTCTGTTAACCTAAAATTAAAAAGAGAAGCATGTTTTGTTAAAGTACCCCTAAAAGGTTTCTAAAGTACCCAGTGAATTTATTAAAGTAACTATGAACCAGCAATATGGGTCTATTTCAAAAAACAAAAATTTTGCAAGGCATATAAATAAAAATTGAGTATTACAAATAAAACTGCAAGCTAATCCTCCTCCTACTACCTAACAATATTAAGTTCTTTTATTTTCCTCATCTGAGAGAAGATACTGAAAATATGCTGAAAATTTTGAACATTGAAAATGACCAAAATTTTATGAAATAAGAAGAAAAAAAGTTGTTGGTTTGTTTTTAACCTGAACTAGACTGGAAGAGAGAAATGTGAGGCACAAATAGCCTTAACGGATATGGGCACGTTACAAATGTACTGTACTAATAATCTGCACACAGCCCTCTAATATAACTCAAAAAGTAAAAGAGGTGTAGGAGAATACCAATCTTTTCTTGTTGCAGGTGCTAATCATAAACACAAAGAGGTATGGCCTGTTTGTTAAATATACAGAAATATCTGGTCAACACTATTTGCTGCTATCCTGTGAAAGACAACCAAAATTAATAGGTATTAGCTACTCAAATATATTTGGTTATCCTGTGATTAAATAAGGCATCCTTTAATAACTTCCCTTGCTGTAGCCCCTGGCTAAGATGATTTGCAGCAGAACAAGTAAAACTCCAAAAAGTAGCAGCTGGCTATTCGTCAACCCCTGATTATGTTAGGAATATCACCTTGTCTTAATATTCTAGGTATAAAAACGATTACAAACATAACGCAGGAAAGCAGCAAGGAAAAAGTCATTCTGTTACACTGTGATTATGGAAACTTTCCCAAAGATAAGCAGAGGAACTCTAGCAAGGGTTCAAAAGACAATGACCAGAGAAAGCAAATTATAAATGAGAAGCTTTGAGAGCACCATCCGCTGCATTAGAATTTAATCATCCATGTCAACGACTTCAGTAACACCCCTAAATCTCTTCCCTGAAAGGAAACAGCAAGGTGACTTCAGAAAGAAATAAAGTTCACTCTCATTCTTTATGCACTTTAAGAAATCTTAGTTACTTCCTTGTAGTTCTTACTGGAGATGAGTGCTATTACAAAAGGTCATTTGCTCAAGCTGATTTTCCACAATCTCTCTGTCTCATAAACTCCCACACACAATTCCTAAACTTGAAAAATGCTTAATACCTTAAGACAGACAGAGCAGAATATTGTGACATAAATGCAAAATTTCTGTTCCCCTTCCCCAACAACAGAAAGACATTCAAAAAATGTAAGACTCAAAAAAGCCTTACATTTAATCATTAATAAGCACCATTTCATCCTCAATAAAATTATTTGATGTTTCAATTTTAGTAACCTCTCTCCATAGGCCTTAAAATGTCCCTATTTTATTTGCTAAGTACATTAAAAGGCATTCTTTTGTAAATCTAAGTAAAAATAAATTCACAAGTATTCTGAAGGTGATTTGTCCTCACAACTGTGAAAGAAAGAAGGTATTTCTGCCAATAAGAGTCATTTGAGAAAGCTCAGTGAAAATCCTCAACATGAACACACACAAAAAAATATTTATATTAGTGAAATGCAGCAACACATTGCTGTGTGCAATTACCATTTAATATTCACTTGTAATTCAGTTGAAAACCTTTCTACTCAATAATTTCTAGGGCTATAATTTGGCTATATTGTAATATGAAATTTGAATATCATGTTACTTAAGAAGTTAAAAAAGACAAAAATAACTGGTATTTGTTCTTTAAAAAAAAAAAAAAAAAAGGTATATTCATCCTTAGAAGATAGTTTCCCCAACTGCATATGGATTTTATTCTAAATTTCATTAGTTTTCCAAAGCAGTTAGTCATTTGCACTCATTACAATGTCAACCTGTTGTAGTTTTTATATAATACCCTTTCTACAAACTGGTTAGACTTCCCATTACCACAATTTTGCATAATAACATTCAAGCCACTACTGTCATTTTAAGCTGATAAACATTCTCTGCTTAAGAAACCCAAAACTATCATAATCTTAAATTTTTCTCCAGTTACTGAATTCACTTCTCTAGAATCAAATATTAAATTTCTCTCAGTAACCAAAGCTAAAATACCATATAACCTTTAAAAAAAAAAAGTATGGTTTTTCTATAATTCCTTCTCCCTCGCCCAAAAAAAAAGATATGAGACTGTGAATAAGTGTATAATCTGCAAACCCTAACATGGAGTTTTAAAATGAACAAACTCACTAAAACTACATTATCATATGTGTTTAGATAATGAAAAGAAAGGGACAATCCTGAAGTCCTATTGCCCCTAAGGTTGTCTAGCTAGGTCCAGGAACAGAGGAACATTTATAAAGCTGAGATTCAGCTCACTGGTCTATCCCCCCCAAATCTGAACTGCTGAAAACAAATATTTCACAGTTTTTCTCTATTGTTAATTAGATATATACTTTCATGTTTCATTTTGTTTTCTGTAATAGAGTACAATAGGATAAATGAACATGATAAAATTAGAAATATCAAAATGATGCCAATTAGTATAATGGTGACAGGTTTATTTAAGATTCAAAAAATAATCTCTAAATTAGGCTTTTAAGAATTCACATTCTCTTAAGTGATGCCTTAGATTACTTCTTGCGGGGCTTAAGAACAGCTTGTCAACACACAATGTATTCTTTTCAGGCTGTCCAAGATTTCCAGTAGCTCATCTTTACCAGAAAGCTTATTTAATGGCAGCCAATTTGCAAACATCAATTTTAAGATTACAGGTTCAGTAAAACAAGAACAAATTAAAGTTCAAGTATTTTTGTTGGCATAGACTAAACAGACTAACTTAAGAAAAGAGTGACACCAAAGGCTCCATTTGCCATCACTCATTTGCTGTATGCACCAGTTTTCACATTACTTCAATAGAGAAACAGACATAATGAGTCTATCATTAAAGTATGCAAATTCATTACTCCTTGTGAAAGTTTGACATCTTGGCTCATGTCACATACTTGCAAACTAAATACGAATTCCAAAAAAAGAAAAAAGAACAAGGAAAGTAGAATACCAACTTTTAAGTTTACATTTTCATGAAACAAGAAAACCACTGAGTGCCTGCAGTAAAAACCACTAGGGTCAATTTTATCATTACTAGATTTTCAAGTTTCCTTCAAAATGTTAAGAAGAATCCAGTTATACAGAATTAACATTGTAATTGACTCCAACAACTAAACAAAAGCAGACAATGTGTACAACTAATTTTATAACAACAAAAAATACTGCAATTATACATATAATCTAATAAATACCCTTTGTAAATACAGTCGGTTTGTTCTAGATCCATGGAAAATAAAAAACTTAGTAAGAAACGCAAAGAAATTATTCAATTTTATATTCTTATTATAATTAGAAATAAATTTTAATAAATTAATTTCACTTAAAACCATTTTTCAAGAAAAGTTACCAGCTGTTCCAATGTTTAACTTTTTGATCATAGAATTTTTTGTTCTTAATGCTTTATATTTGATAGCATTATGAGAATATGTAATAATAAAAGTAGTAAATAATAAAGATTTACTCAAAAAATTACTTTGTCTTATTGATTGCACTGAAGGCTAGGGAAAGAAAGTAATGTTTAGGGTTTTTTAAAAAACACTTTAAGACAAATATGACAAAAATCTGATTAGAGGAAATAATTTCCATCTTTTCTAACACAAATAAATTACTTACTTTCCAATCGAATACTCCCATACAGCTACACATTTCATATAAAGAGACAATGGTGAGGAACTAACTTTTGATCACTTACTACATGCCAGGCACTGTGTTAAATGCAATACACTTGCAGCAATTTTGTAATTGAGCAATTCCTCACAGCAATTGTTAACCCTATTTTACATATGAGAGTGAGGGGGTTGAGGCACAAAGAGGTTAAAGAATTCACTCAAACCCACGTAGTCAGTAAAGAGCTGGAATTCAAGCCCAGGCAGTCTGGCTCCAAACTTGATTTCAGAATTATTATATTACACTGTGTATAGAGTACACATGGTACATGGTAAAATGCCTGACTTTTATTTAGTACCCTGCAGGGTAACTTTTATCATACTACTTATCTCTTCTTTACTCACTGGGTGATAATTCTGGAGTTCCTTTAAGATTCATCATCTTTGGAATTGAAGGGCCATACACATCCACATCTAACAAACCAATCGCCTTTGACTGTAAGAAAACAAAATTTATCATAAGATTATTCCCATTCTTCATCAAAGATAAAGCACATAGCAACAGTAAATATGACCACAAAAAAGATATTTACAAAATATTCCAAAATCATAACCTAAACTTTCAAAGCAACAGTAAGGTAAAAGAGTATAAACTGCTTAAGGTAAGTAATTTTTGTTGGTTTACCAATTTCTTCTAGGTAACTGCTCAGAGAAATCCAATGCATACACATTGTGGCTCAGATTTCCCATATAGTTTCAAACAGACTAAGACTTTTTTGATCTGAGAACTAACAAATTACATGTATACAATGTTAAAATGATGATTTACAACAGCCAACAAAACCCCAGGAAAATTGACCATTAACTTTTGAAAAGGCCATCTAAAACACCAATGAACACATGCACAAAAAAAAAAAAAAAAAAATCATGGAAACAAGACCATAATTACGGCAAGTGAGAAATTTTGATGCAGACCTGGCATGGAAATGCTAAGAAGGACAGAGGCAGACATAATACAGGGACAACCTCCAACATGCAAGTCACAGTTAAAACACCCAAGGTCTTCGGGAGAATTCATAAACATCTAAAACTGTTTTGTTTTGGTTTTTTTTTATCGCCCATCCAGCTACCCAAGGGCAGAATATCCTGATTGTTCTCTTCACTAGCTACCAGTTAATCAGCAGCTTAGCCAAATAAAGGAAAACAAAATTCACTATTTCCAAATGTCTTTTTTTCTTCTCTCCCCTCCTCTTCCTCCTTTGATAAATTAAATCAATCTGTTATTGGTTTTTCTTATATACAAGTAAACAGCATGCTAATATTAACTATATGCTTCTCTCTCTCTCTCTCTCTCTCTCTCTCCCCATATATATATACACACACACACACACACACACACACACGCACACACACATACTCGCAAGATAAAACTCTTAACCTCTCAAAAAGTTTTTGAAAACTAAACATTCCCCATCTTCCATGTTATCTATTTGCAGACACAAAATTACTTTTTAAACCTTGCTATCTGGTTGCTTCTGAATACACAAAATAGGTACGTTCAACATTTATGTCCCTAACTTTACACTGACTAAAATTGCAGTTCCTAGAAAACCACTTAATGTCCCTTTCTTAGAATAAAGCAGGTGAGAAATCAAACTCTAAAATATTAACCTTAGTCACAGAGACTAAGAGACTAGGGATTAATATCTGCCTCTACAAAATCTCAGCTTATTTAAAATAAATGAGAAAAAAGGAAAGATTCTTTACCTTTAATAGAATGGTAGTATATAAAGTTTAGGTTTAATGAATTTAAGTACTAGCTTTAAAAAGGTAGAAACATTCACTGAGAAATTCAGACCCTATTTAACTCCTTTCAAAACCACAAACAAAAGAATTTAGAATTAAAACAGAATTAAATTTACTATGAATAAAAAGTTTTTCAAATTAGGGGGCCTAAAACGTTCAGAAATGTGGGTAATTGTTAATATTGTTGTCTAAGCATCTGCTAATGCTATAACTATCATCCTAGAATTTCACCTCTTTTCCATATCTTTTCTCCTGATACCTACAAAAACTACACACTACCACAAAATAATAACAAATCCCAATAAAAACAAAATATATATATATTCTAAGATTCTTTTTTCTTGCTTTCTTATATTAATGTTGATTTTATAATAACTAGAAAGGATTAAGTTCCAGGTTTCAAACTGATCTTCTAAAAATACCTGTCAAGCAAAATAAGTGTGTGTTTTCATTAAACAAGACAACAACTAAGTGGGTGCTTGCAATATAATACAATATAATACTGCTAGGCTCAACTTTTCATCACTAGATCAAGTTTGCTTCAAAATGTTAGGGAGAATCTATCATCTATCCTATTTTCTGGAAGAAAACTATGCCTTTCTAAAAGTGAACCTTTGGCATCATGGTTCAAGACAAAACTTAAGATCTACCCTGAAATTTGCTGTGGTAGGAATAAATTTTACACATACCTAGACAGCTGACAATATGCATTATCACATAAGAATAAAGAGGGCAAGGAGGTTACAAGATTTTAGACTTCCTCTGCTTCCTAGAGAATGGAACTAAGAATAAAGAAGATCCTTCTATGCATTAAGTTCTCTGCATTACTCTCCCTAGAGTAGTTACTTACCACTGACCTAAATTTAGCAGTAATGCTTACATAAATCAAAAAGGAAAGAAGATAGGAAGGTATGAAAACCAGGAGGCAGGGAGGAAAGAGAAAAGGAGAGGTACAAAGGCAGAGGAGAAGGAAGTAAAAAGGGATAGAGAGAAGTTAATCAGAAATGTTATATGGAAAACCTGGATAAACTAGGCCTCTACAGCCAGCTCTGTGGATAAATCAGCATCTCTAAAAACATGCCATCCTAAATAACCCAAATAAACACCTGGACTTTCCCTTATTATATCTCCTCATTGCTTGAATTCACTCTGGATGTCAGGTACTCTGCGAAGCACTTTATTTACATTTCTCACTGACCCCTCATAGCAAACCTGCAAGGTGGTAGTATATCTACTTATGGTTGAGAAAGCTGGAAACTGACCATTCAAAATGACCTTTTTAAAAAAAGTATTTTTTCTTAGAATACAGCAGGTGAGAAATTAAACACTAAAATACTAACCTCAAAAAACTCCACCAAAACTTTAACGTGATCTGATTACAAAAGACTTAGATATAGAGGAGTCAGCACACTTTTCCCTAAGGACCAAATAAGAGTAAATACACTTTGTGGATCACTTGATTTGCATTTATTCAACTATCATTATAGCACCACAGCAACCAGACAATATATAAATGACTGAGCATGGTTGTGTTCCAATAAAAATTTACCAAAACAGGAAGGTTATATATTTTGCTGACACTAATTTAGAGAATAAGCTTTTTCATGACCAAGTTATTTAATCTCCCAACAATGTGATTCTGGTAGAGCCAAGAGCAGGAAGGACGCAGACATTTCTCTCAGTGTCAGAGGAGCTATCTCAGTAAAAATTTACCTTCTCGTCCTTAATTGGCTATTTTTTAAAAATAATAAAGACTACACTTTTCAGGCTGTTTCACTGGAACTAAGTTAGCTGTCTTGCTTACATTTTATATATCAGGAGTAAAATCAGTGTCCATTAAATAGAAACACCAAAGCCTACACTAATTAAAGCATATCGTACTTTAAATTGGCACAGCTACTGAACCAGTAAAATTACCATAGCTACAAAAATTAGCTTACACATTTTAAGTCTAGGCTTCAATAATGTTCAAAAGATACCAAATAAACTTCATTTGTTTTTCATAACTTACTCCATTATTTTAAATAGGCTCCTATTTTAAGTGAATAGTCTTTCAATTTAAATTTTCAAACAGACAGTTTTATAGTGTAGGAAAACAAAATGAGCAAGGTAGAGGCTGTAAATATATATACACAACTGAGTGTCTAACAAGTGAAGTTTCATGAATCTTTTCCACCTCATTTCTAAAATAATTATATTTAGATTTATTTTTTAAAAGCTCCAATTAGGTATTTCTTTATCTTTAATTCTTTCAGCCAGGCTCAAAAGTATAATCACTATAAAAGTCTCATCAAATACACCACAAGTAAAGAAAATGACTATTAGCAAAAAATATAAACTTACTATTGTAAAGTATGATCGCCATCTCTAATGTCTTCATAAACTTAACCTAATACTTTGGTACCTAATATTCTACTCTTCTTTTTCTGACTCTCTTGCAGTACTCAAAGTCTACAAGGTGACATAAAATAAGAGAGATCAAACCCCAGATACTATTTATATTTTTGGATTTGTTCCTTTATAATTCATAGTTCCCTCTGAAAGCTATAAGTGTTGGCAGAATTATTCAGAGTGATTATACTGTTTCATTACTACTATATGAAAGCTGCAATTTTAAAGCCTACAAATCCTATTTTTTGTGTCTGATTTTAAAGGCACCAAAAACAGTTTTGATAATACTTTGTTTTTCCAACAGAATTTATACTTAAGAATGATTGTAAAGCTTCATGTCATCTGCTCATAGAACCCATCAAAATGACATCTTAGAGTGGTCTCACCCCAATATTTGTAAGTAAACATTCATTTAAGACTAAGAGTTAGCTAAAACCTTTCCTTAGAAGTACCCCATTAAGAATCCCATGATTCTCTGGACATCATACTCCATTTAATCTTGGACTGGCAATTGGGATTTATTGTTTAGAGCTGAGTCAAACCTGGTTTTTCTTCTCTTTCTCCCTAGCTTTATTTTTTTATTACTATTCTTTTTTTAAAAAAAAATAAATGTATTGGGGTAACATTGTTTAATACGATTATATAATTTTCAGGTATATATTATAATTTGACATCTATATATTCTGTTGTGTGATTACCACCCAAAATTCAGTTTCCTTCAGCTACCATATATTTGATCCCCTTTACCCATTTCACCCTCCCCCTACCCCTCTATATTTGACTTCCTTTACCCCATCTACCTCTCCTCTTCTCTCCCATCCCTCACTAGTCCATTGTCCATGTCCATGAGTCTCTGTTTGTTTGTCCTGTTCATTTGTTGCTTTTAGGTTTATATCCCACATATAAGTAATGACATGTGATTTTTCAGCTTTTTCTGCCTGGTTTATTTTGCTTAGCATGATGTATTATTATTATTTTTTTAATGCCTACAGCATCTGGTCTTCCTAAGTGGTCTCCTATCCAAGTACTAAACAGGCCCAACCCTGCTTAGCTTCCGAGATCAGACAGGATCAGGCATGTTAGGTTGGCATGGCCGTAGACTCGTTCTCTCTAGCTTTAAATCAAATCTGTCATCCATAAGAATTTCAATCTTTTAGTAGGTAAAATTATGTTTCTTAATTCCATTAGCTAAGATTAAATAAGAATATGATAGTCAGAAGAACTAATGGTTAGACAAAGTGATGAGAAAAATTTCCTCTTCTTTATCAAAGGACTATCTAAATCTTCAAGTTCAGCCAAGAAAGAAAGAGAAACAAGAGCAACATAAGCGAAAGTTGCCCAGTTGGATGGAGCACAGAGATAAGCTCATGAACAGTACAGAAGAATCCCAAATCATAAACTAATTGCTTTGCAAAAGAGCTGAAAAAGTAGAAATTAAAAAGAAATAATAGATTTCGAACTAAAGATTCTTTTAGGGCCAAAAGAAACCTACAGTATCATTTCAGTCTTCTGTCTACTTTTCACTAATGAAGAAATAGGCCCAGAGATAATGCCACAGGTAGGCCTAGGATCCAAACCTCTAACACACCATAAAGCCTAAACACTAACAATCAGCCACTCTCCTTTCTCTCTCTCACCTCATCCCCTATGTTTCCCCTTTCAATGCCACCGCAGACACATTGCACCCGGCAGTGTCTTGAACACCCAGTCACGCACCTGCCTCAGGACTTTTGTAGTTGCCATTCTTTCAGTCAAGAACTGCCCCTCCATGTACCTGGTTCTCTTCGTCACTTCCTTCAAGTCTTGATTCAAACACCATCATGAACTGAGGTCTTCACTGGCCATCCTATTTAAATTGTAACTCCCTCATCATTACACTGGATATTTCCTATTCCTCTTCCTGCTTTTTCTCTCTTCTTTACACCTATACCAATATTTAACATATTATATATTTACTTATTTATCTTGTTTATTGTGTCTCCATCGCTATAGTGTTAATTCTGTTAGGGTAAGGTTTTTTGAATGTTTTGTTCACAACTGTACCTAGAACCTAGAACAATAGGCAGTCATGGACTGGAGTCCAAATACATTTGTAACACTCTAGGGCATAAAATGATCATAATGTAAAAAAAAAATAGCAATATAGATAAGACAGGAGAGAAATAAAAATTTGCTCTAAGGGCCCAAGCCTTGGGACCAGTAGAATCATGGTAACAATAATCTGTAGTGATTAATAGTAACATTGAAGAGTTGTGGGTTTTTTAATTATAAAAAAGTAGTTAACATTCTGCCATGTGGTCAGTCACACATTACATGGGACATATGCATACAAAAAAATTATTCATTGTTTATCCGAAATTCAAATTCAACTAGGTGGGTGTCCTATATTTTTATTTGCTAAATCTAGCAACCTTACCCCAGTATCTCTTCTCAACAGTGCAGTCGGAATGACTAAGTGGACACATAGGTCAGATCGTGTCTGCTCAAAAATCCTTCATTGCCACTCCCCTCCCTCATTTCACTTACGTAAAAGTCCTAACAACAATTCACTAGACCCCACATAATCTATCCAGTTCC
Source organism: Rousettus aegyptiacus (assembly GCF_014176215.1). Taxonomy (NCBI): domain Eukaryota; kingdom Metazoa; phylum Chordata; class Mammalia; order Chiroptera; family Pteropodidae; genus Rousettus; species Rousettus aegyptiacus. The sequence goes on from NW_023416306.1 coordinate 99,412,231, forward strand.
CCATACCCCTGCATCCTAACCCTGTTAATTTTCAGCACTTGTTACTCCAGCTTACTTCAAAAGCCACAGTGGTCTTTTTACTATTCTTTGGATAGTAAGCTAGACATGCTCCCCACCCTATTAACCTTTGAACTGGCTCTTCCTTTTGCCTGACACAATCTTCCCGCAGGTAGTCACACAGACTACTCTCTCATATCCTTCAAGTCTCTGCTCAAATGTCTTATTTTCGGTGGGCCTACCCTATTCTAAATTGCAAGCCCACCCTCACTCTCAAGTACATCCTCTCTCCCTTATCCCAAACTACTTTTATCACTTTCTAACATACTATGTAATTACTAAATTAAGATGTTTATTATCTATTTACTGTAAACTCCATAAAGATAGGGATATCTCTGAGCACCTAAAACAGTAAGCATTAAGTAAATATTTCTTTAATGAATAAATGGATGGATGAATGAATGGATGAATGAATGAACGAACCTACATTTGCTCCTCTGTATAGTATCAGGACTAGTTACTCTATGATCCCTAAGGTCTCTCTTAAGCTTTACTGTTGTATGACTTCATGAAATTCCCTCTTAATATTTCTGTAACATTTTAAGTTATATGATTCAAAATTAGATAATATATGCAAGGTTAAAAATATTCTTGTATTAAAGAAAGATTCGTAAATTTCCCTGCAGTCTATTCCTAACCACCAGCTTTCCCAAGAATATCCAATGTTATCTTAATTTTTCTATTGATCTCAACTCCAGAAAAATGGACTTCATAAAGAAAACCTAGTGCAAATAATGATAGCTATGGTAGTCTGGTATAATAAAACATAAGAGTACACTATCTAAATCTCTGAAAACTAAAGTCACAACATGGTATGAAATGGCTCATTAAAAAGAGCAATATTCAAACCTGCTCACTAGCAAGATTAGGTTCAATAGGTTTTCAAATACAAAAACGGCTGCATAGGAGTTTTGTTCCAGGTTTGTTAATTTTTTTTCCTTTCCAGAGCAGGATAAACAACATCTTCATTAACAAGAAGCAATTCCCTTAAGTCTCACATTTTCATCTAGTAAGAAACAGGGAAAGTAAATCAGGGGTAAAACTAAGATTAAGAAAAATCTTAAGTCCTTGGCCTGTATAATTAAAGAAAAAAAGTATCAATCCCCTTAGTAATTAAGTAAAGCCTTCAAAATCTGAGAAAAATTAGAAAGCCTTCTATCACCATGGTAATACAGAAAATTCTAGACACTAACCCCTAAAAATAGTCATCTTACTTGTGACAGCAACCAGCCACTTTTTGCCAGACCTAGAAACCTAATAAACAAGAATCTTTCCCAAACCAGATAAAGTACTGCAGCAAAAGCACTGAAAACCAACACCAATTCCTTCAGAATGTCCTTAACTAAACTGCAATGCAGGAAAGAGAGAATTTACAATTCTGATAGCAGCTCTTCCAAAGAAAAGCAATACAGCAATCACAGGAATCAAGATGTGAACAAAGTACTTGATCCGCCCTTCAGTCTCAAGATTATAGTAGCCAAGCAGATGGTTTTGAAACCCATCCCTCATATGCCCTCTGCTCTCTCCCTCTCAGTGACCCTTCCAAAACTGCTCCACTGAGGATTAAGGGCCCCTTTTTATTCCTCAGGAAGATGTGATGGGGGGAATAATTTACTGAGGAAAAATGAATTGTTGAGAGCCAAATTAGGGAGGAGGGGGAAAGAATAACTAAGAAAAGAAGAAAGATTGTTCTTTGAAAAAGATCTGGGTAACTTCTTATTGGACAAAATCAGATCATAAAATTAAGAGAATGTACAATACTTTTGCCACCAATATGTTATACATGAAGTGAAACTAAGGAAGAATATACTAAATGTAAAGTTAGGGTAACTGTTCTCTTTCTAAATCACAATCAAATTCAGCAACTTCCATGAACTATGTGAGAGAATGAATTACTGGCAGCAAGCTGCACTTTACCAAAAGAAATTTAAAAGGTAGACCAAAGAGCACTGAGGAGGAAACACCCAGACAACAGTTTCTTTAGAGCTATTGAAAACGAAATTGCTACAGCTTCTAATTGGAAATCTCAAAGCATGTTATGCATAATGCTTTCTACCTAAAACCATACAGGAAAAAAAAGAAAGGAAAAGCAGTTTGGGTTTTTTATCTATCTAAATCTTACCGCATAAAACAGTATTTTTATTTTATTGTGCTGGGTGAAGATGGTGCATATGTCTGTGTGCTTATGGAGGAAGAGGAAGAGCAAGTAAGGAAAAATTCCTAATAGAAGATTGGCTATAGGATCTTCTATCCCTCTGTTACACAATTACACAATTAACTTTTTTTAAAAACCCACTACATTATCTTTCACTTTAATATTTGATGTTAAGTTCCTTATTCAGTACACTGAATTATTCTTATAAAAGATACCATAAAGGTAGACACACATATCACAACTAATACTATTAATATGCATTAGCGGTTATCCATTAGCAAGTATAACTTTGTTTTCTATAAAATGTATGAACCTTACAGTTTAGATAATCAACTTAATCACAGGGGGCATCCAGCTCATGACTGAAATAAACAATTGTATTGTATTCAAATATATATATAACTACATGACAAATTAAAAATAAAGTTCAAAAACTATGAAAAATCCACAAAGGTACCGTTATGATCATCATTGACAATATGATGTTATAAAAATATCATTATTAAACCCAGGTAAGCTATATTTATGTAATTAATTTCAATTAAATAGCTATTGCATTAAATGGTATATTTTTAAATATCTCAGTTACCTTTTGATGCCACATTTTAAAGTAAGGATCAATAACAGATTTTTTCAAAATATTAACACTTAAAGTTGAAAAAACAGTTAATCTATTAATGCTATTGGCTAGCAGCAAAAAAAATTTTTTGATAAATGAAAATCAATGTTACTTAATACCATATGAATCATATAAGTGGTTACCATTTTTTAGGATTTTTTAAAATAATAACACATAAAATGCATTGTAGAATGCATGAAAAGGTATCTGGATTTACATCACTAAATAGATGGGCAATTGTGAGTAAGTTACTAACCTCACCAAACCTCAGTTTTCTTACCTATGAAACAAAGATTAAGAAGATACCTATCTTACAAGATATTTTTGAGATTATACAGCAGTGTGAATTTGTGAAACTTAAGGAACAGCTAACAATAATATAGTACTACACGCCAGGCACTTCCTAAACACTTTACTTATGTAAGCTTATTTAATCCTTATAACAAACTTAAGAGGTAGGTGTATGATAATAGTAAATGAAGAAACCAAGGCACAGAATGGTAAGTAATTTGCCTACAGTCAGGCAGCTGTAAATGCAGAAACAGTAAACCAGGCAACATGTCTTCTAACATCACAGGTAACTACCATAGCATGCTGCCTCTCTCCAATGAGACAAATTAAGTCAAATTCCTAGCACAAAGTAAACACTCAATGTTAGTGTCTTTTTTCCTTTTCACCAAGACCTGTTTATGCACTGAAACAGGAAATATAAGCATTTAGTTTCAGTGAGTAGTCATTTACCACACAGAACAACCATCCAAAATAACATTATAATTATTAACCAAGGCAACTATACATAAGCTTTAAGAAAAACAAAATGATACTTAATGTGCACGTATTCCTTTCATCTGATATCGTCTGGGATTTTTTTGTTTTATAAGTGCAAGAATGTCTAAGGTTTTATATAACATTACTGTTATAAATATTAAATAACATATTTCACAGAAATGGGATTTAAGGTTTTTGTTATATTAGCCATTTTTTAAGTTATATAATTATATAGATTACACAGAACAGACACATCAAAAACTGCAGTTAAAAAATAAACAAAGACTTCTATGCTTGAGCATAGAAGATACTTGGCTGGACCAAAAGGAAATCAGCTATTAATTACAATAGATGCTAAGCAAGAAAAGAAGCAATTTATTATATTTTGCTTCTTATTTTTCTGTTGTGGCTATACAGACATCTGTGTTTCTTTGCTAAATCAAATGCAAAGTACTTACCACAGGCTACCACACATTAACAACAGCCAGTTACTGAATCCTTACTATGTGTCAATCATTATGCTAGACATATTACATACATATCTCTATATTTCACAATAGCTCTGTAAAGTAGCCGCTATTATCATTATTATTATTATTATTACACATTTCACAGAAGAGGGACCTGAGCTCTGAGAGGTCAAGTGTTTTGCCTAAGTTCACACAGTTAATAAGTAAAGAGCTGGTATTCAAATTCAGGTTTGCCTGAAACCAAAGTCCACACTTCTCCTACCAAATATACCCAACCTAGCTGTGTATCAGAATTACCTGGGGAGCTTGTTAACAAAATTGATGGTCAAATCCCAGACTTAAAAATATCAATTTCTGGAGATTCTGATTTATTTATAACAAGCTCCCCAGGTGATTCTTATGGAGCGAGCTGGCACTGGTCCTAGAATTAGCACTTAAAAACCACTGTATTACCTCCAACTACCTCCTCCATGTTAGGTTTAGTGATTAGAAGGTAAGGTTATAGGGTCCCAGGCATCAAGTTTTAGATTCAATAAGTGTCATTAATAGACTAAGGACCCAATTCAATTTAGGTTGGGAAATACATTTTTATAAGTGGCTCACCTTTTCAATCACCACCAAAACCTGGAGTCATCTTTAATTCCTCCTTCCCTTTTAATCTATCCCTTAAATTTGTCTCTTCTTTTGACTTTTTACTACTAACTAGAGGACATTAGCATCTGCGGCTACTAGTTGCTATGACTGAGAATCCCTACCTCCGCCCCTTCTTACCAAAGACATAGCTCATCTCCTACTACAAAGGCAGAAAATGTCAGATTCCCCATTTTTCCAGCCTCCCTTGCAGCAAAGCCACAATTATGAGATCCGGTCCTAGACAGTGAAGCTAGGGAGTGCTTGGCGAAAGTTTTCTTCCCTAACAAAAAAGAGCACACTCTTTTTCTTTCTCTTTGTGATTGAGATAGTCATCTTACAAGAATTAAGCCAAGAGAAATGCAAAAATGCCACCCCTGATATAATTGAAATGCTTTTTTAACCAACTCTTTAACTTCCAGATTCCTTGTTATGTGAAGTTAATAAACCCCTATATTAAGCCGATTTCAGTTGACAAATCAACTCTAGCTATTTTAACAGCCTCCCTTGCCTCCGAACTGTCTCTAATTTGTCCTTCAACATCACTATAAATCTTACCTTTGAAAAGCACAGGTTTTATCATGAACCGTGGACTAGTAGAAAACTTTCTAATGTATCCCACTGATTACAAGACAAAATCCAAACTTCTTTACATATGCATCCAGTCTGTCTTCAGCTGGATTCCCCAAAAGACCTCTTTCCCAATATACCATGCACTAGAGTCATGCAGACTACTTACCTATCATTCCAAATACCTTACAATAAATTTCCTGTTACCATGACTTTGCTCATATAGTTCCTTCAACCTGGAATTCTCTTCTTTTCTGCTATCTTTCTATCTGCCAAATTTGATCTAGCCTTCAAATCATTGCCTCTATTTAACACTGTGATTAATTTCTCTCCACTCTGGTATTAACACACTCTGTTTATACCAACTGCTGCACTTACTACATTCTTCCTTATACTATATGTATCCTATTATTATATATCTTATTGTATGTAAATAAATACGTGTATCTGTCTCCTCCACAAGTCTGGAGGTGTTGTGAAGGTAGCATCCATGAGTAAACACGCTGTCTGGTACAAGATGGTCCTTGGATCGTTCAATTAAATTTGTCTATAATCACTTAGAAATTCTCAACTATATTGTTTAGGAGCCAAAAGGAATGAAGATTGTATTTTAAAGGGAAAAAGAAACTACAACAAAAATATTTGGAGTATTTGTGAAAAATTATTTTTGTGTTACCTCAAAACCTTTTTTAACTTAAGGTACACAATAAATGTTTTAACTGTTACTTGCTAAATGAGAACCGGAAAGAGAATATAAAGCTTTAGAAAATACTTAAAGTACTCGTATATGCCAATTTATCTCTACTCTCTTGCGATTAAAAAGACTTCTTAAATTCTATATCAACCAGTAAACTGCCCAGCTTTCATCTCATTATCATTTTAGTCCAATAGAAACACTATTGGGAAATGCAATTCAAAACTACAATGAGAAACCACTTCACACCCACAAAGATGACTATAATCAAGAAGACAAAAAATAAGTATTGGCGAGGATATGGAAAAATTAGAATCTTTGTACACTGCTAGTAGAAATGTAAAATGGGATAGCCACTTTGGAAAACAATCTGGCAGTTCCTCAAATGGTTAAACACAGAATTGTCATGTGACACAGCAATTCTACTGCTAGGTATAGCCCTAAGAGAACTGAAAATATATATCCACATAAAAACTTATAGTGAATATTCATAGCAACATTATTCATAAAACCAAAAAGTGGAAACAACCCAAACATCCATCAACTGATGAAATGAATAAATAAATGTAGTATATATCTATTCAATGGACTATTAACAATAAAAAGAAATGAAGAGCTGAAACGTGCTACTACATGGATGAACCTTGAAAACATTACGCTAAGCGAAAGAAGCCAGCCACAAAAGACCACATATCGTATGATTCCATTATATGAAATGTCCAAAAAAGGTGAATCTAAGAGACAGAAAGTAAATTAGTGGCTGTGTAGGGCTGTGGTACAGGGAGATATTGAGGGATGATGTCTAAGAGGTGCAGAATTTATTTTGGTGGTAATAAAAATAGTGATGGACACACAATTCTGTGAATATACTAAGAGCCACTGAATTGTACACTTCAAATAGATTAATTGTAAAGTATGTGAATTATATCTCAATAGAATCATTTAAAAAAACTTCTAGGATTCCAGTCATACATAACATTTATCAAGCCTTAAGCAAAGACATAGATTACTTATTACTAGGTAAAAACAGTATATACTAAAAAGTATTATTTTCTTATCTTGACCAAAAGTTTACTGGAAAACATTTGCTAAATTTTCACAATCAGGGGCAATTCTACTATATACCAAACTTTAAAATATGCATGTTACTTTTTCAAATGCATTAAGAAAATATATCTGACATCAACTCAGTATACAATCAAGAAACCTAGAATGAGGTCATCCCTGACTCCTCCCTCTCCTCTCTCATATACAATCCATCATCGAGACCTACCATGCTTATCCCCTCCTCCACATCCACTACCAATACCCTAGTCTAAGACATCACCATGCTCTCCTGTTTAGGTTACTGTAATAGCCTACACTGGTCTCCTTTGCCCGCTCTAACATCCCCTCCATTCTCCATGCAACAATGAAGTAATTTTTAAGCAAATCTAATGATGCCTACCCCCTGCTTAAAATTGCTTCCTAATGTCCTTAGGATAAATTCTAAAATTCTAAAATTTTTACATGGTCTTCAAGGCTACTGCTCTCCCTCTCACAGTGACTGCCACCTCATTGGCCTTCTTTTGGTTCCTTCGACACCCCATGTTCCTTTCCATTCAGAGTTTTCTGCACAACATCCTTGCTCTCCAGGAGTTTTCATTCTAATGGGAGAGGGGAGAGGAGGAAACATGGAGGGAGAGGATAATATAGATAGATAGATGATAGATAGATAGATGGATAGATAGATAGATAGATATAGATAGATAGATAGATAGATAGATAGACAGAATTTGAGGCTATAATTATAACCATAAAAAAGATAAAACAGAGTAATGAACGAAGAATAATAGTGGTTGTAAGAAGGCAGATATGACTAATATTACTCCCTCAAGGAAGTCTTCCCTAAACTCTCAAATTAGGATTAATTATATGCTTTCCTGACAATAGGATTTCTTCTTTGCGGAACTTTTCACAGATATAAGTAAACAACTTGGACTGCCTTATTCATCACTGTATTCAAAATTCATACCACAGTGTCTGACACATAGCAGATAATTAATAAACACACTTTAAAGGAATGACTTAGGTTCTCTAGTTTCACAAACTGAGTCATAAAACCACAGGTCAAGTGAAGTAATCCGCTAACCTATACAATTCTGCCAGAGCTAACACCAAGAATCACCAGAAAACAAGAGACATTATCTGTCCCAACCCTGCTCCACGAGCCTCAGCAATACCCTCTTCTGTCACCTTTGATTTACTACTGCCTATGTCACATTCCCTACAATGTTTCATAAGACACATATTTAAACAACAGCTGGCTTCCATCTACCCTATCTAATCCTGTATAAAAATAAAACATCATCTATATTATCACACTCCTTTCCTTGGCAAATATGAAAATGTCGGAGACCTAACTGAAGGACCTCAAGGAGAAAAAGCAGCTTTGCAGAAGATTTTGTCAAAGGCAGATGTTACCTCCTCAAGTTCCGTTTATCAGAATTGTTTCCAAGCAAGTCTATTCTTTCCTGACTTCAATAGTCTCCTTTAAAAATTGTGTTTGGTAGTCTCTCTAAATTCTTAAATTTCCCTTTTTCTTTTGATTACTTTTAACATCCTTCAGTAACATGAAATCAAACCTCTTTTCTCTCCATTATAAAAACAATTTCTACTACCAGACTACTTTTGCAAAGATTTGATGCTCTAAACATGTATTATTTATAATGAGAAATATTCTTTTACAAGGATTGATATTCACAAGCTCTGTAGTGTGGACCATTGTAAAGACAAAACTGGGAGCTAATTAAGTTGAGCGATTCTCATTCAATGGAGAGAAACAAGTAATGTTAAGATTTGGCTCTTAAATACTTGGTCAAATGCCTATGAAACACAGTGTCTAGGGAAAGCTCTACCACAGTATTGTTGAAATATCCCTCTTTTCCAAATACGTCCTCCACCTCCACCTCACCCCACCAGAGTGGTCTGATCCTTCTTTTGAAACTTAATCCGTTGGAAAAGAAAGAGAACAGCAGTCTAACTAAAAAGCCTCTCTGCTGTTTAAAAAAAAAAAAAAAAAAAGTACACAAATTTACCCCAAAACGTCCTTCCCCTGGATGAGTGCCACCCCTACTCATGCACAGCTGGTATTTGCTCACTAAAAGACTCTGTTCATAAATAAGCTCCTGCTATCCTATTATCACTGGCATCTATTAATTTTCGAATTGTTCCTACCATTATAAAATTCTATTCTATGTAGCTTTTGGAAATAATCATTCTAGTCAGTACCCAATTCATCCTGACACACATTTTTTTTAATTCCTCAGAGAACTCCTAAAAGAACAAAGCTCATCACTATTTTAAGCCAAAGAAAATAAGAGAATTGGCTAATAAAATAAGCAGACAACCACTTAAAATCAATGTGTTATACTAATTAGAACATTTAAAACCAATATCAATTTTTTAAACTCTCTATAGGTTTAGCAACTTAGATAAGTCTTAGAATATATGTATTCCTTTAACACAACCTTAAAATGTGCTACTGGTTAACAGACCATTTTCTCAAAACTATCCTGATTTCCCAGGTGATCTTATTCAGTTGCAGAGCCCTAAATATTACCTATACTTTGATGACACCCAAATTTAAATCTCTAGCCCTAAATTCTCTGAGCTCTGGACTTATCAACATATCCACTCAGGTGTCTACTAAACATTTTAAACTTAACTTGTCACCATAATAAAAAATAATAATAATAAATAAAATATAAACTTAACACATATACAGAGAACTGATTTTAACCCTCAACTTCTCCTTCAGAAGTCTTTTCCATTTCACATAATATCACTACCATTCACACAGTTGCTTAAACCAAACCCAAGAAACCTAAATAGAACTGGAATTCTGATATACACTATGATGCGGATGAATCTTGAAAACATTATGCTAAGTGAAATAATCCAGACACAACAGGACAAAAGCTGTATGGTTACACTCATATGGGGTACCGAGAATAGGAAAATTCATAAAGAACCAAAGTAGAATGGTAGTTGCCATGGGTTGGGAATCCAGTGGAATGGGGAGTTATTGTTTAATGGATACAGTTTCAGTTTGGGATGACAAAATACTCTGGACAGTGGGATGGTTCTACAACAGTATGAATGTACTTAATGCCACTGAACTATGCACTAAAACTGATTAAAATAATAAATTTTATGTTACATAAGATATTATACTATGCCAAAAAAAAAAAAAAAAGCCCACAAGGAATTATCTCTTTCTTTCACCATGCACATCCAATTCATCAGCAAGTCCTCCCAGCAATATCTTCAGAATATTTTTGGAACCCAAGTGCTTATCACTATCTCTACCACTAAGGTAGATGACAGTCCACACTACCATCTTTACTCCTGGATTAGCTCCTAGCAAGTCTCCCCGCTTCTATTCTTTTTCCCCTATAGTCCATGCTCTACAATGTAACTGCATCTTTTAACAAATAAATGAGATCATGCCACTTCCCTAATGAAAAATTCACATCATACTCAGAAAAAAAAAGTCCAAATTTCTACCAAGGCTTATAAGGGTCTGTATGACATTCCCTTGCCTACCTCTCCCCTAGTCTGATGTAGTCACACTGACCATCTGCTGTTCTTTAAACAATCTGAGTTGATCCACCTCAGGGCTTTTACTCTTCCTGTGGCCCAGCTTCTCAATTTCTTTAGAACTCTGCTCAAATGTCTTCCGAAAGCCCCTTCTTGACAACTTTATCTAAAATAACACCTCCCACCACTCTCTATTTCCTTACACTGCTTTACTATCTTTCATAACTCTCATTACTACCTAAAGGGATATGTTTATTTATTATATCTCTTCCCCTAGACTGTAAACTCCTTAAAAAGAAGAACTTGAGCTTTTTTACCACTAAAACTCCAGAACCAAGAAAAGTGCTTGGCACATGCTAAGTACTTAGTAAATACCTGAACAAATAAATGAAAATATCTCTATTTGCAGAAGTATTGAGTAATTATACTCTTCGTTTTCATTTCATACAAACAGACTTTATTGTACATTCAAGGAAATCATGTTATTTGGACAACCAGAGGAAGCCTCAATCATCCAAGCTCCATCTCACCTTTTCAGAGTCAGAACTTAAAAATGGAACAATGTCATCAGTTGGTTCATAGCACGAAACTCTTCTAACAATGTGAATTTCACCTTGATTTTTTTAAATTAACTAATTTTTAAAAAGACTTTTCTGTCAACACCAGGTAACTCCCCAGATAGTTTCTAATTAGAACTTTCTCCTCTGTTCACCAGTTCCCCACTAAAGAAATAGGAGAGACTGCCAAGGTTCAGACTTCTAAAGATTACCATAAATATAAAGCTTTCCCTAATTTTAGCTACAGACTGGTAATTTTGGAAGATGTACTATTAGGTGTCTATAACATCTGAATACTTAATTACCTTAATTCCTCACAGATGCTTTTAACTTTTATGTCTCTGACACCATAACTTCAACCACATTTCACTTGGCAATGGTATAGTAATACCATTGCCTTAATTTCTACAAGTCCCTCTCCATCACTAAGCAGGTAAATAGAAATTTAGCATGTTACTCCATTGCATATATAAGCACAGAAGCCAACTGACAAAATCACAAACGAATGGAATTATGCACATCCAAAATGACAATTTTCATTAATGTTTCTTTGCTGGAATACTCTTTAGCTGCATAGGGTTCTTTTAAATAGCCTAATAGAAATATGAAACAGATACCCTATACTTCTTTATGTAAACTGTATTTTTAATCATTTTTAAAGAAAATACATATGTGGAGAATCAGATTAGATATGTTGGTCATCTTTTATTTAAAGCAAATAGACCAAAGGACTAGATAGAGCCTTGGTCAGTTTCCATGGCAACTGGCAAAGAGCCCATCATACTCCAGATAACATTCCAGCACAAATTTTAGAGCCAAAGGCTGTTCCAGGGTTTGGAGAAAACTTATGTGTCTTGTTCAATTCAGCAAAAATCTAAACAGAGAGCAACCCTATCTCCACGCAGAGGATCTAGACTGCATGCAAAGACTACTTGAGTAATTTCCTACATTAATTTAAGAATGTTACATTGTTTAAGAGCCACAGGCAGTAAACCAACTTGTCATTTAATGCTGTTAGAAAAATCCCAGCTTGTTATTTGTCCTAACAGTAATAAAATCATCTTTTAAAACAACAGTAGGACAGAGTTCTTCCTCTAGCTCAGCTGAAAATAGGTAGTTTATACTTTATCAGTCACTGAATTAGAACATGTTGCCTGCTCTCTTTAAGCAGTTTAAGATTTACATAAGTACAAAGGAGACTTATGTCCTTTTGGAGACATGAGAAGAGAGGAGAGAGATTTTCTGAAGAAGCTTCTTTAAAATAATAGCTAAAGAACTATTTAAAACAGCAATCCATTTTCTGTAAAATTGGTTGATGTGGTTAATTTGGCAAAGCATTTGAGAGATGAAGGAAGAAGCAAGAACACAGTGAGAGGTTCAAGCTTATAATTATTTTGTCTTATTACACCAACAATAAATAAAGACTCTTTAAAAGTTTTTTTCCTTTCATCTGAACATTCATTGACCCATCTCTGAACAGCAGTGCTGACCCCAGCCCTTTCACACAGTACAACTGCCAAAAATGAACTATCACATGTTCCTGACCAAAAAGAAACAGGCTGGAACAAAATTTGTAATGTGAAATATTCCAAGGTCGCATTTAAAACTTTAAAATACCACAACCAAAAACAATACTGTTCTGATTTCAACTTTATTCTCATAGTCTTTAATCTTATAAAAGCTTGTTTTAAATCTAATACTTGCTTACTTCCCTAAATTTTCTGGCACACAAGGATAATATTTCAAATATGTTTTTGGGTCTTGTTGCATATGTTTAAACCAAAATAAAAATGCTGAAGCCCAGAATGTAAACTCCCTTATGTAAAAGCTTATACAAGCATAATTCTCCCAAAGCAAAATATAATAATAATATCCCTATTAATTTTATAGATATTTTAGAGAGCCCAGTAACACTTTCAAACCTTTGGAGAATACCATTAAAGTGTAATCTGTTTTTAATTAGTTAGCAAGCATTTACTGAGCACATAACAATGGGTCAGTCAATAGCGGCTCATGATTTAAGATTTAGTCCCTGACCTCATGGAAGCTATAGTCACTCTAATAGCAAGAGAGAAACATACGAACCAATAGAAGAAATGAAAATTTTTTGAAACCAGAATGCCTCACAAAGGAAGTGATGGCCAACAAAAGACCTGAAGAATAAAAGGAGTTTGGCAAAGAAGGCAAGGAAGACGGTCAATGCAAAGGAGCACTTGAAGCAAAGTGAAGTGCAGAGTAGAAATTTAGGTAGAGCCAATATTTACAAACTTAGCTAAGCAATTTGGACTGAGACCTGTATGAAGAACTATCCTACAATCGATATGATGAATCATTATTTGATTCGAGATGAGAGAGATTATATAGACCAATTAAGAAGTTACAGAAAACTCCTAAGTAAAAGGTGACAAAATTCTTACCTAGGTTCATGATAATGGAGGCAAGGTGAGATTTCTCAAATAAAGAAAAAGGCCAGCACTTTGGGATTGATATATAAAAGTGGAGTAGAATGGGCAAAATGAAAGATAAGGATGCTATCCAGATTTCTAAATAGGACACCAGCAGATCTGGTATAGTGGTTTTAAAACATGGTCATGTATTTTTTGGTATCCTTCACATCATGAAGCAAGGCCTATGTCTCCTCTCCTTAAATCTGGAAAGGCACATGAGAACTTCAATCCAGAATCTAGCCTAACTACCAAAGCTAGGTCAAAAAAGGTCATATAGTTCCTCCTTATTTACTGAGACACTAACTCTTGGAGTCCTGAGCCACATGTAAGAAGTCCAACTACACTGAGGCTGCTATGTTGTGTAAAAAAAAAAAAAAAAAAAAAAAGCCCACGTGACATGGAAAGACCATGAAAAGGCACTCCAATCAAAAATCTCAGCTGAATTCTGCCTTCAGATCATCGCAGTCCAAGCACCAACCATGTGAATAAAGAGCCTCCAAATAATTCCCATCCCTAGCCATTTGAGTCTTCCCTGGTGAAGCCCCAAACATCGCAGAACAAAGAAAGCCATCCCTGCTATGCTCTGTCAAAATGGAAAATAAATAAAAACTTAAAATAAGTTTTGCTGAAATAACCAAATAAGTAAAATGCATATCAACTTTTGTCTTAAAAGAGTACTTAGAAAAAGCTTTAATTTATCTACTAATACTAAAAAATGATTTAGAACTTACTATGTATAAGCCATTGTGCTAGGCACTTCATATATGTTATCCCATTTAGATTTTAATTATTTCATTTGTTTTTTTTAAAAAAAAGCATAGTTTAGCACTGAACAAATTATAGACAACTTATCCAGCACTTAGAATTTGCCATGTATATGAAATATACATATATTCACAACCACTCTTTACTGTTATTACCAACATTTCCCAAGAACCTACTATGGACAATCACTAGACTAGGTACTGAGGATTAAAAAAAGGAACAAAACCAAAATCATTGTCCCCAAAAGCTAAACACACTAGTATACAAGATAAACAAGTAAACAAATTTTAAATAATATGAGAAGTGTTAGTCCTTCCCCCAAAGCACCATAGCAGAGAAAATAAGAGAGCAGGAATCACCTCACAGAAGATCAGTAACATGGGACTGAATAAGGCAATGGCATTAAGGAATGAAATGAGAGCACATATCCTGGAAAGTTTTAAGTGGTAGAGCAGCAAGAACAACTAACTAACTGATTTAGAGGTGGGAGGGAACCACGTGACCCCCTTAAGACAAATATAGTTATAGGAAAGAAGAGCTTGGTTTTACACATGCTGAGTTTAAATGTTTATTAAAGCATTCGAGTGGACATTTAAAATAGAAAACTACACATACAGGCCTAGTACCCAGCAGAAATATCCAGCCTGGTGACACATTTGGAACAAGGGCATATATGTAGTAACTGGGCACTGGGAAAAGATGAAATTACTGGATAAAGAATATAAAACAAGAGAGACAAACAGAATAATGGAGTACAGCATCTTTTAAGAAGCACAAAAAGAACAGTGTATAGGCTACTAAGCCTCGAAAAGCCCTCTCATCCCATATCACTCCTCAAAAAACAAGCAAAACAAAAATTTGCACTTACGTATCGTGAAATCTGACTATGTACTCAATTCATCCACATAGTAAACATTCACTGCATATTTCCTAAGTCATAAAGCACTGTGCTAGCTGCTAAGAGTAGCAAGGATGACAACAACATAGTGGTTAATCATAAGAATCTAGCTAAGAGTAATATAGCATGTAGGTTAAGAGCACAAGATTTAGATTGGCATTCAAATACTGGCATTGCCATTTACTTCTTGGGTGACCTTGGGCAAAATACATAGGCTCCAGGTGCTTCTGCTTCCATATCTACAACAGGGATCACAACAGTATCTATACCTTTTGGTTGCTATAAAGAGTAAATGAGTTAAAAACCACGTCATGAGGAACAGGGTTTGACATACAATAAGTGCAATAAATATTAGTTATATTATTTGTTATAAAAATTACAAGAATGGCTACATTGGTACAAATAAATACAAATAAACAGTGCTATTGGATTTTACAAGATGGAAAAAAGGACCCTCACGCTGGGGGGAATTCAGGGAGCACTTCACCAAGCTGCCCCTCAGGACAGGGTAGCTCCTACAGTGCCTCTGTGTGAATTCGAATGCAGTCTGCAGGTACAGGTGAAGGGGAGAGTAGCATGGATTTCTGTCATCACTCAACTTCCTCAACAAGCACCCTTATGCAGGCTATGACTAGTATAGCCATACATGGCAGTTTGGAAGACAGGACATATTAAGCTGAAGAAAGGTACAGAGAACACTCCAGTAGAAATGTAATAAAGGCTGTAAGCTATCAAGGACACAGTATATTCCAGCCCACATTGGCAATAGCAAGTAACCCAGATTGGGTAGAGCATAGGAACCATTCAGAAGAGCTAAAGATAAACCTAGAAAGGTATATGGGAACCAGATCATAGAGGATCTTGAATACCAGCAAAAGCATTCAGCAGTGACTCTGAGCAGATGAGTAATGTAGTTATTAAGAGTAATTGGGCATTGTATAGTGAACAGATTTGAGCGTGAGAAGGTAAAAGGTCAGTACAGTGGTCTGTTATTCTGTGAATTCCTCAAAGGCAGGGACTGTGTGTCTTATTCATTTCTGTATCCTAAGTGAAACAGGGTAGGCACTCACCGTTTGAGGTATAAATGAATGAATGAGCCACAGAGAAGTAATGTGAGCTTCATTAGAGTGAGAATAGAAAGAGCTGAAATAGAAAAATACATACTGAAAAAATATTACAGAGACAGAAACAAGGACATTTGCTGGCTGATGAATTGTGGCAAGGAGAAGGCAGAATCAATAAAGACTATAAAACTGATAACTACTACATGCATTACATTACAGGTTTCTCAGAAAATCAAATATAATTATGTTCATGAAAATGCTCTGTGAAAAAAAAAGACTGCTTTTCTCTGGAATAAAAGCTAGTCATCTTGGACAGATACACCACTATATTTGACCTTGAAAATATCTCATTATTTTAAGACATTTATCTTCCTTCTGTCTTCACTAGATTATAAAATCTTTAAGAGTACATAATTTGTCTATTCTATTATGAAGCAAAATAAAATCGTGAGTTTTGTTTTAATTAACACTTTCTCATTCACAGAAGAAACTATTATTCAACCTAATTCAGCTTTATATAACCAAAATACATGCACATGTAGATACACAGAGAGATACACACTTACATACACACACACACACACACGCATGGGCACACACACACACAAAACACTGTTTTGTGATGAAGTCTTAGCAGGTTTTAAACTACCACAATGCATGTTTATTTTTCTTTATATTCCCAAGGTGCCTAAGAATTTGTATTATAGGTGCTCAGTAGGGGCTTGCTGAACTGAAATGAACTGACTTAGAAATTTCACAGAGCTTATCAATGGTTTCTAGTGACCTTTACGTTTCCCTCTCACAGTCTCAGTGTTCTCACTGTTTATTAAATTTAAAATGTTTCTACATTTTAGAGATCCATAATAAAGGCGGTTAAGAAAAAAAAAAAACAGAAAAATCAAAAAATACAATTGTCGATATGCATGACAGTGGTGTGCCAGTAACTATTTAACAACCAGCTCAGAATGAGATGGGAAGCCTGATTTTCAGTACTGCCAATTTCCATGGTTTAAATACTCCCACCATACTCTATTTCAAGCTAACAACATATCAACTGGTTTGCAAAATTCCTGAAAGTTTAACAGTCAGTTCTCACTAACAAAGATGAGCCAGCTCCAACAAATCACTGGGTTAAATATTTAGATGCACAACATAAACGATTCCAAATTCTGCTCTGCGATACTAACTTTTAGATTCCCAAAGGAAAGTACAAAAGACAAGGAAAAAGCAAAGAAAAGTCTATTCCTATAAGATCTCTGTCTCATTCTACAAAATAGTCTTCTTTTGAATTGGGTAGATAATCCAACCAAGAAATTTCTTTTGCCTACACCAGTGATGTCCCAACTTTTCTAATCATGCACACCTATCAGTAAAAAATGTTTAAGCATATATCCTTAATATATGTTAATACATTTGTTTAGAAATTATATTAGAACTACTATACTTACAAATTATAAAGCATACATAAAAACATAAAAAATGAAAATTAATACAAATTGAAAAGAAAATTTTCCCTCATACATCACAACGGACTATCGTGTATACCACCCACCCTAGGGTTTACACAATCCAATTTAGAGATTACTAAGGTGAACATTAAAAGTAAAATGAATAAGACACACAGTTCCAGACAAGAGGGTAGAGTAGGAAAATACTGTGCTTGCCTACTCCCCTGACAGCATTAAAATTACAACTAAATTACAGAACAATCAACCTGAAGATCTATCTGAGGACTAGCTGAATAAAACTCCTATAACTATGGATATAAAGATAAGACCACATCAAGACTGATAGGAGAGGTAGAGATCCAAAACAGGCTGGCCCCACACCCACTTGTGGTGGTTGAGTGTTGGGAGGGATATCTTGGCTGCAGGAGTTCCCCTAGAAAAGCAATAGCCCCACACTAGAATACTGAGCTCAGGGTTCTAGTACCAAGAAGAGGTGTCCCCACAAAATCTGGCTGTGAAAATCAGTGGGGATTCTAACCACCTGGGGAAGATGGAACATTACCAGAAGAAACCCTGAAGTCCTCTTACGGGGCCTGCACACAGACCCACTCACTCACAGGCACTGACTTTGGGCTCTCACGAAGAAACAGCAACTTGGGAAGTGCCACAAACAAACTGGAAAAGACTGAGTTGTGTGGCTTCAGGGTGAGAACTAGGACAACCACCATTATCCCTGCATTGACCTCTCCTCCCATGCAGCCTACAGGCAGGCACCATCTTTCCTGTGTTAGCCCTCCCCCACCCCCACCTCCACTGGGCCAAATCTGAATCTGAACCAGCATGGTAAGCTCCGCTTACCTCACCCTGGTAATTACCTGGTACCACACCTCACCTGAGGGTCCTTCAGCAGCTGAGCCTTACTGGCAGCCAGCAGGTGGCTCCAGGCCTTCGGATGCCCTGGACCTTTTGCTGAACTGCGCCAGGCCTAGTACTAGTGGCAACCAGCCTCAGTTTGCACCTCCAAGTCCAACATAGGCAGCGACCAACCACAGATCCCTTTGTAGCTCCTACCGGGTAACCCCGAGCAGTAACAGGCAGCAGCTGACCCTGACCTGCATGGGAGCCTCTTCTAGGGGGCCCCAAATCCAACACACCCAGAGACCACAAGAGAGCACTACCTGATTAGCCCCACAAGCAGCATATCCAAAGACAGTCTAAAGAGGCACATGAGCCCACTGGGGCAAATCTCACTAGTGGTGTCAGCCCACACACAACAGCTCATACATTGTGGGTGTAGCCAGTCCTCACAGCTAGTCAGCCTGAAAGTCAATCACATCCAGTGATGTACCAACAGGAATCAAGGCTCAATTACAACAGGAGGGCACATATGACCCACATAAAGGAGCACTCCTGGAGCATTCATACAGGTGGTCATCCTGAACAGGATGGCTTCATATATGAATTTTGCCAAATATTCAAAGAAGAATTAACACCTATTCTCAAACTACTCCAAAAAATTCAAGAGGAGAGAAGGCTCCCACGCTCATTTTACAAGGCCACCATTACCCTGATTCCAAAACCAGACAAAGACATTGCAAAAAAAAAAAATTATAGGCCAATATCCCTGATAAACATAGATGCAAAAATCCTCAACCAAACATTAGCAAACCGAATTCAGAAAGATATTAAAAAGATCATATACCATGATCAAGTTGAATTTATTCGTAGGACACAAAGTTACTTCAATATCCACAAATCAATTAATGTGGTAGAAAAATTGAAAGATTAAAATCATATGATCATATCAATAGGTGCAGAAAAAGCATTTGATGATATCCAGCATCCATTTATGACAAAAATGTTCAACAAAGTGGGAATAAAGGGAACATACCTCAAGGTAATAAAGCTCATATATGACAAACTCACTGCTAACACTATATTCAATAAGGGAAAGCTAAAAGCATTCTCCTTTAGATCAGGAACAAGACAAGGATGTCCACTTTCACTAAGTTTATTTAACATAGTATTTGGAGTCCTAGCCATAGCAATCAGACAAGAAAAAGAAATAAAAGGCATCCAAATTGGAAAGAAAGAAGCCAAACTGTCATTATTTGCAGATGACATATACTATGTATAGAGAACACTAAAGATGTCACAAAAAAACTGTTAAAACCTATAAATGAATTCAGTAAAGAAGCAGGATACAAAATTAATATTTAGAAATCGGCTGCATTTCTACATACCAACAATGAATTATCGGAAAGAGAAATTAAGAAAACAATCCCATAAAATTTACCATTACATAAAAAAATAATAATACCTAGGAATCAATTTAACCAAAGAGGTAAAGACCTGTACGCATAAAATCATAAGTCATTGAAGAAATAAACTAACTGAAGCAGACACAAATAAATGGAAACATACACTGTGCTAATGGATAGGAAGAATTAATATCATTAAAATATCCATACTATCCAAAGCAATCTGCAGATTCAATGCAATCCCTATCAAAAAACCAATAGTATTTTTCACATAACTAGAAAAAATAATCCAAATATTTATATGGAATCATAAAAAAACCTAAAAAGCCATGGCAATGTTGAGAAAGAACAAAGTAGGAGGTATCCCACTACCTGATATCAAACTATACAACAGGCTATAGTAATCAAAACAGCACAGTACTGGCATAAAAACAGACACATATATCAATGGAACAGGGGAAAAAAAACACGCCTATTTGGTCATTTAATCTATGACAAAGGAGGCAAGAATATACAATGGAGTAAAGATAGTCTATTCAATAAATGGTGTTGGGAAAACCATAGGGATACATGCAAAAAATAAATGAATAAACCAATAAAATGAAACTGGACAATCCTTTAACATCATATAGAAGAATAAAGTCAAAATGGATTAAAGACCTAAATGTAAGACTCCAAACCATGAAACTCCCATAAGAAAACACAGGAAGCAAACTCTCTGATGTTGCTCTCAGTAATATTTTTTCTCACATTTCTTCTCAGGCAAGGGAAATAAAGAAATAAATAAATGAATGAGACTACATCAAACTAAAATGTTTTTACACAGCAAAAAAAAAACCATCAACAAAATGAAAAGACAACCTACTGAATGGGAGAAGATATTTGCCAATAATACATCTGATAAAGAGTTAATATCCAAAATTTATAAAGAATTCATATAACTCAACACCAAAAAAACAAACGATCCAATTAAAAAATAGTCTAAGGGCCTGAATAGATTTTTCTCCAAAGGAGACATACAGATGGCCAATAGACATATGAAAAGATGTTCAATGTCACTATTCATTAGAGAAATGCAAATTAAAACCACAATAAGATATTGCCTCATACCTGTCAGAATAGCTATATCATCAATAAATCAGGAAACAAGTGTTAGTGAGGATATGGAGAAAAGGTAACATTATTGGTAGGATTGCAAACTGGTACAACCACTACTGAAGTTTGGAAGTTCCTCAAAAAACTAAAAATAGAACTACCTAATGACACAGCAATTTCGCTTCAGGGTATTCATTCAAAGTCAACCAAAACACTAATTCGAAAAAATATATGCACTCATGTTCACTGCAGCACTATTTCCAAAAGCCAAGATATAGGCGCCACCCAAGTGCCCATCAATAGACAACTGGATAAAGAAGATGCAATACATATATACAATGGAATATTACTCAGCCACAAAAAAAAAAGAAAGAAAGAAAGAAATCTTACCATTTGCAACAACACTGATGGACCTAGAGGGTGTCAAGTGAAATAAGTCAGACAGCAAAAGACAAATATATGATTTCACTTATATGTGGAATCTAAAAAACAAACAAAAACAGAAACAGACTAATAGATATAGAGAATTGGTGATTGCCAGACAGGAGGGGGTTTGGGGAGCCAGGTGAAAAAGGTGAAGGGATTCAGAAGTACAAATTGGTAGTTACAAAATAGTCATAGGGATATGAAGTACAGCAAAGGGAATACAGTCAATAATATTGTAATAACTATGTATAGTGTCAGGTGAGTACTAGATTAATCGGCGGGATCACTTAGGAAATTATATAAATGTCTAACTGCTACACTGTACATCTGAAACTAATATTAAATAATATTGACTATCAACTGTAATTGAAAAGTTAAAATTAAAAAAAAGTAAAATGAATAACTTCCTGGACCTGTTTACCCTAGGCCTATAACCTAATATTATTAGATCTTGCCACTCCAATGCTGAAAAAGGACAAGCACCAACCCATAGAAATGACAGGAGAAAAGAGTTAGCAAGGTCTTAAGCAAAGTTGGACTCAGGAGAACCAGGTCCATGGAATTAAGACTTCATGGCAATGAATCACTAGAGAGGCTATAAAGACACCATCCTAACTGGAGCACCATGTCCTAATAAATGTCCTTGGACCTAAGCCATCTGTATCAGTTCAGGCAAATAGAAGGGCTGAGAAGAAACTTGAGTTTCCCCTAAAGAACAAACACATTGTCTAAATAAGTGTAATATTAATAAAATCTTAAGTTGGGAAATAGCGTGTACGAGACTATGCCAGATAAATATAAATCATACAGAACAATTCTTCTTTCCTATGACAGATCATAGTTTAAGCCAAACATGCTGCTCCCTAGACAAAAACTATTAATCAAGCGTACAAGCTATATAAAATTCATCTTTCTTAAGTACACATAAATTAATTAAAAAGGACAAAACAGTAGCCATAAAATACTGTATTATGTCAGATTATCTGAGTTATCACAATGTGCTGCTCAAATTTCCTGGCTTTCTTCTTAATTTCTATATTAATTTGCTACAAAATATCAAGAAATTGAAAACAGGAAAACACCTTCATCTGGAACACAGAATACGGAAGAACCTCCTAAGGAAGATTTTATAAGCATGTTTAAAAACATTTAGAATACTAAATGCTTTCTGAATAAGTGGAAAAGGGAAAATCTTATTGCTTTTCCTTTCTTGTTGCCAATTTCTCCATCATAAATATAAAGCGTACATATAATGCTTTATATGTATTAAAGGCTGTCCTCATCCCTGCTCCCTGAGATAAGAAAAAAAACAGAAAGAGAAAAAAAATTCTGAGCTACCATCTCATCAAGACTAGCAACACTGAACATGAAGAAATCAACCCCTTCTTAACTATTCTTTTCATCCTTGATCCCTTACTACACAGTAGCTTCACATTGTCTTAAGACTCAAAGCTTTGGCTGAAACGATAACCAAAATAAAGATCCCCATACTTACAAATTTATCTACCCTTCCACCCACTAAATTTTCCGTTTCCTCCTTTTCTTTAAGGAAAATGGGGTCCTTTCTCCAGGGTAACTAAATGACCTAATAAAAATTATTTTTTAAATATATTACTGGCTCTTACCTCAACAAGGTTGCCTAAACATACATGATTTTCTTTCTTCTCTTTCAAATGCCCATTGAAACAAAAAAATATATTTTACTATTTTTTTATTTACTAACTAAATAAAAAACCACACTAGAAAAAAAAAAAGGTGTCATTAGTAGATTAGTTTTAAAAAACTCTAGATTCATGGTTCTCAAACTTAAGCATGCATCGAAATCACCTACAGACCTAGTTAAAATACAGATTGCAGGGCTCCCACTCTCAGAGTTTCTGATTAAGTAGGTATGGAGTGGGGGTCAAGATTTTGTATATTTAACAAGTTTCCAGGTGATGCTGATTCTGCTGGACTGAGGACCACATTATGAGAATCACCATGCTAAGTAAATAGAGAGCATTAAAAGAAACATAATTTTATTAATTCTAAATCGCATCACAAAGAGAATCAAACAAATGATATAACCATGTTTAAGTGGATATAGATAGCAATTGAAAAATAAAAAACAGTTCTAGAAAAGTAGAAAAAATATATATAATTTCTGAATTAAAAAAAAATGAAAGGGCTAAATAACAACTCAAAACCTCATATAGCAGTGTGAAAAATAATCTAAGACATCTTCCAAAACACAAAGAAAAGACAAAGAAATGAAGAATATGAGTGAAAAATTAACGAGCATAAAGAATCAATATCTACCTAATAGGTTTCTGGAGAGAGAACAAACACATCACAAAAAGCAATCAATGAAGGAATTTTTCCTAAGCTGAAAAAGACAATCCTTGATACTGCTTGACCAACTTCCAAGTAAGTAAAAAAAATTAAAGCCAACAACTAGATGCATATTTGTGGCATTTCTAAACTTTAAAAAAAAAAAAAAACACTTAAAAGAAAAACTCTGAAAGCTTTAAGGGGGAAAACACAGTTTATTACAAAGCAATATGAATCAGACTAGCATCAGACACTCATTAGCATGCTAGAAGAAAATGAAATATTGTTTTCAAGGTTCAGAGAGAAAATTATTTTGAACCTGAAATTCTACATTTAGTCGATATCGAATATGAAGGCAAATTAAAGATGTCTTTGGAAACTGAATAAATAAAAAACTCACTTCCTGTCCATATGAGTTTCCTACTTCTACTATAAGAAATGGTCACAGAAATTCAAAATGGCTTTCGATGAGCTAAAATTAAGATGTTGGCAGAATTGTATACCTTTTGAAGACTCTAGGGAGAAATCCTTTCCTTGCCTTTTCTCACTTCTTGAGGCTGCTGAAATTCTGTGACCAGTAGTCCCCTTCCATTTTCAATACTATTATTATTAAATGTAACCAGTACTTAGGACAGATTTTTGAGTCCCACAAAAACACGCAAATGACTACAGCTACATTAAATAGCTCTGACAGAATAAATGAAAAACATCAATATGCTCTTTATCATTAACTCAAAAAACATTTTAATTAATATTTCTATTAATAAACACCTACCGAATCATTCGCTGCTAGTGCAAGTGCAAGATTCACTGTAAGAAACAAAAAAGTAATTAAATTTAGTAACTTTCCTTCTCCTAAAATGCATTTTGCCTTTCAACAGTTTCAATGTAATAACAAAAAGACAGAAATTTTTAATATATCTCCCTTGTAAAAAAAACAAGGACATGGAGAAAACACAGAAAGTAAAAAAGACAAAAAAGAAAGTAATGTTCCAACATAAGCAATAGATGACTGCCCCAAAATTAACATTTAAATAATCCATTTATATTCTACTATTTTTGTTTAAACAATCCACTTATTCTTAAGAAAACGTTAATGATATATATAGTGCAAATATTTTCAAAATGTATTTTGCAAAAATATTATCTACCTTTTAATAAACAAAAATTGATATGATCCTCTTGCTTTTTAAAAATAAATGCTGGTAATGAAGAAATTCTAAATATCTAACTCACAATTATCCACATATATGAAAGGCTGAACTACTATGCAGAGGAAAAGGAAGAGGGTAAAAGGTAAGTTGGGAAAATATGTTCCCAAAACTACTAGTGAATCCCAAAGGAGGAAAGTAGTATTCCCAAAACCGCCTTTAGTCCAGTAATAGGGATATTTTCAAGATTGACAAATAAATTGACCCTAATAGTATTGATAACATTTTTTTTACAGAAGAATGTTATAAATGATGCCAAGATTGTTTCCTTTAAAGTAGTTAACAGGATAGTTTTCAAGACAGACCTGGTTCAAATTCAAGTTCCACCACCTTCTATTGTGTGATATTTTATTCCTTAGTCTGTTTCCTCCTCTATAAAATAGGATAATTCCTATTTCATAATTGTTATAAGAATTAAGTGAAATACTGTATATAAAGTATGCACCTATGGTCATGGCACTTGATAAATTAATTTTTATGAAGTATAAAATAATTCTGAATTTCAGGTACATCATAGATAGGTTAAACATAATCCAATTTTTAAGCAGTAATTTTACAGATTAATTCATTTTATTATGGTCTTCCTGCACTCATACAATAGAATCACAGGACATGTTTAATCAAAGGTCACCATTCTAATCCAAAATATCTCAAGTATACAAATTCAAATAGGAAATATTTTGAGATAGTTTGAAACAGGAACAAACACATATAAGGGAAAGAAATATAATACCAACAGAGTTACACAGAAATAATATATTTCTAAGGCACATGTATGTAAATAGAACTGTTATGAAAAAGTATAAGCCAGTTGTTTGGGACAGAAGGTATAATGCTAACAAAGAAAAAAAACAAGGGACATTTAGTAAAGCACCTACTATGTGTCACACACTACACATTTTCTCATGTATTTACCTATTTAAATGCTTTCATATGCCATGGCAGTCATCTTCTAACCAAAAACAAAAACATTCAGTTTTAAACAAGTGCTAGCCTACAGGTCATGAAAATATTTTCCATCTTTAACCAATCTAAGTAATTACAGAGCATGCAAAAGGATTCACACTACTCAAAACAAGTAAATGAACTCTGAATTTTCAAAAAACAAGAGATGGATTCTAGAACCGAAGACTAAGAGCTTCTAAATTTTAGAAACAAAATATCAAATAGATGGATTGCAAGCCCTTAGGAAAGAAAAGCAAAAAATGTGTGGAAATAGCATGAATTCATTAAGAATAATCACTAACCACTTTTTAATAATAATACATTAGCTTCAAATAGTACATTAAGGGTCTATTGTAATACAATACTTGATAAATCTTAATTTCTTCGAAACATCTGAAAAACTCTTCCACAAGAAAAAGAACATAAAGCACAGGAATAATTTAGTATTAAAGTTACTAGATCTTTTAAAAATAATAGTAACAGCAACCAAAATTGAGCACATACTACTATATAGGAGACACTGGCCTAATTTGCATAACCATCCCATGAAACAGGTTATCATCATTGCCATTTTACACTTAAGTAAACTGAAGATCTGATGGGCAACCTGATCACCTTTTTCTCAGTTAAGAAGTCACAGACCTGCCTGGCTATCTACCTGGTTTTGTCTAACTCCAAAATCTGAGCTCCTAATCACTATCAACCTCTAAGTAACTAGCTATTAGTAACTTCACAAATACAAATTTTTTAAAAAACAAAACTATAATTTTAATACTGTGTACTTGCCAGCGGGCATACATTCTTCATAAGACAGAATTAATATTCTATAAGATAGTATTAATATCCTATAATACCTGCTGTAGTAGACTTTCCAACTCCACCCTTTCCAGAAGCGACAACTATAACTTGTTTAACACCTTCTATTGGTTTCTGCTTTGGAAGTCCTCGTGACATGATTTGTGTTCTTCTTTGTTTTAGGGTCTCATTCTCAGCTCCAGATAACTTAAAAAAAAAAAAAGTTTTAAAATAAGCCGTTTCCATTATCATGCTGTAAAAGTAAAAACAATTCGGAGTTTGTGATTAACAGGGCTCTCTTGCAGCAGTCTATGTCTGCTCATCTCCACTAGTTAGGCCTTTAGTGCTATTTACCTGCTGCTGCTATTGCTCACAGTCATAGAGACACATTGTTCAAGCAGAAATTTATGTGTCAAAATACCCTGTTAAAAATCGAAAGTAAATAAGCTGCCTTTTTACCGAGTTAAATCTTCCACGTGTTTTCCTTCTCTTTAACTTATTTTCTAAATAAAGCAACACTAAGAACGTAACGTGCAAGTCACATATCCATGTTCTAACCAGATGGTTTCATGTCCCTCCATGCCTTGGTCTGATCCTACGGGGTCCTGCCTGGAAAGTGGGGACGTCCAGTCAACTGGGGTCTCACTGAACCGCCAAATGAGCGGGGGCCCACGAGGTACTTTAGCAAAAGGCAATGCCAGGGCACCTGCCGTTCCAGCACCTCTGTCCTGCCCTCCCGCTGCCCTGCAGCACCACGGACCTGGCGCCGACAAACCAACACTCTGCTTCCCCCAAGTGCAGCACAGGCCCCGCCACAACCCCGAAGCGACACCCCACCCAACAGCAGCAAACGCTGCCAAGACCCCATAGTGTGCAGAACGCTGCCTTCAGCCCAGCCCGGAAACTGTCGTGGTTGGCGCGGAGTAATGACGTCACCTGGCAACGCTCGGCTTCTTCTTAGCAACTAGCTTCTGAGTTTCTTCAGCCCGGGAACCCAACTTGTCGCAGTCTCGTTCGTAGCCAGGTACAAATATTTTACAGTGTTTAACCAAATATTTGTAAAGCGGTTTTGTTGGGGTTTATTTTTTGTTTTTTGGACTTACGAGTTTAATTACCTGCTATACCAGATGGAAATATGTGGTAAATGGATGGAAACAAACAAAGTTCATAAACTTAGGACAGAAGCAAGCATTTTTTGACCAGTTTAGGTTTGGACATTTACCAGGTTGGACTATTTTTTAACATTTGAAATAAAACTTTTTTTACCACAATAAACAAAAAAAGTATTACAACTGACTTCTAGAACTGCCCAAATTTTTTAAACCATGATTTTAATTTTTTTCACATTTCTTTAAATGTCAAATTTTCTTTGGCAAATTTATCCAAAATACTAAATTTTCATTTTAGAACTTAGTTTATATAAAAGAGTGCCCTAAATTGATATTCATCAAGATACCTTTCTGTAAGCCCTAATGATTTGTATCTTCCCTTTAAAATGTACAAGTATCTTTAAGTTGTCATTCTCAAAGATATTCTAGACAAAATATACACATACATACACACACACACACACACACACACCTATAAATTCTTCTTCATTTCTGTTATAGTGTAGCATTTTATCACTTAACCCATCATAGTCTATAAACTAAGCAAGGGTGAGTTTCTTTTTCTCAGATCTAGTTGACTGCAACTCAAACAGCAACCACTGACTACAGCTTCTCCACTTTATTAACAACTGTACCTGAGACAGGTCTTGCTTTGATCTGTCTATGAGTTTAATTCACTGTCTATGTGTTTAAAATTTTCTTGACATTCCAGTTTTCTTCTGCTGAAAATGCTGGTTTCTTTGAAAAGTTCTGATCATTTTCTTCATTCTCTACTTTATAACATTTTACCACATTATAACAAGAATTAAATGAAGATCTATGTTTTCTTCACCATTCTCTAAGTGTTGCAGTCATAGGTTGTTTCTTGAACTCCTCGTATGAGGAGATGGTTGATTAGCACAGCCCTGTGGAGTGCTAGCTAAAAATCACAGTTGAATCTGAAGGGTTTTCCATCTTGAAAATTAAATGTTGGTTAACCTCTTTCTGCCATCCTCAGAGAGCCAAAAACCTGCACAGTCATGGCTGTGAGTGCTAGCATTCCAGCTGTAAAGCATTTTTATGTACCTCATCTCATTTGCTCACAGAAGTCCTGGAGTAGACAGGTAGGTGGTAGGTGGGTAGATTCACTAGTACTCTGTTTTTATTAGCCAGAAAACTGAGGCTTAGAAAGTTTAAAGACTTGAACCATCTGAGAAGAAGTTGGAAATGGTGGAATTTGAAAATAACCAGCTTTTCTCACTAAGCAGAATATAGTCACTTAAACACTACCACTGTTTAATATTTTACCTTTTTTTCCCCCTGCATGATCAGCAATAATAATCTGCTTCATGTTGATCTTTACTGCTGTGTTGCTGACAATTACCTGAAAGAGAAGTTAGATGCTTTGCTAGGCTCAAAAAAGTTTAGCTAAATCAGAAAGGAGGTCTGATGAAGCAAATTTCACTCAACAAAGAACTTAAGTGAGTCAAAGCGTGACAGAGGAAGTGGAATTTATCTTGGTGGAAGGAGGGATGTCTACATCCAAAAGGAATGAGAAAATGTAGGAAATAGTTTTAGGAGAGGAAGCTGGAAAGCTGCTATGACCCAGAAAAGGACAATTAAGGCTTTCACAGGTTGATTTTAATTTCTTTTATTTATCTCTTGTCAGTAGAGAGTTTGTTGTATAATCATTCACTTTGTTTTCTAATACGATCTTTAATTTCTTCATCTCTAATTCAGGCATAACATATCAACCTCAAAGAATTATTGTGAGGATTAGATGAGATCTTACCAATAAAATATACTCAATCTAGTAAACTCTGAAAAAACTTCAGTTCATTGTGTTTTCTCCCCCAATCTCACAACTTATTGCTTTCTTTATCTTTTACTAGGTATAACACATTTTACTTATTGTTTTTTAGAATTTTCTTATTTTGTTATTTTGTAATGTGTTTCTTTAGTTGATTTTGTCAATTTTTAAATATTTATCAGCTCAATTTGTGTAAATTGTAAACCAAACTAACAGGGATAAAGGGAATAGCTGTCAGAATAATCCACTCACAAAATAAGAAATGCTAACTACCTGTTTCTCACCAGGTAGCTTTGCAAGTTCTTTCAGACGTCTATTGAAAATTTATTCATTTTTTTTAAAAAATGTTCATTGAGCAACTACTACAAGCCAAGTACTACACTAATCTTAGGGTTTTCAACACCGAACTAGACATAATCCCTCCACTCAAGGACTATACAGCAAGAGAGACAAAACAAGTTAACAATTACAATATAGAGCAATAAGTATAGAAAAAAAGCACTGAGTGATACAGAAGGGCACTCAATTCAATCAGGGAAGGATTCTGAATACGGTAACATCTAAGCTGAATCCTAAGTGTGGGTAATCCTAAGTGTGAGTAATACGTAGGTGTCACCTGAGAGAACTGCTACCAGGTTGTTGTACAGAGAGGTAAGAAACAAACTTTTAATCACAGCAAATAATGTGTAGCTTGAGTATAGAGTGTGAAGTGCATGATTAAAAGAGATAAGGATGGATATTGGTAAGGATGTAGGTTGTCCAGGTCATGAAAGGCTTTATACATCATTAAAGGAATTTGGACTTTTTCCTGAAGGAAACATGGAAGGATTTTTTTTTTATATTTTATTTTTTTATTTTTCTACCTCCCCCCCCCCATCCATTCCCCTCTGGTAGCCACTAGTCCATTGTCCATGCCCATGGGTCTCCTTTTGTTTGCCCTGTTCATTTGTTGAATCATTTTGAATCCTATATGCTTCTTTACTTTTTATAGAAACCAAGAAATTTGGTTTAAGAAAACTATTTAAGATCCTATAGAGAAGGAGCCTGAATATGAAGTAGGTCAAATTCCATCTATCTCATCATATTCTTGGAGCATTGCCGACATGCATTTCCAGCTTGGTAGAGGTAGACTGTGTGTGGATGGATTCCGAGATTGTACAGCTCCTAAGTAGGTACGTTCAAACATAGTGAGAATTACTTGTTCAGGGTCAGAAATCAGGAGTCTTGATTTTCATATAAAATGCTCTCAGTTCCTTCAGATCTTCAGGTTTTTCTTCACGAAAAGCTCTGTATCCCAGGTGCCTGGGGTTAGGTATTCTGCTGGTTAAACTCGGGAGAGCCACAACCTCAGCTGCAAGAATTGCAAGACTCCAGATGGTAACAACCCAAAGCATCACACAGAAGTGAGTGTAGCAACAGGAAATATTTTTCTCAGTGGAGTTGCTGTGTAGTCAGACTCCAGCCAGAGGGCAGGGGTGGAGGTGAGGGTGGAGGGGTGGCAGCTGTCTGGTTGCCACATTATTCACCTATTGTCAGTCCTGACCCTGGCAAGGTGATTGATATTGGCCCTTAGGTGGACTAATGGCCTGGTTAAAATGTGTGGCATGACCATTCCATTAGAATGGCATCTTCTTGACAGCAGGTGTTTTTTTTAAGTTTACTGAGATAACATTGATTAATATAATTATAAAATTTTCAGGTGTACATTATCATTTGACATCTGTATATTCTATTGTGTGTTCACCAGTTTCCTTCAGCTACCATATATTTGATCCCCTTTACCCACTTCACCCTCACCCTACCCCGCTATATTTGACCGTCTTTACTCTGTTCAACTCTTCCTTCCTCCCCCACCCCCTACCCTCTGGTAACCACTAGTCTATTGTCCATGTCCCTGAGTCTGTGTTTGTCCTGTTCATTTGTTGCTTTTAGGTTTATAGCCAATATATAAGTGATATCATGTGATTTTCAACTTTTTCTGTCTGGTTTATTTCGCTTAGCATGATTATTTCGAGATCCATTCAGGTTGTCGCAAATGGCAGTATTTCATCCTTTCTTATGGCTGAGTAATATTCCATTGTACATATGTACCACAGCTTCTTTAGTCAATCATCTATCATAGGGCACTTCGGTTGCTTCCATATCCTGGGCATTGTGAATGATGCTGCTATGAACATCGGTTGCAAATATATTTATGGATATGAGTTTTCAAGTCTTTGGGATAAATACCCAGTAGAGGGATTGCTGGATCATATGGTAGATCAATTCTTAGTTTTTCGAGGAATCTCCATACTGTTTTCCATAGTGGCTGTACCAATTTGCAGTCCCACTAGCAGTGTATGAGGGTTTCTATTTCACCACCTCCTCTCCAATATTTGTTATTACTTGTCCTGTTGATTATAACCATTCTAACAGGTGTGAGATGGTGTCTCATTGTGGTTTTGATTTGCATTTCCCTAATAGCCAGTGATGTTGAGCATCTTTTCATATATTTGTTGGCCATTTGTATGTCCTCTGGAGAGAACTGTCTGTTCAGGTCCTCTGCCTATTTTTTGACTGGATCATTTGT
The DNA here is from genome assembly GCF_014176215.1 of Rousettus aegyptiacus. Classification (NCBI taxonomy): domain Eukaryota; kingdom Metazoa; phylum Chordata; class Mammalia; order Chiroptera; family Pteropodidae; genus Rousettus; species Rousettus aegyptiacus. The sequence continues at coordinate 99,444,464 of NW_023416306.1, forward strand.
TTTTGTTGTTATTGTTGTAGACTCGTATGAGTTCTTTGTATATTTTGGATATCAGGCCTTTATTGGAGGTGTTGCTTGAAAATATATTTTCCCATTCGGATGGTTGTCTCTTTTCATTGTTGACGATTTCTTTTGCTGAGCAGAAGCTTTTTAGTTTGTTGTAGTCCCATTCGTTTATTTTAGCTTTTACTTCCCTTGCCTTTGAGGTCAAATTTGTAAAATCCTCTTTAAGTCCAAGGTCCTTGAGTCTTGTTTCTTTGTTTTCTTCTATGCATTTTATTGTTTCAATCTTATATTCAGGTTCTTAGTCCATTTTGAGTTAATTTCGGTGTATAGTAATAGACAACAATCTAGTTTCATTCTTTTGCAGGCGGCTTTCCAGTTTTCCCAGCACCATTTATTGAAGTGGCTTTCCTTTCTCAACTGTACGTTTTTGGCTTTTTTTGTTGAAAATTATTTGCCCATATAAATATGGGTTTACTTCTGGATCTCGATTCTGTTCCACTGGTCCATATGTCTGTTTTGCTGCCAATACCATGCCGTTTTGATTACTGTCACTTTGTAGTATGATTTGAAGTTGGGCGGGATGATGCCTCCAGCCTTGTTCTTTTTTCTCAGATAGCTTTGGCAATTCGGGATCTTTTGTGCTTCCATACAAATCTGATGATTTTTGTTCTGTTTCTTTAAAAATGCTGCTAGGATTTTGATGGGGATTGCATTAAATCTGTATAATGCTTTAAGTAATAAGGTCATTTTAACTATGTTGATTCTTCCAATCCAAGAATATGGAATATCTTTTTATTTCTTTGTACCTGTTCAATTTCTTTTAATAGGGTCTTATAGGTTTCATTATATAGGTCCTTCACATGTTTTGTTAGATTTATTCCTATGTATTTTATTCTTTGTTGTAATTGAAAAAGGAATTATTTTTTCCATTCTTTTTCTGACACTTCGTTATTAGAGTATAGGAATGCCATGGATTTTTGAACATTGATTTTTGTATCCAGAAACTTTGTATTTGCTAATTGTTTCTGGTAGTATTGTTGTGGAGTCTTTAGGGTTTTCTATATAGAGAATCATGTCATCTTCAAATAGTGACAGTTTTACTTCTTCATTTCCTATTTGGATGCCTTTTATATCTTTCTCTTTCCTGATTGCATTCACTAGGACCTCCAGTATTATATTGAATAACAGTGGCAATAGTGGACAGCCTCGCTTTGTTCCTTATCATAGAGGGAAGGTTTTTAGTTTTTCGCCATTAAGTAAAATAGAATGTTGGCTAAGCATTTGTCATATATGGTCTTTATTATGTTAAGGTACTTCCCTTCTAGATCGATTTTGTTAAGTGTTTGGATCATAAATGGATGTTGTATCTTGTCGAAGGCTTTTTCTGCATCTATTGACATGATCGTATGATTCTTATTTTCTAATTTGTTTATGTGGTATATCACATTAAGCAATTTGCATATGTTGAACCACCCCTCTGCCCCTGGAATGAAGCCCACTTGATCACGGTGTATAATCTTTTTAATACATTGCTGAATTTGGTTCGCTAGTATCTTATTTAGGATTTTTGCATCTGTGTTCATGAGAGAGATTGGTCTGTAGTTTTATTTTTCTGTCTTACCTTTACCAGGTTTTTTGGTATCAGGGTGATATTGGCCTCATAAAATGACTTGAGAAGTATTGCCTCCTCTTTGATGTTTTGGAAGAGTTTGAGGTATTAAATCTTCTTTGAATGTTTAGTAGAATTCACTGGGGAAGACATCTAGTCCTGGACTTTTTCAGTAGGTTTTTGATGATTGTTTCAATTTCCATACTGCTAATCGGTCAATTTAGATTTTCCATTTCTTCTTGATTCAGTCTAGGAAGGTTGCATTTTTCTAAGTACTGGTCCATTTTTTCTAGATTATTAAATTTGGTGTTATATATTTTTTCATAACATTCTTATATGATCCTTGTATGATCCATACTGCAGTGTCTGTCATAATTTCCCCTCTTTCATCCCTGATTTTGTTTATTTGTGTCCTTTCTTTTTTCTTTAGTGAGTCTAGCCAGGAGTTTGTCCATTTTATCAACCTTTTCAAAGAACCAGCTCTTTGTTGCATTTATTTTTTTGTTTTTTTTTCTTTTTTGTTTGTTTGTTTGTTTTCAATTTCATTATTTCTGCTCTGATTTTAAATATTTCTTTCCTTCTGCTGACTTTTTCATTTGTTCTTCCTTTTCTAGTTTTTTAAGATGAAGGGTTAGGTTGTTTATTTTGGCTTCTTGTTTTTGGAAGTAGGCCTGTAATGATACGAACTTTCCTCTTATGACCGCTTTTGCTGTGTCCCAAAAGTTTTCATATGTTGTACTGTCATTATCATTCATTTCTGTGTATCTCTTGATTTCTCTTTTTATTTGTTCTCTGACCCAGTTATTCTTCAGTAGTATGTTATTTAACCTCCATGTATTTGTGGTTCTTTCCACTTTCTTTTTGATCTCTAGTTTCAAAGCATTACGATCAGAGAATATGGTTGGTATGATTTCAACCCTCTAATATTTGTTGAGGCTATCTCTGTATCCCAGTACGTGATCAATCCTTGAGAATGTTCCAGGTGCACTAGAGAAGAATGTATCAGTAGTTGTTTTGGGATGAAAGGCTCTGTAAATGTCAATTAATATCCAGTTGATTAATGTGTCCTTTAAGGACATTATTTCCTTATTGATTTTCTGTTTGGATGATCTGTCCATTTCTGACAGTGGGTATTTTGGACTGTTTATCCCTTAGTTCTGTTAGTGATTGCTTTATATGTTTCAGGGCTCCCTGATTGGGAACATAAATATTAATAAGTGTTATATCTTCTTGGTGCATGATTCCCTTTATCATTATGAAGCTTCCCTCAGTATCTTCCTTTACCTTTTTTATTCTGAAGTCTGTTTTATCCGATATTAATACTGCTACTCCCTCTTTTCTCTGAATGTCATTTGCTTGAAATATCATTTTCCACCTTTTCACTTTGAATCTATATTTGTCTTTGGAACTGAAATGTGTCTCCTGGAGGCAGCATATGGTTGGGTTTTGTTTTTTGATCTATTCGGCAACTCTGTGCCTTTTTATTGGTGAGTTCAATCCATTTACATTTAGAGTGATTATTGAAATATGAGATCTTCTTATAGCCATTTTTATCTTTTTCTTTCTGGTAGTTCAATGTTTCTATTGCTTCCTTGTCCTTGTGTTTCTATTTTCTTTATTTTGGTTGGCTTTTGTGTATTTTCCCTCTGGTCTTTCTTGTTTTATGTTATATACTTCAGTTCTAAATCTTTGATATTTATAATGTTACCGTTATGAATATATAAAGGATAGTTATATATATACAGTCATCCCTTTTCTTCTGCACGTGCCTTATTCCCTTTCCCCTTTGTGAATTTGAATCTTCGAATCCTCCCCTTTACAGTCATTGTTGTCTCAGTTTGACCCTATGTATGCTGAACATTCATTACTATCTTGCTATAGTAAATCTCTTCTTATTTTAAGCTTACAATGCACTGTTTCTAGTAAGGGTTGCACTCCTCTGCTTTCATCAGCCTGCTAGTCACCTTACTTTTAATTATGTATTTTTTTTCCGTCATTTTGTTTTAGGTGAGCTGATCCCTTTCAGTATTTCCTGTAGTACAGGCCTCGTAATGGAGAATTCCCTCAATTTTTGTATGTCATATCTGAAAGAGAGCTTAGCTGGATACGTTATTCTTGGCTGGTAGTTCCTTTCATTTAATAGTTTGAATATTTGATTCCACTCCTTTCTGGCTTGTAAGGGCTGTGCTGAGATTCCCACGATAATCTCATGGGTTTCCCTTTATAGGTTACCATTTTCTTTTCCCTGGCTGCCCTGAGAATCCTGTCTTTGTCATTGATTTTTAATAATTTTAACACAATGTGTCTTGGCAAAGACCTTTTTGGGTTGAGGTAATTGACTGTCCTGTTGACTTCTTGAATTCCAAGCTCCAGCTCATTCCTTAGATTTGGCAAATTCTCATCAACTATTTGTCTGAAAATGCTTTCTAGTCCTGTTACTTTTCCTCGCCTTCAATAATACCCTTATTCTTATGTTTCTTCTCCTGACGGTATCAGCTAGTTTTTACATTTCTCTTTCATTATTTTTCATTCTTTGGTTTCTCTCTTTTTTCTTCTGATTTATTTCTAGATTTCAGTCTTCTATATCACTGATCCTTTCCTCCATTTGGTCAACTCTATTTCCCAAGCTTGTTATTTAATTTTTCAACTCTTGCAGTGTGTTCTTTATCTCCAGAAGGTCTATTCAGTTCTTTTTGAGGGTTTCAATCTCCTTGTTAAAGAACTCATTCTGCTCATCTAGTTGTTTTTTCAATTCCTGAAATTGTCGATATAATTCATTTCGGATCTGAGTTTTTTCAAAAGTACCATCCTGAATTCTCTGTCATTTAAGTTGCATATTTCTATGTCTGTCAGCTTATTTTTTGGAGATTTTTCTCTTTCTTTCTGAGATGCTTTGTCACCTTAGTTGTTCATGGCGTTTCATGGACTGTTTCTCCACCTGAGCATTAATGGAAGTGTGTTCTGCTTTTTTTTCCCCCCAGAAAGATTTATTATTTAATGGTCCCTAGCCTGTTGCAAAAGAGGTGTTTTTCTTTTGGTTTCCAGTAACGGTCTAAGCCTCTTGGATCTCTGCTCTATGTAAAGTCTTAATGATGTCTTTCTTTTTTCTTATAAATGTTTAATCACGCTCGCTACCCTCAGTCTCAGTTCTTGTCAGTGTTAGAGTTCAATTCCCCTAGGGCTTTGCCGTGATGGGTCTCAGAAGGTATGGGGGGAGGGACCCTCTGGGTTGGAGAATGGGGGCTGTGGCTTAGGCTCGGTTTTGCAGCTGTGGCTGGTAAAAATCAACTCTTTGTTTTCTTCCATCCCTGTTTTCTGCCATCCCCCACATCTCTGCCCTGATGACTGAGCACTGCTGCCTGGCCACATGGGGCTCACAGCACTCCCAGGCAGGGCTGTTCAGGGAACTCACTGCACCTCCTCCCCTCCCTCTCCTCCTACAGGGAGCTCTAGCTGTGAGAGGCAGCTTCTTTGTTTCTCCCAGTCCACCACTCAGCACCTGGGGTTCTGACCTGTGATAGCTCTTATGCACAGATCCCACACTCAGACATGCTGGTGTGCAGTTTGGGTGTTTTTTGTTGAGTTTTAGATGTTCAACTTATTGTTGTTTCAAGGGGAGAGATCTTGGGATGTCTCTCACTCTGCCATGTTTAATCCAATCCCCATGGAAGGATTTTAAGCAGGAAAGTAATATGATCAGATTTGTGTTTTAGAAATACCACTACGATTACCCAGTTTTTAAAAAACAGATACAAGAAACAAGATCAGAACCAGAGACAGGAGGTTATCGCAGTAATCTAAGAGACCTGTTGAAAGTTTGACTCAACATCTCTAAATTTCACTTTGCTTATCTATGAAGTAGATAATACCAACTTGTAGCATTGCTATGAGGTTGAATTTAAAATAATGCACGCAAAATGCTTATCACATAGTACGTATATTCATTAACTATTGGCTGTTATGATTATTCATGGTTGTGGAGAGCTTCATAACATGGGCAGCTAGGTGAATGGTATTGACATTCTCTGAAGAGATAACATAAAGAGAGCAATAAGTGAAACCAATGTTTGTGTAATGAATAAATCATTAATTTGCTTTACCTTTCAGCAGATTCAGGAGAGTAGTAGACATGTCCATTGTTTCTTCTCTGACAACCACTGCTCCCACCCACACACACACAGACCCATGACTCCTTCTCACAAGAGTGTTCTTCCTTAGCTCCTAAGAATTGATGTCATCATGTCGTAAACTATATAAATGTCTGACCACTGTGCTATACACCTGAAGCTAATATAAAATACTACTAGTTGTCAATTATATTGAAAAGTTAAAAAACAGATAAAATAGTAATTGATGAGTCATTTAACCCCACCTCCATGGTCACTAATTGGATTAAAGATTGACACAATCGAAATTGGACCAAATAGATTCTTCCTCCGCAAAATTTAAAAACTACGAGACATTACTCAATCTGAGTTTGCATTTGAACTTTTAAGGCTGAAGAGACTGTTTTCTGCTTTGTGGACACAGAAGCAGAAAAACTCAATGCCAAGAGAAAAGAATAAAGGAGACCATATGAGATCATATGCCCAGAGAGGAAAGGGAGAACAACTACCCTAGTTCATAACACCTCTCCAGTTCCTGGCTCTACTCCATAGTGAAGTTCAGCTATACTTCCTCTCCTTAGGTCCAAAAAATATACTTACATCCACCCAACAAATTCTCTTTCTGCGTTGGCCTAATTTGGGTGGATTTCTGTGTACTTATAACTGTAGTGAGATATATTTTATAATATTTATCAAGGATTTCCCCCCAATAATTCCTTGTACTTCATATAGCCCTTCTTCATCTGGACAAAATATGTGGTATCATTTTAAGACACAACAGAATGTTAAAAAAAAGAGATTGTTTTCTTGCTTTTGAATTTTGAAAGTTGGGACCTTTTAAGAGAAAGACAACAGCTCTGGCAAAGACAATAGACTTGGAAGAACTATAAATACATGATTTCTTACCTATATAAGTTATGATTACATTAGGCTGCAAATAGCAGAAAACTCTACCATTGTCTTAAACAAGTAGGTCGATATTAGTCTCATATGAAAAGTTCATAGGTAGACTCTACAGGTCTGATTAAGTGAATCCACTTTGTTGTTATATGCCAAATTCATTTTTTTTGTTCCATCATCTTGGTGTCATCTTTGTCCCCTCTCAGTCACAAGACGGTGGCTGTACCTTCAGGCATCAAGAGCATGTTCCACACAGAAAGAGGAATGACAAAGATGAAAACATTCCTTAGTGAGTCTTGCCTTTTTTATTAGGGAAGAGAAACCACACACATACCAGATTGACTAGAACCAGGTCACATGCCTATACTTACAAGCAAGAGAAGCTAAGAAATAAAGCATTTAGATATTTCTAACCTTTAGAGGAGAGTAAAGCAGTGAAGTGATTGGAAATGGATATTCAGTAAGCTAACTCAGTATCTGTCTAGAGAGACTATATAAAATTTTCTGGGGTTTTTGAGAATGGAGATAGAAGAAAAATGATAACTTCGATATACATGTACTCTTATGCCAGATATTGGTAGTTGGCTAACCCAAGAACATTCTCAACCCCCTGTTTCCTTGCCACCTTCAACTATAGAGGCTAGAAATTCATATACTCACTTTTCTAGTCTTACTTGCTAATTCTGGACATAATTCTGGGCATGTATGACTTAGTTCTGCACAATGTGGTATAGGGAAATTTTTCTGGTGGGCTTCCGAGAAAGCATTTGCTTTTCTGATAGAGAGGAACTCCATTTTCCCATCTTGACCATGGATGTGACACTTGGAGATGTAGCAGTCATCTCGTGAACATGACAAGCACAATGGTAACAAACACAATGACAAAAGCCAACAGCTAAGGGTAATGAAGTAGAAGTATGATAGGAAGATAAATACTTGATTATAAAGTTAAGCTCCTATGCCAGTCCTGGCTTGCGTCTCCAGATATCTTGGTTAGGATTTCTTTATTTTGAAGTTAAAATAATCTATGCCTGTTACAGTGCCTAAGAAGGAACCTGATGCACTATGACTGTCTCTTCCCCATTCACTCAGAATTGAGCCCCAGGGTGGAGGGTGAACAACAGAACCCAATTCAGTTTGAGGGATGTGAGAACAATAGAATCAGTGCCTCAGTTCCCAGATAGAACTCAATGTAGAGAGAACATCACAGAATAAAAATGGCTGAGTGTTGTGTTTATGCAGAGACAGTCTGAGACAGCCTCAGGATTCGTTCCCTGCAAGGAGCCAAATGAGCTGATCTATCTGTAAGAGAACCTTATGTCAAGAATAGGGGAATATTCGGCAACAATCTGCATGTTTAAGTACATGACATCCTAATGGTTGCTGGTATGGATGGATAAAGACTTTGAGGATTAAAGTCATGTGGACATCTGGATACTACATAGCTGTAATCCTGGCGGAATCTGTATTTAACAAGATTAAGTTTCTACCACCTGAAAAATTTATAAATAAATACTGATCAAAACAAAGAGGATTATTTTGAATATCTTCTAACTATGCATATAGTAATATCTTGTATTTTCTAGAAAGGAAGTATGTGATTACTCGCCTCTTCAAAAACAAAAACAAAAACAAAACGATGTTCCTTAAGTGGCCAAGCAATTGCTGAAAGTTCAGATTCCCACACACAGTAGGCGCCTGCCTCGTTTCCTGTCCTTAAGTCTCAGTGTCAGCTGAGAACATGCTTGGCTCCTTTGCTCAACTCATTAAGGAAAATAGAATGTTATGGGCAATTTCCTGTAACTGTAGAATATACTAAATAAAGCTCAGAAACTTGTGCCAGTGCCTTCGGTTTAAGGTTATTGTCCCCAGTTAACTACTCATCCTGTCCAAAGGGCTCACTAAAATGAAAACTTCACCCCATCTATGGACTTGTCTAAATGACAACCCTCTTAATTGACCCTACTTTGCCCCACAGTGTGATTTGTTTCAAAGCCTGTCTGCTCATGTCAAAGCATGAAACTATCTCTTAACTACATCTAATACAAATTTTCACATTAAAGTATAGAGTAATTCTGCCTAGTGAATAAGCTTCCCAATGAGCCAGTCTCTGTAGGAAACCTAGTCTAGGAAGTTCGTGGATTTTCCCATATCAAAGACTTTGCTGGACTTTCTGTACCTAAGCTCCCATAAACTAGTCCTGTCAAAGCTTCATTTCTTATTCTTAAAAATTAAAGCAAATATATATTCTTAGACAAAATAGGCTTCTGAGAACATACCTCCAAATAACTAAAAACTCACCTCTAGAATGAGACAGGATGGGTTTCTAAATGCCAATACCCAAAGCTGGATAAATCATGGGTGATTTGACATTTGAATTTCTGATTTATAAAATTGAACTGAATCCTTGGACAAAGGTCACAGTGCTCACACTGTAGCTGAATATAGTTTCTATGTAATGTTTAAGGCTTCAAAGAAGATCCTGTTCTGAAACAGAAGACACACAATCAGCATTTAGAAAAAGTATTTGTCACCCAAAGCAAATACTTTCTATATACCAGGACTTAATAATCTCATGATTTTGCCTTTTTATTTAATTTTCTTCAAGTACCCTTTCAGCCAAGTTCTTCCTACTCTTCAATTTTATGCTAGAGGTTAGAAGACATAAGTTTCTACCAGACTTTGCTAAAACCTACTTAATTCTGTATTCAGAAGAGAACTTTCCTGTGCGCTTTGGAGAACATACCAAGGGCAATGACAACGTGGAGCCCTATCAAGGTATTAAACCCTCACTTCAGCTACTGTCAAGTTCTATTTTCTTCAGAGAAAAGAAGATAATCTAGATTTTGTCTGTTCTATGCTGCTACCAAAATGTGAGGATATCCTCTATAATCATGTGGCTTATATAATATCTTTGCCTATTAAGTGTTCTGGTACCAAATCTGGTACCAAATAAAAAGTTAAACTTTTTTATTTAGGATGTATTGACCATACATATAGATAGTATACATGATGTGGCATAAATATTTCATGCACAAAGTTTGTTCAATTCATTTATAAAAGTGAAGAACTACCAAATCACTAAAATCTCTCAAAATCATCTATATTCTGATTTAGAGCAATAGAGCAGAAATACCAACATGAAGGATTATAAAATCAATTTGCTGTAGGATAAACTGGCAGACTTAAAAGTATGAAGTTTATCTTTGACTTCAGCCTTGCGCACAGCTCTTAAGCTGCTTGCAGTGCTCTATTTTATACCAGCCAACCTCACAGGCAGTATTAGGGTCCATTTTCCATGTTATCCTCTTCTGCAGCTTAAAAATAAAAATAAAATAGGATTTTCATGACCACCCATGATTCAGGCTAATGAACTTACCCTCAATTTTTTAGGAGGCCATTCATTAATTATTATTCAACAATCCAAACACTATTGAAATGATAATTACTGATCTCTCCCATTTTAAGCTTTTCCAGTTTTTTCTAGTCTTCAAAATAGATAAAAAATGTTTTTGCATAGAAAATGTTCATTTAGGGCTTAATTGTCCTAAGTAATTTAAAAGCTGGTGTTTTGACTTGGTTAGGAATACAAAGAGCTGCTTTAATTACCTGATGGAGTTTTGTCAGTTACTCAAAGTCAATGACCTATTACAATTAGTGCCATATTGAACCTCTTTTATGATTTTTTTTTTAATTCCGTTCCCCTCCCCGCCCCCCACACACACACACTTCCACCCCTGACCTATGGATGTTGCCCTCTCCCCTTAAGAACTGGATCTCTGAAGGCAGGGCACCTCCTCCCATGCGCTCCCAGCATGCACCCGGAGCCTGGCATGCACGTGGGGCCTGGCATGCACCCAGGGCCTGGCACACATGGGATATGGATCGTGGCTTCACTGGGGCTCAAACCTAGAGCCTTCTGTGTGTAAAGCAGATGTGCTAACCATTGCTCTATGGAACTACCCCCCTCTTTTATGAATTTCTAATCATGTGCAATAAATACTGTTTAATTTAACCAAAGCTATTTTTGTGTGGGAACATGCTGGCAATGTACATTGAGAATGACATTTTTAATAAGTCTCAGTTACCACTAAACCAAATCAACACCATTTTCTGATAAAATGTATATATTTGTGTATATATATATATATATACACACACGTATATGTATGCATATATGTAGATATATATATACACGTATATGTTTGTATGCATGTGTATATACTTGTGTGTGTGTGTGTGTCAGTATTTCGTAGCTGACAATGCTGGAGAAAGAACAGAACAGTGGAAGAAGAAAATAATGTGCTTAGTAATTTATACTTATTAGTTTGTGATACTACATAGCTAACTGGAAATTCTATTAAGCTATTCCCACCGGTTTCTTCTGGATTATACAGCTAATTGAATACAATTTCTTAGTGAGCATCTAAATGTGCATCTCTTTCTTCGTAGCTTATGTCATGTCAAATTAATCAGTTCTTTTCCAACAGACTCCAAGATGGCCCAAAATAACCTTCGTGTCTTGGTATTCACACCCTATGTAATCCCTTCCCTTTGAGTGTGAACAGGACCTGTAATGTGCCTCTAACCAATTGAATACAACAAAGGTGATAGTATGTCAATTCTGTGATTACATTACATAAAATTGTAACTTTTGGTTTTCTAGGAAACTTCTTGAATGGCTTCAATGAAGGAAACTGTCATATTGTAAACTGCCTATGTAAAAGGCCATGTAGCAAACAAAGAACTGAGGCCCTCAGTCCAACAGCCTGCAAGGAACTGAATTCTGCTAACAACCACATGAGTCTGGAAGGGGATCTTTCCCAGTGGAGCTTTCAAATGATACTCCAACCATGGCTGACCCCTTGATTGTAGCCTTGTGAGAGATCATGAAGCCAAAGACTCAATTAAGTTGTGCGCAGATTCCTAACCCACAGATACAGTGAGATAATAAACATGTTGTTTTAAGCACCCAAGTTTGTGGTAATTGATTGTCTATATTATAGATAACAAATACTCAGTAACCAGTTTTAATGAGGATATAGTCAAGGTATAGTTTCTTGTAGGCAATTCTTTTTTTTTCGACTGAAATAATTGACATATAATAGCAATCATTTTGCCATGTGAAAAAATATGCATATTTTGTAAGAAGTTAAATCCTTTGTGTAATCTGAACCTTTGTCAAGCATTATTTATGTTATTTGAATACTAACAATTCATTAATTTTTGTAACATTTATTATCAAAGCCCATAAAATATTATATAATATTAGATACCAGAGAATAGTGACATGGAGGCAGTGAATTGAACATTCTGTTTTACAAACCAAAGTCTGTTTTTCTTAATAGCAATTGAACTCACTCTTTAGTGGAAGAAAATTAAAGTTATAGTATTCTGCTCTTCTCTCAATGATCAGTCTTCTCTTCAGTTGTATAAGAAACTACATTTGCAGTTCCATTCTCTGCATTAGCAGTTTGTCATCATTCTTGAATAATATAATTAATCAAGATTGAAGTATGAAGAAAGTAATTTTTTGTACTTAATGCATAAATGAGTAATACAAACAAGAACTTTCCAATGACATTCTAAATCAGTGGTCCCAACCTTTTTGGCACCAGAGATCCGTGCTGCTATGAGAATCTAATGGCTAATGATCTGAGGTGGGGCTGAGGCAGTGATGCTAGCTCTGGGGAGTGGCTTCAAATACAAATGAAGCTTCTCTGGCTCAACCACCGCTCACCTACTGCTGTGCGGCCCAGTCCTAACAGGCCAGGATGGGTACCAGTCTGCAGCCTGGGGATTGGGGACCTCTGTTCTAAATAACGGCTAACTGTGTAATTGTAAATCAGCCAAATTGATGAAATATTATTCAGTACATATGAAAAATTCAATTAATTATACTACACATATACCATATGGTTACTTACACCCCAGGAAAAATATAATAATGCCTATTAGAATCTGGAGACAATCCAAGTCAATGTTTCAGACAACTCTGTAGACTTTATCCCTAAAAAAACTTCATTGAATCTGTATTGAACCATAATCTATACAATTCTTATTATATACTGAATCTAATATCTGAAAGATTTTCAAAGCATTTTGATACACATTGTCCTGTTGAAGTTTTACAACTGCCATGAGGTAGGCAGGCAAGTTATTATTAATCCCATTTCTAGATCAGGAAATGAGGAGCCAGAGATGTTAGTTTATTTGTTTTAGGGCAGAATATTGAAAGCAAAATGGAAATACAGGTCTCTCATTGCCTTTATAAGTTTATTGTTGAGAAATCAATATTCTATTTGGACCAGCTATCACGGTAAAGCACCACTTTTGAGTGAAGAAATCTAGATTTTTACTCGACTACTTAATTCAGTAGGCATTTCCATCTCCAAGCTTCTCATGTAAATTTGGGCTTCATTAGCTTTAGTTAAAAGTAATTCATTTCAGAGACCCATAAACATATTTAATGGCCTTCTCTTGAACTGCATTGAAATCACATTCTAATTTATACAATATTCAAATTTTGATTAAAATATTGTTTGTGTCCCAATTATAATAGTTTATAAACCCTTTGCCCTTCATAATTCTTGAAATTTGATCTCAACCTCTACTTCTTTTATAAAACCTTCTTCTATAATTTCATTAAGTATTAATCTTCACCTTTTAAAATAATTGTTAACATTTTATTTAACAGAGCATTAATTTAAAGTACATTTTGATTGCTTTCATTTTATACATTTAAGTTAGCAAGCTAGCCTGTTTCAGGTCTCTCTTAAAAAACCTGTTTTCAGTTACAGTTCAATATTGCCACAATGCAGCCAGGTTTATTTAAAATGAAGCACAATATTATTTCTATATACATTCATAGCACTCTATCCTAAATTCTATCCAGCTCAAAACCTTATTATATTGCCTTTTACTTTTCCTAAAATACCACAGAGTCCTGTGTCTTCTCTTACACAGGACTCTGTGGTATTTAAGGACCAGATCTATATCATAATAATAATTTACATTGTCTATACACAGCCCAGTCCAAGCACATTATAGGGGCTCAAAAGTTACTGACTGGTTAGCTATTATGACAGAAGAGCATAGAAGAGTAGGAAATATCAGTAGAGTAGACAGTTTGGAAAGCCTGGAATATGGTCAGAACATTGCTACTCACTAGCTATATGATTTTGGTCAAGTCATTTAGCTCTGTTTCTTCATATACAACATTAGAGATTAAACTAAATAATCTGAAGATTTATCTTCCAAGCTGATATTGAATTAAAATAAGAGTTAAAAAGAACAAAGTTGTGTAGCTTTACTTAAAATAATTTTGAGAAAAATCAAGGCAAAATAGTTTAGAGATGCTACAGCAGAAAAAGCACATTTATTGCCTTAAATAGAACGTAAATCGAAGAATCATATATGGATTTTTCACACTTAGCATCATTAGTTCATCTTGGATACTGTTTTTATTGTATTTTTGTAATTTAGATTCTTGATTTTATATGCTCCAGAGCATCTGCAACTCTGACCTCAGATTCTGCCAAAAAATTATTGTGCAAAGTTTCTTCTGAGTAAACAATATAGACTGGAAGGAAGACAGACTATATTATAAGCTCTCTTTTGACCTACATCATAGAAGACTGATCAGACTCTGTTTTTCTTCTTGACAAAGTACTAAAATATATTGCCCTTGGTCAATGCTGTGATGGCATGAATTACATTTATTGAAAATAAGTCTACTGTTCCTGTGCACAAGACAGCCAACTGATATGAGAGAGAGATATCGGACATGTTTGGAGTCTTCTTTGCTAACCACCCTGACCTAAGAAGGATCCTGACAGACTATGGATCAGAGGGTTATCCCTTCTGGAAAGACTTCCCCAGTGTGGCTACACTGAGTTACACTGTGACCATGGGGTGAAGCAGGTGGTGACCAAATAGATGGAGTTGGCCCAAGAGTTTTGCAAGTTTGACCTGAATTACCCATGGGAGGCTTTTCCTGCCTATTGCCAGCCCCTGAGAGTCTCAAGCTTGAAGCCAGAGACAAGAAACCCAAAACCAAGTAGCTCCAGGGAAGCAAATAGATTCTAGGAAGTACCTTAACTCAATTGAGTGTCCATGAAAATAAAATCCTACTTAGACTCAAAAAACATATATACGTCAACCGACACCCATTCCTTAAATCTCAAATTTAAAATATTAAACATTTCTTTCATTATATCTAAGATCTACAGATTTAACAAAATCCCAGTCATAATTCCATAATTAACAAGCTGACTCTAAAAATTTGTATGGATATTCAAAGAAACTAAAATACCTCAAACAATTTCCAATACCTGGAAAAGAACAAAATAGGAGCACTACGCTCCTTACTTTAAGACTTGCAATAAAACTACAGTAACCAAAACAGTGTAGTAAAGCATGAGGCTCAACAAATAGGTCAATGAAAGAAAATAGAGAAGACAGAAGTAAATACACACTTATACAGTCTTTGTTCTTCAAAAAGGTGCCAAAAGTCTTTTCAACAGCGGTACCCAAATAACTCTGACTCTCACGCAACCCTATCAAGGTGGATCATAAACACAAACATAAATATTGTGACTTAGGGGTAATCAAAAGTTTCTTAGATGGGTCATAGAACACAATAACAATTAAAGAAAAAAATTTTAAATGAGAGTTAAAATTTAAAACTTAATGTTCATCAAAAGATGCCATTAAGAAAATAAATAGGCTAGCCACAGACTGGAAGAAAATATTCACAAAACATGTCTGATTAGAACTGGTATTTAGAATTGCACTATGCAATATGGTAACCATTAGCCAGTGTAGCTATTTCAATTAAAATTAAATCAATTAAAAAGACTCTTCATTTGCACTCACCATGTTTTACACTAAACATATTGTTTGCAGAAAATTCTATTAGCACTAATCTAGAATGTAAAGGAATACCACAATTAATAATAAAAAGACAAACCAATTGAAAAATATACAAAAGATTTGAAAAGATGTTTCATAAAAGTGAAGATACATGAATAGCCAATAAGTACATGAAAAAAAAAGTGTTCAACATCATTAGTCAACAGGAAAATGCAAATTGAAATTACAATGATGTATCATTTTCTACATATACACTAGAATGACTAAAATTTAAAGGAATGACAAAACCATATACTAACAAGGTTTTGGGGTAACTTGAACTTTCTTACTTTATTGGTAGAAATTTAAAATAGTATAACCACTTTGGAAAATAGTCTGGCACTGTAAGACTTAAATATACACCTACTATACGACCCAGAAATTCCACTCGTAGGCATGTATTTACTCAAGAGAAATGAAAACACATGTCCCACAAAGACTTTAATGAAACTGTTCATTACAGCTTTATTCACAATAGTCTCAAATTGGAAATCGCCCAGATGTACTTAATAGAAGAACAGATTTTTAAATTATTCTGTATTTATAAATAAAAAAGCAAAGAAAAGAAACATACATGCGACAACACAGAAAAATCTCAAAAAAACAATTGTGCTAGTGAAAGACACCTAACACATGAGAGTATATACTGTATGATTCCATTTATATAAAATTCTAGAACAAGCAAAACTAATCCATGGTAAAGAAAAAATTGAACAGTGATTGTTTCTGGAGAAGGTGAGGGCAGAATTATTTGGAAAAGAGAATGAGGAAACTTTCTTGAGTGATGGTAATGTTCTATATCATCACAGTGTTTTGAGCTACCCATGCATATGTGTCAAAACTCAGTGAATATACAGTTAAGATTTGCACATTTCATATGTAAATTTAAAATTTGAAAACTGTATTGAACTCTAGTTATTGGTACACATGCTAAAGTAGTTAGGGAGAAATATACTGATATCTTTAATTCACTTTAAAATGCTTCAAGAATAAGATGGATTAATAGATGGATAGAGGGATCAATAGATGGATAGATCTGTGATCGAGCAATTAGAGTAAAAAGTTTATAGTCTAATCTAGGTGGTATGAATAGATTTCTTTATATATTTTTTACTCTAAAATTGTGTCAACTTTGCTGTATGTTTGAATTTTTCATAGTAAAATGCTGATGAGAAAAAATGATATCCCAGGCCTTCCAGGGACAGAATTTCAGTGTTAAATCTCCAAAATAAAATTCGAGACAAAAATCATAAAGTCAAAATTATAGTTTCTCTTGCTCTTTTCCATAGCTTCATCCTACAGTTTCCTGATCTGTACTTCTCTATCTCATATTAGATAATTCCATTCATTCAGGGATTCCGAGTATCATCAAATGAAACACCTACGGTCCTTGCAACTACAATTTTTACTTAAAGTCCTGCTTTTATCTCCCATGCAAAAGAATAGACAGGCTCTGACTTAAAGTTCCTAGATTCTGGTAATCCCACCTAAATCAAAATGGGAATGAGCACTAACCAGCAATATTATATCCAAAAATAAAATTAAAACAAGGAGTCAAGAAGAAAAAAATGATTTAAAAGAATATAGGCAGCACCATTCTTTAATAAAAAGGAACCACTACTCCTTAGGAAAATGGCCTACTCTAGAAATGAGCAGGAAATATACAAGATAAGCTTTGAGCATATTGTAGTACGAGAAAGTAAGAAAGTGCAGATAGATAGATAGATAGATGGATGGATGGATGGATGGATGGATGGATGGATGGATGGATAGATAGATAGATAGATAGATAGATAGATAGATAGATAGATAGATAGATAGACAGACGATAAATAGCTTAGTGATGGAGGTATGTTAAAGGAACACAGCATTCAACCGAAAGAGCTCCCAATGGCCACAGCTAGAAAAACTTGAGCGATAAAATAACTGAAATACTATTAGATTATAACTCAAAGTATAAACTATGAATGAGTTCATACTGTTATAAATAAATGATGAATAAATAAATGGGGAGGAGAGACAATCCCTCTCGTCAAAAAATTCCAAATAATTTAATGTGGATATTTCCTTCCTCAAAGAAGGTAAGCATAACTCTCCAGACCTTAAGTATAAATAATGACTTTCTAACAAAGAGTGCAGTATGAAAAGGGTTAAGGGAGACAAACTTTACAGTAGAGAAACCTGACAAACACAACCTCAGCCAGTGATGGTAGTCAACATCAACAGTGATAAGTCATGTTGATAGTATGTACCTTTTGTATAATAAAGAATTTAATTGGCCTTCATCCCTGATTCCTGGGAAGGAAACTATAAATCCTTGAAATTTCCCAAATAGTAAGAGTGACTTTGTTATTCATTAGTCACTTGGACCATATCCAAGTTTATGCTAATGAGATAACTTAAGACGGAGGCTGGTCTTGCCAGAGAAACTAATGGTGTGATTAGGGGGTTGGGGCTTTGAGTTAACATAAGCCCAGCCTGACCTCCTCCATGAAAGGGAGGAATACTAGAGATTGAGTTCAATCACATGGTCGATGATTCAAAGCATTCTATGTAATGAAACCCCACATAAAAGAGGAAGGGAGGGAGCAGTTAACAGAAACTGAAAGAAAATTATGAGGAGACCACTTTGCAAGAAACAATGACTTTGTTTGAGGGGCACTGGAATGGAGTTGGGGTAATAAATATCCTAATGTCTCTCACTCTCCTCACTACGCTAATCTCTCAGACCTCCCAGATGGGAGGTCTCCCCACAGACCAAACCCAACAAGAAACCAGTGAGTATGGAAGCCATACATGCGGTCCATAAAGGTGAGACCCCTGGCACAGAGAGAAGGTGGATGCTGGGACTAGAGGAGAAACCAGGAGATATCTGGCACAGAGGTAAAGTATGATAGTGTGAAAAAGCTAGATCCTCACCTACCATAATAAGTCAGTTTCTAAAAGGGATGAATCAAAAGATTAAGTATATAGACGTTATTTAGCTGTACAAAAGCAAATACCACAAGAAACAGCTGGTAATGATCATTCCTGAAGAAAGTAACTGCATGATGAGAAAAGTACTGAGGTAGGAAAGTTCAAGGAATATTCAAAGAACAAGTAGCCCAGTTTGTTCGTACCATTTAAAAATCTATAAAGGAAAAGTGGGAGATAAAACTGAAGTGACAGATTGAGGTGATATTGTGGTAGTTCCAAATGCCAGGTTGAGTTTAAACAGTGTTGATCCTCAAGTAAGGGAATAACATAGTGAGAGCTGAGCTCCAGGTAAGATTGATCTGGCAGTGATATGCAGGAGTAATTGAAGTAACAAAAATTTAGATAACATGACACTTAGTAGATTCTATTTCATAGTCCCAATCAGAGTTTTCAACTGTCTGATTCATAATTGTGGCAGTGAGAATGGAAAGGATGATATTCTAAAATATATTTGGAAAACTTCGGAAGGACTTGTTTGCTAAACTGATATAAAAGGAAGATATAAGAGTCAAAAAATGGCTGTAAAGATTTGAGCCTGGATAAACTGGAAAATCATGGTTCTATGAACACCAGTAAGGGCATTAAGTCAGGAGAGGAGCAAGGGTGGGGTAAAGATTCATTCAACAAATGAATTGAATATCTGCATATGCAAAGCACTGTTGTAGGCAATGGAGATGCAGCAGTGAACAAAACATAAAAACTTCTACCCTCATGGAGCTTATATTCTGTGGAGGAAGATAGCGGACGAAACAAGGCTAGAGGCCCTGTGAAGAAATTCGAAGCAGAATGTTGTGACTGAAATGTGTTGATGATGAAGGTGAGTTACTCTTTATTTATTTATTCTTTTAGCACCTACTATGTGCTGGTTACTTTGCTTAATTCTAGGGACACAATAGAGAGTTCTTCATGGAGTTCGTAGTTCATTGAGATAGGAAATATAAACCTTTGTCAAAGTTAATTCCTGTGGCTCTGTCTTAGATGTCGCATTATACCTCTGGCCCCTGTGATGCCAGGACTCAGCATGAACACAATGACGTTTTCTAAGGTTTTGCAAGCCAGGTCTATCTTTCCTGTTACCCCAACGAGGCCATGGACACTGAGGGGGCATGGGTGTCCCAGTCATGATAACAGCTACCGACAACAGGTAGTATATGCAGAAACGAATCAGGTTAAATCGTGAGCATGTTTAGGCAAGAAAAGAGAGCCAAGAACAGAACCATGAAAATGTCTACACCTCAGGGACAAGCAAGAAGAAATGGAATCAGCAAAAGAAATGGGACTAGTTTGAGGAAAAATAGGAAAAGGAGTCTGATACTATGCCACAGAAAGCAAAAAAGATTGGAAGAAAGGATTGGCAGTAGACATTGGTGAGCCATTGAATATGGAGACAAAAAAGTTTTTGGTCACGTCTAAGAGGGTAATTTCAATGAAGGGGTGGAGTTTGAAGCCAGAGGACAAGATGATAATTGAGTGACTATGGTAGAGAAGCAGTAACAATTAGTGTCTCCTAGAAAAGCAAAGGAATTGTTATTATCTCTGTCTCTCCTCAAATAACCTTGACTAAAGAGGTTTAAAGGCCCCCTCCATCCAAGGAGGCCATCTCTTCCATGTTAGAGGGTGACCAACTCTGCCAGTATGCTCTGAATATTACCACATTTAGCACCACAAATCCCACATGTGGGGAAGCCTCTCAGTACTGTGTAAACTGGAACTGCTGGCACCGTTGAAACGTGACATCTTATTTTGGTAAATTTTTACATACCTACTGGTGATGATTGTTTTAAACAATTTTATTGTGGTATAACTTACATACCATAAAATTCACCATTTATGGTGACCATTTAAAGCAAGTATCAATCCAGTCTATAGATTAAAATCAACTGGGTTGCTTTAATTTTTTTAAATTTACTAGTTACAAGTATACAGTATGTTGGTTAGACATTTATATAGGTTATAAAATGATCCCCCTAGTTGCTCTTTCTCTCCTCTGGCTCTTCACCTAGGCTTTACATTAATAACGATGGCATTCCCCAACTGAGCTGCTTTTAAAGAATATTAATGACAGATCACCACCACCACCCCTACTCCCAGGCGTGCCTGGGGCCCAGGTGTTGTTTTTAAATGTGTATCCGGGATTAAAGTAAAGAACAACATGCAATATCAATGCTTTTCTAGATATTCAAGGAGAAATGAAGTAAGCATTCAAATGGATATGAAAATTAAGCTTCTTAAAATGAGTAAATATTTGCAAAATCAGAAAAAAGAGAATTTCAAGTATTTTTTGTTTTGAATTCTAGTGCCAAATTTAAGAATTTAGATGGATTGTTTTTTTTAATTAAAATGCAGTGTAGTAATTATCTTGCTAGGAAGATCAAAATGTATGTCCACATTTTGCATGAAATCCTGCTTCTGATTACACAACAGTCCTACAAAATAAGAAAGTATAATTTTTAATTTTATACAGATGAATAAATGTTTCCTTTGGATGTGTGAAATGAAATGTTTCAAGATTCAAATCTTCAGTCAGCATTCCAAAAGCCTTTACATGAGAAAATGTCATTGATTTTTGTGTAAAATGAGATCGTGCTTTCAATAAATGTATTATTCTCTGACTTCAAATCAATTCTAGATACCTTGCTATATCCACAGGAGATGCCCTAACCAATCAATGCTAATTCCAAAAAAATGTTTCAGCATTTAAAAATTTTATTCACTAAGACACTGTATTTATTCATATTGAACAGGGCTGGCATCCAAAAAGAGCACATTACTTGAAATTATTATTATATATGCCCATGACTAGTTGTGAGTGAAAAAAGACCCTGTATGAAAGCTATTTTGTGATTAATAGTAATACGATTATGAGTCAGTTCACAATTTCCATGAGCAAGAAATATGTTTATTTCTCTACAACTAAACTCAGTTTCTATTTTATTCTATGGCATCGTCAAGTACTATTTTTAGATGCCTCAGCCATGGGTTTTACCTTCTCCTTGGGGCTCTCTCCAAAAGGAAGGGCAGAAGAGTGTCAATGCAAGCCCCACCAACATCTCTTTTCCCATTTTTTCCTTGCTGTCTCTCTTCTTCCAAGGTAACTATTATAAAGGACATCTGTGAAAAACCCATAGCTCACTTCATACTTAATAGTGAAAGACAGAATGCTTTTTCCTTGAGATCAGGAGCAAGACAAAGATCTCCACTCTCATTGCTACTATTCGATGCTATCCCAGAGGCCAAGAAAATGAAATAAAAATTATCTAGATTGAAAAGGAAAAAGTAAAACAATCTCTATTTGCAGATGATATGACCTCATATCTAGAAAATGCTAATGAATCTACTAAATACCATTAGAGCTAATAAAACAATTCATAAGATTGCAGTATATAAAAATCGATTGTATTTAACCACACGCACCAGCAATAAACAACCCAAATATTAAATTAAGAGAACAATTTCATTTTCAATAGCATAAAAAGAGTAAGATATTTAGGAATACATTTTAGGAATACATTTTAGGAATAATTTAAGAAATATAAAACTTGTACTCTGAAAACTGTAAAACATTATTGAAAGAAATTAAAGATCTAAATAAATGCAAAGATACTCCATGTTCGTACAGCAAAAGATTTATTATTAAGATGGTAATACACTGCCCCCCCCCCAATTAATCTGCAGATTCAATGCAATTCCTGCCAAAATCCTAGCTAGTTCTTTGCAGAAATTGACAAGCTAATCCTAAAATTTATATGGAAATACTAGGGATCAAGAACAATCAAAACAATCTTGAAAAGAAAGAACAAAGTTAAAGACTCCCATTTCTCAATTTCAAAATTTACTACTCATCTACAGCAATCAAGACAGTGTGGTTCTGGAATGAGAATACAAATGCGGATCAGTGAAACAGAATTGGGAAGCCAAATATAAACTCTCATATTTATGGTCAATTAATTTGAACAAGGGTGCCAAAGCAATTCAATGTGGGGAAGAAAATCTTTCCAACAAAAAGTGCTAGGACAACATAACATTCATGCAAAAGAATAAAGTTGGACTCCTACCTCACACCATATATAACAATTAATTTAAAATGGATCAAAGACCTAACTGTAAAAGCTAAAACTTTAAAACTCTTAGAAGAAAATATAGGAATAAATTATGACCTTGGGTTAGGCAAAACCATTTTAATCATGACACTAAAAGAACAAGCAACAAAATAAAAAAGATATAAATTGAACCAACAAAATTACAAACTTTTATGCTTCAAAGAACATAAAAAGACAAACCACAGAATGAGAAGAAGTTTTGCAAATAATATACCTGATGGGGGGCTATAACTAGAGTACATAAAGAACTCTTACAACTCAATAGTAAAAGACAAATAACCCAATTATAAAATGGGCAAATGGAGAAAAAGAAACCCTCATTCATTGCTGGTGGGAATGCAAAATGGTACAGCCACTTTTGAAGACAGCTTGGCACTTTTTTAACAAAACTAAACATACCCTTACTACGATCCATCAATTGTACTCTTTGTTATTTATCTGAAAGATGAAATATATGTCCACCCAAAAACCGGCACATAAATGTGCTTTTTTCACCCCTTTTTTAAGCTTTTGGAACTAATTATAAGATTTGCAAAAATAATACAGAAAGATAGGTTCCTTGTCCCTTTTACTCAGATCACCCACCGGTTTTACATAACTACAGCACGATGTTAAAACCAGGAATTTTACATTGGTACAACATTTATATGTATAGTTTTAGATATAAAACTAACCCATTACTACAAAGATCTCCCTCACGTTACCCTTTTTAGTCGCACCACTACCCCTGCCACTCATCACTCTTGACAACACTAATGTATTTGCCATCTCTATAAAAATTCTGCGTGATGCCCTTGAGATCTATCCAAGTTCATGTGTCAGTAGTTTATTTCTTTTTCTTGCTGAGTAGTATTCCACGGTATGGATGGGCCACAGTTTGTTTAGCCATTTAACTATTATGACATATTTTGATTGTTTCCGGTTTGGGGTTATTACTAATAAAGTTTCTATGAACAATCATGTATATGTTTTTGTGTGAACATTGGGTTTTAATTTCTCTGGGACAATACCCAGTAAAATTGCTGGGACATATGATAAATGTATGTGGTTTTTTTATTTGTTTTTAAAAACTGCCAAATTATTTTTGAGAGTGGTTATACCACTTTACGTTTGACTGATAATGTACATGTGATCTAGTTTCTCTGAACTCCCACCAGTACTTTACCAATGTTTGGGCTTTTTAAAATAATTTTTTATTTCTCTGGTACAATTGATGTACAATATTATATTAATTCAGGTAGTCAACATAATGATCATGAAGTGATCACCCAGGTAAATCAAATACCCATATTATTGACTATATTTCCTTTGCTATATTTTACATCCTCATGACTATTTTGTAACTACCAATTTGTACATCTTAATCCCTTCTCTTCACTCATCTCCCTGAGTCCTTCCCCCACCCCATCTGGCAACCATCAAAATGTTCTGTGTATCTATGAGTTTTTCTTTAGTTTGTTCATTTACTTTGCTTTTTAGATTCCACATGCAAGTAAAATCATATGGTATTTACTGTCATGTCTGACTTATTTCACTTAGCATAATATCCTTTAGGGCCATCCATATCATTGCATTTGACAAGGTTTCTTATAGTGGGTGGGTAGGGGGAGACGTGTAAGGGAGTATGTGGGAACTGCATGTTTTCTCATTTCTTTTCTATAAACCTGAATAATCTGCTTTAAAATTTATTGCTTTTGGGGTCGGGACAGTTCCGGAGGTAGAGCAGGACTGTGCGGTCTTGGTCTGCAACTCCAGATACGCACTCACAGAATTTTCAACACCCCCTACCCACCCACCCCGCCCCCACTCCTTTTTCCCCTCGCCCGGTGTAGGAGATTGGGGTAGCGGGAGCAGCTTCCGGAGTACCCCAGGCGGAGGTGACCACAGCTGCCCTCCCCTCAGGACTGGTACGGAATCCGCACCACACGTCGCCATTGGGGGCGTCTAGGCCTTAGGGGAGCAACCACTCTCCGCTGCACGGCGGCAGCTTTCCTGGGAGCCTGTTTCCCGTCGCCATCCTCTGGCGGCTACTTTGGCTCCTACCAGGCTCCTACTCCAGGTCCCTGCGGGGTTTCAGCAGCAATTCCGCTACTCCCAGGGCAACAGCAGACGCATCCCCAGGGTTCTCCAAGGACATCTAAACCCTTTGGATCAGGGTATGGTAGAGAAAAGAAGAATGTCTAATGAGTTGGAAAGTTATTTCAAGCCTTCAATGCTTGAAGACCCTTGGGCTGGCCTAGAACCAGTATCTGTAGTGGATATAAGCCAACAATACAGCAATACTCAAACATTCACAGGCAAAAAAGGAGGATACTTTTGTTAACATTTCTGAAATTCAACCGGAAGCTTCATGTGTCAGGAACATCTTGGACAAAACTTTTACTTGTGGAATTACATTAAACCCTAGGTAACTTTGAATAATTAGTGGGACTTCTTGGTATTTTTCATCTTATCAAATATTGTTGGTATTAGAGAAGACATATGGTGGGATAATTTGCAATATTTAGTTCTGGAAGTGCCTACCACATTTTAGAAGATTTACAGTTTCCAAATATTTAACATTCTTGGTTATATAATGAACATTTGTCTTTTAATGTTTTTCCATTGTCTTAAAATAAAACAGTTTGTCTTTCTAGCTAAAAAAATATATATATTGCTTTTTTTTTTGAATGGGAAAAGGATCTAAATAGACAGTTCTCTCAAGAAGAATTAAAAATGGCCAATAAGCACATGAAAGGTGTTCAGTACAATGAACCATCAGAGAAAAACAAATTAAAACTGCTTTGAAATGCTACTTCACACTCACTAGGATGCCTATAGTCAAAAAGACAGATACCAATAAGTATTGGCAAGGATGTGGACAAATTGGTACCCTCATACACTGCTGGTGGGAATGGAAAATCATATAGTCACTTTGGGAAACAGTGTGGAAGTTATTCAAAATGTTAAACATAGAGGTACCATATGACCCAGCAATTTCACTCTTAGGTATATATCCAAGAGAACTAAAAGCATACGTCCACAAAAACTTGTACATAGATGTCCGTAACTATATTATTCATAATGGGCCAAAAGTGAAAAAAAATCCCAAATGCCCATCAACTGATAAAAATGGGTAAATAAAACGTACTATATCCAAACAATGTAATATTAATCACCAATAAAAAGAAACGATGTAATGATACATGCTGCTACATAAATGAACCTTGAAAACATTATGCCAAGCATAAAAAAGCAGTCACGAAAGACCACATATGGTTTCATTTATATGAAATATCCAGAACAAGTAAATCCATCAAGACAGAAAGTGGTTGCCTAAATCTGGTGGTAATTGTTATAAGGTTTCTTTGGGGGTGATAAAAATGTTCAAAAATTGATTGTGTTAGTTGCTCTGTTAATATACTAAAAACTATTGAATTCTACAGTTTACACTGATGAATTATATGCGAATTATGTCTCAAAAAGCTACATGTTATTTTTAAAATAAAGGATTGTCTGTGCCACCCTGGACACACCTGATCTTGTCTGATCTCAGAAGCTAAGCAGGATCGGGCCTGGTTAGTACTTGGATGGGACACCACCTAGGAATAAATAAATTAATAAAAGTAAGGGATCAATTGAGAATATTTCTGGGAATAAGAATCAAAAGCGATATATTTAAAGTAAGCAACACTACATATATTTTAATTCTAAAAATTTCCAACATATCTGCATACACTGAGCCAAAAATCTAAAACCGACTATAACAACTAGATACCCATAAACATCACATGAGACATAGAGAAAGTCATATCAAACCGAGTCTTAAGTTTCTGCTACAGATCATTCTCATTGATTTTAAGGAGAGAACTTTTTTACATTTTGATAGCCAGCTTATAGGATGGCTGCCACAATGCAAACATTCCACTCTGACATGGTGACATGCAGCAGAAAAAAAGTGAGCTTCACCCTATGTGTCTTTTTTAAGAGTAAGGCAATGTTTTTCAGAAGCTCCACTGCAGATTTCTCCTCATTTCTAATTGGCTATAATTGTGTGGGGGTTGGGGTGGCAGGTGGGAAAGATTTAGCATAATTGACTTATACCAACAAAATTTACCTGTGTCAAAAGGGCAAGGAGTGTACATCAGAACAAAATCAGGCAAGGAAGAAGGGGTAAGGGATGTTGAGTGGCACCAGCAGACCCTGCTATATACCAAAGACAAAAAAGATATGAAATAAACACTTTACCATATGTTCTTCAGCTCAGAATGAGATACATGCACTTCCTTCTGTACCAAGTCAAAAATAAAGCAAGAATCTTTGGGCTTCCTGGAGCTGGTTGATTTCTCCAGGAATTTTTTCCCCTCAAAAAGCAACCATTACTCACTAAAAAATGTGTACAATGCCACACATTCTAGGAAGTCATCAGAAACTTCCAGGTCTTTGCTAGCACATTATTAGCATCAATCACTATTTCTCACCAGTAGTCCTTCACCATACAATTTTGCTTATATGCCTAGTTGCAGAATAGCACCAATTCCTTATTACTCAGGATGACTGTCATTTATTCACTTATCAAATGTTTACTAAACACAGTTAACTTGGTGAAATACTAATAAGGGTTAACACCTACTGAATGCCTACTACATTCCAGGTACTATTTTAAGTACTTTACATATAGTACTTGTGTGTCTAATCCTCATAGGAACTTTTATGAATCAGATATTACTATGATTTCTATTTTGTAGATGAGTAAGTTATCAAATGGTTTAGTATCTTTCTATAGAATACAAAAATAAGTAAGGCATAAGCCCCTATTTCAGACAATGAAGGAAGCTGAGACTTACAATAAGCCATTTGCTGGAGGATAAGCAACAGGGTGGGACGGGCAAAACCAGGACTCAAACCAGAACAGTCTAACTCCATAATTGGTACTAATCAACAGCTACTGCATTATATATTCACGGAGGATATTTTGTCTTAAGAGACTAGAAGTGAATGTAATTCATACAAGACCGTCTTATCCACTTAGACAATGGCTTTCCAAATAAGATATTCAAAAATTCATATTGATTTTTGTAAAATGACTTCAAGAGACTGTGTTGATTATTCCAGACTCCACTTAAATCTTAAACTTCCATCTCAGATTTCTGCTGCTAAGTTGTTGCTGTTCTGAGACATTATTTATAACACACAGTTTACCAGATTTGTTTTTAACAATGGGTACACATATGTGCACTAGTTAGGCTTATTGGATTTAGAGATAAAAACTCTGCTAAATCTACCACCATTGTATTTCAACTCTGTCAAGCAAGGCATCAAATTTAAAAAAATGATGAAGTTCGTTAAAGAGAATCAGAACCAGATTGCTAGAACACCTACTCTGTGTCAGAAAAATTTAATTTAACTAACTGGATTTCTCATCCCTTACCAAGTCACTCCATATTCAATAATTGGAAATTGTCCTGTCTAATTATCAGCAGTACTCTGACTTCTGTTCTACCTGCTGACATCCTTTCAGAGTCTCCTTCCTCCAGGACGCTCTCCTAAATCCCACTCATCAGAGTCAATTGGTACTAAAGCTATTTGTTTTCTTTATATTATTGTACTTTTTTTATGCTGTGGACTGAATTGTGTCTCCCCAAAACTCACATGTTGAAGCCCTAACCCCTAATTACCTCAGAATGTGCCTGTATTTGGGAATAGGGCCTTTAAAGAGGTGATTAAATTTAAATGAGGCAGTTGGGTTGGGCCCTAATCCAATCTTATAAGGACACCACTTTGCAAGGCAAGGAGAGTGCTCTCAGAAGAAACCAAACCTGCCTAACCTTGATCTTAGACCTTTAGCCTACAGAACTGTGAAAAAAATAAAATATCTATTGTTTAAACCACCCAGTCTGTGGTATTTTGTTATGGCTACCCTAGCTCACTAACATACTTCCTGAACTATGAGCCTCTCCAAAAGGGAGTCCATGTTATATTCAACTTTGTATCCCTCACAAAGTTTGAACACTGAAGGCACATTGTAAATGTTTATCTTGTTATTGTTATTGTTCCAAGATTTGCTTCAAATATCCTCATCCAGATGTAGACGATGAGGCTCTACTAGACTAAGAAGCAACGACAGCAGCACAATCAACTCAGAAAAACTTATGCAATCTTCTTCTATGTGCTAGATGTTTGACGCTCAAAGAAAAATAAAACTACACCTACCTTCATCTAGAAAGACACGTAAACCAATATTTCCAATACTGCTTGATTAATTCCAGTGATCAAGTTGAGGAATTGGGATATCACGCCTTAGCAGATATTTAAAGGCTGATTTTCCCACAAAACTATCTTTACTCATTTGTTTCACTAGAAAAGCACATGTCACCATCTCTAAGTGTATAGATGGGTCAATGGGAACACAATGGCCCTGCCTGTTCAGCTGTAGATCTTTCCACTCCAGGTTGACTTGACAATAATGGTCTCACTAAAAACAGTCTCTCTAGAACCATCTAGATACCCAAGTGTTTGGGGCATATTTCATGAGGATAAGAAAAACTTTTCTAGCCACCACAACTGCTCAAGTGGTATCACCTAGTGTCTATAAATCCACCATTATAATATAAAGGCAAGATCAATTTAAAAAGACAACTACTTTGCTGTTTAAGGTTTTGTTAGCTTAGTGGAAAGGGATGTTATGAATGCCAGAGAACCCTGAGGCTTGATGCTGTTGCTTTGTTCTTTCCGTGTTTCTGCAATAATATATTTGCAGTGATTTGGTGAAAGAATGGTTAGACCAAAGTAGTTGTCCCAATAGAGAACATCATTGAAGACTTTAGTTTGCTGCTAGCTAAATAGCACATTTTAATCATCTACAAAATGAGAGGGTTGAGTAAGATCATCTCAAAGGTCCCTTTCTGTTTTAAAATTCTATGTTTCTGTAATCAATAGCCTGACTTTTTCAAATGTCAAAAAGCCTCAAGAAATCTTCAAGATAAACTTCTAGCTTGTTCATGCACACTTACAATTAAATTCATTCAGGATTATGTTACATAATAATAGTAGTTATATATGATCCTAAGAAACAATTTATTCCTGGAATTCATTTTATTTCTATTGCCCTTTAAATATTTTTGATGTTCCATTTTAGAGTTCCTCAGGGTATAATTCAATATAATATACTACATTAATCTCAATATCTAGATATGTAACTGAGAGAAAGGAATGAGTTTTCATTGATTCCAAAAATGATGCTCCTCTATAAAAATATTGGATTTTAAGAGGAAAATTTCTTTGGGAAAAAAAAGTTTCGTCTCTACTATTAAATAACTCATTTTGAAAACTAATAATTGAGTTATTTTTAAGATGTTAAATGCTTCCTTTATTTAGTGAGAATTATTATTCAGTGTTCATTTCATTAATAATAAAAGATCAGCTGAATTTCTTAATGCCAACGGGCTTCTCCTAATGCGCTTGATTCTCACTGAAACTCACTCGAGCCCTTACATCGGAATAGAAACCTCACTAAGTTCAGAGAAAATTAAGATATAATTAAGATGAACAATATTGATTTCCAAAATGGAAATCAAGGTAGATGATTTACATTCAATGATCTCCTCTATGAAGTCTGACATTAACGTGCCCCTTCCTTCCTGTAGCCCTCATTATCTTCTCCGTCTAGCTCTCTTTTTTCTTTTCCCTCCTTCTTTTCACAGATCCTTACTAAATAAATATAAAACTTAAATAACTATGACCCATGCGGTTCTAGCCCAGAATGGTGTCATCAAATGAATGCAATTCAAGAACAAAAAAGAGTTCACAAATAAGGCAAGTCCTTCACTTGTGATGTTCAAATACCAAGAAGAGAACATACACTTCTTAAAATCCCCTGTATTCTCGCCTATCCACTGTCCTTGCACATCCCAGGTAGTCGCTCACCTCTTTTTGTACAAACCCCTAGAAAACATTTTTTTTCATACTCTTTTTGGTTTCAACTCTTTTCATAAAAATCCAAAAGAACCAGGACAGAGGAAAGGCTGATAGTACACACGTGCATAATTTTTGTTTGATTACCCCCTTCGAAGTGCTTTATAAGGTATATGAAGAAACACTGATTCTACCTTTAAAAGCCTATAATTAAATGGGGGACACTCAATATTTGTTGGGCATCTAGATAAGTCAAGTCCTATGCCAAGCACCACAGATATAAAGATTAATAAGCAAAGGGTCTCTGCCCTAGGGAAGTTGACAGCCCATGTGGAGGAGGCCACATAGATAACTATAATGTAATGTGATAAGTGCTAAAATAAACTTAACACAGAAAATGCTATGGGAACTTAACCGAGCTTCTTTAAAAATGACTCACTGTCCAGTACTCTTAGTTAATGATATTAGTTACAGAAACTCCCATCTTGGATTGAAAACAATTCATCATTTTTTTGTCACTCTCATTGCCTTTCTGCCTAACTAGCCCTCAGAGTTTTGCAGATTCATTTCTATTTCCAATAATACCTTCTCAATATGTGGTAGCCTGGAGTGAGGATGGTGAAAGAAAGGAGTTAGGGGAAAGAAAATTTTTAAAACTGTCAGAAATATGATAGAGGAATTGTCAGAAGTACATGGATTCAGCCTTATGAACTATGAAACATATGGTTTGGGGTTTTTTTTGTTGTGTTCCATATTAATATGATAATTACAAAAATTTCACCAAGATCAAAAAACAGAACTCACCTATGTCCAAGTAATTTGCATCTTCTCTAACATTTTTACTCACTTTCTTTCCCTTATCATCTTATAGCTAACTCCTGCAACATCTTCCTCAGTAGGCTCTGCTCCAATTTCTCCCAATTCAAATCTATCTAATCTACTTCTAGATTAATTATCCTAAATACTGTTCATGTCACTCCACTTTAAAAACTGTAATAACTCCCCAATGTCTGTAGGATAAAGTTCAAACTCTTTAGCTTCACATAAAGATTCCTGAAATTTAGGCCTCAAGCTATCATCTTTGAAAACATTTCTTTTTACCCCTAACTTGACCATGTGCTCCAGTTAACTCAAATCTTCAGCCTTTCTAAGGAATTCCTACTGATCTATCTACCTAGCAATCCTTTTTCTGAGAACTGCTCCTCCTCTCTTCCAACAATATGGTTACAGTTACCTTGTGCTTTTAAGGTAACCTTAATTACCGTTGGTAATTCATCCAAGGGTGACACCTGACCCAAGCTGATCTGATGAGTTCCTTCTCTGAGGAATTTAGAATGGAAACTGATGCAGTCCAGGCTTGGTGTGGCTGTCATTTTCTGCCACGTAGACCAGAAAGAAGAAAGAGCTGATCCGCAGTGAGAGATAAAGTAGATATGTAGAGGGGAGCAAAGACAAGAAATAGGAAGAGAGGACTATAGTCTTGGTCCATACCGTTCATCTGACGGAGCTGCATTCTACTCTTGGAGCCCAAGAGTCATTGCTGCATTCATAATAATAGATTACCCCCTTTGCAACAGTGGAGTCTGTCACTTGCATCCCAAAGGAATTGTAATTAATCTAATCATATGTGCATTTCAGAGAATTCACTTTGTCCACAATGTGAAAGGAAGATAGGCTAATAAGAGAACAGAGGCAATGAGATCAGTCAAGAGACCATCGTAAGGGTCCAGGAACAGGATTTAGTGATGGTAGGATGTGGGAGGTGAGCAAGAGCAGAGAGGACTGAGGATGACCTGAAGGCTGTATGACTGGCTGGAGAGTGGGAAAAATAATACTAAAGAATTGGAGGGATGATAATGAACTTAGTTATGCAGCTTATGTTGAAGTCCCTAGCACAATTCCTAGGCTGTAGTAGGTGCTCTGTACACATCCGTGTACTTCATTCCTTCTCCCCCCTCATGATTTGTCTGCGCTGTCAGGCTATAAGCTCCTACAGTGCAGGAATTACACACTACACTTTTCCATTGCCCTCATAGTGATTACTCAGGTCCTGATACACTGTAGACACTCAGTAAATATTTGTCGATTTCATTTGATTTTATGCAATACAGTTTTGTTTTGATTGCTTACAATAATATATCCTATCAAAGCGAACACTCAGAATAGTGTTTTATAGACCTGCTTTTTTAGACAAAGTGTTGAAAAAATGCTATTTTTACTATATTCTTGCTTGATTTTGGAGTGGTCTTGAAAAAATCTGAATTTTAATAGAGGATCATTTTCTTTTTGATGGTTAAGAAATAAGTAAAATCCAGACCCAAAATGAATAAATAAATAAAGCTCTTCATTTATAAATATGTATAAATCTGAAAGTGCTCAGTAAACATCAAGGCACAATACTTAAAAACAAATCTGAAAGCTGAATAGAGTCTGACTCCTAATGTAAACACAAACTAATCAAAGCCAAGGATTTCAAATTTAAAATAGCTCTTGTGGTTGAATCTCAATCTCTGTCTCAGATATTATAACTATAAAACTTCTTGGGAATTAATTCCTTCTTAATTCTCTATACAAAAGATTATTCTTACTACCCAATATACATTGTCTCTCTATATAGTATTATCTCTATATAAAATATCTTAATTATAAATATATGTATAATCTAATATATATTATTTTCAGAGAGAGAGATGTGGCAGACATATTTAAATTAAATACTTAAAAATTCATCTTAACTAATTCCACTGCCACAGAGATTTACAATCAATCAAGGCAGTCATGACTGGGCAGTTTTTATTAACCTCGACTGAAGAGGAGAGATGAACCATGGCCCATGCGTAGCTGCTGTACGTGACCAATGTTCCCGTGCAGACTCCTGGGCATTGATGGAAAAGGACATACCCGAGAAAGAACTTTCTCATGTGGGAAATGTAGGCCACCCTATATAAAATATGATCTGCGAGGCAATTAAATGCCCACCTACAACATTCAAAATTCCTCCAGTAGAGGAATTCTTTTGTGTTAAGGAGATTCTCTCTAGGAGACTTTTGTGAAACTGTATGTATTCAGTAGAAGTGTAAAGCTTTGACCTGCTGATACTTATAAATACATTGTCATGATTGCTTTGTTTTAATAGCTTCCTGTCACCTAAGAGAGAATCATGGTTTGGCCTTTGGCCTCTACCTACTCCTCTCAAGTTCATTTCTTGCCATTCTCCTCTTTCCAGAAGACTTCTCTTCACATCAATGACTGGTGCCTTTTCAGCACTTCAGGTTTCAAATTAAATGAGATCTCTCAGACAAAACTTCCCTCACCACTCTGACTAAAGTAGGACCCTACTCAGTCAGAACTTTCTTCAGAGCACTACTAACAATGTTATTCTTTTTCATTTACTTGCTTGTTATCTGTCTCCCCCTAGAGCTGAGGGCAAGGACCTTTAATACATTATTCTCTATTGTAATTCTAGCCTTATACAGTATCAAGTACGTAGTAAAGGCTCAATATATGTTTAAGTGAGAGAATAAATGATAAAAATAACATTTCTGGAAGTTGGTTTGGCTACATGTATCAGAAGATCTTAAATGTTGACATAGAGTGGTCGAATAATTTCTCTAGAAACTTATCTTAAGAAAATAATTGGAAAGATACAAACATACCCAGAATTTTCATCACAGACTTGTTTATAAAAGGAAAAACTGGATCTGAATGTCCAGAAATAAGAAAAGTATTAAATCAATAACATTTTAAGAGAATATTTAATGCCATGATAAAATGTTCAAGATGGAATATTAAATAGAAAAAGCAAGATAAAAAAGTGTATACAATAGGATCCCAATTCTGCGAAAAAAGAGAAAGAGTATATATGCATAGAAAAAAATTGTTATATGTATCAATATACCAAAATATTGATGGTTTTTATCTATAGGTGAGGGATAAGTGATTTTTATTATTAATGATATTCCATATTTTTAAATTTTTTTCTACAATGAATGTGTATTATTTTTATAAGTGGGCAGAAACAATGCAAGTTTAAATCTAAATAAAACCTAATGTGTGAAAAGTGTTCTGCTAGTTACTGAAGGATTTAGCACTTTTGAATGAATGATCAACACTTTTCCCACTTTCCAGTGGTTTATAATTTATGACATAAATAAACTTATTTCCAAAGCCAAATGGGAGCTAGAAATCAGCAAGTCAGGAAGAGGATGGATGAAAACATAAAAATGGTGAGATAGAGTGAGGCAGAGTGGGGAATCGCAAAAGAGAAGAAAGGAAACAAGTAAGGAGTTGAGGGGACCCCAAAGATAAACTTCAACTGCTTTCATCCTTTCGACAAACCCTTTCTTGGTGCCCACTGGGCCAGGTATTTGGCTACATCATTTGTTTCAAAGATGAATAAAACATAATTGCAGTCTGCCCAGAAATTACAGTGGGGCAGGCAGCTAAAAAAAGCAATTATATTAGAACTCAATTATGTAGAATAGGTTCTGAGAGTATAGACAAGAATGAGAGTGGTGAGAAAACACTTCCAAGAGAACACAAACTCATGCTAACTCCTGAAAGACAAGATAAGAATTCCAGGCCAGTAGCACAAAACATGAGAAAGGTATAGAAGCGTGAAGTCACATGGCTAGTAGGATGCTGTAAGCTGCATGCAGCCCTAAATAGGACCTCAGGTATCTGTTGGAAGTTAAATACCATTTGCTCTGGATTCCGTGTAAAATGCAGTTGCCTAAATGGCAAGTTTCCAAACTTCTCTGAACAAGCCTTTATTAGGTAAATCCAGAGGTAATTAATATTTATAGACAAACTAGTGTGCCTCGAGTACTTTTACCTATTTATTCATATTCTAAGAGATTTAAAAAAAAAAAAAAACTTTCTCAGCATAAATAACATATCGGGTGCATAACTGCAGGTGGCAGCTGGGCTGGAGCAGCCAGGCACAACAGCAGATCTGGAGAGCAGAGAAAAGACTTTCGTTTCTATCATCAGCCTTTTTTCTGGAACGAAGAGGGGACTCAATCTAATTTCATGTATTGGGTATATGGTACAATCAATACATCACTTTTTTTTATGTCTCAATCTTCCCTCTTTTGAAGGACATTTGAATTCAGTTTGGTGGGATTATGTGGCCAAAACTGTGCATAACGATGACTTAGTTTCTCACCCCTTTGCCTCATGCAATACCCTAGAGCAGTGATCCCCAACCTTTTTGGCACCAGGGACTGGGCTCCTATGAGAATCTAATGCCTGATGATCTGAGGTGGAGCTGAGGGGGTGATGCTAATGCTGGGGAGTGGCTGCAAATACAGATGAAGCTTTGCTAGCTTGCTCTCTGCTCACCTCTTGCTGTGTGGCCTGGTTCCTAACAGGCCATGGACCTGTACCAGTCCTTGGTCGGTGGGGTTGGGAACCTTTGCCTTAGAGCTATCCGTATACTGAATCTTGGAAGTAAAGAATTAGAGAATCTGCAGCCACTGCCTCTGCTGTTCAAAATCATAAGATCTTATGTGGACCGTAATAATATATGAAATGATTGCCATAAACACCAACTGAATGAATATTTGGTAAATTTGTAAAGGAATAAAATATTTATAGTTTCCCAAAAGATCCTCTAGGCTACTTTAAAAAAGATTTTTTAACTTTACTTTTTGGTCTTAATCTAAAACTTAAATCCTGAAAGTATTTTTAAAACTTATTTTCAATAATTCAGAGTTTTGAGGAATAACCCATATGCCAACATGCCAATGAAATAGCTAAAGAAGGATGCTCTTAAAGTAATGTATTAAAATCAATTCCATTACCTTCCAGAATGAGAATCTACTATATTTTTAACCTCTCCATACTTAGTATATCACATGACTCAAGTACACCTCTTGATTAGATTTATGTCTAGCACCATTGCCACTGTTCTCACTATATTTAGGGCCTTTAAAATATATCTACATAGACATCATAAAGAATGCATATTTTCACACAATGCAATATATATGTATATATACATATATACACACATACATATATATATGCATTACTGTTAAATTTTGTATACCTAAAACATTGGATTTTGTTAAACAATGTCACCATAATAAAAATTTTTTTAAAAAAAAGAATATGAATTTTCTATTCTTTGAGGATAGCATTACCAGATACAGAATATTAGATTAAAAGCACAAAATGAAGAGAATCTTCAACTGTCCAACTTGTCAAGTATAAACTTATTCTGGTTGTCAATGAATAATTAATGTCTTAAAAGAGAAAATTTTCAAAAAAGGTAATGAAATGAATAAACAGGCAAATTCTTCAACTTCAAAGAAAGGTAAATTAGAAGAACAATAAAGAACATTTTGTTGGTAAAAGATGATTATTGATAACAGGTGGTGTTAGTGTTTCTACCATGTTGTGATGTTAACGTGCAGCTTTCTTCTTTGAGGATTGTCCCTTCCCCATTTGGGTGGAACTGACACTTAACAGTTGTCCTGTCCTCCTCCCTCCTTAGATGAGCAGATGACACAGGCCTGATCAATCAGAGTCCTTCCTTACGACTGATATTTGAACAAAAGTGGGAAGTTTGCTGTTTCAATACTTATCACTGATATTGAACCAACATAACCCCAAAGTTGCTTATTAACCAATTTCTCCAGTTGCTTGGAAGAAGTCTATGTTAGGAGAGAGGCCAACAAATAGAGGAATGCGTAGAAGCAATAGTGAAAGTGAAAAAGAGGGAAAATGGAGAAGAGAGAAAGAGATCTGACCTAATAGTTCGCTTTGATGCCACTTAGTAAAGCCTAAAATTACTTCAACCCCCGTATTTCCCCCGGTATGTGAACCAGTAAATTCCTTTTTTTGTTGTTTTAACTAGTTTAGGTTAGATTTTGTTACTTATAATCAAGAGTACTAATATAGTCCCTCCCCCAATTTTAGTGATAATACCTATTATTGTGGAGAAATAATTATGCACATGTATTACTATCAGATTTTCTTTTGGATTCATATTACAGAAATACGACTACAATTTTTTAACTAAATATGGATTAATTTACACATGTAACAAGAACTTCAGAGAAAATTTTGTGGTGATGTAGATGTTTAAGAAAGTCACAAGCATCTTCTAGCATCCAGTTCTACCATGTTAACTTGTAGCTTTCATCCTCCAGGTTGCAAGAAGGCAGCTCTACTTTCAGTCAGAAAGAAAAAAAGAAGGAAAAAGGGGAAAGGTGTATGCCAGCTGGTTCCTTTTAATTAGTAAAATAAATCTATTTCTAGAAGTTCAACCCAGCAAACTTCATAGACCAGAATAGTCATAGGGACATACCTAGCCACAAAAAAAGTCTAAGGAAGTAAGGTTTTTATAAAAAGTCACATTCTCACAAAAACAAAAGAAGAAGAAGAAAAAGAAAGAAAAACTTTTATTAATGAAGACAAGAATGAATACTGAGTAGGCAAATTCAGAATTTTATTTCAGTGGTCTTAAAAGTTGACACAACTAATCAAAAACAGTCTCACAAAGATAGTGGGCAATTTGGTGACAGAAGGGAGGGGTATTTGCGGGGCAGGAAGAATGGGGTGAAGGGTTAAAGAAGTACAAATTAGTAGCTGATGGATGGTCTTGGGGATGGGAAGCACTACATAGAGAAAGCAGTTAGCATTAATACATTGGCTAGATGGAGGGTCAGGGGAGGGAGGGAGAAATTGGGGGGATTGTTTTATGAACTATATAGATGTCTAACTAAAGTACTGTATACTAATTAAAATAAATAAATTAATTAAAAGAATTAAAACTAATTAAATTAGTTTTAATCTAATTTAAATTAGTTTTAATTAAAATAATTAAAATAAATAAATTTTTAAAAAGTTGTCGCAGTATTTGTGGAAAGCAATTTAGACTAACTATAAAAATATTTGTACCTGGTGATCTAATAATACCGCTATTAAGAGTTTATTCTGAAATAATTCAAAATATGAAAAAGCTATAATTATAAAAATATGTATAATGGTTATCTTAAAAATAGAGAAAAATCTGTGTAACAACCTCAATATCCAAAAATAGGAAATGACTGTGAAAATTTTAGTAAGTTTACAGATTATATGTTGTACAGGCATTAAAAATTATAGTTCTTAAGACTGTAAAACAATATAGGGAAATGTTTTGATATGATATTAAGAAAATATAGGCTGCATAATTTTATATGAACTGGAGTTTTATGTACATTGAAAATTGCAAAGAAAAAATTACTGAAATAAAATACACCCAAATTCAAAAGGTGATTTTATCAAGCTTCGGGGTTATAATTTATTTTTCTTCTTTCCTTCAAGTTAATTGTTTCCTCTACTTTAATAATAAATTGATATAGTAGAATATTTATTTCTAAATCAGAACTCTCTATAACTTGTTGCTTTCCTAGTATTTCTCCCATTATTCAGCTTAACACTGGTATCAAAATGGTACCAAATAGATATTTGTTGGTAGATTATTAGATGCTTATTTTAAGCAGTGTTAATAGTGTTTTAGAGTTCTCCAGAGAAAGAGAACCAATGGAATATATTTATAGAAACAGAAAGAGATTTATTATGAGAAATTGGCCCATGCAATATGGAGGTTGGCAAATCCAAAATCTGCAGAGCTAATGTCCCAGTTTGAGTTAGAAGGCCATCAAGCAGAAAAATTCCCCCACTCAGAAAAGGGTCAGCCTTTTGTTCTAATCAGGCCTTCAACTGATTTGACAAGGCCCAGCCACATGGTGAACAGCAATTTGCTTTAGTCAGTCCACAAATTTAATGGTTAAATCAGTTAAATTTCACCCATAGAAACATCCAGAATTATGTTTGACCAAATATCTGATCACCCCATGGCTCAGTCAAGTTGACACATGAAATCACAAATAAGCTAAATCAAATATATATTTAACCTTGTCGGACTAGGTTTATGTCTTTTTAGATCATCCATCCTTTTCTCTGTTTTATATTTGAGCGTTTATACATTTTGAACTTGCCCAGCATAACTTTACCTCTATGCCGTTGCCCATTCAGCTCCCTGCACCTAGAATGCTTATCCTGTAATTGTCACATTCTAAATCCTAAATATCTTTAGATCCAGCTCAAATGTCACATCTTTCATGAAGTCTTTTCGGATTTCTCCTGTCTTCACACCTCTAACCTAACCCTGACCAATCCCTACAGACACATCAAACTACAAGTAACTTTTGCTTCTCAACACCCAAAATGCCCTGACTCTTCTTTAATGGTATGTTCCACATCTACCTTGTTTTATAGATTTTTATAAAGAGATGTTTTTAGACTGCAAATTTCTTGAGGAAAAATATTCATGTCCAATTCAATCTTTCTTCTCCTAAGTATCTTACACTTTTCTTACCACTAAAGGAGTCAGTAGTCTCTTGGATAGCAAATAATTCAAAGACATTTTGTAGCAAAGTAACAGAGTTGAAGATATTGTCTCTTGATAAATCCACATATTGAATAGTTTGAGATGAATACACCGCTGCTTAGAATTTTTAGTCACTTTATAACAGTCTGTTCTATGTATTTAACTATAATTTTAAATATTAATTGTCAAATTCCCTTAGTGTAAAATATAAATTGTTTTGATTATGATAGTGTTTTTCCTATCTACCACTTTTCCCAACTTTGAAGTCTGAAGCAGTTAATCCTTTTGTCATTCATCCTTATAAGATATGTTTATTTATTGCACTTACTGTTTGGGCAAAGGCATAAGTTGAACAAAACTATATTTTAGCTGGTCAACCATAAAACATGTTCTATATGCTTTAGAGAAGTCTCATCATCTTCTTATTACATTATTTCTACAGGATTTCATAATGTTGACAGCTCAACAACTGAAAGCGTCTGTTAGTACCTTCCTTGAACATTTCACTACGGTTAGTATATTTTACTGCTGGCACTTAACCTCTCAGATTTGTCCAAATTTTCAAAGCTTTTCTTGTTTCTCCCTCTAGTGGTCAATAACATTCATTGAAATGAAAACCAAGCAAGGGTGGGTGATATTAAATGTGGATGAGAGGCGGGGATGAACATTCAATATTGGTATAAGTAAATGTGAAAAGTATTCAAACTTATGTCTGTAATCTGAGAAGAGGTTTGTGTTGGATACAACTTATTTAGATACCACACATAAATAGTTTCTATATTTATTCTCTGATAATAAATATTTCTATTTTATACTAAGAGGGAATATTAAGAGGCAGTGTGTGTGTGTGTGTGTGTGTGTGTGTGTGTGTGTGTAATAAATTCTGATTTTAGAGGTGGAACTACGGTAAAATACTTTCAAATAGAAAATTTTTTAATTTTTTAAATTTTATTTATTAAAAGTAGTAAATATTGAATCATCTTGAAAGGAATACTGTCAAACATTTTGATGTACAGATTAAACCTGCCTTGCCAAGATTCACAAAATAGTATTCTTGTTTAAGAATTAGAAAGACCATTTTATTAAAGATAGGGTGACATAAAATATGCCATACAGATAGGACACTTTTGAGAATGAAGAGGCCACTATGAATAACGTGGTACGACAGGCAAAACTGAGGTTGTCCCAAGCAAGCTGGAACATTCAGTCACTCTAATGATCTTTAATTTAATAAAAACAGAAATTATTTAATTTCTTTAAAACATAAAGCAAATTGTAGTAGTCCCTTTATTAAGATTATGGTAAGTTAATCATGCATTTTTATTTGCTTTAGGCTAAAGTTATTTCTTCTGAGACCGCTCAAGAACCAAAGATCCTATTAGAATCTTTTCTTTCTCCTCCACCCCTACCTACAGCACCTGGTCTTCCTAGGTGGTCTCCCATCCAAGTACTAACAAGGCCCGGCCCTGCTTAGCTTCCGAGATCAGACAGGATCGGGCATGTTCAGGGTAGCATGGCTGTAAACATAGAATCTTTTCATAGTTAACCAACTCACCCCAGTTTCCCCAGGACTTAGTTCCTAGTTTTAAAACTGGAAGTGCCTCACCCCAGGAACACACAGCTCCAGGAAACCCAGGATGGTTAGTCACCATAATTCCTTACAGAACCTTTTGGCAAGATAGCATCTCCTCCCTGGCCCTTGAGGCACTTGACAAACCTCTCTTTTATCAGGACTGACCCAGCCCTTTCCTGACCTCTGGCTTAGCTCCAGCTTGCATCCAACTGCCCCAGGGCTCCGTCTTCATTCCAAGGACACTACAGACCATGACCCAAGGGCCTCTCTGCTCCTGACACTGCCTCTCTGCTCCCCATCCACCATTTACACCCTTGATCCCACTGAGCAGCCACCAAGTCTCCACAGGACTGTACTGCCTAGGACTTTGTGCTACCACAAAAAGACCCTCTGTTCTACCATCTATGTCAGAGTTTTATAGACTTCATTTTTAGTGCAAGACCTCATCCTTTACTAAGTTTCGGCATGCAGGAAAGAAATAAAAAGTGTAGTTTTATTCTCAAGAAGAGGGTAATAACATTAGGCAATTTCTTTATGCACATTCAGTCACAAGTCAAGCTGACTATGGAAAATGGTTAAAGAAATATTCTGCAATGTTAACTTTAAGTAGCTATTGAACCTTAGCCTAGCAAATTTTGAGAAGAGATTTCTAAGGATTTCAAGAGCACATCCTTTCTGAAAAGGGCTACAGATTTTTTTCATAGAAAGTAAAATATAAGGGACAGGTAAGAGAAACTTTGTCTATTATAGAGGTTGATCTATATAATAACCAGCTCTATCTAGTATGGAAGCTGATTTCTTCTCCAGTGAACAATCTACTCATCAGCTCCTATTGATGTCTGACAGACACCTCAAATTCAACATGAACAGAACGGAACTCATCATCTCCTCCCCCCACCCCCCGTAAACTATTGTTTTCTTTCTCCACTGTTCTTTATCTAGATAAACTGCATCACAATCCATTCAGATGCAGAAGCCAGAAATTTAGGAGTCATCTTTGACTCTTTCTCACTCTTAGATCTTATCAATCCTCTATCAAAATGCTTCTCAAACTTGTTCCTCTTGCTCAACTTCAATCCATTCTCCACACTACACACATATAAATGGTGTTACGGGCTGAATCGTGTCCCCTTAAAATTCATTTGTTGAAGCCCTAACCTCCAACACCTCAGAATATGGCACTTTTGGAGATAAAGCCTTCAAAGTGGTAATTAAGTTAAAAAGAAGTCAAATCATGGGCTTTAGTTCAATTTGACTGGTGTTCTAATAGGAAAAGGGAATTTTGGCACATGAAGAGACACTGGGGACCTACATGAACAGAGGAAAGACCAAATAAAGAGGCAACAAGAAGGGAACCTTCTGCAAGCTGAGAGAAGCCAACTCCGTCAGCACCTGGACTTGGACTTCCAGCCTCCAGAACTGTGAGAAAATAAATTTCTGTCACTTGTGATGGCAGCCCTACCGAACTAATACATATGGTATCTTCCCTCTTCCCTTCCCATCACCCTTAAAATAAAATACAGTGCAATGAACATGACCTAGAAAGCCCTAAATGATTTGGCTCTATGCACATCTGCTCCGTCCCTCTTCCTAGCTCTCTGCCCTAGCCTCATTAAACTTCTCTCAGTTATCTGTCATACTTATGGCCTTCTCACAAGGTGTTTCCTTGATAGAAGAGCCAGTCTCCCACTCTCATTACCCACCTAACTTCAAGTCTCAACTCATATTCACTTCCTCAAGGAAATGTCCCTGACTCCTGGTCTAGGTCAATTTCCCCTAAACACAGTTGTCACTATTTGCTTCACATCTCTGGTTTTTCCTCTAATTTAGAAACTTCACAATAGCTGAACCACTCCTGTCTTGTTTACTTCTCCACATGTAGGTAGAGAAGTGTTTGACAATACCAGCACAATACTTGACACGTAACATGCTTTCAATAAATATCAGTTGACCATATGACTGATGTTCTTATTTAACATTTATAGCTACCTCTGTTGAGGAATTGAGACATTGTTTGGCTTAATTGGAGAAACCATTGAGACAACCATAAGATCCCAAGTGTGCAACACTCCTTCACAGCAGGCTCTATTTTCACTAGTAGCCAGAGTTCAGAGTATCTTTCCCAAGAGATGTAGTAAATAGG
This sequence comes from Rousettus aegyptiacus, assembly GCF_014176215.1. Taxonomy (NCBI): domain Eukaryota; kingdom Metazoa; phylum Chordata; class Mammalia; order Chiroptera; family Pteropodidae; genus Rousettus; species Rousettus aegyptiacus. The sequence goes on from NW_023416306.1 coordinate 99,488,068, forward strand.
ACAGATGGCTAACCATAGACCTCAAAGTTTCTTCCTTAGGCCCTGCCCCATATGACTAAAGACATCCTGCAGGCTCAGCCTCTTGGATATGCATCTAACCCAGACCATCTCGGAGCGCTTCTAGCAATTGCTATATACAGTCTTTTGAATTATAGCCAAGATCATTTTCAAAAATAATTCTTGGGATGTTAAGGGGTATTTTAAAACTAGAAATGAAGTAGGAGAAACACATATTTTCAAATAGGAATCTGAAGTATCCCTTATGATCTGATAATCTTGCTGAAGTAAGAGGTCATTAGCTGAGTTTATTATACAAGGAAAGGAACAAATACTTCCAGGGTACTAGAAATAAAGAACTTCACAGAAATAATAATTAACTTTCTGCTCTAGGAAGCCATCTCTTAAAAGTTTTCTTTGCTCTATGGGTCTGCTGGCCTTCTTTCTTTCTCTGAGGAACCTTAATATTTTATTATCTACCATCAGAGAAAGTCTCTGTGACCTACATCTTCTATTCAGGTCCCTAAGCCACCTTTGTTCTGGTGCCGACAGTGATACCCGAGACACAAGATTCTTGGTTCTGATGTATGAAGCAATTCTATGTGGAGGTCTTACTTTAAGGCAGCTAGAGACCACCTGCATGATGGTGGCTAACAAAGATAGGTGTGCAAAGGTGAACCAGCAGTCTGATCATCTGAAATTTGAATTTCAGTACCATTTATATTCTGGAGTTATTTTTAAATTACTATATGCCAGTTATGTTCACATATTTTATCTCATTTAATCTTCAAAATACCCTGCAATGAATATTAAATATTTAATAAAATGATGACATAAGTGTGTATTTATCAGCATAGTCATTTATTGATATGGAAAACATTAATAAAATATAATTAAATGCCAAAAGTTAGCAAACAGAGTGTATAATGTTGTCCCATTTTTATGTAAGTATACATACATATTTAGATGTATACATCATAGCAAAAAAAACCTTGCGAGTTATAGACATTTTTTAAAAACTCTTTAGTATTAATAGGGGCCTTCTGAAACTTAGAGAATATAAATAATAAGACTTAGGTATATCTTATTAAAAAAAAATAATAAAGCCAGGATTTGAACGCAGGTGCATCTGAAACCAAAGTTCCAAAGGTTTTTTTTACACTTTATTAGATTACTTCCTTGGTTGACCTTTAAGTGATGGCCCAGGCTCTTCAGGGGAATTATGTTAAAATATTTAGTTCCATTCATCTGAGTATCTCTGGACCTTCGATGGTGAGCTCATAATCTCACTCAAGGACCATTTAATTGTCCTAAGTTATTTCACTTACCTGGCAGTAGAAATTTTTCATTTCCATCATGAAAATGGAGAAAGAAAAGGAACATGATTCATAAGACAATGAGCTCTGAATTCCAGTCCTACGTTATCTTCTGATAATTGTATTTTCGAAATAAGGAAAGAAAAAGAGAGTACTAGGATACTGCCTGAGAGACATGAAAGTAAAGTGAGCTATAAAAATGCTGATTCTGATATCAAAAACTTAAAGGGGACTTCCTGTCCACCTGGAAAACAATAAGAAATATTTATCTTAAGGGAACCACCCTTACTAGCTATTTTAAGGTCAAAAAGTTTGTTTAAAAACTTGTTATTCCAGTTGTTTAGTTCTCATTGGTAGAAACCTAAACTAAGTTTAAAAATTGTATCTTTCACTGGATTTGTAAATATCAAAACAATACATGTGGAGGAAAGTCAGAAATCATATTAATATTGCCTGTTCCATTTTAGTTTTAATATCCAATACTTAAATGCAAAATATTTTCCTTCTACTAGATAGTGGCTATGTATAATACACTATAATAAAATGCATCTCTTAAACCCTACCCTATACCTACACTGTCCAATATGTCAGCTTTTGAGCACTTGGAATGTGCTAGTTCAAACTGAGATGTGCTGTAAGTGTAAAACATGCGACAGATTTTAAGATTAACACAAAGGATGAAATTACCTCACCAATAAGTTTTGTATTGATTACATGTTGAAATGATAATATTTGACTATATTGGGTTAAATGAAATGTTATAAAAATGAATTCTACATACAGCAAGTCCCTGAATAACATCGTTTTATTATAACATTGATGTGATGCTGTAGGAACTTAATTCTTGTTTATATCAATTAGCCTGTGGTAAAATTGGTTTCCTCATACATCGTTTTGCTTAGAGTCACAAAACCTATCGATGATGTTAAATGTGAAATTGCTGTATTTCTTTTTACTTTTTTAAATGTGGCATCTAGTAAATTTTTAATGTTCCTTTCATAATATTTCTGTTGGAGAGCATCTCCTTAGACTTTCACCTTTAAATAATTAGTATCCTGAGTCAGGTGAAAGAATATCAGACTTTTTTCTTGTCTTCTTGGGATACCTTGGGCTTAGAATTTACTTTAAAAGAGAATCAAAAAATGTACAACCTTTACAACTATGGTTAACAAAATGGATAGCATGAAACAAATGTGCAGAAAAGGAGTATATATGCCCCTCTTAAATTCTATCATTTCTTTTCATCTTTATAACCACTACACTAGGCCAAGCCATCTTTGTCTTTTGCTTGAACTAATAATATAGCCTTTTAACTGTTGTAACAGATCCTCCCTGATGTCCACTCATAATTCGTTGTCTTTACCATGTCAGTCCTTCCTAGTCAAATTTCCTTCTGCCAGAATCTATTTTTTTTCCCCCAAAATAAAAGCTTTCTTCGGGTATAGAATCTCACTTTGCTCCTATGTGAAAATATCACCTCCCCCTTAAAAGCATCTCAACCAATAACTGACAGGAGTTGGTGTACAAATACCCCCAGCTTCTTGTCTCTCAGGTCAGGTAACTCAGAGGTATATGCTCTATGCCATTATTCAGAATTTGTCAATGGGATTAAGCATTAATTACCTACAGCTCTATCTTGTTAACAATTCACCTTTTATTTCCTCCTGTTCTTCCCTACATCCCTTTCCCAACCCTTACCTGGGTTTCCTGCAATCATTTGCTAATAAACCACTTGCCCTAGAGTATCCCTGTCTCAGAGTCTGCTTCTAGGGAAGACTCACCCTCGCCTGTCACCAATCTTTACCTCAAAAGCCGGGCTATCTTTTTAAACTGCTGCTGTGACCATATCACTGCCTACCTAAAACTTTTCATTGATTTCCCACTGCTCTTAGTTTCCAATACCTTAGTTTCAAGTTTCTTGATGTCAATTTCAATGACTGCTTTATTACCTCAGTTCCTTTGCCACACTCTCGAGACCTTACCATCACACAGAACTGCTGCTACGCCTTGAAAATCAAAAATTCCAATTTCCCACATTTGAACCACAGTCCTCTACACTTGTACAGACACTACCACTCCGCCAGCACCCGATCACCCTAGGGTGGAGAGAACAGACTTTAATAAGGCCAATAGGGAAACTCGAGTACGGGTTGTCAAAAAAAACTCTGCCTTTCCACCATCTGTCAAACTCATCATGGCTTCACACACTCCCTCTTCTACCTAAACCCCAGCAGCATCACTTCTACAGCTCTCTTCCCAGCACTCTCGACTCTGCTGGCCTCCTCTCCTGGTAGTATTACCTTAAAAACCGTCTGTACTTTGAATACTTTGACAATCTGCTTCTGCTTCTGTACCCAAGCTGGAGGTATATGTAACAGAGTGAGCTGCTCAGAATTTAAAATTTGCACGATGAGGTATTTTTCCCCTTCCCAGGAGAGTAGGCCCACAAAAAAAAAAGTAATCCCTAATCTCAAACAGACCTTTAACACCACTCGATAACTGTTTATATGTCTCATCATTTTCATAGGAAATTCTAAAGCCTCCTCACTTTCTGAAATCCTTCCTCTGATTACTTTCAGCAGATTACCTTAGATCTGAATTCGCAGAGTAACAAATCTATCCAAAGCCTTAACTCTTTCACTCCTGTGGAAAGTCTATCTCTCCACTGTGCCCTAAACCCCAAACATTTCTCCCCTAAGACTGAACCTGAATCCAAATCCTTTCATAATCAAGATCTGGGCCAACTTCCCAGTCTCGCCTTCTTCCTCTCCTCCAGATAAACCTACCTACAGTTCCAGAACACCATCTAGACATGAAAAGGATCTGGAGCCTGATATGGTAGACCACATCCAATGAGTCTGGGAACAGAACCCCGGAGAGCATCTCCTAAATACGGCTGAATTCTTGTTTCCAGGAATGCTGTCATAACAAGGACTCTGCCAAGGAGGAGAATGCAAGTCATAAACTGTGGAATGAAGTTGATAAGTCATGAACCAAAGATTCCAATAAATAGGGAGACCCAATTAGGAGAGTAAGAGCAGATAGGAGATAGAAAGGGATCCATATGGAAGAAACAGACATGGAGCAAGATGTGAGTTAGGTCCAGGGTAATGTACTTCCTCTAATCACTGCACAGTTGGCCCTTTTGTGTCATTCCATTCCTATTAAATATCACCTAAGGAAACACCTTTCCAGTCACCTCATCTATCATAGCCACTTAATTACTCTTCACATTTTCATGTTTTAATACTCTGCATAGTACTGTAGTGATAGCTGATATTTCTTTATTTGGTAGTTTGTTATCCATCTCTCCCCACTAGAATGTAAGCTACGTGAGAACAAAACTCTTCTCATTTACTCTATATTTCCAGTAGCAAGAACAGCTCTTCAAATACAGTATGTACTTGGTAAATACTAAATAAAGGAACTAAATCTGAGGAATGCGCTGCATTTTTTTTAAAGATCTCCAAGTGATTCTGACTTCGGCTGGAATGGAAACAACCAGACTAATACCTGCATTGGTGTTCACACTATGCTGGAATGTGGTAAGAAGTGACCTTGAAAAGTGCGTAACTGGGCCAGACGAATGAAGCATCACTCTCTTTTGCCAGGCCTTTAAGTATATTGTTTCCAAAGCCTTGAATAAGCTCTCCTCACATTCAGTTCAGGTATCTTCTTTAATAACTATAAACACCAAGGGCAATTAGTCTCAATTATTTACTTTGCCCAGTTTCAAACACTATCTGGCATGCATTAGATACTCAATACATGTTTCTTGAATTGCAGTGCTCAGAGATTTTCTTCACCCCACTGGATTTGCTGGTATTCTCTGCTACAACTTTCATAATATTAATATTAGCTATCATTCATTTAATACTTACCATATGTCAGGTATTGTGCTAAGCCTTTATGTATAGTATCTCATTTAATCCTCAAACGAATACTTCAAGAGAGGTTTGTGGGTTTTTTACACTTACAAATGAGCAAATGAGGACACTGAAACACACACACACACACACACACACACACACACATCAAGTAGCAGAGTTTATATCTAGGATTTTGTTTTCTAGCCTATACTATCTTATGCAATCACTATATAGCCCATAATTAGTACACCAGTATTTTTTAGTATAAGTTATTTCTGTCCTCTTTTATTAACTAGTGGAATCTAGGATGAGTTCTCAAATATCTTTATGAATCTTAGTCTCTTCACCTATAGATGAAACTAAATACTTGGTCTCCTTCAGCTCTTAAATTCATACGCATTTATGAGTTCCTAGATTTTCAAGTATTTGATTCTGCAACACCACCTACTTCTGCATTTCTGTGTATTTCATACTGTGTTTACATTAAAACAATATAAAACAGTTTCCATTTCAATGAGTTGTTTTCTTGAAACCGCCTGACTTAAAATGAAATCTGAAAAGTGAAATGAATGGAGTCACATCACCAGAACCACAAAAGTTACTTCCTCAAACACAATCTGCATATTTCCCAAAAAAGTTAATATCATTGGTTTAATTATCTATTAGAAGAAAATACTCTCTAATGAAAGTATTTCTGAGGAGATTTATAAAAGAATTATAGGCTATTTAGGCTATTTTAAAGCCCTTATGCATGTTTGGGGAGTGGGAAGTAAACACTAGTGGTTAACATACTTGTTATTTTTGAATTTTGCTAATTGTAAAATTTGGAAACGTCGGGTGGAGGGGAGATGAGGAATATCCCAGTCCAAATCCCACACCTCCCTTTTTTAATAAATGAAATAGCATAGGGTAGTGAAAGGAGCCCTTGCTTCTTTTTTTTGTTGAAAACCTGTGGTGAATCACTTAACCTCTCTGTGTCTCAGTTTGCTAATCTTCCAAATTAGTGAACTCAGATCAAATAATATCTCGAGTGGCTTCCAGATCTGTAAATTAACCCAAAGGATATAAAATCTAGCAAAAAGTCACTTTTAAAATCCAGTAGCAAGTTTGAAAATTTATCCTTATCCTGAAGCAAAGAAGATCACTTCTTAAGTTGAAGGTGACAGCCCCAGGGAATTAAGAACAAAAACTTAAGTCTATTTTTAATAAAGCTATAGTAGAAGTAAAAGCTTTACAATTCTAAGTCTAACACAATCCGGTGGGTAACTGAATCCCACCGAAGCCACACTGCCGCTTTGATGTATTTTCTCCACTGGTGGTGAGGAGATAAAGAGGAAGGCAAGCAGGAAAGAAATCAGGACACTGAGGTCAGCACACAGGCTGATTCTAAAAAATGTCTGAGATAGATTAGAGAGAGGAAAATAGAAAATGCAGGACTCAGTTCACAAATGTATTACCTATGTGGTAGAATTTTCTTATAATGAGATCATCTTCTAGGATATAGTATCCAACTCTGTTCTTTCAACCATTTTCAGTGGTCGCACAAATGCAAATTGATCTGTCTGTCAGTCTTCATCTTTCCAAACTAAATAATATTAATCTTTGGCCTGTATTCCTACATCCTATCATAACGCAAAACTCAGTGTTTAAGTTTTTTTCTTTCTGATCATTTTCTCTCCAGCAAGATTAGGTAGCTTATTTCCAGATTACATTTTTTTTCCATGCCTGATATTTACCCCCTCCCTTTGTACCCTACACCATGAATTCCTATGCGAATGACATCCTAGAATTGAGGCAGAGTGGATGCCTGATAAAATGACCATATAGGAAAAGGAAATTTTTAATCAATCTTTTGTTAATACCTTAGATGAGCTTCTTGGCCTTAAATAGAATAACCTTGTTTGTGGGATTTTTAAAATCTCCCCTTAAAATGGAGAAATGATTTGAAGAAGTACTCATCTCTCTGTCTCCACCTCCATAGCATACAGTCTACAGAAAAAGGAACTTGGAATGAACAAGAAGACCTTACTGTATATTTAAATAGTAGGTTCAAGGTTAGGGAGCAGCATCAGCAAGAAGAAAGGCAAGTGAAATGAAGGCAAAATATCACTGATTTTTGCCTCTGTTGCCAGAGAGAAGATTGCTGATTTAGAGACACTGGCCTGAGCAAGACCATTTGACATGAAGATATAACGCCAAGGTAAGATTCCTGGGCCAGAAGGTTTATCCTAGTGCTATAATCTAAATAGGCCCTCTTAGGCTTACTGCGGAACAGCTCCCCCAACAGGAATACAGTGTCCCTAAGGAGACAGGGGAGTCTTCCTGAAAGGCACTTGTGCCAAAGGTATCACAACACCAGGGCCTCAAAGCTAACTATAAATCTGAGTACTTCTGCCAAGATAGATGGACATTTAAATTGTTTTAGAAACCCCTGATGATACTCTAGAATTCAGTAGAGAGGCTTTAGGGAGGAAAGAAGTGTGGCTTATGACATTAAAAGGGCAAAATGAGGCTCTTGCTAGCCTTAACATAACAAGTTGGGTGAAATAATAGGTATAAAGCTATTGAGTGCTTAATACGTGCCATGAAGGGAGCTAAGTGATTTATATACATTATCTCACTTAGTCCTCATAAAAACTCATTGTGGTTTAGAAGGTGAAAAGGGGTCAGAATTAAGAGTCCAATGTCACAAAGCTGGTAAGTGGTAGAGTTAGGATCAAAACCCAGCTCTGTGGGTTGCCAGAGCCTGAGCTCTGGGCCACTAATTTATACTCATGTACTTTAAAACCATTTTAAAAGATGTTTAAGGATGGAGAAATCTGGTTATGTGCAATAAATCAAAGTTCCTAGGAAAATTTATGTGGCATTCAGAACCATTACCAATGTTGATTTTTTCAAGCCTTACATTACTTTCAGATGCCCTTCTGAGTTCAGCTACACATTTCTGTAAATCTTCCTCTAATTCAGGAATCTAGTTTCTCATACACAAAGAGACCACATACACAAAGAGACCACACAGACACACACACACACCAGACATACAAACACCAGCCATGCACACACTACACAGATAAATACACACAGACCACGGACACCACACACAAATATACACACATACACACAAATACAGCACAGATACACAGATCTCACACACACACACACAGCTCTGCACACGCTCCTCCATGGATTTAAAACACTCCACAGAGACACACAGAGAGACTATATAGCCACATGCATACACACGAATACACTGCAGATCTACAGACAGGCTACAGGCACACACACACAGGCACACACACACACACACACACACACACACAGTCCAAACACACACTGAATCAGAAATTCTCTATGGGATTTTGCTTCTCTTTGTCTACTGTACCCTAATATCTATCCGGTTTGCACCATAGTCATCATTTCATTCACATCTCACCTACTGCTGCTGGCCTCTTTTCTCCGTCTCACTCGATCCCAAACAGGGAACACAAGTTCTTTGCCTTCAATTTCCCTGAGCAACCACCAACACAAGACAGTTGCAATTAATGAAAAGGACACTACGTATGTCAAAGCATAGCAAAAGGATCAAAATTGAATATTAGACATTCCTCATTTTAAATCTCCTGGGTCATTTCTGCTCATCAGAATATCTCCTTAACCCTTTCTTCTCCTCAAGCCTCCTAACTTCATGCTGTTTTCCCTGTGCCCTCCTCTCTGAAGACATCTTCACTCTTCCTCCTTCTTCTCATGGTCCCAGGACCCTATTGCAGCCTCTTTCTCAGGTTCCCACTCCTTCACTCACCATTACCTATCCATTCCATGTCCTTAGACTTCACTGTTTTTTCCCAAAGCAGACTACTAAGGTATTTTCCCAAAGAGAACTGTTTTCCTACTTTGGAGAAAAACTTTGCAACTCCCTTAGAAGGCAGAATTAACTTAAAGCAATTGTAATTTTAATAGCAATTATTTTATTTCATATATATGTGTGTGTGTATATATATATATACCTATATATACATATATATATATTCTCAGAACATCTTTGCTTAGCAAAAAAAAAATTAGTAATTTGCATTGCTTTATCCAATTTACTAAAAACCAGTCCATTGATATGAGTCCGTTATGATAGCTATTTTCCAAAACATTCTCAGGTTTATGTTTTCAATACTATAAAAACTATTATTCAAGAAATGGTATATTTTGAATAATCAAATACTCTGACGCATATGGCAGTATCAAAATACTACATGTCGGGAGCCATTTTGGGACATGATGGAAGCCATTATCAGGCACTGAAGAAGTCTCGTAGCTAGAAGCCATAACACGGCTACTGAGTTTGCTTAAACAATGGTTCTAGGAAACAAGAAGTTGAGTTACCTTGATGAGCCTCGTAAACTCACCTTTTAAGGTAACAGAATGTTTTACAACCTTGGAAACAGGGCTATGTATGATCATATGTAATTGACAAGCATTGTTATAGATATGTATGGTGTGCTTTGCTATGGTAACGTAGCGATTGATTATGGTATTCAATAATCACATAAATAGGCTATGCGAAATAAACTCGGGGCTGCAGCTCTGACTGTATGCCCTCCCGTAAAGATCTTTCCTGTCTTCTCTTTTTTACCTTAGGCTTCACCCCCCTCTTTCAGGTACTGATCGACTTTAGCCGGCTGACTCCGGCAAGTGGCGCCCGAACAGGGACCTGGAAGCTTGGGACAGAAAGTTTACCAAACGTTGAGGTGAAGACCGCCACTGCAGGAAAAAGGGGGGCCCCCCAAGTATAAAGCCGAGTAAACGGCAGAGGTGAGTGCGGTGGAACAGTCTGAGAGTAAGAAAGACACCGCGTGAAGTGAGCGCTCCGAAAAATAAGGGTTGCGGTGTTTGTAAATACAAAGAAATAAGAGAAAAGTTGACTTAATAAAAGAAAAATGGGAAATGGAAATAGCCGGCAGCTTTTTGTACATATGCTTAAGAATATGTTCCGGGCTAGAGGAGCTAAGGTAGGGCATCAACAATTGTGTAATTTTTTAGAATTTATAGAAAAAGTTTGTCCCTGGTTCCCTGAAGAGGGAACAGTGAATTTAGAGACATGGAAAAAGGTAGGAGAAAAACTACAAGATTATTATGATGTCCACGGACCCGGCAACTACACAAGAATTACCTATTTTCAAAGAAGTAACATCAGACACTGGTAGTGTTCCCTACCTGGCACAATGGAGGCATGGTAGGAGATGATGATGAATAAGAGAATTTTAACCCTTGTAAGCCTCACTTTCTCTCCTGTTTACATATTGGCCTTTGAGAAGAAAAGAAGAAACGATTTTCATATAAAGCTCCTGATATATAACAAGTATTAAAGAAATATCAGTTCCTTGACTTCTCTCCCTCTTTCTCCTCCCCAAATAAGAGAGAACTACTACTATACTCTACAAAACACTTTCCTCTTTCATTGATAATTCTGAAGGCACTTCACAATCTTATGGTGCCCTAGGACTCCCATGTGACTATCAGTTCTTGCTGTTATGTGCTGAGTGTTAGAATAGTAGATAATAGCATTTACTATATATAATTAGCTTTTGAGAGAAATCTAATTATAGCTCCTCATGATTACTAATTTGCATCACTTGTTATTTTGTTATTCAATCTCATTAGCAATACTTGCTCTGATCAAGTCTTAGTCAAGTAAAACAGACTCTACATTGCCTTATTCAAGAAGGGTCAGGCTTCTGGTTAATGTCTAAATAGGAGATTTTTAGCTACCTAAATTACTTAACGAAGTCAAAATATTCATTTCACATTAATTTCATTTGCAGTATTTTTTAATGCTCAAATTAATCTGATCTTAATTCCTCATAAAAAATAAAAATACAGACCTTAGTGAAAATATCTAATTTGAGTTATTATAGAAATATTATGTTCGCCATTTAAAAAAATATTGTCATTTTGACTGTAATGGTGCAAAAATAAGTATTTTAATTTTTATATTTAAACTTTTCTTTTGCTTCTTTTTTGTTATTTTTAGTTTCTCATTCTACAGGTAATTATGGATCTGATCAACTCTACTGATTACCTGCTCAGTGTCTCTACCTTAGTAAGAAACAGCACCCACTTACCAGATCCTGCCTCAAAAACGATCATTGCCATTCTTTTGTTCATGTCATTTACAATTGGTACTATCGCCAATGGTCTTTACCTATGGGTGCTAAAGTTCAAGATGAAAAAGACTGTCAACACGCTTTTGTTTTTTCATCTCATTCTCTCATATTTTATTTCAACATTGATTCTGCCATTTATAGCCACTTCCTCCCTTCAGGATAATCACTGGAGCTTTGGAACCACCATGTGCAAGATCTTCAACAGCGTTTTGTCTACGGTAATGTTCGCCTCTGTTTTCTTCCTCTCAGCCATCAGTGTTGATCGTTATCTTCTCACTCTTCACCCGGTGTGGTCACAGCTGCACCGAACTCCACGCTGGGCTTCCAGCATCATCCTGGGAGTCTGGATCTCTGCCATCGCCCTCGGCCTGCCCTATTTGGTTTTCAGGGAGACACATGAGGACCATAAAGGAACGGTGACTTGCCGAAATAACTATGCTGTGTCTTCTAACTGGGAAAGCAAAAAGATACAAACATTAAGAAAGTGGATTCATGTAGCCTTTTTCATCAGCCGCTTCTTACTGGGCTTCCTCCTGCCTTTCTCCATCATCACTTTTTGTTACGGAAGAGTAGCCAACAAGATGAAATCGAGGGGACTATTTAAATCCAACAAGCCCTTGAAAGTCATAATGGCGGCCATTATCTCATTTTTTGTGTGTTGGATGCCCTACCATGTATACCAGGGCTTAATTCTTATTGGGAACCAATCATCGCTTTTAAAGTTGACTGCCATATTTACAGTGATAAGCACTTTTTTCAATACTGTCTTTTCTCCCACACTCTACCTATTTATTGGGGAGAACTTCAAAAAGGTTTTCAAGAAGTCCATTCTAGCTCTGTTTGAGTCAACGTTCAGCGAGGATTCTTCTGCAGAAAGGACAGAAAACTTAAATTCAGAAGCCTATATTTGAATTCAGGGGTCCAGAGCAAACATGAACTTAGTCAATTATACCAGCAGATATAGAATATAGTCCCCATTTTAGAGAGACATCTAGGCTGTACTATATAGTTAGATCTATGAATATTGAAAGGGCTATAAGAAAGTAAACAATAGGTGATGTTATAAATGTAATTTTTCCCCTTTTTTTAATTGTGGTAAAATACATACAGTTGGCCCTTGAACAACATAGTTTGGACTGAAGCAGTAGTATATAATACATATAATGTACAAGTATGTTTATATTACTCATAAAGCTTCTGGTTAACGGTAGGCTATTATTAGTTTTGGGGAAGTCAAAAGTTATACGTGGATTTCTGACTCTACCAGGGGTCAGTGCCCTAACCACCCATGTTGTCCAAGGGTCAACTGTATAAGATAAAATTTGCCGTTTTCACCATTCTAAGTGTAAATTTCAATGTAATTAAATACATTCACGATGTTTGCAACATCATCATTATTTTCAAAATTTTTATCACCCCAAACAGAAACTCTGCACCCATTAAACACCTCATTCCCCCCTCCGCCTCCACATAACTTCCAATCTACTTTCTGTCTCTATGACTTTGCTTATTCTAGATATTTCATATAAATGGAATCATACAATATTTCTTCTTTTGTGTCTGGCTTATTTTACTTACATAAGGTTTTTAAGGTTCATCCATGTCATAACATGTCTCAGAACATCATTCTTTTTTATGGCTAAGTAATATTCCATTATGTGTATATACCGTATTTTGTTTATCCATTCTTCTCTTAAGGAACAGTTAAATTATTTCCACCTTTTACTGTTGTAAATAATGCTACTATGAACACTGGTGTGCAAGTATCTATTTGAGTTCTTGTTTTGAATTATTTTGAATTACTTTTAATTGCTGGGTCACTTGGTAATTCTGTTTAACCTTTTGAGGAACTGCCAGACTTTTCCACAGCAGCCATACCATGTTATATTCCCACTAGCAATGTACAAAAGTTCCAGTTTCTCCACTTATTATTTTTATAGTATGTTTTATTATTACTTTATCATTATTATTCTCCACTTATTATTTTCATTTTTAATGTATAGCCATCCTAGTTAGTGTAAAGTAGTGCATGTGTGATTCTTAACCTGTGATTTTTAAGGCTACAAGAATATCTATTTTGAAATACCAATAACATCCATTGATCTGAATTCTTAGTCACAAAATCGTCTGCAAAAAGACATTTGGACTGAAATTCTTCTTTATTTTAGATAGCACCTAAGTTATTTAATTAATATGAACAAAATTTAACATAGAGATGACAAGGCACTCATCTCGTCATATCCACATTAAAGTATAAAGACGTTTATGCTTTGATATTTAAATATAAAGAGATCTTAAATGTCCCTTTTTGATACCCAGAGATTAAGTTGTCTCAGAAATATAGAACTAAGACATTATAAATGTTTAAGAATCTATCTGGGTAATATCATACTATATTTAATTTTAGAATAACAATAACAATATTAATTTGTCTTCCCTGGTTTTCAAGTTTTGCTTCAAATTGTTTGTAATATATCATAGCTCCTGAGTTATGAAGGACCATTTAGTATTGCTAACCTATTACCTTTGGTTAGTTCTATCAGTCACAAGATAGCAATAAATAGATAGTTCAATTGATACAGAATGGAGATATTTAGACCATAATGCACATTTAGTCTCTAAATATTCCAGCTAGTTTTCCAGCTAGCACAAACCATTCCAAACCATAGGCATGTATCTTATTTAGAAATCCCCAAAATGGCTGATATTAATTACAAGGGATTACAGAAAGGAAGGGAAATTAAGCTTCATTACTAGCTTTTTATAGAGGGAAAATAACAGTAGTTCGATGCCCTAGAAATTCTGCTAATTGTTTTGGTATCACTGCTTCCCTGTGCAACTGGGGGCTTGGTCTCTCTCACTTTGAATATGAGGGATAAAAAGCTTTGGGTGGATAAAAACTTTCATCGCTGACCCTTTTTCAAGTTTTGGAGCCTAAACGGTTCCCCAGAGAGGGACCAGGCTGTGGCTCTGAGTATCCCTGCAGCAAGAGGGGCTGGTACTTCTTCCCTCCTCACACTCCCCCAGGTCCTGATAAGCCCACTGAAGTTAATAACGCAGGACTTAAGAAAGGTATTAGATGGAACATAGGATTTTGGCTTGCTACAGTAACAAATAAGGAAGTGCTCTACCCGGGCTCTCTTATGTACATTCCTCTCTCTCTCTCTAGAGATCGTAAACTCCTTCAGAACAGAAAGAAGCTTATCGACCACACCATTTCTTTTCTGTAATACTATATTTGATTAATATCCAGTAAAAGATATTTAATGAAAACTGAATATAAGTTATCACAATGTGTGACTTGAAAAAATGTCTTTAGGTGTAAAATAATAGGATCGAACCGGATTTTTACTTAACAAAGATTTACATCATGCCTACCTTGGACCAAAGCATGAGTCTAAGTGCTTTACAAATAGTAACTCACTTTGCTATAAAATTAATTAATTGATTAATTAATTAATTACTTAAAAGAAGTTCACTTAATCCTACAGAAATTCTATGAAGTAGGTCATATTATTATCTCTATGTTACAGACTGTGGAACTGAGGCACTTGCCCAAGGCCATATAGTAAGCAATCCAAGAGACAGTATTATAAATTCAGGCAATCTGGTGCTAGAATTCATGTTCTTAACCACTATACTCACTGCCTGAGGTCACTGCTTGGAAGCAGTGAGGCTGGGCTTTCAGCCCAGATCCACCTAATCTGTTTATTTCGAGTCACCTTGACTGTAAAAGTCAAACAGAAGTGCCTAGAAAATGCCATAGACAAAGTGAAAAAAAAAATGAAATAAACTTGAATCAGGTTTGGGTGGTAGTCTGGCTTTATCTCTACTTTGGCGTTTTATTTGGGGCAGGCTATTCACATTTTCTGGCCCTCAGCTTCCTCATCTACGATATGGAGACATCTCCAAATGAGATTATAGATATGAAATGACTTCTAAAATATAAAACACTACATAAATATAAGATATTAAGAGTTTTTTTAACAAGTTATTTTAAATATTAAGAAAATAGGGTGTTAACTTTCCAAAAAACCTCTCCCAAATGTATTTTTTTAACTTCCCACAAAATTATGGTTAACTTCTAGAAAACCTACTTGTCATAGTCATGTCTATATCATCAACCTCCTCACTGTTGTGAATTCTCAGGACCCAAGAGGTTTATATATGAAAAATGAGTGGCTCTGCTTTACAGAACTAGTGTGTAGAGATAGTGTTTCAAAACAATGTTAATATGTTTCAAGGGTCAGTTCAAATTCTTTCCTCAAGAAATGGCTCCATGTTTTAACAAGATGAACACGCATTTCAGCTACTAACACATTCAAGAGGGTTTGGGGTGTAAGGTAGGATGGTGAGCGCAATGCACTGGTTCAACAGTCCTGAGAAACTAGGGGCAACAATTATGTACTAGTATTGTTTAAGTATCTGGCACCGTGGAGGATGACTCTGAGAATACAACAGTGAGTAAGACACATAATCCCTGTCCTCAAGAAGCTTAAAGTCTAGTTCTGAATCTGCCTCTTTATTATAATTATCTGGGACACTTTTTTAAAACACCAGTATCCAGGCCTTACCCAAACCAATTAAACCCAAAATTTCTGGGGGCAGGACCCAGGAATCTATCTATCTATCTATCTATATATATATCTATATATCTATATATATATCTATATATATATATATATAGATATATATATATATATTTTTTTTTTTAATTCTCGGTCAACTCTAAAGTACAACTCTATTCAATGGGAAAGAAAATAAAGTAAAAACGTCATTACAGTACAAAGGAATAAGTGCCATGTTTGTAGTGACAAATGAAAGCTCCCAACCCAGCTGAAACCAGTCACAGATGTTTTCCTGGATAAGTCTTGCAGAACAGTGTTAAATGTGTAAAGAGGGGGAAAGATAGTGCAACAGAGGAAGCCGGATTTGTGAAAGTCCCAGGGGAAGAAAGCACAATGCTCTACCGCAGCACAACCCAACCTGCAATATGCATATAAATCACCTCAGGATTTGTTTAAATGCCGACTCTGATTCAGTAAGTCTGGAGCAGGGCTGAGAATCTGCATGTCTAACAAGACCTTAGGGGATCCGTTGCTGCTGGTCCAGAGCAAGAAAAGAGCATGATTAGAGCAAAGGCGTGAGGAGCTGGCTTTGCCAGGATGAGCTGGAAAGGCCATCCAGGCCTAGATCCTGAAAGCCCCTGCTGAAAGCAGCATAAGTGCAGCAGGTCCTCAAAGAGCATCATTTCATTCAACTTCATTTCATTATAACATTGATGAGATGATGTGAGAACTTAACCTTTATTTATATCAAGAGTTATGTCAAGGAGCTTGGACTTGATATAATGGTATTAGGGAGCCATTGAAGGATCTAAAGCCAAAGAATCACAGAATAAGATTTGCATTTTAGAAAGATCATCTGGCTACTATCATAGAGAGGTCAAAAGTGTGTGAGTGGTCAAATTGGACAGCGTCGCAGTCACCTAGGTAACAGATGATGTGGCCTAAACTAAAAAAGTGACAGTGGGGACAGAGAAAAGTAACAAGTCTTGTCTTGTAAATTCGGTTGGTTCAAAAGTTGAGAAAGTAGGGAAAGATGAAGATGACTCCTGTATCAGCTAATGTTCTTGGTTGAAAACAGCAGATTTTATCCTGGCTGGCTTAACTGAAAACTAATTTATTAAAGGATATTAAGTAGCCCACAAAACTATCAAAATGGCTGGAGAAATAGTCAAGGCTAAGCTCCCAGGAGCAGTGCCTAAAATATGCCACAAAACATGCCTAGATCAGGGATCTGTGGTTCGTATTCTCTATTTTAGTAAGTGGCACAAATTGCTGCTGCTGCTGCCACTGAGCCCAAAATACCAGCAACTTGGTTTTATACAAGTGCTACTGCCACCAATGCCACTTCTGCATCAGGTTTTGAATCCTCCTGTTTCTGAAAGCTCTGCCAACACCGACATCAGAAAAATGGAAACTGGTTTTTCACATCACTCACTTCCAAATTTAATCTCGCATGAGGGTATCTGATAGGCATGCCTGCATCCTAGCTGCAAAAGAGGCGGGGGGCTGAGTTCCGATTTCCGTGTGGTAGGAAAGGGATATTCACAACGTGGAAATTTCCCCAAACATAAAAACTATTCAAAAGATGATGGTGTCCATTGAATCTAACCTAAAAAGCTTTTCAAAGGGATTAGGTCCAGGAAGAGAGAAGCAAAACTGCATTATGTGAGGAGTGACTGGGAGGTGAGAATCCAGAGGCTCTGAGAAAAACAACAATTTTAAACTTAGAAAGTTAAGGGGTAAGTCTACCTCCTTCCCACGAAAAGTAACTCTCACACATTCTACCAATTAGAGATTAATTCGTGTTAAGGGACTGCTATTAAAATGCAAATATACCTTTTAAGACTATTAAATTTCATTCACAAGTTAATAGGAATTACTTTAATTGGCTTCACACCCAGCAGAGTGCAGCTAAACACAGCATTTAGAATATCAGACTTTTGATTGTGGCCTAGAAGGAAAACTTCTGAGTTGGAGGTCAAGCCTGAAGTGAATTTTGGAGACTCCAAAGGCAGAATAAGTATAGCAGGTCCTCAAATAACATCATTTCATTCAACAACATTTCATTATAACATTGATTGGATGTTGTAGGAGCTTAACTCTTGTGTATATCAATTAGCCTATAGTAAAATTGGTTTCATTATACGTAGTTTCGTTTAAAGTCACAGAACCTATTGACGATGTTAGGTGAGGACTTACTGTATAGGAAGTGCTAGCTATAAAAGAGAAAAACAGAGAGCTATTCTGAAGAGAAAGTCATTTGATGACTAAGAAAAAAAATTGCCTAAATGTGGTATGGCCCTGAAATCTGTATTATGTCAAATTGTCGGGCCACAGATCCTATCTCCCCTGCAGTTAAGGCCAATTGCCTGTTTAATTTGGTTCAGGCTTTCCAGGAGGTGGCTCCCCTTCCAAGCCCTGTCCTTCTCCTATAGGAAAGGAAAGATCACAAAGGTGGAAAAAGAAACCGTTTTTCTAATGCTTCCCATTGTTTTCCTTGTCTTTTCACTAAATTCCGAGCTCCCTGAGAGTAAGAACAGCATCTTATTCCTCATACACTCCCAACACCTAGCTCGGTACCTGGCATGATAAATAAATATTTATAAATAATTGGATAACTACATGAATGTCATTATTATTTAACTCTGAAGTTGGAATTTTTTGTATTTGTGAGATTTTTAGGATGTCCTTCCTCAAGCATGCTGAGGACCTACTGTATTTCTTCTGCTTCACTTGCCAAAAAGAGCAAACAATCAGGGGGCTGGCATCTGATAATACTGCTTTCCCTTTATACCTCAAGCAAAAGGAACTGAAGAGTTAGGTGTATATGAATAATTCATTATTGAAATCTCTATTACTTATTTACTTCCTGCTGGAGTCAGTATGACCTTAGTTACAACACTCAAAGACAGTAAAAATTATTCATTATTTTTTTCTATATCAAATCAAATCTGATTCCAGGTCCCTTCCCCCATAGTCCAAAAGATCTCAGGAGAGCACTAAGGACTTACATCCTTAGTAGCTTGCTCTAACATGCTTCTTATTCAAGTCTGCAAGACCCCTAGAAGTCAGTGGCTCCATCCCTTTTTGCCATGTAAGTTGAACTATGTAGGGAGCATTTTTACCACAGCTAGGATCCCAGCAACCATTCTCTTCTGATTTCTTGCCATATCCCCAGTGACTGGGAAAAAAAGGGGGTAGGGGTCAAGGATTTTGACTCATCTTACACTGATAACTCACTATGTCAAACTTCACCTCTCCTAAACTCTTGAAGAAATTAAGGCATTCCACTAGAAATGTTAACTGCAGCTATCTCTTTGTCTTCCCAGCTGTCATCTTTCAAGAAAAAAGATGACAAAAGAGTCCTCATTGTGACCTTTAGGACCTCTTTAGTCAGTATGCCAGATATCTTCTGCTTGCCTTCCAGATCCACACTCAATCATCCTTCACCCTACTTTCTGCCCTTGAGGCTAGGACATCAACAAGTCTCCATGTTTCCTGATGTCTGGTTGGGTTTTGGCAATGGGAAGCTCTTATAGGAAATGAATGGAAGATAGAGAATAAGGTCAGGTATTTATTTCCCTAGTTCCTTCCCTCAGAGGTCACCTGGAGTTGGCTGGGCTTCTTTGCAGAAGGTCAATGCCTTGTCTTAAGGGTCTCTATATCTCTATGTCTGGATTCCAGACTCCCTTTTCTGCACCCTTCAAGTTAATCATGAGAAAAACATCAAATTCCAATAGAAGGTCATCCTACAATATACTTGAGCAGTACTCCTCAAAACTGTCAAGGTTATTAAAGGCAAGGAAAGTCTGAGAAACTGTCACAGCCTAAGGAAACATGATGACTAAATGTTATGTGGTTTCCTGGATGGGATCCAGAAAAAGAATTGAGAGAAAAACTAATGGACTCTGAATAAAGTATGGAGTTTAATTAATGTACCAGTGTTGGCTCTTTAGTTATGACAAACACACCATGGTAATTTGAGTTGTTAATAATATGGGAAGTTGGGTGACGGGTATATGGGAACTCTCTGCACTATCTTTGCAACTTTTCAGTAAATCTAAACTTATTCTAAAATTTAAAGTTTATTTAAAAAGAGAGAAAGAGAGAACTCAAAGCGCGATACATTTATAGTCAAGTAAGGAATGCTGAAATAGATTTACAAATAAATGTAAAACTGGCGAGAGCAGTCAATATCCACAGAATAATAATCAATTTTTGTGAACAGGAAAAATTTGCTTACTATCAGTGTTCAAAAAATTAACTCCTACCTCTACAAAGTTGTAAGATAGCCCAGTAAAAGACAAATCCTATATAGCCCTATAGGACCAGGTAATCCTGAGAAGCTCAAAAATTCCATTAAAAGGATATCTAGAAATCTCTT
Source organism: Rousettus aegyptiacus (assembly GCF_014176215.1). Taxonomy (NCBI): domain Eukaryota; kingdom Metazoa; phylum Chordata; class Mammalia; order Chiroptera; family Pteropodidae; genus Rousettus; species Rousettus aegyptiacus. The sequence continues at coordinate 99,508,357 of NW_023416306.1, forward strand.
CCTGTTTCAAAATATTTTACAATTTTATCTTATAAAGAATGCAGATGTCAAAATCATAAAAAGGCTTTACAACAGAATTAGCTGATTAACAAAAGGGCCAACAGAAGTAGAAATATTCAAAAGGTTATGCAATGTTTTGCTAAGTTATCACAATACTATGAACTGAAAAATAACCCAAAGATCAAGACAATTTATCACCCTACCTTGAAGAAACACTACAGACTGCCAAAGATATACATCACTGCCTTAAAGTTAAAGCATTAATTATATTACCTAGACAACATTCCAGCAAATGATACAGTAATAAAATATGAATTTAAAAAGCAAACTGAACAAAAGAACAATCAATATCAAGTTCCCAAATAAATTCTATGCCCTACGTGGTTGTACAAACTATTCATGTTAAAGATAGACTCAGCTCTTAGGTGAGAACCATCATTTTCCCAGGCCTCATATTTTCATACAGAGGGGCTTTAACTGGATTCACACTCACACCCTCAGTTTCTGCCTCTGTAAGAAGAGGCTCCATGACAAAATATATGATTGTGATTTGAAGCATTTGCCCTTAGATTTTTTATTTTAAGCTCTTATTTAAATCTGTCTGTTTCCTCTTTCCTCAGTTTTATTGCATGTGACAAGAGTCTTAAAGCCAGAATTCACATGGGTCTTTCACATTTCAGTTTCAGGTACCCTGGTAGAAGAGCAACTCTCTCATAGTAAATTAGAAAAGTGACTTCTGAATACAATCTATTATCTCATGCTTGACCATGAGGGGAAACTTGCTGATCACTCCCTATGTGACAATTTCCACTGTATGTCACAGAAATATTTCTTATTATAAATGAATAAATTACTATTCTGGTTCTACCTCAGTTTGTGTGCATTTAGTTAGTGTGAACCGATTTCTCAGAACCTGATCACCTTCTAAGCACTGAAAAAAATAAATCTCTGGGCTTTGAAGTTGGAGGCTAGATTTCTTCCTGCCTTCCCCAAGATGAAACATCTACCTCTCTCAGTTGCATTTCTACTAATTAACATGCCCCTATTAAAATCTCAGGTAAGAGGCATATTTTAGAGCTAAATCTTAGGAAAGCTCTGCTTATTCTGAGAACTATGAAACAGATTATAGTTCCCTTCTCTTTCCTTTCCTCATTTCAATCAGAAAGTTTAGCATCAACTGTAAAGGATCTTGTAGAAGTGGTTCTCAAATTTCCTATGTTTTTGAATACTTTGTTAAAATTTAGGGCAACCAACTTGAATTAAACAAGTAAAAACAACTCTAAATAAATTATTCTACCATCTCAGATGGCCTAGAATGCATTGGTAATTAACCCACTATCCATATGGTCCCTTTTCGGCATTGTGGAGCCCTTTGAGAACTATTCCTACCCAGAGAGTAATTTCGGATAGAGGCACAAGGCAAAGTTCTCTTGAACCATGATCTTCTCCTCAAGTTCCAGGGAACCACTCCTTCTTTCCTTAATGCTATGCCTTGCCTTTGACTTCTGAGTTGAAGAAAATTGTACATATTCATCTCAACATTACATATGATGTTATAATGTTTTATAACAAAAACTAAAGTTATATATATGTGAAAACTTTGCAACATGCTGTATCATCTCAAGCACTTCAGTCAGAAACCATGTTTTTTACTTCCCACATTGTGACTTACTGACATAATTCTATTTTCTTTGCTACTAATGCTTTATTATTATTCATATTTTAGTATTTTATTGCATGTATGTCTTATCTTCTTAAATTCTTTGTGGAATGAGACTAGATGCTCAAAAAATAAATGTAGAAAGGAAATACTTTCTCTAGTGTCTACTCTCTACTGCCCTCTACAGGTAGAAAGGAAGAGTACGTGAGATGCAACCTATTACTGTATTACTTACGGTAATGTCCAGGAGATCCTTACCCAACAGGAAAGTTTAAAGTAATTGGTGATCTTTGCAATGCTGACCATTACTGACCAGACTCCATCTATTCATAGGAAGGATTTCCCAATTTGCTAAAGTCCATTCACTGTGAAAGACCTCTGGGAACCATGTACCCTGTTTTCAATAGACTTTCCTATCTCCTGCACCCATATACAAACGGACACCAAAGTCTTCTCTTGTTGTGGGTCAAGGCTAAGGGCCTCGATGTCAAAGTTCCTTCCATTCCTGTAAAACTTGAGTCTGGGAGTGGAAAAAAGACTCAATAGTCAGAACGACATAAAGGTGCAGACAGTGCAACTTGTCTGTGCTTTACAGACAAATGTCAACAAACAAATGTAGGAACCCCTGTGATGCAGCAATCAGAGATAATGTGAGATTTTGCGTCTCGTTTTTACAAAACGTATTTACAAAAAAAAAAAAAAAAAGTAAGGCAGCTGCAAGATAACCAGCAAGAGGCAGCTTCAATTTTGTGTAGAAAGACTGTTGATTATGCATGGATTATTTTCTTCCTTCACACTACTTTGTATGGTTAGCAACACTCAGTGATGTCATATTCTAAAACGACCGATCAAAATGTATAGGTATATTGTGCCAACTGAGCCCGTATCAATGATCTGGGTAATGCAATCAGGGTAACACTACTATTCTTCATCTAAATTCTCCAAACTCATAGGAAAATAATGCTAATCTGATGCATATTCAAGGAATACGTTATGTGGGAAAGAAAATCAAGCTTTTGTTTAATTTTGTTTACATGTTAATATGTCCTTACAGGAAACCCCACAGATTTTAATATCATTATGTGCATCAAAATATGTCATTTTTTGTATTAGTAGCAGGTTAAAAAGTTTATTAACAATCACATACTTTCTTGGATAAGAATATTTTTAGCGAGGATATTTTCTAAAGGATTGATCTCCAAATGTATATTCACATAGCATACCAATACCTTTTCCACAGCTGCAGGATTATAATGATTTATAACAATAAGAGGAGGAGACAGTGTTATTTTATTGTTTGGGGTAAGGAAATTTTTGAAAGATTTATAGATTTTATTTTCATCTCATATTTTGTGATTCAATTGATTCATTCTATTCACCTATCTTCATAATGGGCATAATATGGGTTTAAGCAAGTTAAAATTTTTTCAAAGTATGGAAACAAGCTTTCTGAGCTGAAAAGTGTTTCGTTAAAAGGTGTTCAGAAAAGACGGCCAATAAGTGTTTTCACTTGTTTAAGAATACCTTTAACGTGAGCACCTTCACAGTTGGGCTGGTTCTGCGCAGGGGTTAGCCCATTGTTTTTCAAGAGCGCACATCCGGGTCATCCACCCGAAAGCCAGCAGAGGCTCCGCCCCCGTAAGGGCGGGGCCACGGACGATCTGGGCGTCTTTCTGCCTTCCAGCCGGCCTTACTCCGTGTGCTTTGCGAAGAGTTGCGCCGCGCGCGTCCTGAACCCATCGCATCCCCACACGGGCTAGAGCCATGGCTGAGAGTGGCCGGACACCTCAGGCCCGGGCGCTCCTCCAGCAGTGCCTGCACGCCCGGCTGCAAGTACGCCCCGCCGAGGGGGACGCCGCGGCCCAGTGGGTGGAGGTAACGTCGGTCCTGCAGCTCCTTTTATCCTCCGGCCTCTGCCGTTCGTTCTGCGATGTCTGGGTGACTTGTTCCCCAGCGTCTTCCTCCGAGCCCGCCACGTGGCGCCCAGCACGTGCCGTGGGCGGTGCAGGACTTCAGGCGGGTCTGGCCAGGGTGCCTACAGTGGCCTGCCTGACTTCGCCTGTCTCCTAAGCCCTGCACCACCCGCCCCAGCTCTTTCTCCCTCGGACCTATTCCTCCATAGGAGGATTGTGTACCCTACTTTGGACCGCGGGAATGTGAATTGCCTTTCACCGGCTGCCTACCTGTGCTTGGTGGACTTTAGACCTCATTGTGTCAGATCTCTTGCTTCGAAAGAGCAGAGGCGTTGCCACGCCCTTTGCGTTGCTGTGATGGGATGGTTCGAGCTTGTAGGCTAGATGTGTTGAAAATGTTGAAGAGCTCTTTTGACTTGAGCTCCACATCTTCTCGATTTCCCTGTTACATTTACTGTAGCTAGGTCTTAGCATAGAAATGAGATTTTCCACGAAACAGTTCTTTTTTCAAGAAACTTCTAAAATTTTGACATTTCCAGATTGGAATAAAGACCACTGCTTTATAATAACATTGCCTTGGTATCAAACACATTTTCTCCAGAGAATTTAAAACATTTTTTTTGATTTACACCAATATGATTTCCTTCTACTTGAATATTTGCCTTTAAAAAAAAAAAAAAAAAACCTGCACCCAATCCATTCAAAAACTAAATGTTCTTTGAGGCCCCTGACTTATTTTTGGAGTAAGATGAAATGAAGAAAAAAACTAGTTCGTAATTAAGACTTTTGGAAGTGCTCAGAAACTTTAATGTAGGAGCATCTCCACTTTTCCTACCTGCTGAATTTAGTCTCAAATCTACCATTCCTTAACATAATCATTGTCATTATTTTAAGTGATATTCATAAACTATGATATATGGGTGATTATTCTTAAAATGTTATCCTTTGCTAACTTGGAAATATAAGCATAAACATTCCTGTATTTTCCCTTTCCCTTTTCTTTCTAAAAAATTCACGTTTCTTCTTATTTTTGTTATAGCCTTTTTTTGATTTCTCTACCATATTTTGAAATTTTGTTCTTTTTATATTTGCCATTTTATCAAAAAATTGCTTATTTTTATAGTTGCCTCATGGGACTTTAAATCTCAAAGTACTAATTATTTAGATTTCTCCCCATGCTTCTTTATCTGTTTATATTCTTCATGCCTGTGTTCTTCTTCTCCGTATGCAAAGGTCATATTTTATTGCAGCCTTCCAAACTACCTAAGTCTATGTTTATAAACTTCGAAAGCTATTTTAAAATTTTACCTTCACTCCCACACATGGTTAAATTAGTATAAAGAGATAGTAAGAAAGTAAATTCCTCTTTCTCAAGTATTCTCTTCCTTATTCTATTATTAAAAGTTCTGTTTCAAAAGAATTGTTTTAATTATCAAAGGTTTAAGGGATACTTTGTATGTCCTTAGTTTCATTCATTTAGAGCTTTGCAGTCATAGGCTCATGTTTTTCTTCTTGGGAGATGAACTTTTTTAAGCTAGTGAAAATTAGCTATACTTTTCTATACATTTGAAGTGTTTTATACCCAAAGAAGCTACTAGGAAAATGATTCTGACTTGAAGAGGGGAATTTGTAGGCCACAACTTAAGATCAATTGTTGGAATAAACTTAAAAAATACCTTCATGAGGAGGTAGTGTGGTGAGTGAAAGAACAGGTATGTATTTCTGTAAATAATTAGGTATTGTGACATTGCAAGTGTCCAAATATGAATATGCTTGAGGTTATTTTCAGTGGAGAGGCCCGTGACAGTGATGCAGATAACTGAGATTCAACCTGCCAGCTCCTTATTATGAGTGTGCATTGGAGGTCCTTGTTCCAGAAGTACAACTGCATTTTTTAAAAATTACTTCTTTTCAGGGTAAGTCAGGTGTGAGTGCAGACCGCATTTACATTTACACAGAAGACAATTTAGATAACATAATACCTGTAAGATACAATAGAACTTAAATGCATTCAGACAAATTGAGTTCCTTTTATGTACAAAATAGTCTATAAAGTGCTTTGGGAGTGAAAATGTAAAATAAATTATGTTCCAGCTCTTAAACTTATTTTTACATGCTAACTTAATAAACACTTACGTCTCTCTTACTTTGGACCAGGCACTGTTTGAAGCACCTTACAACCGTTAACTCATTTAATTTAATCTTTGTTATAGTTCTTGTACTCAACACGGTTAAACTATGAAATAAAAAACTGATTCACTCAGTAGCAAAGAATCAGCAGCAAAATCAAATTCATTTATTAAGTGTCTCTTTTACATATAGTCTCTAACCTACAAGAACTAATAAAGAAATATCAAAGTCATATAAAATAAATAAGCTTATGTTTCTGATAACATGCAATTTCGTGATGTAGACCTTAGTATCATAAATGCAGTTTCCAAGGACTTATTACTATATTTATTTAAAGCATTAACAATAACAAAAAATAATTGGATGATTTCTTAGAGTTTATTGAAATAGAATCAGACCCTTATTTTCATGATCTGCAAGTAAATGGATAAGGAAGAATAAAGAGTGTTGATGTCAAAGGACATATCAGTCACACTGTTGCTTATACATCAACCATTTGATATAATGTGGAATCATTTGGTGTTAAATAAACATCCTGCAAACTAAATGTTTCTGTCAGCCTTACTTAGGAGGAGGCTAGTATATAGTCCTAATATTATTGATTAGAAGTAAACATTTGAAGGTAAAACTTGTGGTCTTCACTGCTCTTGGCTATATTTTAAACTTAGTTTTCGAAAAAAATGAAAACCGAGGTGATTGAATATTGAAAAAGATTTTCTCACATATTTAAGAAATCAGTATTGTAAATCAATATTGTAAAAATTTAATTCTCTTCTTTTAACCTCTATATAACAGTTGTAATTTACCTCTGTATCTCTATACAAATGTTTCTTTCTAATCTGAGTTTACCGTGCTGATTTATCATAGGTTCAGAGGGGATTAGTGATCTACGTGTGCTTTTTCAAGGGAGCTGATAAAGAACTTCTTCCCAAAATGGGTACGTGTTTGATGTTGTTTATTTTTTAAAAGTGACATTTTATAGCAATAGATGGATGAATTTCCAGACAGGGCAAAAGGCACAATCTTAAATTGTACTGGTATACAAGTTGTAAATGACAACTCAGTGTACTATTTTTGGCTTTACCTATCTGCCTATTCCAAAGTTTAAAGTAGGCAAGTGTGGTGGAATTCTTTTAAAGCATCTGCAGAATGGTTTATAAGAGTTTACACACACATACAAACAACACACTGAGATTCAGTCAAGGATACAGAAACTTGTTGGAAGCAGGGTGGCCACATAGAGAGAAGCAGATGCTGCATTTCTTAATATAGTTTTTTTTATCTCCCAGAGTCCCTAGCAGGTCTGTAGGTGATACTGTGTGTATAAGATATGAGTCCCATCTACAAGCCATGCTACCTTGAACAAGCCCAATCCTGTCTGATCTTGGAAACTAACCAGGGTCGGGCCTGGTTAGTACTTGGATGGGAGACCACCTAGGAAGACCAGGTACTGTAGGCATAAAAAATAAAAAAAAATAAGGGATTGTAAACTGACAAGGACCTTGTAATCTGTGAGGTCAACCAAGGGTTGCCTCGCCTAAAAAAAAAAAAAAAAAAAAAAATATGGTCCCTTCAAATCTGGACCACTCAAGTTTGCATCATTATTATGGAAGAATTTACATTAACCATTTAGGCATTTCTTTCTAGGAAATGTGTATAAATAAAGGTTCTTCTGATTCATTAACCAAGCTCAGTGTCATATCCACACCCTCTCCAAGGGCAGAGAAAGAGTCAATGTTCAGGCATCTCTGAACAACAATTTATCTGCCTTCAGCATTCCAGTATCCTGGATAGTCCATAGCACTGCACATTCCTTGTGATAATTAATAGTTTCACATATACCAAATCAAATCGTATACTGTCTCAAGACAATATTTGATATAATAAGCCTGAAATAATGGAGCTATCCCCTAAGATTAGGGACAGGTTATATCTTCTTTATTAGTAAAGAACAGCACCCATTTGTTCAGGTATTGAGAAATATAAATTACACAAATATATAGTCAAAGTATGCAGAAGTTAACCTAGAAGAGCTTCAAGTAGTGGAACTCTTGGGTGAATAACTCAGTGAGGAACAGCTTGGACAAAAGGCTAAAGCTTCTGGAGGGAATTTTGTGCTGAGACATCAAACACGTTTGACAATTTGTCAGAGAATGAAAACTAGACTTATGAAGGGACCTATAATAGGTGAGGATGGAAAGCCAATAACTGTAATGGTTTAAAATTTTAGTCCAGACAATAATAAGGAGCTTTGAATGATTTAAAGAGAAAATGAAATGAGGGCTCCTATTATAGAGGATGATTTGCCAGGACCTAATGCTTGGGTGTTGGACATTCTGTCCATTTTCTTGAGTAAGTATTTTGCCTTGAATTAAATCTTTATCAACCACAAAAAAGTATAATAGAAATCTTCAATAACAAGAAGAGAATTTTTGTTGTGACTTAAGACCGACTTCAGAAAGTTGTTTCATGTATTCTTAAATGGATCTTAATTATAAGCTGAAATGAATCAACTACATCCAAGCTGCATTTTGTTTTATAGTAATTAAATCCTATGTGCTACCATATGTTTCCCTGCGTTCACTTTGAATACATACATAAGATTGTGGTGAATTAAAAATACCGAGGAGGTCCACCTTAACTCTTTTAGTGGATAGTCTAACACAAAGCTTTATATATCATGATTCTCGGTAAAAAAAATAAAATAAAAAAAAACTGTGACTCTAAGAATCACATTCTGCTGGTGTGAATTGTAAGCAAAATAAGTCATCTATTATTCATAACAGTAATTTGGACTTTCCTTTATTCTGGGAGACAGAGTAAGTCAGTGTGATGGGATTCTCTTAAACTCCACCTCATACTTATCACATGAATTTAAATCTTTTCAATTAAATCATGTTCCTTTTTAAACATAACAATCAGTTATATCCATAATGTCTGAAACAGCATGGCTAACAGAGATGTGCAGAATCTTCCCCAATTCATCTTCAGTATAATTGGATTGAGATCCAGAGACCTGTCCAAGTTTAACTTCCTGTATACATTAGATACTTGATTGATAACCTGTCTTAGGATCTTTCAGTTCCCAACATGCCATTAATTCATTATCTCATTTTAATTTAACTAACTGGCATTCGTTCTTGTATTATATTCTACATACTGATATTTGTTTAACAGTTTGAATTGAATTCTCATTTATAGTCAGTAGAGGGAGGTATGCAGGAGTATAATAAATTATACTTACTTCTGGCTTGTTATTCCAAAATTACCTCCTTAGTCTGTTACTAGAATGAAGCCTAGATAGCTGGATAGTGATTTCCATTGAAGTGAAGTGCTCTGGAGAGTTAGTTTCCGTAGAAGCAAGCAATAAAGACTGCCGGCTATATAGCAAAGTCCTATTTGTAATAGAGAATATTAGAGGTATTTTTAAATAGATGTTATTTAAGTAAAAATTGATAGTGTTTAATGCATAGCTTAGGAATTCATATGGGTGTTCACTGTGGTAGGTTTTTACTAGGTTAATTCTGTGAATTAACCATACTGAATCCTTATTTTCTACAGACCCTGTAATAATTGAAACCATCGATTACCCCAGCAGAAAGCATACCTTTTCAAGCCTAATTATTAGGCAGGAGTATGAGGTTTCTCTAGTTTCTTTTATTTACAAACAGAAGTTACTTATACCCTTTTCTTTTGTTTACAAACAGAAGTTACTTATACCCTTCATAGAGGAAGGGAGACCCTAAGGCTATTTATATTAGGCATTTCTTACGTTTATTGTTTTGAAAATGGCTAATGATAGATGTAAAAGTTTTCTAAGTTTAAATTTCTAGCTACACATAGTTATTTATGATGATTTTGACACTTATTAGCTATAAATATAGTTTCATAAATGCCATAAAAATAATAATACCACATCTTCTTGTATGTATATAAAGATAATGCCAATAACTCTAAACTTTTTAGTTTACTTTTTCAGTTTTAACAATGAATTTCTGATGATTCTTGTTTTCACCTTTACTCTTCTCCCACAGGTTTGATTTGTAAAATGATTAATCCATATAATAGTGCCTTTAAGGTTATGAAATTGTAAAATCAACTGGGTTTTAAGGAGGCCCAGGTCTTCTGAACCTGGAACCTTTGTCTCAGCTTAGAACTCTGAGCAACTAAGTTTAAAATAATAAATACACTAAGATTTTTATTTAATATCTTTTGTTATGAAGCAGAATTTGGTGTGAGAAGGGTTTATCATGGTCTTTTTCTAATGGGATTTGCTTATGAAATAGAAAAAAGAACAAGAAGACAAAAATCCCGTGTATTTCCCTGGGCCAACAATATTTTGGGCTTCCAGTATATAGTTAATTTAGGCCTTTCTGGATGAACTTAATTGTTATGAGCTCTTAACTGCCGAGTCACATTTAAATCATTGCCATTTTCTACATGAAATTTGCCCTGTTTTTCATGCTTATTTCATTTAGCTTAGTGAAGCAGTTTTTAAAATCTAAATATAGACTTTGAGTAAAAAGCATGAGCTGACAAATTGAGTTTTAAATATTGAAACTTGCTGACTAGAAAATTATTGGTTGTCTTTATTTTTTTTTTTCCTTCATTTGTTTTTCACTTCAAAATGTTTTCCCTTTCTTCCCCACCCAGTTAATACACTGTTAAATGTGAAAGTAAGTGAAACAGAAAATGGCAAGCACGTCTCTATACTGGATCTACCTGGCAACATTCTTATCATCCCTCAAGCCACTCTTGGTGGGAAAGTAAAAGGAAGAAATATGCAGTATCACTCTAACTCTGGAAAAGAAGAAGGGTTAGAACTATATTCCCAGTTTGTGACTTTATGTGAAAAAGAATTAGCTGCTAACAGCAAGTGTGCTGAAGCGGGGGTTGTGGTTAAACATGGCACTTACGGGAACAGGCAAGTGTTAAAGCTGGATACCAATGGACCATACACACACCTAATTGAGTTTTGAAAAATTGAAAGTTAATTTCTACAGTTGCTTTCTGGTATAAAATGATCTGGACTACAATTAGATTTTCTTTCCCTTCTTCTTGAATACACTGATCTTCAGCATTTTTAGACAAGAAAATCCTGGGTCCCAGCCATAACTCTATAACCTACTCAGTCACCTTTCATTCTGCTTTTCCCTACACTTGGACTTGAAATTTTGAAAATTGCTTTCTATTCACTTTATGGTCATTGTGGCATACAGCTCTCTAGCTGTATTTAAGTATTTTGAAATGAAGAGTTTTGTGCAATCAAAGAAAATATATTTCTTTTACCCTCAAATGTATGTAGCATGTAATAAAAATAACTGTTTGTATTAAAATTAGGTAAAATCCAGAACCAACCAATTATAATTTAGTGAGTTTTATTTCAGTTTTCTGTATTTTGAAAGAATATGCAATTTACTGTTTTTTTCAACATATATGAAAATGTAATATAGAAATGTTATTGTGCATTATAATATTACATGCCAAGGATTTTCAAATGCTTTAAATTATTTTAAGAATCTTTAGTTGATATTGAAACAAGGTATCGGGGATGAAAACTTATTTTTACTTAACATACCAGTGTGTTAATACTCTGTTTCTCAATTTTATGCCAAAACAATGTATGTCTCATTTTTTATTTTTGGTTTTTAAAAGTTACTGCTTCATGAAATTAGTGTTGATGATTTTTTACAAAGTTCCTTTGTTGTTGAATTAGATTGCTATAAAAGGAAGCAAAGTGGAAGCTTTCTACTGGAATTAGTTGAAAATAGATTCACTTGCTCATTTTCTTATTATCTATTAATGAATTTGTGTCCCCTGCCCCCGCAATCATGTTGAAGTACCCCAATATGGAGGTATTTGGAAATGGAGCCTTTGGGAAGTGTTTAGATTAATGAGATCATGAGAGTGGGATTAATGTCCTCATAGGAGACACCAGAGAGCTTGCTCTCCCCACCATGTGAGGATTCAGTGAGAAAGCAGCCATCTACAAGTTCAGAAGAGGATCCTTACTAGAAAATGACCATGCTAGCACTTTGATCTTAAACATCTAACCTCAAGAACTGTAAGAAAATAAATTTCTATTTAAACCACCCAGTCTGTGGTATTTTGTTGACAGCCTGAGCTAAGCGGGTGACATAAGATAGACAGCTAATCAAGTAGGCTTTTCAAAGGCAAGAAGAAAATATATAAGAAATTGAAAGAATAAGTGAATCAATAAAAGATAATATTCAGTTTTTGCAAACTCCTCTGAAGTGATTTAAAGAATATTTTAAAGAGTAAAAAACAAATATTTCTAATTACCAAAAAGATGAAGAAATTAACTTGAATAACAAGTAACTGCTGAAAATTTTTTGTTTAATGATTTCTTTAGTTCCAAGTTCCTTAGATACTTAAAGTTTTTATCACAAAAAAAAATCCTATTTTCTCTATATTCTTCCTGTACTATTCTATTTTGGAACTTGAGAATCGATAACTGGCTTGCTAATGAGCTCTTTGTCCTTAACTTTGGCTTTATTGATTCACAATACACTTATTGAAATGTAATAAACTATTCATAAACTTGCAAACTCCAAGTTTCTCAAAGTTTCTACAAGGAGGTGTATATGTCTTTCAAAAAGATTATGTGTTTCCTATTTTAAATCATTTTGAATTTGTGTGTAGGAGAAATGCTGACTCACAGCCCTAGATTGCTATTTTACAGTTCAGGCAATTCTCCTTAAATTTTTTGCATGAGGTACTTGTGGAGAATAGCAATTTCAACTACATGAAGGGTTATTAAGTAGAAGGTGATGGCCAACTTTATTTCATTTCCAAGGAGGCTAACTAGCACAAGAGGGAAAAGGAGGAGAAATAGTGGATATGGAAATAACTATACCTTGGCTTTCTATAGCTCTTCTGGCCCAAGGTGCTCAAAGAACCTTCAATAAATGTCTCATTTTATCTTCACAGTATATAATGAGGATAGTGCTGTGGAAAATTAAACAATGCTTAAATGATTTCCCCAAGATTACATAATAGGAATAATTTAAATCTTCCTGACTTTTCTTGTAATGAGAGTTGTTGAAATTGTTCTTGATAAAGGCTTAGCATCTCCCAGTGTTGATCATTTGGGAAAGAACAGCCAATAAATTGATTTCTTTACTAAATTCTAATTTTTGAATTAGAATATCATTTCTAAATACTATTTTAATCTGTTTCTTTACTTGTAAAGTAAGCCACAGGGTTGTAATGCAGATGAGTACTCGACTTACTGTGGTGATCACATCATAAGATATATAACTATCTAATCACTATGTTATACACCTGAAACTAATATTTTGTACGTCAACTATAGTTTAAGTAAAATAAAAATGAAGGTGGCAGTAGGATCACACCGAATGTGGGTGCCTTCTTCCTCTGTTTTTCTAACACTAGAATTTTTGAATTAGAATATCATTTCTAAATGCTATTTTAATCTGTCTTTAAAGACAGCAGATTTGGTTAAAGAAAATACTGTGTGTAAAACATGGGCTACCAATGAGTGTGGTTTTAACATTTTGAATATATTCAGTAAAATCAAATACACTTTTATCATTACTTCATTAATTCAAGTCAAAAGAAGGTATGCCATTTATAAATAATATCTGTATTAATGATTTATCGACTCCATAGTGAAAGAAATAAACTTATCAAATATAAGGACCAAATACAAGAGAATCCTATGCCACTTGTTTTAGGAACTCACATTGGTGTTATAAGAGAACGATGAAGTCAGATTTTTACTCTATGATTAGCATCACAGAGGACCTGATTTGTAAATTTATATTTAAAAAACCCACATGACAGTGAAACTAATATATCTAGAAGTGCCTTACCTATTAATTTACTGAAATAAGTCTAGTTTCTGAAGAATTACCAGAAAACTAACATTTTCGTTCTGAAGCCACACATTGGTGATGACTTTAAATGACTATTTTGAAGACTTCCTAATTATTCTCCTTCCTCCAATTTCTCCTATCTCTAATCCTTTTTTACAGACCACCTTCAAAATATTGTTCCTAGAACATTTCTTTTCCTATAATATTATACCGTTCAGAAATTTATAACTTTTTTTAATCTACAGAGCAAAGTCTAAACTTCTGAGGTAGCAAGAAGGTTCTCCACACACCTTAAGAGTGAATGAAATTGCACAGGGAGAACTGCAAAGGACCAAAGTCAGAATCTCAAGAAAACAAAGGGCAACATATGAGAGGCCAGAGGACACTATAGTAGTCCCCTTCACCCACAGTTTCACTTTCTATGGTTTCAGTTACTTGCGGTCAACAACAGTTCAAAATTATTAAATGGGAAATTTCAGAAATAAGCAAATCATAAATTCACTCTATAGTATCTTTTTAATATAACTGTGTTTATATAATAGCTCTGTACCTTTAAAAGATGTATAGAAAACAAGTCTTAAAATACAGAAAAGAAAAACGATTTCATTTAAGAAAAGCTGTATTTGAGTCCATAAAACAAACTCTTTGTGAATCAGATAAAAATATCTTTATGAATTTTGATGCATCAAGCTTTATTAGACCCTTCTATATTTAATATAACATACAGCAATTCTGTGAGACACATCACAAATAGCTAACTTCATGACAAATATGACCCTACTTTTTACTGAGCTTTTCTTTTGAATGAATTATTTGTACTGGGTCAGCCAGCATTTTTCTCTTAAGAATCTTAATAAAATTTGACCTATTACATCAGCTTTCTTTCTGAATGTGAAAAGATCAATTTATGTAGAGAATGCACCACACCCCTCGTAACAGTATCTGAGAACCATTAGCTAATACAATTATAAACAGTTGGGCCTGGGAAAGTAATGTGCACTTTTTATTTTTATTTTTTTTTGAGAGGAGGTATGAAGTTTTTTAGAGCATGTCTGACCATACTAGCAAAGATACCATCCTTGGATCCTACTTAACTTTGTGCTAACAGAGGTAAACTAAGGCATACTTTCTACTCTAGGCATTCTTTTAATTTACTTTGCAGCCCCAAGTTAAGCCTTTTTTTGAGTAGATGCAATCATCTTCAAAGTTTAGTTTGCTCAGTGCCTGGATTACCCTTTTCTCCTGATTATATTCAAATAGTCCTCATGGCTTTGATTTCTCTTTATTGCATGCATACTTACCTTTTTTAAGCCAGATGCTGAAAATGTTCTGACGTTTGCTTAATACTGTATCATAGATAGTTGCTCTGCACTTAAAAGGTTGTGTTCCTGCATCTTACCCTGGACCTACTAAATCAGGATTTCTGAGAAGGAGCTTGCAAATCTGCATTTTAAAAGTCACTTTTCCTTACCTGTGATTCTTACACAAACTAGCAACTGAGAAATGATTGTGTAGTTGTAATATCTCTGAACCAAGGGTCAAGAGGCCTTTGTTGGAGTTTCAGCTTTCCCACGGACTGTGTGTTGCACTTCCCTAGGGTAACTCAGTCCAGGACTCATCATAAAAGGGAAGGATTTGTATTTGATAAATTCTAAGATCCCATTCAGTTCTGTCACTTTGTGGAACTCTGAAAACCGAATCTTACATAGAGTGAGTTAGTTAAACTTTAATTAGAGGAACTGGAAAAATTGTTTTGGTTTATATTCATCTAAACTACAGTTGTCTCTTAATTCAACTAGTATGTGAGTTACTCTTCTAAATAACTAAATTCAGCTTGTGTTGCATTAGTTCTTATTTGGTTTTTGAAAACTGACCCACAGAATGAGCTTCAGACATTTCACTCAGCCCTTTGCTGTTTCATAGCTCCATGTTTCCTTGGTGATTCCAGTGTTCACAGTCTGCCAGGTCAGCTTTGAGCCATTGCCACTCTGCATTCCTTTTACATTGTTGATAATATCCTTTTTTTCCCTTCTCCTTCATATAAAGAAAGTGACTTATTTTCTCAGGGTTCTGAATTGTCAGAGGTTACCGCAAATTTTAAAGCTGTATTTACTAAAAAGAGAGGAAAGTGGCTCACTGTCCTAAGCAATGATTAAATTTTATGCTTTTGATGGCCTTGGTGTTGGGTAGTGTTTTTTTTCCATTATAAATCCTAATTTTACTTTCAAGATGATTTCGGAATTTTATTTTGAATGTTATTCAGTGTTCTTGAGCTATCATCTCATAAATAATAATGATGAGCATCCATATCCTCCAAAAGGTTTTTAAAAAATCTTTCTTTTCGATGATGATACACATTTGCTAAACTTTTCCAAAAATTTTATTGGCAGTTTCTTATTTATTAATGTCATATGACCAGAATAAAGTTCATCCAGTATATAGTCTATATTCTTGCATTTATCCTAAAACATATGTAGGATTTAGTAAGGATATATTAATTTCTTCTTTTCTTTTTTTTCTTGATATTCTCATTTAGAAAGAAGAGTGAAAAATTACACAAGCATTTCAATACTGGACCATTACTACTCTCGTTTAATTAATTTTGAGATTATTTAATTAACCAGATACTTACTACCTATGTGAAAAGCAGTGTTAGCCATTATAAGCAAATAGTTAAGTGTATTGCAAGGGTCCTGCTGTTAAGGTTACACTAGTGGTTCATCGTGAATTACACAATAATTAGTAGAAAAAATATTGGATTTTAGCTTTCTTAGGAGTTCTTTGTTAGACACAGAATTCAAAAGGCATAGTTTTTTAAATAATAATTTATTTAGAATCTACTATATACTCAGTACTCAGAAACATAGGAGATAAAGATAAAACATGTTTTCTTTCTTTGTAGGTCCATATCTTTATATATTTCAGGAGACAGAGAGATTGGGGCAGGGAATATAGATTTGGAATTTAGCTGCATATAAATTTTTGAGGAACCATCATACTATTAACTTTGGTGACTTTGGATACTAGAACCACCATATGATCTAGCAATTCCACTTTTGGGTACATATCCAAAAGAATTGAGAGCAGGGTCTCAATGAGATATTTGCACATTCATATTTAGAGCAGCATTATTCATAATACCCAAGAAGTAGAAGCAGCTCAAATGTCCATCAAAGGATGAATGAAAACAAAATGAGGCATAAACATGAGTGGAGTATTATTCAGCCTTAAATAGAAAATTCTTTTACATGCTCTGATGCAGAAAAAACTTTGAGGACATTATGCTAAGTGAAATGAGCTGGTCACAAAAAGAAAAGTACTATATGACTCCACTTATATGAAATATCTAAAGTAGTCAAATTCATAGAAACAGGAAGTAGGATGGCTGCCAGGGACTGTGGAGAGGGGGAAATGGGGAGTCGCTTAAAATTGTTGTTTATAAAGTTTTAGTCATGCAAGATTTTTAAAAAAGTTCTGGAGATCTATCTCACAACAATGTGGGTATACTTAAGCTATTGAACAATATACACTTTTTAAAAGGTCACCAAAGCAGATGACTTTGTATAAGACCGTGTGTAGAAAAGATGTCAAGAAAGAAACAGCAGGAAGCTGCATATTTAGGAAACAGGCAGATTAGTAGATGCCTTCAAGAGACTGACAAAGGGCAGAACAAGAGGAAGCAGAAAAATTAAGAGAGAATGATGTCATGTAATCCAAGAGAAGGGAGAATTTCTATTCAAGGAGGTTGTGGTGAACAATATCCAATCCACTAGAGAGTTCGAATAGGGAAGAACTTTTAAAAAGCCTTTGGGATTTATAATTAGGAGGCCACTATAAACATTACTGAGTACAGGTTCCTTGGAATTATGTAAGCCAAACATCTTGAGGATTGAAGAAGATATAGTAGAAATAGAAGAGTCAGGGAGCTGAGGATGAAGGAAATCGAAGAGCTGTAGTTTTGTAGGAAGACAGCAGTATAAAATGTTTTGTTGGTTTTTTTTTAAGATGCAGAAAATCCGAGCATGTTTTTAGAGGAAGTAGAAACATTGAAGAAAGGAGAGGTTTATGGAACAAAGTTAAGAAGCAAAATACCATATCAAAAGCGTAGGTTGAGGGGTGATTTTGGAAAACTCTGGGTATCCACTGAGATAAAAGATTGTTGAGTGTAGGATGAAACGGAGAACTCTAAAGGAGTTCAGGCATATTGTCCTCTACCTTTGCTGTGAAACATAGGACTTGATCATCTGGGAGAGAGGAAAATGGTGTAGATTAATGGTGGCTGGAGGACGGAAGTGAACATTTGACATAGCTACTTTAAGAAATGGGTAAGTAAGACAGCTAGCTGAGACTACAAATCGTAAATAACACAGCACATTAGAAAGCACAGTTACACAATTTTCTTGGCAGCCCAGGAGCAGATCGGAAAAAGCAAGTGGTTTGGTTGATCCACATTCAGGGATCAGCAGAAGAGATGCTGTGTATTAAGATTAATGAAGTGGAAGGAATGTTATTAAGGAAGTGATGGGAACAACTGACCTCATAAACCAAAACAGACAACAAAAGGGTAAAAAAATAAAATCAGCAAGGAGCTAACAGACTAGTTAAGGGATGAGGTCAAGAAGACTAGTGCTTTTTAGAAGGGCAAATTCAAAGAGAATTAGAGTAGGAGATGTGGAAAGATTAGAGACTAGTCACAGTATGAGATCTGTGTGCATAGAGCCATTAAGAATAACAAGATCTAAGATGAGACCATGGGAATGTGTAGCTGCAGTCAAGGAATTTTGAAGCTAGTACATTGGATAGGGACCCTTTTTAGACAATAAAAGACCCAGGATGAAAAGACTCAAAACAGAAATACCCATAACCCTGTGCCAAAATTTTTAATCACTGTGAGTGTGAACTGACGGTCAGCAAAAGGCAATGATGAGGGTGGGGAGAGAGTAATGTTTCAAGAGATGTGAACTTTAGAAAAGTAGAAAAGGAGAACCATAGTCTGAAAATCCTGGGGAAGCCAGGGAAACATCAGCTCCATTTCCTGGTAGTGAAATAGGAATCACCTTCACTTAAAAGGATCTGTGTGGTCATGAGGAAGTCGGGTTTTTATTATGGCAAAGAGATCAATAGATAGTTAGGGAAAGGTCAACAGTACACCGGTCCCTCAATTTACGCGGTATTTTTATGCAAGTTTTTTTATCTGCGGTAAATATCCTCTCCCCTCCCCCCGCCCCGCCCCCGTTTATGAAGACATTTTATACGCATTTTCCATTTATATGGTCTCATTTTACACAGTTTTTTCTTTTTCATTTCCATTACTGACGATTACCTTTTTCTAAAAATACTATAGCTTAATTCAGCAACGTATAAATAACTAATACTTACTAACACACAGTTATTAATGATCTCATTGGATGGCAAATAAAAAAGCATGGGTGGCTACTGATGTTTTTCGGGATTGGTTTTACAAACGTTTTGCTTTTGAAGTTGAAAATTATCTGAAGGAAAAACGTCTTCCTTTTAAAATACTTTTACTCTTAGGTAACGTACCCGGTCACCCACACAATTTAGAACATCCAAATATGAAAGTTGTGTAATTGCCACCAAATACAACTTCCTTGACCCATTATTATTTCTACTTTTAATATTAATCATATTAAATAGAGTTTTAATGATATTTTTAATAAACTTGAAGATAATGAATCACTCACAGTTACAGAAGCCTGAAATAAATACATAATTTTAAGTTGTATCAAGAATATTGCTTTATTTTTGAATGGTGTAAAGCTGTCAACTTTAAATGCTTGCTAGAAAGCAATATGCCCAGAAGTGTTTGTACCAGGGAATATAATTCCAACAACTGAAGAGGGGAGTAACTGGCATTATTAATTTATTAAATAAATTTCAAGAAGACAATTTAACGTAGATGATATTAACAATTACTGGTTGATCATGAATTAACTGATAATGAATTAATTCACTTAACATCTTAAGCCCATCCTGTCAATGAATATGGCAATGACCTTGAACCGGTTTCATTCACTGCAGAAAATACAAAGCTCTTCAATCGTCCACAAAACTGGAAACTGCAATTCTAAATAGTGATCCAAACATCCAATGAGCCTTAAAATTTTGAAAAGATTTTTAAAATGTTGCAATGAATATTGAAGAATTTATGAAAACTTAGCAAAAGATGGGGTTAGAAAAAAATCATCTAAAAACATGAGCATAAATAATGAAACCGAAGTAGAATTTCTTAAATTTCGAGCGATGAAAACAGTGACTTTGTGCCAATTAAAGAGAAGGTTGATTGCTTTAGATTACAGTACAGACTGCATAAAAAAGATGCGTATAGCAGGTAATCCATGTAAATTGAGGGGTGGGTGTTTAGGACATTTTATTAGCAAAAGATAAATAATAATACAATGGCATTTTAGAGGATTGATTGGGATTACTAGGAGAATTAGCAAGTTGAGTGTTATGGAAAAGAGAGAGGAGAGACAAGAAAAAGTGACCAGAAAGACATAATGAGGGAAATGGCATTGAGAAATACACAACAGTTGCAGGTAGGTGAAAGAAAAATGTGAATGGAATTATAATGCTAATTTTTGGCTGAATATTATTTGTCAGAAATAAAGCAAAAGAAATCGAGCAAGAGAAGTGATGTTAATACAACCGGAATGCTAATTATGCCTGAATATTATTTGGGAGAGATAAAGTAAAAAAATATGGTGGCATAAGATAAAAAGAAAACACTAAATTTTGGCTTCATATTGTTTAGGAGAGCTGAAAAAATGAAGATGATCTGGAAACAATATCTAATATTAGTACAAATAACCTCTCCTTTAAAGTTTTAGACTTCAGATTTAAACATTGTGTTCTGGGGAAAAACATCTAGGCATCTTCTCCAAAGCCAACTTTCAATAAATATTTATCTTTCAGTACTGGAAATACATTGAGTACCTGATCTAGGATGACCACAATTCAGTTCCGGTTCACCCCATTATCTCGAGTTGTTTATTTATTTATTTATTATTGATATATAACGCACATGCCACAAAATTCACCACTTTAAAGTGTATAATGGTTTACAGTATATTCACAAGGTTGTGCAATATTGTTGTATGGCACAGTATTGCAATAAGGTTGTACGTCGCCACTAATTCCAGAACATTTTTATCATTCTATCATTTATCATTTTACCATTACTTTCCATTTCCACTCTATTCTCAGCCCCCGGCAATCACTATTCTATCTTTGGTCTCTATGTATTTGCCTGTTCTTGATATTTTATACTCAAATTGAATCACACAATATTTGGCCATTTCGCGTCTGACTTCTTTCACTTAGCATAATGTTTATCCATATTATAGCTTGTATCAGAACTTCACTCCCTTTTACGACTAAATAATATTTCATTGTATGGATATGGATATACCACATTTTTGTTATCCATTCATCCAGTCAATAGACATTTGCATTGTTTCCATTTATGTATTTATTTATTTCCTATTATGAAAATGCTGCTATAAACATTTAAATACATACAAGTTTTTTTGTGGACATAGGTTTTCAGTGATTTCGAGTATATGTACCTAGGAGTAGAATTGCTGGGTCATATGGTAACTCTATGTTTTACTTCTTGAGAAACTGACAAACTTTTCCAAAGCAGCTGGACCATTTTACATTTCTACTTAAGCAATGTATGAGGGTTCCAATTTCTGTACTTCCTTACCAACAACTGTTATTTTCATTTTTCGAAAAAATTATAGCCATCATAGTGCCTGTGAAGTGGTATGTCAGCGTAGTTTTATTTGCATTTCCCTAATGACCAATGTTGAGCATATTTTCATGTGCTCATTTCCCTTTTGTATATTATCTTCTTTGAAGAGATATCCATTCAAATTCTTTGTCCATTATTTAATTGGGTTATTTGTCTTCTATTGTTAATTATGAGAGTTCTTTATTCTGGATACTAAACCCTTATCAGTAAATGATTTGCAAACAATTTATTTTTCTTTGGTTGCTTGTGCTTTAGATGTTGTATATAAGAACCCAGCATATATATAAATAGCTCCCCTTTTTGTTCTAAAAAGTATCCTGGTAGATAACAAATTACGTGGACACTACTAATAACAATCTCTGAGACAGGTAATTAGAACCCCCGAGGGAGGTGGATGAGCAAATACTGACTTATTTTATCTTTTCCTCTGATAACCAGTGCCATTATTTGGAAATCTACTAGCAGTTGCAGTTGCCTTTTTGCATACTTAGGCAACAAATTTATGTTGACCACCTACTATGAGTCAGGTACCTTTCCAAATGGGGGCAAAAAATTGCACTGTGAAATTTCAAAGAGAAAAAAATTTTAAGTGCTTTTTTAAAAATTATTTTGTATTAATCTTGCATCTGATTTCTTTCAGTAATATAAGTATATAACCATTGGACATATTGAAAAGATAGAAAAGTCTGTCATTGTTTAAATACAATTATTTCATTTATTTATTCTCTTATAATCTTTGTTATTAACCACACACATATTTTTAACAGAGTTTTGTTATAAAGGGATTTTATATTTTGCTTTTTAAAAACAATATTTTATCACAAATATTTAATACAAATTTTTTAAAATTTTTATTTCAGGGAGCATAAGGGAGAGGAAGTAGACAAAAGGAGAAAATGTGTAAGTCAATAAAATATTATTAAGATGGACAAATATGGTCTATAAATGGATTTGTGCTCTTGTCTGTGAATGCCTGTAGGTTGACAAATTGAGTTCAAGAGTATATAATTCTATTCCATATTATTAACATTTTTCTTTTTCTTCCTGATCTATGACTCTGGCTCCACTGATTACCTTAATCATATTATATGGTTAATTTAATTTCTAGCTATTGTTCATACTGTCAGTTAAATACTGTCAGTATATAAGATTCTCTATTCTAAGTTTGCAGCTAGACAAGAATTTTGACATATAAACTAATTTTCATTAGAATTTACTTCAAAAATAATGTGTCCCAAAGAAGTTAATAATAAACCCATACTCATAAATGCAATAACTGATAAGAATTTCTATAAGTATTTTTTATAATACTGTATACAGTTTTTCCTCAGATAAGATAATTCAGCAAGAATACTATTTATCAACTGGGTAGAGCTTCACCCTTTTACTTGGTAAGTTCAATTTCTTGAGCTAGACAAATAATCTTAGATTATGAATTTCACAGTGAATTATTTAGATCTTAACATTATCACATTATCCTAAATGATTATTATTCTAATATATTTAATTTTTAAGTGGATGATCATCCATCATTAGTTTTTACATTCAAATGGCTCCAATTGATGGATTATGATTTGATGGGATACCTTACATACTACTTATAAAGGATGAAACATCCCTAAATTAAAGCACTAAATTATTTCCTTAAATTACCTGTCTACAGGCGACCAGTTAACTTGCCTAAAGAGCTTTTAGACAAAGTTGAGGGTTTGTGTAATATTTAGTAACATATCTCAGTCCTAAGTCCTCAGTCCTAGCTCTGGCTTGACCTACTCTTGGGTTTTGGCTCATGTTGAGAACTGCACTGCTAGAATCATTAAATTTTGCTCCTTCACCTTGATAAATTAAGTTTGTGATTAATTTGGCTTATGATGGTATTTCCTGTGGTTCCCATCGGGAACTTTCTGATGGGGATAAATTGACATGCTGACCAAGGACGCTCTTCTAACCTTCTCAGCCTCATTTTTATTGATTCCCCACAGACACCTTCCCCCTTCCTGGAGTGTGCTACGGATCCTATCATCCAGAGCCTTCTCTCCCTGGCCACTGTGGGTTTGTTGCTACCCAGTCCCCCCTTTTCCATGGAAACCTTTCTGTCCTGCCGCTTACTCCTTTAGGATCACATCCTCCCTATCTTCCAAGGTGAAAACTTTATTAAAGGAATAAGCCAGACAAGGTCTTCAGGATTTTCTCTCCAACCCCAGGTTACAGCATCTTAACATTGGCTTCTCAAAGTCTCTTTTCTTATCTTATGAAAATTAGGGGAAAGGGGTATCGTAGCAAACTACAGAATCATTTCGTGTCCTCTTCACTCTTTGCCAATTACATGTACTTATAGGTAGGAAATAGCAGGTTTTCCCCCTCCCCTCAGTCCATGTGATTAAGATGTTAATATGGCCAGTAGTAATGAAATTACTATGAATATAAATTTAATGTATCATATGTGTACGGCTTTGCTTAGACATGTGAGTAACAGCTGAAGGAAAACCAAATAAATGAAAATAATTGTCATGTGGAGGTAGTAGGATTATGGTTTTGTTTCCTTGAGTTTAAAAAAATTATGTTTTCAAGTTAATGCTAATAGCAATATTTTTAAATAAATATATGACTTCATACCATTAAAAGAAAGACTTTAAAAGTATTGTTAGGTTAACATATCTAATACAGTTTTGAATATATGTGATACTATGATAATATGAAAAATATATCAGATGAAGATTCAGAAGGCCTGGTTTTGAAATCTTACTTCTGGAATCTTGTACCAAATATGGACAATTCACTTAGCTATTTTTGGCTTTGGTTTCTATTTCTTCCAAATAATAGCCACTCTATTTATTTCAAAGGGATTTTTGTAAGAATAACAATGGAACACTTGAATTTTAAAATTGGAGAACATCTTAGAGACCCTCCAATATGACATGTTTATTTTCCAGAGGAGGACATTGGGGCCCAAAGAGGTGAAATGGCTTGCTTGTAAAACATATGACAGCAACTTCGGAACAAAATCATAGAGTTTATACACATGTAACACATTGCATTTCTTAACCTAATCAGAGAATGAAGAAATGCAAGGGACCTTAGCTGTCCTAGTCAAGTATGAACGTAATTGCAGTCATTTCTTATGTAAACTATTAAAACATACATAGTTTGGTTCTACCTTTGCTTGGTATTTCTGCTTAAAAGCAGAAACCCTGAGTTTAACTGCCTCTTTTGAGGTTAGATGGTCTACTATTACTTAATTGCCATTATGGATCAAGATCTATGCTATATTGTAAGTACTTCTTGGCTGAATATTTATGATGATAGTTTGCCTACTGAAGAAAATCCTACCCATGACCAAAAGTTCTTTTTGGAAATTTAGTGCTAAAAGATGTCACAGATTACAGCAAGCTCAGCAGTACATTGACAAATAATGATCGATAGACCAAAAAGTAGACAACTGTATCACAAAGGTGCCGGCAGATTTTTTGTTGGAATGGGTATCAGTGTCATTTTAGGTTTCAAATTACATTGAAATTGACTGAGTGGAAGCTGTGCCCAACCTGTGAATTTTTTGACATGAGCTTGCCACATATATACTCCAATCTTGATGGTTTCATCAATATTGAGCAACCTGACAGCGGATCGCTGGAATGGGTCACTGGAGTGGATCACTAAGAACAGACTTTCAGAGCTGCATTTCCTAAAGTCTGCTGCCAGGAACACAAGTTCCAAATGATATTAGTATGCATTCATTTTAAAAAGATATTTTATTCTATTGCCGAACAAGCTTGGGAAATATTGCATGTTTAAAAAAAAATGCAGTCTACTAATATACAAAATAACCCTCTAGGAGATGGCCATAATATGTATCCATACAGTGTTTCTCAAACTTATTTAAGTATAACTTTTTAAAGAAACATTTATTAACATCTTCAGGAGTACAATCAAGAGCAGGACCGTAGAGTTCCAAGGGTACATGAGAATCTAATTGTTTGGATAATACAATTCTACTATTATTGAATTTTATGATCTCAGGGGTGAAGCGATATTAAAGGTAATCTATTATTTTCAATTTCCCAAATGTATGCTGGTTGGAACCTAGAATCATTGTATGAGATGTGTTTGAACAGTGAGTTAAAGCAAGATATCACATAGCCAGTCAAATGGGTAACTACAGTTCTACTTTTAAGAATGCTTCATTTATTGGTGGAGAAATTATTCCTTTATAGAAAGCTAAGAGGATGCAATATAATTCACTATAGTGATAAGTATAAGATAAGTAGAAAGTATATAAAATTCTCTACTCCTTCATCAAATATCTGATGAGTGCCTTCGGTGTGCCAAATGTTGACACCAATGGAGTCCACAAGCTAGAATAAGCAGGTAGTAGAGAGAGAGAAGGTATGTACCTAATGATGCTAGCTATCATCTGACAATGGGCAATGTGCTAGTTACTTCTACTGTGTCTTGTATCTTTAGCACGCTTCAGAGAGGAAGATGGAATTCTCATTTTAAAGTGAGGAAACCGAGCTTCAGAGATATAAAGTGATTTTCTCTAGGTCATGCCTACTAAGTGGTGGAATTGGGATGTGAACACAAGTCGCCTGATTCCAAAGCTGTGCTCTTTTCACTAATTACAAAAGTCTTTACTATGACTCAAAATCTCAATTTGAGATTAAACAAAGTATAATAGTAGTTGAAAGGTGGAACACATTTCCATTTGGTTAAAACTACTGGTTGTTTTTCAGAGTTCTACCCTTGTTGTTTTCTCTCTTTATTTTTTTCTCTTTCATTTTATCAGCTGTCAACTCTGCGTGGAAAAATTCTGAGTCTAGATACCTAGTTGTGACCCCTCTTCCAAAGTGTAGTCCCACATTTTATTTGGGATGCTCTACTGTCACCTCAAATATGAGATGTTTACAATAAACTTATTATTTCCCACTCCAGATTGACTCCTCTTTCTAATTTAATTCTCTTAAGTCACTTAGTCTCAAAGTTTAGAGCCATCTTTGAACACTCTGTAAAACTAGTGGTTGGACCCAATGATACTTAATATTTCTTCCAGCTCTAAAATTCTAGTGTTGTTATTCCTGTACCACATACGCAGTCATAATGAATTACTTTCTCTGCTTTGGGCTGGCTCAAATTATTTTCTAGAATTTTTTTCAATATCTAATAGAGTATATACTATTCACCCATTCTTATGCAACCTTCAAGACTCATTTTAAATGTCATCTCTTTCTTTAAATCCTTCACGAGCCTCCCAACCGAACTTCATAGTTATTACTCTCTCCTTCAGGATCTATAACACTTCTGTACCTTTCTCACAGTACCCCCACACGCACACATCCAAGGCTGGAGCAAGATGAGCCTGGAACATCTTATTGTGTCAAAAAGTAAGGGAGTGCTCAGAGAATGATAGAGGTGTGGCAAAAGGGCACAGAACAGTAAAATGTTAATATAGAATATGGATGGTGAGTATACAGTATATAAACCTCTTTCAAATTTTCTGTATTTTAAAAAATGTTTTATAAAATATTGACAAAGTATTTAAAGCATACATGAAGACACAGAAGTGAGCATATATGGGGCTCCCACTGTCCAAGCCTAGGACAATTCTAACATCAAAATAAATAATGATAGAAACAGATCATAACCCATTAAATAAAATGAAGAACTTTGAATTCACACTGATATAAATTGAAAGTTTGATGAGAAACAAAATACGTGGTTTCAGAATCTCCCCCACAAAATATTTATTATTAATTACGAAGGAGAACTTTTTTTACAGTGGAGAAGCCTGGTAGACACCACCTTATTAACATAAACGTCAACAATGAAACAAATTAAAACATGCCATCTGATAGAATACAGTGAGGACACAGCATTGTTTCTGTGAGAGTCCTGTCAAAGACAACTACCCTTAATCTAATCATGAGTAAACATCAGACTGATGCAAAATGAAGGCCGTTCTCTAAAATAATAGGCTGGGAATCTGCAAAAGTGTCAAGGCTATGAAAGTCAAGGAAAGACCGAGGACGTGTTCCAGATTGAAGTCAATTAAAAGTATGTGACAAGTAAATACAATGCTTGATTCTGAACTGAATCTTTTTGCCATTAAGAACATTATTGGGACAATTGGAAAAACATAACGTAGAGATTTTTGATTTTGCTAGTTATATTGTGATTATGTAGTAGAGGGTACTTAGAAGTAGGACATATACACTGAAGTATTTAGGAACAGGGAGGCATTATGTTAGCAACAAATCTCAGATAGTTCTGGGAAGAAAAAATGTTCTTTGTACTATTTGTACTATACTTGCAACATTTTTGTAAGACTGAGAATGTTTCAATATAAAATTTTTTAAATTACATTCAAAACACTGAGTATACTGGAAAAATGCACTTGCCTTGTAGCGAAGAGGCTGTTTGTGCCAATTCCACCACTGACCCAATGTGTGATCCTGAGCAAATCGTTTTATCTCAGGCCACAAAGTCTCAGGCTTACAAGGGACATAGGCCTACCAGGCTCTCTAGGGTTGTTTCCAATTCTAACATTCCACTATATACACTGTGAAAGAATTTTGATCTTAATGGAACCAGAAAATATAAAATGGAGAGTCTCAAGTATGTCCTCTTAGGAAGACAAAATGTAAGGACCAAGAGGTGATTTCCTGTAAATGTCTGATTTACAGAGAACTGATAGTGTTGGAATTTTCTTGGATAATGGGGAGTTGGTCAGAAGTTGTCTCAACGTTGGGAAGTTTTGCCAGAAGCATGAACAGGTAGATTACCCAGGTTGGGTTGGTCTTGCAAAGTGGGATGAATTGAGCTTTATTTGTGTGATTGATTTTGTGGGCTCAGAAATTTTCAAAGCTAGTTTCTGTTTGATTTTTGATCTTAACTGACTCTAACTGAACTCTCCCCTTTTTACATTCCCTGCTCATAAACAACCTACCCCCAAACCCTCGGCGAACAATTTTCTTGTCCCAAATTGCAATTCCTCTTCTATTCCTGAATAAACTCTTTGAGCTTGCCTCAGTTTACCTCTTTAAGTCAACAACGCCCATAGCACTCCCTGCCTGATTTTCTCCAGGCTCCAGTTGTGGCTTAGCCTTCAGATGCCCTAATGCCGCCCTCCTAAGGATTCTGGCCTCCGGACTGCAGAGCCACTGCCCTGGCCTCTGCTTGGGCCACAGTTTTATCCATCGCTCTCTCGGCGGTGGAGCAGTCATGCCTGCCAGAGTGGGCGCTCGATGGCTCGGCGGCCGACTGGCGAGGCCTCGGATCACGCCGCGGCAGAGGGCGCGCTCCCAATCGCTGTCCCCCCGCGCTGGGGGCTCCGAGCTTTCCGGCTCCGCCCCGCGCCCACCGCGCCCGCCGCTCCCGCCCCGCTGGCTCTCAGTCGCCGCCGCCGGCAAGTGTCTGCGCTACCGAGAACCCCGCATTCTGGTGAGACTGGCACCGGCGCTGAGCGGTGGAGAACCCCCTGAGTGGAGCAGTTGGGGAACCCAGCAGTGGAGGCGGCTCCCAGCGCGAGGGGGCGGTGTCCCGGCAGCCTGCGGGCGGGAGGGGCGACACTCCAGGGCCTGCACCGTGAGTTGAGCTGCCTCGGGGACCCCGGGGTGGTCGCGGCAGGAAAGTGGTGGAGGAACTTGGGCCCCCGGTTACGGGAACAGATCGGAGAATTAGGTGTCATGGCTGAAGGGGCCGGAGCCTGCCAAGAAGGAGCAGAACTGGGTGCGGGGAACTGGGTGCTAGTTGTTCCTCTGGGCTCCGGGAAAGTCTGGTTTCACCCGCGCACAACAGGTAGGCATGAACTCTGCCCGCGCTCGGGAGCCAGGACACTGGGCTTGCGGGGCTGGCGGAAGGTCGGAGCCTCACACGCCGGCGCGCGCGTGTACCCGGACCCGCCCGGGGCGACGCCCGCGGAGCCCCAACCAAGTTTCGGGCGCAGTTCTCCGAACCCCCACGCGCGACTCTTGGGGCGGTTTTCCAGAGGCGGCAGTGGAGAGAGTGGCTATTGCCTCCTGTGTGGAGGACTCTTTTTAGTCCTTCTCGCAAGGGAAGAAAGCGTTTGCTAGAGTAGCGTTTGCTTAGTACGAGGAAGCATTTCTTATCCTACTCTCAGCCAGCGCTACGTCATTTCAAGTGGTTACAAAGTTTTTAGAAACTTTATGAAGCGCCGATCACAGTAATATATACCTCTGACAAGTTAAGATTTTGAAACCGTCAGGTCCGATAATAGTTGTCCAATGACTTGACCTCCTTCGTTAAAATTCATAATTATACTTTGTTTTTATGTGCATTCATTTATTCACATATTCAGCGCCTTATATGCGCAGGCTCGGCGCCCTTAAGGAGCTTACAGCCTAGAGGAGACTTTAAAGGAGGGGAAAAGGGGGCCCCCAAATAGGGTTAAGAAGTAGAAGGATCCTTAGAGCTGGGCATTAATTTGGTGAACGAGGAGAGAATTGCCCTGTTCCGTTTTCCAGATCCTTAGAAAGTAAGTTTTTGAGAAAGTGATTTTAGATCAGCATTGAAGACAAGATTTGTCTTACATTTTAATACCACAGATTTTTTTTTCTTTGCTAAAATGAGTAGGCAGGCAGGCTTTATAACAATAGTGACAGTTGGGAAAAGCGCTGGAAGTTGGATTTGTCTTTTATATAGATACTATATGAAGTATAGGAAAAGTTTCCTGACCTGACAGGAGACCCGAATTTTATCTTAAGCTTCTCCATTACTATTTATGTTATGTATCTTAGGTCACTTTTCACTTTCTTTCTCATGTATTATTGTATCTGACTTTAGTGACAGAAAATACATAATTCAAAGTACCTTAAATTTTTGTTTAGTTACACAAATAATGAATACCTTCTCTAAGGAAAAAATTTAAATACTTTTGTCTTTAAGCAGTGCATCTTTCATCCATCCAGTTTTATTTCAAAAAGGGGATTGAGGCAATTTATGTCCTTTATGAATCTTCCTTAATTGTCTTATGAATAAACTAAATCATTAAACTCTGGATTTGACTAGGCTCCCTTATATTTTAAAATTCTTGTATTCTAAATCCTGGTTAACTGGTTTAATGACATCTACATTAAAAGAAAAACTTTGAGTTTTATGTTTCATTATTTTTATTACAGTTGATGGATTCGAACAGTCCTTGAATGGGACCATAGTCCTCCACTTCTGCCTTTTAAGGAGACTGAAGGAACTATTAATAATTTCATTTAAGAAATGAATTAACTGAAACCTAAGGAATTAGTAAAAAATGTGTTTATATCATTTAATTGAATCCCTCATCTAGTTCTAGTTGATAAATTCTTTGTATTAGAGGAGGGGTCAGCAGTTGACAACCTATAGGTCAAATTCAGCCTGCTGCCAGTTTTTGTCAGTTTTTTCTGGGCACAACCGCACTCGTTTATTGTTTATGGCTATTTATGTACCGTTTATGAGTAGTTGTGATAGAGACTGTATAATTCTCAAAGCCTAAAGCCTCTCTGGTCGTTTACAGAAAAGATTTGCCAACCCTGGACTAAAATTCTAAACTCTTAATCACTAAATCTTCTGTAGGAGGAAATAGGTTAAACTCAGTTTTATTATTAATCTTGCTTTTTCATTATTATGTCAGGTTAAACTGCAGGATCCCATAATTGCTTCTGGATCCTAGTTGTATGATGATGCAAGAGGGCATATCTTTTCTATTACATTTACCTAGTGTAAAGTTTTCAGCAAGCCTAGGCTTTTGGAAGACTAGAGAAAAGGAAGGATTTTTTAATGTTTCTCTAACAACTTTATAATTTTTAGTTTTAATTTAGATCTGGTGTGGAAAGTTTTTTCATTTAGTAAACTTTTTAATGGATGGTAATATCGGAAGTAACAGTATTTTACCCAAAATATTTTTTTATATGAATCCAGTTGATCAGAAGATCAGACAGAAAATCATGTGAACTGTAACTGTGAATATGAAATCAAATGTTTATCTACAGTAAGACCCAAATGGGAAATTAGAACTCTCTAAACAGATACCCAACAGATTGAAAATGGAGCACGTATCCTGAATCATGCTTGCATTTTTTTTAATCATAACAACTTAAAAGATAATTATTTCTAGAAAAAAAGTGTAATATAGTGATATTAAAGCATTATATTTATGTTACCTGTCTAAGAAATTGGAGCTAGTTATGTGACAAGAAAGAAAAAAAATTTATGGGAAATGATAATTCTAAATATTTAAAGCTGAGCATATACTATTTCTGATCTTAAAACCATGATATATGGTTCTAATATCACTAAATAAAAATTTTTATGTATGTACTTTTTCAGTAGCTTAGTTGTACTTATTGCCCAGATAATGCTTCTCTATTGGTAATTATACAACATCTATCTATATCCTCTTCTGTTGGATTTGTGCATGTTTGTTCTGTTGAAGATGTGCATGTTTTTTATATATATGCAAAATAATACCTTATTTATTCACTACATTTTTTAATGTAAGTAATCAGAAAATTGAAATTACCCATTGAAATATGAAAAAAAATTTTTTTTAAATATTTTTGGGGAAACCTGAAAAGGAAAAAAGAAAAACATACAGATAAAAAATCCCTTAATTTCAGAGTTCAGAGGCCCTGAAAAGACTTTTTGTTAACTCATTTGACAGCAAAACATGACCTGAAATGAAATGAAGCTATTTATAGTTGTTATTTATTCCACCTTATATGAATATGTTTATCTTTTGCCGCAGAAATATCAATGAGTTTGATTACAGTGTGCTGCCTCAGACTGACTTAGGGGTTAGAGGTAATAAGTGGTATGTTCACTGTATTACTGGAGTGGACCACTGGTAGCAACCGGAGGCAGGGTAGTGATGGAGTTGTTCCAGGGAGCTGTACTTGCAAAGTTAAGAGCCTGGCTGGGCATCTGGCAGGGAGTGAGAAGCAGTGTCTGCCAAGAAAGCCTCTTAGGGAAGGCTCCAAAAAGGTTAGAAGTGTAGTTAAATTCTAGGGTAGGTATTCTATGGGCTATATTTTGAATTAGAAGTGGGGACTGTGAGGAAAGCCAAGATAAAATGTCAAAGCATAGTGCAGATTAAGGGTGAATCTTTGAATGCTAACCAGAATGTAAGAGCCATGAACAGCTGGAAGGGGAAAAAAAGGATTCAAAAGCAGGCAGGGTCTAATGGCTATACGGGGAAGGCCTGGGTGGCAGATTGCATGAACACCAAATACAAAGATAGAGTTATTTTGAAAAATTGAGCAAAGGTTCCTGGCCTCTGCTGAGCTGGAGGAATAATAGCATCTTGTGTACTTTGCTCTTGTACTAAATAACCCCATATTGCCCTGCTTTTTAAAATATCTATATTAAATAGTATTTTGGCCATTCATCATTGATAGTTGCCTCCTCTGACTTCCTTTTCTCAGTGAGTTTTCTTTCACTTTGTTTCTTTTATTTTTAAGAAATGCTTCACAAATTTGCATGTCATCCTTATGCAGAGGCTGTGCTAATCTTTTCTGTATTCTTCCGATTTTAGTATATATGCTGCTGAAGCAAGCATGCTCCTTCACTTTTAATATGGTAATCTACTCTACCCTAGCCAGAATCCAGATAATTGCGTTATTTGTCATGTTTAAACAAAGAATAATCAAGCATCTCAGTATCAAGATACTTATGTCACTAAAGTTCATTATCTTTGAAACAATTGCTGTATGTTGTTGTTGTTGTTTTTAAACTTGTTTGTTTTTACTTCCTGTTACTAGATTCTCAAGTAGATACCAAGTAGGGAGGTTGCTTAGATGGTGACTTTCAAATGAGTAAGGTGGGAGATATAAGAATAAACTTTCTCTTAAATCTGCTTTCTGGAACTTTTTTAATGTCCAGGATGAATTCTTTCTTCCCATGGTGAAGAGTAGATTTGTAGACTGAAAAGTGATAAAAATGGTTAGGAATAGCCAGACTAAACTACCCTTGTTAGTACTTATTGATTTATTGTCTAGATGGAAAGGGCATTCTGGAAATTGATGTCTCTGGAAGACCTCATACTTAAACAAAAAGCCTCAAAGTTCTAGAGCCATAAGAGCAAGTTGAAGTGATTTTAAAAAAGAACCACAAAATTGGAAGGATTAGGTGCTTCGGGAGGTATGGCAGTAACTGTTGGTAATAGCAGCAATTAGAGACTGTATGAAGAGGCCATATGAAGTAGCTGAAGAAACATGGACATTGGAACTAGACAGATGTAGGTATTATCTTCCGCTTAAATAGCATCTTAACCTTACACAGATTCCTTAATTCATTATCATCAGGTGTAAAATGAGGATAGTAATTTCTAAGTTTCAGTGTTATGAGGATTAAATAAGATAATGAAAATGTTCTAGTAAATAAATCCTCAAAAAAATTAGTTCCTTTTTCTGTCACTGCCTTATTAGAGTTAGTTCCTACTGTTCAGTCTACTCCCCAAACCCCAACACTTTCTTTTACCCTTCAAGGGTTTTTACTTCCATAATCTGGAAGGAGAATTGTCAGAAATGGCTAGACATCATTTGGGGCCCCCATTGGCTGTTTCTTTCACTGAATCAAATTCCTGCTATACTAAGAGTAATCTGTAGTACTTGGAAAAACAAAAGAAGAAGGCAGAATAACCTGCAGCCCCACTTCTGGCCTTTTCTTACCCCAACTTAGAAATTCCCACGTAACTCCTGTTTCTTTTCTACTCCATCCTAACTTCTCTGTTCTATAGAACATGCTACCCATCAGTTCTTGGAGCTGTATCTGCAGTCCTGCAGTCTTGTGTTATGCGGTGGTGAGAAGTCATTCTTCTCATTCATAACAGGTTTGCAGGAAATATTCTTGGAATCTTGGTACACTGAATGTATTTTCATTATATATTAAAATAAGGTATTAGTACTGTACCTGGGGCACATTACAAGTTAAGAGTTTTGTATACGACTTTAGAAATGTGAATTAAGTTGATATTATGGGAATTTGTATTCGAAATTCCAAAAATCACATTTTAATATTTATGGTGCTCAAGCCATTTTTTAGTTCAGAAAGAGTGTAGTGTGAACTTAATTAAAAATATGAATAACAATTTTTTATATGAACTGATAAATATACTAGGTTATTTAAAACTATCTTCATATTCCAGGGGTGTCTGTGAGAGAATTCTATCTACTTATATTTAGAATTCTGAATGTTTGATCATTTGATCCAAAATATTAATCAGAAGTGGCCTCTTTTAAGTAGAAGTGTGATATTGACTTGTTACATATTCTACTTCTAATAAAAATCCTATCATAGTATGAACAAAAATGAATTTAAAAATTTTTTTGTCTTACAGTAGTCTTTAATAATTAGTATTTCAGAGATTGTGTTCTGTAGAGCACCAATTTCACAAGATTGCCAGCAGGAGAAAAAAAAGAAAGAGGTAGAGGTAAGGGAGAGGTCTGTCATCAAAGCATGTTGAGAAACGTCAAGAGCTCTGTCTACATGCCTTCCTGGAAGTGCATCATGCACATTTGACCATATTGCATATTTGGAGACCCTCTATAGGAGAGAATTGCTAACTTGGCATTTCCCAAAAGTATCTGGATTGGATTCCCCTCCCCCCTCCAATCTCCTTATAAACACACATTTATCTTCATTTGGCAGACTTATTTTACAAAACACTCATTAGGAAACACTGCTTTAGCTATGGGATGCTCTTGTAACATGTAAAATTTCTGCACTTGTAGTTTTCATAATTATAATTTTCAATGAGAGCCTTATAGTCTTTGAATATGTCAAACTTAACCATTACTCTAATGTTGGACTTAAGGGTTTCCAGTTTTCACTTTTATAGTGCTATAATCAACACACTTCTGATACTTTTCTTTTTTTTAGCATGAATTTTCAAAAGCTGGATACTTTTGTCAAATAGTTTTGATATATTTATGATTTCTGATACATTATATTTTCCAGAAGAGTTGAACATGTTTGTACTGTCCCTGTAAAGCTATCAGCTTTTCTAAATTCTCAGTATTGACTATAAAAGTTTTTATGTTTATATTTGGATTTAATATACATATAATTTTGAACCATTCAGCTAAAACAAATTTTTATCAAGCTTAAATCAGTATTATACACTTAATATTTAAAACGTTAACTGATAACTAATTTATTTTTATGGTTATGGAGAATTAGACTAAGATTAAGTTCATGCCATATAATATCATAGGTTTGAATTATATTGTCATTTTCCTGCTATTTTCAGTTTCAGTTATGGGCTTATCTAAAAAAAATCAAGATAAATATTTCTTAGGTGAATTATAGGAGAGTATTGGGCATTAGTCCACTATTAAAATCGCCTATATTTAGTCTCAGTATTTATAAATTAATAGCATTGTAGGTATTTTATGATAGTGGTATGAGGATTAAATAAAACATTTATCACAGCATCCCAGCCTCCAGAGATTCTGATTCAACTTGTTTAGGCTCGACTTTGGTATTTTTTTAGAGCAGCTGGAGTTGAGAGCCACTAGTCTATATTGTTATGTCTTCTACTTTGATATGCTTAGCTTCCTTTGCTTTCAACAGTTTACCAACCTCATCTGTGTTGTTCTCTGCTATTTTCCCAGCACTCCCTATTTAATTGTTTGACTGTTATTCTTGGAGGCGTTGGAAGACTAAGCCAGTTATTTGATTTACTGTAAGATGCAGAGGTAAATAAGGAAAGAAAGAACCTCAATATAAAGTAATGCTTCCCTCATGTTTGTTCCAGACATTTTGCCCCTTACACCTTTTCTTAATTGAAATGTCCCTTACACCTTAATGTCAAAAATGCTATTTCTCCTTTTTTCCCCCTTGTGAAAGACTTCCTGGCATTGAGGAAAGGGAATGAACTTGGTTGTGAAGGAGACCTGAGTTCCTTCTCAGCTCTGTTATTTATTGGCATCTTAATATTTCATCCATAAAATAGGGATTAATAATACTTTCCTTGCTTCCTTCCTTGTGATGATTAGAGATGATACAAGTTAAGCCCTTAAAAAGTTATTGGCACAGTGAATAATAGCTACCATTGTCATTTTGTGACTTGGGAGTTGGTTGGAAAAGTGAAAGGTATAGCCATAACCTATAGCAGGCTATACATGTGTGCTCCCCATTCGAGATGTTACCAAGATGATGCTGACAAAGGATATTGTGAATTTAAAAGATAGGAATTTAACAGAAGTTTACTTTGTTTGTTGGTTTTTAAAAGTTTCATTAAAAAAAAAATCTTTATCACTAAAAATTTTGAGACTAGAGAAAGAACACTACCTACCCAGAATGCCAGTGCTCTAATAATCAGTGTTAAGACTTGAATCATGGTTTGGAAAGAGACCAGGAGAATCTCACAATGTAAGTGGTGGCTAGAGAAACCAAATATTTTAAGAAGCATACATATAATAATGGAAAAAGTGTTATACCAAGAAGAGACAGTACAGGAATAGGGAAATTAATCATGAAAAGCTTCCTGAAGGAATTTTTTTAGCCGAATTTTAAAATAGTTTATTGTAGAAGGAAAAAGCAAGATATTTCAGATTCAAAGATGGAATAAATACAGACAATTTTAAAATCAAGTTAAAACTGTATTAAAGAACTCTAAAATTATAAATGATTTGCTTCAGTATCCATTTACCTTAAAACTAGTGAAATATAGTGGTTAAATATGTCAGCAAACTAACTTTAGGATTGTGTCTAGGGATATTTAAAGTACTGTAACAAAAATACCTCATTTTCTCTACTAGAGGGAGCCCTCCTTAGGTAACATCTTAAATATGACTTAATGCTCTGTGTAACTTGTGAGTTCCTATTTTGTAACCTATAATCTTGCAATGCCTGAATCACACAGGTCAAAGAGAATCCTAGGTGAGGATGAAATGATCCAGCTTCTTTCTAGATTGAAGATAATTACTATTTTTTTTTAAGGTTTGGATTTTAAGATTTATGTATGTTTCCTGAAGTGTTGGGAGATTCTTGAGAGATGGTTTGTAGTTTTTTTTTTTTTTCTGGTTTATTTTATGCTTTTTAAACAAAACGAGAATAAAGACGAGATCGAGTTGAAGATGTTGTGATATCTTTTATAGAGATGTTAGAACCAAAGAAAAGTAATTGAAATTGAAGTATAAGACATATTACAAAACCTTAGGCATTTGATACATTTTAGAATTAGTTCCATTTATTGCTTATTGGCTCATTTATTTTGTAAATTGGTCTTTTGTATGCTAGAAAGAAAAACTAACAAACCAACAGTGGTCAATAAATATTAGCTTCTGACAAAAATAACAGCTGGCATTACAGTGGGAGCAGCAGTTTTATGAAATCTTTTTTTCAAGTAACATAACTGTACTTTGAAAAATATATTGCTATATATGTTTACTTTCAGTAAACTGATCACTTTGTCATCTCAAACAAAAATGGAAAATAAGAAAAATTAGAAAAATAAGCATGCTCCAGGTATATGTAGACATAGGTTGTGGTTATATTAAAATGTACAGTAGATTGACTGCATTTGTAGTCATTTTTCTAAAGTGAAAGTACATCTTTACTTGCAAAATGCATTGCTTCTTATTGACAGTGCATGTGTGAAGATCACAGGTTCATTTTGGACTTGGGGGTTTAGATGTGGGATTACCAATATAAATTGTCTACTTCTTTTAAGAGTAATTTATATGAGGACTGTATTGAGGGAATTGGAGATAACTTTATGCCCTCTTATGATCTCAAGCTTTTTACTGAATTATTTATTATTGCATTGTGTTAGCTGTTTTGCTTCTTAATAGATCATTTTACACCACAATATTGCTGCTGGCTAAGGAAAAAAAGGTCTCTTCAGCAGTACTAATGACCTCTAAAAAGGGTAATTTGATTCTTAAGATAGGATTTTGACTTGCCCTGGTATTTACAAGAAATTTTCAATATGATACTGAGGTTATTTTTTTTTTGTCCTCAATCATAGATATTGAATGTGAACTTGCTTTTACCTTCTGTATACTTAGTAGGTTTCTTCCAGAAATTATTTTTCTAGCATTTATTAACTTTATTCTTAATCGTGTATATTTTGGTCAGTTTACTTCGATAATTAAGAAAGGATTTTTTTAAAAGAAGCTAAAATTCATGTTGCCTTTAAAAGTGATAAATTCGTTAACACCGTTGTTTATATTCTTATTCCTTAAAATTAATGTTTCTGAAAATAACCTAATATGTACCATTTTTTTTTTTTTTTTGAAGACTGTCAGTGCCAGATCTTGGGTGGCATTGGGCAGGACTGACTGAGGTGGTATAGCCCAGATAGCTAAAGCAGCGCACAGGCTTGAGGAGACAGTGGTAGATGGGGAAAGCTGTCTTTTGGCCTCTGGGGCAGCGTCATAGTCAGAATCTAGATTATTGACCCAAGCCAGAGGTGCAAGTAAGCTAAAGAGCAGGAATTGAAAAACTTAAATATCCATAGAAGTTGATAAATAATATAAATGAATAAAGTAAACCAGGTGGTAGCTGTGACCTGCTGGAGTCTCCCTACTCCTCTTAGATTCAGCCATTCATTATACTATGGGGATATGGACCCAGATTTTCATGTAAAATCTTGTGTTTAAATGTTAGTAACAAATTTTTTTTCCTAATAACATTGCAGGCCAAATTTGACCAACAGGCTACCAGTTTTTGACTACTTTCCTTTCAAGATGCTCTTTTCAATTATATAATAATTATGAAGCTTTGATACTCTAGGTAATTTTACACCAGTAAACTCTCTGGGAGAAAAAAATGAAAGAAAGAAAAGCCTTCCCATGTTTCTCATTTGATTTTCTAATACATTTTTACTTACTGGCTTCTCTATAAAAGATTGAAATTCCTTAAGGGGAATATGAGCTATGTATTTTAAATATTTTAGTTTAATTCCCTATAGCATTCTATCTATGTTTCTATGCAATTCCAATGATCTCTTTCTGTTTTAACTTGGAATTTTGTTTATAATGTATCAAATTTAGTTTAGATACAATAGTAAGTAGGAGCACTCATCTTTTAGGTATATCCTGTCTTCTCTGTTGTTTAATGTTCTTGATAATAACTGTCACTCCTGTAACTATTACTGATGATTTTTTATAAAGCCAACTTGTGTTTTTTTAATTTCTTAGTTTTTCCAACATATTATCATGATCTATTAAAAAATACAGAAAAATTGAAGACTAGTAAAATAATCACTCATGTACCCACTACCTACATTCAGCTGTTAACCATGAATTGCAGACATTATGCTACTTTATTGCTGTATACCTGAGCATGCACCTCCTAAAAAAAACAACAAAAATTCCATAATCACAGTGCCATGTTACAAATCTGTGTGTGTGCGTGTGTGTGCATGCACGCGTGTGTGTGCACATGCTTATATGCTGTAATATTATGGAAAGGTACTAGGGTGTGCCCAGGAGATGGTCATGAATTAAAAAAACAAAGCCAGACCTCCTCTGTCTTTTGTTGATTATTTGCTGCAACAGAAATAAAAGCTATATTGGATCTAGGTCAGCGTAGATATGATCTTAATTGCTACAGTCCCTGGACAACATCTATCTTAAGTGGCTTCAAAAACAGGAGTTGGCTTTCACAACAAGACTCACAAAGATAAGGAGGCTATAATGGTTGAGATGAGACTCTTTTCTAAAACTGCTAGCCTTAAACTATAAGCAGCGTCTTTATTAGGCTAAGGGAACAGATAGTAATGGGAATATGTCCCTCTGTTCCTGGTTTGGATCTCCAGGTAAATGACAGACTATGTACCTAGGCAGAGGCCTGGGGAGGTGTCAGGCTTTACTACAGAATTTTAGTAGAAGGTCTGGATATTTGATCATTTGTTAATATGTACCCATAACTTATTTTTTATACAATGAAAACTGAAAATCTAATACTTGAGTAGTCTAACCTTAAATTTTTCAGAATTTTAAATGAATGTCTCTTTTGTTGAGCATTTTTTGCATATGAGTTAAATAATGCTACTCTGTTTTGCCTGTCTTTGCTCTAGAAAAGGAGTACAGAATACAAAGGTGGATTTTGTATGTAAATAAGAGTTTAGTATTGAGATTTTCCCAGTTTCACCCTAGAGCTGTTATAAAAGATAATGTCCATTTAATTATGCTTTACTGTCTTCTGTGGAAGATTTCCAGTATTATGATTGCCTTTTCACTCCTTTTAAAATGTTATTCTACTCTGTTACATTTTTTTCCTTTAGGTGTATTTACTGAAGTTTAATGAGAAGAATCGTGACCAGTTAGAATTTTCTTCAAGGAATGGAATTAGCTCATAGCTTATTGCTGAATGAAGGAGCATACAATCAACTAGGTGATGTTCAGAAGGCGGAGTTTATTTTTGATTGGTTGAGATATTTGGAGAAGCTCTTGCTAGCAACCAGCAGGGTAGGTCAAATTGCAGAAACTTTTTTAAGTGCCAAATAATGTTTAGTTCTTTTGATTTGCTTTTCTAGTTCTATTCAGAATAACTTAATTAGCCTTCAAATGCTAAACCTTATTAAGATTTTATAATGAAATATTGCAAGTTTGTTCAGAAAGGCAGGAAGAAATTAGCCAATATTTTTGATATTATCAAAAACTAATGACAAGCTACATTGCATTAGATTTCATTTTTATTTGTATTGCACCTTGTGCATCTTAATATGCACGAAGCTCTGGTGTAGCACAGTGCTAAATAATGTCATGGGAGTGTCACTGTTAAAAGGTCTGGGCTCCAAAGAGGAATACGAATTGAAGAGTTTTTGAATAAACATACTTTCTCTTAAAAGCTTGTGAAATGGACTTAAAAAAAGAAAACTCATCACCTGTACCCTTCATCTACATTCAGCACTTGTTAACGTTTTGCCATGTTTGATTGACCGATTGATTTATTGAACCATGTGAGGTGGTACTTTACTTCTAAATACTTTTGCATATATCTGCTAAGAATAGCAATATTCTATATAATAACAACACCATATGTCATGCAAAATGGTACAAAGACACTGCTCATGGAGACATTTAGAATTTAACAACAGATAAAAATCCATACACTGAATTAGCACATATTCCATTGTGAAAGTTTAGGTCTTGGTGAGCACCTGGATACCATTACCATTGTAATGGTATAGTCTGTGTTCCATTTTCAGAGAGTAGAGAAG
The DNA here is from genome assembly GCF_014176215.1 of Rousettus aegyptiacus. Lineage (NCBI taxonomy): Eukaryota > Metazoa > Chordata > Mammalia > Chiroptera > Pteropodidae > Rousettus > Rousettus aegyptiacus. The sequence goes on from NW_023416306.1 coordinate 99,549,854, forward strand.
TAAAAGGGAGTAACATTGGCATTTAGATGCATAAGCTTACAAAAGGAAAAGATCTGAATAAAGCAGATAACCGTGGCAAGTTCAGCTCTGATGATAGATTATAAGTTGCTGCTCATTATGCAGACATATGTGGAATGGGGGCTTAATAACTAAGAGGCTCTAGTCGAAATACAAATATAAGAAAGATAAAGAAGAAATAGAGCCCTTGTTCACAGATACTCCAGTGTATTGTGGTCCAGAATTTGTTTTGTGAAAATATCAGGAGGGCAACAAACTACCTGTTCGTGTGGTGTGATGACCACACCACCAACCAACTTGTAATTTTTAGTCAAAATAATTGTACATTTTTCTAGAGCTTTTTAGTTAGTTCTTGAATACATGAGAGAAAAATCATACTAGGGATTATGAGTAATTATGTTGACTTTGAATTGTCTTTTTGTTACCTTTCTAGAGTGATGTAAAAGAGAAACAGAAGACTCTTGTTGAACAGCTCCTATCTTTGTTGAACAGCTCCCCAGGGCCTCCTACCCGCAAACTCCTTGCTAAGAATCTAGGCATTCTTTATAGTATCGGAGACACGTTTTCTGTTTATGAGACAATCGATAAATGTAATGATCTTATTCGTAGTAAAGATGATTCTCCAAGTTATCTTCCCACTAAACTGTAAGTTAAATATCAAAACTGCACATAAAACAAAATACTGCTTCCTTGTTGTATCATTTTTATAAATAACCCAAATTACTTGATAATTATTTTGAAACTGTGAATACAAATTGTTTTACTCATTTTTTTAAATTTATTTTAAAAATCTAACATTTTCCCATTGACTAAGAAACAGTTCTTTTAAAAAATATTTTAGACATATTTGAAGTCTAGATTTGGGAATGAAGACCGTCTCACTAAAATTTTAGCAGTTGAGTGTTTAAGAAAAATTTTAAATTCTTCATGTTTTGGATTTTTTTTTTTTTTTGCTTTATTAGTTGTTAGTAGTGAAAATTAATAGTAACGTAGAAAAATACTCTTCTAAGATCCTAAAAAGAACAGCTTAATTTCTCCATAGGATTCAGTTCATTTTATCACCTATTATTTTAGAGAAGTTGATTTGCCATGTATGATATTCCACAATAGAAATTTGTGTTGACCTGATTTTTAGCTTAGAACAGAATGTATTTTCAAGTAAAGTTTTCAGACTTCAGGCTTGATGAGAACATTATTTCTTGATTTTCTCATCTTTTATAATATGTAAAAAATTTGAGGAAGTGGAATCTTTGGGCTTAAATTTAGATTAACTGAAGTTACATTTTTTTAAAATTATTGTTATCGATGTAATTATTTGACACTCACCTAAGGTGCTATGCTGTTGTATTTAACAATGGAGTAGATTCTGGGAAATTTTATCCTGTAAAAGTAAAATTAGTCACCTTTACATATTCTAATTTTTTTATTCCTGTTTTTTCATTCATGACTAATTTCTAATTTAAATATTGTTTCAGTGCTGCTGTGGTATGTTTGGGTTCCTTGTACAAGAAGTTGGGTAGAATACTAGGTAACACCTTTACTGATACAGTGGGGAATATCCTTAAAGCTATGAAGAGTGCAGAGGTAAGTAACTACAAATTCGACCAAAGAATAAAAAGATAGTATTTTATAGGTTTTATGGTTTCTTGATCCAATTAAAGAGCTTTACCTATGACAAGCATACATAAGTATCTATATAAATATATCCATAGATGAAATATTTCTAGGTGATATACATGCACTTTGTATATTGAATCTTTATTAGTGAAGCAATAAAGCCATAATAGAATTTCGTGTCTTTAGACAAATCCAAATGGGCAAAATCTAAGATATTTCTCTAGCAGGCCCATCCCTGCTTCCTCTGCTTATATCAGCTTTTCCATCTGATACTACTTTCTAGTTCCAGAGCAAGTGCTTGTCACCAAGGACCCAGATACATAATTGATAACTACTATATACCTGATGGATGGATAGATTAGTATTGTATCAGAATCGAAAGGGAGTGAGTAACATAATCAGGGTGGGAAAGAGCATAGAGGACCTAAGTATGGCCAGGATCTGGATGATCTTTTATTTGCCAGGAGAAGTATACTCTCAGTGTTAGCCTCATTGACTTGTTGGCATCATTTACCACTGTGGAACACCCTCTTTGTTTTGTAGCTTTCTCTTTGACTTTTAAGATACTGTAATCTTTTGCCAACTATAGCTTTACTAACCAAATTGAAATTAAAGAATGTTGTATGTTTATATATTAAAAGTTTAAATCTATGATCCCTAATATTCAGGACTATCTCAGCACCTTTAAATATAAAAACATCACACAAGTTCCTTTTCTTACCTTACTTAGAAAAATAGTCTAAAAGACAGCTCTGAAATAATTTATAAAAATGCTAGCCAGTTGCACACATACTTTTTAAAAATATACCTAGATAAAACATGTTAAATTTCAAGAATGTAGCTGATTTAAGAATTTTGAGACGTGAAATCCATAATAAAAAACTAGTGAGAGAATCTACTCAACAGATCATTTCTCAGCAGTAGTTTCTTGAAAGATTAAAGAACGTTCAGGAAAAAGGATTGTTAACCTCTATAAACTTGGTTTTATTTAAAAGAAGTCTGTAAGAACTTTTGTTCACTGAAGTATGGCTGCTTTAAACTATTTTCCCTCTTAACTCCATTGGTTAGGCTATCATCCTTTTTAGGCCCCTGGTTAACAGAAAATTACTCTGTAGCTCTCAGAAATATTGTTATTGCTAAGTATTTTATTGCTTCATTGTTTTTTACCTTTATAATTTAGTTAATCAGGTAGCACATTTTGGAGGTATCAAAAGGGAATCCTACCTTTGATACTCACCCACCAGTGATGAGCAACATTTGAAATTGGGAAAAAAGAAAGTTTAAAGTTTTCCCAATCAGACCCATTTTGTTAGGTACACCTGTAATTAGTCACTGTTGTGCTCTTTTTGAACAAAGATAAATTAATGGCATTACTATGAAAATGATACTATTACCTTCATTTAATAGATAAATAGATTTGCCCAAGGTCATGTAACTAGTAGGTGTCAGGCCCTGCACTCTTACCTTGTTACCTCATTTATAGCAACTATTCATTGACCGTTTAACAGTTTAACAATATGCAAGCTTTGTGCGAGGCACTTTCTATATAATTTTATTTACTCTTCACATCAGTCTTATGAAATTTGTATTGTGTTGAAATGTAGTATATACAGATAACACTTTTGAGATAGTAAACACTTCATAAAATAGCAACTATTAATATTTCTTAATGTCAGAATGGCTTGATTAGTGTGTACAAAAATCAGTATTTCTCTAATTTGTGAGATAAATTTCAGTGCTTATACTGTTCTTCACAGTGAATTATTTTTTTCTATTCTTTAAAATGTTTCTTTTCTCTTTGGTAGTCTCAAGGTCGATATGAGATTATGTTGAGTCTGCAAAATATGTTGAAAGGACTTGGAGCTGCTGCTACACCTTGCCACAGGGATATTTATAAAGCTGCTAGATCCTGTTTAACAGATAGGTCCATGGCTGTTCGTTGTGCTGCTGCAAAGGTAAAATGGTCTAATAAGCAGAATTTCTAACAATTAACTTAAAAAAAAGTAAATCAGTTTTCTCAGTAAACACTAGTAATAGCTATATGATCTTAGAGATACAGCTTTGGTAATCAACTATGACTATCTCATTTTTATATATGAGGAAACTAAGACCCAGAGAGTTAACATGAATTTCCCAGGGTTCTTCAAGTAGTTAGCAGCACATTGTTAGAAGGTAGCAAATTCAAATTATCAGACTAGGTATTTTTCGGCTCTACATGCTTCCTCCATTTAATTGTATTAAACAAAAATTTACAGGTAAGGTTTATGTTGTTCGAAAGTGACTTAGATTTAGATAGATAGGGATGGAGATGGTTCAGATATTTGTTGGTGAAGGAAATTTAACTTTGGGTAGTGAACACAGTGCAGTGTTCTTATGACGTATTATTGAATTGTACACTTGAAAAACTATTTGATTTTATTAACCAATGTCACCCCAATAATTTTAATAAGTAAAACAAAAGAAAGTGACTTGGTTTTGTTTTTTATCACGCCTTATTAACATAGTTGGTTAGGAAGTACAGTAAAGTTGTTTATGTTGGAATTCTCACAGTTGCTCATTAACCAACAGATTGGTTCTAAAGACATTTTCACAGCCACATCCTCCCACCTTTTGTGGACACATTGCTTTATATAGTATAATTTTTATGACTTTTAATGCATACTCATTTATTGTCCCTGTAATCATTTAGAAACTTTGGATTTGTGTGTTATTTTTGTTAAATCTGGATTTTTGTTACAACATAGATCTGGACCTGATATTTATATTTCACTAATTTCTGTTTTTCCACTTAAATAGTGTCTCCTTGAACTTCAGAATGAGGCCAGCTTTATGTGGACTACAGACCTGGACAGTGTGGCCACACTGTGTTTTAAGTCTTTTGAAGGTTCCAATTATGATGTTCGGATTTCAGTTTCAAAGCTACTAGGGACAGTGTTGGCTAAAGCTCTAATTTCTAAACATCCAGGAGCAGGTACATTTCATTTAATTATTTTCAGAATGTCTTTTGTAATTTTCTCCTCAGTCGATTTAAACAGACGTGTAGCATCACTGCCACCATTATTATTTTCATGAAGAGATAGAATATTTTATAAATTTTAGTTTGTAAGCATTGCTCTAGGTCCTAAGATTTCATTTTCAAACAATTCAGTAAAAATTTGATGAAAAAGAAAAGAACTTGAAGAAATGTGCTTTATTCAGTCATTGCCTTCCCATACATTTTTTTTTTTAAAGTAAATTGTTGTGTTATTCAATAAGAGAGATGATCTAAATCTTGAGTAATTTTTTTAAGCAATATGCATCTGATAGATAATTAGGCTTACCATTTTCTAGGTTGAATATAAGGGAGCAGTGCTGTAAATAATTCCAAATAATGGGTATTTGACGTTTACTGCATTTGGACAACTTGCTTTGTGTTAGTTTTATTCCCTATTTATATACTTGTAGGCAGCAAGCAAGGATGGGGTACTTATGTTTGTCTGGGTTTAATCTATAGTGTATATAAAATATTGATGAATAATGGAAACCTGCTTTATTATTCTATCTCCAAAAAATAAACAATCTCACACAAATGAAAATGTGATTGTTCTGTACAACCTTGCTTCTCAAACATCTGCAGACCTGGAGTACTGGGATCACTTGAGAACTTAGAAGAAATGTAGAAACCCAGCCCTCACCCAAGTTAATAAATTCTCATTTTTACAAGATATCCCAGATAATTTGTATGCACATTAAAGTTTGAGAAGCATCGCTCTAGGAATTGTTTATTGTAATAAAAGGAGGACTCTGGTTTTTTTCTAATGCTAATGTCTCTCAACCAGAGATGAAAGAGGTCAAGGAGTACAGCATACCTGAATCATCTGGAGAACGCTTGCAAACTATACAGCCCCCTCCTTCTCCATTGAGACCAACAAGTTTTAAATTTATAATAAAAATTTTTTATTTTTATTGCGGTTCTTCTAATCTTGTAATTCAATAATACTTTCTGAGTTACAGTAGGGTGGGGACTAGGGTAGAAGGGTAGATGGGAAGAGGAAGAAGCCACAAAAAATCTAAACCAGAAAAAAAAAGTTGTTTAGGGAATTTAAGAAATTAAATCTTGAGCCACCTAAGAAATTGAAATTAGAAGACACGTTTTAGTCAAACTTCTCTTGCAAATGCGAATTGCACATTTCTGTAAATGTATCGTTAGCACTAGCACACAGTTGCCGTGAAAATAAGCAAAACTATAGAACTGCATAACAAATGTGAATAACATTTAAGTGCACACCCTCCTATAGTAGTACTACAATAATGCCAGCATTTTTGTAATCAGACTAAACAACTGAAAAACTTTGGCCTAATCTTTTGTTAGAAATTTTCTCCTCTTTCAAATGTAAATTCTAGTTTGCGTTATAATTGAGTTATTTATTTTTGTATAATTAAAAAAATGATCTAGGTCTCATGACTTTTTTTTTTAAGGAGGGGTCCAATAGTTAGCAACATAGTGCTTAAGAATTTGGAAAACATGCAGTGGGGATTTGTACATTCAGCCACAATATGCAAAGATTATGAACTGAAATGATTTTCTTAGAACAGGCTTCAAATAAATGATATATTATATGAATGCACTTAAAAAGCAGGGATTGAGTATGACATCCTAACATTGGGATAGACATTACCAGGAATTTAATCTTTTAAATTTACTTCTTAACCATGAACCTCAAGTAGGTCCTTAATGGCGGCTGGCCGACATACTATATTTCCCTAGTCCATTCACTCTCTGACTTTTCTAATTGACTATTTTATACTTCCTTCTCTCACCTTATTTTCATTTGATGGCTTGTCTTACATAGGCTCCTCTACCACATCTGCACACCTTCTAGCATCTATATTGGTATACTCCAACTTTCCCACTGTTACTCAAGATAAATTATCCCATCTATTAAAGCCATACTTTCAATAGCTATTATTGCTCATCCTCTCACCTGCTAAGGACATTACTCTAGGAAGTCTCCCTTCTCCTACATCAACTTTTTCCTCTTTATCAGATTAGTCTCTACAAATACATACTTTTGTTTCTTCCATTAAAAAAAAATTTTTCGTATCTTACTTCCCCAGACATCTGGAGCTCCATTTCTCTTTGCAGCAAAGTTCCTCAGAGTTCTTGATATTCACTTTCTTTAGTTCTTCCCTTGCCATACATTTCATACCCACTTCAATTAGGATTTTCTCCATCACTCCACCAGAATTATTTTTGTTAAGGTTACCAATGACCTCCATGTTCATTCATTGATTCAGTAAATGTTTATGAAGTGATTATACTGGGCCAGGATCTGTTCTGAGTGTGTGGGATATGTTATTGAACAAAACATAAAAGCCCCTCTGTTTTGGAGCTTATGTTCTAATATTTAGTCATGCTAAAGCTAGTAGGCAGCTCTCAGGTTTTGTCTTACTTGATGTAACATTTAACTCAGTTCATCCTCGTTATCCTTTTCTCACTTGCCTTTTAGGACCTCATGGTCCAAAAAACCCCTTTGGTTTTCCTTCCTCTTAACTAGAAATTCCTGTTCAATCTTCTTTGATGATTCTTTGTTTTATAGAAGAGGCCCATCGCCTAGTAGTTGGTCTCCTGCTCTTTGTATATATTCATTCTTTTGGCGATCTTATCTAATCTCATGGTTTAAATACTACCTATCTATCTATCTCCATCTATCTATCTATATCAATCAATCGATATAGATAGATAGATGGATGGATAGATATAGATATAGATAGATAGATAGATAGATAGATAGATAGATAGATAGATAGATAGATAGATAGATATAGATAGATCAGGGAATTCCTGGATTTATTTTAGACCAGACTTATCTCCTGAATACCAGACAGTAATATCCACTGCTGATTTGACATCTCTATTTGGATGTCTGTTTGATATTTCAAATTAACTTATTCAAAAATGAGTGCTTGGCTTCCCCTCCCCCACACATACACCTGCTCTACTTACAGATTTGCTAATCTAAGTTGATGACAACTCTCTCCTTCCAGGTGTTCAACCCAAAATTTGTGATGTCACTCTTACTCTTCTCTTTCATACTCAATAGTTATTCTACTTAACAATCTTAAAAAATATCCCAAATTGTGACTCCTTGGAGAAATCACTAATTATGGGGTTGAGACAAGGCAAGTCTGAAGATGAGCCTGGCATGTCTTCTTGTGCCAAAAAGTAAGGAGCTTCCACTGGCTAGCTTTCTAAAGACATTTTCAGTGGTCAAATCCAGGACAGTATTAGAAGCAAAGTCAGTAATGACAGAAAATGGATAATGTATTAAGTAAAAAGGAATTTATGAGTACATTTATTACTGAAAATAAGTAAATAAAAGAGAAGGGAGAGCTCTTTTATAGTGGAATTCCATCTAATAAATATAGAAAGAATGATTGTTAGGTAATGACCTTTTTGGAATTATTATAATAATTATAATAATAATTTATCCTCAGTACATTCTTGGATGAAAGTGTGATGGGTTACAGGATGTTTATGTCATCTTAAAGTATCACCACACAGGTTACATAGTAATTACAAAGGGAAAAATATTTTATAATGGACAAACATGGCAATCATCTTATTCAGGTGTTCAAATATAATGTCACTGATGTAGAGGCAGACTAACACCAAGCCTAACAGTGCCTTTTGATGTTATACATTGAGAAGGCTTACAGCATTGCTTATATAGTTCTCTTACCAAAAATTCTGAGGAAGTGCTCAAATTGAGGGCTCTTATATAAAACAAGTGCCATACATGTATTCTTTGAAAATGTGAAGGTGAAGGACATATGGGAATTTATTTTACTATTCTGGCAACTTTTTTGTAAATTTGAAATTTTTTCTATTAAAAAACTTAAAAATACATATGTATGTATATTCAGACTCAATTCTGCTACAGACCTTGTTCTAAGCCACCATCACTTCTTGCTTGAATTACTAAATTGTTCCTAATGAGTTTCCTTACTTCTGCTTTTGTCCCCTTCTACAGTCTTCTCTCAGCACAGCAGCAAAGTGACAGATTATATCACTTCTGTGCTCAAGGTCCTCTACTGGCACCTCACTTCACTCACATCCTTATAATGATCTACAAGGTCCTTTGCCTCTGCTCTCTCCCTATCCTTACACCCTGGCCAGTCCCCTACTTGACCTCTCTACTGCTCTGTCCACTTAGCTCTGCTTGAACTTACTAGACATCATATCCCTCCTCAAGCCTTTTTGCCTGAGTTATTTCCTTTGCTTAAAACACTTTCTCCAGATACTTGCATGCTTAATTTCCTCACTTAAGACGGAGTTAAGTTCAAATGTCACCCTTTTGGTGAACCCTGCCCTGACTACCCTATTTAAAAATCACAACACTTCTCTTCAACCCTTAGTATTCTGGCCCTATTTTTGCATGGCTTTCAAGCACTGTCTAACATACTATATACTTAGTCATGTGTTATGTTTATTGTCTCTCCTTTCTAGAATTTATGATTCATGAGGGTATGGAGTTTGTACTATTCACTCATGTTTTCCTCCCAAAGGCCAACACAGATTTTCATTTGTTTCAAATGGTTATATCCTCTTTAGACTAAAGAGTAGATATTTTGCTTATAAACTTTGATTAATGGAAGTTTATTTCTCCACTGTGTACAATTTGAATCAATAATAAGGGTCAGAACGTGTTACCATCATTTTTTTCAGAAGAATGAAAAGTAGTTTTGTTTGTTTAAAGGAAAGGAGATATCATTTCATAGATATTCACAGGGAGACTCAGCTGTGTCAAACTAAAGATAGATTAAACATTGTGCCTTAATTTCTTAATTATTGTAGCCTAAGGGCCAACTGAGTAGTTTTAGTAATATTCTTTCTTCAGAGATGGGCTGCAACAAAAGTTGTACTTGCAGTTGAGAATTTTTAAAAGTAGGACATGGTCGTTACTTTATATAACTTTCACTAAAAATTGTAAAGCATTTGGAAAAATTAAATTATGATTTTAGCATTTTAAGTATTTCACACAAATTTTCAAAGCATCATATTGCATTTTCATTCATGGAGAACTAGGGCAGTTTATTTTGTTTTTCTTTGTTTTAGAATACTGTTAGCCTTTTAACTTCTTTGAGGAAAAGAAAGCAATAGAGCACAATCTCAAAGTGGCATAGACTTTAAGATGTCATTGGCATGATACTTCAGAATCCATGATGTTTTAATCTCTGAACTCTTGTGTGATTGTGTGTTAAAGTGTGTAGTGTCCTGTAAATTTTGCATTTTGTTTGGAGTTTTAGTTTATTTTTGTTCTAGTTGAACATTCGAATCAATATCATGCATTAAAATTTAGTCCGCATAATATGAATCACATGTTTTGTTCTTTGTTATAGCAGCCTCACGTCAAAGCATTCGCAGAGTATCTCTGGAGGAAGTTCTGGAATTACTAGGAACAGGGTTTCTACGTGGAAGTTCAGGATTTCTTCGAGCCAGTGGTGATATGCTGAAAGGAACCAGTTCAGTCAGTAGGGATGTTCGAGTTGGAGTTACTCAGGTTAGAATCACAAATCAGTATCTAAATGTAATTCTCACTGGCCTGTAATGAAAGTTTTAGGATCTGACTCCAGGCAGAAATGCTACTATGCAAGGTCATCACTTATACTCTTATATTTATAGATATGGTGAGGCCAAAATATTTTTTAAAAACTAGATTACAAGCAAGAGAACCTTATTTACCATAAACAAAGCCAACTCAATAGGCCATTACCCACAGTGTGTTTTTAGTTCCTAATAATGGGATATTTTTGTTAATCCTTTGAAACACAAATTTTTTGATTGTTTGTTTTTAGGCCTTGTGCTTTCATGTGTCTCATAGTTGAACATATTTTCCATTGTGTTTATGTGTGCTTGTACAGTTCAAGTTTAAGCAATTAGGTACATATTATTCAACATAGTGGACAGTATTGTATTTCTATTTATATGGTTTCGACTCCTAAGTAAATATTACAGCATATTATTTACTTAAGTGCTTAACTTCTTGGTCCTAAACAAAATTTAAAAAGCTAAACCCTGGGAAAAGTATTTTAGAATAAAACAGAGGTCTGCATTCTTTCCTTGAACTATCTTGTTTTCTAAATGCCATGATGGTTAAAAGCAAACATTTCCTCATTGTTTTTTATAGTATGTAATATTGGACTTCATGAAAGTGTAAGGTGTTCCAGTATAATTGTAAACTATGTGTTTTTAGAAATATTACATAAGAAAATTACTGTCTTTGTATCTCTGGAGTAAGATAAATTGTTAACTTTCTTGAAAATAACAGTCATTCATCACTGTAAAGTCCCTTAAAAGTTATGATGTTGGAACATAGTTAATTCTTACAGTGTGTTCATATATTCTATTTGGGTTTTCTTTGGTCAGCATGTGAAAGAGCTTGAATTCTTTGTTCAGAGAAGCCACAGACATATTTTACATATTAGCTGGCTATGCTGACAATCTGAAACTTTTGACTCTGGCCAAAATAAAACAGGCAGTATATATGAAGTCTCAGTTGAAAGACTGTAAATTTCAGTTTTGGCTTAACAAACAAAAAAATTGTACTGCATTTATGTAGGTAAGTAGCTGTAAATGAGAAAGGAATAAAAGAAATATTAATAAATTCTGCATATTTCATGTAGGAGAAAATAGTAATATAGAATTGAAATTATTTCATTTTGAAGATAAAACTCCTTTCTTTTTTAGGCTTATGTGGTATTTGTTTCAACACTAGGAGGAGCATGGCTAGAGAAAAATTTTGCTGCTTTTCTTTCTCATATTCTAAGCCTTGTGTCACAGTCACACCCTAAAGTCACCCAAACTCAGATCGATGCTGTCTGCGGTCGCCGTTGTGTTTCATTTATCCTTCGAGCTACTATAGGAGGCCTCCTTGGAGAAAAGGCTCAAATTGCTGCTGCCAAGGATATTTGCCAGGCTATCTGGAAGTTAAAGAAAGTTGTGGGTATGGATCTACTAAGACAATCCGTTTTAACAGTGAAAAGCTATACTGTTATATTACTATATTAAAAAAAGCACACACACTTTAATAATAGACATCAGTTGTTTTAGGGTAAAGCAGTAAATATATTGATGAGCTGTAAGTTATCTAACTTGATAATTATTATATATATGTAAAATCTTAAAGACTGTTAATAATAGTTCATCAGAATTCATGATCTTCCTATAGAAGTTGATACATTGTTTTTGAAACAATTAGTTTATTTCAGTTCTGGTACTGTTTTAAGTCTGCTCTGCTTTTCTTGTGTAGCAGTAAAATTGGAATATTTTTTAGTTTTCCATAAGTTATCTCTTTCAGTACCACTTGCTAAAAGAGTAATAAGGGATCTATGGTCAGGTTGCTTGAACTGAATCATTTATATTCGTTCATTTGATTCTCTATTGATGCAAGTTCCCTTTGTAGTATTTCAGTTACTGCCATATAGGTTTCATATAGATTAAGTTTGGAGGTATTAATTTTTGCTTTTATAATTTTCCACTCCTAACACTCACCCTCTATATTTTAACAAAGCAGTGATGCACAGTTAATTCTTATACTTCTGTCAGATGCCATGATGAGTGACGGTAACTTGGAAACCCGACTTGGCTCCACAGATGTAGCAGCCAGCCAGCATATGCTGGTGTGCGCTTTACAAGAACTTGGAAATCTCATATACAGTCTCGGCACGACAGTTGCGCCTTTGCTGCAGGATCCAAGCGCAGGTATCTGTTGTTGTGATTTGTGAGAATACCTTCTTTTTACTTTTACTCTAAACAAGGAAATCTCCTTCATATAGTTCATTTATTATAATTCCACTACAGATTTGTTAGAGATGATTTGTGAAATATATATGATCAAGATTATTGAAAATATTTATATATTTGAGGGAAGATTATTCTCTATACCTCCCCCTCCTTTGTCCCCCTTTCTGGAGATATTTAAGATAATGAAAAAGCTGAGAAGTAAACCTGAACTCATATCTCTCATCTGCAGTGAAAACATTAATTTCTATATGGTACATACAGGTAATTCACTTCCTCAAAGGTCTTTTCAGGCAATTTATTTTCTTTCTTTCTCTTTTTGAAAATTATTAGATCACTTTGAGAGATAATTCACATTCTATAAAAGTTCACTCTTTATACTTAAAGCATACAATTCAGTGGTTCTGGTATATTCACAGAGTTGTGCAGCTGCCACCACTATCCCAAAAAGTCCTGCACCCAGTTAGCAGTGACTCCACTTTTAGGAAATATAATTTTTCTTTTGTGTTATTGACTTAATTTAAGTCAGTTTTCGTGCTACATATTAGAAGAATATTTCTTGGATACAAAAATTTTTGGATACAAAAAATATTTATAATTATTACTTTTTTATATTCTGATGTAGCTTTTGATGAAGATAACATATATTATATCAATGTTGCCACTTATTCTTTTGACTGTTTTACAGCTAAGCGAGTTTTATCATGTAGCTAAGTCATCATTTGTTTTTTTCTATCCTTTCAGGCATTCTTGACAGTGTCATTTCAATCATCCTTCATCCTAGCATTTCTGTTCAACTAGCAGCTGCTTGGTGTTTACACTGCATTGCTGTGGCATTGCCTTCTTATCTAACACCTCTCTTAGACCGTTGCCTAGAACGGCTTACTGTACTTAAGTCTTCACCTGAAGCAGTGACTGGCTTTAGTTTTGCTGTGGCAGCTTTGTTGGGAGCGGTGAAACATTGTCCTTTAGGAATTCCTCACAGAAAGGGCAAGGTAATGATATCATTTTCCACATATACAGTAATGAAAATATAAGGTTTTCCTAAAATCATCATAGTCTTCTTGTGTGTCAGAGCCATTCAGGACAAATTTCTGAGCGATCAACTATACTAAAGTGTTAAATGCTATCAATATAATTACTGTGAAAAAGGAAGAAATGGTTAAATAACGTTTTATCCACTAAAACACATGTTTCACTAAAACAGGTGTGCTTTTTGTGTTTTTTTGTTAAAAAGTATCTCCATTTAATAATAGAATTTGTTTCAGAAGGCTTCCTTTCAGTATATATTTAGCTCTGCCATAGAAGTGCATTTAAAATAATTTTTATAGAACAAATGTAGCATTTTATAGCACAAATGGAGCAGCAAAACAAATTTTAAACTTCATTTAGTAATTTTATAGTTAGTAATATTATCGGTGGTATTATTTTGAAATTACATATTGTAAGATAAAGTAGATAAAATGTTCTTTGGAACCAAGATTTTCCATATTATTAAAAGCTACAGCTGTAGAATCAAGAAAGTTAAGTAAAAGCCCAGTATGTTAAATTTGAATTGAAAATATTACTATGAACTTAGAATTTCCTGTTTTTAAAAATACTTATATCCTCTGCCCAGTGAAAAGACCTAAAAGCAATGACAACCAAGTGATAGAAACAACCCCTAGTGAACAGGTTATGGCTCTAAATACCACTTACAAGTAAAAAGGAAACAGGGCTTCATCGAGGAGTGGTTGTGCCAAGTCGGGTAGAGAATGCACAGGATAAGCCTGGGACATCTTATGCCAGAAAGCAAGGAATAATCATTTTTACAGGATATAGGAAATAACAAGGGACTCCTAATGGTCAAAGATGAGATAATGTATGCATCAAAAATAATAACAATAAGGTCAACAGTGAATTGAAACACACTAAAAATATAAAATCCCATAAATTCATCATACTAAAAAACATGTCCCCCCAAAATTGCATTGCTACTGAAAAATATAGTTTTCTGGATAAATTTAGTGCTTTTGATTGTAGCGCTTTCAAACCAATAAATGACATAGAATGTAGTGACTAAATAACCCAGTTTTAATGTACAAAGAATTTTAAAGGGAGCTAAAGAAAAATTTTTAATGAAATAGCGAACATAAAATAGAGCATAGTGTGGGAATTTTGGCTTTTTTTGAATAGCCATGAATAGCACATTGTCAGAGATTATTGTTTTACAGTGAAAGTCCTCATAACCTGAGCTTCACACACATACAAGTATTTTTTAAAAAATAAATTACCACTATTTCTTTCTCATTGTCATTCCTGTGTCTTTATTATTGAGTATTATAGTATGTGGTGGTTGACAACTTCAGGAGATAATATTATTCATTTATTATTTTAGTTATATTCTAAACTAACATCACATTTTGCTAAGCAAAGAATTGCCATTGTATGTGTTTAGTTAAATTTAATATCCTCACATCTTAGTGGTTTAGGCAGGCAGGATTGGTTTCTTTTGTTCTGTTTTCTTGTGTTATCCTTTGACCATATAAACTACAGGTGGTCCTAAGTTAGTAGTTGGTTGGTAGCTTTAAAATTCACTCACCTTTCTCTTTAGAAAACATTTAACAGTTCATAATACTTGTTGCTTTTTGGGAGGTGATTGGTAACAGAGATGTCTTCTCAGACATTAGATACCTGTATGTTTTATTCATAAATGTGAAACATCTGGTTTTCCTCTCACTTGTTTTATAACTATGCATATTTCATAGACTTTTAAAATATATCATTTTAATGAATTTTATTTTACTGTGAAACTTACTTTAATATGAGATTATTTTGAGAACTTTAACCTCTATAATATACTGCCTCCGGAAAGACAGTTATCAGCCACTCAGATATCAAATGGTATGCAAAATTTTAAAAAGGGAGATTCATGTAATGAGAATTACTCTGGTAGCTACAGATCTAACATAGTTGCCTAAAACTAAAAATAAGCTCACATTCTGTATAGCTAAACTTGAACAGTTGTACAATGTTGTCACATATGCTCTACAAAGAATTATGGAGTTGCTATGTGCAACCCGGTATGCCAATATTTAACCTTGAAAATTTGTTTTTTTATAGTTTTCTATTCGACATTGTCCCATGGTGTAATCTACATGAATGTCCTTTATTAGTTACATTTACTACATCTAAGAGTTAATTTTTCAAGAAACTGTTAGTGGCTGTCATTTGTCCAGTAAACTATAAGCTGATAAGCTTTTTTTTGTTTGTTTGTTTTTGCCTTGTTCTTCTATATGTAAGTAGATTATTATGACATTAGCAGAGGATTTGCTGTGTTCTGCTGCTCAAAACAGTCGTCTTTCAGCTCAACGCACACAAGCCGGATGGTTGTTGATTGCTGCTCTGATGACATTAGGTAACATTCTTGTGGAAGGTTTACATAACTATGAACTACTTTGCATTTTCTGAATGTAAAATATTGTGTTGGACGGTTTGACAAGACTAACTTTTAATATGTACCAGAATTTTTAAATATCCACACAAATGTTTGTCTTCTAGCAGTCACCTTAGGAAGCCATATCCTTACTACATTCCTCAAAACGTTTTCAGATCTTTGAAATTCTCTTTAAGATCAGTTTATGAGTCTTAAATAGGATAAGCCAATTTGGTCATCTTTCAGGCTTAACTTTGAATGACTCCAGCTTTTCTAAAAATCATTCATATCCATCTTCAGGGGCAAAGAAATTTTTCATATCATAAGGATAGGCAAGAGAACATAACACACATAGCCTGTGAATCAATTTCTGTAATTATTGTGAGAATAGTAACACCAATAAGGTAATTACATTGAAGGGGATAGGACTCATTTAAAGTATATTTATTAAAAATCAATATGCATTTTTTGGTCATGACTTATTACAGTTATATCCTTTAACTTTGAAACTCAATTTTATTACTTTATTAAAATTATGTTTTGTTTTAAGTCTCTATAGTTATGTGATTTATTGATAGGACATAAAACTGGCTGGATTCGACCAATCAATCATTTTGATACCTCTGCAGTAATTTGACCTAAAAGGAGCTTAAATTAAAATAAGAATCATAAATGAAAAACCACTTTAAGTAATGTTCTTGAGGTGATTAAAGAGATTTATTGGACTAGATCAGGGTTCATCCTATGGAGCAAATTTGACTTGCTGCCTGTTTTATACAGCCTGTGAGCTAAGAATTATTTTTACATTTTTAATGATTAAAAAAGTATTTTATGACATTAGAATTATATGAAAGTTTTCAGTGTCTATAAATAAAGTTTTATTAGAGCAGTACAACAATCATTTGTTTATATATTATCTGTAGCCTTTAGACACTAGTGAAGCAGAATTGAGCAATTGCAGCAGAGGCTGTATGGCTTTCAAAGTCAGAAATGTTTAATGGCCCCAGGTCATCATTTCACAATATTATGGAAATAATATGGTCAAGTTTTTATTTGCTTTTGGCTGGATATTTTATGCCCACCATGTCAATATTTTTTGCTATATCAAAAGCTTTTAAAACAAGGTAATACCATTGGAAGAAGACTACGTGATCCTTTCTACTTTAAAAAAGAAATTAGTACATCATATATTGTTGCATATTCGTAATTAACATAAAAAAGGGTTAAAATGTAAATTAATGTTTTATTTAATTACTGTGCTTTCTTGGGCTTTATACTATATTCTTATGCATTGTTATTTCCCTTCATTATAATTTTTAGAATGTGTTGCTAGTATCCAAGCAACTTTTAAAGGGGATCAGTGAGGTTTTGCTATTCAATATTCAACTTACAGAATTTTTATATATTTATATTTCAGTCCATTGCAGTCATTATTTCTTTGATCCTCAAATTGTCTCACCTTTAGTTAGTGAGAGCCCCTTCAGGTCGGTATATGTGTAATTTAACATGAGCCTCGTATTCTTTGATAACATGTTTATTTTTGCCATGGCAAGATGTCGCAGCTTTTACATTGCACATTTCCTGTCCCAGGCTCGCAACCAGGCTCCTCTCTCCAATGAGCCTTGATTTCTTTTTTTGTGGGAAATGGTATTAGATGACAGCTTTATTTTTGCTGTGCAGTTTTAACACCTCTTTTGCTTTTTCAGCATTTCCGTCACCATTAAAATTTCCATTGTTTTTAATATATTCACTATTCTGAAGTAATATTAACTCAAATAGACCACATTCTTCAAACGTGAATGTCAACATTTTTAACCTTTTGTGCTATACTTCCCAGTTTATCTGATGTCAGTTCTGGTGTGCATACATGCACTCAGGCACACAAACATCGTATAATCATTTATTTTTAATTGCCTGACTCTTATTTCCTTATTTGATTTAAATTCTAGGGGTTTTTTTAGGTTTACTTTATCAAAGAAAGTAGTGAGCAGAGAGTGTCAAATTAGTCTTATTTTGCTATAGGGATTAGCAGTGGCTTCTTCCTAAAAAGCAAGTTAGAAGAAAAATTAAAAATTAATTATATTTTAATTTATAAATTGCATGCATTAATAAAATTCGTCTGCATTTACCTCTTCATCTTGCCATTAGGCTCCCCTCTTCATATGCAAATAAGGCAGTTTTTGAATGGTAATTACATAACTGCCAACCATTATATAAATGTTTATCATGAGTCAAACACTGTATTTCTTATGTATATAAACTCATATAAGTCTCAGAAACCATCCAATGAGATAAATACTATTGTTATCCCCAATGATATAGATGAGGAAATTGAAGTGCAAAAAGGTTAAGTAACTTAAGTTTACACAGCAAGTGGATGGAGCCAAGATGTTAACTTAGGTGGTCTCTTTCCAGATCTGCTATGCTCTCATACTGCAGAAGAAAAACATACAGTCAGCGGAACGTGGGAATAGAAGTAGGGAGTACTTACAGGAGAATTTTAAGATAATTACATGGGAAGAAAAGCTGTAGGTTTTGGTTTTTATACTTTCTAGTTTTTTTTTTCCCTTAACTTATAAGTCTGACAAATAAAATATATTATTATACATTGCCTTTTATTACTGGCTTTGTGTATTCATGATTCCTTAGTTCATAAATTATATTGCTTGGAAATCTTTAAGGAAACAAATCCATTCAGATGTGTCACATCTGATATTTGGCCCGGAATAAGTATCAAAAGTTAGCATTCGATATTATTTGTTACCAAAACAGTAGTATCTTGCATTTATATGGTATATTACAGTTTTTCAGACTACTTTAAAGTACACTATCATTTGGATCAAGACAAACCCTGGAGACAAGCAGTGCAGGTTGTATTGGCTTCATTTTATAGATAAAAGAAACTGAGTCTCGAAGAGGTCACAGCAGTTGTGAAAAGCTGATGCCAGAGCCCACACTTAACTATTTGCTAGTTCCTGTTTTTCCTCTCTGTACTCCAAAGCTTTCAGATAATAATTCATTCAGTAATATATTTATTGGATCCAGAAGGTAAGAAAAGGAGAATGTATTCCAGTAGTGGGTTAAAACATGTTTATTTTAAGAGGGAGGTTTCTGGTTATTAATAGTGTTTTAAAGAGCAAGCACTTTGGGTTCTTTTATAAGTGATAAGTTGAATAAATTACAGGTCCCGCAGTTGTCAGTCATCACCTTGCTCGAGTTCTGCTGTTGTGGAAGTGTGTCTTCCCAGTTTCTCCTAAAGATCTAGAAACAGAAAAGAGCCGAGGAGATTCATTTACATGGCAGGTAACCTTAGAAGGACGAGCTGGTGCGCTCTGTGGTAGGTTGAGTTTAGTCTTTTCTTTCCCTTTCTTTTGGCTTTTCCCATTCTTTAACTTTACACACACAGTTGTATGTTTAATTTGCGAGGTGGGGGTGGTGTGTGGTATCTGCTTCTGGTGATTTTTTCGTAATTGAATATAATTGATTAGTTGGCAATTATAGCAAAGGTGTAATGTAATAAAGCAAATTTTAGACTTCTCATTCTTAAGATAATGAATGCATGTATTATTAGGTATAGTACAGTTGAGAAATGTCAGGATTGCTTTGTCTTAAGTAAGCATACTTTTCAGAAATATGCATTTAATTAACATTGATTAAGCATGTTTCCATTTTGTTTTTTATATGAAAGTTGTATCCTTTATAATATATAGATCCTTAAAAATAGTATCCACTATGAAACTTGAGCTAAGGAAGCATGGGATCTCTTAAAAGACATGAAAAGCATTGATTTCGGTTTTGTTTGTTTATTCATGGTATTTTTAATCTTAAAAAAGAAAAACAATTTTGAAATCTCAAAACTCAGTCTACCTTTAAAATATTCATTTATCCTACATATAAAATAAATCCTTATTAAAACTTATGTGTGCCAAGTAACATTTACAAAACTCTAACATGCTAACTCAAAAGTCAGCGTGGTTCTGCAGAACTAGTGGAGAACTGATAAACTTGAAAGCCTAAGATCATTTATCCTTCTACTTCAGAACTTAAGGGCGGAATAAAATCCAAGGAAACATTCTGTTAACTTGGTTGTTAACCTCTTAAAGTGATGCTAGGAAGTTTTTTTAGTTTGATTCAAAATAGAAGACACTAGCTTCTTTTTTATACTGGAGTTTGAAGAATACACACACACACACACACACACACACACACACACACACATACATCTTTATTCCTCTGGCAAAAATGCAACTATTGTAACATAATTGAATGCTTTTTCCATGGGTCATTACACTCTGCCATGTAAGTCTGTTCTGTTTTTCAGCCATCAAGAGCTTTGTATCCCACTGTGGTGATCTCCTTACTGAGGAAGTAATTCAGCGTCTTCTTCCACCACTTCCTTGTGCTGTGGATTTGCTAACTCAGTAAGGATCTGCTATTTAGATTGGATAAAAAAATTTTAATAGCAACCAGTTACCCTCTGATTACATAATATTTTTTTAAGTACAATAATAAGGCCAATTTGCTGTGGTGGGTGAATGATTTTCTTTTTGCAGAGGAAGACAAATATTTAGTTATGTGATTCTTTTTTTTTAGGCTAGGATCTTGAAAGGAAAACATATTAAAAGGGAAAGAAAGTTACTTGGTGGATAATGTATCTTCCATACAGTCAGATTTAACCAAGAAATTAAATATTAAGCCTGTTAACCATTTCAGGTATGCATTTTACTGGTTTGTTAGTGCTATTCTGTGTTCGTAAGAACCAGATGCTTTGCTAACAGTTTCAGGTTTTTGTTGCAGATATTTTTCATACGTTTGACTTATACATATTGATAAGAAAACAGAAAATCCAGTACTGTTAATTTCAAAATTAATAAAATGCTGTAATTAGAGAAAGTCCAAAAAGCGTTTAATAATATATATATCACATACAGAAAAATTTTTATATATACAGAAAAATACAGTTAAGATACAGTTTTATAAAGCATAATAATAGAATGAATACCTGTGAATCCAATACAGCCAGATCAGGGATTAGCAAATGTTTGCTGTAAAGAACCAGAAAGTAAAATTTTAGACTTGCAAGCCATATAGTCTCTGTTGTTCAGCTCCGTTGTTGCTCAAAAGCAGCCATAGATAACCTGTAAGTGAATAAACATGGATGTGTTTTATTTTTTTCCCATTTCTTTTTTTTTTTTACTGAACATTATGTTTCTAAATTTCATCTACGTGTAAATTCATTCATTTTGATTGCCATATAATATTTAATTGAAGCTGTTTTTAGAATTATTTTCGTAATCTTATTATATAATATCCCTTCCTTCAATCCTGATAAAATTTCATTATGACTTCTCTTTTATTTTTCTGATCCATCTCATAAGAGGCATATCTGGTTTATTAATCGATATAAAGAATAACTTTGCTTATGTTGAATTTGTTTTCTGCTTTGTTAATTATTATTTATTATTTCCACATTCTTAAATTCGTGTTCTTTTCCTAACCCCTTAATTTAAATGCCTAGCTCATTGAATTGCTCTTAATTCTCCTAACATAAACTAAGGTGATACATTTCCCTCTAAGGTCCCAGTTGCTGAATCCTTAAGGTATTAATATATATTATTTTTATTCAGTTTTAAGTATTTTAACATTTCATCATAATTTCTTTGATTGTTTAGAAGTATGTTTTTAAGTTTCTAAATGTGTAGAATAGTGTTGGGCTTATGGTTTTGTTACTGATTTTTAACTTAATTGCATTGTAGTTAGGGAATGTGATCTATATGTTACCTTTTCTTTTAAATTTGTAGAGATTTGCTCTGACAAATGTGTTTTTCTCTATAATTTTTTCTCTGTAGTTCCATTTATTTTTGTTCTTTTAGAGGAGTTTATGATTATATCTTCCTGATACATTGAATCTTTTATCATTATACAGTAACTTTCTTTAGCCTTAATACTTTTTGACTAAAGTCTAACATTTATGATTATTATATGTCTGATATGTCTTTTTCCATGTCACTATTTTTAGGCGTGTCTCAAACTGCATGTAGTTTGAGTTTTTTAAATTAATCTTAGAATCTCTGCTTTAAACTATCAATTTGTGGATTTCTTTATCCAACTTGGTATATATTTTGTTGGATTTATGCTTTTCAGTAGGTCTGGAGAAGTAGCTGTTATCCCTTCAAATATTACCTGTTTCCCATTCTCTTTTGGCTTTCCTTCTGGGGTTGTGATGAGACAAATTTTAGATCTTTTCATTTTGTCTTCATGCTTCTTAATTTTTTTCTAATAGTTTTTTCTCCTTCTCTCTCTGCTGCATTCTGGATGATTTCTTCAGCTCTCTCTCTTTCAGTTTACTAATTCTTTCTTGAGCTAGATTTAATCTGATATGCCTTTGCCTATTCCAGCACTCGGGACCATTTTAACCCCCTCCAAGAGATCCCACTTTATCACCCTTGCCTTGCATTTGGATTATGTGTTGGTATCAGCATTTGTGTTCCCACCCTCATTTCAGCTCATATTTTGCTTCATGCTTTTTATGTTTGTTTGGGGTGAAGGGGAGTTGGCCTTGGAAAGGTCCCTTTCTGCAAAGCCTAACAATGCAAATTATCTTTAAACTGGGATCCAAGTGTATTCATAGTAAGAAAGCTTTTCAGAGACTCTAACCTATCCTAATAGAAACAGAAACCTCTAGGAATGCATTCCTAAATTCTTATTTTGTTCTATTCATGTTACTTTCTTTAAAAAAAAAAAAAAAATACACCTCTGGAACAAAATTCAGTTGTATCTAAGCCAAATGAATGTTGCAAGATTTTTTAACATCGTTGTCAATATAATTGAAGTAGTTTTCATATGTCAGGTGTAATTTTCTCATCTGGTTTTAGAAAAATAAAAAAATGCAGTGGATTTATTCCTAACTTCCATAACAAAAAAATTCTACCCAAGTTTATAAATGTTTTCTGTATATTGTTTACTAAGATGAACAATATAAAATGTAACCAACTTTTTTAATAAAATGACAAATCAAAATATAACTCTTCTAGACCCTAGAAATAGCAAGCAGTAGTTTTTTAGAAAAAGCAAATGTGTAAACATTGCCAGAATTTCTTGGAATCCCTGGAAACTTCATGACATGACAGTTTACTGGATTTATTCCAGTGTTGTAATAAAAGTAATTTTATTGAATTTCTGTATTGCTAAAAGAGATAAAAACCATGCTCCAGTTGATAACATGGTACCTTGCAAAGAATAGTAATCATGTAATAAACATTTGTTAAATGATTAAATATTTGTAAAATGTTTTAATACCAGTAACGAGAATAAACAGAAGATAAAGAAGAATATGAAAGAGAAAGAAGAGAGGTAAAAAAAAAAAAAAAAAAGAGGAGGTGATATGTGAATAGAACTTTTGGGGAAACATTGGCTCAGCTTCTGCTTTATTAAAAGAGAATTTGTTTTATGATTTTGTATATTGTGATAATTCATTCTTATGAGGTGATGGCATTCCAGATGAAGTTTCTAGCAAACACTTGGTTTCTCTTAGATATTTCTGTCTCCTGTTTGTTTTTGTGGCTGATTCCTTTTCTACCATAATAGATTTTAGTTTTTACAAATGCCAAGTTGTAAATTTTGGAATTTAGTAATTTTCATTTTCTATACAAAATATGTTTGGCCTTTAACATTTTAGCTGAATATATAGTTTTATGAAGTGTGATAGAAAAGATAGCAAAATGATTCAATTGTATGATCCTTGTGACTTCTCTTATCACACCTTATTTTTAAAAATTAAATAAAAGCCTCACAAATGTTAACTAATAACATGTATTGCTATTTTGTTTCTATATCAGCCGGTTCAATTACATACTTAAGATATATTTTCTGTTTTATTTTAAGGCTTTCTTCGATACTAAAAACATATGGAAGTCCTTTGAAAACACCGTCAGTAGTTTATAGGCAACGCCTTTATGAATTACTGATTTTATTACCTCCTGAAACCTATGAAGGTATGTGCTTTAAACCCAAGTGTTTGACTGTTCGTAGCTAGTACAGTAATACCTGAATGAATTATATGGCGGTTGTTTAATACTGTTTCCAAAAGGTTTAGGTAGTTAAATCTTAACCCATGTGTTTACCATTCTATAGCAAAAAAGTGAATATACCATGTCTTACTTTTCTGTAAAAAAATTTATAGGTCCTCTGTGTGGGAAAGAATGAGTCACAAAAATTGGTCTTGATTCTACTTCAGGGTTTTGTACAGAATGCATAATGTATATCTCTTAGACATTTGACCATTCCCGCTTTTCCTCTAGAGTGATTATATCATATGCATTCTGTTCTATTTCATTCTTAGTTCTGTCCACATGGAAGTTCAGTATTGAACTACCAATATATAATTGCTTTTATAAAGGTGATAGTATAAGTTTTGCTGTTATTAGGCTCAAAGATGGTTTTGGATTACTAAAATGCCATGGTTGATGAAATAAACTGGCCTATATTTTAAAATTAGTCCTAAAACCTTTCTCGTAAATTTAAAATAGCAGTTTTAAGAAAATATATTACTACTACTGTTACTGAATAACTTAAAATACTTTTTTTAAAAGGTGAAAGTTGAAAATGGTCTCCAATGGGAACTTCTATATTTTTTTAGTCTTAATAATTTTAAGCCAACCATGTTAAAATGATTGTTTCTTCAGATCTACTTCTTGTAAAAATACTACATTTATTGCTTATTTCCTTATTCTGCAAATAAATACAATGTAATATATACCACATTAGTTCAAAATATCAACTTCTTTTTTGGCTTTTATCAATTATGTGTGTGGTCTTGTTACCACTGCCTCACTTCCCAGTTCACAAAGGTTCCTAGCAAAATGTTTGATATAAAGTAAGCATTTAGGCTATACTTATAAAGAATTGAAAAAAGATGGATACATTGCCTTTTCTCAGAAACCGTATCCAAAGAATCATTTCTGAATGCCAGGCACTGTGCTAGCAATTGTATATATTACATTGACCCTTGGACAACAGAAGTTTGAACTTCTGGATCCATTTATGGGGAGATTTTTTTTCAATACTGTAAATGTGTTTTCCTTATTAACTTTATTTTCTCTGGCTTATTGTAAGAACACAGTATATAATATATATAACATATGAAATACATGTTAATTGACTGTTTATGTTTTTGGTAAGGCTTCTGATCAACAGTAGGTTCTTAGTGGTTTTGGGGAAGACAGATATACACAGATTTTCAATTCCATGGGTATCAGCACCCTTAATCCCCACATTGTTCAAGGGTTACCTGTATTATCTCATTTATCATTATCTCATAATACAATGAAGTAGTTTTATTTTCCTCATTTGACAGATAAAGGCACAGAGATGCTACAAAAACCAGCTTAGGAACACAGAGCCAGTGGAATCAAGATAAAAGCAGACCTGCTTCATGTTTTGCTGCCTCCATTTAAGAGTAACCTGCTAGAGACTTAATAAACAGTCAAAGCTTAGTGAGAGGTCTATCTCTGTGCCGTATCTCTATAACAGTTACCTTCTAAATATCTAATAAAAGGCTTAGAGATTATTTATAATAATAATTACACTTGTTCTTTGGGGTTTTCTATTTAGTCCAAATGTTTATGATTATTGAATGTATAAGATAACTGTTAATACTCTTCTCATGGCTTATGTAAATGTTATACTAGATGCCAGATACAGAAAAATGAGACAGAAGGCAAGATTTGGATCATGATAGTTAACAAGATAAAAATGATTCAGAGTGTTTTTTCTCAATGAAGGCTATAAGATCTCACTGCCTTTCATTTACCTACCCTTCCCATTTTGGAAAACTTCAGGCTCAACTCAGATCCTGTGGTTACAGTATTGCCCCATCCCCAATAGTCAGCAAGACATCATTGATAATGAGAATTCTTAGGAACGAGCCTTCCTAGCGCTGTGGAACTACACTGTGAGCAAAAGGTTGTTGTTGATGCACCCTTTGGATTGCTTATGACCAAAAGAGGGAACTGCGGATGAAAAAAAATGGGTTCTATTGAAAGTAACTTCACAGGGTGATTAAATCATAAATTCAATCATTAAGTGGGGCAGGTCATGGTGGATAATCATGCCCCAGGCCTATAACTTCTTTAGTGAAAGGTTTTAAGCCAGCCCTGTCCATTGTTCTCGTGTATCTGGTTAATATACCATTGAAACACCAGAAGTAATACCCCCTTAAAAGGGGTATTAACCCTTAAGAGAGCAAGTAATCTTGTTTTCTATCCTCTAATCCAATTCTCACTTTAATATTTTCCACCTCCATGTAATCTTCCTTACTTCCCTCCTTAATTTGGAAAGCATAAATGAAACTACAAAACTTAATCTCTGGAGCTTTGAAATCTTGCTCCCTGGCATGTGTCCTCAGTTTGACTCAAACTTAAGGAATTCAAAACAAGGTGGGGGCTTAGAGATAATTTCTATTTTATAGCTCAGATAGCTGTTAAGTTCTCACAAAAACAGTTCCCCCTCAGACTTTTAAATCAACTTTTATCATAGTATTTTGAAATTTATAGTCAAACTACAGATAAAATTTTTTTTTTCAAGTCTTCATTAAACATTTAGGAATACCAGAATGTCGACTTAAAAATCTACAGGATATCTACTGATAAATTACAACATAAGTGTACCTTTGAAGGACTTAAGGAGAAAAACAGTTTTGTAATGTTTCCTCAAAATTAAAGTTTGGGAACCCAGTCAGAAATCCTAAAGGAATAATGAACATACAACTATATAGATTTTAAATCAGTTTCAGAGTATTCATTGGGAATCAGAGTCGGGAAATAATATGATCCTTGAAAAGAAAAATCTACATCCACCTTGTCTTTTTCAAGTTTATCTTTTTCTAACATGAATTAAATATAGTTTAGAAAAATGAAAATATAGGTGTATTAATATTTCTGTTTCAACCACAAATAATTTACCATTTTGTTTGTCTTTTTTCCATCTTTACAAGTAGCAATTAGGATTTTTCCTTACAGACTTTTGATTTTCTAAATGATATTCTATTTAATAGATTTATATAATATATTTGGAGTATAACAGTCAGAACTTTACCATTATTATGTCAATTGATATTTTAAATAACATAACTCACAGTAATAACACATAGTAATTTCTAAATCTTTAACAGAAAAGGAAATCATAGTTTTTAAAGTTGTATTTCTAATTAACTCAGAAAATATGGGTAATAAAACAAGTTTAAAGTTCTGGTATCAGTTGGTACAATGGGTTGTCAAAAAGATGGGTTGTCAAAAAGTAAGACTAGAAGATAGTAAGAAATTGCTTTTGTTACATGGGACATATTTAAGAATTTAAATAACTTTTCTTCGTGGTTGTCAGCAGATGCATAATTCTGTCATAATAATGACTTAGTTTTCTGAAGCTTATGGGATAAAAAGTGGGTTCTTCATCTTTATTTTCTATCTTGGTTTTGTTATGGATCTCCCTTCAAATATTTTAATATTCTGTACACTGAAAATTGTTCCTCATTAGCATTAAAAAGTCACTGATATATATCTACAATGAAAGCCTATTTGCTTTTTAAAATAGAATTATCTTTAAGTACTTTTTTCATGGACAGTTAGAGAGCAGTCACTTTAAATGAGAAAGAGATATACCACTGTTTTGACACTTAGTTGTAGTTCCAGACATACCTTGTATGTTGTGCTACCAACAAAATTGTTTTTTCTGAGTATCATATACTGGCCGTTAAACTTACAGACATTCCTTAGAGCAGGGGTCCCCAAACCCCAAGCCTTGGACCAATACCTTTAGGGCCGTACAGCAGGAGATAAGCAGTGGGCTAGCAAGCAAAGATTCATCTATAGATGGTAGCTGCTAGCATCACCACCTCAGCTCCACTTCAGATCATCAGGCATTAGATTATTTTAGGAGCAGCTGGTCCCTGGTGCCAAAAATGTTAGGGACCACCACCTTAGAGCAACTCTAATTTCTTTCATTAAGCCTTCACTGATTACTATCCACCGTTCTCAATTCCTGTATGTAATCTCTCCTTTCTCTAATTTAACAGTACTTTTGTTTTCATCTTTCATGAAACAGTGTACTTCCTACCTTCATATTATAGTTATATGTGTGTATTTGTGTTCTGTTTTTTTATGTCTTCCTGAAGGGAAGATTAAATATAATAAAACATTTTTATTTTTATTAAACACAGCATCTTAACCACAGTTTGAAAGAATGAATAATTGAGCATGCTAATTAAAAGCTCCCATTCTAGAGCCTGGACTGCCTATGTTTCACTCTAACTCTGCCATGTATTTGCTGTGGGGCAGTTAAGAAACTCTATTCCTGTTTCCTCACCTATAAAATGATGGTACTAACTGAACCTCACGAGGTAGTTACGAAAACTATAGGTAAAGCTTTTAGAACATTGACACAGGTTTCATCCTCAATAAATATTTGTCGTAACTACTTTTATTGCTACTAATGATACAGAAGATGACAAGTGAATCCTTCCTAACTTACCCTACCACTTACAATAAGCAAACATCACCCATCTTTATTTCATTGTGATGCTGTTCCTCAAAGAAACACAAAAGTGAATATTTCCTTAGGGTGATTTTTACGTATTTCTAAAGTACTTAACTGGCAAAAGCCATTTATGCTCTAGGTGGATGAGATATAGATAGTCCACCAGAAATTAAGGTAAATGTCTTTGAAATGGTAATTGAGGTCAATATGATAAATGGACCAATTTTTCAAAAATGTATGTAAGAGAGACACTCATACATTGTCTCATAAGATCACAATGTCACCTATGAACTAGCTTGGCCCCTAAAATACAGACAGACCAAAAAAATAATTCTTTGTAGATCCAAGTCTCAGTTTATAAAAAAATACAGATGATAGAAGAACATTAAACTGCACAGGGGAGGGGAGCAGTATGATCATAAAAATCCAGACTGTAGAAACTTGTACAGAACAGATAACCTCATTTCTTCAAATAAATTAGAGGGAAGAACTTTGGATTGAAAGAGACTTAAGATATATCAACTAGCTACAACATATAAACTTTATTTAGATCTCAATTTAAACATAAAAGCAAACAAAAACAGGCATTTGAGACAATTGAAAATTTGAACACTGGGTATTTTTTAAATGGTTTTTAAAACATGGTATGATAATGGATTTGTTCTAAATATACATAATAAAATATTTTAGAAGAACTAATATGCTTTATATAGGGTTTGCTTCAAAATAATATGGAGCATACTGAGATAGTGAATGGGAATATAGGTCAAACAAGATTGATCTACCTGGTCAAGATGAGTAACAGTCATGCTGGGCAGCAGAGATTTGGGATGCCAATACTATTATGTCTGTTTTTGCATATGTTTGAAATTTTCTATATCCACTGTCAGAATAGGACCTTTTCCTTGTTTACAATTTTATCCTTAGTGCCTAGCACACAGTAGGAGTTCAATAAATATCTTTGAAGTAAATAAATAAATAAGTTCTAAACTAGAGTGGAAAAGAGCCAACAAATAAAGATGCTTTTCTGGGGGAGGAAAAAGTATGTTTAATGCAGATGAATTTTTTTCAAGCTGTTTTTTTAAACAAAGTATAATTTATCTGCTTTTGTATCTATTCATCTTTTTCATTTTTTGTACTTTGTCATTTAATTTTAAATAATGGTACTATTTATTTAATATCATAAGGTTTACACACACACACACTTTGTGATTTTTTTCAAAATCCAATCTTAGCTTTGCAACCAGCAGCACACAGATGAGCCATTCATTTGTAGGACATTTTTCAACGATATATAATTTTTGGCGGTGATAGGTTAAAGCTCAACCTGGGCCTATTAAACCCCATACTCTAACCAGTAAAACGGCTATTGCTAAATTGCTGATTCCTGTTTTTTCTCTGGCTCAACAGGTAACCTCTGTGCTATCCTCAAAGAATTGGCTGCCGACTTGACTGCCCCTGATTTACAGGTGGCGGCATCCACATTTTTACTTCCACCGCTCTGTCATCAGGATGATCTTTTGTTATTAAGTCCTTTGCTGCAAGAGACTGACCATAGATTTATTGAAGAACAGGTATAGTCATTTTTCAGTAACTCTTGGATTAGTTCAGTCTGTAAACACTGGTTTTAAAATTTTATATATAATTTTTTTCTTTTAGCTCCTGCTTGGTAATGGTATCGCTTGTGGAAGTCTCGAGTATGACCCTCATTCTATTTATGAGAAAGATGTAGAGGGTTATTCCGTGCCTAAGCCCCTCCCTCCAACACTGTCAGTTATTACCTCTGCAGTCAAGCTCTTTGGAGTTGTATGTGCTCATGTGGAAGAAGCTCAAAGGTAACCTATCTTCAGTAGTTCACTTATCCTGAAATAGTTTACTTATACCGAAATGTAATAATTCGGGATTTGTAGTTGTTTCAATGAATGCATAATAAAATTGCTGAGTAAGAAGAATGTTGTCAGAAGTTCTCATTAATATAAAAGATTTCTTATAGTTGACAGGTGAAGGTGAGATAAAGGCTTTTTTTATTCACCTGGCTAATATTTAATAAGAAGTAATTAAGTTAACGATTAAATTACATAATTGAATTAAACTGAAAGCTGATAGACACTATTGTGGATACAATACGTAACCCACAATTAGTTTATTTTCTAGCTGAAAATAGAAATGAAAAACTCAGTGACACAACATTAATTTATGAGTTATTATCCCAAAGAAAAACACTAGTTTTCTGCTTAGACTGGGTCTCACAGGCTTTCTTATTTTGGAGGCTTTATGGAGCCATTATAGGTCCAGAGATTCGTCTTATGTTAGATTTCATTTCACTCAAAATGAACTTTGGTTGTGAAAACTCAAAGGTTATTAATGATTTCTCTTTGAGAATAACAGCTGCCCTTAATAACAGCTGCCCTTAATACTTCTCTTGGAAATTAAAAAACATTACTCATATCTATTATCCAGAAAAATCAGTTTTTATCTGAGATACTAAATGAAAGGTAAATACTGGTTAACAATTTATAAATTATTAACTATCATCATTTGTTCATATTCATTCTTTTCTCTTTCTCTGATGCTAGAGCAACAACAGTGCATTTGACTAGATCATAGTTTTTAATTACTTTAATTATACCTTCCAGAGAATACCAGTTAGGTAGGGAATTTATCTTGGTCTCCTTGATGAAGGTACACAAAAATATTTGAGCCTTGTCAGCCACATATTTCTGAAACAGATCTTTGGATAATTTACCTTTGGTAGAAAGAAAAATAAAATTTATGCTGATTTTTTAATAGCTTCGTGTCATTTAAAATGATAGTAGTATTAAGGTACACACACAAACTTTTTGATGTCTTTTCAGAGCTTTAAGTTCAAAAGACATCTTTCCCAAATTTGTAGCTTATAGCTCCCTGTGCATCCTATACTTATAAAGTTATGTTTATAAGACATGTAATACAACTTATGACTAAATTATAAATGAATGCTCTAGCACTAAAAGATGAGAGGAAAATCACAGTGGTCTGGAATATTTGAAAAAGAATTGATGGAGAGGATGAGATTTTAACTGGTCTGTAATTGTACCTTTTTATATAGTGTACAATTTAAAATAATTTGAATTAAATAGCAGTAACTACAGTAAATGAAACAGGGGTGGCCTTATGGGCAAAAGATTTAAATTAAGCATGTTCTTAAATGGTTTCACTAATTTTTGATAGGTCTAATATAAAAAATAGTAAAAAAAAGAATATACTTCTTACAAGCTTTCTTTTTAAAAAATTGATTATACTACTCTCCTAGAGAAGTATTTCCTTACAGATTTATTGTCCAATTGTAGTGTCAAGGAAATGGCTTCTTATTTCTGTTGTTTAAAGGATATTGACTTTTTTCCCCCCTACCTGGATTAAAATAATATAACAATGAATATTGAAAGGAAGGGAGGTCTTGTTGTCTTAATTAAGAAGTTGAAATCTGGTAAAAGCAAAACATAATCTGTGTGGATTCTAACTGAATAAAAATATTAGGTAGTAGTTTGGAGATTTTTAAGGGAAGTAGTCTGACAGGATCCCAGATGAAAATGTGGATCATAAGCAACTATCAGCCATCTCCAGTGGGTGTCGTTAGAGGACCAGGGGAGAGAAACTACATAAATAAGAGAATTGTTTCTTATATCCTGTTATCCCAGAGAGATGATACTTGTTTAAAAAGGCAGAACCTTCTTTTGGCCATCTATTTGCATTTCTACAGTAGGTCTGAGTCAAAGTATATATATTTAACAAGTGAATATTTCAAAATGTTTTGATGTTTTTGTGCTGAACTTTGTTTAAACACCTTAAAAGAAACTCTCTCTTATAACATAAGATTGCCCTCAGATTGGAAATAGGTTTTTCATATTTTATTTATATACTTAGAAATTAAGTTGTCTTGAAATCAGTCTGTCTACTTTGCCTATAGGAGTCTAAAAAAAAAAAAAAAAACTTGAATGCCAAGATATTTTATACAGAAATATCTAGAATGCCAAGATATTTTATACAGAAAAGTAATATTGTTTATCTTGGCACATGTGTCGTTCATGGTTACTCTTAATATATTTTCTTAACCTAATTGCAAAGAATAAATTACTTAATTCACCTGAAGATTGTTCCACCCCTGATTGCACATTGCATTTCGACTTTTTCAAAACATATGTTATGTTCTGATGTAATAGTGTGATGTGCATACTATGTTGGGCATTGAAATTTAAAATAAAAACTCAGGTGACTCAGATGTGCAGCAAAGGTTAAGAATCACTGCTATAAATGCTGTGATATGATACAGATTGTGAGTTGATGGAGCAGAAAAGCAAAGTGTAGTTCTCAGTACTAAAATTTTTCACCATTTTATACTCTCCCTAAAAGTATAAATCATTTTCTAATGTTTTATCTTTGCTGTTTACTCAGTTAACTATGTATTTTTATTTCATCTAGATTCAAAACTTTAAGTACCTAATTTCATTTTAAACTGATAATTATATGTCATAATTTATACTACTTAGGAATACCAATTCAATATTACTAAAAATAAGTCACCTCTATATTCCTGAATATTCAGATTTTTTTTTTTTGAGATCTCTGTCAAGTTTTGGGGGTAAAGGTTAGAGGGAAAAAAATGGGAACTTTTGTCAGTCTTGACTGCGGTCTTTGGCCCTTGAATAGGCAAGAAAATAATTCAATTACAGTATTGAAAATGGGAACTTTTGTCAGTCTTGACTGCGGTCTTTGGCCCTTGAATAGGCAAGAAAATAATTCAATTACAGAAAATAATTTAATTACAGTATAACAAAATTCTCAAGCTCTAACCTTGTGTGTTTTTAGTACCTTCAACATGATATAGTTTCATTATAACAGATGATTAGGATATAATAGAATAATATTTTAGGTTTTTAAACTCCTGAGCCTACCCATATAGTTATCCTTAATTTCTCTTTGTTGTCACATTTAACCTTTATAGTCTTTCTACAAGGCAATTAGCCATAAATATGTTGTTGAAACAAAATGCCTTAAAGATGGCCTTGAAAAACAGGCAGAAAAATGTTTATATGTAAAATACTTATCGTGTTATTTATATGAAGAAAAATTAGAAATGATCTAAATATCCTAAACTAGGGAATTGGTTAAATAAAATATTTATTATATTGCCAGAGTATATAATTATAATAACCATTTAAAACTATTTCACATAATAGTTAATAAGATGGGAATAATGTTAAAGAGTTATTAATAAAGTGTGTACAGTGCGATCCCACTTTTTAAAAAGGATATCCATGTGCCTGGAAGGGGCAAGATATGGGGGGAGAATGAGAACAAGATGCCAAAATGTTAATGGTGGCTCTTTCTAGATGGAAAAATTATAGGTAAAATTTTTTTTCATGTACTTTTCTGAGTTTTTTAAATCTGTTTTTATAAACAAAATCAACCTTGGAATAAGGAAATAAGTGTTTAAGTAACAGAATACTTAGAGTTACTGTAGTTTTCCAAAAATTTTTAGTGATCCATCGCAAACACTAGAAAAGTGAAGAAAAATTGTAATGTTCTTTGCCTGCCATCAAGATAGTTCACAGCCAAAAACATAATATTAAACATTTCAGTTTCCCTGATTTAAAGGGAGAGAAGGAGCATAGGGAGTGCATAGTTTAGAAACAATGTTTTTAAACATTGGAGAAATTGGTAGAAAAGAAGGGGTGATTTATTTCATGGTCACAGATCTTTAATCTCAACATAAAGGTGCTTTCCATTAGTAGAATGGTTGAATAAATCATAGTATATGTTTATAATAAAACTTGGCTTCATGAAACTTACCAAGGAATTAAAATGACTTGAAAAGTGCTAAAGAAGTAATGTTAAGAAATCATAGATGTCAAACTATAACGTACACCTGAAAATTATGTAATTGTATTAACCAATGTTACCCCAATAAACTTAATTAAGAAAAAAAAGAATGTTAAATGATAAAAGTAGTAGTTAAAATTGTGTTATATATAGTGTGAGCTCAAGTACATTATTTTTAAAGTATCGTTGGGGGTTCAAAGGGCTGCGCTTCTCCTTACCTACAGATAGATGACAGCAATGTATTTGAATCCAATAAGTCTTATTATTAAGAACAAAAAGTTGATGAGGTATTTTTTGTTTAGAAAATAGTTACTGAAATAGCCAAATTTGTTTTTAAATCTTTTCTATTTCTGATTTTAGGCTTCTTATATTTGAACAGCTTTTGGACAGTATAAAGCACACAAAAGGAGCTCGTCAACAAGTAGTTCAGTTACATGTTGTTTCTTCAGTTTCTAGTTTCTTGAAGGTAATCCTATTTTTAAAAAATTCAGATGTTTGCTTTATTTTTTTTTTTCATGTATGTTCAACTACGTAGGTTGGAGGAAGATGTTTTTAAAAGGCTGTTACTTCAGGGCCGTTGAGAGTGGAGAATTTTTCTTAATCTACTGCCAAAAATGTTTTAGGATTTATAATTCCCTTTTTTTCTCCATATAAAACTTGTTAGCCAGAGGATCTTGGCTTGGAGCCATGCTTTAACTTACGGAGCCTTAATATGTTAGACCAGGGATTGGCAGACTATGGCCTATGGACCAAATCTGGCTAATTGTTGCATTTATGACTTATTGTTTTTAAGTAAAATACAATAGACTTCATTGGTCATATATTTTACAGAAATCCCTATTAATATTTTTCTGAGCACATATATTCTAGAGTGATAAATGATCACCATATCGTTTGCCTGCAGGTTTAAAATTTTTAAATAATTTGTGAAAAAAATCAAATTATTTGTTCAGTGTGGTTTTTCGTGTTCTGATTTTTTTTTCTTAAATAGTAATCCAAGTAAGAAAATACTTGGTTAACCAAAATATACATTCCAAATTGAATAAGAAAATTTACTACAGTTGTAAGTTTGGATTGTCCTTTACGTATTTCAGTATATGGCTTGCTCCAAGGGAAATTTGGGTCCAGAAGAAATGAGAAGACCTTCTCTAGCATTAGTGATGGGAGCCTTAGAAAGTCCCAACCCCCTCTTGAGATGTGTAGCTGCAGAGGCATGGGCTAGGTTAGCCCAGGTGGTTGATGATGGAGCTTTCACTGCTGCATTGGCCCAAGTTAGCTTTGACAAGTAAGTGAATTTCTCATTTAATATTTTTTTGCTATGTGTCAAAACTGGATATAGTTTGTTGATTTGTTGAAACTAGTGAAACTTCATTCGGAGAATTAACTAAGAAAAAAATTAACAAATACGGATATTTTAAAGAATTCTCCTTGGCCTGGAACATAAAACTATTACTACTTTGGCTTTAGTTTTTATATAATAAGAGAAAGATCACTGTATGAGTGATAAAATTGGCCATAAGTGGAATGGACTCTGGAAATAAGATGCTTACGGAGTTTTATCATATCAAATATA
This sequence comes from Rousettus aegyptiacus, assembly GCF_014176215.1. Lineage (NCBI taxonomy): Eukaryota > Metazoa > Chordata > Mammalia > Chiroptera > Pteropodidae > Rousettus > Rousettus aegyptiacus. The sequence goes on from NW_023416306.1 coordinate 99,585,650, forward strand.
GATGATAGGTAGAAGGAACAACCTACTGTAAAAAAGAAAAGGCCGTAGGCTGCATATCAGGAAATGAACTGTATTTTTATTTCTACTAGTTCTGTGACCTTGAACAAATTACTTAATCCTCTCTGCCAGTTTTCTTCTCTTTCAAATAGAAGATTGTTTATACTACCCTGCCTACTTTAAGAATATTAAGGTAAATGAGATAATAAATATGAAATAATATTTAAAAATAAAATCACTACAAATAAATGTTCATGGTAATATTAGTTATATGTATATATAAAGTAAATATATATAAAAAATTATATTAGTAGTGATGGTAGTAATGCAGGAAGCACTTTGACCTTCTAGTCTATTGAGTATGTGTTTCTGATTTGGTTAAGAGTAAAGTCTGGAGTCAGAGTACTAAACCAGTTCAAATCCCAACTCTTCCCTTGTAATAATTGGTTATTTTGTAAGAGTTACGTTGACTATCATTTTTGGTTTCCTCATCTGTAAAAAGGAACTGATAATAGTATGAATCTAAAGGTCATTGGGAGTATTAAAGGACTAAATGTAAAGTGCTTAAATTAGTAGATAACACATAAGAAAATTCCTCTAATAAATATTAATTTTTCTTATATTTAATTTTAAAATCAAATTCTTTAGTTGAAACTCTATATAGTATTAAAGTATCTCAGCAATGTGAGTTTTTTAAAAATATAATTTAATGATAAACTAATAATGCCTTCCATATAAATTTGTGTGTATCTCTGAAAGGTATTGAAATTGTTTTTATTTAAATTTCATTAATAACACAAAGACTTTTTAAATGTTTTTCTTCTTGAGGTAGCTTTTATGTTATTTCAGAATGTTTTTTTATCAGCTAACAGTAAATATATTTCTGAATTTTGGAACTAATCATACAAAAAATTTGCATAAGTGACAGTATTATGCATTAGTTTTATTTCAGTGATTATCATTTATTTTCATTTCCATAATTACAGACTGAAATCAGCAAGGGAAGTGGTTACCAGAACAGGACACTCATTGGCTTTGGGATCCCTATATAGGTATTTAGGAGGAATAAGTTCTCAACATTTGAATTCTTGTGTTGGAATCCTTTATACTTTGTCTCAGGATAGCACTTCTCCTGATGTGCAGGTAAGTACCCCATATAATGCCCTCCTTGAAATTCATGATTTATAGATAATATAAATTATGTTTTTGCTGACCATTAGTAATTTATAAATAATTCCCTCCTCATAATAAATATCAAAGCCATTATACCATGATGGATTTTTAAAATTCAAATTTCACTATCTTTACTTCACACTGTTTTAAGTCAAGTTCAGTGTCTTTTTCTGAAAATGAATTTCCTTTCTATCTTAATAATATCTAAATTTTAGAAAGCTTAATACATACCAGACATTGTATTACATTCCTCTAAACATGTTAACATGTTTAATTTTCACGTTAACCTAGGGTGTATATTTCCACAATACAGAAAGAAAATTGAGGGTTACAGAAGCTAAGTAACTTGCTCATAGCTGAAAAGCTTATAAATCTGTGTTCTTAGCCACTTTACCATGTTGTTGTACTTATCTTACTCATTTCTGTCAAATCATCATTCTCCTGATATTTTAATCAAATCTTAAATGATTGTTACTCTCCCTGCCTTTTTAGTCTCCTTATCTCTGTTTCCATGTGAATCCTTAATTACTATAGTAGCCTCCTACCTGGTCACTTTATTTTTAGGTTCTTTTCTTTTTAACTCTCCCTAGATATAAACCAAATTTGTTTTCCTGACTTTCATCTTTCTGTTTCCCTACTAAAAAGCTAAGGAAATGGCTTATTGTTCCTTCTTAAATCAACTTTTCATTCAAGTCCCATCAGCTGACCCAGGAACCTTCTGTTATTACCCCAAAGTACTGGTATTTTATCAATGATCTGTCTACTTTCCTCCCATATCATGTCATTCTCATAACTACACTTATATTTTTCTTATTATATTCTCTCCCTTTTATTCCTATCTGATCATCCAAAATTTTTAATAATATTACATAATGTTATTATATTATGTAAGAATATTATAAGATCCAGTTTAACTACATTCTTGTCAAACTTCAGCATTCCTAATCTACAATTAGCTTTCATTCTTTGAATTACCATATTACTAAAAGTCTCCTCCATATCATCTAGCAGTCAAATTGACTTAAAAACTATTCCATACTTTCATTCTTCTTTTAGTACAGTACTTTTTCTTCGATTTATTATATTTCTCTTCTTCAAGACGTCTGTTCTGAATGTACATACTTTTATATTGAATACTTTTTTGTTAGTTAATTTAAATGTTTCTTTCCATGACTTCCAGTGTCATCAAATCTGACTCTTCTTGATTGCTGCTGTCTCTCACTTAGCAGTTCATTTTTATAACATTTAAAGGTCTCCCTAAAAGGAGAACTTCTTATATACTTATTATGAAAAGTTCAAATCTACATAAAAATGGAGAGTATACTATAAGAACCTATTATACTTATCATCCAACTTCAGAGGTTATCAGTATATGGTCAGTCTTATTTTATTTAAACTAGAGTTGGCAAACTTATTCTATAAAGGGTCAGATAATAAGTTATGTAGTCTTTAGTCAGTCATACAATCTCTGTCACTGCTCAATTCTACCATTGTAACAAGAAGACAGCCATAAAGAATATGTAAACAAATGAACATAACTGGCTCAAAGGCATTTGGGTTTTTTTTTTTAATTAATATATATTTATATATAATACATTTTATAAATATATTTATAAAAGTACACCTGTCATATTTAACTCTGAATAAACTACAAACTGAATATACCGTGTAATTAGCACCTAGATCAATAAACAGAACATTATCAGTACCTCCAAACACTGTCCTCATGTTGTTTTCTAGTTACTATCTGTCCCACTAAGGATAACCACTATACTAATTTGCAACAGCATATGTTAGTTTTGCCTGCTTTTATACTTTATATCAGTGGAATCATATGGTATGTACTCTTCTATATCTGGATTTCAACATTGCGTTTGAGAGATTTGTCTGTATTTATTACCTGTAGTTAAAGATTTTGTTGAATCTTTTAAAAATTTGAATTTTCATTTTCTATGTAGATTAAACAGTAAACACTTTTCAACAAACTAGATTTAGTTCAAGCTGTTAGCTAAAGAACCAGACATTATCTTGGAATTTTTAGTAATGAGATATACCTAAATGTATCATTCTAAATTAAGTATCTCTCAGTTGTCTTTTACTTGATATTTAAAGAGAAAAGTTTTCTGAAACTTTGAAAGTTATTTCTCTTTACAAGTTAGTAATAGCACAAAAATACTTTACTTTACCATTACTTTTATCAGTTGCTTCATTGAAAGAATAATTCATTGTGTTTTAAGTTTCTTAATGCTGCTGTCACATTTTAAATTTTTTTTTTTTTTTTTTTTTTTTGTCTTCACAGACCTGGGCACTACATGCTCTATCATTAATAATTGATTCTGCTGGCCCACTCTATTATATGCATGTGGAACCCACCCTTTCTCTTATTATAATGTTGTTGTTAAATGTGCCTCCTACTCATGCTGAAGTTCACCAAAGTCTTGGTCGCTGTTTGAATGCCCTTATCACGACATTGGGTCCAGAGTTACAAGGTATACATAGCGTTTTTTGTGATTTTTACATTAAAAATATATGCATAAAAGCAAGTTCAGTTCCTATTCTGACTCAAATATTTACAATTGAAATTTAATTTAGTAGAATGTACTATTCACATATGTGGGTAAATGTTAAGAGTACAATTGAATCCTGGATGATAGAATAGGAAAAAAGCATAGAAACTAGAAATTTTAATTTGGGCTCCACCAATACTTAATTAGGTGATCCTGAGAAAATTATTACATCTTTGGACTTTGGTTTTCTCCTCTATCAAGTGAGGGAAAAGTTGAAAAGTCTTTGTGATTGGTCATAGTAGATGCTCTATATAATTTGTTAAATAAATGCCATTCAGTCTGATTTCATCTACCTGAAAAGACAAGACACACCATATTTAGAAAAGTTAGATATGTCCTAAAAATAACTTCCCTTAAAATTAAAATGACAGGCGTGAAGTGGAATAGTTTAAAGCACTCTTAATCTTTTTTAAGAAAAAAATGACTTAAGTCCAAAAACTCAAGACATTCCGATCTATTGGAATGCAAATTATATGATATTAGTATAGGAAAGCAACTCCCAACTAAAATAAGCAGGGCTAAATTTATCGGCAATTTTTAATTCTACTTTTTATGAAAATTTGGTGTAACCTACAGAGAGTTTTAGGTTTTTCTTGGCCTAACAATTTGTGTTGCCATAAACCTTTCATACTAGGAATAACCAATAATCATCTAAAAATCTCTCAGCTGGATTATCCCTGCTTTTGTAGAAAAAATATACTTGATGATCCTTAAATTTTAAATTGGAAAAAAAATTTAAAACCCAGTAGTATATTTTTAAAGAGTAATGATTTTATAGACCAGTTGTTAAAAGCTTTCTGCTTTCATTTTAGGTAACAGCACTTCACTTTCTACCTTAAGGACTTCCTGTCTGTTGGGTTGTGCAGTGATGCAAGATAACCCAGACTGCCTTGTTCAGGCTCAGGCTATATCTTGCCTTCAGCAGCTTCATATGTTTGCTCCACGACATGTCAACTTGTCTAGCCTGGTTAGCTGCCTCTGTGTGAGTATAAAATTATACGCGAATCCTTAGTTTCTTTTATTGGAAACTTAGATTTATTTTAATTATTCTCTAGACTGTGTACAATACCTATTTACCCTCAGTTCTAGTCCTTTTGGGGGAGTGGAGGGCAATTTCCATATAATCACATCTTGAACCTCTCATACATTGATTCATTTTTCTCCCATTAATGTTGAACTTAATATTTTGAATATTTATTTATTAATCAATAAACATTGGGTGCTTAATGTCCCAGGTTATATAAATAAATGCTATAGGACATGGAAAAATTTATGTGGGAGCACCTTTTTTCCCTTTTTTCTTTATTCTAAATTATTACATATAAAGTTCTTCTATCCCATTGGGCACATAACATTTTTCCTTAATATTCTAGCAGCATATGCATCAATATTTTGGTTCTCCTAATGTGTCTAATAAGTATAGGAGTTGGTTCATAGTTGTCAGTGGTTTTAAGATTTACCTTGAGCATCACCAGTTGCTACCTGGACTGGCCTCAAAAATTGTTATATTTGAAATGAAAACTTGACACCTTTGCTTTTTAACTTGTGCCCCTGCAATACTCATAGCATACTCCCATTAATAATATGACAGAAATGCTACTTTAAGACCTTTCATTTTCAAGCTTGAGGCAAAATATGCAGTATTTTAGACCTTGAAAGAACCTCAAACATCAAATCGTTTGAGGAGGTAGTAGAAGCTCTAAGTCTGAAATCCAGGTTTTTGAACTCCTTGTCCAGTTCTCGTTTCATTTTTTCATACTGACTTTGTAGTTGTGCATGGCTGTTACCTCAGCTCTACCACCTCCTAGTGAGATGGCCTTAGGGAAGTCCCAAAACCTCATTCAGCCTTAGCTACCTTGTGCACAACACAAAAAGATTACACAAGATGCCGCCTGTAAGGCACATGTCCCAGCCACTTATAACCACTTAGTAAGTAGTAGTTGTTTTCATTTTGTTAATAAATAATTTAAACATATATTATCTTTGTATTGATTTTGATAGTCATAATTATATAAGACTCTTAAAAAGAGGATGTGACTGACTTCTGATAGAAACTTTGGTTCCCATCTGAAGTAAACATGTATTAGAGAAAATAACATTTACTGCAAAAGGATTTTACCTTTACAATGACCTTTCCTTGGGAATATTACTCTATATTTGAAGAACCATTCCAAAACCAGTTATTGAAAAATATCCATTCCTTTGCAAGTTAGTCTAGCTTTCACTCTCCATTTAAATATAACAATATTGCCATTTTTTCTTCTTGAGTTGTAGTAGGAAATTTCCATTAATAGCCTTTTAAAATTTTTAACTTTACATGATTTCATTTAACAAGTAAAGGTTATTAAGAAAAAAGTGGAAGACTAATAACTCATTGTGGTTTAGATCTAATCAAGTTGTAACTATTTTCCCAAATAACAAAGGTTGCATACATGTAAAGAAGAACAGAGACTAATAACAGATTTTTCTTTTGGGTACATTCAGAGCAATTAAGAAAATTGGAAGTAACAATTAAATTTTATTCATGTTATTCATAACATTTAAGCTGTAAAATGATTTTTTCTTATACAGAAATCATATTCTAAAGTTCTAAAGTTGCTGCTACTACAGTGTGTTAATTTTATGTCTTAATATTTTGGTTATTAAAGCTTTTCTAAATTTATTAGATTGAATTTATCGTACTTTAAAGTAGTCTCTTTAGTAAGGAAATTGCTTTGTTTTGCTATTTAACAACTTCATGATCAGATTTTCTTTTTTACAAGTAATTTAATTATTTAGAATGAAGAGTTTTCACATTAATCGAAGCCCCCTAAATATTCAGAATACATTTTGTCATTAGGAAAGAACCTTACAGGAAAGGGCTTTCTTCTAACTGCATGCTATTTAACTTCTGTTCTGTACTTGGCCTTAGCTATACTAGCAAGTCTGAGTACTCTTGGTTTTAAAACTCGGCTTCCAAGAGTAAAAAAAAAAAAAGTCTATAATTAACTTGTGATGAGATAAACTATCCTTGCTGGACACCTGTCCATGTGAATGCAATCCAGATCACTCCTCTCATGACTGCTTGATCTGGTTTTGTTACCGAAGTTTAAGAAAGGTTCCAAAGCAAAACCTAATTACACAAATGTACATTTTTAAATTATTGTGTATTTTATATCTTTACATCTTGAGTTGACTATTTTCGAGATCTTAGCACAACTCATATTTTAAGTTGGAAAATGAAGTATTTATGGCATACTTTTAAAGCTGAAGCCAAGCCAATTTAATGATAGTTCTATCCATTTATATTTCAATGCTTAGCCAACTGTTGTTAAAGTCATCCTAGTATTTTATCTTTTGGTTTTATTGTGACCAGTCTGTCATTTGTTTTTGTGCAGGAGATCTTATTGGATAATTCTGTGTTGGTAGGTCCCTGACCCTCAATTCCTAACTTTTTTTTGAGGTTTGCAGTGCTGTTTCTTTGTGTCATTTTTTTCGTTGTAGCTGTTCTGATTTTCCTCTGCATCTCATTTTAAGCTAATCATTAATGCAAACTCTAGTATGTGAAGCATGTTACATGATGTTTATTTGATACCAGTGTAAACAAATCTTCTCTAACCTTCTCCAGCTGGTGCACTCCTTGCACTTAATTTTGCATTATTTTGATTTAATATATTCATCTCAGAAAGGAATTGTTATTATTTAATTTCTGTATTTTGCCTGCTTGGTTTGTTTGTCTATTTGCACTCTATTTCTCTTTTCCATTTTAAATGCTGGAGAATGACATGGCGATATTAAATATCCCATTTTGCTTTGTATGACAGCCTTCAGTCTTTTTTCTGCCAAACAATGAGTACTTTTAAGCATGCTGTTTCTAAAACATTGACCAGCCTAAATAATGCTGCACCTGCCTTGTATTATATGCTTGTAAATCTTCAATAACTAGTAGATTCTTTAACTTCTCATTAAGATCATCTTGTAGAGTGCTTTTTTGTCATTGTTAAATTACATTCATAATCTTGGGCATGAATAAACATTACGTTTTTACATGTTAACTTCTTTGTCATCCTGTGTACTGGTTTCTAACAATAGAGTTCTTAAACCTGACTAGAATGATGTTACCTTGAGACTACGTGAACAGCATTCCTCTCTTTCCACTTTTGAGTTCATGATACGGCTTGAGGGTATAAGAGAACATATTTATAAAGCAGTTCCTATTCGTGTTTTTCACCGATGACGTATTTACACAATTTTTCTGTTCCTTGGCTTCTGATAAAATTTAGGATTTAGCTCTCTTTGCGTGTGTTTATCAAAAAGCCAGCTTCCACCACCTGCTCTTTCTAAGAATTTAGATTCTGTCCTTCTCAACACTCACCTACTTCAGTCCTCTTTTTCCCCACACATCAGATCTAAAGATCATTATAAGAATTATGCCATTATATTTCTCAAATTGTGCTTGGAAAATCACTATCATAAGACACATTCATTGTTATAAACCACATCAAACAGGTCTTTACCTTCATAATTAAACAAAATAAATTTTAAAAACTCTAGACTTTATTCTACTTATGAAATCAGCGAGTAAGAATTTGTATCCAGAAACCTTTGATTTGTTTTAGTTGCTCATTTAAGGTATGTCACCAATCATATCATTTATACAACCTATTGAGATTTACACCGTTTAAACATTTCTAAGTAAACAGAATATGTATTGAGTCTGTCATTCTGAGCAGAAGTATTTTATATCCCTAAGATATATACATACCTATATATAGACCCACATATATGTATATTTTGCTATCTATAATGTTTGTCTTTAGAGAGCATTTTTGGGAATATGTTTTCTAAGTGAAACTTTCTGCCTTTATTTGAAAATACATTTATATACCCTATATGGCATCTGAATAAAATACTATTGATAGAGAGTTGGATTAAAAATAACTATCATTTGTTGAGTATTTACTGTTGGCTAGGTATTGAGCTAAGCACTTTTGCATGTTTCTTTGTGTTAACTTCACAACAGTCTTTTGAGATGGAGTAGTGTTATCTACATTTTACAAATGAGGAAACTAAGGCACAGAGAGATTAAATAATTTGCCCAAGGTCACACAGCTAGTAAGTGGTGGATCTAGGACTTAAACTAACACAGTTTGATTCAAGAGCCTTCATTTTAACTGGCCCGTTATATTACTTATATAGATTTTTATAAATTTCTACTTAGAGAATCGTAAAACATAACATTGCATGAGCACAAATCTATAAACTGCAAATAAATTCTTCTCTGTTGTATTTTATCTCTCAACTATTTTTACTCATAAATTTTGTGTCTTTTAACTATTAAGAGGCTTTTGCTTGGATTTGTTTATGAATATTGCATAATCAAGTACATATATTATTACTCCTTAAGCTTTCTAAGTTATATAGTAAAAAAATATATACTAGAATATATACTAAAAAATATATACTAGAATAATTTTCATTTCTCTGTATTTAATAATTTATATCTAGCCCAATAACGAACTGGACAGAATTAAGAGGGGTCCACTGAATATCTATTAGACTTTCTGAGTGCCACCAAGAATTTCAGCTCTTTTAATCCCCAAATGGTATTTTTCAGGTGAATCTTTGTAGTCCTTATTTGTTACTGAGAAGAGCAGTACTGGCTTGTTTACGTCAGCTTGTGCAGAGAGAAGCAGCTGAAGTTTCAGAACATGCTGTTATGCTTGCTAAGGATAGTAGAGAAGAGTTGACTCCAGGTAATTCTTTTTACCAAATTATCTTCAGCTCAAATGATTGTTTTAATTTTAAATCTTCCATATAAACATGAGTTTTTAAAACAATTTAAAATTTAATATGTCTTAAACCTTCTAGAAAAGATAATTGCTAACAATTATCCTTCCAACTAGTGATGTTTGTTACTGGTTTAGAATGGTGGTTCTCAAACTTAGGACCCCCAAACCAGCATCAGCCATCTTACTTGGGAATTTGTCGTAAATGCAAACTGTTGGATCCCACGCCAAATCTGCTAAACCAAAAATCTGTGAATATAGCTCAGCAGTCTGTTAACCTATGTTTTTATAATCCCTCTGTTAATATATACTGAAGTTTGAGAACCATTAGGTTTTGGACAAGTTTTTTTCCACAGTAGTCAATTGAAATTGGATTTAGCCCTTAAGTAATTTACTATATGTGCCTTTCTTTCTCCAGAATCTCATTTAGTAAAATTCACCATAGATGAGTCTGCTTCGAGTTAAGGGGTTTTTATGTCCCTTCTTCTATATTTCAGAGCTGAATAAGGATTTCTTTGCCAGTAAGATTTAAGTATATATCCTTATCCTTTCATTTTGTAATTATGTGAGTAATCCAAACACACATATAAATTTAAAGCCTACAAAAAATAGTAAAGATAATATCTTACACATTTATGTATATAGTTTCCAAGGTACTATCACACTTTTAGAAGGTCTCAGACTTCACAAAGCTTTTCAATATTTAAAGCTAATTTAAAGCTATCAGACCTTTAATGTGTTTTACTGTCATGCTGTGCTTTTTCAATCACAGTTTTGTTGTTATATTAAAACCTTTGCTCTCACTTGATTTATTCAACATTGCCGAGCTGGTATGCTAGTCATCATCAAACAGGTTGCAGAACTCATTTGAAAACTATTCTGTGATTATTTACCTTAACCAGAGAAATTTTAATCTTCTAACCATGTGAGATAGTCTGCCAAGATGACCTTGGATTTATATTCACCACTGAAATTATCTATATATGTTGCTATAGGCTTTGATTATGTAAATATTCTGGTACATGCTCCTAGAATTATTGAATTAGCTTTACGAGTAAAATTATAGTAAAGAACTCATATATAATTCCTTTTAAATTTTGTAACTTTTCAAACCCTTTGGAAAAATTGAAAGAAATGTTCATTGAACACAGAGATTCACTTACCTAATGTCTTTATGACACTGATTTGTCTCCCTCCCTCTTATTTTCCATTCCTCTCTCCCTCCCTCTCTCTCTCCATACATAACAAACACACAACCTTTTGCCAAACCATCTCAAAGCAGGCTGCAAGCATCAAAACAATTCACCCCTAAATACTTCAGTTTGCATTTTCTAAGAAGGACATTTTCCTACATAACCACACATTATTTCCACATGTAATAAAATTAACAGTGATTTAGTAACGTCATAGAATGTGTAATTCTCACACAGATTTCCCCAGTTACCAAAAAAAAAAAATGTCCTTTGTGACTCCTCCTGTTCCCCTTAGCCCTACCCAAATGTAGGATCCAGTCATGACTCACACATTGCATTGGTTGGTCTGTCTCTTTAAGCTTCTAATCATTAACATTCCTACCACCTCCATTTGTTCTTTAAAAGATAATTCCTCTATTAAAATATCTAATAGTAGCATAATCTTTAGAAAATAAATGCTTTCATAAATGCTAAATGAGTTAGATCTTCAAGAAAAAATTTATATGTACTTTAAGCATTTCCAGAATTATGGGAAATAGATACTAGGTCAAGGCTTCTCTTTCATCTTGAGATGCTTTATTAGTTTGCAATGAGAATATTGTGTAGTAATTTATATTAATTCAGTAGTGTTCTTTAGTTCCATAATAGCTTACTGTAGTAATTAAAAACTGTTCTCCATACAATGATCGTTTTCTGAGTTTTACCCTCATGTTAATAAATTCAAAGCCTTTTCCTTACTAGAATAAGGAAAGTTTAATTATAATGATTTATTTGAAATTAAATTTAGAGAGAAAATAAAATAACGATAACAAAAACATTGTAAAAAATTTTAAATATTGAATACTAATTGGCTTAAAATGTTTATCTGACTTAAGGAAAACATTAATAACTCTCAATAAAGACATTTTTCAATGACATTGCATAAAAAATAACTGTACAGTTTCATGAATACTACCAAATTAACTGTGAACAAAAGTAGACCTTAGTAGGTTAAGGCACAGTATTTGGACTAATTCTTTAAAATGTACTGCCACATAATATTTTAATAATTGCTGAATAATGTGTGTGCTTCTCATATGGCAGTTTTGTTTTCTGTATTACTTAGATCATCGATTTTCTTCTTGTCAGATGTAAACATCAGAGAAGTGGGCCTTGAAGGGGCATTACTGACCTTACTAGACAAAGAGACAGATCAAAGACTGTGCCATGATATCAGAGAGACTTTAAATCACATGCTCACATCTATGGCAGTGGATAAACTTTCTTTTTGGTTAAAACTTTGTAACGATGTCCTTTCTGCATCAGCTGGTAAGTACTGGCGATTACCAGTTGAAATAATAAAATTGAAAGTAAAAATGTTATATGAAATTGTTTGCCAGTGATAGTTCATCAGTCTCATGTGACTATTTGGGTTATAATTGCTTGTTGCTTTCTTCAAATGATTCTAGTGCTAGTATTTAAGTCTAACACTTAAGCCTGTTTTTTTTTCTCTTTTGGTTGTCTTATATGATTTTCTTGTGTGAAACAAAATAAGTAGAGTTGTTACCTATTCTATAAAAAGGATGAACTAATTTTTATTAGCTTTTTCATTTGTTTTCATACATGTAATAAATATTCGAGGGACTGCCTTAAGTCAACATAATAGAAAACTCTTCAAAAGTTATATTTTGAGTAAACCAGTTTCTCCACATTTAATGATGTTAATCTCAAATAATATTTGAAATTAGCGTTATTTCCCTAATGTCTTTGTTAGTATAAGATAATCGTTACTGAGAAAGTGTATTAGAGTCTTTAAAATTTATATCCTTGAAGTTAGAAAATAAATGAGAGGAAGAAAGATGATAGAAACCAATTTTGTTCTAAATACTGTACCTATTTTATCTGATTTTTACCCTTTAACTATCCTATGAGTAGGCAGTGTTATTCCATTTTACACAAGAGGAAACAGGACTTGGAAAGGTTAAGTAATTGCCCGAAGACATACAGATGGATTCAAACCTTAGCTTGCATGGCTTCCTGACTTCCTACAGTATTTCAGTACCTCTCAACTCTGTTATTCAGATCTTATAATTTAACTGAATTATGTGAAAGGGAGAAAGGTCCCATAAAAAGTCTTGGGCGGCAGGGAGGGCATTGTTTTTTTGTTTGTTTTTTACATTATCCACAGTCTACCTTGATTCTTGATGGTCCTTTTCTCTTCCAGTGATTTATACCTGCTCTTTAACCATTACACTCCACATTTTCCTCCTTTAATGCTCTCTTCTATCCCCACTACTTAAGAACTTACAAAGACTTCTCCTTTAAAAGAAAATGTGTATATACGTAGACAGATTGATATACTTTTCTGATATCTCACCTATCTTTTTTTAATTTTACTTTCATGCTCTCTGAGCTTACTAGCTCAGTTTTATTTCACCATTTATTCTTTATCCTTTGTAGTTTGGACCTATCAGTTTTCATTAGGAAAACTTACATTTCAGTTTCTGTTGACTTCTCAGTCATAAGACAGGAGTTTACCATAACTGTTTATGACATCTTTGCTACCTACCATAACATACTCAAAAAAATGTTGATGTTCACAGTCATTTAAGAAAAGCAGATTGGTTTGTTTCATAATATTAATGCTATTTTAAGTTGAGTTAATAGTTATCAGTTAATATAAAGAGGAAATAATTCACCCCTCTGTGGCTCCTGGTCGTCAGGACAATGTGAGACCACAGTGACAGCAGTGGATCTATCCTAAGAAGAAATATTATCAGACACTTCAAGTGAGTTCAGAACCCTTTTCAATACATTCAAGCCCTCGGTGTTAGGACAGCATCCTCAGTATGATCCACTGTACTCTCTATTGGAGAGCTTTGATCTTCTTTAATACATCCATCTACATATAGTAGATTGATAACTATCCTACTATCCAGTATCATGTTCAGTGTTTCATTTGGAATATAATTTAACAATTTTGAACAGTTCTTACAGCATTCTTTAACAACTGTTGTGCTTGCTTCAGCAGTACATGTTAAATGCAGCTATTACCTGTATTTAATAGGCATGATTATTTTACATTGTTAAAAGATTTATGTTGATTAACAGTAATTCTGGTCTAAATTTGAAGTCATTTGTGTTCCTTTATAAATATATCTTGAGTTGATTATAATTACATGTATTCTCCCTTGATAAAAGATTTTACAGCTGTAACTTGTGTGGATACAATGCAAGAAGAAGAAGGAGATAAAGGGGATGATGCCTCAGTGTTGACTACCAGAAATGATGACAAATCCCATTCTTTTACCAACCCCCGATGGTCTACTAGAGTCTTTGCTGCTGAATGTGTCTGTAGAATAATTAACCAGTGTGAGAATGCACACAGTGCCCATTTTGACATTGGTTTAGCACAAGAAATGAAAAAAAAGGATTCAAGAAGTAAGTGGCATAATGATGAAAAGACCAAGTGATATATGTAGAAATGTGATCTGCTTATGTTTTTAATATTAATTTTAAAAGTTAAACTAAAATGTAGTTTTTATTCTTTTAAATCAGTAATGAAACTTAACACGGCATTTGTATAGCTATAAGTTTAGTATATTTTTAAAGTTTAAATACATTTTTAATGATTAAACTTTTAAAATTAGCATTCATTTTTGTTTGATGGCATATGCAGTGAGTTAAATTTATAGGAAATAATCATGTTCTTGCAAAGTAGTGTGTGCATTTGCTACTTCCTAAATTTAATTTTCTAAATTATAACATAGCAATTTTGCTTATAGATTATTTTTGTTTCATGGGTATTACTCAGAAAACATTTGAGCCTTTCTCAGTGTTATCACGGTTATATAGACCATTTTAACCTTTTTTTTGGTTTGTTTCTTGTTGGCAGTTTCTTTTGCTGTGCAGAAGCTTGTCTCTTGCATTATTTACAGGGTTTACATTTGTACCTAGTGGAGCATAACAAAGAGAAATGAGTCTATTCTGTCTTGTCTAGCATGCACTGTATTAATTTTTTTAAATAAATTTATTTAAATTAGTTTTAAGTGTACAGTACATTGTATTTTAACCTTTTTTATTGTTCCATTTGATTACTTTTGCCTAAATATGTGTTATGATTTGATGTCTAATTTTCAAAATTTACTTCAGCACATGTGTTCAAGATGCAATGCACATATCTAAATGCCTTGAAAATATTCTTTACCAGACAGAATAAAGCAACATGTTGCTGTTGCCACTCAGAGAGTTTGAATTAGCTATCTATGTTTAAATGATTTTTTCAAGCAGCATTTATTGAGTCTCTTATCTGAGATGAGCAAGCACTGTGTTAGACACTGATAAGTATTAACATTAGTGTATCATAGATGCTTACTACTGATTGCTATGCTCCCAGTTAAAATTGTAATTGACACTTGCTAAGATGAGTTGGTTTCTTCAGTGTAATCTATAGCTCTTCTTCCTTGAATTAGTCTCAAATATATTTTAGGTAAAGATTAGCTGTACCCTTAAACATTTTTTGTTGGAACATTGTTAAATAATTGTCCTACGTCATTTCCTGGTAGAATTATACCAAAGAATGTGTTGTATGAATAAAAGGAATTCTCATTTATAATTTTGTAGCAAGAAATAGTTTTTATCTTACAGTTATTTGTAGGTATGGCAGGACATGCAAAAATAAGATAATCTAGTCCATACAAAGCACTACATAAAACTTTTTTTAAAGGAACATTGTCTTTTAGCTTCAGCTTGACATGAAGAGAATAAATCCTTCTGCCTAATTCATCAAAACCCAAAATCTCCTGAGTCCTTTCCAATGTATGTTTATTAGAAAGTCTGAACAAAATTTTTATTGAAGGTACTGTTAGCACTCTTTTAAAAGATAAGCACTTGCCTTTGCTTTTTGAATAATTATATAAATACTTGCTTTGAAATAATATTTTGTGTGTATTTGCAGTGGTGCAGTAAATTCAGCTTTGAAGTCTGTATTTAACATAGTAAAACAAAACAGTAAATCACATCAGAGGTACTTAAAAGAAAGTCTCTTATAAAATTAAGTTTAAAACTTAATATAAATCTTAGTTCCAGCATATTCTTTTTCTTAATAAGATTTTTTTAATCTTGTAGATGACTTTTTGGTGCTACATCTTGCCGACTTAATTCGTATGGCTTTTATGGCTGCCACAGATCACAGTGATCAGCTCCGTCTTTCCGGCCTTGAAACACTGTTAGTTGTTATTCGGCGATTTGCAACTATTCCAGAACCAGAGTTTCCAGGTCACGTTATTCTGGAACAGTATCAAGCCAATGTAAGCACTTGCTGTTAAAGAATTTTGTTATTAAACACCCTATCACATAAAAATACTATGAAGCTAAAAGTATGTCACCTCTTAATACATGAATGAGTATATAGCTCTGCTAATACATCACCATTATAATCAATACATAGAAAAGGCATATGTTTGAAGAAATCTTCAAGTAAAAGCAAAATAGTACACGAAATAGTTTTTATAATGTTAAATGTTAATTTTCATAATTAAAATCTTGGCAACCTGGGGAAATAAGGACTTTGGTTTAATAGAATTCTTTACGAAATATCATTATGAAACATTCAGTTTAGGCTATATGCATGTTTTATTTTCATTCCTAGAATAATGCAACCACCTTCATTTTTATTCTGGACTTAGAAAAGAATTCAGATTTCTATTACTGGTTCTATAGTTTTTTTAAGTGATATTTGACTAGTACATTGAGCAATTTAGGAAGAATTAGGAAGATAACAAAATCATCACATGTTACATCACATCACATGTAATCCTCCAGCAGCATTCATCCCAGGATACCTCTCATTATGATTCAAATGTAGCTTCTGATGACTAGCAGTTAGGGAGACCAGAGCAGTTCACCAATTTGTCAGCAGTCTCCATCTTCCCAGCAGGTAATGCCAGTATATGCTTAAGGAGAAAGCAAAAGGAGTGGAGTTACGTAGAACTATCCTATTAGAATAAAATATTATAATTCAACTCAATTAGGTGGAACGCTGTTATATTTTTAGCCCTCTTAAAATTGCAAATGGTAGAAATAAATTACTACTCAGCAGAAAAGGAAAATTGTCAGCAACTTACTTGGCTCTGCTTGGTTCTACACTGGCTCTATTCTCAAGTTTCTTGTCTTCAAGTGTTATCAAGATGGCTATCTTAACACCTAAAATCTTATAAAGAAACAACGCTTCTTTCCCAGTACACCCAACATGGGTCTCTGGAGCTAGGCAGTACTGTCATCTCCATAGGAACAACATGGGCTAAGATTTGGGGAGAGAGAGGTTCCCCAAAGGAAAATCAGTTGCTTTCATCTAAAAATGGAACGATATAATGGGCAGACAAAAAGAACAGGTGTCCATAATACCTATTATAAATTTTTTAAAAATAACATTAAAAAGAAAAAGAGCTTGTGCTATCTTACTTATTAATCTTGATATGTTATATCATTTCTTGCCAGGTAGGAGCAGCACTTAGACCAGCTTTCACTTCAGAGACACCACCTGATGTCACTGCCAAAGCATGTCAGGTAAATGTCTAAAAAGATAAAGCTTAAGAAGGAAAACCCTCTCGGGGACCACCCAAAGCAAACAGTCCCAACCTGTCTATGTAAAATGTATCAAGCAAACATTAAATTCCTGGGATTTTTTTTCTTTTTAAAAGAAGAAGTAAAACACTATCTTCAAAAGCAAGTCTCCAGTTAGTATTTGATACCACAGTTCTACATTATAGTTGTCTAACCATTAATCTCAACTGCTCCTTTTCCTTTACTTTTTAAGTTAAGAGAAATTCCTTTTCCTTTTGTGCAACTGTGTAATCATCCAGCATAGGAATAAGTCACAATTTATTTAACCAGTGACAGATAAATGGGGTTTTTCACCTTTTTCTGTTACAAGTAGTGCTGGAGTGAATGAACTTCTGCATGGGTCATCTCACTGGGTGTAAGCATATTTGTAAGAGAAATTCTCCAAAGTTGAATTGCTGTGTTGAAGAGTATATTATGGAGGTTTACGAATTTAATCTCCTTCCAGTAATGTGTGCAGGTACCTGTTGGCCCACAGTCACAGCAATATTGTGAGTTATCAAACTTTTAGACTTTTGTCTACCTGATAGAGTAAAAAGAGTATCTCAAGATAGTTTAGATTTGTATTTCAAGAGAGATTGAACATTTTTTCATATATCTAAGGAGCATATAATATACAGTTTTAAACAGGTACTTTTCTCTGAGTGATTGTCAAACAACCAGCCCTGACTGACCTGAAATAATTAAAAGCAGAACTGCTTTGAATTGAATTTATTATAAATATAATGGGGAAAACTCACTTTAGTCAAGTCTTTCAACTTTCTTTTATTTACTTGTATTTAGGAAATGTTAAATTTTCTCTAGAAAAAGAGAAATTCTGTGATACCCAGGAAAACCATAGCCCGTAATAATTGAGTAAGCTTTTTGCATTGGAGAAAAATTAATGATTTGTTTTAGAAATTTTTAATATCTTGTCTTAAAGAATCAAAATCTTCTTTGGGGTTTTAAGTGTTAGGTGCTTTGTTTCTTAACAAAGTTATACTAATTAACTCAGATTTTAAAATGATAAGATTAAATAACCAAGATTAGAGATTTAATTCAAATGTTAATCCAAACATTTATGAAAGTGGTACCTTCTGGCTTCATTTCTCCACATACATAACATCGGAAACTATTATACTTACTGTTAGCACTGGTTTTCTTTCTTCAACCTTACACATCATTCGCTTTTGAAATGCTGGCTTTTGAGTGTCATTGTCAGCAGCATCCCACTGGGTTTCTTGATAGCAAGGTGATTTCAATGACTAGATTCCTAAGTTGTAGTTTACCTCTGCTGAATTCAAAAGGGAGATAGATATTTATCATTTTTAATAACTTCTTATTTTCTTAAAAACCAGGTTTGCAGTGCCTGGATAGCAAGCGGAGTTGTAAGTGACCTTAATGATCTCCGAAGAGTTCATCAGTTACTTGTTTCATCATTAACAAAAATACAGGCTGGAAAGGAAGCTCTCAGTCACTTATATAATGAAAGTGCTTCTACCATGGAGATCTTAGCTGTACTAAAAGCCTGGGCAGAGGTTAGTACTTCTCAATTTATAACTGAAATTTTAGAAGTTGTTAATAAATACCTTAGGCCATAAACTGAAATCAACTTTTTAAAACAGATAAATCCATCTTTAAGGTTAAGAAAAGATTTTGAACATATGATTTATTTATATGTTAATTAATATTTTAACCAGGCATTCTAACGTGTTCTCTATTGTCTGCTGCTTTAAGCAAGGGTAGTCATGAGCCAGAGAGACTTTATAATAGCCAGTGGAAATCAATTTTTATTGAAATCTGAATTAATAGAAATATGGGTGTGCATGTGTGTTTTATCAACTCTATAACACAACTTTAATTTTTTATGCTCTTATAAAATGATTTTTGAATATTAAGTCATTTCCTTTTCTAAGATTAAAGAAATGTTATAGGAAAATGCTTAATTTTTCATTAGTTTTCTAACTGGAAAGAAAGCCATATCTTTAATTTACTATGGAAATGTTCAAGCAGATATGAAAGTAGATAACAATAGTATAATGAACCTACTTACACCCATCATCCAGCTTTCAACATGGCCAATCTGGGTTCATATATCATTTTAATGAAAGAGTATAGTCTCAAATGGCAACTAAGAGAATTAATATGTAAGAAAGGAAGAAATTAAAACCTGAAGATTGTAGAATCTGTTTAGTTTTCTTTCCCACTATTTAGGGTTGACAAATCTTGATTAGGAAATAGTTTCACCTAGATTAACTAAACTGGATCTGTCTTAAACAGTAAACTCTTTATGCTTTTAAACATATGCTTTTAAAAGAGCAAATTCTGTTTTCTATAACCTGTTTTACAAATAAGTCTCTACTCATTACCTTGTATTCTCTCTTCAGTAAAGATAATGACTGACCAATGGGTTCTGCATAAAGGACTTTATAACATGCTATCTGAAATCCTCGGCACCAGATAACATTTGGAATTCAGAATTTGGGGGATTTTCTATGTATTTCTGCAAGAAGTCTGTGGCAATACAGTGGAATGTATAATCAAACACATTAATATATCTAGTAAAATGTGTGGATATTCATACTGTGTTAGATAAATAGCCTCATGTAAATTCAGTTTTGCCACCAGATTAGTTTCCCACACACATTTTTTCAGAGCTTATCAGATTTTAGAGCTATAGATGAAAGGGTAATACTATGTTGAATACTTTAATATCCTATAGTCCTGTAAAGAATCCATGTTGTCTGTATGTAAACTTTTTGTAGTGATTTAGTGGAAACTTTAAAAGAAAATATTTTCAGTATTTCAGTTTACTGCACTTCAGAGACAGCCACCTGAAACCATATGTTGAGATGGATTATAAGGCCATAACTAGGCTTAGTGAGAAAGAGTGTGAAGATCATTAATTACAGCTCATGGCTGTAAAAGTACAGAGTGGCGACACATTAGCCAAGTATTTGTTATCCCTAATATATCTCACCAACAAGAACCCTTTTGGATCTTTCTACTCCAATTTTGTGTATGTGGGTACACATGTGTAGCTTTTGGTATCACAATGTATTTCAAGTCCACTATGCGCAAAGGTAAGTCTGTCTCTTTAGCAAAATAAAAATATGACAGCACCTTTTTAAGGGGTACAAGTTCTTCTTATTTACAAATTAACTTTTTATAGGTCTACATAATTGCTTTAGAAAGACATAAAAACCACAAACAACCTTTGAAGACCTGTTCAGAAGAAAGTGTTAGAAGTGGGTCATACTCTTCAGATGGACTGCTTGACCTAGTCCACACGGACCTGGGCACACTAAGTAGGCTCTGGCTTGCAGCGCTTCAGGATTTTGCGCTCTTAATTTTGCCTTCAGAATTTGCCTCCCAACTTCCTGTTGAAGGTAAGGGGGTAAAACATTTATACAATTCCTAGAGTGACAGTAACTTCTCGACTCTTCTCTTTTAGCAGGTAATGTTTATCTGAAATATTTTCCCCAGAATAATTTTCATTCATAGAATAAGCATGTGAGAGTTGCTTTGGAGTAGACACACTGAAATTGATTTGCTAGGTCATGAGGCATGTATACCTTACCTCCCAAGCTACTGCTAAATTGCTCTCCAAAGTAGTTATAACAATTTCTATGCCCATCAACATGTTTCTGTTTCACCACATCTCCCCACCATTATATGTTATATGCCTAATTTTTGCCAATCTGTTGGGTGCGAAGTAGTATTTCATTGTTTTCTTTCCTTGAGGATCTTTCTTCCTAGGTTTATATAGGCTGTTTGATTTTTTTCTTCCACAAATCATGAAGTCATAATCTTTACCCGTTTTCTACTTGGCATTTGTCATTTGCTTACTAATTTGTTAATCTTTTATATGTTTTTAGTACTACTCTTTTGTGATTCCATGTCTTGCATTTTCTTCTAGTCAGTAGCTCGTTCTTTCTTTTTACCTTTTCAAAATTAATATAATCAGTCATTCATGGTTTGTGTAATGCCTCATACATTTTTTTACTTAAAATCATAAAGACCTATAAGCTTTACAGTTTTGCTTTTTATACTTTGGACTTTAATGCAACTAGAATTTATTTTGCGTGTATGAAATGGAAATAGGAATCTAATTTATGGTCATTTATTAATATTTCATTTTGGGAACTTCATGTTTGATAGCCACTCTTAATCTTCATGTTATTCCAAAATGACTTTTTTTTTTTTACTCTATGATAAGAATTTTAGGGTCAGTCTGTCAAATTCTATTAGAATTTTAATAGGAATTATACACAAAGAGGTATATAGTATTTATTGTACTTTTCAATAGCATAAAAATGGAAATAAACTTATTTTTATTAATTTAGCAGCAAAAGAGAATGACAGACATAAACCAACATAAGTAAATCTCAAAAACATGTTAGGTGAAAAAAAGCAAGTTCAAAAAGGATACGTACAATATACTGCCTTTTAAGTAAATTTAAAAACAAAATAATAGCATATATATTTTTTAATTTTATTAAATTTATTGAGGTGACATTGGTTAATAAAATTATACAGATTTTAAGTGTACAGTTCTATAATACATCATCTGTATATTGCATTGTGTGTTCACCACCCAAAGTCATCTTCCATCACCATATATTTGACTCTCTTTATTCATTTCTGTTCTACCCCCACCCCCACCCTCCTAGCATATATTATTTATGAATACAAACATCTGCAGTGAAAGTGTAAGACCATTCTTGGGAGTGATTCACACTGACTTGAGGAAAATGGTTACGGAAGGAGGGGCAAGAATAACAAAGTGTTAGGTTTAAAAAAGCAAAAGATTTAATTAAGAAAGGCAAAATGTTATTGTTAATCTTGGAGGTAGGTAAGTAGGTATCAGTATTTGTTTAAATACACATACACACACGTTTGTTGTAAAACATGATTTTAAAAATCACTTCTAGGCCTTTTGGCTTAAGATGAAGTGTAGCGAAATATGATTAAAGATAAAAATTTAAGAATTAGCCTGCAAATTTTAATCAAATTGTAAAGGAACATCAACCCCATGACCCAACAATTTTACTCCCAGGAGAAGTAAAAACATTAATAACATAGCAGCATGGATGAATCTTCAAAAACATTGTTAAGCAAAATTTCAGTCACAAGTGTACACTGTATGTTTTTTTATTTATGTAAGGCAAAACTAATCTGTGTTGATAGAAGTCAGAAAGTAGGGATATTGCCTTGGGGTATTGGGAACTGACTAGAAAAAGGATTTTAACGCAAGTTTTGGGATAATGAAAATGGTCTATATCTAGGTACCGAGAAAAGAAAAAATGTAGTGTGAGCTAATCTCATCTTTTATTCCTCCTGAAACCGTTCGCTTCCCCTTTTTTTGTAGGTGGTGCTTTCTACACAGCAGAGACCAGTGAAAATGCAAAATTGCATTATTACAACTCATGGGCGCTTATCCTTCATGCTACAGCATTGTGGCTTACAAGCACAGGCTTTGTTGTTGCTGACCCAGATGAAGGAGCATCTAATCTCTCAAGGCCTGTGACACCAACTTCCATGTGTCAAGGTTCATCATCTGGGGCTACAGTAAAGTCTCCTGAGGATATCTACACTGATAGATTCCATCTTATTTTAGGTCAGTAAAAGAGCTTACAACCTTCCAATCCTACAGAGTTTTTCTTAAACTGCACTTCACTGTCAATCAGCTCTTGGTGACTGTTACCTCATTCTTCATTAGGTATTAGTCCTAGCCTTGATAAAACTGAGTAAACTTGCATACATTTTATAAAATTGTAAATTTTATGTGTTAAGTCTAGAATCCTATTACAAGCTTCAGCATCAGTTTTTGGTTTTTTTTTTTTTTGGAAGTAGAATATTTGCTTAAAATATTATTGGAAAGCTTCAGCATCAATTTAAATGAATTATGGAAATTACAAGAGAAGCCTAGTTCTTTCCACAGAATTTTCAAAATGTCCATGTGATATCTACAATTGTTATGAATTTCTCAGTAGTGTATATATAAAAGAAATACCAATATACTAGGGGATCATTCCCTCCCCTTTCCTCATTCTCAAGAATTGTAAGGTTCAAAAAATATACTCAAAGGTACTGAATTATAAACAGATATTTAAGGCCAAAGATAAATGAGATTTTTTACATTTATAAACTTTAACCCATTTTTTGGCTTTCTTGAAACTTCATTTTTAAAATGAGATAGCTTTCTAAGGTACAGTGAATTCCTAGAATAAACGAAATAAATAGTTTTAATATTTTACCTAGATCATTCATTACCCATAAAGAAGTTACTGATTAAATGAAACGTGAGGGTTTTAAGGGTAAGTGATTAAGTAAAAGTTATGGTTCATAGAGCTTCTATTATTATTCCTTCCCAGGTCAGACATGACCAGATTTTCTATATATTCTTGGGTATATTAAATTTTTATTCCTATTTGCCTTGAGATAGAACTTTTTAAAAACAGACTTTTATAGAATGTAGGATGGCAGAGCTATTACGAGCATAAGCTGTGCAGTTCGACTACCTCTGTTCAGATTCTTACTGTACCCCATTACAACTAACATTTTATAAATTAAATCACTTAAACTCTGTATATTCATTTCCCTTTCAAAAAGAGCTGTCATAGCACCTGCTTCCTGAGGTATTCCAAGAATTAAATGGAATGGTATGTGTAAAGTTCAGCGCCTAAGACATAGTAATCATTCAATAAATTTAGTCAAAAAAAGGTTATGAGGCTCTATATGTTAAGTTCTCTGGTATAAATTTTATTATAATTTTTGTGTCTTTTAACTATTTTGTAGCAACTACAAATAGTGCACAAGCCTAATTGAGATTATTCTTTGTGTACATGTAGACAAAAACAAACTATTAAAAGACTTGCCTTATCACTTAATTGTTTAGAGTCCTAAATTTATTGTAGCTTATTTGCATTACTTTTTTGTTAAGCTTATTTATACATCTTATCAAAATGGAAAATTTATTATTTAACTTCATAAACTAAGAATCTCAAAAAAGCCTCCTTTTTGTCTGCTTTCTACAGGAATCAGTGTGGAATTTCTGTGTTCCTTGCGCTCAGATTCAACCATGGAAAGCATTACTGCTTGTTTACATGCATTACAGGCCCTTTTAGATGTTCCTTGGCCCAGATCTAAAATTGGCAATGATCAGGTGATTTCTTATTTTTTGTTAGGCTTCTATAGATTTCAAGGAACAGGAACAGAAACATGTTTAGTTTACTACAGCGAACAGGGTGAACACAGAGAAGTAAAAAGAAAACTAAACAGCTGCACAGCAAGGCCTCAGAACTGGAATGCTGTCAGCAACTCTGCTGACCCAGGAGAAATCATGCCTCTGACTGCCACCTTCTGTCTCTGCTTCTGCTGCACTTATTTCTGCTGTGACCAGCTAATCACTCTGCATAGCAGCCCTTCAGTTTTGAAGGTTCTGTTTCGAAGTGTTCAGTACAGTAGTTACTATTTACATGTGGTCTTCCTTCTTTGTCTCTTTCTGCTTTAGTACACCCTGGTCTTTGTATACTCTGTACCTTATATTCCATTTCCCCAAGAGAGAATCTACTTGGTTCATTTAGTTACAAATAATTTCAAATTATTCTTGTGCACTGACTTGTCCATCCGGGTCTTTTAAGAGACTACCGGCTAGCCTATAGGTGGAATCAGAAGCTAATATCTGACCCAGTTCTGACTGTGGTAAAGAAAAAAAAAAATTGTGCAAAGTGTGGCACTTACTTTAACTGCTTTCCTAAGTGCAACTATGCATTGAGCAGGCACCCTTCGCATCATGTATTATCAGTGCACTAAATTTTTATCACTGACTCTTAGATGTTAAGAAACAAAGATGATATGATTTCCTCTTTATACGGACTATTATTTACCTTATTAACACTATATTTTATTAGGTTTAAAGTATTAATCAGGTTGCTGCCAAGTCAAGTATGACTTGGATCATACTTGAATAAATTTTTGCACTTGTTTATTCTGTATGTTAAAACAAATATAACAATAGATTTACTGTTATTTTCAAAGATGAAATAAAACTACTAGAGTAGCCAGTAGAAAAAGGGGGAGAATGAAATAGTATTTGTCTAGTGTTTTTATTCTTTAGTGAAATATCCATTCTGTCCTTATTAACTTACCCACTTATAATGTCATACTTCTTCATTCTTTGTTATTACTAAAAGTCCTTAATATAAATTTGGGCATCTACACAGCAATCTTTATCTTCTTTTATCCAAATTTCTCATCTTGTTTTGGAAATTTCCTTTCTTGTTTTCCCAGTTTAGGACCTGTGTGAAAATGATCTTTTGTCACAGTGCCATCTCCCACAAGATTGGACAAAAACCAATCTGGAGTTGGTTTACAGTGGAGCAACTGTTACATAACTTTATTTCATTAACACCTTTATTTTTTTGTGAGCAATTTATTCTCATTTTCTAAATTTTGTCATAGAATTTAGCATTAGTATTTTTTAAAAAGAAAGTATATTATTTCTAATACAATCTCCCCTAAATGTTTTCTGTGATAGGACTTGGGTATCGAGTTATTGAATGTACTACATCGAGTAATTTTGACCCGAGAATCACCTTCCATTCAATTGGCTTCACTTGAAGTGGTAAGACAGATTATATGTGCAGCTCAAGAACATGTGAAGGAGAAAAGACGAAGTGCAGAAGGTGAATGTTCACTCATAATGTCAAATTAATCACATAGTATCATTACTTTTTAAAGTATTGTTTATATGTCTATGTCATTCTGATAATTAATCATGTGTAGCACCAATGAAACATTTCTAGGTATGGCTTTAAGTCCTCCCATTCACCTTTTCATGTTAGTTTGGATACTGTCAGTAGCTAAACTACTATTCCTAAAGAAAAATGAGAATTTTAATAAACCCCTGGAAGAGGGGAAAGAGATGCCTTGTTCATTGAGTACTTACTTACACTAGCTATAAGTGTTTACCAGTGTACATAGAAAGAACGACTGACAATTTTTCGATGTTTTAGGCTTTGCAAAATGATTAAACTGCTTGTTTACAAATCTAATTTGGTATTGGTGAGTTTATCACTTAAGATTACATTTGACTGCATGTAACAGTGGATTTAAAACACAAAGACTTATTCTCTCATCTAAAAGAAGTTCAGAGGTAGGCAGTCCTGGGATGGCAAGGCAGCTTCTTAAAGGCATCAGGGACCTCAGTTCCTATCTCTGTGTTATGGTCACAAGATCAGTGTTGGAGCTCCAGCTGTCAGGTTCACATTCTTTACAGCAAAGAGTCAACCAGATAATATTTTAAGGTCAAGAGGATTACTAAGGATTTCTTTTGATTCATTACAATAAGAAGTTGTAATAAAGACAACTACTTTTACTTTCATGATTGCTTTCTCTTTCAATCTTTAATGACCAAGACTTGAGCCATTTAAATGTGTTGCCTACAACAGAAATGAACTAAGTTGTCATCTACCAGAAGCAAAGTAAATACTAAATGTTTATTCAACACTGTTCTTTCTGTCTTTTAGTTGATGATGGGGCTGCTGAAAAGGAAACCCTGCCAGAATTTGGAGAGGGAAAGGACACAGGAGGACTTGTGCCTGGAAAATCTTTGGTTTTTGCAACACTGGAATTATGTGTATGCATTCTTGTTAGACAGCTCCCAGAACTAAATCCTAAATTGACAGGTAGCTCAGGAGTAAAAGCTACAAAGCCACAGATGCTGTCAGAAGATGGAAGTAGACTGGTTTCAGCTGCATTAGTTATCCTCTCTGAACTTCCTGCAGTGTGCTCTCCTGAAGGTATGCTGTGGTATGTGATTGCTTTACTTGACCTGGAAGGAGAGAAATGGTTTTATTGGATAAAGAAGATAATGGTTGTTAATCCTTTTCTCATTAAACCAAATCTGACCCAAAAGTTTGAGTAATGTTATTAATCCTCAAAGATTAACATTGCATTCTAGTAATTTGTTTTTACTAAAAGGGTCAAAGTAAATATAGAGACAACATGTACTACAGATGTACTCTTTTATAGTCGACAGTATTTCATACTAGTCAGTGGCAATTATTCATTCTTGGGCATTTTTTGGTATACAATATCCAATGGACTTGCCCTCAGTGATGACAGAAGTTTGTCATCATATCCATTTCTGTTTGGAATCAAGTCCATACTTTCAACATAGCATTTTAAGGCTCTCTATAGGGTTCTACTGAGCCACTACTTCCTCATACCTTCTGTGTGAATCTTAAACCCAGGAGTCTTCATGCTTATTATCCCTGCTCTGTGCTATTGTCCATGGTGTCACTTGATCTGAAGTGACTCCATCCCTTCTCTCCTATTGAAAATTTTGTCTTTCTTTGAAGTTCAACTCCAGGACTACTTCATTTCTGAGGCCTATGTGTATGTGTGTGTGTGTGTATATGTGTGTGTTGTTTCTGTATGTAGATACTTAGTTTTTTGTGTGTCATATAGAGGCATTATATGTAATTGATTATCATCTATAAACAAGATACATACACACACACAAGTATATACAGATGTGTGTCTTATTTCCAATGAAATTTTTATCCTCTAGGAAATGTAGCACATAATAAATAGATACTTAGTACTTAATACTTTTTCATTGGTAAGCATATTTCCGCTTAAATGTGTCTTGACCAATTTATGTGCTCTCTTATTTTTAACATGACTTTAAATTTTAATTTGAATTGAAACCTGTATTCCCGTTCTCACACACTGCCTTACGCCAGGAGTTGCAGAAAAAGTGCCTGGCAGAAGATTAGGTTAGTAAAAATATATAAATTTTGTTGAGTAGCCTCTGGGAAAATTGAGCTTATATCTCATTTTAAACATACTGACTCTTTAGTGGCCATGAAAACTTTATTTATTTTTTTCCTCCTCTTTAATCCTCTGTACCACTTCCATCCCTGACCTATGGATGTTGCCATCTCCCCTTAAGAACTGGATCTCTGAAGGCAGGGCATCTCCTCCCACGCACTTGTGACATGCACCTGGGGCCTAGTTCACCCGGGATATGGTCCGGCTCCACCTCGGGGGTGAACCCAGGACCTTCTACGTGTAAAGCAGACATCATAACCACTACGCTATAGAGCCAACCCTATGAAAACTTTAATATTTCGTCTTGAGTGGATTGCTATAAATTCCTTGAAAAAAGATTTTAATATAAAATAAATTCAAATGGACAGTGGTGATGACTGTACAGCTTGTGAATGTACTTAATGGCACTGAATTGTACACTTTAAAATGGTTGAAGGGGTAAATTTTATGTTGTGTATATTTTACCATACCAAAAAGAAAATAAAGATAAAAAAAATAAACTCGACATTTGCTAACTACCAAGTAAAACAAAATAAGACAGCAAAAGATGATACAGTTTAAGTAACATCAATTATAACCAACATGTAATCCAATCTTTAAAATCTAAGTTACTTAAATTATCTTAACAATTATCAATTTTTATAAAAATGATCTTAAAAGAGAGAAATCTTTGACATTACCTTACTGATTGATGATTTCTTTTTGGTAACTGTATACATAGACTGAAATACAGAGTGTTTTTAAATATATATCTTACAGGAAGCATCTCAATTCTCCCTACCATATTGTTCCTCACAATTGGGGTCCTCAGAGAAACTGCTGTGAGATTACCTGGTGGCCAGTTATCTTCAACAGTTACAGCCTCTCTTCAGGCTCTGAAAGGAATATTGTCTTCTCCGATGGCCAGAGCAGAAAAGAGCCACACTGCTTGGACTGACCTTCTCCGTAGTGCTCTAACAACAGTTCTTGACTTTTGGGATCCAGGTAATTAAAGCTCTTTGGAAGTAGTTGTTCAGTTCGTTTTAAAAAGCAAGAGAGAGAGAGATGATTTTTTTGAGAATGATATATTGATCATGTTTGGCAGTCTCACCTAGAAGAGACCACAGTCACTCCATATGTGTTTAGAGAATGTATCTAAGTAGATAGAAACATCTAAGTTCTTATTTTAGTATCTTTAACCTTTAATACAAATAAAATGATTGGCAGCCCTATGTCAACAGTGAAAAACCTTTAAATGTAATATTATGCTAATTTAAAAATGTAATATGATCCATGACTAGCTGGCAGAACTTTTTAATATATGCAGTATAGTGAAAAGTGCATAAGCTATGCATTATAAATATAAAATAAGACCAATCTGTTTCATATCCTCACACTTATTAGCTAACTAGCCAAGTTACCCAGCTTCTCTGAGCCTTAGTTTTCTCATTAAAGAAATAAGGATATTATGTTTCAAGAAATTGTTAGAGCAGTAACATAATACATGAAAAGCATCTCACTTATTACCTGGCATGTATCAATAAGTGATAGCTAGTATTCAGTATCCATTAAAATTTGTTTACTCTTGTTATGTAGTTTTCACTTTCAGCATATGATACAGTGATTATAAAAAAATTTTTAGACAAATTGTAAATTATCTCCACTTTTCTTGTTCTGTTTATAAACGTCACAGTTCACCATATTTGATTTCATATGGTAAAGAAGGTTCAGCTGAATTCAGCATTTATTGACCACCAACTTTGTACCCAAAGTTGGGAGTCTATTATCTTTAAATTGCTATAGGGTATGATTAATAACATAAAGTACTCCTTGAAGGCAAAAGTAATATCTTAATGATCACTGTATCTCTAATACAATAAAAAGAAACTTGCAAAAATGAGAGTAATCAGCTCTGTTTGAGTGAATCAAACATAGTATCACAGGTAGGAGTCTCTGGAACTTGGGGAAGAAAGAATTTTATTAAGGAGCCAGATCTGTGAAGGGAATAAGGGAAAGCAATATTGAGAAAAAGAAGTCAGACTGCAGTGTAGGCCCCAGAGAAGCACAGTGAACCTGAGAGCTCTGGAGATTGCCCATCAGAATGTCTCACATAGGATAGAAATGGCCTGGCCTTTTTCTGCAGGTGTGGGCTGCCCCAGGAAGGATGTGATCTTGGTCAAGGCAACTTTGTAGTTAAGGCCAACCCTGAAGGAGCTTAGAGCTAACCACACTCTCCATAGCTGGGTATCACCTTCCTCTACAAGGGCAATTTCAGTGATAAACCTCTGTATCTGCCACAAGAGGCTTCTCAAAAAGTCAGTTTCTAAAAGGATTAGCAAGCATTCTTCACAGGACATCGTACATAGGGGTTCTAATCACAGAATTTTGATCAAAAACCTAGGAACCTAATTATTATGGTACATTTTGAGACAGCTAGTAGAGAAGTGAGAGAATGTACATTTGATGGAAAAACGTAGTAGGGTGGTAATTAGTAGAGAAAGAAATAAAGTTGGATGGTACATAGGGCCAGATTATGGAGGGTTTGGTGTGATCTGTAATCTGGACTGCTTTTAATATGCATGTGGAATCACTAAAGAGTTTTAAGGAGAGTGAAGTGATGGGATTTCCATTTCTGAAGAATCACTCTGACTGCGGTATAAAAAAGAACGAGATTCTGGAAATAGTAGCAGTAAGAGGAGTAAAATAATGAAAACTAAAAAACTAAGCATGTACTAAGAATTTACTAATGGTTTGGTTTAGGTGTTGAAATATAGGGTGACTGCAATCAACAGAAATACCAAAGTGAGCATTTTTAGGGGAAGATAGTGAAGCTGAATTTGAAATGCCTATAAGATAATCAAGTAGAACAGAGTATGTAGAGGTCTGGCATTTGAGGAAGTCTGGACTAGAGATGATTTTAGATTACATGTATTTGGGAGTTGTTGGTGCAACCTATAGGATGGTCGAAATTACCCAGTTTGAGTTTATGGAGCAAGATGAGAAGAGGGTCAGAAGAGGCAGTCACAGAAGCCAAATAAAAGAGTTTTAATGGTGAGGGAGTGGTCAGCAATGTATGATGTTGGGGTACAAATAAGAGGTAAGGAAAGGGAAGAATCCATTATAGGCTCCTCTTACAGAAAGAAGAGAAAGCTGAGAGAAGGTGTAGGATCAAGGACATTTTTTTTTTTTAAGATGAGACTAGTATGAGTTCGTGCCTAATGGGAAAAAAAGGTAGAGGTAGACTTGGAAGTATTAGTGATCGAAAGAACATCTCTTTCTAGGAAGGAAGAAATAATATTCACTAAATTTTAGAAAGATAAACCTCTGCCAGTGAGAGCAAAGAAAAGAAGATAAGGGGGGAAAGTAGTAGGTATAATTTTATGTTGCGAGTGATTATGAGCTTGACTCATCACACACACACACACACACACACACACACACACACACACACACACACACACACACACACGCTTTTTGTTGTGCATCAGGGAATGAGGTTAGGACCTTGAGGATTTTGACTAGCTACTGAGAGGAATTAAAGAAGGAGTTGATTATAACAGGAAATCATTTACTGCATAACAAATTTCCCCAAAACTTAGTGGCTTTAAAACAACAAACATTTATCATCTGTAGTTATGAGTCAGGAACTCAGAGCCCCTTAGCTGGGTGTTTCTGTCTCAGGGTTTCTCATGAGGTTGCTGTTAAGATACTGGCCAGGATTGCAGCTAAGTAAATCCATTTCCAGGGTGACTCACTCAAGGCTCTTGGCAAGACCCTCTCTGGCTGTAAGCAGGAGGCTCCACTTCTTTACCACATAGGCTTCTCCATGGGGCTACTGCTAAGGGAACTTTGCATCTATCCTAATGGGAAAAAAATAGATTAAAAGGGGGGTGGGGAATGGGAATACAGTCATCTGCTGCATAACGACAATTCAGTCAAAGACAGACTGCATATACAATGGTGGTCCCATAAGATTATAACTGACTCTAAACAAAAGTTTGTTTGGATGTTAAGAGAAAAGGCTGGACTAAACTATGGTGTTGAATTTACTGCTAGCTCTGAGTGGTGTAAATAAACAGAAGGCTTAGCATGCTGTCCACCAGAGAGGCCAGGGCCAGGACTTGGCGAGTGAGCAGGAGGAGCAGGCTGGAGAAAAGGGGTGCTCAGGACCCCATCTCCACACCCACCCCTGCCTGCCCCTTCACACACAAATTCACTTCCCTTCCCTCTGTTTCTTTTAATCTGTCTTTCCTCACAGTCCTGTTCTCTCAGAAACTCCCTTCCCACCATTTCCTCTACCTTTCCTCTTTCCCTCCTTCCCCTCCTCACTCTCATCATTATTTCTAGTTTCAAGCTTTATCTCTCTGAGTCTCTTTGATCTCTGTTCTCCCTTTTACTCCCTCTCTCTCTCTTTCCTCTTCCCTCCTTTCTTCCTCCTTCTGACATCTCTTCCTCCAAAGGTTCCTCCCTCCACAGCCCTCTACCACCCCCCCCAACTCATGCCCACTCACAAGTACATGTATTTTTACTGTACCCTTTCTAAGTTTAGATACACAAATACTATTATATTACAGTTGGCTACAGTATTCAGCACAGTAACATGCTGTACCTGTTTGTAACCTAGGAGCAGTAGACTACACCATATAGCCTAGGTGTGTAGTAGGCTCTACCCTAGGTTTGTGTAAGTGCATTTTGTGATATTTGCACAATGACGAGATCACCTAACGCATTTCTCAGAACATATCCCTGTCGGTAAGCGAGGCATAACTGTACGGGAATTTTAGAAGAAATGGGATGAGGAACCCAGAACAGTTTTATCTTACTGAGAATAAAAAAAATAAATAAAAAAAAAAAAAACATTTTTTTCTAAACAGAGTGACTATGTTGTAATTTCAAGTTGCTATAAATGACTAAAAATAACTCGATTGTATTGGAAGTAGCATAGCATCATGGTTAACAGTTTGCTCTGTGGAATCAAACTGTCTGCCTTACTAATCATGTGACTTGGACGAATGATTGAATTTCTATTCCTCAATCTCTCATCCATAAAATAGAAATAAGAGTACATGCTTTAACTGCACACAAATTTCATTTCTTTAATAGAGTTTTTTTTTTTCTCTGATTCAAGCTGGTTTTGCCCAGACAAAAGCATATTGGCTCCCTTGCTTTTTCCACCCTTATCCTTCCACCTCTGTATGCCTGCTTCTTTAATCATTAAGCCTTACAACAGATTAACCGAGCCTCAGGTCTAAATTCATGAGGACAATAGGTTTCAGTTAGACCTTAGACCAAGGATAACATCTTGGCTTTAGATGTGTTTCAGTCCAAGGCCCATTGAGACAAAACAACCCCAGCAGGCCATGGGTCAAGCTTTGAGTGATAGCTCACCAGTGTCTCCCAGACTGGCAGCTCTCTAAAATAAATCCTTAACTTTCTTTGGTACAAACCTGTACGTGTCTGATTGACTTAGACACACACAGGCCGTCGGCCCCCTTTTGCTCTGGTAACACTACCTCATGGTACTATTGTGAGGATTAAAGATTTATTGCGTATGAAGTGCTTACAATAATGCTGTCATGATTTGAAGTGTTGACCATGTGCCTATTCTACCTCACAATTATTCAGATTATCTTTATAAAATCAATCTCGTCCGTAATATTTTGCTTTCATTGCTACTCTCTCTCACGTGTCAGCCCAGATATCAATCTCCTCAAGGCTTTTTCTGACCACCCGGTATAGCAGCTCCTGTATTGCTTTATATTATTTTAATTATTTTTTTATATTCACAGACCTTGTGACTAGCTGAAATTAAATCATTTATTTACTTTCTGGGATATAGTGTATTTTCTCTGTACATTATATCTCAGTGCCAGAAAGAGTGCTGGTTCATAGTATCTTAAATATTTGTTGAATGAATGTTACTAAAACTTCTCCCTTCCTCCATCTCCCCCCATATATAATATATAGCAGTCATTTTCTCATAAGTAGCACTCTGTTCTTATACAATTTAATTAGTTGAATTTGCCATTCCTTTTCAAATAATACTGATTTTTCACAGCAGGCTTATTAAAATTATTTAATAAGAGCCTGACTTTGGGAAATGAATTACAGTTATGGAAAATTTCTTAAAATGATTGGTGTGAAAGAGACGAAAAGTTTTGCTTCTGGAGATATTGATTTTTAAGTTATTAAGAAACAAAAGACCCATAAAGAACCTTTGACCCTCTCCCCTTGCCTGCCTCAGAGATTCAGATGGGGAAAATCTGTTCCAGGAAAGAATCATAACATATTCACCTTTGCCTAATCTGAACTGAGTTTGGTAGACGGAGCAGTGTCCAACAGGGGCCTGTTTACTAGACAGCCCCACTCCCCCACCACCCCCGTCTCATTATTTCTGCATTGCCTAGCAAAACTTTACCTGCCTGTTATGTTCTCTCTTCCTCAATTACTTGTAAATGGCCCATTCTCACTTAAAATCTGAGATCCCATTCCCCCCTTTCTCCTTTGTCCAGAATTTCATATAAACCCAGTGTTGCCTCTCTGTCTTTGGAATCTTCATGTTTAATGTGAATCCCCGTGCACATATGTTAAAATTTTATTTTCTCCTGTTAATCTGACTCTGTTAATTTATTAGCCCAGCCAGAAGAACTTAGAAGGTGAAAGTTTTGTTTTGTTTTATTTTAGCCGCCCCACACCACCACATTGGCCTATTGCAGCTATTTCCAGATTTTTTCCTGTACTGTTAAGAAATGGTATATGTAGCAAAATACTAAGGTATTTTCAGTTGACATGGATATTATCAAAATATGAATGCTTTAAACTTAACAAAGAAAAAACAATTGTCCAAGCATTTCTGTATTGCTGCACGATAAAAATAGTAATATAATGGCCAACACATATTAAGTATTATGGACAACATGCTATTCTAATGGATTAACTCATTTAATCCTTATAACTTGATAAATGTAAGTATTATTATTGCCATTTTACAGATGAGAAAGCTGAAGACAGGGTTGGATGTCCAAAGTCACACAACTAGTAAATGGATATTCCTAGTAAATGTGTACATGTATTTACTGGTGTCTTTATCTGTGAAGATTTTAATTATTTTGGTAATCCTTGGCTCTAGAATTGCCTACAATGCACACTTTTAAACCTGCAACATTTGCCAGGATTCTTAAAGTCAGTCACTGGTCTGTATCTGTTATGTACACAAAGGAAATTGTCATAAATCCTTTTTCTCTTTAGTAGATGGAACACATCAAGAACTTGATGAAGTCAGTCTGCTTACTGCTATCACAGTATTTATTCTGTCTACCAGTCCAGAAGTAACTACCATCCCATGCCTTCAGAAGCGCTGTATTGAGAAATTTAAGGTTACTCTTGAGATAAAAGATCCTATGGTAAGTGTATTTAACAGAGAGATATTTTTAATAGAAATGTGTTTAGACTTTTCTAAAACTTTTCTTTGTGATTTTTGTTGACTCCAACAAGAAGTATCAGACTAAATTTTTATTTTTAGGTCTGGATTGATTCCTATTCTTGCAGTAACAAGAGGATAGAGCATAGTTGGAGAAAAGTAAAGGAAATGTTAAAGAATAAATAAATTTGAAGGAGGGGCATCTCAAAATTGATATATCTCTAGAACTTTACAAGGGACATTTAGTAAGATACATTGTAGCTTATTATAGTAGATTTCCTTTTAAAAAAATGAGAAAAGAAAAAGAAAAAATAAAGGAAGATTCCATCCAGCACATCCCTTTAATATACGATTGTGAAATAATGGTACCCATTCCAGAAACACAAGTTGATCCCATTGCTTTATGGTCCCTTCATTTGCTGGATTAATTTTCTATTTCTTTATGTGCTACAAAATGAATTTGTAGCACATGATCACAAATATATCAGCTCCTAAAATATAGGAACCACATTTTCTCTGAAAAAAAAAAATAATCATCCAAATACCATCATAATGAATTAAATAAAGGGTGACTTATATAGTAAGTCCTTACTTAATATCTTGGATAAGTTCTGCAACTTTAAGCAAAAGAACGCATAAAGAAAACAATTTTACCAGAGGCTAATTGATATAAACAAGAGTTAAGTTCCTTAGGCATGTCATCAACATTATTCAAGGACCTGCTGTATTTGATGTATAATTATCTCCTTTGTTCTTCTGTCCTATTTGTTGCCTACAGCATTGCAAGGAGCTTTATGCAGCAGTCTCAAAGTGATGGTTCTGATGTGTGATGACACATAGTTAATATGATGCAGACGTGGTTCTTTAAAATCTTAAGACCATGAAATTTGAATTTCAGATATATGTGATGTTTTTTATCTACAACATTTTCTGAAATCTCCAAAATGTGTGTGTGTGTGTGTGTGTGTGTGTGTGTATGTGTGTGTGTGTGTTTTGGTTTGATCTTGACTTTATAGAGTATAGAGGGGCACATGAGAGGGAAAATGGAAACTAGAGAAAAGAAAAATTAACTATATGATAGGGAAGGCAAATAAGTTATCCTTCTCTGTCATACCCACATGCCCCTGTTCCCAGTTAAAACTGTCAAAACCACTGTTGTCAGTTTGCAAGTTAGAATACCTATTATACTACTTGGACTTTCAAAATTAGAACTAATTTAGGAGTGGCTCCATAGTGTAGTGGTTAGCACGTCTGCTTTACACAGAAGGTCCTAGGTTTGCACCCCAGGTGGAGCAACGGACCATACCCCTGGTGTGCCTGGCCCCCAGGGTGTGCCAGGCCCCAGGGGAGCTCAGCGAGCTCCTGGGAGGAGACACCCCACCTTCAGAGATCCAGTTTTTTTTTGGGGGGGGGGAGGTGGATTAAAGAGGGGAAAAAAATAAAAAATAAAAGTAAATTAGAAATAAATACCTTTTTTAAATTTACTTTTTTAAAATTTACATTAAAATCTACATTTTAATATAAATGTAAATTTATATTTACGATTTATACTGTTTTTGTCTCTTACCTGATTAGGTACAGATCAAGACCTATCAGCTCCTACTTTCCATTTTTCAGTATCCAAATCCAGCTGTTTCCTACCCTTACATTTACTCGTTAGTATCCTCTATCCTGGAAAAACTACAGGAAATCGACAAGAGAAAACCTGAAGACACTACTGAGCTTCAGATCTTTCAAGAAGGCATAAAGGTCTTGGCATCCTTGGTAGCTGTTGCTGAAGAGCAGCATCGTAAGTGTTAGCTCTAAATTCATACTGTATCAGAATCTGTCCAGAATCAGAAATTAAATTGATATTTAAAATGTAAAACATTCAATTAGTCACTTAACATTATATTTTTATATTCATCAAAAGGCAGTGTTATGTTAATCCCAAGTAGTATTAATCTGGAAGAAGAGATGGGAAAAGTTGTTTTCTCCTTAAGTGGGGAAATATGAGCACAGATCAAGTGTGTTTACAACTTTGTATAATAAACACTTACATCCCTGAATGTAGGGCTTACATCATTTGTTTATTTTTCAGGCTCTCAGCTGGTGGCCTGTCTTCTGCCCATCCTCATTTCCTTCCTTTTGGATGAGAATGCTCTGGGTTCAGCAACTTCCATAATGAGAAATTTACATGACTTTGCTTTGCAAAATCTCATGCACATTGGGCCTCAGTATTCATCAGTGTTTAAAAGTGTAATGGCTTCTTCTCCAGCCCTGAAAGCCCGCCTTGAGGCTGCTGTAAAGGGCAATCAAGAAAGTGTCAAAGTCAGGATGCCAACATCTAAACATACTAAGCACTCTGGAAAGAATTCAAGCATCCAATTAAAGACCAATTTCCTCTGATGTTTAGGGGGTTTTTTTGTTTGTTTGTTTTTGACTAGTAAGCACCTTAATACAGTACTTTATCATTTCCTTCTCTTTGGGAACTAAGGTGACATTTTAGACACAAGTGCACTTGGAGATCTGGTTGATTGTTTTAATTTAAATAGCAGTGAGTTTTCAAAGTAATAGCAAACTTAGCATTTTTGTGGGGGGGCTTTTTCCATTTAATAACACAACGGCTCTGTTAGAATTCTTGCCAGGAATTCAAGAAAATGCTAAAGAACTTCATTTACTAAACAATCCACTGCTTTAAAAATGAAATGATTTTCTTTTGACAGTTCATACACACGTGGTATCCTTAATACTATGACAGATTTAACTCTATTATAAATTATCTGCATTTATATTGTATCCCAATTGCTAATTTTACATTTTGCCTTATTCAGTAATTGTATTAAACTTTCTTGGATTTCTCAAACAACATAAATGATTGGAAAGCTGTTTAGGGAACTCGATTTAGAAGTATTCAGTATGTAATAGTACACATTTGTTATAGCCCTACAGTGTGACTTAAGATTTGGTGTCTACACATATCATGAGTTGTCACCATCTTTTGGTTTTGTTCATATTGGGTTCAGAAAATGAGAATTTTCCTAATTTGAAATAGAATAAGACATTTCCACTTCAGTTTCTCAAATAAATTTTCTGTTAACTCTGTTCCTAACAATTTTGTTCATTTTCATTTGTGGCAAACGTTCATACTGATGAGTTTAATGTAGATGCATTTCTATATTTAAATCAGCTATGGGTTTATATAAATGTCAAATTTAGTGCAACAAATTTAGATCATCAATGAATACAAGATTTTTTTTAACATGACATGTATTTTAATATATAACAAACTAATGATAGTCATATTGGTTAAAAAATATTTTTTAACTGTTGGTGATCATTGACTTTCCTTCCACTTCAGTGTTATAATCTTTGACTCGAGCACTATGTTGAAACAAAGCATTTCCTTGTTAAAAATTAAAAACCAAAGTGATAGGGGCAGAACTGGGAAAACACTGAGTCAAGCAAGAGCAATGTGATGTGTTCTATTTTATTATGTTTGTATGTAAATACTCTTGTAAATTGTTCAGAATGAAGACATTTGACAAATTCTAACTATAATTTTTCTAATTTACATAAATAAAGCTAATTTTCTTTATTCTTGTATTTGAAATTATTTATCCACATAAGATGGCTGGTTAATCTCACAGATTCCAGAAAATCAATTCTGTGGAGCAAATAATATCCTTTGTAAGTTAGCCTTTTTTCTCAAAGGAGCCCTTTCTTTGGAGCAATTTTTACAATGGTTTGGATTCTCTGTCTTCTTAAGGGTCTCTAGGAATTTGTATACTTCTTACTGTTTCCCTCACCTGAACGCCCTTCCCTTTGTTCTATTTAGCGACTGTCACTCCTTTTAGGCCTGGCTTAAATGTCACCATGTCTCCTCCCCTTCATAAATCTCCTTTACACTCTTTCCCTCTTCTTACACCAAACAAATTTAACTGCTTCCTCATGTGTTCTGGTAGTAGGTTATACATTCTTCTATGCATAGAACATCATTGTTGCATTTTAATATCCTGTCTTCTTAGACTGTGCCTCCTCAAAGGGAGAAATATTTTCTGTAACTGCCTCTGTAGCATCAACTAGTACTCAATAACTTGAATTGGAATGATTTAGGATGGAGTTGAGCTCAGAAATTTACTCCTTTGCCAAGGCAAATGCTAAACTGGGTGGTTCTCATAACTTATGAATTTGATTTGGGGGGAGGGGGTGTTTGTATTGTTTGATGCGTTTAGTTGTGTCATTTGGTTTGTTTGTTTAAAACAAGACAACAGGCCCACAATGGAGTTGTTTATGCTAAGCCCCTTATTTATCACACTAAAACTTAATTGCAGTTTCTCCCAGAAATGGAATCGTACATCCATCAGTCCAGAATCTTATCAGCACTAGGAGGTCATCTGCCCAAAAGTCCCCTACAATCCCCTAAAGAAAGTGACCATGCCACAACCAGTCTGCTTTCTGCTAGTGTAACCTTGTTCCCACTTCCTTCTGCCTCTAAGTCTTCTATTTTCTATAGCTCCTCAGAGCTATCTGCCAGATGGGATGCTGCCTGATTCATGAATTGTTAAAACAAGATCTTTAAAATATACTCAGTTGAATTTTAGTTTTTATCAATTTTTAAACATGATTTATACTCATCGTTTAGTGATATGTTGTCCATAATTGTTTGGCTTAAAGGTGCTGTGTGAATGTCAACAGGAAAAAAATACTACGTCCACTGTCATAGAATTAGGAATTTTGAGTTAGGCTCTGTCCTATAGCCTTTTTTAAAATGTATCAAGACAGCCAGTTTACTACAACATTGAATTAGCGAATATATCCTTACAGATAAGAAAAAGCTTGACAGCTGAGATTTGAACTCATCTTTCTGATCCTAGTGTCTGTGTGTGGCAGTCCCGTTTCCACAAAAGTATAGTTCTCTTTTGTTTTTTCTTTCTTTTAGCTTTTCTTTCAATGTTCCAGGTTCCCTCCAGGGCCTTCCTCACTCCTTGCTGAAAATGTTTCCACTTTCTCCAAATTGCCACCGAAGGTTTCTGGCTAATACAGTGGGAAAAAGTTTCGTTTTGTTTTTTTAATTGTCCTCTACAGTATATAGGGGAATCGATTAGATACTGATATTCTGGTTTGTTTAAAAGTGAATAATCAAATAATCAAAAACTGTTTACATTTCTTTTTTGCATTTTATTTTTTAATTAAATTTATTGGAGGTACACTGGTTAATAAAATTGTGCAGGTTTCAAGTGTACAGTTATATATGTATATTACATTGTATGTTCACCTCCCAGTGTCAAATTTCTGTCACCATATATTTGATCCCATTTACCCTTTCCCTCTTTTAAACACTAAACTGTTTTCTGTATCTGACTTTTTTTTTGGTCTTGTTCATTTGTTACTTTCAGTTTTTTATTCCACATATGAGTGAAATCATACATCTCTTTCATTTTAACAAGTCTCCAGTTGTGATAAAGCCGTTGTACTTTAACTAGCTTGGTAACTCTGTACAAATTAAATACGTTGATTAGTAACTTGGATGAAACAAAGTAGTATAATATCTGTCTTAAACTTTATATTTTTCTAAGGGAAGAAATAGAACCAATACAACCAATTGAGTCTCATTCTATTTAACCGACTTTAAAGGCTTACCATGGAATAATAAAACAACATTGGATATAAATAATAGATTTCCATTCATAAAGCATTAAAGCAAAATTTTACTTTTAAAACAAACTTCAAACTTCACCATTAACTTAAAGGGAACATTAAGGGAGCACAAACAGATACCAACAAATGTTGGTGTAGGTATTGTGTTATGGAGCCCAGAGAAGAAACTGGGCTTTCAAGATGGACTTTCATGAAAGAAATATCATGTGATACCGGCTTAGAGAATAGTACTTGATGAAGTAAATGCATAGTAAGTGCATAATCCAAAAGTCTTTTTAACATTAATTTTGAAGAGAATTCTCCTTATGTCATATCCTAAAAAATTCCTTTTGTCTTTTTATTATATTAGTTTGCATTACAGGAGAAGAAATTCAACCGTCAAGCTAATAAACTATGATAATGTTAATACGGAACTGGCAATATATGAAATAAATTCTATACTCAAGAAAAAAAAACCCTAAAGTTAAAAATGTTGAACCATTTTTGGTGGTTTAATGACTGCATTTTACATTAAGACAACAGTCCTAAAGCTTCAACAGCCTGCCTATATATATCTTTCTAGAATCCGTTATTTATAAGTAGGGTCAAAGTATGACATATTGCATTTTCTCCAGTTGAGTGCACTTTCCTCTTTACAAATAACTTGCTAACCTTTGCAAGACCTCGATTTATTAGGAGAAATTTATCTCTGTGTTTGCTAGCAATATATTCAACCACCAGCCAACTCAAAATGATCAGCCAGTTAATGAATTGTGCCCAGCTGAATTTTCTCTTCACCAGTCTGTTTAACTGATGCTTAGGTTTTAGCTATGAGGAAATGGGAATTTTTGTGTTGTGATATATAGCTGGAATATATCCAGTACAGGCCATAAATACAATCCCAGTTGCTGTAAATTTCAAATGAGGTAGCTGCTTCTAATTGCATTTCAATTTGATTAGGACTCATGCACTATTCTATTTGAGACGTTAGAATCCACAGACTCCTTGGGGGAAATTCTCTTTGCTTAATGGCCACTCTTACTATGCGGCCACATATCTTTCTTTAAATAGACAATACATATATTTTTAAATTTTTTTAAAAGGGATTCTCACTACTTTTTTTTTAAGAAAGAGCCCATTGTTGCTGACGAAAAATGAATATTGACAATGTTTTGCTTACGGGATTGGAATTTAATGATTTTTTTTTTGAAAAATAGAGGCAAAAAACTGAGACACACACACACACATATACACATATATATCAAAAGTAATCAACTTCTTTACAAAATAAAATATTCCAAGAAAGAACAAAATAAGTGAGATATTTAAAAAATCATTTTAAAGTATGCCAGTGACACACGGCAAGAGCAGTTTGTTAGCACGGTAGTGCAGGTGGTCTCAGATAAAAATATGCATGCGCACCCAAACTGGCTCTCTGCTGAACCATGAGGCCTTTAAGCTCGGCATTTCTCTGTTGATTACTTGTTTCCGATCTTGATTATCAAAGCTTTGGGACTTGTGTTTTATAATCAAACGCTGGAGGAGTGCTCACCACTGCCGGAATTGCCAGTGCAACTCGTCTTCCCACATCTTTTCCTCCCTAGCACTATCAGGTACTAGAAACCCATTATCTAGGCCGTTTTTTAAACGCAAAAGCTTCCTAAAAATAGATTTTCTAAATTATGGACATGCTTTTATTTTCGGCAGTCAACAGGCCTATTGTGAATCAGTATCAAAAGAAGTGGTTAGACCAGACCACTTCCTTCTACCCTCCAGTCAGCTGTATTTGTTACTCTGCCATTTGCTACATTTTTCATTGTAGATGCTTTTTCTTTTCATTAATAATGTGACCATTCTGATTTCTCATTTTTGTATTAAAAAGTTTGTGGGGTTTTCTACCATATTAAGATGTTTCCTAACTGTTTGAGTTACATTCTTAACATAATACTGGAGCTTCCAGAAATCATCCTAGAAACTGTCCCAGGGCAAACATATGCCTAAACCATTTAGAACAATTCATTGTAATTTAAAAGGTTGCAAGTTTCCATACTCTTCTTGAAAACCTATCTAGCATATCTCATTATGTGAGTGTTGCAATCTGTTCCATACCTTTAAAGAACCTATTTTCGACAGTTTCTTAGATATGACACCTGAAGTCCAAGTGACAAAAGAAAAATATATAAACCGAACTTCATTAAAATTAAAAACTTGTGTGTTTCAAAGGACACCATCAACAAAGTAAAAGGACACCCCACAGAATGGGAGGGGAAATTTTGCAAATCTTATATCTTTATATATCCAGAATATATAAAGGACTCCTAAAACTCAACAATGAAAAGACAAGTCAATTTTTTTTAGAGACAAAGAAGTTTATTAGAGAAAGAATAAGGCTCCATAAACAGAGTATGGTCTCCTCTCAAAGACAGAATGAGAGAGAACAAGACAAATCCATTTTTAAATGGGCAAAGGATTTGACTAGGCAGCTCTACAATGAAGATATGCAAATGGCTAATGCACATGAAAGATGCTCAACATTGTTAGTTATTAGAGAAATGCAAAACCAGTTTATATCCACTAGGTTGGATAGCTGTGATCAAAAAGACAGTAACAAGTATTGAGAAGGATGTGGAGAAATTAGAACCTTCATATATTGCTGGTGAGAATTTAATAAGTATAGCTGGTTTGGAAAACAGTTTGGTAATTTATCAAATAGTAA
This sequence comes from Rousettus aegyptiacus, assembly GCF_014176215.1. Classification (NCBI taxonomy): domain Eukaryota; kingdom Metazoa; phylum Chordata; class Mammalia; order Chiroptera; family Pteropodidae; genus Rousettus; species Rousettus aegyptiacus. Next base: position 99,629,503 of record NW_023416306.1, read on the forward strand.
AAATAACTATGATATGATTTAGCAATTCCACTCCTATGTAGGAATGAAATAAAAACATTCACACGAAAACTTGTACATGAATATAGCAGAATTATTGATAATAACCAAAAAGTGTTATTGTTAATCATTGTTAAATATTATTAATTATTGTTAATAACCAAAAAGTGAACAACCCAACTGTGCATCAATTGATGAATGTATAAACAAAATTGGTATGCTGTAGTATCTTAATAACATTTCTGTAAAATCTAAAACTTCCCAATTTTAAAGTTTACTTAAAAAGAAAAAAAAATCAATTCCGAATGTCTGGAGTAAGGTTCAATAGTTGGTATTTTTAACCAACACTTTTTCCCCTCCCCTTTGCTTCTGTTGTGTGGTCACAGTTCATTATTTGAGAAGCATTATTGTAAGGTCAGCTGTCAGTCTGGGCTCAGCCTAAGGCAGAACAGCTGTAATAACATGACCACTGCCTTCAGTAAGTTCACTGATTAACACTGTAACAGGTATTTGCAAAGTAGGTCAGCTCAGCCTCGGTTCACCTGCTTTTCGGGGGATTAGTCAGAAGAACAGGTAGCTCTGTCTCTGGTCACCAGCAGGAAAAGGTGTGGTAGAATAGAAAAGTAGGTACTTGGCGTCCATTTTGAGAGTAACACCCATCTTAATGAGTGTCATAACACCTTAGTCACTTCCATTTTGTTTATGCTGCTCCCTTTCCATGTACCATTTCCTTGGGCTCCATTCCAGATAAAAGAAACCGAGTGCCAAGAACCACCCCAAAAATAAGTTGGTGAAAAAAAGCCACAATATATAATGTCATTCCTAGACCCTGGCTTCTAGTAGTCATTTCTCTAGTCTTAATCCTCAGCAAGTCACATTCCTAATCCATTCTGTTCCCTCGTATGGATAACACCAGTGCCTCTTGCAAGTGAGACTATAGCATTGACTGGAATTCAACATTGTTTAGATAAGTGATCTAAACCTCTAGGTATAACAAACTAATGATCCCTAGTAATTTATGCTACGTTATTAAAAACTCAGTATCCAGGGAGAAAGTCGGCAAGAAAAACAGGGCAGATCTGAGACCTGAAAGGACAAAGAATACTGCCAGGAGTTAGGTTCTTTTGAAGTCCTTGGAAAACTAACCATGAATGTCAAGAGATATAATTTTCATCATGTGGTCATTACCGTTTGTGTGTGTGGTGTGTGTGTCCGTGGTTACCTTTCTTCCCTTGTCAGAAAAATGATGATACGTTTCTACCACACTCTTTCTCTGAGGACAGGGAAATAACACAGCCTTCTCTTTAGTGTTTACATCCCATATTACGTTTCTACGTGTCTCCTGCTATAGTGTTGCTCAGCCAACCTGTACACATAGGACTCTTCTTCTTTGCACAATCCTTCTCTTTTCCTAACCACTTCAGCTATTGCTCACTAATCTTCCCTCCCCTTCCTTCATTCTGTTCTATTCGGAGTCTAGAAGTAGAGACCTAATTTCACCATGGATTCATGATGTCCTTTGGTGAGATCACTGCTAATTAGAGATGATCATATCTGTGAAAAGCACTTCCCTTGAACTCAGAAAACAACCATAATAGAAACTTAAGCACCTATTGTATGCAGTGCACTGTGAGAATATAAGGAAGTACCAACGTAGAAAGAGCACTGGACTCTAGCACCAATGGATTCGGATTCTAATTCAGATCTTCCACTAATTTCGTTAGCTTGGACAGGTCAGCTTCCTGGGCCTCAGTTTCTCCTTTGCAAACAGTTAAGCATAGTGTGACCAACTATTCTACTTTGCCTAAGATTCCCAGTTTTAGCACTAAAGTTCTATACTTAGTACCAGGTAAGCCAGGGTGGTTCGTTCCCTTCTTGCACAGGCTGTCCAAGATCCTTTCTGGTTCTGATACTACTGAGTCTAAGCCTCAGGCGCTTCTCAAGTCATATTGTCCATGCTCTTTTGAGAGTGTGGACTGAGTCACAGTGAGGCAGGGTGGTGACTGTCTATGCAAAGAACGTGGAAGACTTCCTGCCTCCTGACCAGTGACTCAGAGGGGATGCTGCCAGGCATCATCTCCAACATTTAAGGGGAAGAGCGATCAGCTGAGAATGGTACACTCAGGCAAGAGACATTCTTGGGGTTCCCAGTGGGAAAGAAATTCGAAAACAATTGACTAATGTGAGGAACTTGTAGCAAATGTTGAGGCTGCCAGCATTCTTGCAAGTGAGCCAATGACCTTTTCAGCTACATCTACAACTAACTAGCTGCTTGGCCATCACTGCAATGAAAGCTTCTTTATTCGCAGTTTAGGCTGTATTCAAAACTGGTTTGGCAGTAAGGCTTTTAGCATCCTCGGATATAGACTTAGCCCATAAGTCTAAGAACATGTGAAATCAACTTGCTTTACAAGTTAAAAACAAAACAAAACAAAACAAAAAAACGAGTGACTGCCACTGCTGATGTTGACAACTGAATCTGTTGTCCTATTTTGATGACTTTCAAGAAAGGATCTTTGGATGACTTGACTCGAGAGGGAAGACAATTGAACTCAAGGTCTTGAGTGGATTCACCGTACTGCAAGGGACTACAGAGGCTGCCAGCTGGCCCTGAGCTGACTCTGAGAAGAGAGGCAGCTTGCTGCAGATTTATATTTAATTTAGAAACAAACTTCATAATCACCCTGTACATTTTCATGTGCCTGATTTCATTTTGGCTTTATGCTTAAATCAACTCCTATTTTGATCTCACCTCGTAGAATAAATTTGGTACAATTTCCTTCTCAGTCATTCTTAAACAGCTGGATCCAAAAACACGGCCCCAAATAATCATTGAGTGGTGATAGAATGAATGTGCACGGAGAAAGTCAAAAGAGCTAGATTAACACAAGCTATTTAAGGAACTAAGTAACAAATCAAGAAACTTCTCTAACTCAGCAAATTAAGACAGCAGTTATGTAAAGTCTCTTACTCACATTTGACCAAGCAAAAATCAGTAAAATCAAGTTAAACTGATTTAAGAAGTATGTGCTAAATAGTAATTTCCTCAACCAAATTTACTCCTCTCCCCTTTCTGTGACTTGGACTTTAGTGGGATCTAAGGCTATATTAACAAAGGAAACTTTTAGTCACAAGTTCATGAGTTAATTATCTGGAGACTAATTATGACTCAAATGACAATTCCTGTTTACACATAACCAAGATAGTAGTAAAAGGATCTAGTAGCATGAATATCTACAGAAGATATTTGTAAAGATGCACAGTCAACATGGGGAGAGACCAGCTAAATAAGAAGGCCCTAAGCATGTGACTTTAAATTCTTTCAGTCAAAGAGTATTACATGTTACCTAATGGACTGCAAGGAAATTAAAAGATGTGTGCCGGTTTGTTTTGTACACCCTGGCAGGTGGCCAAAGTTCTCAGATTTGGTAAGATGGAGCTACCTGTCCTGTCCCCACAAGTCTGGCCTTTGAGTTTGTTAACTCTTCATCTGGGAAGCGGGGGGGGATGGGTTGGGTAGAGCTTTTAACTTTTTAAAATCCTGTCTGTAAGGAATTTCTGACAAAAGATCAAATTGGACCAAATATGTCCAGTCAAAGCCTGATTCAGCCCTGAGTATCAGAATGCTCAAACTCAAGGCCAGGCTTGTGGTGCTCTCCCCAGAAATGTCAGTGCTGTCCTGCTCCAGAGATGTCTCCCGGGCACCCACTGTGTGCTGAGGACATTCAGCAGAGAAGGTGCACAGACCCCTCCCCATGTCTTTTTCCTATAAGATGGGGAGTTTGAAGGTATGGAGATTTCTTGAGAAAGGCTTGTAGGGACGGTCTTGTGCTTTTCACAGTAAAGTTGTAGATAGATATTACACTGAGCTCTGAAACAGTAATCAAGGGTTCTGTTTGCCACGCCATTTTGATCCTGTAAAAACAGTAGTTTTTGTTTCCTTAAGTCATTCACCCTGAGGTTAAGAATTAATTCAACCACTTCTTTGTTTTCCTCCAAATCTAATGCAAATCTAAGGCACCTCTCTGTTAAGAGGGAAAAGGCTAAATTCATGACCACATCAAATTCTCCTACTCAGAATGTAATTTCACCTTGCATTCTGGGCATAGTGTAGCCTGATGTGGATATGAAATGCTGCCCAAGAGTGGGGCGGAGGTCTATCCTGACTAGGAAAACGGCATTTATGCCAAGTGTTCTGGGCCCAAATGCTCTGGGTCTCCACATGAAATATTTATTCCTGCTGCAACTGACAAACTTAGAGCTCCAGGCTCCAGTCCCAAAGAATAGAAAATGCAACAGAGTAGATCTAAATTTTGCCTCCCAAATGGCCACACATTTTTCAACATATTGCCAAACTTTTCAGAAAATATGTGGCAATTTGTGCGTTTTTTGCAGGTGAGTGATTTAGTTTGTTTGGTCTAAAAGTCTTGTAAAGTCCCATTTCCTGGAGCAAACTAAAACATCTCTGACTGCTTTTGCAGCAACTGGTCAACGCAAAGGTGAGGTTTAACAATTTATCAGAAACGACTTATTAGGGAATTCTACAAATTGGTCATTATGCCCTTTTGTTTTTAGAGATAAGCATAAATGAAATAAGATTTTAAAAACGATATGTTGTTCTTCTTTAGAGCTATGAATAAGAAAGGATTTCTTCTTCCCAATTGCCTCAACCTTTCCAAGAAATTGAGCTCTGTGTATTATCTGGGAATAGCTCTGTATGGAAAACAAGAAAAGACCTGGATCTTCCTCCAGCAGTTCCTTTTGGTCCTAAGATGCATACTGAATTTTTATGAAGAAAGAGTAGGTTTAATAATGTATTGGCTTTCCGGCCCTAGCCCAGATGATCTTGATGATCACGAAGAACTAAACTGCCATTTATAAAGTCTTTTTTAAGGAGGGCATGATGATGTCCAAAAAGGATGTCAGCATGTCAAAGCACCCCACGCTGGCATACAAGAATGTGTCATGTCATGTCATGCAGGCCATGCAGTCCCTCAAGCCACAGGGCTACTGAAGGAAGGGTTTGCCTGGAGGCATTTTTACTGATACCTTTCCAACAAGGACAGCCAGTATCTCCATAGTTATCACCCTCTGCCCGCTCCCTAAGATTGTGCTTGCATCATGCACCGCAGCCACCCTGTGACTTGAAGGTCAGCTAAAAGGTCTGGAAGGCAAGCCGCCTGTAAGACTCACCCAAGGAAGCCAACGGAGAGACCTAAGACTGGATTACTGGGTCAGCAACCAGATTCCAGTGTTGAGGAAAATGTGACAGTGAATTTGGTCAGCCAACTCCGGTTAGACGGGATTGTTTTGTTTGCATAAATTTATAGCCAGAAAGAAAACTCTTTTTAAGTTTATCTTGACCTAAAGTACTTAGGTTTATTTACCTACCTGTTCACACTTTTATAATTGTAAATCTAGAAAAACTGATGCGTTCTATTGCCTTACTTTCATTTATTTATACTGTAAAGTTACTAAAGTCTTTTCTAGTGCCAACATTCTAAATCTTCCATCACAACATATTCTAGTGCAGTGTCCTCTTTATTCACTGTACTCAATTTGCTTATGTAGATTATATGTTGGGAGATCCTGTTTACAAGTTAGATGTTGAGGAAATTTTTGACTCAGTTGTAAAGGCCAGGGTCATGTCTTAGTGACTAATGTGGCCATATGTCTACTTAGTGGTCCATAAATTTTTGATCATTATAATGACCAGGGCCTTTTCTCTATTCTCTGTTCCCAAGCATTTTTACATTTATTGGTCACAAGCTTAATATGAGGACTCCTACTTTTGGGTATAAAGATGCTACTTTTGTGAATTTATCCTAAGGAAATATTGAAAACAACTGAGAAAAATATACACAATATTTTATTCGGAGTTATTTATAATAACTCAAACATTTTGAAATAAAATCAAATATGTAATAGGATCATGGATAAGGAAATTATGGTGCAAATACTATAGAAAATTATGTAAATTTTAAAATTTATTTACATAGTATTTAACATGATGTATTCGTGCAGGTTAAGCTAGATAAACAAATACAAAAAAAAATACAGAGCTTGGTCTTAATTAAATAAAAAATGCAAAGCAAACTATCTAAAGAAATAGAATAAAATATTAACAGGATTGCTTCTACATGGTAGAAAGAAAGGTATATCAGTCAAGGTTTTTAGTTGCATTCAATACAAAACTATCTTAAGGTTTGTTTTTTAATGAAAAGAAAAATGAGAATTTACCGAAGGTTCTCATAGTTTCAACAAATCAATAGAAAAAGAACACCAAACTTAGAAGACATGCAGGAATCAAAGCAGCTCTGAAAGACCAAGAAGTAGGCAGCAACAGGCACTGTCTCCATATCTCCATGGCTAGCACAATCGAAACGCAATGGGCCACCTGTCTAAAGCAGAGTCCGGGCAGGAGCACCTCATCATTGCATTGGCTAAGCCAAGATCATATATCTATCTCACTGGCTGCAGAAGGGCTACCATTCTAGAAGAGGAAAGATATCCCCACCTAAGCTACTACAGTGGGAACCAGAGCATTGCATCTCACTTACATCATCAACAATAATGGATTTCTCCCTTTAGGAAGAGGACTTGGAAATTGGACAACCAAAATAATGACCGAAGTTCACGACCATTTTTTTCCTTATAATGTTGTCATCCCTTTACAAATCATCTTCAAGGAACTTACCTAATATGTGAAATCTGATAAAATAAACTGCTACAACTTTTTTCCTTCCTTATAGCATGAAGGGTAGCAGAATAACACTCTTCTCCTCCCAAAAATGACTGTAGGAGTTCAGGACATCCCACCCTGAAACATGATGTCACTTTAGTATACCGATTATGTTGAGCTGTAGACACCTGAAAAACAGCAAATGCGGGGAGAGGCTTTCTCTGAACTCCCCTATCTGCCTAAAGACAAATCCTCCAAAAGGAATTCAATTGTCATAAATCTCCCTGGGGGTTTCATAGACCAGAGAAGATTGACTCTTATCACAAGAGAGGAGACTAGAAGTCTGCAATACACTGAGATAAATTTTGTCACAAACTATCATACCTCCCATCTATTCTTCTAAGGACCCATTTATCTTTCCTAAAAATCATTTACCCTTCCCTAAGGGGTCTACATTTACCTTCCCTTTTCCTTATTAAGCTGGTATTTGACCCTGAATTTTAAGTCACTTCAGAGAATAATTCATTTTTCTCTAAGTATCTTGCATATATACATAATGTATACATGTTAATAAATTTCTGTTGGTTCTTCTCTTGTTAATGTTTTTTATTACAAGGGTCTCAGCTGAAAAACTCAGAAGGGCAGAGGGGAAATTATTTTTTCTCCCCTAGAAACACTATGTTAAAGTACAATGGGTTGTTTCCAATCTTTAAGAGATGTATGTAAAATTGGTATAAAATTTTTTTATCAAATTAAAGAAGCTCCATTCTATTCCAAATTTGCTAAGCGTTCTTGCTTTCAAAAGAAAATCATAAATAAGCACCAAGACTTATCAAATGATTTCTTCTCAATCAAGATGATGATTTTTCTCTTTCAGTTCTTTTACATGGTGAATTACATTGGTAGAGTTTCCGTTTTTGAATCAATTTGGCTTTTCTAGAATATACTACTAGATTTGCATGTATAATTTTTAAAATAACTTTGTTGGATTTATTTAACTAATACTTTATTTAGGTTTTTTTTTTTTTTTTTGCATTTATATTCATAAGTGTTTGGGGCCAATAATTTTCTTTTCACACATTGCCCTTATCTGGTTTTTAAAACAAGACTTTTAGCCTTCAAAAATGAGCCGGCCATTTCTGAACTTTTCTATTTTCTAGAACAACTTGCACAATATAGATATTAAGTATATACCTTGAAGCTTTGGTAGAGCTCACTGGTAAGATCCTCTGGGCCTGGCATTTCTTTTGGAGGACAAATATTTGATGACTATCTGAGTTTCTATGATACTTAGCTTTAATTAATTATTTTCTTTTTTAAACCTGCAACAAAAAAAGCTGTGATTTTTAGATTTTAAAAACCTGGGGATATAAAGTATAGCATAGAGAATATAGTCAATAATATTGTAATAACTGTGTGTGGTATCAGGTAGATACTAGACTTATTGGGGCGATTACTTTCTAAGCTACATAATTGTCGAACCACTATCCTGTACACCTGAAACTAACATAACATTGAATGTCGACTATAATTGAAAAACAAAAAAAAAATAAAATAAAATAAAACTTTAAGATCAGTTGATAGCTATTTTAAGATGAGAATTAGGAAAAGAAATTATCATTGTACAAAAAAACCCCAAGAAACCAGTGTTTCTAGGGTCACTGAATGATGTTTCCCAGTGCCAGGAACAAATGCTGCGGTGGATGTAGAGATGAGAGTGAACACCCTATGCTTCGTGACCCAGGCACCCAGAATGCTCAAGCGATTTGTGTTTACTGGTTCCTCCCTTCTGAGGACATAGAACACTGTCAGAGCCTTGTGAAATATAACCAGTGAGGCTATTCAGGTATTTCTGGTGAAATACAGCAGAGCTATTTCCAGGAAACGGGTTCCTTGTCCTTAGTGTAGGTACATTGTAGTACAAACTCCGCTTCCTCACTCAAGGGGTCTGAAGAAATTGTGGGTTGGTAGCAAGTACATCAAGTAACTGGAAAAATTCTTTGCCTTTGGCATTGCAGTTGCTAACTGAAAAAAAAAAAAAAAAAAACCATTGGAGACCTCATAAGCTGGAAGATTTTCTGATCAATCTTAGAAGTCTGGTGTGCCCTGCCAGGATCACTATTTTGAGCCTGTTCCTGGGGCTCCGTGCCATCTTTGCCTGTCAAAAAGGGAACTGAAACCCTTCGCCTTTCCTTCATAGTCAAGGGGGATTTATAATCTACCTCCTCCCGCTCCTCTTTCCTCTTCTCCCTTTTAACGGTCTCTGCTTCTCAGTTTGTCCTTCATTCAGCAATGGTAGAATGTAAAGTGCAGTGGCCTCTTGCAGAGATCCAGAACTCTGGGGAAGGCAACTCCCAGTTTGAGGAAAGCAGGAGAGGTGAGACAGTATGTACACCTCATATCACTACAGTAGAGAGAAACTGTGTTTCTGTGGATGTCTAAATGTCTCCACCCTCCCCCTGCCACAAACACAAAAAACCATGCTTAAACACAGCAATTAGCATCTCAAACTACCAGCACAGCCTTATATTTTGGGGGTGTTACCTGCAGGTATCCTGAAAACTGGAAACAGAGGCCTAGCACAGTCCACAGTGCAACATCGTCACCTAGCCTGTGAACCCACTCACCACTTGGAGCCTTGTATGAGAAAATCCTTTCCAAACCCCAGATTGGAAGCAAATAAAGCACATCGGTGATTCCTCTATACCTTTTCTCTTATACTGACATTAGAATCTACAGTTTGTTTACTCAGGTAAGTGTGCTGACTTCTTGCATTTCCACTGTATATACATTTCTACTCCAAAATACAGACTTAGAAAAAATTTTTAAATCTATTCAGAAAAGTTTTTATAATTCTCAGACAATAGAGGTATTTAGAAACAGGCATACACATACACCATTGGTAGGAGTGTTAAATGGTACAACAAATTGGAGGCCAATTAAGTAATAACTACTTTAAAAAGAAGAATTATGAGCATCCTAAACATCCATTGCCAAGGTTCTGGTTAAAGTGTAGTAATAGAAATATTGGGTGAAACTATCTTTTTAGATGTAGCAGATCAACTATACTAATATGCAAAAAGGTCAACATCCACTAAATTGTTTTAAAAAAGTTTCAGAATAGAATGCATGTTACGTGCCTATTTATGATTCTATATTTATATATAATACAAATATACTTAATTGTATACAAATTTGTGTATTTGTTGAAGCATATGTGCAAGCACTCACTTTTTTTTCTAAGCGTGGGAATTTTCTGGAAGAATATATAAGAAACTATTAATGGTAATTAAGGACTGGGACCAAAAAATCATCTTATATCCTTCTTTATTGTTGAATTTCCTTACATGAGCACAAACTTTATCATTTCAAATACTGATGAACAACAACAAAAAAAATGTTTTAATGTATTTAAGAAGCTATCGTATCCACTACTTTGAAAACTAATCGGCCTCAGAGTTAGATCAAGGCTTAACAAAATTCTGTATTTTGATGGCAGCTTTTGAATCTCCATTAGTCATTTAGGCTACTGAATCCCCAACAAAAAAGCATTAGTGCATTAAACTCTTGTATAGCTTCTGTATTTGAGGAAAACAGTGTAATCCTCATGTCTGGAAATGAGGATGAGTCCGTGGTGCTGTTATAAATCATCCCCCCCTCCACCCGTATTACACACACTCTTTAGTTAGATGTTTAGATATTTTCAAGGCCCTTCTCATGGGGTAACCAAGTGAGAAAATCCTTTTGGATTCCTTTTTCTTTGAGGAAAAAGGGCAGTTAAGTCCTATGATGACTCTAGCATCTTCTAAGTACTCCAGATCTGCCTTCCTGCTAGCCACTGAGGGACTGAGAGAATCAAAAGGATTGGAGAAGTTCTTCAGTTTTGTTGACCCTTTCTAAATATATCTTTTTGTTTCTGAGTCATCAATTTCTTCTGTCCCAGCACGAGGTTTTTACCAGTGGTTACTTGTATAATTATAATTATATAAGTAACTTATATAATTGGTTACTTATATACAACAATTACTTGCATTATCTATGGTCCTTGGGAGCTCTGTTGATATAAGTGCTCCCATCAGGAGAAGAGGCTCATGCTCTGTTCCCCAGTTGCCAATGAACATAGCTCAAGACCCAGTTACAGTCAGGCTTGTGTCCGCAGAGAGTAATGACTGGCCCTGGAGAGCTAAGAGGAGCACACTTATAGCTTACGGCGGGGCAGTTGAGATGAGGGAAGAAGGCTCAGCGGAGGCAGATACCTCTGATCCTAGAGGTCACCGGGCAAAGCCCCACTATAAGATGTGACAAAATTACATGCTTATCCATGGAGCCCACTGAGCCATGGGGATGAGCCAGATCCCTTTGCTCCAGGCTCAAAGAAGGGACTGGGCCACTGCCCACCCACCAATCCAGCTTTCTGGGATCTATCCTTTGAGAACAGCGGAGAATTTCAGTCTGGATCTTGTTTTGAACAGAGATGTTAATTCAGGTAACAGAAAAAGCAGTTGGGACCCTCATCTGGAGGTCTCATATGATTTATGATTTAAGTCAGGATATCCTGTTCTTCTATGTACAGGAGGAGCTGATACTTACGTACACACTGAAGAGTCAGAAGGGGCAAGTTCCTACAAAGAGTTTGTCTCTCAAGCCTCCTGATTAGCTGTAGACACTCAGAACATCCTCCAAATCTATTAGATTTTGGATTAGGGAATTTAAGGCTTTTTTTCCATTCCCAAGGAACAATATTCTCACCAGCCTTGGTATAAATAGTATTCTAAAAAATAAAGGTAACAACAAACAGACAAACAAGAATCTAATCAGGCAGATCAAGACACCAGTGAGTCAAAAATATCTTTTTTCTCTCTCTAAAGAATGTGTGCGTGTATGTGTGTGTCCTATGTCTTAAATTATAAATAGGATCGCATGATACATTCTGTCCTGCAACTTTTCTTTCTCTCTTGTTTTTGATTTTATGGTTCTTGTTTCTTTCATCTCTGGCCTTGTCTTTGCTTACCTCCACCCCACTTTCTTTTTCTTTCATCCTCATTCTTTTGTGAAAGAACAAATATGCCTCTATGTTCAGAGAAGCAGCCTCAAAAACATTGCGGATGATGAGAAAAAAATGTTTAGCCATCAAGGGCACAGATTCTGGAGCCAGACTGCTTGGGGTTGATTGCCAGCTCTGCCGCTCACTAGGGCAAATTACTTAACCTCTCTGTCTCTGAGTTTCCCTGCAAAATGGGAGATAATAATAATACCTACTTCAGATAATAATAATACCTACTTCTTAGGGATATGGAATAGATTAAACGAGATCATATTTAAAGCAGTTAGAGCAATGGCACATGGTAAGTGCCCAGTATGTTCGAGTTCTTATTTACTAAAAGCTTCTCTTTCAATGTTTGCCTGTTTTGAAAAATAGCAGTTCTCTTTATGGCTATCTCCTTTTTCTGCAGTAACCCCTTTTCTTCTCTCTCCTCTTTCTTCTCTCGTAGGCTTCTTCTTCCTCTTTTCTTTCCTCTTCCTGTTGCCATAAATTCTCCTACTCCTCTTCCTCCTCTTACTTGTCTATTCCTTTCTCATTTCCTGTAGCAGCCACTGCAGACACAACAAGCCCCAAGAACCTCACGTCCACCCAAAGCCATTGCTACGCCTTGGGCCTATCACAGTTTCAACTAGCCCAGTTCAGGCTCTCAATCCGATCGCTTCATTGGCTGGAGACGCACCATCATGGGTGGCACAATGCTTCAGCAGCACCATTAATGACTCACTCAAACATGTGAGAGACACGCTCTTGAACTCCTGAATTATTGTTAAGTCTGGGGATACCGTAGGGACTGCAGCATTTGTTTTCAAGGACTTGACTGCATTCTCAAGCCTCGAAACCGAATCACTGGCATTAGGGAAGGGAAGAGAAACACAGTGGGGCTGGCAAGGACAGAGAAGGCACTCTATAAATATTCATTAAATTAATGAATGGCAACTGCAGGAAGAGCAATCAAGGAAGAAGTTTGATTGCTGCCAGCCAAATCCCCCCCAAATTTGTGGTGTCAAACAGTGAAGGGAACCAAAGTTTTGCCACCCTGAAGCTGCCTTTTGGGGATACCAATTTTAAGCTGCTTATTAAGAAACAAAAGACTCGGGGAAAAAAAACTTTGACTCTCGCCCCCCTTTCCTGCCCAAGAGATTCGGATGGAAAGACCTACTCTGGGGATGGAATCTTAAGATGCTGCCTTAGCCTAATTAGGTATGGTAGATAACAGGGCTTCAGGCAGGGTCCAGTTCGCTAGAAAGCCCCTATGTCTAATTGTTTCTGAATTGCTAGCAAGAATTTGCCTGCCACACGTGATCTTCCCCTCTGCCACAACTACCTGTAAGTCACTTATTCTTACTTATGAAATCTAAGACCCCGTTCTCCACCTCTTCTCCTTTGTCCAAAACGGCATGTGTACCCATTATCGCCTCACTATCTTTCGAATGTCTATGTGAATTCTCCATGTGATTGTATTAAAATTTGATTTTCCCCTGTTAATCTGTCTCTTATTAGCCCAGCTAGAAGAACTTAGAAGGTGGGAGGAAATGTATTAATATTTTTAGCACCCCCCCCCAACAATAACAATCACCTATTATTATTATTATTATTTCTCATGGTTTTAAGTGTCATCTGGGCTCAATTAGGAGGTTCTCACAAACAGTTGAAATCAAATGGTAACTAGGACTGCATTCTTCCCAAAGACTTCTTTCTCCCAAATGTCTGGCAATTAATGCAGCTGATGCTGGCCTGAGCTCAGCTGGGACCTCAGCAGGGATGTTGGCCAGAACACATATTCATGCCTCTTCAAGTGGGCTGGGCTTCCTCACAGCATGACGGCTGGGTTCCAAGGGTGAGTGTCCCTAGAGGGAACCAGGCAGAAGTTGCATTGCCTTTTTTAACCTAGCTGTCACATGGCTACACTCAATTCCAGAAAGGTAAGTCACTAAGAGCGGCCCACATTACAGAGAAGAGAGATTAGAATCCAGTTCTTGATGGGAAGAGTGTCAAAGAATTCAGCTTGCAGACATGTTTTAAATGACCTCGGTCTTCAAGTTGTGGAGTGCCTTGGAATATCTGAAGTGCCAGCTAGGAGTGCTGTGTTTCTATAATTAAAGGCATGGCAGACAGAAAACACATTCACTTCATTTTGACAGGGCTGTAGCTTTGACCCGTATTCACAGGATCTGATTACCCCTTCCTTAGAGTTTTCTGAGCCTCCATATCTTGATTGTTAGCCTTATTTTCAGGTCTGAGGCTCAGAGAATAAGGAGATGAGCCATATACCACCACCTATAGTCCTATGGGATTCCTGGGCAGTCTCACAAAAATGTACCATCACTTACCATCTTCATTTGACATCCTTTCCTTCTTGTGGTCATTCCAGACAGAAATCTAGGGTCTGCTAGGTCATTTCTTGCCAGGGCTAGAATATCCCAGAAATAACTGGGTAAATATAAGCCAAGTAAGCATCTTATTTTCTCTCTCCCTGATCCTGTGACCAGGGATGTTAGAAGTTAGATAAATAGAGAGAGTGAAAATAGGGAAATTATCTATACTAACACATACTCAGAGCACGTGCTGGCTAAGAGCATAAGCTTTCAGAGAGACAGTTCTAATCCTAGTTCTTCCACTTACTAGTAGTGCATAAAGTAAATCATCTGGTCTCTCAGCTTCTCCATTTATAAAATAGGTATGATGATAATAAAATCTACCTCATAAGGTTGTCAAGGATTAAACAAGATGATGCAGGTACAGTAAGTAAATGTAGGCAGGCCTTCAAACCCACTTGTGAGAAGTAGTATTTACCTCAAAAAGTAATATTTAAAAATATTTATAACTCCACTTGACATCTGATCTGGCCTCCATTCTGCCAAGATGGTCATTCTAGGAGCTTTCCCTTGCTCAACCATCGAGTCGTAACAAGACTCTTACAAAGTACTCAGGCCACAGTGTATGGCATGTGTATTTATGTACATATGTTTTTTTTCTTTTCGATCGATAACCATCAGTTCAAACAAATGACAGCTGAGATGTCTGCCCTCCCTGTCTCTCAGCACTCTGAACTGCCTAAACCATTCCTGAAGCAAAATAATCTTTTGCCAAGGTTTCCTATAGTTTTTCTGCTAAGGTGTAGTATTCACCCATTCTTTTCTGAAGTCTTGTTGCCTCCCCATGCTAGTGCCCAAAAGTAAGGTGCTTTTCTCCACTTCTCTAGGACTCCTTCTTATTCCTCCTATCCACCTATCTGAAAGAATCTATTTTTCAGGCCTTGGGATAATAATATCTGCTTTCTGCTCTGCTTCACTAAGACAGCCTAGCCCAGTAGTTCTCAAAGCGTGATCCATAGACTCCTGGGGATCCCCAAGACCAGTTACGAAGTTTGAAAAAGTAAACACTATTTTTATAATTAGAGTAAAATGATATTTGTCCTTTTTACCATGTTGTCATTTGCACCAATGACACAAAAACAATGGTGGGTCAAAATGCTGGTCTTCTGGCACAAATCAAGACAATGGCACTGAGGGGTCCAGAACATGCCACTGTGGCATACATTATTTTAAGCAGAAGGCATTTGAGTTTCCAAAATCCCTTCTCCACCTGAAAGTAGAGCCTCCTAAAGAACTCAGTTGTCTTCAATCCCCTCTCCTGGAGCAATGGGGCAGACTGACTCTTATCTTTAGAGATAAGAAGTCTCCATACCACACCTAAATAGACTTCTCCTAAAGGCCTGTTTATCTTCCAAAAGATTTGTTTTTCCATAAGTGCCCTTTCTCCCCATCCAATTATGAATGCCTTTGATGAAGCAGTAAAAGTATTACTTTTATGAAATCTTGGCCCTGTGTACACATCTTTTTAAGACTCTGTGTGGTGAAATGTGAAATACACATAATGTGCTTCTGATACACATACTAGTACAAAGCACTCAAGCGACTGAGTTGTGAACTAACTTAGCTGCTTTTCTTTTTTTTATGGAACATCATTTTAAGATAACTACTGACAGACAAAAATTTTATTTAGATTTGGGCATTAGGCTGATTTCTTTCTAGAGGAATCTGATGAGTCTGCTACTTAAAAATAAAATAAAATAATAAAATAAAATATAAAGTAAAACAAATATTTGTTGCTGAGAATAAAATTTAGAATTTTGGAAAACCTATAGCCACTATCTTGAGTTTGACAGTTTCCCAACATGTTAACAACCTTTCTGATGAGATCAGTGGTGATAATAACAAATGTGATCTTATGGTATTATATAGTGAAAGATGTTAATATTTGGAAGATCTGCAAAGCTCAGTGAGCTAATATTTTCCAAATGGACAGTAGAGGGTGTTACAAAATCATGCAGGGGTGGAAGATCCAGTCAAAGTGCCGTATAGATCAACGAAATGTAATGGTATATGACCATTTATCTGGTTTCAGATTCCATAATGCAACTAAAGTATACAAAAATGAGCACTTGTTGAGTTTTAGTATTGTACCCAAAGAGAATGTTCATAAGTTATATGAAAAGTTTATTAAAATGCTACTCGTTTTTCCAATCACATATCTGCGAAAGGCTGGATTTTTCTTTATATACTTCAACCAAAACAAGTAACAACAAATTGAATACAGAAGATGAGAATCTAGTTTCTATTAAAACAGACACTAAAGGAATTTGCAAAAATGTAAACCAATGGCACTCTTCTAACTAATGTATTTTTGTCTTGGAAAATTTGTTTTTTACAAAAAATGTCACTTATGTTATTTTACTATTTTTAATGAATTAATACATTTAATTTTAATTAGTTTTAATTTCTAACTTGGTGAATATTGATAGGTATAACTCATAAACAAAAACATTTTTTGGTTCTCAATAATATTTAAGAATATAGGGAGGTTCTGAGACCAAAAAGAACTGCTCTAGCTATTTTCAGAAATCTACTTCTTCTTTTTACCTTGTTAAAGAGAAAAACACAGGACTCAAATGGTGTCACTTGTGCCAAAGTCTATGACCTAATTGCAGTTTTGACCATCACCAGAAATGTAATCTTAACCAACCAGTTTGGAATTTTCTGGTCAACACCTACGTCCTGTGGGCTCTTTTCATCCTCCATAGGAAGAAAAGACAACCTGCACGATAAAATCTCAGCCTTTCCCTCTCCCCGCAAAATGAGATTTCCATGTCTAAAAATAATCTTTACTTTTCTTTTGCTAATAACTCCCTTGCCCCAGCCTTCTTCCTATAAAAACCTTTTCTTTTGTACAACCCCTGGGAGTCCCCTTCTAGTAGTTAGCTTCATGAATCACTTAATAAAGCAAATTAGATCTTCAAATTTACTCAGTTGAGTTTTGTTCTTTAACAAACTTCATAAACTCTCCAAGTTCTTCGAAGACTTAAGGTAAACAAAACACTGAGAAATCTGTAGGCCATTTTTATTACCTGTCCTGATACTTACTTCTTCTGAGGCAAAGAACTGCCTGATCAGAATGGAAGAAGAAAGAAGAGACACAAGTTAGTATCTGAAAATATTATCCAGCACACATGTAAAACACTTCGTATAGTGCCTGTACCAAGTAGCACTCAGTAATGACTGGTATCATCATCATCACCTTCATCTTCATCACTATTATTATTTCACCTTGTCCACACTTCTCTGGGTGTTCATGTGCCAATGATTCTTACCTTTAAAGAGTCTTTTAAATTCAGGTCTTCCAGTTCCTTGATTCAAAATACTGTCACCTCTGCAGACAGAGTGGGAGCCTGTGATGCTTGTAAATAGATCACACTTGCAGAAATGTTTCCTCTTTTATCCCTGGGGCGAGTTTAGGCTTTGAAGTTACTATTTCTCTGAAGTTTTTTTAAATCAGGAAATATTCTTAAGCAGAAAGACTAAGCTACAAATCATAAATGAAAGCCCGAAAATAACAGAGCAAGGAAACGGTTCACTAAACAACTTCTCAAGTTTCCCACCGTCCCTGAAACAAGTAGATTCTCATGTGGCACTCCTGTGACTGAGGAAAAACTATTAGGAACATGACTTTCAATATAATTTCAATGGAATTTTTGGAAGTGTGGCTTAACAGATCTCCCAACCACAGGTAGCATGCAAGAATGAAAAATGGACAGGCTTTGAAACTGGCAAGGTCTGGGTTCAAATTCTGATATGGTTCTTTACTGTTTATGTGATGTTAGCAAAAAGTTGGCTCTCCACACATAACCTAGTTTTGTGTTCAATGTGGACTCCACATGGTTCAATTTCACATAGAAAGAAACAAGGTCAAGTAGCCAAAATTCTTTCAAGAGGAATTCTCATCTTGTTTTTTTCAAAGAATATTAAAACAGATTCAATTTGTCACCCATAGCACTATGTAACATCTTTTCTTTTCTTCTTTCTCATTCTCCCAAAGCTGCTCCAAAGTCCATTCTCCAAACCTCCCCAAATCCTTCTTCATCCCTCACCTGCCAGATTAGTGGTTTATTTCTACCTTCTTTTTCTCTCCCCATCCTTACACTTCAGTTTGTAATAATGTATATTATTTTAAAATTTGTGCTCTCTCCAATTTGTCCTTAGCCTGTATTCTCTATAACAAAGGAGACCCTACAAGCCAACATCCTACCTTTGGAATACTTATTAAACTGAATTTATTAAATATCTTAACTGATTCTGATGCAGGTAATCAAAAACGCTAGTTTGAGGTTTTTACTATTGATCTAAAAGCTAATCATTATTATTAGTTCTATTACTGACCAATTACTTTAAAATTGTTTTGTTTTCCAAATTTTTAAAGCTGAAAAGATAAATCTGACCATTCTGATTCCTTGAAGTTAGGTAAAGTTGAACACGATTATGTTGGCATTTATCCCAGAAGAGAGACACCAATATATTAAATTAAAAAAAAAAAAAAAACTACTTATTTTAAATGAGTGATTGAAATAACAACATAAAAACAACAAACCAAAACCAAAATAACTAGGGAATGGCGGAAGGACTGGGGAGAGAGGAACTCTTCTGTAGGTAAACCAGAATTGCCTCACTCTATGATAAAGGTTCTCAGTCCTAATACCTAATCTCTTCATACTGCCGAAAGCTGTCACAGAGTGCATCTCCTTATGAGGTAAATTTTTCTCTAATCTGTGGGCCCATGCTGCCTACTCGGGTGTGTCAAGCCTGATAAATTTGTGAAGGAGAAACGTAAGCCAATGCTTTCCGGCAACATCAGAAACCAGCCCTAGTAAACACACAACTCACTTACCTTAATTATTAAATTCTCCTGGAAAGACTCTATCCCAAGAAAAATCTAAAATAAACACACACACTCACGTGTATATATATAAAATAAACAAAACATTTAGTCTAGTGGTTATTTCTGTAGGGGAGGAAGAAAGCAAGATGTGACCAGAGAGAAGAACACAGGCAGTCTTCTAAGTTATAGGCAATGTTTTATTTCTTAAGGTGGAAGCGAACCTTCAGCTGTTCATTTTATTATTAATCTTTAAGTTGCTCATATATGCTTATACAATTTTTGTATTTGATATGTCTTCTTAAAATAAAAAAAATATTTTAGTAAAAAAGCTGTATTTCAAGTTTTATTTATTTCAGTGTTACTTATAACAGCAGCATAAAATGGAAGCAGCCTATTTGTTAAAATGGTTAAAGCGAACATTGGTTTAACCATATGCTGAATAGGGTAGTACTCAGTTATTTAAAATATGATTATGTAGCACTTATGGCGGGGGGGGGGGGGACCTTGTTACCAAGAATCATGTGACAAAATCTTCAGACTGTATGATTACAACCATGTAAAACAGATCAGAGAATAAGAATGATATTGTGATTGTTTTTGGCAAAAGGAATTATGAGTGTTTTCATCCTTGCTTTTTTTTCTAATTTTCTTTAGTGTGGTTATGTTATTTTTAATAATTAAACTTTTATTACAAAAAAAAAAAAAGATTTCCCCAGAAAGGACTTTTTGATTCCACCATAAATTAACATGACCAGAAATTGCACTGGCTTCTAAGGTTTTATGCAGAAGTTTTCATGAAAACAATAAAAGTCAGAAAACACCTTTCACTCAGTTGTTTCTCAGTGGTCTCTCAGCCTCTGTACCTCAGAGAACAAATGTCTTGTGCTAAGATTCAATTGTTTGCCAAGAGTTGAATTTCCTCTCCTTTTGGTTCCTGTCATTGGCTAGCCTGACTTTCAATCTCCAACAACCTCCAGTATCTTGGTCACACACACCTCACAGTAAGAAGCTGACTAATCCTGGGGCTGCCTATTAGGCAACCTTTTACACAGTGCCCATTGCTACCCATTGCACAATATATTTAACTGGGAATGATAAATGCCATGGTTTACGTTTGACTCCAGTCACCTTGTCAGCTCCTGCAGCTTAAATGTGTAAACATCTCCCACTGCCTTTAGAAATACACTGACATTATGTTCCAGGCTCCCTAATGTTGTGTAACATGAAGGAAGAAGGTGGCAGGGGACAGGGGGACCTATGAGGAAGAATCAGAAGCAGATGAGGACATTAATCACTTTCTGCTCTACTTCTGAAAGAAATAAAAAGCTGTACACTATGGGCTATAGCTACAAATAAACTTACTCTTAAGATTTAGAATTTAAGAAGTAGAACAAGCAAACAAATCAATACTCTTATAATGTTTCTATTAATCCATCAATAAGAAATAAGTAAATCCCTGAGGAAAGACCATTTTTTGTGACCAAAATAGAGATGAGGAAAAGAGATTGTCCTATTATTAAAAAAAAAAAAAAAATTGGTTATAATTTCATCAATGTCACAATACAGAATGCATTTGACCAAAGAAATTACTATGAAAAGAAAGTTCTATGCTTTCTTTCTTGAGACTGCAAGCCTCTTTTTAAAAAAACCCTTCAGCCACGCCCAGGTTAGAGGGAACAAAAGGGGAAAAAACCCTAAATGAGAGAATAAGGATTTCGATTGTGATTTGTCCTGAGAATAAATTTTATCTTACCCAGATCGTTAAATCTGTGAAAATATGTAGCATATATAATTTACTGAAGCTGGATTATTTTTAGAGTCTTCCATCTCTTCTGTGTACACAATGTGACACTAACACTAATATAAAAACCATGTGTAAATTTTGTTTGCTAATAAGATTTCAGACCACTAATGAAAAGACATAGGATTCCTTAGCCAAAGAAAACAAGAATATCTACCTAATGCTTAATTTGAGTGTGAAAGAAAAGCAAAACATATTTCATTTTTATTTGGTTACAAAAAGTGAGTAAAGAGTAAGGCAAAGGCTAGGCGCTCTTTGATAAAGTAGGATCATATGGAAAGTTATGCAATTATTAGTGAGATTACAGTCCACGTTACAATCTAGCCACATTTCCTCAAGATCGAGGACAAAATAAGTTCCTTAGAATGAATGTCTTCATATAATAGGTCTGAATCATATCAATATATACTAACCAGATCATCTACTTTGACTTGCTCTTTAATTAATGTTCAGGAATCACCATGGTCCTCATTAACCAATAATACCTGAGTGTGCAAGATGTTTCCAGTGTGGACTTATTTCCAACAGGAGCAAAAAGCCAAAACACACGTTCTGTTTAATGAATCACCAACAAATACTTTGTTGTCCTAGGTATAACTGATATCCCTGCTAAAATTCGACCTTTGAATTAAATGTCTATGATGAAGAATTTCATACCTGAACCCTAGGTATACAGAAATTATTTTCGAGTTCATTTTAACAGTTATCATTTTTTAGTGAGGTCAAGGAAAATGGTCAAAATAGATTTCATGGGTCAATGGGTTGTATACTCTAAATCATTGTGATTCTGGACCTTTAAAACTCATACCTGGCTTCTTCAAAATCACTTCCAAGGTAAATATGATTATTTTCTTCCCTAAAAATAAAACAAAACAAAACTGACTGGAAGAATAGACCTTACACCCAGGAAAACAAGAGACTAAGACAATATAGTAAATCTACTCTGATGACTCGGGTATTCCTTCCACAACCCCCTGCCCCCTCCTATGTCTCCCTCTTCCCTTGTCCCCGCCCCCGCCTCTGACTCTTTTCAAATCATTGGCTCATTGGCTGACGGGGGGGGGAGGGGTATTCCTGATCCCTATGCTGGGCTATGACTAGATTTTTAAAATGAATTTACTTAAGGAATGGGTATTTGTGATATTTTTGGGAGTATTCGTAAGATCATTCTTTTAGTTATATTTTCTTCATAGAAATGTACCTAGAAAGTAATTTGCAAATTGAAGAATTTTGTTTAAAAAAGCGTATTGCAAATAGTAATAGATCATCTGAAGTAGCTTTTATAATTTTTAATTTATCCTTAGTCATTTTCTCTCTGTTGTTGCAATACTCGTATAACAGTATAACGTTATAAAGGTTTTGACCTTTCTGGACATCAGCCGCTAGACTAGAATTACAAGGAAACTTCTTTCATCTGTAGTAGTACCTATACTTGAGAGAGTGCTACATTTGAAATCAGTAGTCAAACACTGCAAGATCCTATTCTCTCCACTTTTGACTTAAGCAAATTAAAGCCCAGGTAGTGACTAAATGGCTTAATCCAGTTTACAAAATCAGTCAATGAACTGGAAGCCATTAGTAAATGGTAGGACTTTTAATTCAAAACTCAGTCTTTCCACTAAACCACATTAGTTAAGATAATTACAGTGTAAAAAACTGTCGAAAGGAGGAAATACATAAGGGAAATAGCAGATGTAAACAGAATATTTTGAAAAATTTTAATAATAGCCTAAAATAAGCTAATATATGACGTAGAGAGTACTGGTAAAAGTAAATATACAGATAGACAGAAAAGGTAGTCTAAATGTATTTTTGTTTGTAACTCTTTTATTCTTTCATCTGATTTAAGAGACATCTGTATAAAGCAATAGTTATAAAACTGTATATATAGGTTAACAATGTATAAAGGTGTTATTTATATGTCAACAATAGCACAAAATAGGGGGGAGGAAATAGAGCTATATTGGTGTAAATTTTTTGTATACTATTAAAATTCACTTGGTATTAATCAAAAAATTTTTTAAGTCAAGATGTTAATTGTAATCCCCAGGACAACCAATAAGAAAAGAACTAAAAAACATATAGTAAAAGAAACAACAAATATATTAAATTTTTGATTACTATAGCTATACCAGAAAATAACTGTTTAAGGCAAAAGAAGACAATAACAGAGAATTAGAACAACAAAATAGACATAAGACACATGGAAGACAAATAGCAAAATGACAGAGGTAAATACTATTAATAATTGCATTAACTGTAAATGAACTTAACACTCTAGTCAAAGGCAGAAATTTGCTGAATGAATGAAAAAAATGATCCAACTATATGCTGTCTATGAAAGACAAACTGTGGATTCAAAGGCAAAGATTATTTGAAAGGAAAATAATGAAAAAATATATAACATAAATACAGTATCCAAAAGAGAGCTGGAGTAGCCAAAAGCAGACAAAATTGATTTTAAGGAAAAAGATTGTTTCTAGAGTCAAAGAAGGATATATCGTGATGATAAAAGGGTCGATCTTTCAGAAAGACATAGCAACTATAAATATATATGCACCTAATAACAAAGTCTCAAAACACATGAAGTAAAAACTAATAAAATTGAAGGAGAAATAGACAACTCAATAATAATAGTTGGAGACTTCAAAACTCCACTTCCACTGATGGCTAGAACAACCAGACAGATGATCAACAAGGAAATAAGAGCTGAACAATACTGTAATCCAACTAGACCTCACAGACCTTCACTCAGCAAATTCAGATTGCACATTCTTCTCAAGTACACATGAAAATGTCTCCATGATTTACCAAAAGAAGCAAAAAACTTGCACACTGAAAACTACAAAATATCACTGAGAGATTTAAAAAGAACTAAATAATTGGAGAGACATCCCATGTTTATAAATTAGGAGACTTTAAAAATGGCAGTACTCCCCAAATTGATGTACATAGTCAATGCATTCTTATCAAAATTAGAGTTGGTATTTTTGTTGTGTGTGTGTTTTTTTTTTTAATTAACAAGCTGATCTTAAAATTCATACAGAAATGCAAGGAATCCAGAATAGCCAAAATAATTTTGAAAAAGAAGAAAAAAGTTGGAGGGTTCACACTTTCTGATTTAAAAACACACTATAAAGCTATAGCAATCAAGCTGGTGTGGTACTGGAATAAGGAGAGAAATTGGATCAATGAAACATAATTGAGAGTCCAGATAAACCTTTATTTTTATGGTCAGTTGATTTTCAACAAGGGTGCCATGGCAATTCATGAGAAAGGATATTCTTTTCAACAAATGGTGCTGAGACAACTGGATATCCATGGGCAATAAAGAATAAAGTTGAACACCTACACTGTGACATATAAAAAAATTAAATCAAAATGGATCATAAACCTAAATATAAGAGTAAACAATAAAATTCTTAGAAGAAAAAAATAAATATAAATCTCCATGATCTTGGATTACACAATGGTTTCTCAGATAACAGAAGCACAAGCGACAAAAGAAAAAACAGATAAATTAAAACTTTGTGCTTCAAAGGACACCACCAAGAAATTGTAAAGGCAACCCACTGAATAAAAGAAAATATTTGCAAATTTATATTCGACAAGGGACTTGTATCTAGAATATATAAAGAACACCTACAACTCATTAAAGAAGTATAAATTAGTAGTTGATAGTTGGGCACTGATAGATGGGGAGCACAGCACAGGGAATGCAGTTAGCATTAATATGATGGTTAAGTGGAGGGTCAGGGGAGGAAGAGAGGGAGCAACCGCGGGAATCGTTTTATGAGCAATATAATGTCTAACCAATGTACTGTATACTTTAAACTAATTTAAATAAATAAATTAAAAAAGAAGAAAAAGAAAAAGAACACCTACAACTCAACAAGGAAAAGACAACCCAATTTTAAAAAGGGCAAAGGACTTCAAAAGACCTTTCTCCAAAGATATATGAAGAGGTAATAAGCACATAAGAGATGCTCAACATCATTAGTCATTATGGAAATGCAAATCAAAATTATAATGAGATACTACTTCACAACCATTGGGATAATATAGTAAAAAACAGATTATAACAAGGTAGAACCCTCATACACTGTTGGTGGGAATGTGAAATGGTATTGCTGCTTTGGAAAACATTTAGCAGTTTCTCCGGGAGCTAAACAATATGACTCAACAGTTCCACTCCTAGGTATATACCCAAGAGAACTGAAAACGTATATGTCTAGCAAAAACTTTGTACATACATGGATGTTCATATAGCAGCATGAGTCATAATAGCCAAAACCTGAAAACAGCCCAAATGTCCATGAACTGATGAACAAAGAAAAAGTGGTATATCTATACAATGGAATACCGTTCAGCCATAAAAAGGAATACATAATGCTGAATAGGAAGTCAGATATAAAAAGCCACGTGTTGTACAATACCATTTAAATACCACTTATATTCAGAGTAGGCAAATCCATAGAGATAGAAAGTAGAATAGTAGTTTCCAGGGACTGGGGGTTTAAGGGAAAGTGGGATGACTGATACTGGGTATGAATAGTCTTTAAATAGTGGTAACTGATGCACATCTTTGTGAACATACTAAAAACCACTGAACTGTATACTTTAAAAGGGTGAACTTCATGGTATATGAATTATATTTTAATAAAGCTATAAGTAAAAGTGTATATATACACATATACACATATATGAGGTACACGCATTTATATATATAAATTTTATATATGTATATGTGATGCACACATCAGAAAACTAAATATAAACCTAAAGAAACTGAATAATAAAAAACCTTTTAGTAATATAGTCATGAAGATTTTCAAAGTAAAACTAGTACAGATAACATTTCCTTGAAAGCTTGGTGGTTAATTTCCTTGGTCAAGAAGCTCCCTGCCTTAATTGCTAGTCTACCTCACCATTTACAGATGCTCACATTCATAACACATATATATGTAGTCTGCAAGTGTTATCAAACCATTGGCATTTACACTAGTCAATTAAACACTGGTCTCCAAGTTTATATTAAATTCTGATTTACTTTCCTAAGTCTTATAGACAAGAACTCAAATAATCTATGGCAAATGACCTCCTGGAAAATAAAAGATAATTTTGGTTTTGAATGACCTAGAGCAGTGGTCCGCAACCTTTTTTTGCACCAGGGACTGGGGCTCCCTTGAAAATATAATGCCTGATGATCTGAGGTGGAGCTGAAGTGGTGATGCTTGCTTGGGTAGCAGTTGCAAATACAGATGAAGCTTTGCTTGCTCGCTGGCTGCTCACCTTCTGCTGTGTGAATAAGTTCTTATCAGGCCACAGACCCGTACTGGTCTGTGGCCCAGGGTGGACGTGGGGTTCGGGGATCCCTGACCTAGATGGATTCTTCTCTTAAGCAACTTTACTTGAATAACTGCTTCCCGCCCCGCCCCCCTCCCCGCCCCCGCTTTAATTCTGCTACAGCAGACACATTGATCTCCGGGAGTAGAAGTTTAACTCACATGGCTGAAGTAAAGCAGCTAGTTTTCTTGGCTCAGGTAATCAAGGCCTGGCCCTGAGGCTTTTTTAGTTAGCTGATGAAAGAAATAAAAAAAAAAGGACACCTTGAATAACACATGAGTTTGGAGGGTGATAGATGGATGAATTTTGGACTTTGGTGGTGATATAAGAAGTCTAAGGAAAGGATTTAAGACTCGTTAAATGTTACATTAACTTCATATTGTTTAATAATATGATCACAATCTGGGATACATATGATTTTATATATGTTTATATTTATGTCTAGAAAAAAGGCCAAAATATTAATAATAATTTCAAGGTAGTAGGTGATTATTGTTTTTCTTTTTTACTCTATTGGAATTTTTTGGTGTCTGTATGCATTATATTAAAAAATTTTACTTACAAAAATAGTTTTTAAAAAACATTCAAACACTAAAAAGGGATATGAAATAAAAAATTAAAGTGCTCTCCCTTATTGCCTTTCTTCTAATCCACTTTTCAGAGGAAATCACTTAACAGTTTGATGTATATTTTTTAAACTTCTCTCTTTATGTTTATTCATTCTATTATATAGTTTTTAAATAGGATCTTAATGGGTTTATGATTCTGCAACTTTCTAATGTAATTCAAAATATTTGTCAGTTTTCTAAGTCAGTCTTCTATTCAGCATCTACACAGCTTAGATGAATCTGTGCAGATTTGTTCACTTTGCTATTGATGGGACGTGCAGGCTATTTTCAATACTTAATAAATACAAAAATGATGTAATAACATCCTAGTATATTTATTTTTCTGCACTAATATTATGATTTCTATAGGCTTGATTCCTCAAGGTGTATTTCTTTTATCACAGGAGGAAAATCATTTAATCCAGAGAGATAGCAGAATATGAGGCTAGGAGCTTCTGTAGTCAGGCCTTCTGGATTCAAAGCCCACTTCTGTTTACCAGCTGTGTGACCTTGCACAGGTAACTTAATCTCTATAGGCCTTGATTTCCCCATCTGTAAAATGGAGCCAATAACATTATTTCCCTTGAAGGGTTGTTAGGAAGATTAAATGAATTAGTAATTGTAAAGCACATAAAAGGGTGCCTGCACATAATAAGCTCTGTATAAGTGTTTGTAAATCAGTTTTAAAGGTATCTTTTATTTTTCCCTAGAATGTTACCTATCTTTAATTTACTATGTAACAGAAAATACAGAAACACATTTAAACTATTTTGAGTTTTAAAAATGTTTTAAAAATCTTAAATAACTAACTATAGCGATCTCTCTTCATAAATATTAGGTTAAACAACGCCATAATTTAAAATTAAGAAACATTGTTATTAGATTGTCTCAAAAACCAGTATGTCAATATTGCTTCTTTCATTTTCCTAGACCTCCCATATATTTTTTAATAACCATTTTCATGGGATTTTCAAACATACACAAAAGTACAGATACTAGTATCATAAACCCCTATGTACCTATGACCCAAATTCAATAGCTATCTTCAATACGTGGCCAACTGCATTTCATCTATACTCTATCCACTGTCCCTGCAAATTATTTTAAAGCAAATCCTAGTTATCTTATTTTATCTGTAAATATTTTGGTATGTACATATCTCTATATTTTTCAGAAAATATAATCACTATACAATTATCATAGATAAAAACAATTAACAAAAATTCCTTAATAGCAAATATCCAGAAGAGAAAACTGCAAATTTATATGATTATTATATAGGTTTTCCCCCTAATACACACTTTAAAATCTGTAATAAGGACATATAGGAGTGACATCAGAAACATCATGGACTGAGAGACATCCCCAGATATCTTCCCTTGAAACAACAATAAGGGGAACATCTAAAACTCAACAAAAAACACACAACCTGCACACAAGTACATCTGGGTGAAGGATATGCAAATAAGAGCTACCATAGGCCCTAAATACAATGACAAGTGTTCTTATGAAAGGTACACAATGGACAGACAGGGAGAAGAGGATAAGGCCAAGTGAAGACAGAGGCAGAGACTGGAGTTATGCAGCCACAAGCCAAGAAATGCCTGGAGGCACCAGAAACTGAAAGGAGAAGGAATGACCTTCCTCTAGAGACTTTAGAGGGGAGTGTGTCAACCTTAATTTTGGATTTCTTGCCTCTAGAACTCTGAGAGGATAAATTTCTGTTGTTTTAAACCACTAAGTGTATGGTTATTTGTTATAGCAGCCCTTTGAAACTAATGCAGAGTGGTAGCACTTAATCCAGAGAAAAAGCGGTCTACTGGGAGTTAGGAGATTTTGGTTCTAGCCTTGGTGCTACTGGAGACTTGCTAAGTACCTTTGAAGAAGTCACTTACCCTCTCTGAGCCTCAGTTTCTTTATTTATAAAGCACTGCACAATAGAGCATTAGCTATCATGCAAGGAGGGTCAAATTGTAAGCCTAGATAATATAAACGAAGCATGTGCAAAAGTAAAGGTTGTTATTCTAGTGTATAGTTAAAAAAGAACAAACAACAAAAAAGGAAATATAATTATTTTCAGAAGTTAGGTTCTTAAAAGTTTTCTGCTGAATGAATTTTTGTAAATCAGATCCTACTTTTTTAAATTTAAATCTTTAAAATTTTTTATTTTTCAATTACTGTTGACAGTCAAGATTATATTAGTTTCAAGAGTACAGCATAGTGGTTAGACATTTATATAACTTACAACGTAATCCCCCTGATAAATCTAGGATCCACCTGGCACCACACATATTTATTACAATATTATTGACTATATCCCTATGCTGTATTTTATATTCTGTGACTATTGTGTAACTACCCATTTGTACCTCTTAATCTCTTCATATTTTTTATCTAGCCTCCCAACCACCATCCTACTTTTAACTTAGCTCATAAAATAATCATTATACACCCAAGTATGCTAATAAAGAGTATCAACCTTTTTATTTACTGTCAAGAATAATTTTCCTTAAGACAAAGGGTATAGAATGTTTACAAAGAGTTAGCAAATTATAGAAGGGTTTTTAGCCTTGGAGCAAAACCAAAAACAACTTAACTAGGAACATGAAGCATATAACTTTTACAACTATTATTTGGTTTTTGTCTTCACTACCAAGGGATATATGGTAGATAAGGGGAATCTTGTAAAAATTGTCAAAATTCTATAATGTATTTTTAGGTACATCATTATGAACCTTTAGAAGATTGATTCTTAGAAGACAGCATTACTAACAATTAGTCATCTCAAGCTAAACATACTGTCTTGTTTTTTAACATTTAATTATTAAATGACTTTAGACATAAAAAATGTTGCGAAAATTTCAAAAGAATTCTTCTCTCTCTATGTATATTTTATCAAACTTTCCCAAATATTATTATTGGATGCCACAGTTGAAGTAAGTAAATTTTAAGAAGGCATTGAGAAGTTTTTCTTTCAAATCTTAGATACGAATATATTCATTCTATACTATAAGATTCAATTTTTTTCCCCTTTTTGATCCTGTGAATAGATTCCAGTGACTTGTGATCCCTTCATCAAGATCCTTCATGAAAGTAGGGCCAAAAGGCAGCTTGTTTCTCTGCTCCCTCAAGAGGAGGTCACTTTATACCTCTATGCCGAGTCTCCACATGGTCTTCCTAAGGTCTGGCCAGCTCCAATATCTAACATTTGAGATCTAGTTCACACATCATTTTTGAAGCCTTCTGACATGCCATCACGTCCTTGATATTCTCAGTGTACCTGATAATATTATGTGATAAGTACTATCACAGATACTGACATGGGAAGTGTGTTTATATCTACCTTCCCCTAGACTTTCATAGTTTATCAAAGATGAAGTCTGTGATTTACTGTGCCTTATACTGTGTCTGGCACCTAGGAATTCTCAATGTCCATTATTCCTATATTTTGACTCTGAGGTGAAATATTAGCTTGTAAACATATCCTGGTTTCTTGGGACATACATTTAAGTATAGTTAGTTGACTTCATCTGGATCTTCTGTTTTCTTTAGGGCTTTATTCCTTCCCTTTAATGTTCTTGTTTTGGGATCTCATATTTTAATTTAAAGTAATATTAAAATAATAGAATCTTAATAAAAGTCATAGTATTTTTCTTTATAAGTTTCCTTTAAAGCATACTACAGTCGTTAATTTTGGTGGCAGAAAGTGGGTAGTAGAAATGAAGATGGTGAGGGAAAAAAGGAAAATATACCTTAAAAACTTAGCACAAAGTAGTCTCTTCTGTCCTAGTTTCTGTTAACAGCATCGTCATTTTCCTAGCTCAAGTCCTTTCCGTAAATTAAAAAACAAATTGAAGTTAATTGTTTAATTTCTGATATATTTAAAAAACATATTTTTAAGATGTAATTTTGTCCATTCTTATCGTCAATACCTAGGCCCTTCCTCCTTCCACTACTGGAGGATTGCAGCAACCTTCCAGCAATCTCCTTCTCTAGGTAGCTCCTTTTATCCATTCTGGACACTCTTGCTCTATAATCAATCTTTCTGAGACTCTAATTTTTCCAGTGTCAAAGTTCTGGTCCAGAACTTGTTACCTCGCCTAAATTCTGATCTCACCTACCCCCACCCCACATTCAAGGCCCTGCATACTTTAGCCCTTACCTTCTCTTCTCCTCTTTGCTTAATCAGTGTTTTTCTTTTTTTTTTTTTTTTTTGCTTGGGGCACACAGGTCCTCTTTCCTTTATCTCAAACCATATCAAGTTACTTGTAATCTTTCCTTCAAGGTCCAGAAAAAATGCCACTCCCTTCTTGACTATTTTCCTGGCAGCTCCAAGTCACTTTCATAGCTCCTAAATAATTATTCTCATATTTTGTAGTTGTGACAAGATAGTGGAATTCTTTACCGCTCTCTGGATCTGTTAGCAGGAGATCTATGGACCGACCATTCCTTGCGACAGGGGTACATGTGCTTATAGATTTCTGAAGTGCAAATCTGTAATTTCCAAAATACTGGTTCGTTAACCATGGGTATAGGCTTCTCTAATTGCTTAAAAGAACAGGTCTCGAATACTATCATGTAATATTCATTTTTGTTTAAAAGATGAAAAAGTATAGGGGGAGTGTCTGGGGCATGGGTTTATCTAAAATCAAGGGATTCATTTCTTAAAGCTATATTTACATTTCCAATTAATTACATCCTAACTATCTCCAAGTATGTCCTATTAGAAGGCATATTTTATTTTCAGTGCGTGTGAAAGAAAGCGTTTGAAGGGAATAACCTCGGACATACTTGAGACCACAACCCAAAGGAGTCAAAAGCACACTCTCCGCGCCATTGCTTACTGGCGACGCCAATAGACCTGGATTTACGCTTTTTGGAGCCTCGGTTCTCACATCTGTACAATGGAGATAATACTCGATAATATTTATTTCCTAGGGTTGTGGTGAAAGGTTTCCCTTTCTGGTGAACTGCTGGGCGGTTTGCCTCCATGGATCGAAGGGAGTCGCTTTTCCTCCTGCGACGCACTTCCGTGCGCGAGGAGGGGTCGCTCGAGGCGGAGCACAGGCCGCCGGGGCTGGAGCCTGGGTAGGGACAGGTTGGGCCGCAGCTTTGACGTGCAGCGCGGGGCCTTCAGCAGGAGCGCGCTAAGTGTGTGGACGCCGCGCGAAACTAGCTGGGCCGTCAGCACCAGTGTGCTCGGGGTGCTGGGAGCGCGCTCGCATTGACGGCGAAGCGTAAAGACGCCGGGCCATTGGGTAGAGGGGCGCCAGTCGGGAAGGCCGACGGAGTCTGAGGCCCCGGGGGCCAGAGCGGCCTGGCAGGGGCGGCGACACGCCCGGCGGGTTGGCGCCTCAGTGCTGCGGGCTGACCAGTACCTGCAGCGCCCCACGTGGCGGCCAGCAGGGTCGCTGCCGCGAGAGCCTGTTTGCTCCGCCCCCGCCGAGCCCGGCTGCCCTCCTCAGCCTGCCCTCCTCAGCCTCCCCGCCCAGCTCACCCGACCCTCCTCCCTCCTCCCTCCGGCATCGCGATGGACGCGGCCTCCCCTTGCCGCCGCCGGCAGCACCGCGCGGGCCTCTGAGCTGCCGGGCCTGCGGAGCCGCGTGCCTGGGACCGGACGTGCGCTGGCTTTCGCCGGTCGAGGGAACCTCTCGCTTCCCCGTCACTAGGTCCCCGCAGAGGAAGAGGAGGGACGAGGCACAGCTTTTCCTGTGCCGCCTACCCGGCTCGACCTGCGCGGCCTGCGGCTTCCTGGGAACTCGAGGGCCGCGGCCGGGCCTGGCTCTGCCCGCGGCCTCCTTGGTGCAGGACTGGAGCGCTTTGGGACTACAAGCCCGGTAAGAGCTTGAAGGGAGGGGAGGCGGGAGCTCCTAGGGCGGTCGGAAGGGCCAGGGCTGGGGTCCGGATGCCGGGCGGAGGGCCGCGAGCGAATACCCGGTCCCTGGCTAGGTCGGCAGGGCTGCTGCCGACTCACCCGCTTAGCCCCTTTGTTTCCCTCCCCCGGCCCTGCCCGCGCCGGGGGCCGGCTTGCCCGAGCCAGAGCCCAAGGCGGCCCCCCCTTGCCCTTTAGAAGGGTTTGCTGCCTGGCCAGGCCAGGGACGACCCGCCGGGCCTCGGGAGTTCCGGGCGCCGCTCCCGGGAGACCCGCTGTCCTGCCCGGCGGCCTCCTCACGGGCACGGAGGCTTGCTGCTTCTCCTCTAGAACTTCCCCCTCCTCCGAGACACAGGTAGCTAACTTAGCGGGGTTTGGTGCCGGCAAACCGGAGTGTGGTGCTTGCGCTTCCCCGTGCGGGGTCTCGGCTGGGCCCAGAGTGTTGGGTCATCTCTGCTGGTCGCCGCCGTTGGTGACCACCGGGACCTGCCTCTGGATTCAGACACCTGCAGCTTGGTTACGTGGGACCCAAAGCTAGGTCCTCCCTTATAAGCTCTGGTAATGACTTGCCTCTTGGGGCTGCTACTCTGTTTTGTATTATTATTTTTAAACTAACTGCTCCATTCTGTGGGGAACGAGGGACATATATTGGCCTATATTCTGATCCGTAACGTGTTAGTTCATTGCAGTTTACTTTTCGCATTTCTTTTTAAACTTTTAAGAACAGTTGCCAAGACTGTCAAAATTCTTAACCAAGTCTTTATTCATAGATAGATCTTGGATCTAGTTATGGTTTGTATTTGGACATATTAAGAATAGCAGTCAATAAATTGAAAATTCAGCAGAATTTGTTAAATTAAGGGTAATTTTAAAGCAGAAACTTAATTTGGAGGGGGATTGGATCAAAGTGCTTAGACTCTCTTCAAAATACTGACTCTAACTACTAACCCTTATCTGAAGAGCAGTTTTGAGTGGAGGAGGGGGGAATAGGTTTGCTGGGGAAAAAAAAAAAAGAACCTTTAGTAAGGTGTTCTTTGCCTTTTGGCACAGACATTGGTGATAACAGAAGTGGGATCCGAAGCTTGTTTGACTGTCTTTAACAAAGACAGCTCTGGTTTCCAGTTAAGCAGCAATCTAATCAGCTTATACTCTTGTGCAAAACTGGTTTTTATTTAGTATGGATATGTGAACGTTAAACTCGAGAAATAAGGGTAGTTGAAAAACTGCATTAAGCACTATAGCTAAACACACTTATAACTCTTTTCTAATTCCTAGGAGGACACCATGAAAATTTGGTTGTAGCCGATGTAAAGGAAACAATTTTAAACCCCTTGGACGTTTAAAGGACTTTTTCCCTTTAGTTTTTTAATTTAAGCAAAGAGGCTTTTAAAAAACCATGGCAGATGTGGATCCTGATACATTGCTGGAATGGCTACAGATGGGACAGGGAGATGAAAGGGACATGCAACTAATAGCCCTTGAACAGCTATGCATGCTGCTTTTGATGTCTGACAACGTGGATCGCTGTTTTGAAACGTAAGTACATCCCTTCATCATCTTCCTTTGGGGTTGCTGTAGTGACATATTTTTAACCATTTGCTAACTTCAGTTTGTGTAGAATTTTCTTTAGTGAGTTTAAAAATTATCTTTTTAAAAGTACCCACGGTTTTGAATTTATACTTTTCTGAGAAACAAAAATTGGTAGGTGAAGTAACTTGAGTAGTAGTAATTGTTATGACACAAATACATGTCTGTTGAATGAATAGGGATTAGTAAGGAAATGCTATTTTAACCCATAGCTTGGTTATGAAGTGGGGAACTACAAATACTTATCTTCTTTAAAGGTAGCTATTTCTTTGCTAAGAAAATGATTTAAAATTGCTGTGGAAATACAGTTGATAGTGAACATATATTTAGAATCGCCCATTTCTTCATAGGTATTAAGTCATATCACAGCATACTTTTGTTACAGCAAATCATTGGTTTGTAAATTTTATTTGAGGCTATAAATTGGATGTTACCCATATAGCATACTTTTTGGAATAGTAGAAACAGATTTTGAAATTTGGAGAGTTTAAACAATTTTATTCAGAGATTATGTTGTAGAATTGTGCAGAAATGTAGAAGAATTCAGTCCTAGAATGGCCATTAATACCATGTTTTTCCTGTTATGTGATACTTGCCTGGTATCATTTTTCTGAATGCTAAACACTTTTGGTTTTTACTGTTTATTTACAATTTTGAATTCCAGTAATGACTAAACAAAAACTCAGATGTTTCTGTTTTTTTTAATACCATTTTGAGGTAATTAGTAGAAAATATTTGAGATGTTGACATAAAATTTGGTATAATTACCTTAATTTCTTTGAGGTGAGAATAAAGGCTGTATTATTAAATTAACAGTATTTTTGTCTACTTTTTTAAATAAGTAATTATTGAAGATGAATTAGTAAGTGAATGATTAATTATTCTTAGATATAAATCTCATGAATATAGTATATTATTATGATAAAAATCTTTATGAACAATTTCTGAATAATAGTCCGTTAGTGGCCCATTTATTTGAACTAGTTCTTGTTATTGACAAACTGAGTACCTCATAAGTTAGCCTCTCTGTTGATACTTGTTTTAGCAGGATTCATAGAAGAGTGAAGTAGATTTTTGAGTATTCATAGATTCATTAGAGGGTCTTCAGTAACCTGAGAATTACTTTTGGCATTTTAAAAAGTAAGCCATACTTGCCAGTCAAATCAACTGTCAATTCATATCTTCTATTAAGTACTAACATATAGTAGAGGTATTTGTAATGGCCTTAAATAAAAGTGTTACCATATTAAAACAGTTATAAAGGAAATTTTTAAAATATAAAACTCATCCCTGTATAATATCCTCCTATCCTAACATTGATATTCTTTCCATTTTCCCTTCCAGGCTTTATACATATTTGATATGTAATTTTAAGAAAGAAGAAATTAAAGTCATGCATTTTATATTTTTTATTTACTAAGTGAAGATAAAAGAGTATTTCAAAATGGAATGGTCAACCCTGTTTAATGTAGCATACCAGTAATTGGCCTATCAAAAATAGACATTTGATTAAATTTGTGAAATTTTTTTTTTTTTTAAATTTAGTTTGCTCTGTGTTCTAAAGCCAGATTTTCTTGTTGTCACAAGGAAAATGGTCTTGGTTCTTTTAAACTAGAGGCAGCCTGGTGAGGTGGAAAGAATGGGCTATGGCATCAGAGTCCTGGCTTCAGATTTTTGGTTTACTACATGTAATTTAGCTTCTGAGAGGCTTAGTTTCTTCCTTTAAAATGATTGTAATCTTATTTCTGATAGGCTTCATGTGAAGACTAAAGGAAAGAATATGTGAAAAGTGTTTTGAGTAAAGTGGGCTATTAAGTGGGCTATTATTATTAAATATCTAGTTTTGAATTTTATTTTGGGACTTTATTCCATGAAACTGATTGATTTTGTAGAGTCTTAAAATTCTTTGAAACAGTCAACAAATAAGACGAGAAAAGCAAGGTGATATTTTGATTATTGGTGAAAATCAAACATACTAACTTGATTTCATAAGATAGTAGCAAATAGTCCTTAGTTATGTTGAGTAAAGCAAAAGATTTCTGTATGTTCAATGTTTTTGCCTGGATTAGCTTGTGTTAATAGTTATATGTTTTTTAGTCAGGAAAGGCAGATGGCGTGGTAGAAGTAATGGCTTTGGAATGAGATAGACTTGGGTTCAGGTTTTTGTGAAGATTAAATGGGATAATACTTGCAAAATGCCTAGCACAGTGCTTTTCACATAATAAAGTGTTTCTTTTTCTTTAAGTACATGCCTCTCCATTTTTTTTTTTTTTAACCAGTTTTGCTAGTCTTTTTCAGGTTAAGGAATGTTAAGTTTTCTGTGAAGCAGAGATGCTTCTTATTAATGCCTAAATTTAAAGTAGTGCTCTAGAAAGTAAAGTTGAGGTTCAGGGTTAGTTTTTGTTTTCATCTGTGACATGTTATTGAGTTAAATTTAATATGTTTTAAGTTTAATGTTATAAATGATGAGTACTTTGCATCCACATTAAAATAGATAATCATCATACATATTGTTATAAGTAGATAAATCCTGGGCAGCTGTAGATCTTGCTACAAAATCTTTATGTAATATAATTTAAAGTCATTCTTTTTTTCTGGGAGGAATCTAAGATCTCCCCAGAATATCTAGAAGGTAGGATATTAGGGATAGTGCTTTTAGGTACTAGAAGGCTCTGTTTAAAAAATAATCATTTTATTTAATTATGAAGGCACAAAAGAATATACATTAAAAAGTAAGTCTCTCCCTTTCCTGTCTCTTGGCTAATCAGTTTTCCTCTCTAGAGGCAACCCACCATTACTCATTGTCCTAGTGTATCCTTTGAGAGAGATCCTGAGGAAGACTGCCTTGAGTCTGGATTCCAAAGTTGTTTAACACAGTAGTAAAAATGTCCTGTTGTATATTTATAGTAAAAGATGAATGATACAACAGGACAAGGCTTTTAACTTTTTAAATGGTCTTATTTTTTGTCAGGTGTTAGAGATATTGTGATAACCAGAACAGGTACAGTTTTTGCCCTTATGGTGCTTAATAGTCTTATAGGGAAGACAGCTATTAAATAATTATAAAATCGTGATTACAAACTGTAGTAAGTACCATCTTGGAAAAGTTCAGGGCACTATGACAGCATACAACAGGGACATGGTCAGAGTGGCCTTGAGGAAGTGATTTCTAGGGATAGAAGGGTAAGAGTTTATGAGATGAAGTATGAGGAGATGAGATAGAAGGGTGTTCAAAGGGAAGGCAATGTGTGAAGAATTTGAAGTGGGATTAAATATGACATGATTGAGGAACTTGGAGAAAGCTAGTGTGACTGGGGAAAGGAAAAGTTGCTTGAGGGTTGTGTTGAAGGTAGAGTCAAGATCAGATGGAGTCTCTTGGTGCACATTAAGTAAAGCTTTTGGTTTTATCTTAAGAGCAATGGCAAGGCATTGAAGTTCTGTGAAAGTGAGAGATATGATTAAATTTATCTTTTAAAAACGTTACCTGCTTTATATAGAATAGATAGGTGGAGAGGACAGAAAGAACAGATGCTTATAGAGTTGGTAGGTTATGATCCAGAAGGAGAAGGTTGTTGTTATAAAAGTAGAAAGTGAATTTGAGATAGATTTAGGAGGTAAAATAGGACTTGTTGATTGGTTGGATATAAGAATGGGAAAGCAGGAGGTGTGGATGACTGAGGTTACAACGGATGATTATGCCATTCAGTGAGATAACACTGGAAAAAGAACATGTTTTGAGGGGCTGAGATCATGAGTTTGGATTTGACTGGATTCTCATATCTGCTTCTACATTTAGTTGCATTATATTGTTTTGATTGAAAAAAATTATTCTCCATAGATGTAGTTGGAAAAGAGAGGAATGCTGTAATGAATTTTTATATAATCATGAATATTCTCCTTTGATACCATACTAAACTATAAAAGTGATAGTTTCTTAAGGGGTTAGTTATAGTGTGGATTCTGCCATATCAATGAACTTTTTATACTCTTGTTACATTAGAATCTATTTGTCTTGTACATTGAGTGGATTTTTAACCTATGTTTAAAGGAGTAAAATCATACACTGGTCATATGAAAAATATTGGCCTGTGAGTTATACAGATATTCCAAATGTTGACATATCATTCTACAGTATTGCAAACATTTGCTAATATGACTGCTGATTTCAGCAGACAGTATTGGGAAGCTGTCAGGCTCATGGTGACAGATAACAAGTTTTCTAAAATTCTAATTTTTGCTTGAGCATTTGGAAGTTATCATTGGCAGCAGATATTGTCAAATTGTTTTCCTTGAAGTAGAAGGCTTACTTCATTAATTTTTGAGAAAATGTTTGCCAGATATCCAAGTCTGAATAACCACAGTTCATCTGAAGTTCTTTCAAATAAAAATGGTGTTACATGAAAAAAGTGGCTAGCTAGTCCAGCTCTCTAAAGGTTGTACAAAGACTCTTCCTTGACACAACCATCATTCTTCGGTATGCGGAAGTGCTTATTCTTTCTTCCTGTTTCCTTCAGTAGAATATTAAAAAGATATATATGTACTTGAGGATTGAGATTAGTAAAATTAATAGTTTTTTGCTTCATTAAGAT
Source organism: Rousettus aegyptiacus (assembly GCF_014176215.1). NCBI lineage: Eukaryota > Metazoa > Chordata > Mammalia > Chiroptera > Pteropodidae > Rousettus > Rousettus aegyptiacus. Next base: position 99,668,241 of record NW_023416306.1, read on the forward strand.
TATTCTGTAGTGAAACTGGCTTTTCTTTTCCCATGCCAGAGCTTGGTAGTACAAACTAGTAGTACAGTTTAGTGGTGCTGCCTTGATTCATGCTTATGCAGGAGCAGTTTTTATCCACCATTGCTTTTGCATCATTAGTTTACATGTCAACACAGGAAAGAAAATGATTCAAGAAGATAAAGGACAATCGTGTAGAATACTGGTGAGAGGTCAAGTAGGGTGAAGACCAGAAGGTGTCTTTTGCATTTAGGAGCATTCTCAAGGTCATTGATCTCAATGAGGGCTGAGTGGAATGGGAAGAGTGGCAGATTTGAATGGATTGAGAAGTAAATAGGACTTGAAGAAATGGAGAGAGGGAGTTTGGCAAACTTTTTTGAGACATTGGAATGGGGTTTAGGGCTTTTTCTTTTAAAGGTCGGAGAGCCAGAATAGATAATCCATAGTGTGAGGCTTCTGAGAAACTGGGAGAGAATTGGCTTTTGTCAGGAGCAGTGCTTTTAAAACTTTAATCCAATTCCCGTTTAGGAAAAAAAAGGTGCAGTTCACTGCCTGCATTAATTTAATTTTACATAAACATTCTCTTTGAGGCTCAAGCAAATCTGACTGGTTTTCAATGTGAAAATAAAATATAAAAACTGTCCTTGGAGTTATTTCTAAGCAGAACTTGTCTCTAATCCTAATGTAACAAATGTTTACATAAACTGGATTCATCAAATGAATCTTCAACTAACAACTGTTTGAGAATGTTAACATCATGCATAGGAATGCTATGTTTTCTAGGATCTGACATTTTCAGCGATTGAGAATTACCATATTTTGTAAATGGAAATACCACTACTAAAAACAGAATGTTATAAATAGGATGATTTCATTTGTTTCCAAATGCTCTCGATATACTAGAGTGATGCAAAAATAATAATAAAAATAAGATGTTTCATGGTAAACCTTGAGGGTAAGGTTAGGACTATAATTGGCAAGGTATTTCTGGGTAAACGCTGCAGCCTCAAGTGCCGCCCACCGAGTATTCTCAGGGCCAGTGGGAAATGGGTTAATGTGCATAATTGTGATTCAGTTGCTTTGGTGTGATGCCTGATATTCTGCATTCCTAATACGCTTCCAGATAATGCTGAAGCTGTTAGTCAGAAAAACCCCACATTGAGTAGCAGAACTCTGATCCGCTGATAGATAAGTGTTAGGTAGTGTGTTCCTTATTGTAAAACTGGGAAGGTGCAGAGGTTAAATGCAGATGTTTTAGATTTGATGGTAAAAAGTTGAAGGGATTTCTTTCTGATGACATCTATTTTCTCCCTGAAGTAGAAGATTAAAAAAGTTATTATCTAGAATTGGTATGGGGAAATGATTATGCTCAGATAGTGCTAGTAGCTTAATAACAGATATCTCTGCTTCTAAGCTAACTCTACCCAGAATTATAGTCTTAAAATATTTTTATGGCTCTTTATTGAAGTATACTTGGCTATACTTTTAAAATATTGATTTGATTGTTCCATCAAATCATTAGGTTCTTTACCTAATGAATAAGATTTAAATGCCTTCAAAGACCTTTCTGCATTCTCACACACATAATACCAGTACTTTTATTTTTCCATTGCTAAGTGTAATGCCTGGCATACAGTAGCTATTATCTGGATATTGAACAGGTTAAGAAATTCTTTATATTGTGCGTGTTTTCCATTTATGCCTAAAATGCCTATAGATGGTATTTCCGTAGTCATGAAACTTGTTGAGGAGTATGTAGTAGAAACAGATAGCATCGATATGTATTTTCCCTACCCCCTTGCATTAATGTACTTGCCTTTTCCATATTGATTCTTGTTTTCTTCTACCCAGTGGCAGGGTTATAGGGAGGTGTAATTACTTTGTTTGATTAGCCCTATAGCTCTCCTTCTCTGATTAGAAAATGTTCATTATATCAAATACATACAATCCTAGAAAGTTAAATAAGTGAATTTCTATAGACAGCAATTGTGTACATACGGTATGTGCTTCATTGCAGTGGGTAGTAGAGGGAAGTGCTGGAAGATGAGAAGCATTCTCTCGTCAGTGTTCTTAACCTTAAGTTCTAGGGAGCCAATAAATAATGAGTTTCAGTGAGCTTTTATTAAGTTTACCAAAGTATCTGTCACCTTAAAAAGGAAAAAAAAATCCACTTCTAGTTTATAACAATATATGCGTATACTTTGCATACTTGTTGGCTGAGTCATGAGACCTTTGAGTTCTTCAGAGCCCAGCACTGTCCTGTTTGTCTTTGTATCTTAACACCGCCCCCGCCCCCCAACAAGCACATAATACTTGGCATAAAAAGGCATTCAATAGATACTTGTTGAATGAATTGCAGTTAGGTTTGTGCGTGTATTTTAATAGGAGGAAAGCAAGTCTACATATTGGACTTTGACTTGCTCCTTTTTCTTTGAGAGGGAAGGCCATATTTTCAACTGCTGTGTCGAGTTATTTTTAATTGAGCAATACAGAGAGTCAAGGCTGGGAGCAGATGAAATATTTCAAAAGATGTTATTAATAATCTTCAAAAAACCAAATTTATTACTTTTACAGTTAAAATTCTTAGTTTTTTAATAAAGGAAGCACCCAATTTATAGACTATTCAGTAAAATATTGCAGCAATAGATAACTTCCTATATTTAAAAAAGTTAAATTTTTTTATATTGTAAATCTGAAATTTTGGCCCAAGTCCAAGTGCTGTAGTCTGGAAAAAGCATATGATAGTTATTGTGTAGAAACTATTACAGTTCCCAGGGAACATTCTTTCTCTTTGGAACCTCATGAAACTTTTTTTGTTCTTGTTTGAAGTTACTTATCTCTGTTTTCATCAGGGAAAGATTCTGATGTCATTGCAGGTAGCATTTTGGAAACCATTATTTAAATTTGGATTCATCTGAAGATTCTTATCTTTTATGTGATTGACTGGTCTGACAGGTCTGTATAGACTGAGTGATCTTAAAGTTTCCTAATAAATTGGTATTATACTATGATACTGGGTTTAATATCTAAAAATAATTTCTACCTGTAATGTAAGAGGTAAATAGGAAGTTTAAAATTTTGAATAACTCTTTAATTGTTTAAATGTGTATAAAATTTTGTGCTGTTGATGGATACTTTTAGCACTATTCAGGGAGGGCTGTGATTATTATATGCATGATATTTGATTTTTTCTTAAATTCATTTAAATTTGAGTTTGAGTTTTGACAGATTAGTATAGAGTTGTGTAACTACCACCATAATGGAAATTCAGAACAGTTCCATTCCGAAACATTTCTTATCAATGTCTCTCTGAACTTAAAAACCCTCTGCTCACCTCAGTGCTCACCTCAGTGCCTGGCAACCAGTGGTCTGTTCTCTGTTACTGTAGTTTTGACTTTTTCAGAATGTCTGGTAAATGAAATCATATTTATAGTGTATAGCCTTTTGGAACTGGCTTCTTTCATGTAGTATATTGCATTTGAGAGTCATCTGTGTTGCTGTGTATATAATAGTTCCTTCCCTTTCATTTCTGAATAGTATTCCATTTTATGGGTGTACTGCAGATGGTTTTTCCATTGACCTCTTGAAGGACATTTGAATTTTTCTTGTTTTGGTGATTATTACTAAAGTTGCTACAAACAGCATACAGATTTCTGTGTATGCTGTTTTCAGATCTTCTAAAATTCTTAGAGATGAGTCTGACAAGATGTAGAAATTGATGAACTGATTTCAGAATTCATATGGAAATACAAAGTACATAGTAGACTAGTCAAAATGTTTTGACAACGTTGGAGAATTAATGCTACTGTATTTTAGTTCTTATTAAACAGCTATAGTAATCAAGACTGTGTTATTGGTATAAAGATCAATGAAATAGAGAGTTCAGAAATAGACTCACATATATAAATAGCTTATTTCAATAAAGGTGTAAAGGCAGTTAAGAGGAAAAAGGATAGTTTTTTAGGGAGCTGGAACAGTTGGATATCCATATGCAAAAAGGAAAAATTAACTTTGATCCATACTCTACATCATATACAAAAATATACTCAAAACGCATCATAGAATTAAACTATAAACTATAAAACTTCTAGAAGAAAACAAAAAATCCTTTGTGACCCTAGCAAATTTTTCTTAAGTGAACACCAAAAGCATAGTCCATAAAAGATTATTAAATTGATATGTTTGAAGGTCTTTACTCCTAATTCAGTTTCTGAAATAGAGGACTGTTCAGGTTTCTTAATTCTTCTTGAGTGAATTTTAGTAGTATGTCTTTCAAGGAATTGGTCTGTTTTACATAAATTAAAATGTATGGGTATAGAGTTGTTTGTAGTAGTCCTTTTTATCCTTTGGATGTTTGTACAGTCTGTAGTGATAATTCTTTTCATCCTGATATTGATTATTTTTATCTTTTGATCATTTGGGCTAGAGATTTATCAATTGCATTAATCTTTTCAAAAAACTAGCTTTCGTTTTCATTTATTTTCTCTTTTTCTGTTTTAAGCTTCATTATTTCTGCTCTGTATTATTTACTTCTGCTTCTGTGTTGGTTTGGTATTTAATTTGCTCATTTTTTTCTAATTGGGATGGAAGTTGAGGTCACTGATTTGAAACCTTTTCTGATATAAGCATTTAATACTATAAATTTTTCTTTTCTGCTTTAATTGATGTTGTATATTCATTTTCATTTGCTTCAAAATATTTTGAAATTTTCTTTGAAACTCTTTTTCACCCTTGGGTTATTGAAAAGTGTGTTAATTTCCAAATTTTGGGAGATTTCCCAGATTTTTGTGTTACTATTGTCATAGAGCCTACTTCATATTTTAATTTTTTAAAACTTTTTAAGACTCATTTTATGGCCCCAAATATGGTCTATTTTTGATGAATGGTCCACAAACATGCACTTGAGAAGAACGTGAATTCTGTTGTTGAGTGAAGTGTTCTACAAGTGTCAGATTAAATCGTTCAGTTTTTATCCTTATTGGTTTTCTATTTTGTTTTGTAGGTTACTGAGAGAGATTTTGAAGTTTCCAAGCATAATTGTTCACTTACCTATTTCTCTACAGTTCTCTGTTTTTGCATGTATTTTGAAGCCCTTTTAGGTGCTTTTAAGATTAAGTTTGCTTGGTGAATTGACCCTTTTATCATTATATAATATCCCTCTTAATCTCTGGTAATTTTCCGTGTTCTGAAGTTTACTTTGCCTGATAAAAATATAGCCACTCAAGCTTTATTTTGATAGTGTTTTTTTTGGTAAACCTTTTTCCATCCTTATAGTTTTAGTCAATTTATGTCATTAAATAACATCAGTTTCTTATAGACATTATATAGCTGGCTTGTGTTTTTTTTAAATCTAATCTGGCAATCTGTTTTTAATTGGTGAGTTTAGAACATTAACATTTAGTGTAATTTTTGGTATGTTTGGATACGTTTAACATTTCGATTTTTGTTTTTTGTTCTGTTTCTTGTTTTGTTTCTCTGTTCCTTTGAATATTCTGTAGCATTCTATTTTAATTTACTTATTGGTATTTTATGTCTCTGTATTTTTTAGTGGTTGCTTTAGGGATTGCAGTTAATTTAGAGTTAATATTTTACCCTTTAAAGTAAACCGTGTAGATCCCTTTACCACCTTCTCTGTTTATGTTATAGTTTTCATACGTATTAAATCTATATACTTTGATAATCTCAAGATACAGTGTTATCATTTTGCTTTTAGTAGTCAATTTAATAAGAGAAAAACAATCTATTCCATTTAACCAGATATTTATCTTTTCTCTTGCTCTTCTTTCATTCCTGAAGTTCCATGTTATCTCTCTGATATCATTTTATTTCATCCCCAAGAACCTTCTTTAGCATTTCTTTTAGGAGAAGTCTGCTGGTGATGAAGTCTCTTTGTTTTTCTTCATCTGAGAATGTCTTATTTTGCCTTCATGCTGAGAAGATACTTTTGCCGGATATAGAGTTTAAGAGTGGCAGGGTTTTTTTCATTATTTTAAAGATGTCATTCCACTCTCTTCTGGCCTTTATGGTTTCTGATGAGAAATCTGCATTCATTCTAAGCTTTGTTTCTTTGTGTTGTTTTCCTCTTGCTGCTTTCAGTATTTTTTGCAGTTTGATTATGATTTATCTGTTCATGGTTGTCTTTGAATTTGTTGTTTGTTGAGGATTGTTGAGCTTCTTGAATCTGTATGTCTTCCAACAAATTTGGGAAGTTTCCTCTTCAAATCTATTTTCTGAACCAGTTGTTTTCCTTCTTTTCTTGGAGTCCAGTGAGAAATGTTATGCTTTTTGATATGTTCCCTCAGGTCCCTAGGACTCTCTCCTCCTGCCCCCAATCCTTTTTCTGTGTTCTTCAAATAAGGTAATTTTTACTGATTTGTCCTCCCGTTCACTGACTGTGTCATCCTCATTCTGTTTTTGAGCCCATCCAGTGAGTTTTTTACCCCACAAATTTATTTTTAATTTCTGAAATTTTCATTTGATTGTTTTTCACACTTTCTGTGTTCTCTGTCGAAAGCAGCTGTTTCCAGTTACTTCAAGAATGTTCACATTTATTACCTCATGGAGTGTAGTTATCATAGCTGATTTAGGGTCCTCTCTAGTAATTTTAACATCTAGGTTGTCTGTCTCAGGCTTAAATCTGTTGACTGTTTTTTTCTTGAATTGGATAGATCAAATTGTACTGATTCTTTTTGTTTCAAGATCTTTTGGATTTTATCCTAGACAGTTGAAATATTGTATTTCGGGACTCTGGTTTTTATAAAAATCCTCTGGAATATGTGGATTTTGTTGTTTGTTTTGTCATGCAGTCAACCTGGGAAGATTAGATTGTAAGTTCTATTTTGCTCTGTGAACGGATGGTTCCAATATCAGTGGTTTCAATGCCTTTGTTACGATGTTTGGTTCTATTCTGTGCATGTATCACTCAGAGTTTAGTCTGGAACTTGCGTGATTATATCATAATTCAGTTGTTAAAGTTATTGGCTCTGTCTTCCACATGTACAATTTGGAGGTGAGCTCGGGACTTGTGTCAGGGATCCTTTTTCTAACTTTTTCTGAGATTTCCCTTATATCTTTTGGCTACCAGGAGCCCTTTTTACTAGTGTCCTAGCTAGAAAGCAGGTCTTCTCTTAGAGTTTTAGCCACACTTCTCTCGACCCTCTTCCCTTCTTCCCCCATGTGCTGTCATACACTTTCTGCAACTGGAGCTTCGCTGAAGGTGTAAGTAGTGAGAGAAAAGAGAGAAGAAAATAATAGGATTCCTCTCATGTGGTTTTTTGACCACAGGAGTTCCTTTTCTTAGTTCTCAGTTCTTCTGGGCTGGAGGTGTACGTGGCACCTCCACTGTACTGTGCACATGTCACTCAGGGTTTAGTCAAAGGCTTATTCCTGGGGCTGGCCTTGGGGCCAGGCTGGGAGGAAAAAACCCCAGGAATTTCTCCCCATACCCTCTGGCTCACAGACACTCCTTTTTCTTGGTCCTTTCAGAGTTTTTGTTGTGTGCTTCTGCTATATAGTTTTGGGACTTAGCCTATCCAGGAGTCAAAACTGGAAAAGAGGAGAGGAAAAAAGCCCTTGAAACTCACTTCCATCAAAGGTCATTATTTAAGTTTTAACTTCCTTCCCGAATACATCTGCTGTTGTCTATTTTTCAGAGTCCTCAGATAGTTGCTTTTTTTGTGTTCTGTCCAAGTTATTGGTTGTAATCATTGGGAGAGACAGGCTGTAATAAGCTTACTCCAGTTGACTAGCCCCAGACTTTACATTCATACTTTAGTTTCAAAATTTGGAAAAATCAAAGTTTAGAGAATGAAAATTATAATTGCACCATCTAGAAATTACCCATTTTAAGTTTTTGCTATAGTTTCCTCTCTCACGATGAACACCATAATGGATATCATTTTTTCCCTTTTACTTATTATTTCTACCAAACAGTATTTCTATCATAACAAATTCTTACTGAACAGTTAAAAATACTGTATTCTATTATGTGTCTATACTTAATTAGGCCTTTGTTATTAGATAAAGGTTATATATATATATGTATATATATATAAATATAAAACATGCTCATAGTGAGCATCTTTGTATATACATTTTGGCATGATAACATATTTTTTGAACTGCTGACTCTAAAGTTACATATAAGGGAAATTCAAAGTTTACTAATTTGTTTGAATAATAACATTTAATTATTTTTAGAAGTCTGGCCAAACATATTTGTATAAAATTATCTTCTAACTAACTTCAAAATGATACTGTTTTTGGTAGAGGTTTTGATGGTTTTGAAGTTTAGAGTTGATTGTAGGAAATCTAATTGAAGATAATATTAACAGGTTTTCATTCCTTGGAGGAACGAATGAGTAGGTTAGTAAATTGTAATTTTTATCTTTTAGGAGAAATCTCAGTGAAATTTTAAATGATGTTAATAGACGCCCAGTGTGATAGTTTCATATTTTGTATCTACATGTCCATAAAGAAATAAAATCTATATCAAACATGCAGAAATAAAATATGAATGACTGAATTTATTTTGGAATTTATCATGACTTTTGCTATTTTAATTAGAGACTATATCTTGAGAGTGTGTGTGTGTGTGTGTGTGTACAACTTTAGATTCTTTTTCTATTTTCTTGGTGAGAGTTTGTAAAAGTGTTAATTCCGTCATAGCTAGCTAAATTTTATGAAATGAAGTTAAATATTTACCAATTTAGTAAAAATTCCTTGTGGCCTGGGAATGGGGAAATAGATACTCTAAATGTTTCTGTTAGGATTATACATTCAGAATATCTTCTTTAAAAGTAAGTTTGATATCTGCCAAACTAAAAATAGACACACAGAAACACTTCTAAGAATCTTTCCTTCATAAATACTGATACGGGTGTGCAGAAATATACTTTAACGTTGTTCACTGTTTCAAGTTAGTAAAAAACTGGAAACCTAGGCTATTCATTAAATTGGATGTTACATAGACATTAGAAAGATTGAGCTGCATCTGTATTAATGTAGAAAGGTGGATATAACACTGATTAAGGTAATGAACAAGTTATAGGGTAGTATGATCCTACTTGTAAATAACAAAAGCTTGATGATCAGGCACTGGAATCATCTGGTGACTTGTTCTTTCATATGCCTTGAATATTGGCTTTTTCTGGCTGGGATCTGGTTGGAACACCTGCTGGCCTTATAGTGTGTCTACTTGGGCTTCCTCACAGCATGGTGTCTATGTTCCAAGAGGAAGAATACCAAGAGAAGCCAGTAGAAACTTTTATTGGTTTAGCTTTAGAAGTCACAAAGTGGTCACTTTCATTATAATCATAAATCTGCTCAGATTCAAAGGGTTGGAAGAGTATCAAAATAACATTATAAAAAAGAATATATGGATATGTGGGATGGGGGATAATATAATTCTTCATGAGATTCCATCCTTTGCACATGCTATTCTTACTTAGAATGCATGAACTTGTCTTCTTGGCCAACTTCTACCATATGGTTTATTCAGAATCTTTTATTTCCTGAACCCTGTATTACGTATTTTATATACATTATCCTAAATCTTTGTAATGACTCTTCAAGTCAGAGAATACCTTGACTTAACTCAAACTTTTCCGTTTTTGTGAGGTCCCTCTTTCTGTAAATTCCCTGAGTTGAGCTTTCCTTCAGCACTTTTCATTAACCTACTTTTAGGTTTTTATTATGGCAATCATTATATTTACATTGTCTTTCTCCCTGTTAAACTGAATTTCTTGAGACTGATTATTTTCATGCATTCATTTATTAAATATTTAGGTGCCCACTAGATAAAAATTACTGGGCTTGGTTGTAGGAAAATAGATAAGGTATAGACCCTGTTCTCAAGTAGCTCATGTTTTCATGGACGAGACAGGTAAATGGCAAAATATAATATAGTTTGATGGATGCTTTTTATAGATGGGTTTCACTGAATGCTCTCTGAAGCCACACAAGAGGAACAGAATTCAGAATGGGTAGTGAGGTTGGTCTTAGGCAGGCTTCCTAGAGGAGGTACTTTCTGACCTGAGTCTTCTGGAAATTTTAAAATTTAATTTAAAAAATTGCCTTGAAAAGAATACAAGTGAAAAAGAAGAGAAAGGGATAAGATTGTTTCTTACAGAGGGGACATGTGTAAGGAGATGAGAATCTGGAAACTTTAGATTGGAAATAATGAGTAATTCTGTTTGGTAAAGCAGGAGTGGAGTGTTTGTGTGTGGAGCAGAGAGGGGCAATGAATGAGGCTGAGGACAGATGAGATTGTAATCATGATGAATTTGGATTTTATCCTCAAAGTAGTAGGGGAACTGATGAGAAATTAAGCAGGATGTTACAATATCAGATTTGTATTTTAGAAAAATAACTTTGGTGCTAGAGTAGTGAATGGACTGGGGAGTCTAGTGAGAGGTTCTCCTTAAGATGCTGTTGCAGTAATAATCCAGGTAAGAAATAGTGAAGGTTGGAATTCAAAGGAAGGGGCAGATACTAAACACACTTAAGAGGTAAAACCATCAAGATTAGGTATTAGATTTTGTATTTGAGAAACAGGAGTTAGGAAGTATTTTGTGATTTTTACGTAAGTGAGTGGTGTTGATCGTAGGTTAAAGAATAAATGATGTGGTTTTTGATAGGGAAACTGTTTAGTTTTGGGTAAGTTGTATTTGATAGTTCCTGAAACATCTTCACATGGTGATAGGTGAATAGGGAGAGAGGCATTTGGGTCTGCAGTTCTGGGATTTAGGAGAGCAATTGGGGCTATAGTCTAAACTTGTCATTTTGTTAGAGTATAAAAAGATGGAAATGGTTTCACTTTTTTTTGTGTGGTGGAGTGATGTGAGGCGGTAATGGGCGGGTAGGGGGAAGTAGGTTATTTGATAAGGGTTGGGCCAGAATAAATTTATGTGGGGTGGAGAAGTAGTTTGGTAAGGGAGATGATGGAATTCTTTTTTCTTGGCTTCTCTTTCCATAAGCAAACAGACTCTTATTTTTTCTTGATATCAGTCATTTAACAAAACTTGAGTGTCTCCTATGTGCAGACAAACCTGCTGGGTTCTGTAAGAAATCCCCACTGCAGAGCTTACAGGCTTTTAGGAGAGAATACAGTGGATAACAAAAAGTAAAATGTAAATTGCGAAATAAATTAAGACAAAAAAAAAAAAAACAGGAGTCCTGTTTTGGGTAGTTAGGAAGTGTAAGTCTGAAAGCTGAGACAGTGACATTTAGGCTGAAATAGGAATGTTGACAAAGATCCAGCAATGGGAAGAGTTAAGGGAAAAGTATTTTAGGCAGAGAGATCAGCACACATTAGCATCTTTATTTTTCTATCTATTTCCATCTGTTGAAAATCATGAGTTTATACTAATACCCCCAGTTCCAATATAACACCACAGGGTTCATTCAAGTTTTCTCTTTCTAATTTTGCTACTCTATTCTGCAGTCAGAAACTTGGTTTCCATTATCCTTAATATAGTGATTGGATCATTTCCCTTATGCGTATCAGTTGCCTGTTACTGAGGCATTCCTCTGAGCAGATGCCCTCTTCACCTTCCTCATGCTGTGACATCCTATGCCATACTGACCCTCTCCTCGCTGTAGAGATACCCTCCTCAACACTGGTGCTAGACTTATCTCTTATGGGGGATGTCTAAGTGGCTGTTTCAGTGGTTCGAACAAGAGTTAGAAGTTGGCTTAGATTAAGAGTGTAACAGAGGATGTGGTGAGAAGTGAACAAATTAAGGATATATTTTAGAGAGAAAACTGGTGAGATTTAACTGATGGATTGGATATATAATGTGATAAAAATGAAGGGAAAAAAACTGGCTTTCTAGATGGTGAACTTTATAAAGATGGCAATTTGGGGGTAGTGGTACATAATGGGAGTTTTGTTTTTTGATTGCTCTCATTTTAAGATGCTTGTGATAATCCTGAATAGAGATAGTGAAATGAGTTGGTTGGAGGTAGAGATAACATTTTGGGAGTTTTCATAGTATGTAGACGAGATTTATGCTCACGGTGTGTATGAACTAAAGGCATAGATGAGATCAACTAGAGAGAGAAGAGAAGAAAGCTTAGGACAGGCTCCCATGGAAAATCAAGGGAGTCAAAATCAAGAGAAAATTGAAAAAGATATGAAATACTCATTGCACATAGTGGAAGAAATATAGCAGTATTATTGAACATTTTGCTCATTTAAGGCTAGCGATCATAAATTTATAATGAGATCAGTTTTCCTGATTATGTAAATATTGTTTTTAGTTAATCTCTTTTGACATGAATTCAGACCTAGGAATGTTGTGGTTATGTTTGTAGCCCAGGAAGAAGGCAAAGGACTTGAGGTTCTTGCTAATGGAAGGTAGTTAAGTGCTTGTTGAATAACCCTAAAGCTCAAATTGAATTCAAAGACCAAGGTGAATTTTCTATGAATTTAGAGTTTCTTTGATACTAAGGAATTTTCTAACAAACAACTAAAAAGACAGTTTTAAGGTCTTACGTGATTATATTATAATGGCTATATTAAAGCAGGATATCCAGCAGAGTATGTTAGGAAAAACTTGTTAGTAATTTTAGTTTCAATATGTACTTTCAAGTAATATAACCATAGTTCTTTTAAGTATTGTAAACTTTTTAAAATTCAGTAATTAATATTGGCATGTTTTCTCCTACCTCTGCTTAAGTTATAGCTTATATTATTTTTTGTGACTTGCTTTGGTTCTAAATTGAAAAATTAGTTTTTTTTTTAATATTTATGTATGTTTGTATATTTATGTTTATGAATGTGCTTAAATACCTTCTCATTGTTGAAAAGTAACTCAAGAGCTAGAAAAACAATTTTTCCTCCTAATAGCCAATAGTACAACAGATGTTTTCTATCGTACCTTTAACAAGTTCACTAAATGGGTTTTCATTATAGCTCACATGAAATAAGCTCCTATGTATGCAGACCATCATTATTTTTCTCTTAGAATAAAATTGATCACAATTAAAATTTGAGAGCCTATGTTTAGAACTTTCCGTTTTTTTTTTTTAAATTAGCAAATATGTACTACATTTCCCCATGAAATACAGAAAGTTATACTAAAAGTTTCTCTTAAATTTTGTTTATTTTTTGGTGTGCAGTTTTTGCACTGGATAAGAAATATAGGTGAATTATTTTTAATGTAAAGCATACAGTAGTAGATTCATTCTTGTCATTCGATTCAAGGACTGTCAACTTTAACATTTATTCTTTACCCAAAAGCTACTATTTTATAAAGGGAAAAAAAACATTACTTTTTAAGACTATGTATGCTGTTCCTCAGTAGTATTAACACTTATATGCTCTCTTCTCCTCCCTTTGGTTTATTACATATGTATATGTAGAAAACAGCAAAAATGCTTTAAAATTCTGATATGCTAGTCAGTCCTCTGATCTTACCAACAAACTAAGGGATCTGTCTTCTAGCCTCAAAGCATTTCCTCTTCAGAAAAATTACAGGTGACTACTTGACACGTAGTATTGCCAGTGTTGCTGGTTCATAAAAACCGCCTGTGTTTAATCAGTGTCTGGTCAGTCAATGAATGTAAGAGAGCTTTTAAGATCTTTGATAAATTCCTGCTACTGGACCCCTTAAGTTATGAACATCTAAGCAGATTTTAAAGAGTAGAGTTACTTTGAGGTTCATGCAGATATTTTTAAAAAGCTGCTAAAGACATCACACACATTAAAAATTAGAAGAAAAATAATTACAATGTGGAGAGTACTGTTACCATAGCCCATTTAAAATTTAGTCTGTGCAGAGGAATTAGAATAATGTGTTTCATCTAATATAACTGATATTTCTACTAAATATAAATTATACTCTTTCATATTTTAAATTTTGATTAAATATAGGGGATATTGATACCTCAAAAATTCTGCTTTCATTAAAACTTACGCAGGTTTATATAGCGCACATTAGACTGTTCATAGGAGGGAAGGGGAACTAAAGTTAATTAGTTTAATATGGTACCAAGGTACTGAGCTAAGTGTTTAATGTATATAATTTCATTTAATCTTCATATCATTAATATAAAGTAGTTATTGTTTAGATATTATCGTTGTATTACAAATGAGGAAACAACCAGAATGGTTACACAGCTGTTATTCTGTTTTATCCTGGCTTGTTGAACCCCAAATCATTCGTTCTGATAAAATATGAATTGAACAATGTCCCTGGCCTTCAGGAACTCTCAATGTAAATAAGGAAATAAAGTGATACATTAAACAGTGTGGGTACTGTTTTTATGAGGTTTTAGGAACACGAAAGTACCACATACGTATTTGGGGAGGTTAGGAGAGGTTTTTGCAGAACAGTTGATGTTGGAGCTGAGAATTGAATAGGAAATTTTTTTAGTATGGTTTCAAGTTAATGCTCCTATTTTATAAACTGTTTACAACTTGATATTTTCAGCAATGATGAAATTAGCATCTGAATATTGTTATAGAATCAAAAGCTATGTGAGAAATATTACCTAATACACACATAGACACAGTATTAAGCATGACGTATTATGTTTAATTTTATTATCTATTATTTTGATACTATTTTGATGTTAAGAATTTAGTAATTCTAGGTTTAATGTAATTTCTTTTACTACAGATGTCCTCCTCGCACTTTCTTACCAGCCCTCTGCAAAATTTTTCTTGATGAAAGTGCTCCAGACAACGTGTTAGAGGTAACAGCCCGTGCCATAACATACTACCTGGATGTATCTGCAGAATGCACCCGAAGGATTGTTGGGGTAGATGGAGCTATAAAAGCACTTTGTAATCGTTTGGTTGTGGTCGAACTTAACAACAGGACTAGCAGAGACTTAGCTGAACAATGTGTAAAGGTAAGTCTTATGTATTGGTCCATTTGAAAATCACTTAGAGAATAAAAAATATATTTTGCTAATAAAATAAACTTTGAATCATCAGTCTTACTTTACTGAAACTGATTGAGAACAGTGGAGGTCACAGCCCTTGTTACACAGTAGGAGATTCCATATGGCTTGGGGAAAGAAATCTTATTTTTGAAGGAAACTTGTAGGTCAGTGATAATTTTCTTCGGTGCTGCCTCAGTGCTCTTCAGTTCCTGGTAGCCACTATAACACTTTTGAGATAGGTTGTCCCTTTTCTCAGCCAAAATGATTTTGTACGAAAATGGTAATAACCTCCACCATGACATCTAACACTGACTACCAGTGCTAGCTATTATACTAAACACTTCATATGTATTAACTCATGTAATCATTTTTAAGACAATTTATTGTTGGTTAATATTGATAATAATTGGACATTTATTGATTAATATAAATTTCAGGTGTACAACTTTATCTGACTCATTTAATCTTAATACAACTCACTGTGTTAGGTACTGCTTATACATTTCTATTTTATAAGTGAAGAAAATTCAAGCATACTGAGGTTAAGTGACTAGTCTGGGGTGATGCAAATAGTGTTAAAGCCAAGATTTGGAGATTATAAATTTGAAGATTAGGAAGTCTGGTTGTAGGGCCCATGGATTTAACTATTTTACTCTTTTAGGTGTAGCTAATTGTAAACTTTATGTGACTCTAAAGGCATCAATACTGGGTCAGTAGTTTATTGGAACTACTTATGAATGCATTTAGATTTTACATAATTTTTTTATGATTCATGTTTCATTCTTTTTAGTATTCTTGTTGCTCTAGGTCAGCAATTTTTAAACTTTTTGTCTCCAGATCCCTTTACAAGTCTGAAATTATTGAGGACCCCCAAAGAGTCTTTGTTTATGTAGATTATATCTATTTATATTTACTGTATTAAATATTAAAACAAATTAAAAATATTTATTACTCTATCTGAAAATAATACTCATTACATGTTAACATGCATTACATTTTTAGTGAAAGTAACTATTTCCTGAACAAATAGAATATCAGAAGAGCAGCATTCTTAAGCATTTTTGCAAGTATCTTTAAAAAGTGTCTGGCTTAATAGAAGACAGCTGAATCCTCATATCTGCTTCTGCATTTAGTTCCTGTATCACACTTCACATTAGCTTCTAGAAAATTCTACTCTACTCCTGAGAGATTGAGAATGAAAAAGACAATTACTGTTTTAATATTATTATGAAAAAGTTTTCAAGGAACCCTGAAAATATCTTCCTCACACTTTGAGAGCTGCTGTTAGGTTTTAATGTCTTGACATTCTGCCTATATGTCTGTAGTTTTATTTGTCTGTCTCAAGTCTCAGAGGAGGAGGTATCCATTTTCCTGTTAAGAGCTTCCCCACTCCCTTATTCTTATCATATCACTTACTCAACTGCTATATTTTCAAACTCTTTCTGCTTTGTTACACTTTGCTTTCTCTTTCTCTGTTTCCTTTGCAGATTATTCTTAATTCATGCTTTCTTCAATGGTAGTATTTCCTAAGGTTCTGCTTTTACCTTCTTAAAACTATATAGACTTTGCCTAGACAGTCTCATCTATCAGCACCAGTACCATTCATATGTATATGCCTCCCACATCTTTATCTCTAGACCTAACCTCTCTCTTGAGTTCTTGAGTCTGTATTCAAAGGGTTGGTGGACATCTCCAGCTTGATGTCTATGTTTATTCTTTCAGTAAAGATAAACTCTTACTCTGATAATTGACGTTAATGTTCATGTAGTCACTGAAGACAGAAATAAATCTGTACTTTATCTTGTTTCCTTTTTTCCACTCTACACATCATTAATGATCAAGTCCTTTTTTAGTTTATTTCCTCCTATTTGTCCCTATTATTGTCTTAGTTAAGTCTCTATCATCTCTTGAATGTTAATGCTTGAATTTTTACATTTACCTTTACACTCTCCCTGTACCCTGTTTCCCATAGTTATTAACTGTAAATCTGATCATATTATTTCCCTGCTTGAAACATTTTTCTTGCTTTCAGAATAAAGTATAAATTTCTGGTATGCTTTTATGATCTGTGGATTCTGATAACTCTCTGGTTCTATCTGAACACCTTAAACATCAACATAATTTAGAAAATAAGTTGATTTTTAATGTTTTGAGATTCATAGAGTAAGAGTGAGGGCAATGAATAATGTAAAGCTAGCATTTATTAAAAAAATGTTTTTAATGTCTAGAATTTTTACACACTTTTGCTAAATTACTTGTAGTGTCTTAGCTTGCCATGTAGGTTTCACTGTCCAGTATGGTAGCCATATGTGAGCATTGAGCACTTCAAATGTGGCTATCTAAATAAAGATGTAAGTATGAAATATGCATGGGATTTTGAAAATTTAATACATAAAAGAATGTAAAATAGATAAATAATTTTAATATTATATTGAAATGATGATGCCTTGAATGTATTGGTCTAAAAATATTAAAGTTAAATTTTTTCATTTTGCTTTACTTTTTTAAATGTGGCTACTAACGAAGTTGGAAGGTGCTTTATGTTTTCTGTGATTCTGGAAAATTAAAATTGGACTTACTGTATTCTTTTGTTAATTTTGTTTTACTGTTATAGGTGTTAGAACTGATATGCACTCGTGAGTCAGGAGCAGTCTTCGAGGCCGGTGGTTTGAATTGTGTGCTTACCTTCATTCGTGACAGTGGACATCTGGTTCATAAAGATACCTTGCACTCTGCCATGGCTGTGGTATCAAGACTCTGTGGCAAAATGGAACCTCAAGATTCTTCTTTAGAAATTTGTGTAGAATCTCTGTCTAGTTTATTAAAACATGAAGATCATCAGGTAAGTAAATCACTGTTGTACACTTCGATTTTATAATGTCTCCTATTTGTAACTATGATATACTATAATTTGAACTTTTCCTTGATGAAGTAGAGGTAATTCTATCTTCATTTTCTCTTATTTTATATCTTTAGGGTAATCCTTTTTTGTTTGCCAGTGAAACATTTTAAATTTTAAAGGTGATAATGTGTTTATTCTTAAAATTTAAATGTTTTAGCAATATATAATTTTTAAAGCTGTACTTATACTCAGTGTAATTTGTTGACTTAAGCACAATTTTGTAGACTTAAAAAGATAGTTATCTCTGGAGTAAAATAACACAGTATTTAAAGTGCTATATGTGTAAACTTTGTTGAATTAGCATGTGAGAAAATAAAACTTGACTTACAATGATTATCATTCAGGTGTTATTTTCAATTGATACGCATAGATTATCTTGGCAAAGTTGTACATAATAATAGTTAATATTGGTTGAGGTTTTACTGTCCATTTAGGTTTTTTACATATGTCATCTTATTTAAGCTCAGACAGTGAATCATAGGTACTATTATCCCCATTTTATAAATAAGGGAACAGAGGCCTTGCGCTGTTAAGTAACATCCTCAGGTCTTACATTTAGGAAAATGGAGCCAGGATTCAAATTTAAACAAATTGTATGCCTTATCTCTTTGCTATATCTACCTTTCTTACTGTCTCAGTATTGAAATAAATAGTACCAGCTCTTTTTATTTAGGTGAATTTTGTTTATATGCATATTATTTACATCGTTAGGTTTCAGATGGAGCTTTACGATGTTTTGCATCACTAGCTGATCGATTTACCCGTCGTGGTGTTGATCCAGCTCCTTTAGCCAAGCATGGATTAACCGAGGAGCTGTTATCTCGAATGGCTGCTGCTGGTGGTACTGTATCAGGGCCATCATCAGCTTGCAAACCAGGTCGCAGCACCACAGGAGCACCTTCTACAGCTGCAGATTCCAAATTGAGTAACCAGGTTTCAACAATTGTAAGTCTGCTCTCAACACTTTGCAGAGGCTCTCCAGTAGTAACACACGTAAGAATGTTTTTGAATCTTTGATTTTTAATCTTTCAGAAAAAGTGTTTTAGTGTCATGCAAATATGTTAAACTCTTTTTCTCCCATTCTCTTTCTAGGATCTCCTGAGGTCAGAGCTTCCAGATTCAATTGAAAGTGCATTGCAGGGTGATGAAAGATGTGTGCTTGATACCATGCGTTTGGTCGACCTTCTCTTGGTGCTATTATTTGAAGGACGAAAGGCTTTGCCAAAGTCTAGTGCTGGATCTACAGGCAGAATCCCAGGACTCCGGAGATTGGATAGTTCTGGGGAGCGCTCGCATCGGCAGCTTATTGACTGTATTCGAAGTAAAGATACCGATGCCCTTATAGATGCAATTGACACAGGAGGTCAGAATTTTTTTTTTTTTTTTTTTAAATATAAAAGGGAAACAAATATAAGGAATTATATAGACAATTTCTAGTTTCTAGATTTTGGACAGTAGTTTTAGTAATTAGGCCAGATAAAGAATGGCCAACCCTTTTCATATCTTCCTTTCTCTTCATGTATATGAGTATCAGCCTAATTGATGCATGGTAAGACCTGAGTAAATACTTGTTGAATGAGTAAATGAAATTTACCTGTTACACGTCAGAAGGAAATCATGTTAGTTCTAAGGTGAACTGCAGATCGAATTTAGGGCTGTCATTTTCTCAAGATTAATGAAACTGACACAAGTGATTTATTGCAATATATAGTACATTTTTAGACTGTTTCATGAGGTGATGAGCAAATATAAATTGGTGAAAGATGCTTTTTGGTCATTAGACTTGTCTTTGTGTTCTTTTGATGATAGATGTGGATTAGTTTCTTTTCCACAGTATGGCATGAGGCAGCTAGTACCCTGTTGAGTTGTGTTACATAGTTTTTTTTCTTCCTTATTTTATATTTATTTTTAAGACTTAAAGCCTTGCAAATCCCCAGTGGTTTAAAATTTTAGAATACTTCTTCTTAGCAGAATTTACATTTGCTGATTATTTACTACTTTATAGTTTACGTAAATGTTTAAAATTGGCTCTGTATTTAGTAATTATTAGTAACAATCTTTAAATGGTCCCCACTTTAGTAAAGTTCAACATTATTTTGTTAGCTTTTAAAAAATTTATTTTTCTTCCTTTAAATTTCCAGCCTTTGAAGTAAATTTTATGGATGATGTGGGTCAGACTCTATTAAACTGGGCCTCTGCTTTTGGAACTCAGGAAATGGTAAGCTAATAAATAAAAGGTAATGTTTTAAATCAAAGGTAAAAATACTAACAAAGCAATTTATGATTATTTATCATTTTACAGGTAGAGTTTCTTTGTGAAAGAGGTGCCGATGTTAATAGAGGTCAGAGGTCATCATCATTACATTATGCTGCATGTTTTGGAAGGCCTCAAGTAGCAAAGGTAAAATCCAGATTTTTAAATCATTTTAATATTTGACATTTATCTGGTTCAAAAATTAGAATGCTATACAAAGTTTCATTATATTACTTCATGCTTCCATGCCATCTTCATTCATTTCATTCCCCCTTGCCCACTATAGGTAAGCATTTCTTATTGTTTCTTTTTGTTTATCTTTTCAGAGTTTCTTAATATAGGTACAAGCAAAAGTAAATATGTATGCTTAATACCTCTTTTTCTTATACAAAATGTAATATTTTATACACTGATGTATACTTTGCTTTTTCATTTGATAATATAGTTAGAAGACCTTTTATATATTTGGAGAGCTTTTTTACATTTGCATACTTACCCTGTGTGGATGTACTGCAACTTTATCCACTCATCTATTGGTAAACACTTGGTGGTTTCCAATTTCTTACTCTTGACAATGAATAACTTTGTACAGGCATACCTCAGATATTGCGGGTTTGGTTCCAGACCTCTGTGATAAAGCACAAGTATTGTAGTGAAGTGTGAGTATCCCTGTAAAGTGAGTGATGATCTTTTTGCTGGTGGAGAGTCTTGTCTTCAATTTGTAAAAAAAAAAAAAAACAAAACAAAACTCAATATCTGTGCAGCTCAGTAAACTAAAGCACAATATAAAGTGAATTATGCCTGTACATATTTCTCTTATTTCTGTTTAACAATAAGGTAAGTACTCTATTTGCAGATGAGTTATATTATTTGACTTTAAGTTTACCAAAGGACTTTGGAGAGTTCAGTTAGGAGAAATTGAGGTTCAGAGAGGTCAGATAATAAGGGTTAGACCAAATATATGATCTAGGTTGCTACAGTCT
This sequence comes from Rousettus aegyptiacus, assembly GCF_014176215.1. NCBI lineage: Eukaryota > Metazoa > Chordata > Mammalia > Chiroptera > Pteropodidae > Rousettus > Rousettus aegyptiacus. The sequence continues at coordinate 99,689,269 of NW_023416306.1, forward strand.
TCTTATTGTGAAGTAATTTGGCATAGTGCAATGTTCGTTGGCTACAGAATTAGGCACACCTGGATTCAAGTCTCAGCTCATTAACAAAAAAAGGCTGAGTGGTTTGGGGCAAGTTTCTTAAATTTGACTTGAAGTTTTATCAATAAAATGCACATATATTCCTAGCATGCTTATTGTGATAATTAGGAAAAAATCCATGATGAGCACTTAGTATACTAGTTGACATGTTATAGATACTCAAATGGTAATTGCCATTATTGTCACTTTTACACTATAAGAAAATTTTTGTTGATAATTTAGCTTTCTAATCTGGGAAAGGTGGTCTCTTCAAGCTCGAATTCTGTCAGTTTGAATTAGTTTCTGGAGAAAATGATGTTTCCGAGAGTGATAATATTTTTTATTGAGCCATTTTCTTTTGACTCATACTGTTTCAGTTATGAGTGTCTGAGTGGAAGAGAAGGAACCTAATGAATTTTATCTAACCTTAACCTATATTGATTACACATCAGCCCACAGTGAGCTATAGCTGCCAGTACTAACAATGGTATAATAGGTACTGTTCACTAGGCGTGTATTCTGTGGCAGCCAGTGTCTTAAGCATTTTACACATCTTATTTAATTTTCACAGGTTCTTTTGTTTTTAATTGATTCTAAGATATACTTCCACATTCCCCCTCCACATACACATTTTAACATCTCTTAAGTAGGAAAATGTCTTATAATTGTTGTAGACAGATAGAAATTGCATCATAATTATTACCTGTCCATGCAACAAAAATTGAGAAATGGATTTTAGTAACTTGAGTGAAAAATCCTGTTTGATAAGAGGAGCACTCTCAGAAATGCTATCATTAGTGCTGTTTATGGCACTGATGACAGCATTGTGTACACATATTGATGACTTTGCATCAAATTGTAATTAATTATGAAGAATTATATTTGGAATGTGAAGAAATTACAGAAATACTTATTACGTTTCATTTATATTTTCTAATTTGTTAAAGTAATATATGAAAAAATATCTAAGTTTATAAAAGTTCTTTCAGTATGTTGAAAAATAAATTCCAGGCAATGAAATAGGATTGTTGCAAAATTTAATTGGCCTTGCATTTTATTTCTTAGTAGTACTTAAAGATATAGAATAAATCTCTGGCATCTTAGAGTTGATGAAATACTGAATTATTGTGATTCAAACCCCAATAGTTTGAAACTTTTAGGCAGTACTGCATACTTTCTTGATTAATTTATTTGTCAAGTATATATATTTATTTATTACACCATAGTGAAGTTCAAAAAACTATCTCTGAGGCTGATAGGAAAAATGTGAGATATGTTCTCTGTTCCAAGGAGTTTACAGTCTGCTGGGGAGGGAATCCAATGTCCATTAAAAATTGATGAATAGTATGAATTTGTATTTAAGACCTAAATTTTGTAGTTCATTTTAGAAGAATTGATTTCACTTGGTTATTGACAGAAGGTAGGAAACAATGAAGATGATTACCACATCATAAACTGGATGCCAATAGCTATGTTAAAGAAATTGGAAGGAGGAGTTTGATAGAAAAGGTGACAGGTTCAAATGTGAACATGTTTAATTTGAGTTGTTAATAACCAAGTAAAAATCTAATTTTTTCAAGTTATAAATAGACCACTTTTATGGTGATGTGCGCAAAGGCAGAGATTTGAATTGGTATCTGCTTGATTAAGTAATTCTATAAGTATGCAATTTAAAGTATATGGGTACGATCTGAAGATTACAGAATTGGATACTAAAGTAATAATGTGTTAATGGTTATATCCAAACTAAATACTTTTCTTTTTTAGACTCTATTACGGCATGGTGCAAACCCGGATCTGAGAGACGAAGATGGGAAAACTCCATTAGATAAAGCTCGGGAAAGGGGCCATAGTGAAGTAGTAGTTATTCTTCAGTCTCCAGGTGAGTGGTAAAATATTTTCTTTTAAGCCATCTACTACTACTTTTCAGCTTCACTTCCATAGAAGTGGACATATTAATATTATATAAATGAACTATTGCTATGAAATCAAATAATTATTACGTATATGCTTACATTTGATAAACCAAATCAAAAGTTTAAGTGGTGTGGGAATGTCATGAAGAATAGTTGGGTAGATGAAGTAAATACTTTGACCAAATGTTTAGATTTTCAAAGAGTAGATGAATGCATACCCTCTTTGAAATAATTTTTTAGAATCAAGTGGAATAGCCAAGATTATCTCCTTAAGTTGTGATTGAGCTCATTGGAGCTACTAATGTTCTTTAATATTCTTACAAGCAACTTTGATAGATACAGCATCCTAATTTCAGTTTAATTATTGTTAATTAGGGATAATAATAGTTTGGAGTTGGGCACATTTTAATATTTTTTCATTGAAAGAAAAAATTTCCAAGAAGTTGTTTTATTGAACAATATTTGTTTGCAGGGGATTGGATGTGTCCAGTTAATAAAGGAGATGATAAGAAAAAGAAAGATACAAACAAAGATGAAGAAGAATGTAATGAGCCAAAAGGAGATCCGGAAATGGCACCCATATACTTGAAAAGGTTATTGCCAGTGTTTGCACAAACATTTCAGCAAACTATGCTGCCTTCAATAAGGTAGTTGTTCATACTATTTGTATTTACTAGTTAAATTATGCCAGTTATATAGTTTTATTTATCTCGCTTTTCCAGAATGATTTGAGGTTTATTTTAATACTGAAAAGGTATGGTAAGAATAAAAATTAGATTAGATTGGCAATTAGATTGGAAAGATAAATCTTTTCTTCTGATATGACTTAAGGATTTTAAAAAATCAAGAAGTCAAGGTTATAACACAATTTTTGTAGCTCTGAATATCAACTCCAGGGAAATTTTGATGAGTAAGTAAACATTTATTGAGCTTTATAGTTTTTTTGCTAGAGTCAATGTGAGATGGCCATTGGAGAAATTACCTAAGGAAACGAGATTTAGATTTTGCTTACTGTACCCATGCAGGCTTAGTGAGGAAGACTTAATAATACAGGGTGGTAAGTGATAGATTAAACATATAATCAGAGTTCTCTGAGAATATAGATTATTTAACAACTAATTGGGCTGGGCAAATTGGAGAGGATTTTACATGAAGCGAGTTTTAAGTTAGGCGTTAAAGGATACTTGGGAGTTTTCAAGGTAGGCAGATTTGGAAGGATCGCTGGATACCAGTATGTGCAAAGGCATGGAGGTATAAGTCAGTCGATCCTGGTGCAAGTCCTGATGGCTCTTCCTCTACAGTGTGTTCATAGTCTGCCATTTCTATCCATCTGTTGCTAATACTCTGGTCCAAGGTATCTACTCTGTAGTTTGACTACTCTAGTTTCTCCTCTTTCTCTCTTGCCCATTTATAATCTGTTCTTACATATTAGATTGTTATTTTAAAAGTCATAATCATATCGCTTTATGTTTTAAACCTTCCAGTACCTTCTAACTGGCCTTAACTAAAACCTGACTCTTTAACTCTCAGACTTGCAAGATCTTAACATAAGCCTTACCCAGTTCTCTGACCTCATTTAGTACTATCTAACCCCAAGCCCATTACACTTACACTCTGCTAGTCTTTTTTCTATGTTTGGAACACTCCAGGTATATCCTTATCATAGGGCTTTTCCACTTATTTTTTTCCCTTTGCTGGAAACTTTCTGTTCCTCGGTCTTTTGAATGGTTGGTTTCTCCATGTTAGTTCAAATGTTACATCCATTGATGTTTGTGCACCTAATTTAAATTTACCCCTAGGATACCTTTGACATCAGTCATAATGTTTTATTTCCTTTACAGTACTTGCACTGTCTGAAATCTTGCTCTTTGAGTTTTTTGTTCATTTTGTTGTCTGTCTCTCTCTCTAAAATAAGCTCCATGAGAGCTGGCCTTTGGGTACTGCCATACTCCTACAAAGACAAGGAGGTATAGAATAGGGTTTGATATTTAGTAGGTCCTCAGTAGATAGTTCCTGACTGTTTGAATGAGTGTGTTTTGTTAGCAGTGCAAGTAGTTTGCTATTAATGGAATATGGAACATGTTTGGACAGCTCAAGTGAATGATATTAAAAAGGTAGATAGGAGTCTTTATGACCTATGAAGGCCTTTGCGATCCATGATAATGACTGTGGACTTTACCCTACAGTTAAAGAAGGATCATTAAAGACTTTTGAGGAAATATGTCACAGTCAGATTTGTGATTTTTATAAAGATCATGTTGGCAGCTGGTGGCAAAAAGGACTGGGGGGAGGGCAAGAATGAAAATAGACTACTTATGGGTTCATTGCAATATGAACTCCAGATAGTTGCTTGGTGACTGGATTTGTGAGAACAAATTCAAGAGTTTGGGAGATGGGTTTTATAGGGATTGATGACTAATTAGATGTGAGGGATGAAGGAAAGGAAGCGGTGAAGATGACTGCTGAATTTTTGGCTGAGATCAATAGAATATGTAGTTTAGTAGGATTCAAGTACCTTAAATACCTGTATTCTGAGTTGATGTTTTAAAGTACAGTCTTCTTTAAATAGGAGAAAAATAGCAGTAAAATAAATCACTGTGAACATGTAAGAACTTAGTTTTTGTTCTTTCCCCAGCAGCTAATGAGGTATAGGTGTTAGTGGGGCCAACTATTTTTTTTTGTTCTGTTTTTATAAAAGATTTGACTTATCTTAAGAAATGAGCAGGTTTAATTTCGAACAAGATAATTTGGTCTGAAAATTTTAGAGGACTAGCTGTCAGGCCAATAAAAGATTAGCATAGAATTGCTTCATGATAAGGCCATCAGAAAATTAGAAAGTATGTGCCCTATAACAGAGTCCCCTTTTTGGATAGTTATTTTTTATCATTATTTTAAATGTTTGAAGATTGTCTAAACACAATTTTAGGTTTTGCACATTTGATGCTAAATTCTCCCAGGTAGTAATTAGCAGACACATTTAACTGGCGAATGAGATAGCATTATGTCTTAGTTGAGAGCTCATGCTTTGTAGTCAGCTCTAAGTGGGTCCAAATGCTAATGTTGTCGCTTCCTAGACAGGTGGCCATGGGCAAGGTACATAACCTCTTGATATTAATTGGTTCATCTCTAAGATGGAGATAACTATACTTAATTCTCTTTAGGTATGAGAGTAAAAATTAGAAATGCGTTAGGCATTTAGCATAATGCCTAATATTAAGAAGTATTTGAAAAAAGATAGCTCATTTAAAAAATATTTAGCAATATTGAAAACAAAGGGGAATAGATTACAACCTAATTTTTTTATTGTTTCAGTTTGAAATTTGATTAAAAGAGTAAAAATGTACTCTGATCAGGCAGTTAAAGAAGAGTCCATGTATATGGACTTCAGCTATTTTCTATCAGTATTGGCTTATGCACAATGTCTATTCATAAGTAAAAGGCAGACAACAGATGGGTGAAGGCTTTAAAACAGAGGATATCAGTTTTAATGGTGGAGAAGTTTGTAAAAACTTGATTATTCTCTGTAAGGTTCCCCATCCCCCAGTTTTATTGAGATATAATTGACATAACATTGTATTAAAGTGTACAAAATGTTGATTTGACCTATGTATCTCTTGTAAAGTAGACTGAGCACTTCTCACTTTGTTTTTGAAGAAAGGCTACATTGAATTTTGGAGGTCTGATAAATAAACATTTTTGGAGTTAGTATAACAAAACACGAAACCAAGATTTTTAGCAATGGAAATTTTCGAGGATTCATTATTATTATTTTTTAAATCACAATTTGAGGGAAAGTAGACTGGTTGGATAAAGGGAGAAATTGTTCTTAGATAAGAATAGTTAAGTAATCTAAAATAAATTATTTCAAAATTGATAGGTGGAGTTTTAAAGAAAAATAACTACAGAATTTGTTTTAGAATTTGACAGATCTTAAAGTTTATCTGGAAGAATAAGTGAGATTATTGAAGAAAAATCTGAATAGCTTTTGTAAACTTACAGTAATTAAGTCTTTTTGATAACTGGCACAGGAGTTTATAAAATCAATGGAATAGAGTATCTTCCCAAATAGAGCCAGTTATAATATATATAGAAATTGAATGTATTCTAATAGAAGTTTAATAGATCATTTGAGATAGGGAGGATTATTTAGTAAATGGTACTAGAATATCTGCTTTGCAGTTTGATTTTTAAAAATCAGCTTAGTCCTTTACAGTGTATATCTAGTTGTAATTGGATTAAAAAAGATTTAAAATAAAACCTTAGAAAACAAAAAGAAAATAATCATAAATGTTTATCAGAATTTGATAGGAAGAGTGACTTTTAAAAGACGTTTGTATTCGTCCTGTCATTTTAAATTTATTTTATGTAAAAAACAAAACTACATAATATCAGAAACAATATTACAGCCATAAAAGGGTCATAAATCAAAACTCTTAATCCAAATAAATAGGCTAGCAGATTGGTATTTGTTAGAAACTATGACCAAGGAATACTATCTTTATTATACAAAGAGCATATAAAATTTTTGGTAAAAATGAAAGAGCCAATTTAAATCATCCAATGACATTAGTTTTTAAAAAAATCACATTTTGAGGGACAAATGCACAGTGCTCAAGAGGAAATAGCAGAAAACTAACCTGGGAAAACAATACCTTACGAATAAAAAATAAAACATTTAAAAATAAAATCTGATGTCATTTTTACCTATTAGACATTTAAGAAGTTTCTTAAAAAGTAATATTGTAGTGAATTAGTGCATCTGAATCTGTTGTAGTTTAAGCTTTTAACATCTTTTTTGCTTTCCAGCTGTATTGAGGTATAAATGACATAAAATTGTGAGCTATTTAAAGCGTATATCTTGATGGTTTGTTCTGCATACCTATACATTGTGAAGGGATTCTTCTGTTTAGTCTAGTTAATTACCACATCTATCACCTCACATATTCATCTCTTTTGGGAAGGGGGCAAGAACATTTAAGTTCTACTCTCTCAGCAGATTTCATTGATACAATACAATGATATCAACTATAGTTACCATGTTTTATATTAGCTCCTCAGATCTTATTTATCTTATAGCTGAAAGTTTGTGCAGCATGGCCTTTAATAATACAGTTCAGCATCGTTTCATTATAATGTTAATGAGTTGCTATAGGAACATAACTCTTGTTTATATCAATTAGCTTATGGTAAAATTGGTTTCATTATATGTCATTTGGCTTAAAGTCGCAGAACCTATTCACTACGTTAGGTGAGGACTTACTGTGTACCCTTTACCAATCTCTCCCTAGAGAGAATTATGAAATACACAGAATAAGAGACTACATGCTATAGAATTAATAGCTGTATCATATGCTTCTCATGGACATCAGTGTCAATTTTTGCCTCTCCATTCTTCCTATGGAAGTTACCTCAAGGGCAATAATATCTACAGTGCAGGGCCTAGAATATTATGAAATATGTGATAAATGAATTATTGGCTTTTATATAATAGAATGGTCTCTTAGTCTATTATAATTGTTTGTGGATATGTGTTTACTTTAAAACAACAAGTTGCTTGTTTTAAAATCGAGATTGGTTTGTGTGACTTGTTGAGTAGCTCCTATGTTCTAAACAAAACCGTGGTTAAATAGAAGGGAAAGAAGGCATGTCAACTTGTTAACAGTGGAGATATTGGGGGGCATAGGATTATTAGGATCTCAACATTTGTATGAGAATATATTTAAAATGAACATGGATTTTGAATTTGACAGATAGCAAAAATACTTAATTTGAAATTTGATTTCCATATAAACTACCAGATATAAATCGTTAGAGCTTTGTATTTTGGGTTATAGGAAATTACAAGTTACAATTTATACCATTTATTCTGTTAGTAATTGCATTACTCTTTACTTGATTTTCTAAAATTATCATGGCATGTTAACAGCCATGCTAGTTTTAAATGTAAAATAGAATAGCACATGTAAGAAAATTATAGATAATTTCAGTTTTGATGAGCTCAGTACATTCATATTAGGAAATAAATGAAATCACCTAAAAATGATCGTAAACTATTGCTAGTATTGTCTTAAATTTTTGTATTCTTTTATTGAGAGTAAGTACTTTTTAGCGGGGCATACAAAACCCGATTGGATATTTTAGTTTTGATTAATGTGTACTTATGTTTAATTTTATTATGACTTCCTAAAATTCTTCTACTTCTCAAGGAAAGCAAGTCTTGCTCTGATTCGAAAAATGATTCATTTTTGCTCTGAAGCACTGTTAAAAGAAGTTTGCGATTCTGATGTTGGTCACAATTTGCCTACAATACTAGTAGAAATCACTGCAACTGTCCTTGATCAAGAGGTCAGTTTTTTATCTTTTTTTGAAATTCCTATAGATTCCCTTTAGGTAATGGTCAGTAAAATAATGTAACTTTTATCTTAATTTTAGTAAATCATTTTATCTTTGAAAATTATTGTATTTGTCTACTCCAGGCATCTAAACTTATTTTTATAATTTTTTTTTAATTTCCTTTTTTTTAAATTTTCTCCAGGATGATGATGATGGCCACTTGCTGGCTTTGCAGATCATAAGGGATTTAGTAGATAAAGGTGGTGATATTTTTCTGGATCAGCTAGCCAGACTTGGTGTAATTAGCAAAGTGTCAACTTTGGCAGGTCCTTCCTCAGATGATGAGAATGAAGAGGAATCAAAACCAGAAAAGGTAAGTGATCTTAATTGCAGTGGTCTCAGGAATAAGGTTTCTTTTGGGGAAATCTACTTGTACTTTATAATGGATTTTGACAAAATAATGGCAGTATGAAATAGTGCTGTTTTTAAAAATTTGACCAATTAATAAAATATATTATTGATAATATGTAAAACTTTCAGAAAAATTGCAAATCAAGAACATCAGGATATCCTCTATTCAAATTCACTAATTATTGACATTTTGCCCCATTGGCTTTCTCATTTTGTAGACACTTGTGCGTGTGTGTATGTGTGCATACATTAAGAAAATATTATTTGACAGAAGCTGGATACATAGTGCCCCTTTTTATACCTAAAAATGTCACCAAAAAAATCGGGACATTCTCTTATGTAATGCTAGTATAGTTATCCAAATCACAAAATTTAATATTTATATAAAATTATATTTAATTCAGAGATAATATTCAAATTTGCCATTGTCCTTAATAGCATTTTTTCCCCTTGGTCCAGGAGAACATATTATATTTAGTTATTATGTTCCTGAGAACCTGCAAAAATTTCTTAGCTTTTCTTTTTCTTTCATAGTCATGGCATTTTTGAAGAGGACAGACCACTTAATTTGGACAGTGATCCTCATTTTGCATTGGTGCCATGTTTCTTGATCAAATTCAGGTTATGTGTTTTTAGCAGGGTGACTGTAGAGGTGATGCTATATTCTTCTCAGTGCATAGTGTGCCTTCTCATAGGCCCATGATATCTTGTTTGATCTTTTGCTGATGCTAATTTAGATCACTTGGTTATGTTTGTCAATGCCAGGTTTCTCTATTGTAAAGTCACTGTTTTCACTTTTGTAATTAATAAGTAATTTGTGGGGAGATAATCTGAGACTGTGAAAATATGTCATTCCTCATTAAACCTTTACCAGCTAGTTTCAGTATTCATTGATAATTCTTGCCTTGGATTACAAATTTAAAATATACCTTATCTGTCTCTACCGATTGCAGTGGTTTAGTTCTAACATTTAGTGAAAGCTTGCTATGTATTAGTGACAGAGTACTGATTTTTTGAGATTGATGATGTTTGGTTTGTAATTGTAGAATCCTGAAGGAGTATGTGTGTGTGTGTGTGTATTTCTTAATTACTGGCGAATGTAGTAAAAAACAAAAGAGGTGACGTTTGGGTTTATCCTACTGGAATTGTACATTCAAGAAATAGGTTACACATACTAGCAGTCTTTTTTTATAGACTAACAAGCAGATTCTAACACACACTTGGAAATGCAAGGAACTTAGAATAGCCAAAGCAACCTTGAAAAGTAACAAAGTTGAAGGACATACACCCTAGATTTCAAGTCTTATAAAACAATAGTAATCAATAAAGTGTGATAGTGTTTTAAAGATAGATTAATGACCCACATATATACAGTCAATTGATTTTCAGCCAAAGTGCTAAGGCAGTTCAGTCAGGGAAGGATAATCTTTTCAAAAAATGATGCTTGAAAAAGTGGATAGCACATGCAAAGAAATGAAATCTTGGCCCTTACCGTATACACCATATACAAAATTTAACAGAAAACAAATCACAGACTGAAATGTATGAGCTAAAATGTAAATCTTCTAGGGGGAAAAGAAGACAATCTTAGTGACCTTGATGAAAATTTCTTAAATACGACATCGAAAGGTTATACTATAAAAGAACAAAAAAAGGCAGTAAATTGTACTTCATCAAAATTAAACTTACGTTCTTCAAAATATGTTGTTTAGAAAATAAAAAGTAAAGCCAGAAAGTTTTCTCAGATTTTGTCTGAAAATATCTTTATTTGGCCTTCATTTTGATGGATACTTTCAGTGCATACAAGGACTCTTGTGTGATCATTTTCTAGAACATTAAGAGATGTTCCTTTGTTAGGTGATGTGCGTAGTCCCTACTGAGAAGTTTGCTGTAATTCTCTTTTTAATTCCTTTGTATGTAACATATCTTTTTATTTTCTGTCTCTTTAAAGGATTTTATCACTAGTTTTTAGCAATTTGACTTTCGATATGCTTTGCTGTGTTGGGTCTGTGTGTGCTTATGCAGATGTGGGTATCCATCAGTGCTCAGGATTGTTTAGTTTTCTGTGATCTGTGGGCTTATAGTTTTTGTCAGATTTGGAAAACTTTCAACTAATAGTACAAAGAATTTTCCACTCTTGACTGTTTGGAATGTAAATATCTAACTACCTGTGTGACTTTTTGAAATTGTTCACCTTACACTTTTCTGGTTGTCTTTTGCTCTACCATATGGAGTATTACCCTATGCATGTGTGGTCTACTACTCAGTAGAGACTCATGATGACTACTAATTTTTAGAGGTCCTTTTTTTGCTTGACTCCCTATATTGAATTTAGCCTCCATATATTTTGTTTACCATAGCCTCTTCAAACACAGATCTCCATTTCTTCACCTCATATAGCTGGACTCTATGTTCCCTCTTCTTAAGACCTTAGCCTGAAAATTGTGTCTAAGGGGCTTCCTTTGTTTGTTTCCATTTTCTGAGGATCACAGTCCTGTGTTGTTCAGCATTTGAAAACACTTTCATATATTTTGTCTAGTTTTTATTAGTTAAAATCGTAGGTCTTGGTGTGTGTTAATCTTATCTGGAGCACAGGTACTGTGTTTAGAGGAAATTATCCATATTTTAGAATCTTATTTTAATATTCTAAGCTACTTCAGGGAAAAACATAAAAAAAATACTTATTTTTTAAGGTATAACAAGTATCTTGTAAAATTGAAAAGAACTTCACCCGTACACACATGCATGCACACATGCCAAGTGCATATTTGTTTAAGATGAACATTCTTAATATTTAAATGTCAACAAAGTAAAAAACAATTTAGGATACCAAGCTAGGCAAATAATATTTATAGTTTTTAAAAACATACTCTAATTAAAAGATTTTTGTGATGATAGGAATGATCCAGTATATTTGATTGACTTGGCTAAGGATGGACCTAACAGTTTATTCTTCAAAAGCTTCTCTGGTGATTCTGTTACACATCTAGTTTCAGATACCATTGACCCAGTCTAAAGATCCATTTTTTTTCCCCCATAGTTAGGTCCAGAGAATTGGTGGGTTTCCTGAGGATGTAGATAATTAGCTAGTTATGTGTAGCCCTAATCCATTGGTCTTCTCTACCACTGCACCTGGAAATGTTATAACTTAGGTTATTATTTATATGAATTTCTTAACATTTTTAGGGCTTATTCGTAAGACTTAGTTATAGGTAGTTAATAATGTATTATTAATTAAACTATTGGCAACTAATATGTTCAGGATGTTTTAATTCTAAATTTGATTCATGTTCATGTTTTAAAAATACTTATGAATATTTGGAATAGAAATTATTTTCCATGTTTCATTGAATAATTTTACACATTTAGGAAGATGAACCACAGGAAGATGCTAAAGAATTACAACAAGGTAAACCATATCATTGGAGAGACTGGTCAATCATTAGAGGAAGGGACTGCTTATATATATGGAGTGATGCAGCAGCCTTGGAATTATCTAATGGCAGTAATGGATGGTTCCGATTTATCTTGGATGGAAAACTTGCCACCATGTATTCAAGTGGTAGTCCTGAAGGTGGATCAGATAGTTCAGGTAATATTTTGTTTCTATTTAAATGTTATACTAGTTTCTGTTATTTCGATAATTTGTTTTTCTGCTCATATTTTTGCTGTCATTGTCATAGAAATAGCACATCCTTGATGATCTTATGGCTGGTTTCTTTAATATCAACAGAGAAAAATTATTGTATCATGAAAGCATTTCATAAATGCCTTTTTGTTGTATGAGATAAGGAATAGCACTATATCTCCTTTTGTCACTCTAGTTTTTTAGGTAAAGCTGTCTTTTGTCATGTAATGAAGAATTACACTTGCGCGATGCTTTCTCAAGTTATAATATCCCAAAAGCCTTAGATTTTAAAAACGTGTGGCTGTAGGATTGTTTTTATGCCCAAACCTAAATATATCAAACCAGTGAGAGTATATCAAAGAACAAAACTACTAATTAAGTTTTTTGATAAGATTTTTTGGTAAGAAATTCCAATAGATTTATTTTTTAAAAATAGAATATTTGAAAGGAGTGAGGTTTTCAAACAATCATTTTGTCTTTGTAGAAAGCAGAAGTGAATTCTTAGAGAAATTACAAAGAGCTCGAGGCCAAGTAAAGCCATCTACTTCAAGTCAACCTATACTCTCAGCACCAGGACCCACTAAACTCACAGTAGGGAATTGGTCACTAACATGTTTGAAAGAAGGAGAAATTGCTATTCACAACTCCGATGGTCAGCAAGCAACAATATTGAAAGAAGATTTACCTGGATTTGTATTTGAATCTAATAGAGGAACCAAACATTCATTTACTGCGGAAACTTCTCTGGGTGAGTAGGTATATAACTTTAGCAGATAAGAATAAGTGAATATATTAAATTGTAATAAAAAATATACTGTGAAATGTCTTTTTTTTTTTTTTTTTTTTTTTTGAAGGTTCAGAATTCGTGACTGGCTGGACTGGCAAAAGAGGCAGAAAACTGAAATCTAAGTTAGAAAAAACAAAGCAAAAGGTATATTTGTGGGATTTGCTAGCATTTTTCTTTTTAAGTCTTTTATGCTCACATGATAAGGTTTCAGTGGTAGATTCTAAGCATTTAAAAAATTGAGCCATATAACAAGCTACACTAATCTAGCACACTTGTTTTCCTCTTTTCTGTGCAGTTCGAAATTCTGTCATTCAAGCCAAGCAAGGGTCAACTGGACGTATACTAACTAGCAACATTAAAACAGAAACGAAATGAAAATTTAGACAAAGAATAAAATTTAAATTATTTTTAAATAATTTGACTTAATGTCACAAAATTTTTAAACTCATGTTTTATTATTAATGTTAGTAATATTTTTAGTGCTACAGTGGGATTGAAAATGCATTATATTTTATAAATCTAATTTAATACTTTATGAAAAAAAAACTTGTGCTGTGTTCTAGATTCAGATTATTTTGATGCTTAATTTAATAGCCATCTTAGATGAAATCACTGTTTCAAAAAGATACAGGAACAAATGTATTATTAACTCCACCCACAAAATTACAATACTGATTTTTAAATTCTATCAAGTATGCATTTTTTAAAAAAAATATGTTCAGTACATTTCTGTCTTTATTATATCAATTGTTCTTACATTTATTCATTTTTAAAAGAAAATCTAGTAGTCAGATTCAGTATTTTCTGATGACAGATTATTTTTACTTTATAATGATATAAAGTGTTTTTTTTTTTTATATACAGTATGTGAAGAATGTTTTTTTGGTGTTGGAATTAGGCAGGTACTTGTGTTTTGATGGTTTTGGCCATGGAAATGGTTATAATAGGTTTTATTTGGAGTAGTTTTTTTTTTTTTAAATATGTAAAGATGTCTTCATTTCCAGTTGTTAATGTCCAGGACCATCCCTGAGATATTTCCAGATGCTCTGCCTTGGATGGAACATAACCACTCATTTGTGCATGTGCACTCTCTTTATATCCTATAATCATGCACTGCATAACATTTTGGGCAACAACAGACAGCATATTTGATGGTGGTCCCATTAAAATTATAATGGCACTGAAAAATTCCTATCACCTAGTGAAGTAGCCATTGTACATCATAGGACAATGCATTACTCATATGTTTGTGGTGATATTGTATAAACAAACCTATTGTGTTGCCAGTTGTATAAAAGTATAACACATATAGTTATGTATAGTACATAATACTTGATAATGATAACAAATGGCTTTTTATTATTATTTTAGAATTTTCTTTTTACTTACATAAAAAATAGATTTTCTGTAAAACATTATGCCATGTTATGTTGTCAACAGCCTCATACATCTCATGTTTACCATGTCTCTTGGGTGCATCATTTTCTCTTATTCTTGATTTAATCTCATGTTGTATAGTAACACGCTATACAGATTTATAGCTGCGGAGCAATAGGCTATATCCTATGTGTGTAGTAGGCTATACCATCAAGGTTTGTATAAGTACATTCTATGCTTGCACAATGGAATCACCTAACAACACATTTCTCAGAATGTATTCCTGTCATTAAGTGGCATATGACTATGTTATTTCATGATTGCTTCTATGTTTTTGAAAGAAAGTGTGAGGCCAGAAATTTCTTCTAATTCAGGATATATTAAGGGCACTTGAGGACGACATAATCTCAATTAAAGCTAATCATTAGATGCTAAAAGGAATTTGAACTAAATACAGCTGATTTTCATTATTCATAGTAGTTATATTCTATAACTACTAGGAGAATTGTTCCTAGGGAAAATAAAGGGTTAGGTTTTTGTGAGACTCTAGTCACATTTTTGTCACCTGATCCATGCATAACTTTGTTTTATGTGTATTTCTATTTAAAAACATCATATTTGATATGTATTGTTTATTCGTTAGCATTGAACTTGTGGCAAACAGCACTGTCATGGCTGAACAGTGCTTATTTAACCACATGTATTTTCTCCATAAGGCACATGTGCCTTCTTGAACTTAGGAATACTGGACTGCAGTTCAGTATTGTGTTTGGAGGCCATTTTAAAAATTGAAATCAACAAAAAGTATAAAAATGTGAAAAATGTGGCACAAAATAGACTGTGAAAAGGACACTTGTTTATGGTATAAGAGCAAAAATAAGAAGGTAGAGTGTCACCTTGTTTGACCTCAGCTGGGAACATGCACGTGAAGGAACTCTTAAGTTTTTCCTGTATTGGCCATGCCTGTAAATGACTGAAAGTGCTGCAAGTATTGTTTTGGGGATTACAAATAAATTTTAGCCAGTGAATTCGCATTTTCAGATAATTTTCAAATAATGAAGATCAACTGTAATTCTTTTTAAAGCTATTACTCAGCTATCAAGAATTTCTTGGAGTATCTGATTTGTGGTATTCACCAACAAAATCTAGGCTAACTCACAGGGAACTGAAATTTCATAATAAAAAAGAAAAGTACATCAAGGAGAACATTGTCTCAGTCCTATATTTTCATTTTCTTAAAAATATGTAATTATTGATCCATTTTCTTTAAATTAATAGTAATTCAGTGATCATGTGACTTGTGTATGAAAGCAGTATATATTAAAATAAACTAATTTTAGGTAAAAATAATTTATTAGTTTTAAGCTCTTCTTTTATTTATTAATAGTGTTTTATAAAAGAATGCTTTCTTCAGTATTGTCTAATACCGAAAACTTACTTATGTTTTAATTGTGAATGGCACATCAGAATGGAAAGATACTACTAATTCACTTTTGGAGCAAATAGTGTTATATTACATTAGGGTTATGCTAGGTTAATTTGTGATTTAAATGAAACTGTATAAAGCCTAAATTTACATTATTTAAGCATTTATTTTAAAAGTGTTATGTACGAAATTTCATCAGACCCAAGTCTAGGATGCGTATGGGGTGTTCTCTCTGATAACATTAATTTACAGTTATTCCTTCTGATGAAATATGTACACATATGAATGTGATATAAATTGTATTTTGTGTGAATAACATAAATAGAAAAAAGGTATAAAACCTAAGGTATACCCCAGAATGTGAAAAGGTTCAACTTTGGTTGATGGAATTACAGGTGGCTTAATTTTCTTTTCCTTTTTTTTTTTTTTTTTTGCTTATTTGTATTTTCTAAGTGGTTCACCATAAACAGATTACTTTTATTTAAAAAAAAAAAAAGCAAAATTAATTTTTTAGATTGTTAATATTGGTTTAAATGAAATAAGTTTTTTGGTATATGATGAATACAAAGTTTAAATAACCAAAAATTAAAATTATTGGTTCTTTTATTTGACACTAGAGTACTTTTTTCAATCTTTAGAATCTTTGACATACGAATAGAAGTATTATCATTTTTTAGAAGTTGATAATGGCACAAATATTTTAATTCTAAAAGTTGCGTGTATGTGTGTGTGTGTGTACGTATGTAAAAAAGAGAAAATTTAGTAAAATTATAGTGAAAATTCACATTTGCTGTTTTAATTTTGATAGGTACGAACAATGGCTCGAGATTTATATGATGACCACTTTAAAGCTGTTGAAAGCATGCCTCGTGGAGTAGTGGTAACACTCAGAAATATAGCAACTCAGTTAGAGTCATCTTGGGAACTTCATACAAATAGACAAGTATGTTAGCCTCCAGATTTTATGACATGCAGTGTTTACTTTTGGTTTAGTTTCCCCTTTTTCCTTTATATTCTGGGCATTGATTAGGGGCCAGCAAATTATCACCCATGAGCTAAATTTGGCCTGCCTCCTAATTTTGTATGGCTTTGTGAGGTAAGAATGATTTTTACATCATTTTATTTTACTTTTTTGCTAGATGAGAATTAAATGACTGGTTTTTACAGTTTTAAATGGTTATAAACAAGTAAGATTATTTCATGATTCATGAAAATTATATGAAAATGTGATGTCAGTGTCCATAAGTAGTTTTATTGTTCATAGCCATGCTTATTGAGTTACATATTGTTTGTGACTACTTTGGTGGCTACAACAGCAGAGTTTTAGAAGTGTGATGGAGGCCACATGACCTAAAAAGGCTAAAATATTTACTCTTGGTGTTCTACAAAAAAAAATATTTGCTAACCCTGGTACAGGTAATTTGCATTAATAATGTGAACTTCTTAATCTTGTTTAATATCTAATTTATTTTCATGGTAATTGATGTTTTGATAAATTAAGAATAGTGAGACTTGTTTGTTTTTTGATTGACTTTATTAAAAAATATTTTTTCTTGTAGTGTATTGAGAGTGAAAACACTTGGAGAGATTTAATGAAGACAGCTTTAGAAAATCTAATTGTACTTTTGAAGGATGAAAATACAATTTCACCATACGAAATGTGCAGTAGTGGCTTGGTACAAGCACTTCTTACTGTTTTAAACAATGTAAGTTTATGAAGTAGTACAAACAAAGTATGTAGTTTTAGAAATTATTGGTAGGTACACTTTTGGCAGAGTGCTATTTACTTTGTTAAGAAATATTAAAAGCTTGAGTAATAAATATTACGTTTATAATTTATTCAGCCTTTCCTTTAAGTTGTAGTACTAGTTTGAGCCAATTGAATTAAAGAATTGGGTCTACTTATTTACATTTTTGAATTACCTAATTATAATTTGTTCAAGATTTTGTTGAAAAAAACACTTTAGCTTGATTTAACATTATTCACTGCTTTGATTTCCTTATTAAAAATGGAATTAGTCTGTAGACCTTAAATACCTAAATTATTTGCACAAAAGTAATTTATGAGCAATAAATGTTGAGGATGTTTATGTGAATATTTGATGAGTATTTGCTAATAACTTTATATTTCTTTTCAGTTTCTTCTACCTTTAATATCGTGATAATTTTTCTTTTATTTTTAAAATGAAATGTATGTTTATTATAACAAATTCTAGCATAAATGTAAAAAATGAAAGCTTTCTCCTTATTTCAGTTCTATTGCCCATTTAATTTCTTGATCTTAATCATTATATGTGGTGATACATTAAAGATTCACTTTAACTGTAGTATCATATTTTTTTAAATTAATTTTACAATTTGTATTTATTTCCATTTATTAAAAGTATATTTATATATTGCATATATCAGTGCTATCTATGAAATCATTTTTATAAAGCAGTTATTTTTCTAATATCAATTAAATTGTACTGTTAAAATATAAATTCATAAATCTGAAACCACCTTGCATATACTACACTAGACAAATTGATAATAACAATGTAATTGTTAGTCTATTTTAACATCGAGAAGAAAAAAAAATCTATGTATATGTTAGCTATGATTTACTAGTTATATAGTAGTTAAAAGAATTTTAATGGAAGGAAAATAATGATTTCAGTTAGATTATATTATTTAATATTAATATTCATCTTTGTAGCCTATGTTTTTGATAATTTTAATAACAGCCTTAAACATTTTTTTTCATACTGTTCTCCTTTTTGTTTTCTTTAGAGCATGGATTTAGATATGAAACAAGATTGTAGTCAACTGGTAGAAAGAATAAATGTTTTTAAAACAGCCTTTAGTGAAAATGAAGATGATGAAAGGTAAATGCCCACATTTCTTTTAATTTGATATTTGCAGTATTTTCAAGTTGGCATATTTTAAAATAGAATCTAATATAGTGTTTATACACAAAGTAGGAATTTTTTAGTCAATAAAAAAATAGCTTACATTATAAATACATAATAAAGAGAAAGATTTTTTAAAATTTTTCAGTTTTAGTTGGCATACAATACTATATTAGTTTCAGGTGTACAACATAGTGATTAGATATCCATATAACTCAGACAGTGATCACCCCAATAAATCTATTACCCTGACACTGTATAGTTATTACAATATTATTGGCTATAGTCTTTATGCTGTATTATCTTCCTATTTTGTAATTACCAGTTTGTACTTCTTCCCCCTCCTTTTAATTCCACCCCCCACTTCCACCCCTGACCTATGGATGTTGCCGTTTCCCCTTAAGAACTGGATCTCTGAAGGCTGGGCGTCTCCTCCCACGTGGTTGTGGCACGCACCTGGGGCCTGGTGCACTGGGGCTTGGTGCACCCTGGGCCTGGCACCCCTGATGAACTCGGGAGGCCTGGTGCACCCATGGTATGGTCCATGCTCCACCTGGTGCATGAACCCAAGACCTGCGTGTAAAGTAGACGTGTTAACCACTATGCTATGGAGCCACACCCCCCCCCCCATCTGTACTTCTTAATGCCTTCCCCCCTTTTCACCAACTTCCCCCAACCCCCTTCCCATCTAGTAACCCTCAAAATGTTCTCTGTATCTATGAGTTTGTTCTGTCTCATTCGTTTATTTTGTTCTTTAGATTCCACTTATATGTGCGATTATATGCATTTGCCTTCCTTTATCTTATTCCACTTATCACACTACCTTCTAGGTCCATCATGAAATATCTTTCCCATCCCATTACTTGTAGACTGTGTGTGTCTTTTAATCTAAAGTGAGTCTCTTATAGGCAGCTTATGTAAAGGTATTGTTTTCTTATCCATTCAGCCACCCTATCTTTTGATTGGAACATTTAATTCTTTTTCATTTGAAGTACTTGTTGATAGATATGTAGTTATTGCCATTTTTTATTTATACTTTTGATACATATTTTTTTCTTCTTAAAGAAGTCCCCCAACATTTCCTGTAATACTGGATTGGTGGCGATGAACTCCTTTAGTTTTTTTTTTTGTCTAGGAAGCTCTTTATCTGTCCATTCTAAATGATGGCTTTTCTGGGTAAAGTAATCTTGGTTATAGATCCTGGGTTTTCATCAATATGAATATTTTGTGCCAAGCCCTCTGGTCTGTAAAGTTTCTGTTGAGAAATCAACCGACAGTTTTATGGGTGCTCCCTTGTATGTAACTAATTGCTTTTCTCTTGCTGCTTTTAAGATTCTCTCTTTGAATTTAACCTTTGGCATTTTAATTATGTCTTGATATGGATTCCTTTGGGTTCATCTTGTTTAGGACTCTCTGAACTTCTTGGAGTTGTATGTCTGTTTCCTTCACCAGATTAGAGAAATTTTCTGTCATTATTTCTTCAAATAGGTTTACAATTCCTTGCTCTCTCTTCTCCTGATTACCCCTATGTTGCGAACATTGTTACACTTGATGTTATCCATAGACTCCCTAAATTATCTTCATTTTTTTGGATTCTTTTTTTCTTATTGCTGTTCTGATTGGGTGTCCTCTGCTACCCCGTCTCCTGTGTCACTGATTTTGATCCTCTGTTTCATCCACTCTGTTGATTCCCTCTAATGTATTCTTCATCTCATATAGTTTATTCTTCATTTATGACTGGTGCCCTATTATGTTTTTCATCTCCATTTTTTTTTTTTTTTTTATCTCAAAGTTCTCACTGAATTCATCTACTATTCTCCCAAGTTCCATGAGCAGTGTTTTGAACTCCGCATCTGGTACATTGCTTGTCTCTAATTTGGTGATTTCTTTTTCTTTCTGGAGCTTTGTTTTGTTTTATGTGGGATATGCTTCTTTGTCTCCCAATTTTGGCTGCTTTTCTATGTCTGTTTCTATGTATTAGGTCAAGCTCCTAAGTCTCCCAATCATAGTAAAGTGGCTTTATGTAGTAGGTGTGCTATGGGGCCTTGTGACAGAAACCTGGATAAGTCTAATTGCAGGCCAAGTTCAGCTGTAGCCTGGGCACCTCTGGGGCCACCTGGTAAGAGTCACCAAGAAATCCATATATGGCTGCCATCTGTGCCTCAAGTATCTGAGTCAGAAACTGAGGCCGGCTGCCATTGGTGCAGGGCTTAGGGCTACTCAGCAAGAGGTACAAGCCATGCCGAGACCAGATGCTATTTCTTTGGGTTTTGTGAGCCTTTGAGAGAGTTTATAAAATTTTGCAGCAGGAGCCAAGATAACCGTTTGTATGGAATTACATCACTGGGAGCAGCTTAGGTGGGCCCATAAGTTGGGAGAGGCGGAGTCTCAGAATCACCTGGGCTGAGTGACCTGTGTTATCCAGGTCGATGGCACCTGCATCTGTAAGCTGGGTATAGGGAGGGCTCAACAAAGGAATAATGGCTCTGCCCGCATCTCTGTCTGGAAACAAGCCGCTCCTCCAGTCTTCGCCCTGAAGCTTGACAGTTTAGCACCTCCTTGGTATGTCCCTGGTGCCCCTTGAGCTGCTGTCCCAGTGCTAGAGCTCAGAGTGAGTGAGTCTGTCAGCAAGTTAGGCCTGGTGTGGCCCCCTTAAAAGAAGGTGTCTGCTTCCCGCAGTCCTCTGTCTCACTCAGCCACAATATCTACTGGTTTTCACAGCCAGAGGTTGTGGGGACTGCTCTTCCTGGTCCTAGAACCCTAGGCTGGGTAGCCCAGTGTGCGGCCAGGACCCCTTGTTCTTTAGGTGACTCTACCAGTTCTCGATTGCCACTTGTAATTGTGGGACCTGGCTGGTTCGCATCTCTACCCCTCCTACTCTTTTGAGGTAACCTGTTGTTTGATGTGACCTAGTCGTAGGGGTTCTGTTCAGCCAGACTTCTAGTGACTCTGCGTACTGGTTCCTCTGTAGTTTTGTTAAAATATTGGTGTGATTGCTAGAGGAAGTGTGTACAGCCTTTACTTTCTATGTCATCTTGAATGCTCTCTCAAGAGAAAGATTTTTAAAGCATATTTAATAATGGATTAAAGACAGCTGGAAATTTGAACACTGGTTAAATATTTTATGATATTAAATAATATTCATTTTTTAGGTGTCATAGTGATGTGATTTTTGTTTTTTAAGAATTCTTCTTTTGTAGAACTACATACTAAAAATACTTCTGTATAAAATAAATTCTCTGGCATTTTCTTCAATATACGGCAAGGAGAGAAATGGGTGGGGATATAGAAACAATTGGCTATGAGTAGATCATAGTTGAAGCTTAGTCATGGGTTGATGATGTTCATGTTACTATGTTATTTACTTTTGAAACATTGTATCAATATTGCCTTGCCAACAAATACTATCATTTTCAAAACTGCTGCTTTATGTATTCTTTTTTTGTGTCAGATGTTACTTAAAATTGTTTAAACTTTAAAAAAATAAATTACACATCTGCTTTGAATGCAGTAGATAAAAACTTTATAAGAAAAATGCAGTAGTTTATTCTTAAGTGAAGGAAATTGGATTATGAGATTATCTTTGCTTACTCAGATGTACCGTAATATAAAATTAAACTTCGCACTAATAAAGAAAGTAGGGATCTGATGAGGTTGGTTATTGCAATTTACGTATGAACTTTTGAATGAAATTATGTAAAAACTCTTATAACAAAAATTTTTTTCTTCATAGTCGACCAGCGGTTGCATTAATTCGAAAGTTAATAGCTGTACTAGAATCTATTGAACGCCTACCTCTTCATTTATATGATACACCGGGATCCACATACAACCTACAGGTAACCATGAAAAATGTAGTCATTATTATTGCTGAATGCATTTAGGAGCAGTCTTATCCTTAAACAAACAAACAAAAAACTCTATAGTATATTAAATAATGGTTCTGCTTAATTATTAAAGACTTTAACTCTAATGCCATTTGATTGTTCTTTTTAATGACTCTTGAATGTATTGACATTTCAGTTTTACTCTGTTTACAATCAAATCATTGTGGATTTTCAATAAAATATTTATTGTAAGTAATCATATTTGCTAGGTCACAAATGGAAAAAGACACTATCAGTGGAAATGCAGAAAAAAGCATCTTTTTTTCCTAGAATTATGGGTTAAGTCCGTTCATTTCTGTGTGTGTCAACATATAAGAAAATGTGAAAATATGTTAAGCACAATTTTTTTTTTCTTGCTTTCTGTATATTATTGGTTAGAGCCAGATGGCCTTCCTTAGGTAATTCTATTAATTCTTTTGGAAATCTGTCATCATATGCATTTATAAAAAACCTATTTCTTCCTAAATGTTATTTGGGTGATGTTCTCATTCATTCATTCAGTTATTATTTTGTTAGCAGTTGGGATCCAGATATGAATAGACAAAACAAATATTCTTGTTATTTATACCTTCATCATATCTTCTGTGGGTTACTTTAGTATTTCCTAGCTGGGCCTTTGGCCTTAAATCTTGCCTTTGTTCAACCTATCATTCATTCCACTGCATGGAATAAGTCTCTTAAATATAATATAGCCTGTGGTAAATGACTAAGAATCTGTATTTGCCAAAACAATGCCTACTCAAGGTTAAAAGCTTGCCATACCACCCCCCCCCAAGTAACCCAATAGTGTTACTGAAGTCACTAGACTCCCAGACTAGTGAGTTTGACCAGGAAGATAAGTGTAGTTAGTACAGCTCACTTTGTATGTATTATAAAATAAGATGTAGAGGTCTACTTTGTGTCATTTCAGACAGAATAACATGTAGGAGCAAGGGTATTTTTTGGTCTGCCCTTTTTAAGGCTCTATCCTTGATAAATGAATAAAGTAGAGATAAGTCTCAAAGACTGGAAATTCCCCTGCTTCTACAGTCCTAGGAACACCAGCATTTAGAAATTTTAAGTAATTAACTTTCTTGAAAACCAGTATTACTTATTCATTGGACCTTTTTAAAAATATTTACATATTTAATAGAAAACACATTGATCCTTCATTTATGGTTTTTCTTTATAAATTTGAATTACTGTGTTCATGTAACATGTCTCATTTTTACAATTATAAGAAAAATACAAGATGTTTTCTGAAGCATTTTGGTCATTTCTGTGTAGATACTTACAAGAAGATTAAGATTTCGGTTGGAACGTGCACCTGGTGAAACTGCATTGATAGACAGGACTGGCAGGATGTTAAAGATGGAACCCTTAGCTACAGTTGAATCTTTGGAACAGTATCTCTTAAAAATGGTGAGCTCTTGCGAGGACATGGTGAAATAAGCATTCTCTGTTGTGGTTTAGCTCTTTAGAGTGAACTAATTGGGAAGTATATTTCCAGAGTTATGGTAATTCAATTTGACCTAGTAATTTCATTGTTAGGAATCTATTCTAAGAAAATAATCTTTATACACTGTAAGTGATTTCTTCAGAAAGATGTTTATTATAGTTATTTGTAATACTAAAATAGTAAACAAAACTTAATGCCAGTCAATAATGGAATGTCAAATCGATAGTTATTTCCATTAATTTGAATACTGTTATATAGCTATAAAATGTATAAGAACTGACAAAAGGAAAATGACCAAGAAAGACTTTGTTTTATCATATGCATTGAAATAATAGACTAAAGAAATACTCTATGATATTAATAGCGGGGTACTTTGGTTGTGGACATTTCTAGTTTTTGTTTTGTTTTCCAAAATAGTTTTTAGAGTATTTGTTATTCTAAAACAACTCACATTAAAGGGATAGGAAAAAAGTGGGCAGTATGTTTTAAAATAGCATTATTAAGGTATCTTCTGTATTTTCTTTGGTTTAGGTAGCAAAGCAGTGGTATGACTTTGACAGATCTTCATTCGTTTTTGTTCGAAAATTAAGAGAAGGCCAAAATTTTATATTTCGGCACCAGCATGACTTTGATGAAAATGGAATCATTTACTGGATTGGGACAAATGCCAAGTAAGTCATTCTATTTAATGAAGAGTAAAAACATGCACCTGGAAAAAGAATACTAGGTAACAGAATAAAATTTGAGTATCTTGTAGTTTAGGAGCTTTGTCTTATAGGTTAAATTTATGACTATCTAAATTACTTTTTGCGAAGAAAAAAAGATCTGAATTATTAATTGTAGAATTTTAAAAATTGACATGACTTCATGTGGAAAAAAGGTAATATGAACAAATGCAGTTATTTTAATAGTTTTAACATTTATTTTTTATTTTTGTGTAGAACTGCATATGAATGGGTAAATCCAGCAGCTTATGGACTTGTAGTAGTAACATCATCAGAAGGAAGAAATCTACCTTATGGACGCTTAGAAGACATATTAAGTCGTGATAATTCAGCTTTAAATTGTCATAGCAATGATGATAAGAATGCCTGGTTTGCCATAGATCTGGGTCTCTGGGTGATACCATCAGCATATACACTCCGTCATGCACGTGGTTATGGAAGGTCTGCATTGAGAAACTGGGTTTTCCAGGTATCCAAAGATGGACAGAACTGGACGTCTTTGTATACCCATGTTGATGACTGCAGTCTCAATGAACCAGGGTTAGTTGAGGAGTCTTTCTGAACTGGAAAATTCAATAAAGAGCTTTGTTTATTTTTATAATTGTATACCCTTAGAGCTCTCTTCTTTGTCAGATATTGAAGCAAGATTTTCATTCTAGAAACATCACTTAATACAATTTAGGCCTTAAAACTTGAAATCCTTTACCAAAACTTTACCAAAATTTTTTCAAAAGCTTTAAATTAAACATGAGTAGGAAACTAAGTATATTTTATTTAAAAAGAAATTGATACATAGTGTTACGTGCGTGTATACAGCACACTAATAAACACCAAAACAAATGGAATTAGCTTTTTACTAAACTTCATATATTCACACAATACATGTGAATGTTCAACAAATCAACAATGGTTTATTGCTGGTTATTGAATAATGACCGACTTAATTTTTTATTATTTTTATGTATCTCTTTTCCTAAATTTTATATATTGACCATATTTAATTTTTTTAAAGTCTGAAGGTCAGTATTACATTTCTAAAAATTTTAGTTCTAATAATTTATAATTGTACATTGTGACACAGTTTGAGGGTTAGATAGAAGGTGGAATTAAATAATTTTGTGCATTAGATGTAATACGGAAGGAGCTTCTTGACATTAGGATTAATAGGTAATATTTTCAAGCTTTAAAGTTAATATTTATATCATTTAAAACTTTGCAATAATTCAAAACTTTCATCATAAAAGCATATTTATTCATACAATTTCTCATATTTCTTTGGATTTTATTATTCATAAGTCATTTAATGTTATGAGCCAAATTAATAATATACATTTAAACATTTTATATTTAACTTAATTTCTTGACTGCTATTTTTCTCCATTTGAGTTCTTGATTTTTGTGTAATAAACTGTTTTCCCAATATGAAAGTTAGTTTGTTTTTCCTATAGTTCTCTATTATGTAAAAATATTCCCCTCTTAGAAACATCTTTTTCATCTGTTTTAAAACATTACACAATTTTTTCTTTAATGCATTCACAGGTCAACAGCAACCTGGCCTCTTGATCCACCAAAGGATGAGAAACAAGGATGGCGACATGTGAGAATTAAACAAATGGGGAAGAATGCCAGTGGACAAACTCATTACCTCTCACTGTCTGGATTTGAACTTTATGGCACTGTAAATGGAGTATGCGAAGATCAGCTAGGTAAAGAGATGGTAGTAGGTTTTTCTAACAAACTAAAATAATTGTATTTATCAAAAGTGATTTTGTTTATATTTCTGTAATTTTTACCTTATAGGAAAAGCAGCTAAGGAAGCAGAAGCTAATCTTAGAAGACAGAGACGTCTGGTACGCTCCCAGGTTCTGAAATACATGGTTCCAGGGGCTCGTGTGATCAGAGGCCTTGATTGGAAATGGCGAGATCAGGATGGCAGCCCACAGGGAGAAGGCACTGTCACAGGAGAACTGCATAATGGTGAGTAGGTGCTTAGCATTTGTAGTGTAGAAATCAAGTACTTAAATAACAAAATATTTTTCTTTTATTTTGTGATAATATATAAATTGTATAAATGTTTCAGCACTACTTAGAAAAACTGATGTATTATTTCACATCAAAAATGGAAAAATCATTTATTTAAAAATAAAGGAAAAATTTAAATTCCTAGGTTTTGACTAAAATTTATTGCTAATATTTTGAAGTGATTAATAAGCTAGTATAAGTTGAATACCCTCATAGCACATTTTCTGCTGTTTTTTTTTTTAAGTTTATTCATAAATTTCTATTGCTTTTTATCTTAATTTCTTGTGTTTGTCTTTATCTCGTTAGCCTGACAGGAGTCAGGGAATCATGTTTTTTTCTATTATGTAAGTCACTTAGAAGAAAAAGCATTAACATTTATAGTTACTGTTTCTCAAGAAAGCATAGAACAAGAATCATAGCCTCCTTATTTATAAGATTATAAGCAATTTCACAATGCTTATCAGACAACCAGCTTTTTACTTTGGGATTTTAAACTTTCATGTTTTACAGTATTGGTTATTGTTATTCAGTTCATTTTTGACCTTTGTTGCTATATGTTTTTAGGGAAGTCTATACCCACTTAGTAAATTCTATCAACTCCCAGAAACAACTATTATGACTAATTTTTTTTCTTATAATTTAAAAGACTGATTTATTAGTGGATAATTTGCCTAACCAGTAGTGGGGTTCCTATGAATTTCACCTAGCATTAAACACAAAAAGAAGAGGAAAATGTTCATATTGCCAATACCAGATATTTAAAGAGCTATAATAAAACTGACAATGCTTAGAATGACTAGCATTTAATATCTTAATATGTTCATATTCTGTGTGATAAAAGCATCAATTTACTTAAACTCTGATTTTTATTGCCTTTAAGATTCTTTTCCTTGATTTACCTTACTAACAAATGCGTTTCTCTATAGTCATACCCTAATTGCAAATAATTGTCACCATAGCCAGTTTATAGTGAGTGAGCATGTATTGACGATAACCGCCAGAATTCATAAAAACCAGTAATGGTTGAGAAGACAATATTACCATTCAGCTAAGACATTTCAAATGTTCTTGATTTTTACATATTAATTATAGTTAATATTCTTTCTTTTATATTGTTTGATTTGGCTTTTAAGTATGTGGGCTAGTTAGAGATATGTGAGTACAGTTCATTTTTCTTAGGCCAAAATCATCTGTGAAGCCACTGCATAGGAAAATGGGGATCTTAATTTCAGAATTTAGCATATAAGAAAAGTTTATTTTTTTGCTGATTTGACAAATGTGGGGAATCAGAGTTTTGGCTCACCAAGATGGCCATTCCTGATAAGTTGTGCCTTAAAACTGTTATATCAGCGAGGGTTCCTAGCTTTTAAATACTTCAGCTGACTGTTTCTAATAATGGCTAGTTATTACTAACTTTATCTTTTAATCTGTGTTTTGGGCATAGCAGGAGTTCAGTTTTGTCTCTGTGTATTTATGGATAGTATGTATGTACCCTATATTATGCCCATTAGATATCAATTTAAACACATTCTCAAACCTAATATGATTTACATTTTAAAATTATTTTCCCACATTATATCAATTAAATCCCAATTAATACATAGATAATACTTTTTATTTATTTTGCAAATATGAATGCCTATTATATAACGGTCAACACTAAAGTATGATCCCCTGCCTTCTGGGTGAAACAGATAAAAATATAATTACAGATTTTGATAAGTGATATGAAATAAATTATCAGTATATTTTTTGCACCAATTAATACAATACAAATGTTATTTTTACTTGGGGTTGGGATATCTTTTTGAACCTTTTCTTTTCTCATACTTCTCCATGTTGCAGAAGAGATAGTTAAATTTTGGTTCTTCAGAGGTTATTTCAGCATAAAGATAAATTGAGGCAATTGAAATCTCATGTAAACTAGATTATATAGATTTGGGGCAGTTTTCCTCTCAAAGAACTCATATGCAGAGAATCCCCACAGGTAATTCAATATTACTTATACCCCTCTGATTCTCATCATAAACATATATGAACTTGGCATTTGTGTGTGTGTGTGTGCAGTGCGCATGCATGGGAGTATGTGTGTGTATGGGTAAAGTACTTTTAAACTTTATAAAGACTTATTATGCTTAAAAATAAATACTTTTATGTGTTGTGTTTTTCCCTGAAGTAGTTAGTGTATAACACTATAATAAGAATGTAAAATTTCTATTAATTTCCTTTTTAATAGGCACTTTGTTTTATTGCTTTTGGAAGTTGCTTTAAAAAAAAGAATAAGTATCATTTTCCAATTATAAGTAAATAGAGATTGAATATCATTTTACTCATTAGTTCTTTGTAGGTTATTAGCTTTAGCATGTAGGTTCTAGTAAAAGAGCTTAGTATACTTTTAAATTTTGTTTTAAGAATTTTCTGTGCTTATTTAAATTTATTAAACTTAATCATAAGAGAACCAAGTAACCACTGAACTTTGAGAACACAACCGAAATGCTAACTTAGTGTTATTTGAGCTAGTGACCTAAAATTCTACAGTGATATGTGAATTTTTGTCTGTCAATTATAGGATTTAGCCCAAACTCAGAAATTAATGGTAAGCCAGCACTTTTTTCTATAAAGAACGTTCAACCACATAATCATACTTAGCAACTAAAAATCCTTTTACTTAGATTTTATTTATACTTGAAGTTGCAGTGTTTTACCATTTGTACAAGTTTTTAAAATTTTTTTATCGGTCTTCCCCTTAAAAGATACCCCAATAGTTGTAAACATGACCCTTACATTGTTTTTAAATATCACCAGAAATAATAGAAATAAAGGAGGAATTTAATTTAGGTTGGCAGACCTTAAGTGACTATAGAAATTCAGAAAAGTACAACACTGATGAAAAGCTGATCCCATATTGTGGAGCTACTGTCTGACACGCTCCTATCTGCTTTCTGCTGGGTCTCACAAACTCCTGTCCCTTTCCAGGCTGGATTGATGTCACCTGGGATGCTGGTGGCTCAAACTCTTACCGTATGGGCGCAGAAGGAAAATTTGACCTCAAGCTTGCACCAGGGTACGACCCTGATACAGTGGCATCACCCAAACCTGTTTCATCCACTGTTTCAGGCACAACGCAATCATGGAGCAGCTTGGTGAAAAACAACTGTCCAGACAAGACATCTGCTGCTGCAGGCTCCTCAAGTAGAAAAGGAAGCAGCAGTTCTGTGTGTAGCGTGGCCAGTAGCAGCGACATCAGCTTGGGTTCGACCAAAACGGAACGGAGATCAGAAATTGTAATGGAACACAGTATAGTTTCAGGAGCTGATGTCCATGAACCAATTGTTGTTCTTTCATCTGCTGAAAACGTCCCTCAAACAGAAGTAGGGTCATCTTCCAGTGCAAGCACCAGTACCTTAACAGCGGAAACGGGAAGTGAAAATGCTGAAAGAAAGTTAGGCCCTGATAGTTCTGTTCGTACTCCTGGGGAGTCTAGTGCAATATCCATGGGAATCGTTAGCGTTAGTTCTCCTGATGTTAGTTCAGTATCTGAGTTAACTAATAAAGAAGCAGCTTCACAACGACCCCTTAGCTCCTCAGCAAGCAACAGACTATCAGTGAGTTCTTTGTTGGCTGCTGGGGCCCCTATGAGCTCTAGTGCAAGCGTACCTAATCTGTCCTCAAGAGAAACATCTAGCTTGGAGAGTTTTGTAAGGAGAGTGGCAAACATAGCACGGACTAATGCCACGAACAACATGAATCTAAGCCGAAGCAGCAGTGATAACAACACTAATACTTTGGGGAGGAATGTGATGAGCACAGCAAGTAAGTGAGCTTTTCCTTATGGAACCCAATGCTTTTTCCACTGTGAGGGATGCAAAGTAGGGTTTCTTGTTCAGTGGGTTCTGGCTTCAGTCTTTAACTAGATCATTTACCATGTTATATGCAATTATGTCAAATTTAGCACTTCAGGAACATGAAGTTCTATAGAATCATGATATTTTAAGAATCAGATCAGGTGTGATAACCTCTTCTTTTGAAAGGATAAAACAATAACACACTTCTGTTTTTCACTCTTCTATGATAAATCATTAAGTATAGTTGTATGAGGAAATAAATGACCATTAAATATCCTAGTCAGTTGAAATCAGAGCATCACACTGGTATAACTTACTTAGCTTCTAAATTGTATTAGCTGTTGAAAGTTATTTAATTCTAATTCAAGCTACTAATGGGTCAAAGTAGTTCCCTTGGAAAATATCTTTGGGATTTATTCCATTGCCTACTTCACTTTTTAAAAAGCTAGGCTTAATTTTTTGAAAAATAATAGTGATATAAAACCAAGAATTTTTAATTGGATTTCAGTTGGGTTCCCAAAGTTGTTGCTTTTCAGCCTTTTAATAATTTAGTGTTTTATGACCTCGTTTTTTTTTTCCCTAAATATAGAACCTAGTTTTTTTAAGGTTTGTACAATCCTGCTTATTTGTACTGATTTGTTTCATTTGTATCCTTAGCTTCTCCTCTTATGGGTGCTCAGAGTTTCCCTAATTTGACCACACCCGGTACTACATCAACAGTGACTATGTCAACATCCAGTGTTACTAGCAGCAGCAACGTAGCTACAGCAACAACAGTTTTATCAGTTGGTCAGTCATTAAGTAATACTTTAACCACCAGCCTCACATCAACCTCCAGTGAGAGTGACACAGGTCAGGAAGCAGAGTATTCCTTATATGGTAAGTTATAGTTTAAAATATTTAGCTATTTATATAGTGATGCTTTTATTATGGTTTTCTGCTGGATTGTTTTTAACTTTTGATTAGAAATGAATTATTCTTAATAAATATGGCATCTTTATATAAGATGAAAAGAGTGATATGAGGGACTATTAAGAAATCAGATTATAAAAAGGCATCTAGGAACTTTTGTTTGTCATCTTTTATTTGCCTTTTGTCACTAACGAAATTAGAAGAACCATAACAAAGGTATCTGACACCTTTATCAGAGAATAATAGAAGTATAATAGATTAATAAATTATATTCCTTGTACACTAATATAATGTGTCTACTCTCAATATTCACAGAATACTTCACTTCTGTTACCTCTGACTACTAAATGTGACATTTTCCCACACTAAGCAATTCTCAGACACCACCAGCTATAATTTAACCTAGTTCTGACACTGCCTACCTACCCAGAGAGGTCAGATCCCATATGATAAAGGCTCAGTTCCACAACACTGACCCCTTCCCTCCTTTCCCTTTCCTTCAGAAGCTAATCGCAAGTCCAGATTGTCATTCCTGTTTCTGACTGACTGACTATAAATTGGTGGTTCCCACAATCCCCACTTCAGGTTCAATTCATTTGCTAGAGAGGCTCACAGGACTCAGGAAAATATTTTCTTTAGTAGATTACTGGTTTATTATAAAAAGGATATAACTCAGGAACAGTCAGAAGAGATCCATAGAGTGCGGTCTGGAAGGGTCCCAAGCATAGGCGCTTCTGTCCCCTTGGGGTTTGGGGGCTTTTCCTACCCATGACTGTGTTCTGTCCTCCATCCTGGAAGTTCACTGAACATCATCCTTTGGGTTTTTTTGGAGGCTTGCTTCACGATTTAGGCACGATTGATTAAATTATTAACCATTAGTGCCCGAACTCAATCCCTAGCCCTTCACCCCTCCCCAGAGGTTTCAGAGGTGGAATGAAAGTTCTAACCCTCTAATTATGGTTGGTTCCACTGACAGCCTGCTCTCATTCTTAGATTACCTAGGAGCTTTCCAAAAGGCCCCCCCCTCCCCGCCCCCTTCCGTAAAATAGTAAAACAACCCTGGGAATGAATAACAAAAGACACCTCTATTCTTATCATTTAGGAAATTATAAGAATTTAGGAGCTCAGTGTTTGGAACAGAGACAAAGACCAAATACATATTTCTAATTATAAATTATAATATCAATATTATTAAGGTCTTTTGGGAATAATTCCTTAATTAGATAACACTTGACATTTTTGCTTAGAAAGTTCTGTAGTTATATCATGGCTTCAATGCTGTATAGTCAGTGATAAAAATATGATTCAATTAAAATACGTTTCTAAAAATTTTATTTTCTCTTATTAGAAAAGTAAAACATTTTATAGAAAATAAATCTAAATGAAGATAAAAAATCTAGTCCCCACTTTCTTGAGGCAATCACTTAAATAAACGATACATACTACTTGAGGTGTATGTTCTCTCCCTTTTTTTTTTCTTTTGTAAAAACAAAAAGGAATTATATCTTTTCCAGAGAGCTCTTTTAACTCAGTACATTGTTAAAACATTTTCACATTGTTCTCTGGGTTTTATACTATTTGAAATGGCTGCCAAATACTCCATTGTTTGACTATTTGATCTTTATTTAATAAATTCTCCATTTAGGATATTTAAATTACAGCTTTTCATTACCATAACCATTGTTATGAACGAGCATCCTTGAATTGTGTTTTTGTATATTTCCTTAGGATAAATTCCTGAAGGAGTAATTGTTGAATTGCCTTCCAAAAGGTTATACTCTCATCATTATTGTTTTAAAATACCCTTTACCATAAATTCTTGATCACATTGCCTGTTCTTTTTTAACAAAATATTTTTATTAATTTCAAATACAAGAAAATTTATATGAAGATATGTTTTAAGTACTATTGTATGTGTACATCATTTTAATAGGTTTTCTTTTTTTTCTGAGAATGTGGCCTCTCTTATTCTAAGCCAAAAATTAGATGTGATGTTTTATGGTTTTAGGAAAATTATTACATTTTTGTTTCTACTTTATCTTTTAAATATGTATGTTGCAAAATAATGATGATTATTATACCAGAATATTATAAATGTATTGAATAAGCTATTTTCCACTTCAAGTTTTGCTGTGGAGGCCCCCTACTCCTCCCTATTCACTTGTTAATATGTTAATGTCAGGCTTTTAGTTCTTGGTCATGTGAAGGTATGCTAAGGGGAGAAAATATTAAAAAGTTAGGGCTATTGGTCGCCTTTTAAAAATTATTAGATGATTAAAATTTCCTTTTCTACATTTCTAAAACTGAAAGATTCTAACGAATGCTACTATGAAGGATCAGAGTAATATATCTGTCTTATAAAATAATTTGTGTATATGCAAACTTTTACTATGTATTTTGAGGGACATGATTCGATTCTGCGATATGGTCAAATATATGAAATAAAGAGCTTTTTTTATCTTCTTATACTCTGATATTAAATGGGAGGTAATGAGTAAAAAGAACCTGGCTTCAACAAATTGTAACACAAGAACGGAATTTCAGTATATAAAGTTAGATGGTTTTCCTTTAAAAATAAACTAAAAGTGGAATTAATTTATTTTGTGTGCTACCATGTCACATTCATGAGAACCACTGACTAAATTGCAAGATGGCACCTTACATGTATTAGGGGTAATATATTTTATCAAATTTAAGGTGCCATTAATTATGAGATGGCATTATTTTATGTCACTAAGGAGAAATGTTGCCAGTTTAGCTGTGACTTGCCACTGTTTCTAAGACATATTCTGATTTCAGAATATTAAAGTGTTAAAAAATTTGTACTATAGAAACTAATTGAATATAGTTTCAGGCCTATTTTTTCCTACTAGCCAGCCACCCAGTGAAAGGCATTGAATTTTTAGTCCCATGTAATTATTAAACCTAAAAAAATATATTTGGTTCAGAGGTATGCAAAGGCAAGTGTTTATTAAATAATTATAAATTGTCTTCTGAATATTGTGGAATGTGTAGTGTATACTGTCTTTTTAGCCATAGAAGTTATTTTTCTTCTAGATCTAGTAAAAAAAATTCTCCTGTTTTAGTCCTGTTATTCCTTTTTTTGTTTTCAGTTTTTGTGAAAAATAGCTTGTCAACACCAGTATGTAAGACAATGTAAATTTGACACAGTCTTTATTGCAGGGTGAGGGAGAGAGATCCTGAGGAGGGAAGTGAAATGGATTCAAGTTTATTGAAATTCTTTATGTGCTAGATAATATGGATCAAATGAAAGATGTTATTCCATAAATAGGCATTATCCTTAAGTAGTCATCATTTATTAACTTGCTCGGTCACATAGCTAAGCCTGGGTCTTTTCTGACTGACTGACTTTTGTTCTTTTCCTGTATAAGATCTTTTATAGTTTATATTAATATATTCATTTGTTTAGTTTTTAAATGCCTCTCTCCTTTGTAAGCTCCATGGGGGCTCAGACCATGTCTATTCTGTTTACAACTGTAGTCATGCACCACTTAACAATTGGGATACGTTTTAAGAAGTGTATCATTAGGCAATTTTGTCATCATGTGAACATGACAGCATGCACTTACATAAAACAAGATGGTATAGCTATATATCCTGTCGCTCCTAAGCTAAATCTGTACTGCATGTTACTTTACTGAATACTGTAGCAGTTGTAACACAATGGTAAATATTTGTATATCTAAACATGTCTAAATATAGAAAAGATACAGTAAAAGTACAGTACGAAAGAGAAAAAATGGTACAGTTGTATAAGGTATGAACCATGAATGGACCTTACGGGAATAGGAGTTGCTCTGGGTGGTGTGAGTGAGTGGTGAGTGAATAAATATGAAGGTGTATGACATTACCGTACACTACTGGAGACTTCATAACACTGTACACTAAGATTACACTAAATTTATAAAACATGAGATTAAATTAGCACAAGGGAGAATAATGTGATCAAAAGATGTAAACATGAGATCTGAGGCTGCTGCTGGCATTTTATGGCATATTGTTTTATAGCAAACTTTGTAAGTAGAAAGAGTGCACTCTAATGATAAAAAGTATAGTATACTAAGTATTATGTACTGTACATAGTTGTGTGTAATATACTTCTATACAACTGGCAATGCAATAAGTTTGTTTACACCAGCATCACTACAAACACATGAGTAATGTGTTGTGCTGTGACATTACAGTATGTAGTTCACTGGGCAATAGGAATTTTTCAGCTCCATTGTAATCTTAATGGGACCACCATTGTTGGTGACCAAAACGTCACTATGTGGCTCATGACTATATAACTATAAAAGTAATATATACAGAAAGAGAGAGTGCACACATACATTCCTTCCAAGGTTTGGCATTTGAAAATATCATTTGGGATGGCCCAACACATTAGCAGCTGTATGTGAAGACGTGAATATCTTTATATATTAAAGAAAATAAAGCTCAGTACAGTCATTTCTGTAGCCAAAGCCATAAAAACACAAGTAACCTCCCAGTCTCCCATCACCAAAAAACATTCATCACATATTGGATGAAAAAACTATATCATTATTATAGGTAAAATAAAAATCATGTCACCAGAAAATATTGACTGTGGTATATGACTGTATATATATCTAGTACCTACCACAATTCTTGGCACATAGTAGTTACTCAGTAGATATTTGATAGAATGAATGACACCATTCTCTTTCCACCATGTTATACTTCCTGTGACTTATGCAGAGACTGATAATAGCATTGTTGATTTTTAGCATAGCGCATATTGTTGACCTTTTATGTTATGATTTTGTACATTTAAATTGAGTTTTTAGTCATCCTTTATCCCATGTTGTTTTCTGCCATGTTCGTGATGATTTAAAAGTCATTCTGTGTGTACAGTTGGATAAGAAGGTTGGCATTACTAAATGTGGCCTTTATACTTGTCCCTTTTGAATTTTGCTTTTGTTTTGTAAAACCAAAACAAAAGAGTTATTTTGTTATTCTTTGTTAATTGTGTTGAGAGTAAAGTTCTTGGTTTTGTTTTCTAGATTTTCTTGATAGCTGTCGTGCCAGTACTCTGTTAGCTGAGCTAGATGATGATGAGGACTTGCCTGAGCCAGATGAGGAAGACGATGAGAATGAAGATGACAATCAGGAGGACCAGGAATACGAGGAGGTTATGGTAGAGAGAGTCTCCCATTCTCTTAACTAAGATAGGATGTTAATAATTGAATAAAAGATGTTAATAAATGAAGAGAGGAAAAGCAAAGTCTTGGTTAAACTTTAAAGCAAGAAAATACAGTACCAGTATGAAAAATATGGTTAATTAAGAAAAATGCTTTTAATTTGAACATTTATAATTCTCTTTTAAAAGAAAATAAGTTGGCTATATTGGAAAAATGTCACATGCTGATGTTTTAACAGGTTTAAACGTGTGAAGAATTTCACTAATCCTAAAGAATACAATTTTCATAGTTCTGCAATAATTTTTTCACATAGAATTTTTTAGTACCTACTGTTTTGCAAGCAGTATATTATTTCATCATTCTTTATGCAGAGCTATGGGGTACAGGCATAGGAAAAATAATTTGCCATAATTAATAAGAGTTAAGTAGAAAAGTAGGGACCTAAATTTAGGCAGTGTGATCTAGAACTACCAGTGTTTAACCACTATGATTGTCTTTGAATTGAACTTTTGCCTGAAAATACTCTTTACTGTAATTTGTATATCTTTTTTATTTCTCTTATAAAGTGTTATTAGATTTCAAAAAACTTCCTGAGTTGAGTTTTAATGGAGTAAAGAATTTTAAGAAATGCTTTTAGTATATGTTGCTTAAGAAACAGTACATTAGCATGTTTTTTGCATCTATTAATATATGATGCATGATAAATTTAAAACATTCATTTTATAACTTTTCTGAAGCTAGCTGAAGAATATGAAATTTTATTAATGACAGTTTTGGTAATATGGGTTGATAGTTTCACATCAGAGTTGCATGGGGATATATATGGATCAAATAATTAGACATATCTCTTCACATTTTTTAATTTCAGATTCTGAGACGTCCATCCCTGCAGCGGCGAGCCGGGTCTCGATCTGATGTAACGCACCATGCTGTTACCTCGCAGCTACCACAGGTTCCTGCTGGAGCAGGGAGCCGGCCTATTGGGGAGCAGGTAATAGCTTCATGTTTATATTCCCTACAGTGTATTTTTTCCCCTTTCACAGTAAAGCACCAACCAAAATGCCTATAGAAAAATATACAGGGGGAGGAGAGGGAGTTACAAAACAGAGTTAACAAAAGAAACATCCCCAACTGCTTGGGTTCCACATCCCAGATGGAGCCGATGATTGCTCTGTCATAATGCATACAGAAGTTTCTTACTTGAGACTCCTTTATCTTGGCCTTTGGTTAACAGTAAACATATAACAAAAAGGCTAATAGATATTATCTAAGAGTTATAGTTTTCATAGTAGTAGTAAGAGGTAGTAACATCAGTCTGTTAACTAACATTTATTGATTATTAATTAAGTTCTGGGCACTTTTTAAAAATACTTTACATGTATTAACTAATTCAGTCCTTTCAACAACCCTATAAGAGTTATTAGCCCCAGTTTTCAGATTAAGTGATTGGTAAAGGTCACACTTAGAAGTTTTGGATCCAGAATGAAAACCCAGACACTCTGGCTCCAAAGCTGTCAAATGTCAGTTTGATTTGTTATAAAAGTTAATTTCAATTGAATGTTAAAAATATAAGGAGCTATATGTGTACATTTACGTATATATATCATAGTTATTTTAAAATTGTTACATCAGACATTTAAAATATTTACAATTCATTGATCTCTTTTTGTTGATAGTAAAAGTGAAAGACAGGAGAAAATGTTCCTTAAAAACTTTTATTATGAAAATTTTCAAACATGCTAAAAGTTTCACTTTAACAGTTATTAACACTTTGTCAAACTTGTTTACTATTTGCCCCATAGTAATTTAAAGCAATTCCCAAGCATTATATCTTTTGTACGTAATTTAGTATATAATGCAATTTCCATTTTTTAAAAAAGCATCTTTAAAAATAATTATAGGTTCACAGAAAGATGCAAAGATGGTACAGAGAGGTCTTATGTGCTCTTTGCCTAATATCTTCCAATGGTTACAGCTCACACAATTAGAGCACAATATCAAAACCATGACATTGGTACAGTGTATGTGTGTGGTTCCTTGTCATTTTGTCTCCTGTAGATTTGTGTAACCACACTAATGCAACTTACTGTTGATAAACTTAAATCATTAAGAAATGTATGTACCTAAATATATGTTGTCACATTTTGTGCCTAAGAAATATGGCTAATTAAGGAGTGGTAATAACTATAGAGAAGTACTTAAACGTATACCTTATTTTATAGATAGCATATCACTTTTGCAATAACAAGTTTTATAATGTTCATACATGGCATTTTAATAGGAAGAAGAAGAGTATGAAACTAAGGGAGGACGCCGGAGAACATGGGATGATGATTATGTGTTAAAACGGCAATTTTCTGCTTTGGTTCCTGCTTTTGATCCTAGACCTGGTCGTACTAATGTCCAACAGACAACTGATCTAGAAATTCCACCTCCGGGTACAGTATATTTTAGTTTTTGTGAGCTAATGGATTCCAAATAAGATTATTAATTACAATTAGAAGTAAGGTTCTATGTGTATATGCAGGTTATAAATAAAAGTTTTCAGGAAAAATTGTCAGCCACATTCCTCAAAAAAGTTTTTTTAAAAAGAACAGATTACAGTATATTAAAAATACCATTTTTATTTATGTAATATTTGAAAGCAAGGCTTCATTTAAAGGTGAATAATTTGTTTTATTTTCTACTGGATCAGAATTCCTAAGGATTATTCCTGTTCATATTTTACTTTGAAAAACTATATAGTGGTTTCAGTCATGGCCCCTAGAGTCAGTCGACCTCAGTGGCAACTCTGTCTCTTATATCTCTGTTTTGGGTGTGGTGGGCACACTAATGCCCCCACCAATACATAGATCCTAACCTCCAGAATCTGTGAGTATGTTACCTTAACATGACCAAAGAGATTTTGTAGATGTGATCAGATAAGGATTTTGAAATGGGGAGATTATCCTGGATTATCTGATTGAGCCCAGTGTAATCACCAGTGTCCTAATAAGAGGGAGACAGAAGAGTCAGAGTTAGAGAAGGGGATTTGAGGTACAATAAAATGTCATGCAGTGAATAAAATATTTTTTAAAGCTCTATCTATGATATGAGGAAAAGATTCCTGAACTAATAAAGAGTACACCACCAAATATACTACGAACCTAATTATATAAAGTGTGTGTGTTTACCTCACAACATGATCATTCAGTGTAAGCAAAAGATTGACAAGTAATTGACCAAAGTATATGATTTTCTCTACATGTAGAAATTTTATTAGTCTTCTCATTTATAAAAATAAAATGTTACCAAAATATTCATATAGTTAGCATATGTTCCCTAATAAAAATGAGAGATCCATATCATATGCATAAGTTCTAGTCTATTATCTGTCTTTAAATAATCTTGGTTTATTACTCCCATTTAAAAAAAAAAAAGGCCAGGAGAGTGCTATGTAGCTGATATCTTTAGCTAACATGTGGCAGAAGAGTTTAGATTCCATGTACCCTGTCTCCTAGTGTTGTTCTTTCTGGGCAGCTTTAGTGTAATTGTTTTTCACATCTTCCATATTTTTAGGAACACCTCATTCAGAACTCTTGGAAGAAGTCGAATGTACCCCATCACCTCGATTAGCCCTCACTTTGAAAGTAACGGGTCTTGGAACAACTCGTGAAGTTGAATTACCACTCACTAATTTTAGATCAACCATCTTTTACTATGTACAAAAATTGCTTCAGTTGTCCTGTAATGGCAATGTGAAATCAGATAAACTTAGGCGTATTTGGGAGCCAACATACACGTAAGAGATTTAAATTTAATTTTTAAGTAGATATTTTCATAGTACATGAGCCAAGGAGCACTGTATTTCTATATTTTGAGCTATAGGAACGGAAAAGATCTGGTTTTTGTTCTGTTGATTTATAGGAACAGCTAAGATCATTTTTGACCCCCGATATAGAGAGGTTAAGGTTCACAACTGAAAGGAACTTTAGAAATAATCTAAACTAATAATAGTTGAACTCTTTGACTGGGATTGTGCATAACGTACTACTTATTTTCTATTTGTTTGGGGTCTGTGAGTTAAGCCTATTTCTTTGTTCATTCATTTATTCATTAATTCAATAAATAATTATGAGTGACCTTGGGTAGATTTATTTAACATTTTAGTGCCTCAGTTTCCCAATCTGTAAAATGAGAGTAATTGTGAGGAATCAATGAATTAATATTTGTAAAGTGTTTTCAGTACTCTCTGCAATGTAGAAAGTGCCCAGTATTACCCATAATAATTATTTATTATATCATATACATTAATTTATGTATTTTTTACATTATAGGATATTTATATAAAAATTATAATTATCCTTATGTGACTTTGTTAACTGTATTTTTCTGATGCTCTCTTAACAACATTGATAATCTTATATAGTGTCCCATAAAATAACCTAGGTCCTATTGAGATAGAATAGATCATCATGGCAATCCCCCACCTTCAGTTTTTATTAGAGGAAAATTTGATCTCAGCTACCTTACATGAACATAAACACTTCTGGTCCTTGTTATTCTTATCCTTCTTTCTATCTAGACACAGAAGCAAACCATTTCTCATTTTATTCTTACAATGATATATGAAAGTTATAATACATGATATAGCATGTTATTCATATCTTTAAAAGTTCCAGGTTTGATGTATGTTTTCTTTGCAATAATGCTAAATTTATAAACCATAATTCTTTTTCAGGAATATGATATCTGCTACTTTCCATTGTGTTTAACAAATTAATATATTTTTTTTTTGATAAATTCTCTCTGAGTTCAGTATTTAATATAAGATTATGGCTAATGAATGGCATCATTCATCTATTTTTTAAAAATTGAAGTCTTACTAGAAATAACCACAGATCATTTGATGTATGAATTAACTTGAATAATGTGTCCATGTTTAGAATCATGTACAGAGAAATGAAGGACTCTGACAAAGAAAAGGAAAATGGAAAAATGGTAAGTTACTTCTTGAGTATTTAGAAAAACTGAAAAAAAAACTAACAGTTTTCAGTTGAACATATGAGGGACAAAATCACTAACATGAAATTTCTTTAAATTAGATTAAATGCATGATCTTAAAATTACCTTATGTAATGCATGTGAGATAACATAGACTTTATAATCAGGAAAGGCCAACATTTGGTTTTTCCTATTGTAGGGTTGTTGGTCTATAGAGCATGTGGAACAGTACCTTGGCACTGATGAATTACCAAAGAATGACTTGATAACCTACCTGCAGAAGAATGCAGATGCCGCTTTCCTGCGCCACTGGAAATTAACTGGCACTAATAAAAGTATTAGGAAAAACAGAAATTGTTCTCAGCTCATAGCTGCATATAAGGTATATTTTGGCATCAAAACACTGTTTTGATTGGGAATGGCTTTGTGCTTTGTTTTGCAGCTTTTAAAGATTCTTAAGGAGGAGAGGTTTATTGGGACATACTAAACACATAAGATTGAATTCACATTGTAAATATGCCAATGCTAAAATTTCAAATATAGATTGTGGTATTGGAATCTAAGTGTATAGTTTTAATTGTGGCTTATAGTAGTTTTACATTATTTGAGAGTTTTAATGGTTTATAATGTATTAATTTCCAACTTGGGTGATACTGTTTTTATTTTAAAAAGAAAGCAATTCAAAAAATCCCAGCCTTTTCAAAGGAATACTAATAGGATGATATATTGCTTTTCTGAAAAATGTGATTAATGGCTAGTTTTGCTAATGGTTTCCTCAGGATTTTTGTGAGCATGGAACAAAATCTGGCTTAACCCAGGGGGCCATTTCTACTCTTCAAAGCAGTGATATTCTTAATTTAACAAAAGAACAACCTCAGGCCAAAGCAGGCAATGGACAGAATTCTTGTGGAGTAGAAGACGTCCTTCAGCTTCTGCGTATTCTGTATATAGTTGCAAGTGACCCTTATTCAAGAATATCCCAAGAAGGTTTGTAAGAA
Source organism: Rousettus aegyptiacus (assembly GCF_014176215.1). Classification (NCBI taxonomy): domain Eukaryota; kingdom Metazoa; phylum Chordata; class Mammalia; order Chiroptera; family Pteropodidae; genus Rousettus; species Rousettus aegyptiacus. The sequence goes on from NW_023416306.1 coordinate 99,732,088, forward strand.
GCTTTGTTTCATTTCTATGGCATTTTAAATAGTAAATCAGTTTATATTTTTATTAATTTTATTAATTTTACAGAAGGTGATGAGCAGCCTCAGTTTACTTTCCCACCAGATGAATTCACTAGCAAAAAAATCACAACAAAAATTTTGCAGCAGATTGAGGTAATAAAGTCAGAGTTGACTCTTTATTCTGTAACCATTGAACTTCCTTTTCTATCTCCCACCATCTCTCCCTTCCCTCTGATTCAGTGATTTGGGCCACTTGATCTATTGCATTCATTTCTTTAATTACATTTAAGAATTGACTTCTTTTTGTCTTTTTAGATAATTGCCTTAAGACATTGTTATTTGTTAATTTACAGGAACCATTGGCATTGGCCAGTGGGGCTCTGCCAGACTGGTGTGAACAATTGACCAGCAAGTGTCCTTTTCTAATACCATTTGAAACTAGACAGCTTTATTTCACATGTACTGCATTTGGTGCATCAAGGTAGGAAGTGTATCCTTTTATATTTTTAGAATAAAAGTTTTTTAATGTTATGTAAACTTAAAATGTACTAATATACTTATATTGAGACTTATGGAGGGAATGTGTTATTTCCTTTTCTTTTTAAAGAGTTGTCAACATTTAAATATTACTTTGTTTCCAGTTGGATATATGCTCTCTTGGAGTAGTGTGGATGGATCTCTTGGAATAGTGTGGGTTGGAATACAGTCATCCCTTGGTCTCCATGGGGGATTGGTTCCAGGACCCTCAAGGATACCAAAATCCATGGATGCTCAAGTCCTTTAGTTAGTTTTTTTTCTGTATCTGTGGGTTCCATATCCGTGGATATGGAGGGCCAACTCGTGGGTATGGAGGGCCAGATATATTGCTTTCGCTAGCATTTTGTACAGTTCTTAAGTAGCTTACATAAATTATTAGTTGCTGAAGATCCCAGGAATACCAAATTAAATGCTTGCAAATAGCTTTGGTAGCATTGAAATATATCTACATTCTGGCCATCATTTTTCTCTTACTACCGTTTAATATACTACATATTTTACTTATTTCTGTCTCCTTCCACTAGATGAAAGTTGTATGAGGACAGGAGTTTCTGGCTGTTTTGTTTACCTCTTGCTGTAGTTCCTAAAATAGTGTATAGCACATTGTAAATGCTCAATAAATATTTGTTGAATGATTGAGTATCCAGAGTATTTTCGAAGTAGATATAAGAAATTCTAATTTAAAACGGAATTATTTGTTTCCCTGATAGGTTACATTGTTGTCCCATTTTATACCATTTATAAAGCATTTGTACACATGGAACTACAGGCCTATTATGATAAATGGCATTGTTTATGATTTTTCTTTTATAGATAAGGAAATTGATTCTTAAAAGTACTTAGTCGATTTGCCTGGGAGTACCAAAAAATTGTAACACACATGAGAGTAGATCTTTCATCTTATTCCTCATTCAAGATTCTTTCTCCCACCCTAGATGGGTTAGTTCTGCATTGCTAAAAAGAAAATATTTTAAAATCACAATATCATTTTAATGATGGCTTTCAGTTTGTATTACAGTAATAGATAGCATAACCATTGTTTAGTTTCTTTGGTAGTTAGGAAACATTTGTCTGTATTTTTATGTAGCAGGTAGGTAGCACAGTCAACTATTTTTGTATGCTACAGCTACATAGATATTTTTCTATTTCAGAGCAATAGTGTGGTTACAAAACCGACGTGAGGCCACTGTGGAAAGAACAAGAACCACAAGTAGTGTAAGGCGAGATGACCCAGGAGAGTTTCGAGTTGGTCGCCTGAAGCATGAAAGAGTAAAAGTTCCCCGTGGTGAATCACTGATGGAATGGGCTGAGAATGTCATGCAAATACATGCAGATCGGAAATCAGTTCTTGAGGTACTTCATATAAAATTTTTGTGTGCATGCAGTAATAACAGAGAACCAGCTGATCTGCATTGGATAGAAAGGAAGAGGGATTTCTAGCAGAACATCTTTCATAAGAGGATGTCAGCTCATCCCAGGGGTCAGGATTTTGTGATTTACAGTGAGCAACAAAGAATATCTTCATTCTTGAGATAGGAAAGCGTCGGTCTATTCGAAGGACACTATCCATTTCTTAATAAAGCCTGGACCCAATAATAGTATTCACAAAGGATTCTTTTTGATACTCTAAAAGTTACCTTTATATTAAGCTATGCTGTTAGATATCTCTATTTTTGGAGCATAGTTTTATAATACTGCTTCACTTAAATTGTGCTTGGTATTATATCATTGATCTGTATTGAGAGATGTAACAAATGGCAGTGTGAAATTCAATATATTTACTAGAGAATGTTTTTGTGGGCATTGTTGATTATATGCTATATACATATTATTCTTTGTATAAGGGACAGTGGAAGAAACATCCTTCCCGTCAACAGTTGTGAACCAGCCTTTTTGTTTATCTTTTGGATTACAGACTGATCATAACAATTATATCTCTAGAAAATATATAAGCCTTATGTCTTTCACTTTAAACTTTCTTTGCCTTCATCTTATTTTTCCTACCCGTATATGTGTCTAACCTAGATTTTATATATATATTTACTATGCACTATATGTTTTTGTAAGCTGCCTTAAATCATTTGGAACAGGTAGAGTATGGATAAAACCTTTAAAGTGATTGCCTAAAGTCAGAAATAAGAGTGTTTGGGTTTTGGTATTACATAGACACATACAACTCAGTATACTATCATTTCGTCAAGCAAATGATTTAACTTTTTAATCTGAATTTTAGTTTCCTTTGGTGTAAAAAGATGATACAGTAGTCTGCCCTTATCCGAGATTTCACTCTCTGCTGTTTTAGTTACCCTTGGTCAACAGTGGTCCGAAAATAATAAATGAAAAATTTCGAAATAATTCTTAAGTTTTAAATTGACTCCATTGAGCATGTCGCAATATTGTTCTTTCTTGAATCACCCTTTGTCTGGTGTATCCACGCTGTATATGCTGCCTGCCCGTTAGTCACTTAGTAGCTGTCCCAGTTATCAGGTATCTTGAGAGAGCGCATATTCACATAACTTTTATTACAGTATATTGTTTTATTAGTTATTGTTTATCTTTTACTGTGTATAATTTAGAAATTAAACTTTATCATAGCATGTATGTGTAGGAAAAAACAAATACAGGATTTGGTACTATCAGCAATTTCAGGAATCCACTGAGGGTCTTGGAATGTATTCCCCATGAATAAAAAAACTAGTCTATTTTTCAGGGTTGTTGGGAGAAGTAAATTAATGTATGAACAATTCTCACCAGTATCTAAACATGTAATAGTTCATAATAAATAAAACCCTTCCATGTTGCTTATAATGAATGTATCATACTGCTGCTATAAAAAAAAGTATAGTACAGGATTGGATATGACTAATTTTGGCAAGAATTGGGTCATTTAAGCTCACTTACCTTTATAATTAATTTGTTCACACTTCAGGTTGAATTTTTAGGAGAAGAAGGAACTGGCTTGGGACCTACATTAGAGTTTTATGCTTTGGTGGCAGCAGAATTCCAGAGAACTGACTTGGGAGCTTGGCTTTGTGATGATAACTTTCCAGATGATGAATCTCGTCATGTAAGATTTTTTCCCCCCATTTTATGATTTTATATGTGATTTTGCTTTTAGAAAGTGTTAAAAAGAGGATATGCTTTCATAACATAAGCCAGGTTTTTCTGACTCAATTTATTATTGAATAATTTTGATAATATTAAACTGTTTTTAAAGGATAGTATTTAGTTACAAAAATAATTTAATAAAATGTATATATAAATAATTTTAGATAGCTAATTGATAAGATGTTTAACATTTATGGATCTTTTATTTAATTTTATTTGAATTTCTCCCTCTAAAAAATTAGGTTGATCTTGGAGGTGGATTGAAACCTCCTGGCTACTATGTGCAGAGGTCATGTGGACTGTTCACAGCACCATTTCCACAAGATAGTGATGAGCTTGAAAGGATCACAAAACTCTTTCATTTCCTTGGAATTTTCTTGGCCAAATGCATTCAGGACAATAGACTTGTGGACTTACCTATTTCTAAACCTTTCTTTAAACTGATGTGTATGGGTGACATTAAAAGCAATATGAGTAAACTGATTTATGAGTCACGAGGTGACAGAGACTTACACTGTACTGAAAGTCAGTCGGAAGCTTCTACAGAAGAAGGTCATGATTCACTCTCAGTAGGAAGCTTTGAAGAGGATTCAAAATCAGAGTTTATTCTAGATCCCCCCAAACCAAAACCCCCAGCTTGGTTTAATGGAATTTTAACTTGGGAAGACTTTGAACTAGTAAACCCACATAGAGCCAGATTTTTAAAAGAAATTAAAGACCTTGCTATCAAGAGGCGCCAGATTTTAAGTAGCAAAGGTCTTTCTGAAGATGAGAAGAACACCAAATTACAGGAACTAGTGCTGAAGAATCCATCAGGATCTGGGCCTCCTCTTAGCATAGAGGATTTAGGGTAAGCTTAATATAAATATTCTTCAACCTAATGAATGAATAAGTTCTAAAGCTTTTGTTTCTTGGTCCCCACTAATTTGCAATATATGAGTAAAGTCTTATAGAACAATAATATGCTATAGGAAATACTGATTATTGATTTGAACCTTTGATTTATTAATATAAAGATAGCTTAGAATATCAGAATATAGTTTATTAATAAACCTGAAAGATTGATTTGTCAAATGTGATAAATGTATATATTTTGTATAAAAAACTCCAAAGCCAAAAATTTGACAAATTAATTTTTATATGTGTGTGTATGTATGTGCGTACACACATACACACACATATTACATAGAGAGAGAGGCAGAGAGAGAGAGAGAGCGCGTGCCAGCCAGCACACCCACTTGACAAAGCTCAAAATAGTTTGCTTTGTATGTAAGCCTATCCTCAGTGGCTGCATTAACTAACTCAGATGTTGCAGATCTTTTGATAAAATTATATTAATTTATGTGCATGGAACTATTATAGCCTTGGTATGTTTTACAATGATTTTAGGTTGACCACAAAGCTTGCTTTTCCTCCCACCCTCCCTCATAGTCAAGATTTGATAGTGTGAATAACTTTACTGAAGCAGTAGTTTCTTCCTACAAGAAAAAAGAAATCTTCTAAATTTGGTGTTGCCGGATTTCATTTCAGAAATCAGTTCATTGATTTTTTTTTGCTGTACGGGGAAAGTGAAATATGGAAAGGTGGTTTCATGCAGTCCTTGGTACAGCCAGGTTTTATAACAGTTGGCCTAATCATTTTTGTGCACAGGGTTTGGCTTTAAAAATGTCTCATATTTAACATCTAAGCAGTACACCGACTTTGTTGCTAGAGAAGAGTAGGAGGGTGTTCATGCTTTGGACAGTAATGTTATGAAAATTAAATAGCAGTGGTAGCCAAATGTTAATCTAATCCTTATTTTGTTCTCCCAGTTTAAATTTCCAGTTTTGCCCTTCTTCAAGAATATATGGTTTTACAGCTGTGGATCTCAAGCCAAGTGGTGAAGATGAGGTAAAACTTTGCTTTTGATGTGGTTTTAAGGTCAGAGTCATCCTCTTAATGAAGCTAGTTGTACTAGGTGCTTCTTTAATATTCCTAGATATTAACAATAATGTTGGCAAATTTTCCTTTGCAGATGATAACAATGGATAATGCAGAAGAATATGTAGATTTGATGTTTGACTTTTGTATGCATACGGGTATTCAGAAACAGATGGAAGCTTTTAGAGGTAATTTTTAAGGCTCTGTTAGCTTAACCTCTCTTTTTTTACCTCGAGAAAGTTGAAATTAAGGCACTGCTATGGTCAAGAATTGCTGGTAATCTCCAAATTACTCTCTAATTATTCTCTAACTTTTTGTCTTCCAGATAGTTAGGTACTGCACGGTACCCAGAACAGGTTGGAACATTGTAAGCTGTAGGATAGCTCAGCTTGCTCCTCCTGAGTAATGTGGGACCCACTTTTGGCCTCTATTTCTTCATTTTTCAGTGGTCATAGGTTGCATTCTTTGCACATTATATGATTAGGATGACTAAAACCATATTAGAACCTAAGTTATTCTGGTGAAGATTAAAGGAACATAAATTAAACTGTTTATCACTTACAGCTTTGGCTGGCTTGTATGATGGGTGCAGTGTACTGGTTGGGAAATGATCAGAATTAGGTTATTGACCATAGTGACCAAATATTTTATGTTTACATTTGTGATATTAAGCAAGAGATTTTTGTACTTAAAACCCTAGCATAGTTATTATTTCAAGCTATTTTAATTTATATTTTATTTTTCTAAACAATATTTTGATTTGAAATTTGGTATTTTGAAAGTATAACTTAGTAACTAAGGTGTGTGTGGTTTCTTTCTTGCTGTGTGTATAATGTAGATGGGTTTAATAAAGTTTTTCCAATGGAGAAATTAAGTTCCTTCAGCCATGAAGAAGTCCAAATGATTCTTTGTGGAAACCAGTCACCATCCTGGGCAGCAGAGGATATTATTAATTATACTGAACCTAAGTTGGGTTATACACGTGACAGGTATGTGTTGGTTATTTTCTAAGATTAACAAAATTGTTTATGTCCAAAATCACATGGCAGATGATCTGAAAAGAACTTTGACTCAGTGTATTGTATTCATAAAGTGAGAAAGCAGTTAAGTCTCACCATTACCAGGGTGCATATCCATTAATAAGACAGCTGAGTCTTGGCTAATGTTAAGATTCCTTTTCTCAGTTTTAATTGTTCGTTATTTTAAAAATTGGGGAACTGTAAACCCTTCAGCTTTATTGCTTTTATATAAAGTAACTTGTATTTTCAAATAATTTCAAACTTACAGAAAAGTTGAATAGTTGAAAGAAGTCCCCATAAACCTTTATCCAGACTCACCAGTATTTAACATTTTCCTGTTTCTTTAAACTATATGTCTTGCTTTATACACACACATATACCTACACATAATAAATATGTATATATGTACAGACACACTGGCTAATTTTTTCTGAACTGTTTGAGAGTATGTTGCATGTATTGTGTCCCTTTACTCTGTAATACATTTCCTGATAATATGGATATTTTCCTGTGTATCTACATTAGCAAATTCATGATGCTATACTATTAACTAATCTAGCGTCCATATTCCAGGAATGTTCTTAATGGCACTCCTCTCAACCTTGTACCTCACATGTCAGGAAATTGCATGTAGTTGTGATATGTTTTTAATCTGGAACAGTTCCTCAACAATTTTTATTATACCACTGACATAAGATTACAAGGGTCCTATATTCCTTTAAAAAAAAAAGTTTCCAAATTAATGAGAATGTTATAAATTATTTTATAATTAAATAACATAGCTTTTTTTAAAAAATAAATTTATTGAAATATAACAAGTACACAAATTATATGTACAGCCTAGAGAATTTTCACAAAATGAACACACCTTTATAATTGGTACCCTGAACAAGAAAACAAGTCCAGAAGTCCCTTTTTCTTCCCTGTCATATTCTTTTTTAGTCACTATTCCTATTGATAATTTTACTTGCTTTTGAACTTTATAATAAATGAAATCATGCAGTTATGCATTGTTTGAGGTTTGGCTTTTTAACAACATGATTGTGAAATTCATCTGCGTTGTGGCTTATAGTGGCTGTTTATTTCAGATCCCCTTTGGTAAATTAGCCATATTTAGATAAATTAATCAAGTGCATTTTGAGCTTTTCTGAATTGCTGGCTTTGTTGCATATTTGACCCCTACATTTCATCAGTGTTTCAGTTCTTACCGAGTACAAGAGTCTTGAAAGATATTTTTAAAGTACCTTGTATCAGCTTATTTTATACTTACTCAAGAGTCTGTAGATAGTTCTGTTGTTCTGACATAGTGCTGTTGTTCTGACGTGGGTATTGTTTATTTTTAAGGTTACTGCTGCCTTAAAAAGTAGTGATAGTGTTTTTCATTTAAATCAGCTGTCAAATCAATGTAACTGTATTTTTCTTTTCTTAGCCCTGGTTTTCTGAGGTTTGTGAGGGTTTTATGTGGCATGTCTTCAGATGAAAGGAAAGCATTCCTGCAGTTTACCACTGGTTGTTCAACTCTACCCCCAGGTGGACTGGCCAACCTGCATCCCAGGCTCACGGTTGTACGCAAGGTATAAACTCTAGCTGATGGGGAATCCAGTGTAGTTATTTAAAGGTTGAAAGAAATATATATTTAAAGTCATGGTCTGTTATTTTCACTTTTCCATTTGTAGGTTGATGCTACTGATGCAAGCTATCCATCAGTGAATACATGTGTGCATTATCTAAAGTTGCCGGAATATTCTTCAGAGGAAATCATGAGAGAACGCCTGCTCGCTGCTACAATGGAGAAAGGCTTTCATCTCAATTGAGCTTTGAAGTGCAATGGGAGACATCAGAGACTTTTAAAATACTAGTGAAGCCTCTTGTGCTTGTGTGCAGAGAAGTTTATGATCCTCCACGCTAATGACACTTGCCTTTTTTTCTCATCATTAAGGCTTTAAGAACATGTGGAATAAGTTTGTTAGCTGCTAATGACAAAACAAATCCTTTAACTACCCAGCCAGCCAGTACATAGCACAGAACACTGTTGCTACAAGGGCTTATGTGACTGGAATAAGGTGGTCCTACTTGACTGTTCCAAAGAGCAGCTTCTCAGATCTTCAGTGTTCACTGGTAAATTTCTAACAGTGTATTTGTGTAAAGTTTGTCATTTCATACTTCATACACTACAGTTGCCATCACTGATTCCTATTTTGCTGGCTTTTAAGCTACTTGGTCAAAAAATCCTGCTTCCTTAAAACTTAGAGAGTTAATGAGCATCTCAAGCTTTTTTTTTTTTTCTCTCCTTTTTAATGATGCCTGCACTATCAGAGTATTCTAGTGTTCTCTCTTTGTTTGGCATATAATCATGCACAATCTTTTATTTCTTTGAGGTGGGAGTATATTTTTATTTCCTAAATGCCATGCTATAAAGATCAAATTCTTAAGTGTGTTTGTGCAGCTCAAAAATAAAGATTATTAAGGGGAAAGGAAAAAAAAAAAACACTGGTCTAGATGCAAGGCACACTTAAAGCAAGTTTTACTTTCGGTTGTATTTTCTTTGTATATTATAAACATTTATTTAACTTGTTGCAGTTTGAAGTAAAAAATTTCCAAAATGTATGCTCAACAATAATCATTAAAATGTTTGCAGCGTACAAAACTGTGTCATGTGACTATTTCACTGCAACCACCAGACCTGAGCTTTAACCAGATACTTTCATTTTGAATCGTCAAGATTTAGTTTTTTGAAATTACAACATGAAGAAATGTATTTTTCTATAGTCGATACACTTAACTGAAACTGGAAAGCTAGAAGAAATATGTTCATATGCTTAATCGTGATCCAGCTGTTGTGTTCTGTCTTTAAGTATTCTTTTGCTAAAAACGGCCAAGTTATAACTTTTTAAACACCACATCTGCTATTTACCATTGTATCTTCAGGGATGTAAAATCTAAGATCCCAGAATAATTTTTGAATGTTGTGTTATCATGAAAAGAAACTACCAGGATACCACTATTTTCTGATTTTGAAGAAGGAGCTCCAATTCCATTTTCCAGACTTCTCTGATTTAGCATATTTGTGCATTTAGGTGAAGGAAATGTTGCTAGGCTTGATTTAGCCAAATGGCTTTTTTAGGAGTGAAAACATTGTTTTGGAATTGCCCATTATTTACCTGTTTAAAAAGTAGGTTCCCTTTCCACATTAGAAGAGCTATCTCCCACTACACTACAATCATCTGAGTACTGTTTTTATGTTCTACATGAGAATGTTGTAACTATGTAATCAGAGGCAGCATTTAAATAACCTTATTGTTAGCTTCACAGTTCTCTGTGAGAATAACAGTTAAAATAAAACATAATAGGAATATTTAAATGTATGACCTATGCTTTAATCCAAAAAAATAGTGGTGGTGATTGTCTCAATAAAGTCATGCATACATGACTAAAACTTTATACTATCATTAGAATTAAAATCCAATATATGCATGTAGTATTGCCATTATTTAGGTCTCTAAAATGTCTGTCGACAGCCAGTTTTTTCTAAGACTAACCTAGAATGGGTCAGCAAACTATGGCCTACCACTTGTTTTTGTATGGCCCATGAACTAAGCATTATTTAAAAATTTTTAAGTGGTTAAATCAAAATAATATTTTATCATGTGTAAATTTTATGACATTTAAATTTCAGTATCCATAAATAAAGTTTTATTAGAACACAGCCATGCTTATTCATTTATATATTATCTGGCTGTTTTTGCATTATGGTGGCACAACTGAGTAGTTATAGCAGAGACCATATGGCCCACAAAGCCTAAAGTATTTACTGTCTGACCCTTTAGTTTGCTGAATCCTTGCTGTAGCCAGTAGAATCGATGAGTCATATAAAATTAATTCACTATTTGAAACGTCGTCCAAGAACAAGGTAAAGTTGACCAGTTTAAGACATAAATTTCATGAGTGTGAAAGTCACTTAAAGCTGATAGTCACAGTTCAGCAATAAACCTGAAGAGATGATGGCATAGCCTGTAAGAACAGTCACATTATATTTCATTTGCATCAATCAAGTGTTATGAGACATCTACTAGAGTCTCCACATATACTAAGTACTTGAGTACTTTTTCCTGTGGTATCGTGTGTGTGTGTGTGTGTGTGTGTGTGTGTGTGTGTGTGTGTTTTAATTGTTACTCTCAAGGTACTTAAATCTGTGCCAAGATGTTATTCAAGTGCTATTTTGGTGTGACCTAAAAGTTAATTTTGTTCACTCCCTAGTTACTTATGGTGTACCAGTTTCAGCAGTTACCTCAGTGTGCTACTGATTAAGTGCCTACCAACTAGGACAGTGTTTCCCAACTACTGTCTCTGAAAGACCTCCAAAGCACTTTGATCTAGGCTGGGCTTTCCCCAGACCTTGGTGACAATGCAAAGGTGGGTCTGTACACACACACTACCCACTGTTCCAGTAGGTCAGAAGTGTTTCCTCTGCCTTCCTGAATGAGTCTGCTATTGACTGGTTGCATGGCTCTTTACAGATGCAAATTTTGAAATATGTAAGTAGATTTTTAGGAATGGATAAAGAATTTAAAATCCTCCCTCCACATACACATGAGAAGAAAAAAAAAATCAAATAGTGAGCACTAAATGAATTATTAGTGCTAGAATGTCCATTAATGTCCTTTTGGAGGATTAAGTATTGTAGATGAAAGAACTCTTGGAATTCCATTGGATGGCACAATATCTTAATGTACCAAGACTTTAATTCTATTTCCCCCACTGCACCTGCCCTCCTACTTCTACTGGACATAAATAAGCTTTTACTTAAGACAGTTCTGTATGTTCTACTGTTGACTGAGCAGCAAAAGCATATGGAAAGGTTTGGGCGGGGGATGAGGGCATTGTTCTTCCATAGCAACTTAGCAGTTTTCTTTGCTTCAAGGCATTCCAGGCAGAGGGGTTGAAGGAATAAATTAGGGAGGGGTGGGGGAAGGATTAATTTCATACCAACCTGAACAGAGATACCCTTTTGCCTTTTAAAACTTTGAACTAAAGTAAATTTCATTTATAAATAAGTTTACTAATAAGACAAACCCTTTATAATATGCCACAAAGGATAGTTGGCTTTTTTTAATGTATAACCATTTATTATTGGTAGTAACATTCTCTATAGTTAATTACATGAATGGTATTGTAATCTCTATAATTAATTACATTGATGGTATTGTAATTGCCAAGTGCCCATAAAATGGTTATCAGGTTTTTAGAAAATGGCAAATAAAATTTAGTTCTGCAGCATTCATTATGTATACAATAAAGTTTTGACTTTTTAAGAAAAAAGATAGCATTCAGAAGACAAAGTACTATGTGTTTAAGTCACTTTAAAAATTTTATTGGCTACTAAACAGTTGCCACACTTTCTTCCCACCTCATGCTGCTATTCTTGAATTTAATTTGCAAAGGGAAGCAGAGGCCAAAAATTTTATTTAAGAAAATTTAAACAAGTGAAGAAATGCTTGTGGTTAAAAAATAAAACTTGTTTCTCCCTCAGAAAATTTTTCTTTGCACATCATTTTAAAATACAGTTTTGTTTTCTATTAGGGACTAAAAAACACCTACTTAAAATGTCTTTGGAAGGATAGCCATTTTTCAGTATATGTTCTTCCAGATTCTTTTGGGCTACAGATGTTGAGAGGTCTTCCATATTCTCATTTCCTATGTTGATGTTGCCTGGCAGAGCCTTCCATTATTCAGCTTTCTGACATCTTATCAAGAATTAGTAGAGGAGCAAGAATTCTTGCCCGATTCGTTTCCACAATGCAGCCATTTAACACCATTTCATCCAAAATGATGTGTACTTTGTCTAAATTAAACATTATCTAGGGTCATATTAAGGAAATTGGTTTTAGAGTTAACATTCAATAAGTAATAGCATAAATCAGCCGGGAAGTTTTCCAGTTTTTTTTTTTTTTTTTTTTTACAGAATTCCTAAGATTAAATTTGAAATTAGTGTCTATATTGAAAATTATTATCTTCATGCATACATACACACCTAGTTTCACCTTGGTTAAGCTAACTAGACAACAGACATAGAAATAGAACAGCTATACTTCTTAGCTAGAGAACATAGAGAACTAAGAGCTGGAGAATATAGCAAGTGACATTTGGTTAGAGTATGACCTGGCCTCAAGAACAATGTTGTCTTCCCAGATAATAATAGTAATAGCCACAATTTATTGAATATGCATTATGTTCTGGCATTGCATTGAACATTTTGTATGTTATTTCAGTCTTCTCTATAACTCGTGATGCACATGTTAAATATTATCTTTGCTTTACATAGGAGCAAACAGACTCAAAGTCCAAGGTCATATAGCTAGTTTACTGCCAGAGCTGGAATTTCAGCCCAAAGTTTGGTCTTGACTGCTCTGCTTCTAGATTTCTCAGGAGGGGCCTGAGGCTACTGAGTACACACCTACTCTTAGCCCTCAAACCACCCTAAAATGCTTTTATAACCTTATATCTTAACCAATCTTCTGTGTCTGAAAGGCTGAAGAAAAATAACCATGAGGAGAAATGAATGAAGACGACAAGACAATACTGATTCAATTCCCAAGTAGATAAAAATTCTGAATTTTTAAGAGTACTTATAAATGGACAGCTCTAAAAATAGTCGTTTGAGAATTTTGGAGCCACTTTAGCTTACTGATATTCTTACTAGAAAGTTAGTATAGGGCATTGGGGAGAAGAAAATACTGGTAGACTATGAAGTCTAGCTAATTAGAGCCAAATTCTTCCCCCAGGAGCCCCTTCATTTGAGTACCAAACTTTTGTGAAAGGAGACGAGGAACCGGAATGGTTAAATGTTGATGAATTCTTAGTTTCCACTTCTATTTAAAGAGCATTATCCTGGTCTGTTAAAAAATCAGCTGACATTATTTCAAATAGACAAACTTCAACAACTGAGTGATTAAATGAAATGAGGAGAGTTCATAATTAAATGGTGAATCTCTATAAAGTGAATCATTACCACCTGATTTT